>NC_135727.1:46532946-47836071 GCF_964656455.1 Halichoerus grypus | reverse complement strand
TAAATAATCCTTACTTTCACCATCGTTTGTTTTTTTTAATGTATTTAACCTCTCATCTTGTCTCCTCAATAATAACATAAGCTATGAGGGTTGGTACCTTATACTTTCTCTATCCCTCAGAGCTGAGTATGGAGCTGGTCAGTAAAGGATGATCTACAAATAATTGGTAGGTGGATGAATGGGTAAATGTTTTCAAGCCAAAATATTTTTTTTGAAAAGAGCCTAACTACTAAACAGAAAGTCCATTCACTAAAGTCTGAAGGCAAATCATCATATCCACAGGGGCAGGATTCACCTAGAATAAATGAATACCCTGTAAGATCAGGGCATAACAAGCACTGTAGAAACTCACAAGTAACAAAACTTAATAACACTTGACACCATACAAAAGGAATTTTATAGGCTTGGTCCCTGCCTTCAAGGAGCCCCTGAAAAATATTCTTTAGGGGGCTTAAAAGTAAAACAGAGCTTCCCAAGGGCTCCCTAACTGACCTCCTCTGCCCCTGAAATAGCAGTTTACTCTGTGCAAGAAATAGATTGCTTTGTTACAGACAGTGCCCCAAATCCTGCTGAATGCCATCCGCCAGTGTCCAACATGCATTGAGTTTAATGGTTTAGTAATTCTGGAATCAAATCTACTTTAAAAGAAAATCTACGTCACTTTTGGCGCGCAAGCAAAACCCCCACGTGCCCCACATATATTTATTCTATAGGGCTCAGTGAGCTTCCCATGGTCTGAAATTAAAAATAACGACAACAAAAATATATGTTTTTACTGAATTCTGGCTCTTTGCTGATTATCTATAGCAAACAGCAAAATGAGGAAAGCCATGGTGAACTAACTGCCCCTCATGCCAACAAACACCACAAAGAGAATGACAATCAGTGAAATATATTGTTAAGAATGAATAGTAGCTAAAATATTTATCTCATGCAAGGTATTAAAATGAGAAAACATTCAAAGTGGAAGCTTCAAGCAATTGCATTAGAAGTTGCATAATTTGGTTAGACTGACCTTAGAATGGAATAAAAAGCTGCTTATTTCCATAATGTTGGCCTTCCACAGTATGAAAGGTTAGATAATTTATCATGATATACAAAACAGTTCTCAAGAATACCAAACTTAAAAAGGAGATCTCGGTGACTTCCAGCTCTGTGAAATTTTAGGTAGCATGATAATCAACATAATTTATATTTAAGTGAATTTGTGTTCTTCTGAAAAGTCTAGTTTCCCTGGCAAGAGGAATGTATCTGCTACACATCCCTAGAACAAGTATGGACCAACTGAAGCAAGGTTAGTATACTCATTGCTACCTTTATGACAGAACTTACATTGGACAGGAAAACCTATTTGAATGGGGAGGCTACTGAGTTTTGACATGCAACCTACATTGGACACAGAATATGTTGCCCTCATTTAAAAGCTAAAGGCTTGTACCTATTGCCTCACCTGTCATAGATAAGTTCCTTACCCTCAATACCACCTACAGGGCAGCTGTTGTGATCACATGGACTCAAACCTTAATGCACTCAGCTATAGGAAGCCCTTCAAACCAATGCTATAAAATTCACAGAATTACAATCGGAGCTGCAAAAGAACTTGGAGATAACCTGACCCAATCCCCTCACATAATTGTTCCAGGGTTGATGCAGTTTGGCATCTGTTTGGATTTTTCAGAATTCTCGATGTCTTGGAGTGGTTTCCTTAGTAATAATAGATTTCAATGAACTGAAGCTCTTCTTTTACGAGGTTTTTAATTCTGTTTCATCTGTTTTGCTAGTGACCTCCTCCCCTATCCCAGAATTACAGTTCTAGATTGTTATCTTTGGGAATACAGTGACTTGGGGTGGCTCACACATTAGAGATAACTGTCCTGATGGAGCTTGCTAGGCTCAGAGGAGAGCAAGGTAATGCAAATGTCACACATTCTTTGACTCCCATACCTCCAAATATGGCACTGTGCCCAGCCACAAACCTTAGCAGTTGCAGGTTTTTCTCCACCTTCCGTGATCTCTTCTTAAGGACACCAGATGATCAGATGTGCAAAGACTGAGTCCCCTGATGCCACTCCAACAATGCCCAGTGCCACGGTATTATGGCTTACTAGTTTTATAAAGTTTTGCTCTATCAGGTCACTCTATAAGGTATAGTTTGTGCAAAGACAGTTTAACTTTTTTTTTCCATTTCAGACATTTCCTTATTGTATTTCTTTCCACAACAAGGCACCTGCCTTTTTCCATCTCTAAAAAAATTACCCAGGAGAGGCAAAATTAAAAGAGTGACCTGGAGGTATAAGGACATACACCCCAGTAGCAAGCTCACAAGCCATACAGAAAACTGGTGTTTCTTATGTAGCATTTGAGATTTGTTTCTAAAGAGCCATAACTATCATAAATTGTCTTACAATTTTAAAAAATCAGGCAGGGGCGGAGCAAGATGGTGGAGGAGTAGGAGACCTGGATTTCGTCTGGTCTCAGGATAGGGATCAAAACATTCTGAACACTACAAACTCAACAGGAGATCGAAGAAAAGAATAGCAACAACTCTCTGAACAGAAAAGTGACCACTTTCTGGAAGGTAGGACGTGCAGAGAAGTGAATCCGAGGCGATATTCGGGAGGATAGACAGCGGGGGAGGGGGCCTCCGTAGGCCGCTTCTGGCAAGTGATAGAGCCGCGGAGCACAAAATCGGAACTTGTAGAAGTCGGCTCCGCTGAGGGACGCCACTCCGGTGGCTAAGTGGGGGGTGGAAACCTCGCGGGACAGTGTGGTCTCAGGACCCTCGGGGTCACAGAAAGACCGGGGGTGCCTGAGTGCGGCAGAGCTCCAGGTATCGGAGTGGGGAAGCCGGCTGCAGAGACGGAGCCGAGGCACGGGCTCTCAGCTCGGGGTTGCCATAAACTGTGATCCACGGCACAGTCGGGCCACTGCTCCTGGAGCAGGGACCCAACAAGCAGCAGATCCGGGGAGACTCCCCTTCCTTCCCCAGGAGGAGCGGCCCGGGAGCACACCGCAGGGATCTGCTGGGTTTGGAGACTCCACACGGGGTCAGGTGCCAGAGATAGAAATGCTTGGTCACAGGCTGGATGAGCAAGGAGTGTGGCCGGAGACCGGGGAGACGGGAGTGACTGACTGCTTTTCTCTGGGGGCTCACTGAGGAGCAGGGCCCCGAGTTCTCGGCTCCTCCGGCTCCTCCGGGGCAGAGATTGGGAGGCCGACATTTTCACTCTCAGCCTCCAAAGCTGTACGGAAAGCGTGCAGGGAACAAAAGCTCCCGAGAGCAAACCGGAGCAGATGACTTAGCCCTGACCGGCAAGGGTGGGGCAATTCCGCTTCTGGCAAAGACATTTGGGAACCACGGCAACAGGCCCCTCCCCCAGAAGATCAGGGAGAACAGCCAGCCAAGACCAAGTTTACCGATCAATGAGAATGGCAGAACTCCAGCGCTAGGAGAATAATGCACATAGAATCCATGGCTTTTTTACCATGATTCTTTAGTCTTTCAAAGTTAATTTTTTTAACTCTTTTTTTTTTTTGATTTTTTCTTTTTCCCTTTTTCAACCAACATCTTATCAATCCCTTTTTTAAAAAACATTTTTATTTTTCATTTTTAGAGTCATATTCTATCCCTTCATAGTAGCTACCCTTATTTTTGGCATATATATATATAAGTTGTTCTCTCTTTAAAATTTTGAGATAGTTTCTTCTAACAGATCAAAATATACCCTAAATCTCTAGTGTATGGTTTTGTTCTACTCTCCTGCCTGATCACATTCTCCCCTTTTTTTTCCTTTCTTTTTTTTTAAATCCTCTTTTCTTTTTTCAAACAACTTCTTATCAATTCCTTTTATAAATTTTTTTTATAATTTTCATCTTTACAGTCATATTCCATCCCTTCATCATATCAACCCTTATTTTTGTACATATATAAATTTTTCTTTCTTTAAAATTTTGGGAGGCACTATCTTCTAACAGACCAAAATACACCCAAAATCTAGTGTGTGGCACTGATCTATGTACCAGCCTGATCATATTTGATCATATTCTGTTTTTTTTTGTTTTGTTCTGTTTTTTTTTCTGTTTTTGTCTTTTTCTTTTTCTTTTTCTTTTTTTTTTTTTTTGCTTTTTCTTTTTTCTTTCTTTTCCTTCCTTTTTCCCCTGGCTTCAGGTCTTTTCTGATTTGTTTAGAGTATATTTTCTGGGGACATTGTTATCCTGTTAGCATTTTGTTCTCTCATTAACCTATTCTCCTCCAGACAAAATGACAAGACGGAAAAAATCACCTCAACAAAAAGAACAAGAGGTAGTACCGACTGCCAGGGACCTACTCAATACGGACATTAGTACGATGTCAGATCTAGAGTTCAGAATCATCACTTTAAAGATACTAGCTGGGCTTGAAAAAAGCATGGAAGTTATTAGAGAAACGCTTTCTGGAGAAATAAAAGAACTAAAATCTAACCAAGTTGAAATCAAAAAGGCTATTAATGAGGTGCAATCAAAAATGGGGGCGCTAACTGCTAGGATAAATGAGGCAGAAGAAAGAATCAGTGATATAGAAGACCAAATGATGGAAAATAAAGAAGCTGAGAAAAAGAGAAATAAACAACTACTGGATCACGAGGGCAGAATTCGAGAGATAAGCGATACCATAAGACGAAACAACATTAGAATAATTGGAATCCCAGAAGAAGAAGAAAGAGAGAGAGGAGCAGAAGGTATAATGGAGCAAATTATAGCAGAGAACTTCCCTAATTTGGGGAAGGAAACAGGCATCAAAATCCAGGAGGCACAGAGAACCCCGCTCAAAATCAATAAAAATAGGTCAACACCCCGACATCTAATAGTAAAACTTACGAGTCTCAGAGACAAAGAGAAAATCCTGAAAGCAGCTCGGGAGAAGAGATCTGTAACGTACAACGGTAGAAACATTAGATTGGCAACAGACCTATCCACAGAGACCTGGCAGGCCAGAAAGGACTGGCATGATATATTCAGAGCACTAAACGAGAAAAATATGCAGCCAAGAATACTATATCTAGCTAGGCTGCCATTGAAAATAGAAGGAGAGATAAAAAGCTTCCAGGACAAACAAAAACTGAAGGAATTTGCAAACACGAAACCAGCCCAACAAGAAATCTTGAAAGGGGTCCTCTAAGCAAAGAGAGAGCCTAAAGGTAACATAGACCAGAAAGGAACACAGACAATATACAGTAACAGTACCTTAACAGGCAATACAATGGCACTAAATTCCCATCTTTCAATAGTTACCATGAATGTAAATGGGCTAAATGCACCAATCAAAAGACACAGGCTATCAGATTGGATTAAAAAACAAGACCCATCGATATGCTGTCTGCAAGAGACTCATTTTAGACCCAAAGACACCCCCAGATTGAAAGTAAGGGGGTGGAAAACCATTTACCATGCTAATGGACACCAAAAGAAAGCTGGGGTGGCAATCCTTATATCAGACAAATTAGATTTTAAACCAAAGACTGTAATAAGAGATGAGAAAGGACACTATATCATATGTAAAGGGTCTATCCAACAAGAAGATCTAACAATTGTAAATATCTATGTCCCTAACATGGGAGCAGCCAATTATATAAGGCAATTAATAACAAATGCAAAGAAACACATTGACAACAATACAATAATAGTGGGGGACTTTAACACCCCCCTCACTGAAATGGACAGATCATCTAAGCAAAAGATCAACAAGGAAATAAAGACTTTAAATGACACACTGGACCAAATGGACTTCACGGACATATTCAGAACATTCCATCCCAAAGCAACGGAATACACATTCTTCTCTAGTGCCCATGGAACATTCTCCAAAATCGATCACATCCTAGGTCATAAATCAGGTCTCAAACGGTACCAAAAGATTGGGATCATTCCTTGCCTATTTTCAGACCACAACTCTTTGAAACTAGAACTCAATCACAAGAGGAAAGTCGGAAAGAACTCAAATACATGGAGGCTAAAGAGCATCCTATTAAAGAATGAATGGGTCAACCAGGAAATTAAAGAAGAATTAAAAAAATTCATGGAAACCAATGAAAATGAAAACACAACTGTTCAAAATCTTTGGGATGCAGCAAAAGCAGTCCTAAGAGGCAAGTATATAGCAATACAAGCCTTTCTCAAGAAACAAGAAAGGTCTCAAGTACACAACCTAACCCTATACCTAAAGGAGCTGGAGAAAGAAGAGCAAATAAAGCCTAAACCCAGCAGGAGAAGAGAAATAATAAAGATCAGAGCAGAAATCAATGAAATGGGAACCAAAAGAACAGTAGAACAGATCAACAAAACTAGGAGCTGGTTCTTTGAAAGAATTAACAAGATTGATAAACCCCTGGCCAGACTTATCAAAAAGAAAAGAGAAATGACCCAAATCAACAAAATCATGAATGAAAGAGGAGAGATCACAACCAACACCAAGAAATACAAACAATCATAGGAATATATTATGAGCAACTCTATGCCAGCAAATTAGATAACCTGGAAGAAATGGATGCATTCCTAGAGATGTATCAACTACCAAAACTGAACCAGGAAGAAATTGAAAACCTGAACAGACCTATAACCACTAAGGAAATTGAAGCAGTCATCAAAAATCTCCCAGAAAACAAAAGCCCAGGGCCAGATGGCTTCCCAGGGGAATTCTACCAAACATTTAAAGAAGAATTAACACCTATTCTTCTGAAACTGTTCCAAAAAATAGAAATGGAAGGAAAACTTCCAAACTCGTTTTATGAGGCCACCATTACCTTGATCCCAAAACCAGACAAAGACCCCATCAAAAAGGAGAATTACAGACCAATATCCCTGATGAACATGGATGCAAAAATTCTCACCAAAATACTAGCCAATAGGATCCAACAGTACATTAAAAGGATTATTCACCATGACCAAGTGGGATTTATTCCTGGGCTGCAAGGTTGGTTCAACATCCACAAATCAATCAACGTGATACAATACATTAACAAAAGAAAGAACAAGAATCATATGATCCTCTCAATAGATGCAGAAAAAGCATTTGACAAAGTACAGCATCCTTTCTTGATCAAAACTCTTCAGAGTATAGGCATAGAGGGTACATACCTCAATATCATAAAAGCCATCTATGAAAAACCCACAGCGAATATCATTCTCAATGGGGAAAAACTGAGAGCTTTCCCCCTAAGGTCAGGAACACAGCAGGGATGTCCACTGTCACCACTGCTATTCAACATAGTATTGGAAGTCCTAGCCACAGCAATCAGACAACAAAAAGAAATCAAAGGCATCCAAATCGGCAAAGAAGAAGTCAAACTCTCACTCTTTGCAGATGATATGATACTTTATGTGGAAAACCCAAAAGACTCCACCCCAAAACTGCTAGAACTCATACAGGAATTCAGTCAAGTGGCAGGACATAAAATCAATGCACAGAAATCAGTGGTATTCCTATACACCAACAACAAGACAGAAGAAAGAGAAATTAAGGAGTCGATCCCATTTACAATTGCACCCACAACCATAAGATACCTAGGCATAAATCTAACCAAAGAGGCAAAGGATCTGTACTCAGAAAACTATAAAATACTCATGAAAGAAATTGAGGAAGACACAAAGAAATGGAAAACGTCCCATGCTCATGGATTGGAAGAACAAATATTGTGAAGATGTCAATGCTACCTAGAGCAATCTACACATTCAAAGCAATCCCCATCAAAATACCATCCACTTTTTTCAAAGAAATGGAACAAATAATCCTAAAATTTGTATGGAACCAGAAAAGACCCCGAATAGCCAGAGGAATGTTGAAAAAGAAAAGCAAAGCTGGCGGCATCACAATTCCGGACTTCCAGCTCTATTACAAAGCTGTCATCATCAAGACAGTATGGTACTGGCATAAAAACAGATACATAGATCAATGGAACAGAATAGAGAGCCCAGAAATGGACCCTCAACTCTATGGTCAACTAATCTTTGACAAAGCAGGAAAGAATGTCCAATGGGAAAAAGACAGTCTCTTCAACAAATGGTGTTGGGAAATTTGGACAGCCACATGCAGAAGAATGAAACTGGACCATTTCCTTACACCACACACAAAAATAGACTCCAAACGGTTGAAAGACCTCAATGTGAGACAGGAGTCCATCAATAACCTAAAGGAGAACACAGGCAGCAACCTCTTTGACCTCAGCCGCAGCAACTTCTTCCTAGAAACATCGCCAAAGGCAAGGGAAGCAAGGGCAAAAATGAACTATTGGGACTTCATCAAGATAAAAAGCTTTTGCACAGCAAAAGAAACAGTCAACAAAACCAAAAGACAACCGACAGAATGGGAGAAGATATTTGCAAATGACATATCAGATAAAGGGCTAGTATCCAAAATCTATAAAGAACTTATCAAACTCAACACCCAAAGAACAAAGAATCCAATCAAGAAATGGGCAGAAGACATGAACAGACATTTTTCCAAAGAAGACATCCAAATGGCCAACAGACACATGAAAAAGTGCTCAACATCACTCGGCATCAGGGAAATCCAAATCAAAACCTAATGAGATACCACCTCACACCAGTCAGAATGGCTAAAATTAACAAGTCAGGAAACGACAGATGTTGGCGTGGATGCGGAGAAAGGGGAACCCTCCTACCCTGTTGGTGGGAATGCAAGCTGGTGCAACCACTCTGGAAAACAGTATGGAGGTTCCTCAAAAGTTGAAGATAGAGCTACCATATGATCTAGCAATTGCACTACTGGGTATTTACCCCAAAGATACAAATGTAGGGATCCGAAGGGGTACATGCACCCTGATGTTTATAGCAGCAATGTCCACAATAGCCAAACTGTGGAAAGAGCCAAGATGTCCATCGACAGATGAATGGATAAAGAAGAAGTGGTATATATATACAATGGTATATTATGCAGCCATCAAAAGGAATGAGATCTTGCCATTTGCAACGACGTGGATGGAACTGAAGGGCGTTATGCTGAGCGAAATAAGTCAATCAGAGAAAGACATGTATCATATGACCTCACTGATATGAGGAATTCTTAACCTCAGGAAACAAACTGAGGGTTGCTGGAGTGGGGGTTGGGGTGGGAGGGATGGGATGGCTGGGTGATAGACACTGGGGAGGGTATGTGCTATGGTGAGTGCTGTGAATTGTGCAAGACTGTTGAATCACAGATCTGTACCTCTGAAACAAATAATACATTATATGTTAAGAAAAAAAAAAAGAAGAAGATAGCAGGAGGGGAAGAATGAAGGGGGGGGAATCGGAGGGGGAGACAAACCATGAGAGAGGATGGACTCTGAAAAACAAACTGAGGGTTCTAGAGGGGAGGGGGGTGGGAGAATGGGTTAGCCTGGTGATGAGTATTAAAGAGGGCACGTTCTGCATGGAGCACTGGGTGTTATGCACAAACAATGAATCATGGAACACTACATCAAAAACTAATGATGTAATGTATGGTGATTAACATAACAATAAAAAATTTTAAAAAAATCAGGCAAAGTCCCATGGAAAATTTATTATTTAATGCTAATGCCATCCTGTTCTCTCCCCTAAGCTCTTAGGAACAAACGTTGCCATTAGCATACTCCATCACTTGAGAGTCTGTACTTGAGGAAATGGAAATGCACTAGTTAAAGAAATGACCAGTATGGCAAGATCAGAGTCAATGCCAATCTTCGGAATGCAGTGTGCCTGTGTCCTCACCATGGGTCACTGTGCCTGGCAGCACAGAGGAGGAAATCAGTCTTCCAACAAGCCATTCACCATTACCTATAGCCAGATGTCTCTGCTCAGACCTGCATTTTGAGTCCTGCATCCTTCAAACACGTCAAGTTTCATATATGAATGCTAGATTACAGACATCTTTAGTTGTAAAAAAAAAAAAAGTTATTTAAAGGTTAAACCAATCGCCCTGAATACAGACTGATTCCTGCTCATACATCTCACTTAGAAAAGATATGGTTTTATAGCTACATACCTGGATAAGATTTCCTCAAGCCAAGTGAATTAAAGGATTAGAGTAGAGTTTGAAACAGAATTATGTCCAAAAGGCACAAAAAGAGAAACTGAGCCTCCGAAAATAATTTCCAAGGAATTGAAATTCCCTACAAAGTTTTCTTAAGCTGGGTTGCATACATAGCAATGATTATTTGGCTGCTTCCTACTCAGAGCTCTCAATTAAAAGTAGCCCCCAGGAGATCTGTTCCTGGGCTGTATCAAATTGGGGTGCCCTGGCCTCACATGTGGGGGAATAACACCCTGTTGTGACTAGACTTAGAAGCTTTTCCTCAGGAAGGTAACCAGCAGAGTGTCAACGGCTGGGGAGGGGGACTCTGAGTGCCTAAGCTCATAGACATGTGTATAATCAGGCCAGCCCAGCCCATAAATGCTCCATCACCACAGAGGCAGAATAAGTGGGTGAGAAGCAAATCACTCTCAATCTCTCTCTCTCTCTCTCTCTCTCTCTCTCTCACACACACACACACACACACATACACACACACACTCCCCTAAAGGGAGAGACTCTGGCCTTTGGATTGAATTTATCTTCCTGCCAGCTTGCACAGAGAATCCATTTTGTTGAGAAGAGCAAACTACACAATCTGAGAAGAGGTGCCCTTCATGCTCTGGAAATCAGATATAGAAATGAAAATAATCCAGAAAGCAGGGACCACCAAGGCCACAGTGCTGGTGGCAGTGAGGGAGAGCAGCTTGCCACGGAAGAGCAGCCAGATGGGGCCCAGTGGGAGAAGCTGAAAACTGGCTACCCCGGCACTCAGAGACTTAATGGAGCATCTGAAGTCTATGCACACCAAGGCAGTGCTTAAGCATCTGACATGAAGAAGGCCTGGTGCTCGTCCATGAGCACTGAGCTCAAGGAGAATGCAGACTTCACATCAAGCTTCCGGTCTGCTTCGATCACAAACGGTCTGCTCAAAACTCAAGATAGCTACCCCAACACCTAACACCTGTCTGTCTGTCCATCTGTCTACCTCTCACTCTCATTTTTTTTCTTCCTGAAAAAACCTCCTTTTTTCTTCCTGAAAAAACCTTTCTTCTACCTCCCCAAAAGCTGAATTTAAAGGAAGTATAAGAGAGCCTTTTCATTTTCCAAAGTAATTCCCAGGCTCTACTGAATCCGAGAACCGCTTATTGACTTGGGGAGCGTTCAGAACCTGGAGCAGCAAAGTGAGAGCCATCTCTTTCAGGAGTGAGCTCAGGAGGCTAAAGCAAGTAGCACCAAAACACATTCCCAAGAGGCTTCAGTTTGTCCAGCCACAGGCTTACAAAGAGTGGAGGGAGATGAAGAGGATGGGAAGGGGGTAGCTGTAACCTTTAATTTTTTTAAATCATCAGGAACAAATATGAAATGTAGCATTTGTTAAATGTACCTGTCTTCTCTGGATGCCGTGTATTTTAAATATTACATAATCACATTTTTTAAGTAAGTGAAATTCAACCAGGAAAGCCAAATGGTGAGAACTCAAGAGAATAATGAATTGGCCCACCTTTCAAAGGTTTTGTAAATCTCTCCCATGTGAGGAATCTCACTTTTCACTGGAAAAGTCCAGACTTAACAAAGGACATTGGTCAGGAGTTGTTTATTCACATTACATGGGGCTCTTTCTTTTATGAACAAATCCACCGCAGGGTTCCTATAAATATGGAATGCCATCACTGTGGTTAATACAAGGGCTAATTTACAAAACACGCACTTGCTGCACAGCTTTTCAGGAACACAACCGACCGTTCAAAGGTATATCCACAGGTCCTCCTGTGACACCCAAACAGGCTTTCTGTTCTGTGACAGAAAGCACTTTGAAGCTGGACCAGAGGAACTGCTGTCAAGCAAAATGGAGTCGGGTTTGGCCCCAAAATGTTGTGTGCCTAGTTGAGCCATCTGTCCTCGCTGTAACTCCATTTTCATGATTATAGAGTGTAAATACTGGTTCCTTCTCACATCTCTTCCAGGGATGCTGTGGAACTGTGTAGTCCCAGCCAATATTTTTAAGCAAAATGCTGAATGATATAACAAATGAGATTTCTGCATGGGAGCCCAAGTTCCTGAAGCTGGCAGAGCTGTTTCTCCAGGCAGCCTCAGTACCTTCCACAGCATTCCCTGGGGTGACACAGGGAGGCGCTAGCAGCCTGGGTACACCCACTGGAAGCAGAGTGACCCTCACCATGCAGCCCACACAAAAACCACTCGTAACTACACAACAGCCAAAAAGGAAATGTAACTTGAAGAGCATTTCCCTCTACAAACAACTGATCCTCTGGGACTTTCGCTTCAAGCCTCTCAATTGTTCGAAGTAAATGAGGCTCACATTAAAGGCCAGCCAGTCACACATCAAGAAATTAAGCCTCCTCTCAGTAGGGGAAAATGGCCGCTCCTGAGCCAGCCTTCCGCCTCTCACACACAGGCCTCTTGTACAAATGGCTTCATTTACCCACATCTGAGACACTCGATCCAGCCAAGCTTGGTCTCCCCTAAGCCCTGAAAGCTGAGATACACAAGCAGAGGGGTCAATATCTTAAACTCCAAGCAGCTGCCTTAGATCCACTGCAGCGCCGTAATTCAAAGACTCCAGCTTTGCCAGGAGGTGGCTTCATCCTTTTTTTAGCCCTCTAATTCCTAACAAGCAATCCCCCACACCCCAAGCTTCAGCCTCCGGGCACAGAATACCAAAACCACAGCCAAGACAGGGCAAGGATAGGGAAGGAGAGGTCTGCAGCTCCTCCCACCTTGTAAGTCTAATCCACAATCAAAGAAAAACCAGGTAGGGCCACCAGGACCCAAAACAAGTGGTCCTCCCATAAGAGGAATTCCAAAGCCTCAGAGCCCTCTATGGAAAATGTCCTGCCTCCAGTCCCCTCGGGAGAGAAATCTCGGGATCATTAGCAAGCCCTCTGGCTGAGCTCAACTTTAGTGAAGGTGTATGGGGAGAGAGGTGATCTCTAAGGTAACCAGTTAATTGCCAATAAGGAATGATAATAATAAATTAGCAAATACTAATGTAAACTAACTCAGTTCTGCGGCAGTTGCATGGAGACGAGAGAGGAACGGTTTATTCTGGAACACATCTTGCAAGCAGATCCCCACTGGGAGACGCACTGCCTCTGCTAGATGTGAATGGGCCAATAAGATACAATGTAGACAATGGGTGGCCCTAGAATGTCTCCTAGTAGAAGTGAAGCCTTTGATTTTTATTTTTTTTTTTTTTTAAGCCTTTGATTTTTAAAGAAAACCCGAGTGCCGATTCCTGAAAAGATGCGGGCTGCACTGTTTTCCATTGCTTCCTTCCGCAGCCTGAGGGTTACTTTTGACCCTTAGGGATAAGACTTAGGTGGTTCCAAGACGCTGTCATAACAAGAAAAAGTAAAATAAAAAACGCTCACTGAACCGTTTGTTGGTTTGTTTTCATTGGAGGTGGTGTCATTTCCTTGCTATCCAAACCAGCTTCATCATCCATATCAATTTCCTAGTGATTTCTGAATCTGACATCTGATAGGTTTGGGGCTGCTCTTCTAGTTCCTTAACCCAGGGTTTCACTCAAATCCCTGCAAATCCCTAACTTTAAAACTTCTGTTTTAGGGACCAAAGCATGATGAGCTGTTTCTTTCTTCCTATTTTTCTTCAAAGCCTAACTGATGTTTTAGTTTCATTATTTGCACTAAGATGACATGCATTGAGACTTCCTATAACAGGAAGCATTCAATTTGGTCTGCCACATACATCCTTAGTCTGCAAACTCTTCCACTGCTCAGTGCCATAGCAGAGCACACACATCCTTAGGGGGATGTCTCATATTGAAGATGCTACAGTTTCCTAGTGAAAGGTAGAAAAATAGAAAGAACTCAAGATTGAGTTTGAAACCAAAATCTAAATCCCTATGCACATATGACTAGAATTCGGGAAACTTTTGCCTACTATGACTCCCTCAGAGTGTCAGCTCAGAATCATTCAACGTTAGAAAGTTAAAATTTTAAAATGTCTCACCAAAGAGACTGGGTGTATGGGCCATTTGACATCTCCTAAAAGCAGGAAGAGGTCTAATCACGTCTCCATTAGCAGTAGAAGAAATGAATTGCATCTTCCTCCAGCAATGATCACGGCTTGGGTGACAAAAAGGGTAATGCAGAGATGCTGATGTACAGAGGAGTAACACTTTCCAGCATCCAGGGGTGCCCAGGAGGCATGCCTCCATTTCATGAGATTGGAAGAAAAAGTATTTGCCATAATAAGGAGACTCTAAAAATGTTGGAATATTTTTAGAAAAATCTTAGCGAACTGGCAAGCCTATTATTATTCTCTTTCATCCATTCTCTTTCTTTTTCAATCTCTTTTTCCCTCTTTTCACTCTCCTCCCTCCACACGTACATTCACTTATGCATATACTAAATCTATGGACTAAATATACCAGGATGCCAAGAAATGCAAATCTCACCCTTCAGTTTAAAATATTTAAGGGATACCTGACATCACTAATTCTACAAAAGTCTCCTGTAAACAGCAAAGACATTCTCCACTTTCCCTCTTCAAATCTCTGTACAAAACCACAAAATCCACGTGGCTGATTTCCTGACCAACATCAGAAGACTGGTAAATAATGATACGCTATTCTAGGCGAGACAGTCTCTGTGATACTAAAGGCTGAGTTCCAATTCCCTAGACTCGTGCTCCATTCCCTTTACCTTACCTACTTAACTGCATTTGCCATCACATTCCCTTTGGTTTCTAAAGCCAACAATGTTCAGATGTGGCTAGGTTTGCACAATGATGCAAAAGTTACCCTTTTGCAGACAGCACCAAACCTTAAGAGCTCAACAGTAAGTCTACATATAAATGATAGCAGGGTTGCCAAGGAAGAAGCAGAAGGGGAGCGCGAAGAAGTCTACAAAGTAACGTGGTTAGAAACTCTTTTGTATTGCTTGTAAGGAAATCACTGGGTGATCTTAGCTCCCCAACCAGACTGAACTCTCTGTGGGCAGATGCTGCATCTCATATTTATTTGGGATCCCCATGGTACCTGCCACACAGCTGAGCACATTGGATTCTCTAATAATGCTTACTGATATCTAATGCCATGGTGATAAGGTATGATGGAGTGCTGCAAGGGAAGAAGTTCCAACTCCTTTATAATGCCACTGTAAGCCTTCTAACTGACTCTGCAGCTAAAGAAGGGAGTGGGTTTGTCACAAGGTAGCCCAGCCGAGAAACCTAATGTGCAGTGCTTTGGTCCCAACCTGGAGAGTAATAATGTAACATATGCTCAGAAAAGAATTGCTATCCTGAGTTGAACTGACCTGTTTACTTGTCTGTCTCCTTGTAAACTCCCTAGGGTCAAGGATCAAGTGTTTTATTTTTGGATCCTGGGCAAGTAGTACAGTGTCTAGCACATTCTAAGGGTGAGACAAATGCTATTGGGGTTAATTAATGAACAAATAAAAGAATGGTTTGATGAAATAATGTAAAGAAAAATGTGACGTAAAATTTAATACAGAAGTCACCATAGAATCTCATATTTATCACATCATAGCACTTAGCACTCTGTTATAACTTCTTAATAAATGGTGGTTTCTTGGATGGGTTAATTAATTAATAGGAAAATATAAAGAGAAGGTAGGAAATATATCAGGATATTACTATTCTAGGAATGGAGAATATCCTATTGAACGCAGTAGTAGCATAAATCATTCCATACTGCAAATCACCTGTTTGCTTGTCTCCCCTGTTAGAATGTACATTCCTTGAGACGACGGAACATCTTTTTTATTTCTATAACACCAGAGCCTAGAGCAGAAAAAAAGTAGGCCTTCAATAAATATTAGCTGAATGTATAAATCAACCATTCTTGCTCTTCTGTAGATTTCACTGTACTTAAGTATTCTACCTAGTCCTCGTTCAGGGGCTTCTGATATGGAAAGGAGAAGTGTCCTTTTCCCCATGCATAACTTTGTGACAGATGCAGGTTAAAATGGCCTGATTTGTGCTCAGTCGTGGGAGGGTCTCTCCTCTTTCTGAATGGGTTTGTCAGTTGAACTCTACAGGACTGCGTATTCGAAATACAGACTTAGCCTCACTGTGTCTAGTACACACTGCCTTGACCCTTGACTAGCCCTAGACACTACATCTCTGTGATTTTGTTAAATAAGAAGAGCATGTGGGGATGCCTGGGTGGCTCAGATGGTTAAGCGTCTGCCTTCGGCTCAGGTCATGGTCCCAGGGTCCTGGGATCGAGCCCCACATCGGGCTCCTGACTCAGCGGGGTGCCTGCTTCTCCCTCTCCCTCTGCCTCTCCCCCCACTCATGCTCTCTCTCTCTCTGTATCTCTGTGTCTCAAATGAATAAATAAAATCTTAAAAAAAAAAAAGAAGAGCATGTGGCTTTGTGAGTTGGGGAGAGGATCAGAATTCAGACTTCCAATCGCTTTTCTAAATAAATGAAGCAATATTTTATTTCATTCTTCCTATAGGAGAATCAAAAAGAACACCAAGATCTTCAGTAAACCATGCAGACACACACAGTCATAGGTCTCCTGCCCCCTCTAAGTATCTCATAAGCACCAGAGCCCACATTTCTCTAGTGCCTTGAATTGATTACAGAAATAATCACCAAGCCCTCAGATGATTAATCTCCACAAGCAATAGCAGTCAGCACCTGAACCCAGAACTGTGCCATCTTTCACCTCCATTGTTTATCATCCAATATGAATACTCCAACCACAACACTTTGTAGGTGTTATCTATACAAAACCAACTTTAATACCTCCTTAGTTACAGTGTCTATGGGGTCACACTCAGGGGTGCAGGCCATCATAAATGACTCTCCAATTATTGTCTAGTGAAGAGATCTACAATTCAGGGAACATGTATGAGTCATACCCTTTACATTACACAATGTCATATTATTCCTTGGACCAACCTTGCATGGTAGACGTGCCCATTTTGTAGATGAGGAAACAGAGACTCAGAGGGCTTCCATACCAAGAGGTGTCCCCAGATTCAAAATCATGATTGCACCACAGAGCACTATCTCTTCCTCTCCATTGCTGAACTCTTAGTAGTCCACAAGTAGTCTTCTAAAAAATCTATGATCTAGTTCCTAGTAGTATATTCTGATATCCATAATTATAACTGTGCCTCTGTAGCATGATATTGGATTTTCAATAAATCCTTATTTATAGATTTATAGATTGAAAATATTGGTGCTTTTGTTGCCGGCAGAAGATCATCGGTTTCTCATTAAAAGCACTGCTCTAGGTCCAATTACTTCTGATGAGAATGATTTTTCAGGAAACTAGGAAAAGCAATTGATCCAAGTAGTCCTAAAACCCTTTGCCCTATGAAATTGATACAAATACTATGAGACCATTTTATATGCATCATAGCCTAGGTGTGTCAGGCTGAATTATTTCCGAGGCAGGAAGGTGTCACTGAAACAGCACTTGTCAGAGAGTTATAGAGCCCTGTGATCTAGTCTCTCCTCTCTCTCTCTCTCTCTCTGCCTCTCCATCTCCCTCTTCCTCTCCCTTCCTATCCCCCTCCTCTCTCTGTGTGTCTCTCTACGCCTTGTTCTGTGAGTCTGAACAACTCCCTTACCATCTCTGGACTCTGTTTCATCTACTGAAGGGCAATCTATCAAGATAACTATTGCAAGGATCAAAGGAGACAATGGCTGTGCAGGTGCTTCAAAAAAATGTGGAAGCGCCTTTCAAATATACTGTATTCCTTTCATTAGTGGCCTGGAAGAGGGGATATGTCTCCCAGTGCATCAAATTTCCAACCAAAGACGGACTTAAGCAATTCATGGAAAAATGAAACCAACCTAAGAACTGTTACTTACAGCCTTCCACCCACCCACCCACCATCATCCATGTTATTATTTGTATTTCAAGAGCCAGCAAACATCAGACCACGTAGTGTTAAAAAAAATGCTTCCATTTGAAAACATTCATACCTGGTAAAGAGAAACAGAGCTACCTCAAATCATAGTTAATTTCTGAAATGTTCATTCTTAGTGACAGTTTCCAACCTCCTTGTTTGTCAAACGTCACCATGAGAACAACCAAGACAAGGCAAAGTGGCTTTTTAAAATTTTTTTGTTTGCCTCCCTTTAACCAGCCCATCCATACTCTTGGCAAAGCACACATATGGCCAAAGAAAAAGCAAAAGGGGGCTTCAGGAAGGTGAATCACTCTCGCACTGGGAAATTGGCCCCTGAACATTCTAGAGTTCCCCCATCTTTAACACTACTCGTTGACTCTTTCTCAGCCACTTTAACTGGAATGCTGGTACCACTGGCTGGCAAAACACATACCCCATTTGCAACAGGTGCAGCAAATTTGTATCATGCCAGAACACCGTACAGAGATTTCAAATGCACAGACCCCTTGAGCTCCCATGCCCAACATCCACCCCTACAGAAGCCCAATATGTTGGGCTACCCTTTGCCCCAAGAGACCCTGGTAGCAGACCCTGACTAGGCAGAGAAGTTCTCCCCACCCCTGCCAGGGAATTCTCCAGCACAGAGACCTAAGCGGTCTGGTGAGGGGTGGGGGGGGGTGGGGGGCGGCGGGGAGCAGCATGGGAAAGAGATCTGGAAGGACCTCACAGAGCCCCTCAGCTGCACTCACCTCAGGCAGAGGCACACCATTGATGATCAAGTCTGGCTGCTGGGGACCCTGGCTGTTGAAAGAGTGATGATAGATGTGGTTGGCACTGGTATTGCGGGTATTCTGGTTCTCCACATTCAGGAAAGTGCTCTCAGAGCGGCGGCAGCCCAGGGGCAGTGTCTGCTGGTGGTAGTCGAAATAGTTGAGGGAGGAGGTCAGGGAGGAGCAACTGACAACGTTCATCTTGTCTGTCTCCTCCACATCCCGGGGTACTAGACGGATGTCATTCTTACTGATTTTTTTCTTCTTGCTTGATTTCTTTTGATGCCCATAGGAGTACTCAGCGATTCTATGTGACAAAAAAAAGGGGGGGGGGGCAACATGTATTGCTAATGCCCTCCCAAACCACGCATTGATTAATAAATATTAAGCACCCCAGAGGGTTGCACCCCATCTCTGCTCCAGCTTCTTATTCTGGTGCATTACATCATCGGGTTTCTCCCTGCATTTTTTACATGTGAACACAAGCTAAGGGCCATTCATTTTTCATATTAAACATACAAACCTCCCATTCCTCCATCCCCCCCCCAAAAAAAAATGTTTCTATGCTTTGGATGTGGAATTTCTCATATGAGTGGCTATTTAGCAAGGGTGGGGAGGACAGGGAAAGTTGAGCCTATGGGAGAGAAAGCATGAAAATGCTCAAATCTGGAGCTCCCCCTGGAACCCAGAGGAACCCCTGGGTGAAATAAGAAGCAAGTATTAATTTAACAGAAGAGGAGATAGAAGGAATTAAAAAATAACCTCATTTCCAGTTCCTCCAGGCATTTGCCAAGGGGCGAACACTCTCAGTCAGGTTCCTCTTTGACCTGATCAGTTCTGCACTGGGGTAGGAGATCAAACCCCATCCTTTGACATACCTCAGCTTCTCTCCTCCACACCCTCCTTCCCCCCTGCCTTAGCCCTGCTCCCTTCTACTCCCCACCCTACTCCACCCTCTCCTAGAGAAATAGGATAGCTAAACCCATTTGAATGAGGGGAAGTGCTTTTTACCTCTTTCCCCTTAGGCTCACTTTCTCCTCTGCCTTTTTGTCTTGCTCCTTGCTAATGGGAGAAACCGAGATGCAATGCAGACACTTGCTGTTTTGTCCTTTTATAAAACAGCCGAGGAGACAAGTGATGGCTAAACAATTACTGCAAAGGAATTTAAAGGTTAGTGCATTCAGCATCCTTCTCCATTCAGTTGTACCTACAAGCAGCTGTGCTGCAACTGGAACATAAAGAGTTCAATTTAATTAACACTGACATAGACCCAGCAACGTGCACCAAAGACACCAAGCATTAAGAGACTTGTCAAAAGAAATACATTAAAATGTAGCCAGATTTTCAGTCATTTATTACTTTGCACATAATGATTCACCTTATTGTTTGAAAATTCTATTTCTGGGCAATAATCAGCAAAACAATAGGGTTAATAAATAATACAGGTTGATCTTTACAAGGGAAAGACTGTGACTGTATTCTCGCTCAACAAAGCTAATTGTCTGAATACAAAAAGGGAGCCCAATTCAGCAGCAATTGCAGATCACCTCACGCAAGTCTCATAAATGAATGCATTTGAGGAAGAGGCTCAGGAGGGGCTGAGAAAAGGAAACCTCTTGTCTAATACATGGAAAGACAGGCTCTTGAACTTTAGGTTTCTAAAACGTCTGAGCATACAGGGAGATTGCATGCTTCCAGAGGCAAATTCTTATTCTGTCCCGAGGATGTTCCTAGTGCTGAGCAGTTACATTCCTCTCGCCCTTTCGCTCTGTGTTCAGGCAGACTTGCAGTGATGGCAAGCTGGAGTTTGAGAGCAGAAAAAATCCCAAAGACCCCAGGACTAGGGTTTATTTTCTTCTCTAATCTGTTTACAGAATCCATGGGAAGTTTTAATGATTTTGTTTACCCATGATGGTTAAGTTTGGCAATGCCCCGACCAATTACTTGGCTGAGGCATTCACTGAGCAGCCCTTTCTGTATTGACCAATTATTTAATTAAACTGTACTTCATTAATCCCAAACCACCATAGGGAACAGAGCTCTTTACAAAATACACATGTGAGTGAAGTTGGAGAGCACTGAGATTTTCTTTTTTCTTTCTTTCTTTTTTTTTTTTTTTAATTTCAAATGCTCTCTTCCCTGTTTAATGATCTCCCTGGCAAGCTCTCAGAAAGAGCTCTCACTTCTAGTCATACATCACCAAGAAGTGGCAAAGCCTTCACTATCTTTATTTCAAGATGATTTCTTTTTCATCAAGAAAAGGGTCTTATACATTTACTTTACACTAAGGAAATGGCTTAAAAAGAGTCCACTCTATCATTATCTCCATATAAATAAAATTTTACAGACCCCGCATTTTTTCTCCTATAAAAATTGCCACTGGCAGTCATACAGGTTTCAAAGGTAAGAGCGGTATTAATTTCCATTTCTCCCATCTGAAATGACTCAGAGCTGAAGGAACGAAAAGTCACGGCCATTTCACTAGTAACAGGATTAAAGCATTTATGAGGCATTGCAGCTGCTCTTTTATGGCACCTGATTGATATTCATGTGTGGTTAGCATTTGTCTACTAACTTGTGTAACGCAGAGAATAGTAAAAGGGAAACAATAATTGCATGGCTGTTACATATTCAGGGGGCTCTGATTCACAGAAGTGTGCATTTCAGATGGTGTCAAATACAAATTGGACCTACAGGAACATATTTTGACTGATTAACATGCAAGCACAGATGGCACAAAAGACACACTGGATGTGTAGGTGTGTTGAAAGCACACACACACCTTGGTTGGAAACAGCAGCATCTTCAATTTCAGCAAACTAAAGAAACAACTTCTTTTTTTCAACCCTTTCGATGAGACACTGCTGGAAAAAATTACATGTATTATCCTAAATTGGACTCCAGAAATACTTAGACTTATTTGTTCTGTCCAATTGTAAGGAAGGGCTTCAACAACACCCTCTAATGTGTTTATCAGGAAATCTTTTTTTTTTTTTTTACTACTACTTGTCATTCCAGTTTCTGCGTTTCTATTCTCATCCCGCCCCCCCCCACACACACACACCCTGCATACGCTTCAAGAGAAACTGTAACACAATAGCCCATAGTGACATCCACTGGTAGGGACCAGATCTTAATGCCACAGCTGAATCCCACATTACAGAAAAACACCATCAGCTCCAGAAGATTGCTATTTTTACTGCAACATCTGGAAGTGAAGTCCTATCCCTCATTGGGATGTTTGGTCTCTACCCCACCAACCAACCAGATATGTGAAAACATAAATGACTGGTAGAATTTCACCATACATAGCCAGATGTTTTGGGGAATGGATACAAAACAAGCCAAGAACACACTTTTTAAAAAAACACTAGTCACCTGCTTCCCCACACATTTCTGTTTTCCCTCCACTGTTTCCTACCTTAGACACCCACTCACAGGCTCTCTTCAGTTTTTCCCTACAACAGGACCAGGCAACTACCAGCACTCCCTCTCCTTTCAGTATCTGTCCCCAAAACATTGTGCCCCTGAAATCAAGTTGTGGGACTTGGTGTTGGTGGTTCTGCTGAAAATTGACTCTCTCTTTCTCTCTCTCTCTCATTTTTTTCCTGCCATAACTTCATGGAGACAGCTGCACGAATTTTAAAATGATAATTGCTTTCCTGCTCATCATCATTATGTGACAGAATCCACCACTCGAACAGTAAATGATTGTCTTCCAGCAAATTGTCAGATCAAAAGAATTGATCAACTAGGACTGCCACAAACTTTCCCCCCTCCAAAAAGAAGCGCAGTATGTACACAGCATGCATTTAAGTAGGAAACAAAAGCACTGGGATTTTCACACTGAGACACAGATACACCTTATTCATCCAAGACAAAGGAAAGAAAAAAAGTTGGCTCTACCTGCAGTTGTAGGTCCGGATCTCTTTGTTGTCTCGCTTGCACTTGATTGCCACGAAGATCATAGTGACAAAGAGGATGCCGGCAATGGAGCCCAGGGCAATAATGAAAATCAGGGACAAGTTCACCGAGCCCATTGACTCTTGGGCGTCAAGAGCAGGGGACAGGTAGATTAGGACTAGTGCAGAGGCGGAGAGAGACGTCTTGCCGTGGTCGTGGGCCACCACAATAAGCTCATAAGAAGCCTTTGAGCTCTCGCCAAAGGTGCGAGTGGTTCTGACTTCGCCATTGACCTGATCTATTTCAAAGAAGCCGCGGTCACCCTCGGTCATGTCGTAGGTGACCCGGCCATTCTCACCCTCATCATAGTCGTCTGCTTTGACGACGGTCACCAGATAGCCTATGCCAGAGTTGCGGGGGATGTAGACCTCGGCAGTGCCGTTGATCAAGGGTGGGGCCGTGATGACCGGGGTATTATCGTTGACGTCGAGGATGATGACCCTAACCGTGGCGTTGCTCTGCAGCGAAGGCAGGCCGCCATCCTTGGCCAGGACCTTGAATTCGAATGCCTTGGTCTGCTCGTGGTTGAAGGATCGAAGCGCGTAGATGTCGCCCGAGTTGGGGTTGATGGAGACATAGGTGAAGACAGGCATGTCCCGCACCTGCGACGGCACAATCTGGTAGGAGACACTGCCATTGAGACCCAGGTCGGGGTCTCGGGCAGACACGGAAAGCAGGTAGGCGCCAGGTGTGTTGTTCTCCTGCACCATGACCTGGTAGTAAGGCTTGGAAAAGTGCGGGTGGTTATCATTCTCGTCGGTGATGCGAACTGTAAAGGACTTGGCACTCTGCAGCATGGGCACACCGCTGTCGCGCGCCTGGATCGTGAGGTTGTACTGGTCATGCTGCTCGCGGTCCAGCCGTCCGTCCACCAGGATAGTGGAGAAGCTCTCATACTCCTGCAGCCTAAAGGGCACGTTGCCCAGCAATCGGCACTGCACGCGCCCATTGAGGCCCGAGTCTCGATCAGACACCCGCACCAGTGCAATCACGTAGCCCGGGGGGGCGCTCTCGCTTACCTCCACCAGCTCGCTGTTAACTGACAGCAGGTTGATGACCGGCGGGTTGTCATTGGTGTCGAGAACGCTGACGGTCACCTTGCAGTGTGCCGGGATGGAGTTGGGCCCCAGGTCCTTGGCCTGCACGTCCAGTTCGTACACATGGCCTTCTTCATAGTCTAGGGCACCGGTGACTGTGACCAGGCCACTGTGTGGGTCGATCTGGAAGAGCTCACGCGTGCGGTCGTTGACATAGCCGTAGAAGGAGTAGACCACCTGGCCATTGGTGCCCTCGTCTGGGTCGCTGGCATTGAGGCGGATGACTGGTGTATTGGGAGGTGAGTTTTCTGGCACGCTCACTGCGTAGGTGGACTCGCCAAACACCGGGTTGTTGTCATTGGAATCGGTCACCTTGATGCTGAGGCCAACAGTGCCCAGATGCGGTGGGTCGCCGCCGTCGAGTGCAGTGATGCGAAAGCTGTAGTGCGACTGTGTCTCGCGATCCAGACTCTTCTCCACCACAAGTTCCGCAAAGCGTGAGCCATCGCCGCGCGTCTTGATCTCCAGGCCAAACAGCTCATTAGGCGTGAGCTCGTATGTCTGCACGCCGAAGCTGCCCGAGTCCGGGTCATAAGCGCTGTCCAGCGGGATGCGCGTGCCAGGACTAGCTGCCTCTGAGATCTCCAGCTCGATCTGTGCCGCTGGGAAGCTGGGCGCGTTGTCGTTCAGGTCCTTGATCTCCACCTTAATCACGCATATCTCCATTGAGCTGGACATGACCTCGAGCGAGATGATGCACTTGGGGCTCTGGCGGCACAGCAAGTCGCGGTCGATCTTCTGCTTGGTGACAAGCAGGCCCGAACTGGGGTTAATGTCCACCAGGTGCGGGGCTGAGTTGGACACCACACGGAAGGCAGAGGCCTGCCGTGGATCCAGAGCAAAGCCCGCCTCGCGCGCGTCCTTGGCCACGTTGGCGATCACCGTCCCGGCGCGCTGCTCCTCTTCTACCGAGTACTTGAGGTTAATGAGGGCGGCTGCCTGCGTCCACAGTACCGCCAACAGCAGCAGCACCGGCAGCAGGAGCGACTCCATGGCTGCGCGGGGCTCTGCCTGGCCTCGCCTCTCCACACCCCTCCGAGGCCGACGCCGCCGGCGCTCCAGCTTCCCGCTGACTCGGGCCGCCTGTTGCGCGCGCCCCGGGGCCCCGGAGGCCGCGGGAGGAGTCCCGCCCAGGGCGGCCCGGCGGCGCGGGGGAGACACCCGCGCTGGCTCCAATGCTGAGGTTGCAGCAGACTCGTAGGGGGTTGGCGGCGGGCCCGGGGGCTCCGGGGGGCCAAGGGAGCGCCACGCGGCCCCGAGCCCCCTCCCTCCAGCCCGGCTCCTCAGTTTTCCCCCTTCAAAGTTAGCCAGGCGCGACTGGCCGCAGCGGCGCAGGGCTGCGGGTCCGACGCCGTCTGAGCGGCCTGGTCGACGGAAGGCTGAGTCTGGACCGCACTTGGGGCCAAGACCGGGAGGGCCCTGGGAGTGCAGCCTCTCAGGCACTGCCCGGCCCGCCGCGGCACACCGGCACTGGGGCTGGCGAACGCGTTGTCTGTGCACCTGGCATGCGCAAAGACCTTCCCCTAGCTCTCCTGGCTCACTGCGGAGAGAGAACCCGCCTGGAACGCGCCCTCCGAGGTCCGGGAGGGCCACGCTGGCCTTGTCAAGGTCTGTTGGGGAGAAAGGATGATCAAAGGTGGGACTCTGAGTTGCTGTCAAGCGCCGCAGGCGCCCGGGTATCCAGCTGAGCCGGATGGCGGTCCCGCGGCCGGCAGAAGAAGGGGGAGGGGAGAGAGGGAGGCTGCTGAGACAAGAACGCTCTCCCTCGCGCCGAGGTTGGCTTCAGAAGGCTTGGTGGGGAGGCGCGTCTGTCCAGGATTGGAGGTGGGCGCGGAGTCCCCTACACAGAGCAGCTGGACTGCGGGGGTTTGCGTCTTGGAAATCCAAGTTACCAACGCAGCCCGAGCCTCCACGTCAAGTTTGTGAAAACGGGGCGATGGCGATTTATCAAAGTCCAGGTCTTTCCAATGGCCCGGGGTGGGGGGCGGGGAATGGGGAAAAGGGGAGGGAAAGCGACAACAGTACCGGCCAGGAGAGGCGGGGCCGCTGCCGCGGGTACCCGGGGCTTCACCTCCTCCCTTGGTCTAGGCTGGGGTGTCGCTCTGAAGGCCGCCGCCGCCGCCGCCGCCGCCGCTGTGGGAAGAAATCCTCCTAGCTCAGTCGAATGTCGCTAAGGTCCGCCTCAGCAGCTGCCACGGTCGACGGTTATGTCGCCGCCAAAGTTTACTTGTGAGAGCGTCTTGATTCCATCCTCCCAGAGAGGCGCTGGCCGCGCTGCGTTTGGGCTCCCTCCCTCCCGGACGCTCTCGCACTCGGGAGGTCTGTCTTGCTCGCTTTCTGTCAGGCAGTGTGTGAATGTGTGAGAGAGGAAGAGTGAGTGTGTGGTGCGGGGAGTGTGAGTGTGGAGAGTGAGCGAGCAGGGGTGGGAGGTTTCGAATCTCCGATGAATGCGCTCAGCCGGAATGCCGCCGAGCGCAACGCGCCAAGGGCCTGCGCCAGGCTAGGGACGCGAGTGCCACTGCCCTCTGGGCAAGTCCGGCATGGTGTGCTGGAGCTGTGCTGCCGTCCGCGCCCGCTGGTCCGTTTCCCCCTGCGCCCGCCACCGCCGCTACTGCTGCTGCTGCTCCTCCCGATGCCGCAAACTACTGGCGGTGGAGTCTGGAGAGAGCTGGTGAGAGCCCGAGCTGCCGAGCCGGGCTACGCCAGGCGCTGGCCAATCAGCGCGCCGCCCAGCGGGCTCCGGGCTTGGGGCGGGGCCAAGGCGCGGGGGGCGGGGCGGGGCGGGGCCAGCCGGAAACTTACACACTGGCGGGACCAAGTGGTACCCCGGCCCGCGGAGCCGGGGCGGGAGTCTGAGGAGGCCTGGCGGGCAGGGCAAGCGGGGGCTAGAGGACTGGGTGGAGTGGGGAGGGGGGTTTGCTGGCAATGCGGCTGAGCATCCCCGGGAACTGCGCGCCTCTCCTGTTTGTAGGTTGCAGAAAAGATGAGGATTTGATTCTCTCGGCGGGCTCATCACCCTCATACATGCTCGTATCTTGAATATAATATTCATATTCATATTCTTTCTCTCTTCACCACCCTCCCCCCTCCCTCTTTGTCTCTTCACCCTGGGTTTTGTCTGTCTGCTTCTCTGCCTTCCTCTCCTCTCCTTCTCGGGTATTGGAAGGAAAAAGGAAAGGATAAAGCGCCCCCGAGGTGGTCAGTCGTCCGGCTCTTGGCCGGTGAGTCTTCACCTCGGCTGAGAACCGCGGCAGCCATCCTCTGGGACCGTCACCTCCATCCCTCCTTCCCCGGCGAACGCAGCACTTACTCTCCCAGAGCAGGCCCGGTTCGGGTCGCTCTTGTCTGTTGCTTGTTAATCAAATGGGGTCTGTGTCGCAGGGACGGAACCGCGGAGAGGGCTGGACAAATTTCGTCGCCCCTCACCCCACCCTGTTGGAGAATTTAGCTCCCTATAAATAAACTGTTCGCTGGAGAAGAGCGGGTGGAGCGGACGCCGCGGTGCTGCGCCATGCCGGGAGAGCCCCCAGCTCTGCGGGAGCTGCAAGGCGAGCTCGCAGTCCCCCGTAGGTGGCCGGCAGCTGGAGCCGGCGCCGGTGTGCGGGGCACCCTAGCCTTCCCGCGGGGTCTCAGGGGACTGCTAGCTCCTCTCAGGCGGTGGTGGCGACAGCTGCGGCCTGTGCCAGTGCTGGGAAGCGGGAGGCCGGCGTGGCTGGGGCTGACATCAAATTCAGCTTGCCTTCCGGACTAAGGCGCCCTGAGGACAGTGGGGGAGTCCTCCCCGCTCTGTTCTGTGGCTCTCAATTAAGGTCACCAGCAGAAAGAATCAAAAACACCCCGCTGAACAAGTTGGGGTTTTTTCCATCATAGGTTGGGGGTGGCGGGGACCGACTCCTGAATTCACAATACTTGGAAGAGTAAACCTATCTTCTGAGTGGGTCGTCTCGGATATTTGGGAGTCTTGGGTGAGCAAACTCATAATTAGCCCCAGCGACATTGGCCCAAGTTTGTGGGCCTAAAATGAGACTCACTTTTGCCCTTTAAAAACATTAAGCAAGAAAAGGGGAAATGGCATTTGGAAACATAATAGGTTTTCTCAAAAAAATGCCATCTTCTTGCAGAAAGCAACCCAGCTTCTTTTAAAAAAATATTTCTCCTTCCAAGAGGAGCTAGTTTAGCAGCCTTTACCTTGGTGGGGGGAAGGAGAAGACAGCTTCCTCCTACAAAAAGGAATTATTTCAAGAGTGACATTACAACCCACTGAACGTGCATCTGAAACCAAGGGGAGGGCGCGGGGAACCTGATCCGCTTTCAGCGTGGGGAGCCTTTCACTCTTTCGCATTAGAATGCAATTCAGCCCAAAACAGCAGGGAGAAAATCGGGGCATCTTCAGTGAGTATCATTTAATTTTGGTCATTTAGATGTGTGGACAGCAGAGTTATGGCTCAAGGGAACCCAGTGGCCCTCCCGGTTTTCTGCAGACCCGGTTGTAAAAATGGGCAAGTAGTAGAGGAGAGTGACAACATGGCAGGCAGCGTGGGCGCATCTCAGAGCTCCGCAAAGAGAAGAGCTTCATTTGATTTATCACAGTTATTTACCTTTGATGTCAGCGAGTGGAGTGGGAATGAAGTGCATCTTAGTCTAATTAAAAAGGCCTAAAAAGGCATTTGAAATGGGTTTGGAATCTGATCACGGGATGTGAGTTCGGCGTTTGGCAGCTTTCTAAAATATAGCTTGGACTATTTAAACAGAACAATTAGCAGCATGCTAAAATGTTTGCATGCTATGCTTAGGAGCTTTTAGCTGTAAACTTTAAGGCGATCTGTTCCCCTTTAAGTTAAAAAAGGATGATGCTACTTCCTTGTGGTGAAGGCTGTCAGGAACCCGCTGATCAATAAAAGTAAACTGGCGCCTCCATGGCTTGATTGAGCGGGAGCAAAGAGTCTGAGAAGTAGTCTCGGCCATTAACAATCCCCCAGGTAACGAGAAATGGAAGAATTACTCAGGTAAAATGATTAACATTGCCGTGGCATCTGTAAAGATGCACACAACAAGATAAGAAGGCTGCGGACCTCTTACCTTGGGGAGTGCTAATAGAATGTCTATATTCTGCTGTCTTTTAAAGATAAATAGGAGAATTCAATTCACGTACAATGTCATTACCTTTGTAATTGCAATCACATTGTAAAGACATGTTCTGCATTTGCAAAGACAAACGCGCTCTTCTCTAAGAAGATGGCATCAGGTTCCCTGCTTCCAGCTCACTGTTCACCCTCGAGGCACCCCTCCTTTCCAAGCAGAGCACCCCAAGTACTTCTAGCTATACTAAACCACTTTTATGGAATCCAGGCTATGAGGGAGGCAGAAGAGTGTGCCTTTGCTTTCCTTCTTTCACATCACCCCCAAGCTCAAAGTGATAGTTACACCTCCCCTCCAAAAATTACCTCTTCCATCCTCCCAGTCTATTGCAACAGATAATCCTAACACCGTTTACTCCCAGAATGTGTTTTTTTTTCTAATTGGCACGCTTGATCATTATGCTCCAACAATGCTATTGACTAAATCAGTGGCGGAAAACACCTTCATGATCAGGAATTTATTAATTAACTTAATAAAACCGTTCGGGGTGGAGAGACATTCTGGGTGAGGATAATAAAGACAAAAAGTTCTCTCAGTCTTAGCTTCACTTCAATCCTGAAGGGAGCCCCGCCTCCTCAGCCTCTTTAGAGACACAAGAGGGACATCTAGTGACCGTCCTCAGTATTTTTGATCCAACTTTTGCTGAGCAACACTGGGCCCTGGATACCAACTACAGGGCTGGGCAGCCTGGGCCAGCTCTCTGGGCCAAGGCAGCTCTTTGGGTCACTGAGGCCAGAGTCAAAATTAGTAAGATTTTTTTTATCTTTAAAATTTCAGCCACACCGCTGAAACAATGGTGAATGGCAATGGAAGAAGACCAAAATGGGGATATCCTTACATTTAAATTGAGCCAGTGTGTGAGGATACTTCTTCTTGTCCTGATATTAATAAGAATAGGGTAAAAGGTTTTGTTCAAAAAGGTAAAAAAATTATGGTAAATACTAAGGTACCAAGATATGAAGACTGTAGAACTGACAAGTTTAAGGGAGCTTTCTGAGATATGTTTTTAAAATGTTTGCTTCAAGCTCCAAAGAGATTAACCTTCAAATAACTCCATTTTTTTCTGTCTCCCCCGACCCCCCCATCTCATCCCTCTGTCTTTGCTGCAAATTGTGGATTATCTTCCAGCTTGGCTTTTGTTGCCTCTCATGGGCATCCCATTCTACCAAACCAATTTGACCAGCTGCCTGATGAAGTTCTCTTAGGAAGAAAAGCTTTATTACAAAATAATAACCAAAGTCAAGTTTTTTCCAGCCTGCATATCTGGTCTCCTTACTTAGGTTACAATGCCTAGAGTAGAGAAAATCAAAAATGAAAATGGATGAAACAGCTCAAAACTGGAAAGTGTCATTATTAAAGTCATCATCTTATTTAATCTTTACAATATCCCTGGAAGGTAAAGAGACTTTGCAGATGTGGAAGCAGAGTTGCAGAGCAGTTCAACGATTTGCCAAGATGACCTCACTACACAAAACTTAACCACTTCCCTTGTGAAATCAACAAATGCTGGCTGTGTGCCCAGCATTGTGTTAGGGACTGAGAATTTTTTTTAAAAAAATGGTCCCTGCCCTTGTAAAGTTTTAAATTCAGTTGATTAATTTAATAGCAGCATATAATTCTATGTACTATGGATTTTTCTCGAGGAGGAACTAGAATGAGGTATATCATGTTGATGACTTCCTAAAATTCTGTTCCCTTCTGCCCAAAGTGATTGCCCAATTTCTAGTTAGTCCCCGCACCCCCACCCCCCCCCACACACACACACACACTGTCCCAGGCATCACAAAGAAAGGCATTAAAAGCAGCAGCCAGGGATGTAGACATGCTGGGCAGGAGTGGGGTGCAATTTCCACCATCCTGGATGCTGTTTCTGACCCTTCTGAAATACCAGGAAAAATAGGGAAGGGGGCCAAGAAAAGTCTTTGAGGTCTCTTGCACTTTTTCCTCCCTCTTCCTCCCAAGCCCCACCCCCATTCCCACCCTGTGACAGAGGATAACAGTGACACCTTGGGAGCTGTGGCAGAAAAACAAAGAGAAAGTATTCCTTAAGTGCTAAAATTGTTTGCCACGGCCCTGTCGCCTGCCTTTTCCAAGAAACACAAGAGACATGGGGAACAGTGGTGAAAAAGGGACAGAAAGCTATTAATCACTCCCAGTCTTCCCATTTTGACAAGGCCAGCATCCCTGAACAATTATGCCCAAGCCCCCTCCATGCTTATCTCCTCTCTTTAGAAATAGCACTTCCCACAGGGCAAAACCCCTGCTGCTGCAAAACTCATAACTGTCCCTAAATAAACACACATCATGGGGACCATTTAATTAGCAAAGGCTAAATCAGCAGATACATTTCAATAAATGACACCACTCTCTAACACCTTCTGTACTACCCTGCAGTGACTACCTGTGATGTTTTGACAGCACCATTTGGGCTCCCAGCATTATTACCTCAACCTTTTCATGTGAATTCTCTCCAAGTGGATCCCAAACACTATCTTCTTAGGTGCAAACTCATACCAACTGTTATTGTTCCCCACCACTACCTTTGAAAACAGAAAGCTCTCTCTTCAAAGGCACTCTGATCAGATCGTGCCCAGCCTTCCCACTGCTGCCTCTCTCATCCCAAGGGGTTAAGAGTGACATTCCACACATACCCCTAGAGTAAATGCCTTCTTGACAACTTGGGGGAAAAAAACTATTACCGAATAAGGGACTTCAAAAACCAATTGAAATATGAACTGAATGCTAAAAGAAAGAGAGAGAGAGAGAGAATTGGAAATATACAGAATAGGGAGGCCCTAGTTTAGGGCAAGCCAAAGTTTTTGTACTGCTACCCCCAAACTCTAGCTGCAACCTAGTAGGTGGATCCTAGGAACCCCAGTACCATGTGTAACTCCCTCGGATTAGAGCTCCAGACAGGGGCTTGGCTTTTGACTCAGCCTAGACTTCTCTCACAGTCTCTTCTGCTATTTCTGGAGTGGTTGAAGCAAAAAAGGCAGAAAAAAAGAGGCATAAATATCAGCCCTACAGGATAGGTCTTGAAGATCAGCTTTCCAAATTGAAAAACAAAAAAATCTATCTAGTTGTCTGGTCTTACTGGAGGCTGAGTTCTTTTTGGAGATGTCCACAGGACTGTAAAAAACAAACCAGATCTTTCAAGACTTTCAAGTGTATGAATCCCGTGCTGTAACACCTTTTTGCATTTAAGTTCAAATAGACAATAATAGCTAAAGAACTGGTAAGAGGAGGAACACAAAAGTCAATCTGATGACCCAACCTCCTGGGCTTCTGTAGGTATCTTGGGCCAAAGCTGATCTCAGTGAGGACACCAGACCTGTTGTATACTCTTTAGTTCTAGGTGACCAGGCTAGGCCTAAGTTTACTCTTGGTTCCTCTAAAACTTCTCCCATAACTCAGGAGAGGCCTTGTGTAGCTCCCTGGGAGTTCCAGCTGCCCCACTGACTGATTTTTCACTGAAGTAGGAAACTTACTAGTTGGTTAATGTCAACTTAAAAAAGAGACAAAACTAATAAACATGAAGAACTGCCAGTTTGACCGATGCAGTTACATTACCTGGGCTAGCCATGTAAGAACCAAAGGCATGTCACGTATGCCGCTAACAGCGCAATGCATAATATTTGTTCAGGTTGACAGGCCCTGGGGCAGTGGAGAGTAAACTGAAAGAGGGAGATCCCAGAAGGAGGCAGAGAGAGCACCACAAAGGGGACAGAGAGAGCAGAAGTGACAGAAAAATCATTTTAACAGGAGAGAAGTTATGCACCTTTTTTGAATGAGAAGAAAACAATGGCTTGCCCCCTGGGAAAACATCCTGATTTGGGGTCCAACGGTTTGCATGTTGGTGCACTGGACATGGAAAGGGAAAGCTTATTAATTTGTGTCTGTTGCCTGCAGCTGGGGCCAGAACTGCCGTAGAGAACCAATGACCTTTCTCCCAAAAGCTGAGAATTAAGAAGAGTAGGAAAAGAGAGTGTCCTGTATCACAGGAGACACCAGCTGGGCTGAGTTTCGTTGGTCTCTGTTAGCAAAGATCACGAAATGCAGTGACATCAGTACCAGGCAATATCTACTCAGGGGTAACAGCCTAGGCAGCAGTGATCGAATGAAGTCTCGTGCCTAATGATGGGTTGGTAAGAGAACTAACAGTCTTAGAGAGGAGCAGGCCCAGCTTGAGGCCCACGTAGCTCTGTGTGTTCTCTGCCCTGGGAAAAGGTGGAACTTGAGAAAGTGTCGCTGTCTGGCTGTGCAGTTTCATTTGGGGGAACAGGCAATCAGTTCTGGAGGGCTGACCGAAAAGAGTAGACAGGATGATAGCTCAAAATGAGATCCATCAATGACTTCGTTGCAGCCCCAGCCAAATAATCAAAAGCAAATAGTCAGCTTCTGAAATCAATGTTTTGTGAGATGATGAGCCAGCCAGCGGAGTTCACATGAGGGTGGGGTGGGAAGGAGGTTGGGGAGGGAGGGTAGAAAAATTCTCTTTCAAGCCACCCACCAAAGCAAGCAGCTGCATTTCCTTGAAACAGCAAATTTGGTTCCTAGGAAAATCAGAACTGCAGTCTCCAAGCAAAGCAAAACAAAGAAGCAGGGGACGAGACACTTTTGAAAACAGGAAGGCGTTTTGGCAACAATCACAGGAGGGCTGGTAAGCCATTGTGCTCTTGGGATCCATCTGCTGAGCTCCAGAACATCCTCCCCACACTCCACCCCCATCTAGCTCTCAGATTGCTTGCTCGGGGTCAAGAACAGGGTCATTCAGAAAGAAGAGGTGAAGTGAAAAAGACAGACTCAGCCCAAAGATGAGAAGTAAGAAAAGCTGGACCTTATTTCTTCCAACCATGAAGGATGTGGTGGGAGAGACAGGAAAGCCCTTCTGATGCTTGATGCCATTTCAGGAGAGCAAGAGTGGGCTTAATTAAATTAATGGAAATATATTTAAAATTAAAATTGGTGACCAACTTCTAATCAGCCTAGAATTTGCTGCTATGAGAGACCATTGAGAGAAGCATAGTGACTGCGTCTTTAAGGACCTGAATAATTTTATAGCTATTAATAATTTTGTTAGTCATGCAATATAAGTGAACACTAGCAAAGTAATCAAATTGCATGCTCCATAGCAGAGATCAGGGCTATCTGGGGAAAAAAATTAGATAGTCTTTCTTCAATGTCAATGTATATGAAGACATCTTCTACAGACCCCTCTTCCCAATGTAAAGAGAATAGAAAGTTATGTCATCATATATATATTTTAATAGAGCACCATACTTGATCTCATGGTCTGTGAAACCACCAGATTAAAACCCCAGCAAAGGTAATCACATACAAGAGTCAGAAGAGAATTCACAAAAAAAAAAAGAAGAGAATTCACAACTCTGAATTTTACATCTTGTACATTACAGGAGATTCACACATGGGCCTCCTTTCCTTTATAACTCAGGGCTCTGAATATTACTTAGTGGACTGTTAACCCATTCCAATATAACATTAGATTTTCTAGCCAAGGAGAATAAAATAAAGATACTTAATTTAGTTCCCTTTTCCATGAGAAATAAATAGCTGTCACAGATCCAGAACAGCAGGGTTCATGAACAGCTCTGGAACATGGAGATCAATGAAATCTGATCCTCTCTTGAGAAAAAGAGATCTACATAGAATTTAACCAAAGATTTCCTACCAGAGGCAGTTCCTGGTCATCAGGAAGCCTTTGAAGACCCTCCCAGGTTTCCTGTTCAGTCTTGTTTGATCTCCAGTGAACATTATGATTCTCATAAAGCAGTTTTATAAATGTAAATTACTCCATAGATGCAAAATAACTATGTCCAGTCTAGGCAACTAATTTCTGATTTCTGGAACTTCCAATAGATCGGTCTAAAATAGATGGCAGACATAACAAGATAATTCAACCTCTGAAGCAAATTTACTTGTAAGGATGATAGTTATTGATGATGACTATCTATTTCTTCCTTGCTTCTTCAATTCCTCATCCCAGTAACTAATATTTGCACACAAAAGGATTTTTATGTTTTAATACACATTTATGTAATATAGGTTTCTTACCAATTGTAATTAAAAATGAACCTAACTTCAGTTTATTTTTTGTCCTCATTTAAGCCATCACCATCAGGAAACATTACTTAATGGATCTAAGTGCCACACTTGATGCTTAAGACTGAGACTCAATAGCAGTGTTAAGATGTGAATTTTGCCCGCCAAGGGCTTACAGTCTAGTTGTGGGTATCTTAAAAGGAGAACTACAAATACAAGGAAGCACTTTTCAGGTATCACAGAAGTAGTGCTCATCACTGATATAGACTAAGTCCAAAGGATGACTGAGCACCTAGAAGCTGTGGGAAAGTCTTTCTGGTGAGAGAAAGAGTATTTGTAAAGGCACATAAGCTGTGGTAACTTCATTGCTTTGGGGAAACAATGAAGAGTAGTTTGGCTCAAGTATTTATTCTACAAACACCATTGAAATGATGTGGTGTAGTTTTTAATGGCACAAGCTCTGACGCTAGATAGATCTGGGTTCAAGTCCTGGTTTTACCATTATCCTTATTGAGTGAACTTTAACAAATTAATATAATATCTATTTCATAAGGATGGGGAATTACATGAGATGATATCTTAAAGCACTTCATGTTTTACATGTTTAGCACAAAGAACTCAGTAATTTTTACCTCTTATATTTACTGAGCACCACAAAGTGCCAGATACAATTCAAAGTGCCAGGCTGCTACTAACAAAGAGAAAGCCTCTACCCTCAGATCTCACAAAAGCTTTGTATAGTGGAGTAATGGGAGTTGATGTTGAAAACGTAGGTAGAGACTATTGTGCAGAGCCTTGACTACTAGAACAAGTATTTAGAACCTTATACTGGAGGTCGGTGGTGTCATCAAATTTTTTTGAACAGGTTAATAACTAAATAACATTTTTATGATTTATGGTTTACTTGGAAATGACAAATTAGGATTGCTTCCTCTACCTTCATCTAACTTTTACACAAATCCAATTCCAGTACAACATATACCAAAACTGTATAAATTGATTGAGTTCAGGAGTTAGGGTTGCTGAGAATGAATAACAACACTGAGACCTGAGGTAATGGAAATCAGAGGAAGCTGGTATCAGTAATGGCAGTTGGATGATTTCTTTTCAGGAAAGAAGAGGGCAGGATATATTATTAGAAGATCCCAGGTAACAAGCAAGTTCTGTTAGATAGAGATCTATCTGTTTGTGACAGAGTGCAGAGTGAATAGGATCTATGACTGTTTGTAGAACATTTCATTTTCATGCCAGGTTAAGGGTCTTTACAATTTACACAACACATTTAAGTAATTTAATGTGCTTGTACCTTCATAATTTTCATACCCTGTACTAAATCTTCAATCACTTTACCTTAGTTATGGCTGGGATGACTTCCTTAGGCTCTGGGCCTGGACCTAGAGGTGAGTCCCATTAGTAGATCTAGTTGTAAATAGCTGGAGAAAGCAAAAGCAATAGTGAAGAGAAAAAGACTGACACAAAAGACTGTTTGGAATGTGTTGCCCTGGCATTTTGTTTGTAGCAAATGTTCCTTGAAATAAAATATTCCATTGATAGAGATCTGGGAATCTTTTTTGTTATAAAGAGATTTTATTGTAATAGGAACTTGGAGGAAAGAGATATTTGAGTTTAGGAAATTTTTCTTAAATTATCATTCATTTACTTGGCAAGTATTATTGAGTTCCTACTGTGTGCTAAGCACTGGGGAAAGGAGAATGAACAAGACAAACACAAACATGGTTTCTGCCTTCGTGAAACTTTTAGAACAGTGAGAGAGAGACCAAAAAAAAAAGACAAACTGACACCTACAACAATTTCAAGTTAAAATAAGTGGCATGAAAGACACAAACATGGGCTGAAATAATGATGATGATAGCCAGGCACTGTTCTAAATGCTTTATGCACCATAACTAATCCTTACAACAACCCTTTGAAGTATATACTATTATTATGCCTATTTCACGAGGAAACTGAGATGCAGAGAGGCTAAGTAACTTGGGTAACATAGAGAGTGGTAGGCAAAGCCAGGAATGGATTTGTCTGACTCTAGAGTATGTTTTCTTAACTATTGTACCAAAGAAGAGGTTGAAGAAACCGACTTTAGAACAGATAATCAGAAAAGGCCTCTCTGAGGAAGTAACATTTAATTTGAGATCTAAAGACCATCTAAGGCAGTCTATATTGATAAGAATTCACTAAATGCCAAGAGATGGTCTGTTGAGCAAACTTCATTTTCTTCAAGATATTTGCTAGCAATTAGACCAGGAAAGTTTCAGTAAAAGAAGTTAAGAGCTTTGTCAAAAGATTACACTGTATAAGGAAAAGATCAGGAGGTAGAGGTAAGACCTAAGACCTAGTGGTAGAAATGGAAATGATTAATTCTGGCAACACTGGCAGTATATCTGTAAAACCATGTAGTGCTGTGGTTTGCATACTCTTGAGGACAGAATGTCCTGGAACTCTCCTGTGTACTTCCACAATTTCCACCTCTGTCAGATCTCATGACTGCACCAGAAGTGTGGTGTGTTCCAAGCCTATGACATTTCTCTTTGGGACTTGCCTTGGCATAATGAAAATTAAATGTGTCTAAGAGCAATCAGATGACCAATACAAATAACCAACCTCTTCTATGTGAACATAAAGCAAGCCTCACTGAGAGTGGACCCAGCAAGTAACAGCTCTATTGATGCTACTCACATGATTTCTTTAGGCCTGAAACATGGACCAACTCCAAATTTCAGAGGAAAATTCCTTTCTATAAAACCTACCCATCTTGCATTAGGTTTCACTTATCTGTAAAAAAGTAACCCCTAATCTTTCCTTTATCATAAAGAATACAGCAGACCAAGCATTTAAGCTTATCTTTATCTTCTGCCAAGACTCGCAGCTGAAGTCTGCTGAGGATGGACTATGGTGGCACCCAAACAGCAATGTAGATGGAACCAAGGACATAAGTGGCAAGACTCTCTGCATAGGTTAATAGAAGGATGGAGCAGCCAACCAGTACAGTTGGGCCACAAGATTAATTGTGCCCTAGCACTGGTCAGACCTAGGTAACTAATGCACTATTTTATTAATCATAATGGATATTTGTGGCTGGTAAAGCATATAAGAAGTTTGTTTAAAAATTCATTACTGCCAGCCTTGTAAATTTCATTCAACAGTTCAGAAACCAAACTCCCTTCCATAATCAAGTACCTCCCAAAGAATTAGAAACCTTCCAGAGAAAAGGACTTTTTTTTAGACAGAATTAATTCAACATTCTGTCTGTGGATGCCTGGCTGTTAGAAGGAAGGTTAAAGACCATTGCTATTGAAATCCCCCACAATTCCAGGTGGTGGCAGCGCAGCTCTAGCTCCAGAAGCTTAGGCTAAACTTTTCATGCAAAACCTTGGAGCAGCTCAGCAGTTACAAATGACTAAGATCAAAGGGGAAATGAAAAGTCACAGCAGTGACCAAGTCAGACTAAAATATATGCAGGGCTATAAATGAAGTTCCTTCAAGCTCTGCTATCACAGACCAAACTCCAAGGCTCTTGGATTCATTGACAGGAGTACCTTGGCTGGCCACTTCATAATGGTATTTACTAAGTAGGCCCAACAGTGTGTTCGTGTCACTCAAAAACGCTAGAGATGGATCTGATTTGTTCTTCTGGGCTTCTGCTTCAATAAATAATGCCCTTGGAATTGATTAGAAAGCTGGGAAAGGAGAAACATGGGAGAGAGAGACAGAAACAGTTCTTCCTCTCTTGGCTGGACTCCATTCTTCCATTCCTAGTTCTCAGCCTAGAAAAAATGGTGTAGGGTCTCCCAGAATGGCTGTGACCTCCTCATAGTGACTCACAGAAGAGCTGGCATGCCATCTTCTTTCCTCTTCACCACCCTAAATCCTCATCTCACAAAGGATGTACTATTCTAGGCATGACTAGAAAGTGAAGATAGCTCATATCAGGAATGAATATTATTTTCTTTGAAATTGACTTGTTCCCTAGCTTATCATTATGGTAGTGACAAAAGTTTGTTTTTTTTTTAAGACTATACAAAATGACTGTGGGTAAAATTGAAATAAGGCAGTATTCAGGACCAAACCTGATTCCTTGAGTATCACAGAGGAATAATAATGTTTACCTTATATTCCTATATTCTTACAGAACTCTATTATTTTTATAAAATACTTTCATGTAAAGTGTTGCATCTGAGATTCCCAACATTTTGAGATGTTAGAGAATATCATTTTACAAATGAGGAAACTGAAGCCAAGATAATTAAGGGACTTCCCAAGGTCACTCAGCTAGGAAGTAAGCAGAAACCAAGACTCAAATCCAGATATGTCTGATTCCATATTGAGCTCTCTTTTTACTCTACCTGTGGTTCATAATGTTCTTCATGAATATAAGGACTCCTTTCCAGATCAAATGTTTTAGACTCCCACAAAAGAAGGTTGTTCTTTTAGTAGTCACTGATTTAATCAAATGAATCATGACAAGAAGACCCTCTTAATTCAATAATTCTTTTAATGAATTCACAGCTTATCCAAACAAAAACAGTATTCATTTTAAAATATTAGTTTGTCGCATTGTTTTTTAGTCTACAGATAATGTTTGGAGTATATATAGATACTGCACAATGGTTGGGAATCACTTCATTAAATCTCTAAAGCAAGAGAACTTGATTCTTTCTCTAACCATTAAACAGTATAATGTGGTGATTAAATGCTTAGGCTCTGGAATCAGACTTTCTTGGGTCACATTGGTATCTGTGCTACATAGATGCTGATACATGATTTTGATACTAGCACTACTGCCTTGAAAAAATTACTTAATCATTCTGTGTCTAAGTTTTCTCTTCTCTAAAATAAGATAATAATAATACCTACCTCATAAGGTTGTTGTAGAAATTAGATGAGATTATGCACATAAAATTCTTAGCACAATGCCTGACACATAGGAATTACTTAAAAATGTTGGATTTTATCTGCTACTAATCAAATGTATTACCTTTATCAAGTCATTGAAATTATTGTTGATTATTTCATCTGTAAAATGGAAATTGTGAATGCTAAATCACCCTAAAGCAGGTGGCTCACCATGATATTTTGGGGTCTCTTCCAACTCTAAGATATATGGTTCTGAGACCAGCACCAGCTCTTCCCTATAACAGAACTACTGCTAGCTTAAAGGAGCTATAACAAGAAAATCTAGAAGCAGAGAAACCTATGAAAACTCCATTTATTCAGAACAAGAACCAAAACAACATAACAAATAGTCTCATCTTAACTTGATTACATCTGCCAAGATCTTATACCAAATAAGGTCACAGTCACAGGTTTCAGGTAGATATGAATTTGAGGGAAGAGGTACTACGCAACCCACTACTACTGGGAATGTCACTTCATCTGTCCACATCTGTTTCCTCATCAGTAAATTGGTGAGAAAAGTGGACTCAAAGTATTTTGATGATTATGGAAATTCCAAATTTTCCAGAGTCTATAATTTTTATGGTCTCCAACCACAGTGTACTTATAAGAACATGAGACAACAGAAGAACTCACAAAAGAAATCCAGAAGCATGAGGGATTGTGGTCTGTTTTCTAAGCACATTAGTTCAAAGCATTAACTGACCACAAAGCATCAACTCCCACACTGTGCCAATACTATGGTAAACACTATGATAGTGGGGACCAGGTCTTTTATGCATTTTGAACAAGTAACACCTTGCAGTGTGGGTGCTTAATAAATGTTTATCATTATCATTATCATAATTGTATCAGAGGTTACCAGCAGAGATAGATAGTGCTCATTACAGCTCTGTTTTGAGATAGTCTCAGTGGGAGAAACCAGAAAGGAGAAATATGTTCTCCACATGACATGAATTGCCCAATATAGCAAGTTTTGCCTCTGGACAGCAATGGGATTTTTACACTGTTGTCCTCTTAAAACTCAAATATGTCACCTACCTCCTTATAATTAGAACACCCTAAAACACAAAATGTCATAAATCCCAAAGATAATGATTTCCCTAACTTATTTTTACTGAGGACAGTGAGAGTAGATGGCGAAGTGGCACTCATAGGGAGGCACTGAGGTGTCTTGGAAAAAACAAATACTTCATTAGAGTTCAGAAAAGCCAAACCCCATCGATGGACCTACTAATTGCTATATATGCAACTCTGATGTATTAGTTTCCTAGGGCTGCTGTAACAAATTACCACAGACTGGAGACTGAGAACAACAGAAATTTATTCTTTCATAGTTCAGGAGGCTAGAAGTCTGAAATCAAGATGTTGGCAAAACCATGTTCTCTCTGAAGACTCTATGGAAGAATCTCTTCTATGCTTCTCTTCTGCCTTCTGGTGGTTGCTGGCAATCCTTTGAGTTCTTTGACTTGTAGCAGCTGCATGACTCCAAACTCTGCCTGCCATCACATGGTCTTCTTTCCTATGGTCTCTAGGTCTCTGTCGCCAAAACTCCCTCTCCTTATTAGGACACCAGTCATTGGATTTAGGGCATACCCTAATCCAGTATGACTTCATCTTAACTTGATTACATTTGAGAAGAACCTATTTCCAAATAAGGTCATATTCACAGGTTTTAGGTGGAAATTAATTTGGGGGGGGGGACAATATTCAACCCACCCACCTGGGAATGCCATTTAACCAGCCCATAGCTCAGTTTTCTTATCAGTAAATTAGTGATCCTTTCTCTGGCCATAACTATCACACAATTATAAGATATTCCTTTTGGGGAAATACTGTGTATCTGTGGAATTACAGATCCACATTTGTGATTCCTGAACCAGTTTGGAAGATGGGTAAGTCGGGTTTTTTTTACCCATTCCAAAATGGAAGTCAAGTTCACTAATAATATTTCTGGTTGGTTGGTTGCTGCAAGAACAGTTATAAGGAAGCAAAATATTACATGTTACAAAACTATAGTCTGAGTTTCTATAAACCAATCCAACATATACATTGCATTATTTAATATAAATAATAGATGCTTCAGAGGTAATCACTTTTGAAAAATAAAATGTGCTATCCTTTAAATAGAAATAAGCTTATTGAGCCACAATGAGTGAAACAAAGACTTTGAAGTGTTTTCCAGAATAAGAATTCATTCAAACACCCCCAGTCCTTGGTCTCCCTGGCATAGATATAAACCCAAGGCCAGAGTAAGGAGATCAGTCCCCGGCTGCTTCAAGTACCTCCCTATATTCAAGACTTGTTTAGCAACTGAACACACAGTACAGTGAGCCTTGTTCAATTTCTCCAAATTCTACATAGGTGGAAGTATACCAATAGGTTTATCATTGTTTAGAGCTAATCAACAATGAGCTTTAAGGTTAAGCTGAATAAACAGAATGTTCTTGGTTATAACTTCCTTCTGCTAGAGGCTTTTATTATCTCTCTACTTGGTTCAGTGAAGTCAGTTGTCAGTGTTCAATGTGCTCATGTGGAAAAAGGTGTATCTCCCATTAGCAATGCTTTTGTCTCCACTAAAATGAAAGAAAAGAAAAACAGCACAGAGAACAAATCAAGGAATACCCCTTTGGGCTAATCTTTGAGTTGTTTCCCTTGGGCCATCTGTGTACTTAATGATGGATTGTTCTGCCACACTGCAGAACTGAGAAAATCCATCCTCTCTTTCAGCCCAAACCACCTACACCTCAGTAATAGCTTTGCTCAAAGGAAAAGGAGAATTGTTTCATATGAAAATTGGGCAGCCAAGCAAAAATTCTGGTAGAAGTTCCCACAAACAATAGCTGGTATCAAGCCATGCATTCAAGGAAAGATGTGAATTTGAAGATTTGGGGGGTTGCCAGAATGATCCTCTTATTTGATTACCCAGATTGATTTTTATAATCAAGCATTAAGAGAGAATCTAGGTGGCTCAGACATTTGGACCAGTCTGTGCAACTGGGATTTCTTTGGTACTTTCCTAAAGAGAAGCACAGCCCATTCGAGTGATGACATAGGCTCACTAGAATCAGTACAGAACACTGTAAAGGACATATTTGTTTGGAACAGTCTCTAAAATGAGTTGGGGAAGGAGGTTGCAAGCTTTGTGATGTGGGGAACAAAGGCAGAAGGAAATGTAGATAAAATTAAATTTCCTTATAACCTGCAACCCATTGACAAATACTTGAGGCAGCCAGAGCATAACATTCCTCCAGGAACTCCCAACTGTCTTATTGTTAATGCTTTGCTAGAAGGAAAAACAGCCTTAGCCTGACACTAGCTAGGTCTCCAGGATCCTGTGAGTCTCTTTTAGTATATGAAAGTCCTTTTGGAAACTTCCCTTTGTGTTTACCTCCCCCAACTCCAAAGTATATAATCAGCCATTCCTCACAACCCCAGTGCGGTCCTTTCTGTCCACGGGTCCTATCCCCATGCTTTAATAAAACCACCTTTTTTACACCAAAGATGTCTCAAGAATTCTTTCTTGGCCATCAGCTCTGAACCTCAACATTTCCACATCATTTTGGCCTTCTTATATGGGAGTCTTTTCATCTGGACTCTGAGCCTCAGTGCAAACTTGGTGAGTAATTCCTCTTCTCTTCCTTTACTTTCATTTCAGGGGTTTTTCAAGGAGTATAGTCTTATTGCAACACTTTTATGTCACAGGCTGCAATCCTTTAACCTGTGGCTACTCTGTGGGGAGGAGTAAGCCTGCATTTTGGCCGGAAGTTAGTACCATGGCCGGAATGGTAATAAGACCCAGAAACTTGATACCCTCTCCTTATTCCTGTCCTTATATGAAGTCTGTGTTGGGCACGGGACAGCCACCTAAGTGACTATCATGGCTACCAATCTTAAGACTCCTGTGTGAGGCTGCCTCCTCACTGGTCTAATGTGATCCCCTCCATATCCCTGGTCTAGTCACTTCTGGCCACAAGACCTCCACTGGAGCCGGCCAAAACCAGTACCCAATTGAATTAAAACCCAAATAGGGACCGTTTCCTAGAGAAATTGGCTGTAGAGACTTCATGTGTTGAAATGTCACTTAGACCATGACAGATTCCTTTTTTTTAATGAAACATATTATTTTTATTTTTGCCTTTAAATCTTTTATTTAAAATCCATTAGATTAACATATACTGTATTATTAGTTTCAGAGTTAGAATTCAGTGATTCATCAGTTGCATACAACGCACAGTTCTTATTACATCAAGTGCCCTCCTTAATGCCCATCACCCAAATACCCTATCCCCACACCCACCACCCCTCCAGCAACCCTCATTTTGTTCCCTATAGTTCAGAGTCTCTTATGGTTTGCCTCCCTCTCTGCTTTCGTCTTATTTTATTTTTCCTTCCCTTCCCCTATGTTCATCTGTTTTGTTTTTTAAATTCCACATATGAGTGAAATCATATGGTATTTGTCTTTCTTGGACTGACTTATTTCACTTAGCATAACACCCTCTAGTTCCATCCACATCGTTGCAAATGGCAAGATTTCATTTTTTGATGGCTGCATAATATTCCATTGTATATATATACACCACATCTTTATCCATTCATCTGTTGATGGACATCTGGGCTCTTCCCATATTTTGGCTATTGTGGACACCACTGCTATAAACATTGGGGTGCATGTGCCTCTTCAAATCACTATGTTTGTATCCTTTGGATAAATACCTACTAGTGCAACTGCTGGGTCATAGGGTAGCTCTATTTTTAACTTTTTGAGGAAACTCCATATGGTTTTCCAGAATGCATGCACCAGTTTGCACTCCCACCAACAGTGCAAGAAGGTTCCCCTTTCTCCATATCCTCGCCAGCATCAGTTGTTTCCTGAGTTGTTAATTTTAGCCATTCTGACTGGTGTGCAGTGATATTCTCATTGTGGTTTTGATTTGTATTTCTCTGATGCTGAGGATTGTTGAGCATTTTTTCATGTTTCTGTTGGCCATTTGTATGTCTTCTTTGGAGAAATGTCTGTTTATGTCTTCTGCCCATTTCTTGACTGGATTTGTTTTGTTTTGTTTTTTTGGGTGTTGAGTTTGATAAATTCTTTATAGATTTTGGATACTGCCCTTTATCTGATAAGACATTTGCAAATATCTTCTCCCATTCCATAGGCTGCCTTTTGGTTTTGTTGACTGTCTCCTTTGCTGGGCAAAAGCTTTTATCTTGATGAAATCCCAATAGTTCATTTTTGGTTTTGTTTCTCTTGCCTTGGAGATATGTCTAGCAAAAACTTGCTGGGGCCAAGGTCAAAGAGGTTGCTGCTTGTGTTCTTCTCTAGGATTCTGATGGATTCCTGTCTCACATTGAGGTATTTCATCCATTTTGAGTTGATTTTTGTATAAGGTGTAAGAAAGTGGTCCAGTTTCATTCTGCATGTGGCTGTCCAATTTTCCCAACACCATTTGTTGAAGAGACTATCTTTTGTCCATTGGATATTCTTTCCTGCTTTGTCAAAGATTAGTTGACCATATAGTTGAGGTTCCATTTCTGGGTCCTTTCTTCTCTCACATTGATCTATGTGTCTGTTTTTGTGCCAGTACCATACTGTCTTGAGGATTACAGCTTTGTAATATAACTTAAAATCCGGAATTTTGATGCCACCAGCTTTGGTTTTCTTTTTCAACATTCCTTTGGCTATTTGGGGTCTTTTCTGGTTCCATACAAATTTTAGGATTATTTGTTCCAGCTCTGTGAAAAAAGTTGATGGTATTTTGATAGGGATTGCTTTGAATGTGTAGATTGCTCTAGGTAACAGACATTTTAGCAATATTTGTTCTTCCAATCCATGAGCATGGAATTTTTTTCCATTTCCTGGATCTTCCTCAATTTCTTTCATAAGTGTTCTATAGTTTTCAGTGTACAGATCCTTTACCACTTTGGTTAGGTTTATTCCTAGGTATCTTATGGTTTTCAGTGCAATTGTCAATGGAATTGATTCCTTGATTTCTCTTTCTTCTGTTTCATTGTTAATGTATAGAAATAAAACTGACATCTGTGCATTGATTTTATATACTGCCGCTGTGCTGAATTCCTGTATCAGTTCTAGCTATTTTTTGCTGGAGTCTTTTGGGTTTTCTACATAGGGTATCAAGTCATCTGCAAAGAGTGAATATTTGACTTCTTTGCTGATTTGGGTGTGTTTTATTTCTTTTTGTTGTCTGATTGCTGAAGCTGGGACTCTCAGTACTATGTTGAACAACAGTGGTGAGAGTGGACATCCATGTGGTGTTCCTGACCTTAGAGGAAAAGTTCTCAGTTTTTCCACATTGAAGATGATATTTGCTGAGGGTTTTTCATATATGGCTTTTATGATATTGAGTTATGTTCCTTCTATACCTACACGGCAGAGAGTTTTTATCGAGAAAGATGCTGTATTTTGTCAAATGCTTTTTCTGCATCTATAGAGAGGATTATATCATTCTTGTCCTTTCTTTTATTAATGTGGTGTATCACATTGATTTGCAGATGTTGAACCACCCTTACAGTCCAGGAATAAATCCCACTTGGTCATGGTGAATAATCCTTTAAATGTACTGTTGGATCTTATTAGCCAGTATCTTGGTGAGAATTTTTGCATCCATGTTCATCAGGTATATTAGTCTGTAATTCTTTTTAGTGGTGTCCTTGTCTGGTTTGGGGATCAAGGTAATACTGGCCTCATAGAATGACTTTGGAAGTTTTCCTTCCATTTCTTTTTTTTTTTTTTTTAAACAGCTTCAGAAGAATAGGTATTAATTCTTCTTTAAATGTTTGGTAGAATTCTGTTGGGAGACCATCCAGCCCTGGATTCTGGTTTGTTGGGAGATTTTTGATTACTGATTCATTTTCTTTGTTGGTTATGGGTCTGTCTCTTCATGGTTTCTATTTTTTTCCTGTTTAGTTTTAGTAGTTTATATAATTCTAGGAATGCATTCATTTCTTCCAGAATTAGGCTTAATTTGTTGGCCTATAATTGCTCATAATATTCTCTTATAATTGTATTTCTTCAGTGTTAGTTGTGATCTTTCCTGTTTTGTTCATGATTTTATTCATTTGGGTCCTTTCTCTTTTCTCTTTATAAGTCTGGCTAGGGGTTTATCGATCTTATTAACTCTTTCAAAGAACAAGCTCCTGGTGTTGCTGATCTGTTCTACTTTTTTTTTATTTCTATATCATTGATTTCTGTTCTAATCTTTATTATTTCTCTTATCCTTCTGGATTTAGACTTTATTTGTTGTTCTTGTTCCAGCTCCTTTAGGTGTAAGGTTAGGTTGTGTACTTGAGACCTTTCTTGTTTCTTGAGAAAAGCCTGTATTACTATATACTTCCCTCTTAGGACTGCCTTTGCTGCATCTCAAAGGTTCTGAACTGTCATGTTTTCATTTTCATTTGCTTCCATGTATTTTTTAATTCTTCTTTAATTTCCTGGTTGACCCATTCATTCTTTAGTAGGATGCTTTTTAACTTCCATATATTTGTGGTTCTTCCAAATTTTTTCTTGTAGTTGACTTTAAGTTTTAAAGCATTGTGGTCTGAAAATATGCATGGAATAATCTCATTCTTTTTGTACTGGTTGAGACTGGATTTGGGACCCAGTATGTGATCTATTCTGGAGAATGTTCCATGGGCACTTGAGAAGAATGTGTATGTGGCTGTTTTAGGATGAAATGCTCTGAATATATCTGTGAAGTCCATCTGATCCAGTGTGTCATTCAAAGCCCTTGTTTCCTGTTGATCATCTGCTTAGATGATCTTTCCATTGCTGTGAGTGAAGTGTTAAAGTCCCCTACAATTATTGTATTATCAATGTGTTTCTTTAATTTTATTATTAATTGGTTTATATAATTGGCTGCTCCCATGTAGGGGCATAAATATTTACAATTGTTCGATCTTCTTGTTGGATAAACCCTTTTATTATGATATAGTGTCCTTCTTCATCTCTTATTACAATCTTTCATTTAAAATCCAGTTTGTCTGATATAAGGATGGTTACTCCAGCTTTCTTTCGATGTCCATTGGCATGATAAATGGTTCTCCATGCCCTCACTTTCAATCTGAAGGTGTCTTTTTGTCTAAAATGAGTCTCTTGTAAGCAGCGTATTGATGGGTCTTGGTTTTTTTTTTATCCATTCTGATACCCTATGTCTTTTGATTGGAGCATTTAGTCCATTTACACTTAGAGTAATTATTGAAAGATATGAGGTTAGTATCATTGTATTACCTGTAAAGTCACTGTTCCTGTAGATTGTCTCTATTCCTTTCTGGTCTTTGTTATTTTGGGGCTCTCTCTTCTCTCAAAGTGTCCCCTTTAATATTTCTTGCAGGACTGGTTTAGTGTTCACAAATTCCTTTAGTTTTTGTTTGTCCTGGAAACTCTTTGTCTCTCCTATTCTGAATGACAGCTTTGCTGCATTAGGTATTCTTGGTTGCATATTTTTCCCATTTAGTACATTGAATATATCATACCAGTCCTTTCTGGCCTGCCAGGTCTCTGTGGACAGGTCTGCTGCCAGTCTTATGTTTCTACCCTTGTAGGTTAAGGACCTCTTGTTCTGAGATACTTTCAGAATTTTGTCTTTATCTTTGAAACTTGTAAGCTTCTTTATTATATGTGAAGGTGTTGACCTATTTTTATTGATTTTGAGGGGGTTCTCTGTGCCTCCTGGACTTGAATGCCTGTTGCCTTCCCCAGATTAAGGAAGTTCTCAGCTATAATTTGTTCAAATAAACCTTCTGTCCCTCTCCCTCTCTCCCACTCCTTTTTCATCTTCTGGGACCCACTTTAAGTGGACCCAAGTTTAACATAACTTGGTATTTAAACTAATTTAAGTTTGTTGGTTTAATTAAGATAGACATGTGTTTAGAGTTATCAGCATTAAATATGAAACTTTTATTCTATCTAGGTTTGCTGAAGGTCAAGTAAGCTCATGTCATCTCTGTTGCAATTTGTCAGCAAAAAGATTTAAAATGGTGGTTAATTTTGTTGGTCTCAAAGTTGTCATGGGTAATTGTTAAGATAGCTTTCAAAGTCTTTGGTAACCTTAAACTTTAAAGTTTTGCTTGGATAATAAATGAGATTGAATTCATTGGACATCAGGGCTTTTCCAAATGAGATAAAATACTAAAGCATTGATTACTAAACATAGGTTTGTGTTTTTGGCTTCTTATTGCAGAAAACTAAGGATACTTGGGTCTGTTGGTACATACACTTTGTGCTTTATTAAAAGATTGTACTATGAAAAAACATGTTTTTAAAATTATGAAATGTATTAATAAATTAGCCATCTAAAGAAATCTGGTATAACAGTTCATAATTGGTTACTACTTAGTTTTCACTGGAGATTAAGGTTTAAAGATTTAAAATTCTGCCAAATGTAATTAAGATTGATAGAAATAAGGGAAGCAACTCTGTATGTAGAAAAGTAGGATATATGTAAGAAAAGTATAAGGAATGAGAATACATTTTTGTTGAAAGTAATTTTGTTCTAAATGAGACTGGTTGTTTGGAAAGGAAAGGCTTGGGACAAAATCTGAATGCAAAAGAAAGTTGAAGAAGTTTATGAAGGGAAGTCTTTGGAAAGGAATTTTATATGTGGTCAGGACTAAGTCTGAAGTGAATGGATTTTAAGAGTGCACTGGTGTAAGATTGAAATTCTGCTTTTCTCTCTGTTCAAAAGACAAAGTTTTCTTGGATTATTGATCTGCTCTTGATAAGAAAATATAAACTTTTTTTTTTCTCTTTTGTCTGCCTAGAAATCCAAAATTTGTTTTGCTTTTATCAGGTCTTTGATTATATAAATCTCAATGTTAAAGGAGCTAAGTTTTCTAACAACTATGTAACTCTGCATATTTGCCTTTGGAATCTCTTATTGCCATTTTGGTTAAATAAATAAGTTTTGTAATGATCTGTAATCCTATTTAGGCATGTGCTTTATAACTTTCTGAGGTTTTTTTTTTTAAGATTTCATTTATTTATTTGACAGAGAGAGCACAAACAGGGGGAGTGGCAGGCAGAGGGAGAGGGAGAAGCAGGCTCCCTGCTGAGCAGAGAGCTGGAGCCCAATGCAGGGCTTGATCCCAGGATCCTGGGATCATGACCTGAGCCAAAGGCAGACTCTTAACTGACTGAGCCACCCAGGTGCCCTGGGTTTTTGATATCTTTAAAATTGGTAAAAATTTCTAGAACTAAACAAACTGAGGAAAATTACTTTTTGTGACTCTTGCTTGAAACACTGCTGATTCTCTAATGTTTGCTCTTCCAGATTAAGGAAACTTTCTCTTAAGATATCCATGATATACAGAAATAGGATAAAATATTCCTCAGTGAACAAATTGAAGCATTTACCTTTTCTTTCTACCTGAACGCTCTGAAATTCAAAAAACTCTCAGTGAGTGTTCTTTCTTTCGTGGCAATCATAGTTCTTTGCATAAGTTCAATAAGAATCTGTTCTCCTTGTAATGTGACACCATTGGAAACATTCATTGTTTTACCAAGGCTTTGACTGGAATGTCATATTTGAGAGAGACATGGCTCAGATATGACCAAACAGCTTTAAGGAACTGAGGTTGACTTTATAAAACATGGAGCCTTAAAGCCCCTTGGAAATGTTGGCATAATACCTTGCTTACAGAGTTCCCAGGAGCCTTATCAGGTAAGTAAAGAATGTCACTTTCTGGCAGGTGCAGGAACCTCAGGATATTTTGGGGACCTCAAGAAGAGGAATTCACCTAAATCTACAGGTATTGCAGGCATGTCTGATGGCAAGCAATTGTCTTGGTTTCTGGCCTAAAGACATTAACAAAAGTTCAATTGAGATTCTTTATAAAACGTTCTAGCAAGGCAGATTTTAAAAGATCTATGTGTTCAATCACTATTCTTGCTGAGTTTACATAAATAATTAGGCCAAGTTTGTTAAAACTGGACTTGTTTTTCAAATGAATTAGTCTTGATTTGGCTATCTCTGATTAAAAATGAGGGTTATTATAGAGAGAAAATGTTTCAATAACACATCTTTATAGATGTTAAATTTTAGTACTATTTATTATAAACCAGACTAGATCCTGGATTTTTCTGGTTTCCTCAAATATTTGACTATGGCTCTCCAACTAAGGTTTCAATCTTCTTCCACTCTCTTGACTTAAAGTCATTAAAAAATAAAACTGCCTTTTTCCTAAAAGCCCTAAAAACTGATGCTGGACAACTTGAGGTAAACTTCAGAGAAATAGCTCATGTATAGATTATCTTTTTGCTTGTTATTCTCTGGGGGAAATAACAGGACCCCATGGACATATAATTATTTGAACAACTGGAAAATGGGGTGGATTCCTCCAACAACTGTATATGAAAAACCTTTTCTCACTGTAAACCTATTAATATATAGACTATAGTGTTCTATTCAATTATTCACTTGAGGCTGGTTTAATTCATAAGTTACTTAATTTGTATAATGATCACATACTCCAAAAACTGATTTAACTATAACTGAAAGTCCACCCCATGTAAGTCCTGGAGACATGGTTTATTTAAAAGACTGGAAATCAAAGACAGCAGGGGACCTAAATCCAAAATGGAAAGGTCCATATCAGGTCATATTATATACTCCCACTGCAATAAAATTAGAGGAGCACTCTTCATGGGCTCATATATCTAGAATAAAACCTGTACTTCCTTCACAGGAAACCAATGAGCAAACTAACATGCCTTCTTACACCTGTGAACCTGTAGAAGATCTCAAATTCCTCTTCAAACAACAAGGCAGCTTGTATATTTTCTCTTTGTTTTCTGTTCACCTATCTTAGCTGATAATTCCTTCTTATAATGGGCCATTCAAAAGGATCACCAGAGACATTTGAATTACAAACCAGAAAAACCCATCTGATTCATGCTGACTATTCCCACTCCATCTGAGGATGCTTCAAGCCTGACATCTAAAAATCTCACTGGCAGCACTTGAGACTCAGGCATTGGGTTTATAATTTGCTCTAACCATTAACCTACATTTTTTCTTTTGTTTCCATAAGGATGCCTCTTATTATACCTGATTGCTTACTAATCAAAACAGAGTCTGTGATGGCTAACATCACTCACTATACCATTAAGGCCTTAAATAACTCTCAAATGGCATTAGATATTTTAACTGCACAAGGTGGAACCTGTGCTAGCATAAACACAGAATGTTGTGTATATATTCCAGATATCACAAAAATGTAACAGGATTGCTAAAAAATATAGACTCAAATTGGTGCTTTAAACGAACTCTCTTTCCTTTAGTGGTTGGTTAAACTCCTGGACTGGAGAAAGATTTTAGTCAACTATCAAAGGCTGTTTTTATTGGGTTTCTCTTTCTCATTATAATATTAACCTTATTTTATTGTCTTTTCTGGTGTCTCCCTGCCTGGTGCCAAGACTCCTTCACCGCCATAACTTTCAGCTGACAGACAATCCTTTCTACTCAAGGAGGTTCATATATATTGGATTGGCTGCCTCTGCCTTCATTAACTCCTATATATAAGTTCCCCAACTGACCAGTGTTGACCCATCGGTAGATGAAGCAGAAGAGCGAGGTTCTTGTCTTACAGAGTGGAAGAATGAATCTTACGGACAAAGGAGGGTGAGTAAAGCAATAGAGCTTTATTAAGCAAGGATTCAGAAAAAGCTCTCTGGAGTGAGAGGGGTCCTCACAGGGTTGCCAATGTGGGCCTCCACCGACAGTCTTTTATTTAGAACTGACCAGGGAGCTTGTGGCCTTAACATTGTTGTGACATCTTGGTTTGAGCAAGGACTGGTGATAACGTCTTTAATGGCTTACTTCTTCTTTGGGATCTGGTTATTCTTTATTGGTCACAGTGTGACTGCCATAAAAAGACCCCACTTCCGCCACCCAGGGCAGGGTGGTATGGTTTTTCCCTTATCTCTGATTTCGTTATGCCTCAGCACTTCTGGGTTTTCTGTGAGCCTGATCACATAGCCCCCTACCTATCTCGTCCTACTTAGCCCCAGCTATCCCTTACTCAATGAGACCCTTTGGATGTATGTTGGTGGGTCATATACTTGGGGGATGATTGCCAACATGTATCTTGGGAAGGTAGAGATAAAGGAAGTTTCCAAAGGAATTTTTATATGTTAAAGTAGACTTACAGGATCCTGGGGGTCAGGCTAAGATTGCCTTTTGCCCTTAGCAAAGTGTCAATATCCAGGCAGTTGAGTCTCTAGGGGAATGTCACTCTGCCTGTTTCAAGGACTTGTCAATGGGCTGTAAGTAGTAAGAAAATTTAATAATTTTTCTTTTGCCTTTGTTTCCCACATCATAGGGACATCTCTTTACCCCTTTTCAGCAGAAAGAAGTTACAGAAGAGAAAGCCTTCCACCCTCAGCAACCTTAAAGATTTAAGGGTCAAAATTGTTCAGGGGGGAATGATGTAGGGAACAAAGGCAGAAAGAAATGTAGATAAAATTAAATTTCCTTATAAGCAGCAACCCATTGACAAATACTTGAGGCAGCCAGAGTATAACATTCCTCCAGGAACTCCCAATGGTCTTACTGTTAATGCTTTGCTAGAGGGAAGAACAGCCTTAGCTTGACAATAGTTAGGTCTCCAGGATCCTGTGAGTCTTTTTCAGTATATGAAAGTCCTTTTGGAAACTTCCCTTTGTGTTTACCTCCCCCTACAGCAAAGTATATAATCAGCCATTCCTCACAACCCCAGTGCAGTCCTTTCTGTCCATGGGTCCTATCCCCATGCTTTATTAAAACCACCTTTTTTACACCAAAGATGTTTCAAGAATTCTTTCTTGGCCATCAGCTCTGAACCCCAACATTTCCACATCATCTACATATAGACTTCAAGTGGTCTCTCTGCAGAAGTAGCTACCCTGATTCTGATAGAGTCAGCCTGGAGCCACTGCCAGATTCTCTGAATTTACCCAAAATTTTAAATTTAAAATATCACATTTGAATTACATATGGAGAAAATCAAGAGCTTTTCAGCACTTAGAGTTGCTAGGTGTTAACCTGGCCAGGACTGAAGCACTTGGTAAAGAAATTGTTTACCATGTTAACAATGGGAGTATTGTTAAAGAGATTTAAGGGAGAGGGTATGAACTCCAGAATCTGGGGGTCTGGAGCTGAATGATTCTTTCTACAAACAAAGGCCCTTACCCATAGATCCTACCAGAAGCTTCCTATCTGTCTGCAGCAAATTAGTTGGGAAACTGAGGGGAGATTCTCAGACTAGTTTCTAGAGAGCAGATGCTAGCTGGTGAGCCTTGTTTATCAAGCCATATCAGGTCTGCCAAGCAGAAAGACCCTGTGGAGAGGCTGTGGGTTGGGGACTCATGACTGTAGCTGTTGTGAGATGATCCATGGCTCCAGAGCTGCCAAGCAGGCACCTGCTCCCAGCATTGAGATTAGGAGAGAAACCAAGCAAACAAACAATCCCATCAACCAGTATTTAACCTCCTGTTGCTGTTCTTGATTCACTGAGGATGATGGAAAAAAGTACTGGAGCAATAAGGCATGGTTTTTCTATAGGCTAATGCCAAAGAGGTTAAAGTTCCTCCTCTGAAACTAGCCAGTACAAAACATACTCAACCTCACAGTGTGATTAAGGGTCACATTTCAGCCACTGATTCATGGAAATGAAGCTCCTTGAAATTCTGCATGCCTCCTTAAACAAATAGAAGCTTCAGGCTTCGTTCTGGGCTGGGCTCTTGCCTGAGTCTATATTAGACAAATACGGAAATCCAGTGCAGGATTTTACTTCCACTGTCAGGGGCTGAAGCATTAATTCAAAGACTTGGCCCAGCCAGACGACTAGATCCCTGCTTGAGCCGGTGCATTCACTTGAAATAATTTAGTAGCAGGGGCTTTCATCTCCAGCAAGCATAGGTAAATCCTAGATTAGCAGTCCTTGTCATTCCTAAATGGACTGCACATCTCCTGCTGCTGGGCCTTCATTAACAAACTGAATAAACTGAAGGGGAAATAAACAAGCTTCTTGCCATGCACACATGTACTCACAACCTCCTCCACTTTCATCTCCTGACTCCTGGGATTCTTACTTCATGCTGAGTTCTCTGAGCAGTATTTTCCTGTGTCTTTTAGAACATGTCCACTTCTCTTAACTCTACTTTCTTCAATTTCTCTTTTTTTGTTTCCCAACTGCATAGTGTCATCATCTCCCACAGACTTCTTTTTGTTTCCTCTGTCTATAGTGGCAATTCATGTTCAAAATAGAGCTTCCTATTCCCTAACTTTTGCCCTCCTCCCAACACAAACAACCTTAAATAACAACCCATATCATTATAGATGAGGAGATCAAGGCATGAGTAATTCACAATGCCATCTCTAGACTTAAAGGACTGGACAGCATCTCAAAAAGGATTGGAAAGAAGGAATTGACATGGGCAGGTGGGCAAGGAGTCCTGAGTTTGGTGCTAGCTGGTTGACCTTGACAATTTCATGATAGTTCCCTACACTTCTGTGTTCCCATCTGCTAAAACAACAACAAAACAGGCATGATTTAAATACCAGCTACCTGTTCCTTTTCGTGGGAGATTCATAAATCAGATGCACAAAAGAAAAATTCTCAAAGGCATTAAGAACCCCATAAATCCCTCTCTGGAAAAGTGGGAAGAGTACTAAACATAGGAGGAGGAGGCTACCAAATTGCTCCCCATGAATCTGTCCTTGATTCTCTTCTCTTATCACTTCATACTCTCTTCATGAAATATCTCATAGCTAAATTTTCAGTCTATGTGCAATTTCCAAATCTGGATCTCTAGGCCTGACCTCTCCACTTATGTATTTAATTGCATATTTACTGGACATTTCATACACACATGGATGTCCCACAGACATTTCATATTTAATTTATCCCAAATCCCCTCTTCTTTTATTTTCTATTCCATACAGAGAACCATTATCTATCCAGTTTTCGTTGCTAAAAACATGGAGATTAGTATCTTCCTTACATTTATCTCCATTCATTCTACTTCTATATCATAAGCATTTGTCCCTTCCTCTCCATCCCCATTGCCACTATTCTAGTCTTGGACATCATCATTTCTCACTTGTATTACTGCAGCAGTCTCTCTCTCTCTCCCTGTTTTAAAGATTTTATTCATTCATTTCAGGGAGAGAGAGAGTGGGGGGGGGGAGCAGAGAGAGAGGGATAAGCAGACTCCCTGCTGAGCACAGAGCCTGACACGGGGCTCAATACCAGGACCCTCAGATCATGACCCAAGCCAAAATCAAGAGCCAGACACTTAACTGACTGAACCACCTAGGCACCTCATTGCAACAGTTTCTTAACTGGCCTTGAACCCTCACTCTTTTCCATGAGCCTTCATATACTTGTCACTGTGTTTTCCTCCACCACCACTATTCCATTCCTCCTTCTCACTGCAATTAAGTACCTAGTAGTGTCGAACCCTGGGCCAGAACTCTATATGCATATTCCTATTTAATTCTGGCAACAGTTCTTTGAGGTATGCTCTATTATTTTCACCATTTTACAGAGAAGGAAACTAAGGCTCAAAGAAAAGAAGTAATTTGTTCAACAACAAAAAGCTCATTTAAATTCAATGGCAGAGCTACCAGACTCAAAGCCCATGTCCTTTCCACCTCTCTTTTTCTATCATTGCATCTAGGATTCTTCGTTATACTTATTTGGTCCTTCTCTCCCTCCTAAACTGTGTTTGTCATTCTGGTTCACTAATGTATCTCTAGCACTAAGCAACAATCCTGGCATCTAGCAGGTGCTCAATATGTAATCATTAAATACAAATAATGACTGATTGAAATCAACCAACGAATGTTCTCCACAAGTTCACACATCTCTATTTTTCCTACCTCATATTCTCACTGGGGCACTACTTCACATATTGTGCTTATATGAGTCCTGGTTTGGAACTATAACCTGGGGAAAATGTGTCAAAGAAATTCCATTGATTCTTTCCCCACTTCCTTTGTGATGGCCCAAGATACTTTCAACCTGCTGGATTTTCATGCCTCGTAAAACCTTTTCTCAGTCCTGGCACAGCAAGAATGTGGCTGAGATGGCATGAATCCCAGCTAGGAATGAGATTGGAAGTAGGGAGGTGTGAAGGATGATTTGCTTCGACCCTCTCTGACTTAAGAAGGTACAACCCTGTGCCCTTCTGAGCTAGTCAGAGAAAACCAGGCTAACCAAATACTATACATTTTTGATGAATAAAATTTGGCCAAGAGCCATCCATTTTGTTTAATGATACAGCACATGCTCTTGGCACTTGAACTTTAATAAGGACTGTACAGGCATTTGGCAGCACACATTCTCTCACGAGATTTTGACAACAGGAAAGCAAACAAAAGGACAATTCAAATGTAACATCACATCCACTCAAGCTGTCACTCAAGTGCCTACCAGTGATCTGACACCAAATCAATAGTATTCTGGTTCACTGAAGTCAGATCAATGGTTTCACAGTTTCAGAGCAGCCGCAGCAGCAGCACAATAGCAGACTTCATGTTTCCTGTCTATTGTTACAAAGGAGGTAATTACTGTCCGGCTTCTTTCAGTGCCAAAGCCTCAGCACACTACTGCCTGAAGACTCTGGGACTCCAATTGAGATGACTGGGTGTGCCATGCCATTTTCTCCTCACCTACTTCCTCCCTCTATCTGACCTCCTCCTGCTCCATACTCCAGGAAAAAACAGGAAGTAGCTTGATAAGGACTTCCCATCCCCCGACAAGAACCAGTGCTAGTCCATCTTAGAGACACTCTATGAGGACTCACAACAAGAATGTGAGTTCCCAGGGGAAAGACTACTTTTGCGGCTAGCTCAAGCTTGGAGGTTTCAAATGCCTCTTGGACTCTACTCCCTGTGTATTCAAGTTCACTGAACCTGTGAGAGGCTTATCTTTTCAACTAGCAGAAGACCCTGAATTGCCACTTCCCACTCTTTCCTATGTTCCCAGGTTCCCAAAAGCTAATACTTGAGAGTAGTAATTTTCCAGAAGTTTTTGAAGAGGAGTTTAATCATTTGGGTAGCTTAATAATGATTATACAAATATAAATTCCCAAAAAAAATTAAATGAGGAAAAACCACAATCTCCACATGTCCCCAGTACCTTGGAAAGGGCAACTGCAGGAGCCTTGTAAGGTTGAAAAGCCTCTAGTCACAGGGACAACGCAGGATTAGATGGGCGGGTGAAACAGGGGGTACATTGATTTCAGGGCTCAAGTGAATTTCTCCCCGATGCCAGAGCACCTATTTCACTCACCAACCTAGCCAAAGTCCTGCACATCAATGAGATGAGGATGAATTATTGAAAAGCTTCTGTATAAAATGCTGCACTCTGCCATTTCCTACAAATCAAATTATTGAGAGAGATATTTGATTGTAAACATATTTAGAAAATGATTTCATTGTCGTTAGGTTGGTTTTGCTTGTTCCCCCACCCTCAAAATTTCATTTGCATTAAAGTGCTACAAAGTTAAAAAGGTCACACACACACACAGCCTCCCAACCAGGAACTTGCACACCAGCTTCAAAAGTAAATAAATTTAATCAGCAAAAAATGAAAACCTATTATAAGCAATAGGAAATCCTTTAAATCATGCCTAACATCCTTAAACAGAATTGCCTCCGCCTTACTCAGGCCACTAGCACATCGTTATTCTGACAACAAATGGCTGTTTTTTTTAGATGGAGAGACCCAAATTCTATTTATAGTTCTCAAGCTGCAGACCTAATGGGGTTAACCAGGTTCCACTGCTGGTTCAAGAAAGATCTCAATTTCAATCACAGCACACTTTCAGAGCCTACTGTCTCTGGAGGTGGAAGTGTGGCCCCACCCAGCTGGATCTCTAGTAGGCTGCATCACAGGCACAGAAGCCCACTCAACCAAGGCTGAGCAGATTGTTTCTTACTGCCTTGGGCAGAACAGTCATTGGAAAATAAGGCATCAGATGACCCAAAGGCCAAATTGCTTCTGTTGAGAGACTTGCCTAATGGCATTCAACTAGGATGCTATTGCCCAAGGGAGCCTCTAAGCAATGCCTTTGGCTCTGAGCACTGGAAATACAAAGAAATGGAAATCTTGGACTTCCCTGCTATGACACAGTGACAAAAGAAGCATCTAGTGGCAAGAGTGAAAAATGCATCAATTCAATATTCACTCATTTTTCTCAACAACTTTGTATTGAGTACCTGCTATATGCCAGGTATTGAATTTAAACCAGAATCATGAAGTCCAATCATCAAATTTCCAGAACCCTCAAACTCAGTTTTCCCTTCAAACAATGACAGTAATGCAGGTGTGAGTTATTGAGATGTGGAATTCGATCAATTAGAAATAAGCTTCTCACTCAGCACGGAGTCTGCCTGTCCCTCTCCCTCTACTCCTCCCCCCCACCGCCACTTGTGTTCTTTCTCTCTCAAATAAATAAATAAATAAATAAAATCTTTAAAAAATAAATGAGCTTCTAGACAACAGGAACTGGTCATGCATTCAACATGTAATAATTGATTGCTCACTTTGTATAAAAAAATTGAACTAAGCACAGTGACCAATGGGAATGAGAGTGGGAGTGGGAAACTAAAGAAAGGGAGGCATGGTTTGTCCTCTCAGGTTAGTCAAAACAACAGTGGTAATACAAGGAAACAATAGACAAAGTCCAGTTTTAACTCATTTGTCTCTGTTTTAGTTGCAACTAAACAAAACCATTTTGTACTTTAAATTCATTTATTAATTCACTCACTTGATATTATTTGAACACCTGTGTGCTCAGCACAGTGCTAGGCAACCTAGGAATATAAAAATAATGGCTTATATAATAACAGCAACCACTAATGAAAGAACTACTCTATACCAAGTTCTGTGATAAATGCTTTTACAGGTTGTTTTGCATCACTCACACAAAATCACTGCAACTCAAATGATCTGGTATGTAATAATGTATAGAGGTTGTGTTAGGTTCAGGGAGAAATACTGGCCAATAGTTAACGGTACCATACATGTAATGTAAGTGGAACAGAGAGCTTCATGAGAAATATGATCTTAGGAAACACTATTATTTTACCATTGTTTATTATATTCATTGTAATGATAATAACAGTTGGGACCATTTATTAGTGTGCCAAATGCTGTGCCAGTGGCTTTCCCTGCATTATCTTTTCATTCTGTGCAACAATCCCATGAGTTATTCTTATTCCTATTTTACAAAGAAGGAAACTGAGGCACAAAGGGTAAAATAACTTGCCCAAGACTCCATAGTTAGTAAAAGGCAGAGTCAGGACTGGAACTCTCATCTGGCTGCCTCCAGAGCTCTTTCAATTACCCTCACTTTAAGGTCCCTGACTTCAGGTGTTTCCATTGTGGTGGGGAAAATGAAACACACAACAAACATGTTAAATATACAATTGTAGGCAAGTCATCTAACCTCTCAGTTTTCTCACAAAAAAAGTGGGGATAATAATACCCTGCTTACCAAACTTGAGGGGTGATTGTGATAATCAAGTGAAATATTTTGGACACTTGTTGCATAGCATTTTGCAATTTATAAAGCAAATAAAAAAAGGAATGTGTGCAGTAATCACTGCAAATAAAGTTCAACTATTCCAACAGCCAGATACCTAGGTGGCCTTCTCTGTGTATTTTTCCTTTTAACCCCTTTACTAGTAAGACCCCATACTCTAATCAAAACCAGGAGGCTTGGGGCCTTAACACTGGCTATTTCCTCTGCCTGAAATGCTCTTTCCCTAGATACCCCCATGCCTACAATAACCATGGAGATCCCTTATTTCACTGTTTTATTTTTTTCATGGTACTCCTCACTACCTAAAATTATCTCAATTATTCTTTTATAATTATCTGTTGATCTCCACCTACTGGAATATATTCCCCTTCAGAGCAGCAATTTGCCTTTCTTTGTTCATTTGTGTATCCTCAGTTCCTTGACCAGGGTCAGGAACATAGAAGATGCTCAAAACATATCTGCATAATAAATGTAATAACAATGCATGGCAATGAAACAAGAAGCGTTACAAGGCTTTATAATATGAATAGGTCTGAACATAAAAACCAGAAATTCAAAAGATAGAGCAATTACTCTGAGCTAGGATAGACAAGTAAAACATCAGATAGGCATGCACTTGAGCTCCTCCTCGAGGAATAAAGAGCATTTGAATGACGAAAGGGCAGCCAAGAGGGCAGGATGGATGGCATAAGGAAAGGGTGAATGTAGGGGTAAATATGCCTGGTCCCAGGAACAGAGGTGAGCTCAGTCTGCAGGAGGTTAGTGGGATACAGAAGTTGGAAATGTACAAAGGTAAGTTGTGGACAGATTATAGAGATCATTGAGTGGCAAGTTAAGAAGCTTGGCATTTAAAGAGAATTTTCCTAGGAAAAGCAATGAAAATGATTTTTTTTAAAAAAGGAAAGAGAAATAAGGATTAGAAAAGAAACTATAGTTTTATTTTCTTCATTGTTATTATCACAGGAATGTGAGGGAGGCTCTAAGGATTGCATTTCAGAAAAAGAGCACAGCGAATATTAAGGCTTCAAACCTTCCCTTCTTGCTTAGAAAATGGTGTCTCACTATAAAGTGTTTATAAGGAAAAATACATAGAGATTGAACAGCTATCAGTGAAAGTGATACTAATGCAGGCTGTCTGGGTCTGAGGACCCAGAAGGGGCTCCACAGGACCTGCCAGGAGGATCCTTGGCTTTGTGCAGGATAGAAATCTAACAAGAGCCAAGAGAAAGTGAGAGAAGAGTTTATTGAAGACATAGGATGAGTGCAGATACAGACAGAGCATCTGGGAGACTCAAAAAAGAAAGAAGAGTGAGTCTTGTCTTTGTTTGGGGTCTGGGGTTTTTATTGAGGGCAGTGATCTGGTGTACATGTCTTCTTGGGCATCCAGGAACTGGTTAAAACAAAGACAAGTGGTTAGGTGTCCTCCACAAGTCACTTAAGGCAGGGATCTTGGCGTCAAGGTGTCTGGAGTCAGTGGGCTAAGAAAACGTTCATGACAATCCCACCTGGTTACTCTTTAAATGTTATCTATTGTGCTGGAAGACTGCAAAGAAATCATTAACTCCCTGACAAGGAGGACATACATTATCTGTTCTATAAGGTATGCGTAAGGTGGGGGGTGTAGGTACTAGCAAGAATAGAAGCAAAAAAAAAAAAAAAACAGTCTTTCATGGGATCCTTTCAGTTTCCCTGTCTCACCTACAAGATAGGGATTATTATCTTCACTGTACAAAAAGGAAACTGGAGCTTAGAGAAGATGGGTAACTTACCCAAGTGTATATACCTAGGAAGGGTCACACCTAGAGAAAGCAATTCTTGGCAGGAAAATTGTTTCCCCTTTCACCATTCCCTTCCCCAGCCAACTTTCATACAGATTTGATTACCAGAAATCATGTAGCTATTGGCCAAGACTCTTAACCCAAAATTACTTCTGTAAGATACACAAGACCCAGAGAATTGCTGCCATTGTTACTTTCTCAGAGTCACAAGTCAAACTGTGTTCACCTGGAGTAATTCTTCCATTTTGACTTAAGCTGGCTATGTCCCCCAGCAAACCAAGTTCCTGGTATAATGGCCAAATCCATCTTTAAGTCTCTTGAACTATGCAATTTAAAAATGATGGCCTGGAGGTGCTGCATTTGCAGTTCCTCATAAGGCAGCTAGTTAACAGTATTAGCTACAGAATGTGGAACCCTCTCCCAGCAGAAACTGCAACTGAACAACCACTGCCAAATAAGGAAGGGACACTGCATTCCCTCCCTGTGGATGCTGTTAGTTTCTCTCAATCAAGAATACTGTAATTAACTGTACAGGTGTCACCAGAAAATGTCTGAAAAGAGGCCTGTAAATTCAAGTGATGTGAAAGGTGGCAGAAATAATAATAGAATCATCTTGGATATATATTTAGAAATGCTGAGGATGTTCAAGGATGTTGAAAAACAGCATATGTGTTAAAGTTTTAGGAATTGATACTCCTACAGCAGGAACAGTGTATGAAACAAAGGAAGGTAGAAGAGCACTAAAGCCCTTCTTGGCTATAAATTATCTTTACCAGTGGGTTTGTCATTGTTTCTATTGTTGCTGTTTATAAAATAAAATTGATTTTAGGTACAGCTAGTAGAAGCATTAACATGGTGTGGGAGGAATAGTAATCCTGGGCATCGGTTTATTTAATTTTTATAATATTAGAGATGAAGGCCATTTTTTTCAGTCAAAATGCATGTATTTCTTTTCTTTTCCTTTCTTTTTTTTGCTACAAGAGGTCAATGGAATCTAGGATTCCCATAATAAAACTTTATATTTAGAAGACTTTGTTGAAACACAGCTCTTCTTAGGTATGAGGGATTCCAAGTCTTACGATAGGAAAGCCAGAGACAGAGGAACACAGCCTTAAATTCTCTTGCCTACAACATAACAAAACATGCTTCAGCTCCACATTGGACCATTCTCCAGGTGAATTCAACAGTTTACCTGACACGAATTAGACCACTTAATTAGTGTTCCAGTTGCATTTAAGCCTTTAGAAGCCCAACAAATACATAACCAGTTATGTGCATATAAAATATGCATTAAAATAAAAAGGGCAAACTTTAATAAATTAGCTGTAAATACCCCCAAAATGAGTTCCTTAGGAACCTAGTCTCCTTCATAATTGTATCCACCACAGAGATTAACATAATACCTGACACAACCATAGGTACTCGATTGAGTTTCTCATAATTGAATTGAAAAGGGTGTGTAAACCAAACTGAAAGGAATTAATGAATGCAATCCATTGTAAAGATATTTAACAGAGCAAGTTTCATCCTCACTGTACCTGGGGCACCAAGCTGTTGATCTCATGTAGCTCTTTTAATTTGAGAGCTAAGGCCACCCACTTTTTCCAATTAAAAGAAAGGGCAACTACTCCAAACACTAGTGCCTACCCTCTTCTATCACAGGGGTTCACATCAAGGGGATTTTAATGCCACATCTTTTAGAAAGCAGAAATCTGTGTTTTCTGTTAATAGCTAGCTCATTTTAAATGATCAAATTCTGTGTATAGTCACATGGTGTAGCATTGTTCAAGTAATTCTTTTCTAACCCAGAAATGGCTTTAGAAATTTCAAAGTTTTTGTCATACAACAAATTGTTCTGCTTAACTCTTTTTTAGAAAATGCAATTTACCAAAAATTGGTTACCAACAAATATATCCCAATGATGTCTCCTCAATCGTTCCTACTTTAATCTTGAGGGCTCTGCTTTTACTGAAATGTTTATGAGACATAAATTTTGCCTGGAAACATGTTTCATGATAACATAAATTTATGCATCTGGATGTAATAAAAAAACAAAAAGGGTTAGTTCCTAAACATTGGCCTGGTATCCTATAAGAGATTAAATAACTCTGGGCTACTGATGTAGAGGAGGTTTTGCACTAAATCAAGTGCTGTTGAGACTACTAAATATGCACTTCCCCCGCAGAGCACTTGCATGAACCATCTACACCAATAAAAACACTAAGTTTTACTATTGTAGACTTTCTTCTTATTATAAAATAATACACATTACTTGAAATTTTAATGTACAGAAGGCCTTAAGTTGAAAAGTAAGTTCTTTTTCTTTGAAAAATTGGAAAACCATTTACCATGCTAATGGACACCAAAAGAAAGCTGGGGTGGCAATCCTTATATCAGACAAATTAGATTTTGAACCAAAGACTATAATGAGGAAGGACACTATATCATACTTAGAAGGTCTATCCAACAAGAAGATCTAACAATTGTGAATATCTATGCCCCTAACATGGGACCAGCCAATTATATAAGCCAATTAATAACAAAAGCAAAGAAACACATTGACAACAATACAATAATAGTGGGGGATTTTAACATCCCCCTCATGAAATGGACAGACCATCTAGGCAATAGATCAACAAGGAAATAAAGACTTTAAATGACACACTGGACCAAATGGACATCACAGATTTATTCAGAACATTCCATCCCAAAACAACAGAATACACATTCTTCTCTAGTGCCCATGGAACATTCTCCAGAATAGATCACATCCTAGGTCACAAATCAGGTCTCAACTGGTACCAAAAGATTGGGATCATTCCCTGCATATTTTCAGACCACAATGCTTTGAAACTAGAACTCAATCACAAGAGGGAAGTCGGAAAGAACTCAAATACACGGAGGCTAAAGAGCATCCTACTAAAGAATGAATGGGTCAACCAGGAAATTAAAGAATTAAAAAAATTCATGGAAACAAATGAAAATGAAAACACAACTGTTCAAAATCTTTGGGATGCAGCAAAGGCAGTCCTAAGAGGAAAGTATATAGCAATACAAGCCTTTCTCAAGAAACAAGAAAGGTCTCAAATACACAACCTAACCCTAAACCTAAAGGAGCTGGAGAAAGAACAGCAAATAAAGCCTAAACCCAACAGGAGAAGAGAAAAAATAAAGATCAGAGCAGAAATCAGTGAAATGGGAACCAAAAGAACAGTAGAACAGATCAACAAAACTAGGAGCTGGTTCTTTGAAAGAATTAACAAGATTGATAAACCCCTGGCCAGACTTATCAAAAAGAAAAGAGAAATGACCCAAATAAGCTTTGTGCAGTGGCAGTATCATAGCCAATGAGGTTTAGCCGAGGCACGATTATTGCTAATAGAAATGACCCAAATAAATGAAAGCATGAATGAAAGAGGAGAGATCACAACCAACACCAAAGAAATACAGGCAATTATAAGAACATATTATGAGCAACTATATGCCAGCAAATTAGATAATCTGGAAGAAATGGATGCATTCCTAGAGATGTATCAACTACCAAAACTGAACCAGGAAGAAATTGAAAACCTGAACAGACCTATAACCACTAAGGAAATTGAAGCAGTCATCAAAAATCTCCCAACAAACAAAAGCCCAGGGCCAGATGGCTTCCCAGGGGAATTCTACCAAACATTTAAAGAAGAATTAATACCTATGCTTCTGAAACTGTTCCAAAAAATAGAAATGGAAGGAAAACTTCCAAACTCGTTTTATGAGGCCACCATTACCTTGATCCCCAAACCAAACAAAGACCCCATCAAAAAGGAGAATTACAGACCAATATCCCTGATGAACATGGATGCAAAAATTCTCACCAAAATACTAGTCAATAGGATCCAACAGTATAAAAGGATTATTCACCACAACCAAGTGGGATTTATTCCTGGGCTGCAAGGTTGGTTCAACATCCACAAATCAATCAATGTGATACAATACATTAATAAAAGGAAGAACAAGAACCATATGATCCTCTCAATAGATGCAGAAAAAGCATTTGACAAAGTACAGCATCCTTTCTTGATCAAAACTCTTCAGAGTATAGGGATAGAGAGTACATACCTCAATATCATAAAAGCCATCTATGAAAAACCCACAGCGAATAACATAACATAATAAAAAAAAAAAGAAAAGTAAGTTCTTTTCCCATACCACACTTCAGATCACCACCAACATACCCCAGTCCCACTCTCCAGCAATAACTACTGTTAACAAATTTCTAGGTATACTTCCAGAAATTTTCTATGCATATCCAAGTATATGTGCAGTAATTGAATTTTACACAAACAAATAATACCATATATACTTATTTACAACTTGTTTTTTCAACTAAATATACCTTGGGTATCTTTTCTAGTAAGAATATATATAGTACCTTATCCTTTTTAGTGGCTACATAGTATTCCATAATTGAAATGTGCCATTATTGACTTAACTGATCCCCCATTTATGGATATTTGGTTGTTTCTAGTTCATGCTATTACACATGATCATCTTTGTACATATTTCTTAGGGCATATGTAAGAAATGGAAACATATTTTTATGCAAAATCTTGTATACAAATGTACACAGCAGCATTACTCATAAGGCCAAAAACTGAAAACAAACTCAAATGTTTATTAACTGATGAATGGATAAACAAAAGCTGGCAGGTATATCCATAAGATTACATAGTATTCAGACATAAAAGCAATGAAATACAGATGCATGCTAAAACATGGATGAAACTTGAAAACTTTATACTAAATGAGAGCTCATGAAAACCCACAAATTGTGTGATACCATTTATACAAAATATCCACATTAGGCAAATTTGTAGAGACTGAAAGTAGATTAGTGGTTGCCAGTTGGTGGGGAGAAGAAGGAATGGAGAGTGACTGCTAATAGGTATAAGTTTTCTTTTTAGGGTGATAAAAATGTTTGGGAATTAGATGGTGATGGCTATACAATCCTGCCAATATCCTAAGAAAACATTGAGTTTTACACTTTAAATGGATAAATTTTATGGCATGTGAATTATATCTCAATAAAGCAGTTTTAAAAAGTAACATAAATCCTTTCAAAGAAGGGTCAGTCTCTAATGTATGGAATACTTTTATCTTGGGATATTCCCTACATACCCCAGAAAAAATTTGCCTTTATATAATTTCTCCCACCAGACAGTTAAAATGTTTTTCCTCATTTCCTAAAGGAAATGACTGTGTTTAAATTTGAAGAGAAAAAATTAAATCAAAGATTAGCTTTCAGAGACAAGCTTAAATGTCTTTTTTAAAATACTGTTTCTGTGTTTTTCTTGTTTTTTCTAATTATAAAAGTAGCACATACTCACTGTTTGAAATTTGGAAAAGACATAAAAGCCTAAAAAGATGAAAGTAAAGATTATCTGTCATCCCACCACCCAGAGATAATCATTGTTCACATTTAAGTGTATTTGATTCTTGTCTTTTAATATACTTTTGTTTATGAAATTGGGATCACACTCTGTATCCACAGCTTTGTATCTTACTTTCTTATTTTAATATTATGATATCATGAGCATTTTCTCATTTCAAAAACATGATTTGAAAGAGCTACATAATTTTCTATTCTATGCCTATACCATAATTTATTTAACCAGTTTCCAATTTTTAGATATTTAGTTGCTTCCAATTTTTGCTTCTGCAACTGTTTTTGTGGTTAAATCTTTTTGCACATTCTTAATTATTTCCTTAAGATAAATACCTAACAATGAAAGATATGCACATATTAAAGCTTTTGTTATGTATTCTCAAATTGCCCTTCAGAAAGGTCAGACCAATTTATAACTCCTCTAGAACTCTTTCTCCCTTAAACTGGCCAACGCTGGCTATGACAATTTGTTTTTAATTTTTTTAATTGCTGTCAATGTGTTAGGTATCATTAGAGTATGTGAGTTCATTGTTCTTCAAATTACGACTATTGGCCATTTTTATGTCATTGTTTTCTGTCTCTGCATGTATGCGTGTGTGTGTGTGTGTGTGTGTGTGTGTGTATACTATCCATTTCCTTTGTCTTTTTATCTATTGTGATGTTCATATTTTTCTTATGAATCTCTAAGAGCTCCTTATATATTAATAATATCAAGCATTTGTCTTTAAAGGCCATTTCCATACCCATAGTACTACTGTACTGGAGTAGTACTATAGTATTGGAGCCTTTATGTCTTCATCAGGGCAAAATTTTCCAAAATCCAAAGAGGAGAAAGGACAGAAATATTCCTTTTCCTTTTTTTCCACCACAAAGTAGAAGATATAAGGAACCCACAAATGATCTTAAAAATAAATGGACCACATTATTAGAGAAATAATTCAGTCTCCCCTATGGATTCATTAATGGCCCCTATAAACACCTTTTCTCCTGTCTCTCTGGGTACCTAATGTCTGTTCTAAATCAACAGCCCTAGAGGCTGAGGGCCTGCCTAAACCTTCCCTTTCCACCAACAACTCAAACTGCAGCTTTCTTCACAATCCTAGACACTTTAACACTTGCTGGTACTTAAAGGGCAAATTCTAGAGATTCTAATCACTAGGTCTAATTACAATGAATTGAAAATTTTCACTGAAAAGTTAATAAAAGAAAACAATTACGAAGCCAAATGTAATCCCATTCTCTTGACAGTCTGATAATATGGATTAAGTTGTGTTTCCAAACCCTGACTTCCCTGAACCACATCTACAAGCAAGGGGGAAAATCTCTTTTTTACTATTCAAGAGGAAAGGGCCCTTGGGGGCCTCATACAATATGTCCACTCTGAACCGTGTACAAGCTTGAAGTAAAGAAAGAATCAGTTTACTGACTATTTGCTATGGTTTGAGAGGTACCTGGAGGCCTTGAGTTCAAATAATCCTTTTGTGCCCAGGGATTAATGCCTGAAATACCACCATGAGTTTAAACTGAACATCTAGGGCTCAGTTCAAATGTAAGCAACTTCATGGAGGAAGTTTTCTAGTCAGACTCCTCAGTGAAAGTAAGGGATATTTGGTTCCCTCACAGGCACAGGTGTGGATGAGGCATGGGGAGAAGAAGAGAGTATGATGTACAGAGTGCCTGAGGACAAACGTAATTGGTCCATAAATCTGCCCCAGGCCATAAATGACAAGGCATAGCGGCAAATACACCCCACGTTGCCTCAATAGGCACAAGTGAATAACAGTTCTTTTTCTAGTGGACAGAAAGTTTTGCCATTTCCACTGTTCCCTTTGACCTAAATAAGACTCATCTTCACCTAAGGAAACAACAAAATATCTAGATTTCTCTTATATCTTCATAACAAAGCTTTGTCACATCGCTCTGTCTATGGGCCAGGGACAGTTCTAAATGCTTTACATGTATTAACTCATTTATATTTCACAACCACTCTAACAAGGTAGCTGCTATTATTATCTTAATTTTATAAATAAGGGAACCAAGGGAGAGAGAAGAGGCAGAACAGAGATTTGGACACAAATTTGGGAGAATCCAAAGGTAATATTATAATGCATACTGGTAAGCCATTTGTACATTGCCAAAAAGATAGCTTTCATGCCAAAGAGTCATTGTTACTCCATTTTAGCTTTTGGGTCATAGTTTGGATGTCCTTTTAGGAGTTATTTAAATGGGGGGGGGAGAAGCTTTTTAAGAAGTTTGTAAGGGTTGTTAGGAGCATAAGCCTTAAAATCAGATGGACTTGGAATTTTGTCCCAACTGCCACACACTAGTTCTGTGAATTTCAGGGCTACTTCACATCTCTGAGAGTCAGTTTCTTCATCTATAAAATGGATTTGATAATAATAATCCTTACCTCATAGGGCTATTAATTAATACTCATAAAAATTTTACTACAGTACCTAGAATGTAGCAAGAACTCAGTAAATACTACTTATACATATTATAAAGCTGGAGAAGACTTTAGGGACACTCTAGAGTTTAGCCTCAGTTTGACATTATTCTGTGGCAAAGAAAATATACAGGCAGTAGCCCCACCAAGTGTTCCACCATAAGAGGGAAGCCTTCTGAGCAAGAGAGCCAGGCAGCGACACCTACAGAGCCAGCCTCAACAAATGACAGCTGCAGCATTGCCCAACAGCACTGTTCATATGCTGACAGCAATGGTGAGTGCCAGAATGTACTACTAGACAGTAGCTCAGTCTTCTCAGTCACACCTGAGGAGTCTTCCCTTCAAAATCCAGGTACCAAGCTACCAGACACTCTTCACCTTCCATTTGTTTCTCTTATTCACCAGAAATTTTTTATCAGGCTTAGGAACTTCAAGATGCAAGCCTCAGTTTCCTCATCTTTAGAGGATCAAAATAAGATAACCAAAATTGCATTTATATTCCCAAGCCAAAAAAAAATCTAACTCATGAAAGAGGACCATATATTGTAATATAATGGCCAAGGAAAATAGATCTAGGTAGATCTGAGTTTAAACATGGCTCTGTCACTTACAGGCTGTGTGACCTTAGGCAAGTAACTTACCTTCCCTGAGCCTCATTTTTTATAAAATGAAGGACAGTTGCAGTTGCTGCAAATAGTAAATGAAATGTTGGATGTGAAAGTGCTTTGCAAACACTAAGGAGTATATGAATGGTAAGTATGCTAATGTAGTCAGGCATATGCAAATAAAAATATTAAAAATAAAAATTGCTGTAAGACTGGTTAAATTTCTAACAGAAAAACACCACCAATGAATTAAAAAATATGTATTACTTATTTATTATTACTATCATTTTGACTGCCAAAGTTCTAGAAAATACAAGTATAATTTGAAGCAAAAGAAGGAATAAATAGAGATCTGTGGAGAAATTTTGAAGAAACCTCGTGGGCAGGTTTTAGGGCTGTAGATGACACTAGTTCTTCAGAAGGTCTCGATTCTCTATAAAATGTGTGGTTTCCCTTTTTCTTGATTTGGGGTGTGGATGATAAAGGATTACCCATGGTGAAGGTTCTCCAAGACCCCCAAAGAAAAGAAAAGTGTACATAGGTACATTCTAAGCTGGAAAGGACAAATACTGCAGACATCCTGACTCTCCCCAAACAAATCCCATTGTTAGGTCTCAGGAACCCTCTCCCAAGCAGAGCCCAGGCAGTCAGGACTGCATTGTTATCATACAGTCACTAGGACCACCTTCTGCACCTCCAATTTCCTGGAGATTAGTGTAACCAGAGCAATTTTTCTTCCTACCTTTGCTGAGATAGGGTAAAATTTTGAAAAGTGACCTCAGAGAGAAGCTAAGGAAAAAGAATACAGAAATAGGCAAATACAATTCAAGAGTAGAGAGACCAATGAGTTCAGAGACCAATAATTTCTTGTATCTGTTTGTATTAACTCTAATTACATAACTTGGCAGTTATCTACTGAATTTGAAATGAAAATATTCTTCAGCCAAACAATTCCACTTTCAAATCCCTATTCACAGAAAGTCTTGCACATGAGCAGAAATGGGAATTTGCAAGGATGTTCAGTATAGAACTGCTTGTAATGAAGAAAGAAAAGGGTGGGGGAGAGCAAAGGAGGGAGAGAAGAAAGGGGGAGAGAAATGAGGGAGATAGGGAGAGAAAGGAAGAAAGGAAGCAACAAAGCAAGAAAGAGAGAAAAAGAAAAAAGATAGGGAACGAAGGAAAGAAAAAGAGAAGCATTTGTATCAACTATGGTTTATCCAAACAACATAGAATACTGAGCAACCATTTAAAATGAGATAGATCTGTCTATACTAACACAGAAAAACAATGTTAACGAATTGTTGAATAAAAAAGAAGCAGGCTATACAGCAATGCATACAGTAGGATATTATTTATGTGGAAAAAAACCACAAAATCAAACATATTTATATCTCCACATATGCAGTCAAAGTCACAGAAAAAATTCTAAGAGGATGCACATCAAACTGATGTTTAAAGGAAGGTCAAAGAGAATTTTTGCTTTGTCTTTACTGTGTGAGTTTTTTTATTAAATTTTTAATTTTAATTCTAGTATACTTGACATGCAATGTTATATTAGTTTCAGGTGTACAATATAGTGATTCAAAAATTCTATATATTACTCAGTGCTCATCATGATAAGTGTACTGTTTAATCCCCATCACCTATTTCACCCATCCCCCCCCACCCCGTCTCTGATAACCATCAGATTGTTCTCTGTAGTTAAGAGTCTGTTTCTTGGTTTGTATCTCTCTTTTTTGCCCTTGTTCATTTGCTTTGTTTCTTAAATTCCACGTATGAGTGAAATCATATGGTATTTGTCTTTCTCTGACTGACTTATTTCACTTAGCATTACACTCCCTGGCTCCATCCATGTCTCTACAGATGGCAAGATTTCATTCTTTTTGATGGCTAAAGAATATTCCATTGTATATATACACCACTTCTTTATCCATTCATCTACTGGTGGACACTCGGGCTGTTTCCATAATTTGGATATTGTAAATAATAGTGCAATAAACATAGGGCTACATGTATCCCTATGAATTAGTGTTTTTGTATTTTTTGGATAAATACCCAGTAGTGCAATTACTGGATCCTAGGGTAATTCTATTTTTAAATGTTTGAGGCACCTCCATTTTTTTTCCCACAGTGGCTGCACCAGTTTGCATTCCCACCAACAGTGCAAGAGGGTTCCTTTTTCTCCACATCCTCATCAACAACTTGTCATTTCTTGTGTTTTTGATTTTAGCCATTCTGACAGGCGTGAGGTGATATCTCATTGTAGTTCTGATTTGTGTTTCCCTGGTGATAAGTGATGTTGAGCATCTTTTCATGTGTCTGTTGGCCATCTGGATGTCTTCCTTGGAGAAAAGTCTGTTCATGTCTTCCACCCATTTTTTACTTGGATTATTTGTTTTTTGGGTATTGAGTGGTATCAGTTGTTTATACATTGTGAATACTAACCCTTTATCAGATATGTCATTTGCAAATATCTTCTCTCATTCCATTGGTTGCCTTCTGGTTTTCTTAAGTGTATCCTTCACTGTGCAGAAGGTTTTTATTTTGATGTAGTCCCAGTAGTTTATTTTTGCTTTTATTTCCCTTGTCTCAGGAGACATATCTAGAAAAAATGTAGCTATGGCCAATGTCAGAAAAATTATTGCCTGTGTTCTCTTCAAGGATTTTTATAGTTCCAGGTCTCACATTTAGGTTTTCAATTTTGAGTTTATTTTTGTGTGTGGTATAAGAAAGTGGTCCAGTTTCAGTCTTTTCATGCAGCTGTCCAGTTTTCCCAAAACCATTTGTTAAAGAGACTATCTTTTTCCCATTTCATATTCTTGCTTCCATTGGCAAAGGGAGAAGGAGAAGCAGGCTCCCCACTGTATCACATTGATTGACTTGCAAATATTGTACCATCCTTGCAACCCAGAAATAAATCCAACTTCATTTTGGTGAATGATTTTTTAATATATTATTGAATTCAGTTTGCTAGTATTTTGTTGCAGATTTTTGTATTTATGTTCATCAGAGATATTGGCGTGTAGTTCTTTTTGTAGTGTCTTTATCTGGTTTTGGTATCAAGGTGATACTGGTCTCCTAGAATGAATTTAGAAGTTTTCTTTCCTTTTCTATTTTTTGGAATAGTTTGAGAAGAATAGGTATTAACTCTTCCTTAAATGTTCAGTAGAATTCACCTGTGAAGCCTTCTGGTCCTTGATTTTTCTTTGTTGAGAGTGTTTTGATTACTGATTTCATTTCAATGCGGGTAATCACTCTGTTCAAATTTTCTATTTCTTCCTGCTTCAGTTTTGGTAATTTATATGTTTCTAGGAATTTATCCATTTCTTCTAGGTTGTTTAATTTGTTGGCATATAATTTTTCATAATGTTTTCTTAGAATCCTTTTTATTTCTGTGGTATTGGTTGTTATTTCTCCTCTCTCATTAGTGATTTTGTTTATTTAACTCCTCTTTTTTTAAGTGAATCTTGTTAGAGGTTTATCAATGTTGTTGTATCTTTTCAAAGAACCAGCTCCTTGTTTCATTGATCTGTTCTATCATTTTTTAGTTTCTATATCATGTATTTTTGCTCTATTCTATATTATTTCCTCTATTCTTCTGGTTTTGGGTTTTGTTTGTCCTTCTTTTTCTAGTTCGTTTAGGTGTAAGGTTAGGTTGTCCATTTGAGATTTTTCTTCGTTCTTGAAGTAAGTCTGTATTGCTATAACCTTCCCTCTTTAGAACCACTTTTGCTGCATCTTAAAGGTTTTGGACTGTTGTGTTTTCATTTTCATTTGTTTCCATGTGTTTTTTAATTTATTTTTTATTTTTTTGGTTGACTCATTCATTGTTTAATAGCATTTTATTTAGCCTCCATGTATTTGTGGTCTTTCCAGGTGTTTTCTTGTGATTGATTTCTAGTTTAATAGCATTGTAGTCAGAAAAGATGCATTCTATGACTTTTTTCTCTTTGAATTAGTTGAGACTTATTTTGTGGCCTAATATGTCATCTATTCTGGAGAATGCTCCATGTGCATTTGAAGAGAATGTGTATTCTATTGCTTTAGGATGGAATGTTCTGAATATATCTGTTAAATCCATCTAGTCCAGTGTGTCATTCAAAGCCTCTGTTTCTTGTTGATTTTCTGTTTGGATGATCTGCCCATTGACCTAACGGTGTGATAAAGTCCCCTGCTATTATTATATTATTATCGATTAGTACCTTTATGTTTGCTATTAACTTTTTGTGTATTTGGGTGCTCCCATTTTAGGTGCATAAATATTTACAATTGTTATAACTTCTTACTGGATTGTCCCCTTAATTATTATTATTATTATTATTATTATTATTATTATTATTATAGTGTCCTTTTTTTATCTCTTATTACAGTCTTTGCTTTAAAGACTATTTTGACCAATATAAGTATTGCTACCCAGCTTTCTTTGACATCCATTTACATGATAAATGTCTCTATCCTCCCACTTTCAATCTGCAGGTGTCTTTAGGTCTAAAATGAGTCTCTTGTAGCCAGCATATAGATGAATCTTGTTTTTTCATCCACTCTGTCACTCTGTGTCTTTTGATTGGAGCAGTTAGTCCATTTACATTCAAAGTGATTATTGACAAATATGAATTTATTGATATTTTGTTATTTGTTTTGTGGTTGCTTTTGTAAGTATTTCTCTAATCCTTTCTTCTCTTGCTCTCTTTTATGGTTTGTTGGCTTTCTTCAGTGATATACCTGGATTCCATTCTCTTTATTTTTTGCATCTATTACTGGTTTTTGATTTTTGGTTACCATTAGTTTTGTACATAACATCTTCTGCATATAGCAGTCTATATTAAGTTGATGGTCACTTAAGTTTGAACCCATTCTTTGCTCCTCTCCCTCCCACACAAGTTTTAGGTAAATGGTTCCATATTTTAGATCCTTTTATTTTGTGAATCCCTTGACTGATTTTTATAGAAATACTTATTTTTACTGCTTCTGTATCTCTTACTTTTCATACTCTCCACTTATGGTCTTTCCTTTCCACTCAAAGAATCCTCTGTATTTCTTGTAGGGATGATTTAGTGGTCATGAACTCCTTTAGGCTTTTTTTTTGTTTGTCTTTTTAAGGTGAAGACTCAGCTTCCTAACACCCTCTTGGCTCTCCCAGAGCAGAGCCTGCTGATTTTTTAAATTCCAGACTTTAATTCCCATTGCTTGTAAAGACTCACAAAATTTGGCCCCTCTTGCTTTCAAAGCCAAATGTTATGGGGATTTGTCTTCCCTGAGCATGCTGCCCATGTGATAGTTTATTTCTTGCCCTTCACCACGCCCCCAGCTCCCTCCTGACCTCAGTTGGGTACAGTCCATTTTGCTCCCAAACTGCATCTCCACCCTTCCTACGTTCTTCTATGTAGCCTCTTACCTACCTTTAGTTGTGGAGTTTGTTCTGCCAGTCTTTGGGTTGTTTTCTGGGTTATTTACACTGATGTGAGTGTTATATATAGTTGTGTCTATGGGATAAGGTGAGTGTAGGATCCTCCTACTCTGCCATTTCTCCTGACTCTTATTGTGTGTATTTTTTGAATGAGAATGTATTTCATATACTTATATTTTTCTTTTTAATTTAAAAGAATATTTGTAATCTATAGCCATAGACCAGGAACCTAAAGTGGCTTCCTATGGGCACTGTAACAGCCAAGGGCTGTCTTTATTACAGTGTGGGCAGGCTCAGATTGCCCACTCTGGTCTGCTCTTGTCCTACTTCGGACTGGCAACCTCCACAGCTTTCCTAGGTTCTTCCCCAGTTTTTAGTTAGAATTTCCCTTTCTGATGCTCTTAAAAGCATTTATTTATTTATCTTTCATTCAAATCCATGAACCACTTTTGAGTACCCACTATTTGCTAGCAGCTGAGAATAAAATTATAAATAAGAACAGATACAGCCCTTTCTTATGATCTGGAGCTTGTAGTTAGTACTCTAAAGTGGGAAGAGTTTGGACACAGTACGAGGTTTCAGCTTTGCATGACTTGGGATGCAGTGTCCTCATCTTTAACATGATAATAATAATGCCACCTATCTCCCAAGGTTATAGTGAAGAAGTAGTGCAAGTAATTCATAGAACAGAGCTTCTGGAATATAGCAACTACTTGGAGAATGTTAACCTGTCTCCTTCCATGTACTCAGTATTTTCCTGCACTAACCTTTTCAAAATAATAGTTATTATAGCAAACATTTATATTGCTTTTGTTATGTGTCGAACACACTATTCTAAGTGTTTTACACCTACTAGCTCATTCAATCTTATCAAAAACCCTATGAAATAGATACTAATTTCCTCCATTTCTAGATTAGGAATTTAGGGCACAAGTTTAAACAACTTGCCCAAGATCACATAGTTAATAAGTGGCAGAGATGGGATTTGAAGCAAAATAGTTTAGTGCCAGTCTGTGTTTCTAACTATTCTTTGTACTTTATAATTATCTCTATGGCTGTGGGCCCCTGTCCTCCCTCCTCTAAGATCCAGTTATCTGTTTCTTCATTCATTCAACAATACTTACTGAAGACCTACAATGTGCTAGGCACTGTTCTAGGCATAGTGCTATAACAATGAACGAGATCTGCCACCATGAAGTATCTATTGGGGTATAGCAGGTGAAGAGTGGTGAGAGAAAATGAATCCATCTATAATATAACATCATGTAGTTTTACATGTTTGAAGTAAATAAAGTAGAGATGAGTTTTATTCACTTTGTCTGAACCAGTCACTAATTGCAAATTAAGGCAGTTTCTCCTCTTCGGAGAAAGTCAGGTTTGCTGCCTATTGTTCTGGGCTCACAGGAAGGCACATGGTTTCTGTGACAACTTTTTCCTCATCTCATTCCCTCTTGCCTGCTGAGATAGCAGAAAGCTGCAGCTTATTCTCTTTCAGAAGCCCAAACTCCTGATGAGATTGCCCACTTATTCCTATTTCATAGGGCCCAAAATCTTTCTCAGGCAATTTACAGAACAAAGATTACAATATACTCTGAAGCTGGAGAAAGCTCAGGTCTCTCCTAGTTCAGGTTCTCAGCACTTCTCAGGTCTTAGAAGCTCTCTTCACAGCCCTGCCACAAGTGGATGATCTCACAACATTCCAACAAAGCCAGTCTGACATGAGCAAAATATTTCCAGCATCCAATAACCATCTGTTCCACTTTTGGCCCTTTAAACCAGGGCACTCTGCCAGGCACCATTCATCGTAATACCAAGCTTAAAAGTAAATCAGCCAGCTATTTTACCAGCAAAATGGGTTTATTCAGGAATAGCAGAGGAATTGCAATTGAAGACATAGAGAGCGTAGATATGGACAGAACATCTGGGAGGCTTAGGAAAGAAGAGTGAGTCTCCTTCTCTGCTTGGGGCCTGGGGTTTTTATTGAAGATGATGGTCAGTGCACGTTTCTTCTCAGTAATCCAGGAACAAAGATGTGTTTAGATGTTCTCCATAAATCACTTATGCCCTTGGGCCAGGGGTCTTGCTGAGTCAGTGATCTTGGAAAATGTTCATGATGACCCTACCTGGTGACTCCTTAGTTGTTATCTATTGTGCTGGAAGACTCCAAAGAGATCATTAAGTCCTTCACTTTTACAAGGAGGACATATTATCTGTTCTATAAAGTGTGTGTAAGGTGTGTGTGTAGGTACTAGCAGCAGAAACAGGAAAAGGAGCAAAAAAGCAGTATTTCATGGGGTCCCTTTAGTTTCCCTGTCTCAGTAGAAAATGAGAGTTTTCCCTTCTGGCCTATCAGCTCCATTCCAAATGAGATGTCCTTTATTCAGTTGCATAATACCCATAAAAGCAAATCAAGAGAATCTGTGCAAAAAATCCACCTCATCAAAGAAACTAAAAAGCCCACTTCTGGTATTAGGAACTGGTGTGTGCCCAGACACTAACTCCCATAAGCCTATTTCAGCTCACTTTTTGTTGTTTTCAGACCTTGATCCAGTGAACCATTTTGGACCCCCATCTGATTCTGTCCAAGCACCTTCCCTCTCATAAACTGCTACTGGTAAAAGGCTCTGGGGAAGCCTCTCCTTCCAGCCAGCTCCCTGGTAGATCTTAGCAATTAGGAGTGTAGGTTCTGGAATGAGAGAGCTTGGGTTAGATTCCCAGTCCTGCCACTTCCTGGCTTTGTAGTTGCGATATCGTGATTTAAAATAAGAAATACAGATTTGGTATTTGTTGTTTCTGACACAGAGCTCCTAAAACCCTTGGAATTTCCTAAGTGATAAGACCAATAAAGGTGTCACTTGCTACACTAACAAGGTGACTTTTGGACCACACCTAAGGAAAGGGGCTGGTTGCCAGGAGAACCAACCACGTGATTAGAGAATTGGAACTTTCAGTCCCACCCTTCTGACCTCTGGAGAGAGTTGGGGATGGAGGTTGAATCAATCACCAATGGCCAATGATTTAATCAATCATGCCTATGTAATCAAACCTCCATAAAAAAACAAAAGGACAGGCTCAAAGAGCTTCTGGGTTGATGGACACATGGAAGTACTGGAAGAGTGGTGGACTTGGAGAAGATATGGAAGCTCCATGCCCCTTCCCAATACCTTGCCCTATGCATCTCTTCCATCTGGCTATTCCTGGGTTATATACTTTTATAATAAAGTAGTAGTAATCTAGTAAGTAAAATGTTTCTCTGTGTTCTGTGAGCAACCCTAGCAAATTAATCAAGCCCAAGGAGGGGGCCATTGGAGTCTCCAATCTACAGTCAGTGGGTCAGAAGCACAGGTGACAACCTGGACTTTCAATTGGCATCTGAATGTGGCAAGGTGGGAGTCTTGTGGGACTGAGCTCTTAAGGTGAGATCTGATGCTATATCCAGGTAGATAGGGTCATAATTGACCTGAATTGTAGGAAACCCAGCTGGTGTCACAGAATTGCTTGTGTACACAATATTAGTAACCCTAAGCCTTGGTTTGTTCCTATATTAAATAGGAATAATCATACTTACCTTACCTTCTAGGGTTATCATAAAGATTGAATGAGATAATGCATGTAGAGTGCTTAGCACAGTATATGCTCAATAAATGAACTATAAAAAATGTTGATATCCTTCTGGGTCCTATTCATGGCTGTAACCACAATTTTTATTCTCCCTGGGAAATCTTATCTACTCCATACTTTCAAATACTGCAAATATATTGATGACTCCTAGATTTTACTCTAGCCCAGAGTTATCTCTAGAGCTATTCAAAATGCTAGTCAGATTGGGGAGGAAAAGAGGGCAGAGGAGTAGGGAACCCTATTCCAACTGGTCCCTGGAATTGAGGTGGATATCTACCAGACCACTCTGAACACCCATGAAATCAGCCTGAGATTAAGAAGATAGATCTGGATCTCTACAAAGAGAATATTGCAGGGGCTGGTTTTGAGGTATGAAGTGGGGAGCCATGATTCCATGGGCAGATATCACAAAATAAACAGCAGGGGGAGGGAGCTGTCAGGATCCTACACTGCCAGTGAGGAATAGCCTTCCATGCTGGGGACCAGGCACAGACTCGCAGACCAGTAGCAGTGGGGAAAGGACTTTAGGGCAGACCCTGGACTGAAACCAGTGGCAGGGCCACCCGTGCAAACTGGGGGTGGCTGGTGGTTTTAGAAGCACAAAGGAGAGAGATATGCCCCAACCTGGAGGCGAGGACTGGGAGCACTGCTGAGGGGCACACAACCCAGGCTGCTGCAGTTTATAGCAGCACAGACAGAAACAGTGTGGCCTGGAGAGCTCATTGAAGAACAGACTGTGATGTCTGCTCTGAGGCAGAGGGTTGGAAATGGTCTCTTCTGCTCTGACTCTCAGAAGAGAGGCGGAAAGCCACCAGAGAACAAAAGCCCCCAAAAAACCGGTTTTCACTGAGCCCATCCCCCGCCACGGGGGGGGGGGCAAGGCAACTCTGCCCAAATACGGTTGCCTGAGTAGCAGTGCAGCAGGCCCCTCCCCCAGAAGACAGGCTGGGAGAACAAGGGGCCAGCAACCCTAAGGTCCCTATAAAACAGGTGTATCTTGCTTAGGTTGTGGTCAATAATTTGGACTCTGTACATTCCCTCAACCACCCCTCAACAGAATGACTAGGAGGAGGAACCCCCAAAATAGGAAAGACTCAGAGACTGTGACTTCTGCCACAGATTTACAAATGGATACAGATATAACTAAGATGTCGGAGATGGAATTCAGGCTAGCAATTGTGAAGACATAGCTAGAATGGAGAAATCAATTAAGGACAACATAGAGTCTCTAAGGGCAGAAATGAAAGGTGAACTGGAAGAACTGAAAACTGCTATCAATGAGATCCGATCTAATCTAGATAATCTAACAGCTAGGGTAAGCGAGGCAGAAGAATGAATTAGTCACTTAGAAGATCAATTAATAGACAAGAAGGGAAAAGAGGAGGCCAGGGAAAAACAACTCAAAATCCATGAAAATAGAATCAGAGAAAAAAGTGACACCACGAAACGTTCCAATGTCAGAATAATAGGAATCCTGGAGGAAGTGGAGAGAGAGAGAGGACTAGAAGATATATTTGAGCAAATCATAGCTGAGAACTTCTCTAATCTGGGGGATGAAACAAACATTCATGTCCTAGAGGCAGAGAGGATCCCTCCCAAGATCAAGGAAAATAGGCCAATGCCCTGGCATGTAATAGTAAAACTCGCAAATCTTAGAACCAAGGAAACCATCTTAAGGGCAGTAAGGGGGAAGAGAGGGAGGAACATTAGAATGACGTCAGACCTATCCACAGAGACCTGGCAAGCCAGAAAGGCCTGGCAAGACATATTCAGGGTACTAAATGAGAAGAACATGCAGCCAAGAATACTTTATCTGGCAAGGCTTTCATTTAGAATGGATGGAGAGATGCAGAGCTTCCAAGACCAGCAGAAACTGAAAGAATATGTGACCACTAAGCCGGCCCTGCGAGAAATATTAAGGGGGGTTCTATAAAAGGAGAATGACCCCAAGAGTGATATAGAAAAGAAATTTACAGGGACAATCTATGAAAACAAGATCTTCACAGGCAACATGATGACAATTAATTCATATCTTTCAATAATCACTCTCAAGGTGAATGGCCTAAACGCTCCCATAAAATGACACAGGGTTGCAGATTGGATAAAAAGACAGGACCCATCCATATGCTGTCTACAAGAGACTCATTTTGAACCTAAAGATACATCCAGACTAAAAGTGAAGGGATGGAGATCTATCTTCCATGCCAACAGACCTCAAAAGAAAGCTAGGGTAGCAATTCTTACATCAGACAAATTAGATTTTAAACTAAAGACTGTAGTTAGAGACACAGAAGGACACTATATCATTCTTAAAGGGCCTATCCAACAGGAAGACCTAACAAATGTAAATATCTATGCCCCCAACATGGAAGCAACCATCTACATAAGCCAACTGTTAACCAAAATAAAGAGTCATATTGATAACACATTAATTGTAGGAGACCTCAATACTCCACTCTCAGCAATAGACAGATCATCTAAGCAGAAAATCAACAAAGAAACAAGAGCTTTGAATGACACACTGGACCACATGTACCTTATAGATGTATAGAGAACATTCCACCATAAAACAACAGAATTCTCATTCTTCTCAAGCACACATGGAACTTTCTCCAGAATAGACCACATACTGGGTCACAAATCAGGTCTCACCCGATACCAAAAGATTGAGATTATTCCCTGCATATTCTCAGACCAAAATGCTTTAAAACTGGAACTCAATCACAAGAAAAAATTTGGCAGAAATTCAAACACTTGGAAGCTAAAGACCACTCTGCTCAAGAATGTTTGGGTCAACCAGGAAATCAAAAAAGAACTTAAACAATTCATGGAAACCAGTGAGAACAAAAACACATTGGTTCAAAACCTATGGGATACTGCAAAGGAAGTCCTAAGGGGGAAATACATTGCCATCCAAGACTCACTCGAAAAAATAGAAAAATCCCGAATTCAGCAACTAACTCTACAGCTTAAAGAACTAGAGAAAAAGCAACAAATGATGCCTAAACCACTCATTAGAAGAGAAATAATTAGATTAGAGCAGAGATCAATGAATTAGAAACCAGAAACACAGTAGATCAGATCAACGAAACTAGAAGCTGGTTCTTTGAAAGAATTCATAAGATCGATAAACCACTGGCCAGACTTATTGAAAAGAAAAGAGAAAGGACGCAAATTAATAAAATTATGAATGAAAGGGGAGAGATCACGACTAACACCAAGGAAATAGAAACAATTGTTAGAAATTATTATCAACAACTATATGCCAATAAATCGAGCAACTTGGAAGAAATAGATGCCTTCCTGGAAACCTATAAACTGCCAAGATTGAAACAGGAAGAAATTGACACCCTGAATAGGCCAATAACCAGTAATGAGATTGGAGCAGTGATCAAAAACCTCCCCAAAAACAAGAGTCCAGGGCCTGATGGTTTCCCTGGGGAATTCTACCAAACATTCAAAGAAGAAATAATACCTATTCTCCTGAAGCTGTTTCAAAAAATAAAAAAAGAAGGAAAGCTTCCATACTCATTCTATGAGGCCAGCATTACCTTAACCCCCAAACCAGGCAAAGACCCCATGAAAAAGGGGAATTTCAGACCGATATCCCTAATGAATATGGATTCCAAAATTCTCAACAAAATCCTAGCTAAAAGGATCCAACAATACATTAAAAGGATCATCCACCACAAACAATTGAGATTTATCCCCAGGATGCAAGGGTGGTTCAACATTCACAAATCAATCAATGTGATAGAACACATTAATAAGAGGAGAGAGAAGAACCATATGGTCCTCTCAATTGATGCAGAAAAAGCATTTGACAAAATACAACATCCTTTCCTGATTAAAACTCTTCGGAGTATAGGGATAGAGGGAACATTCCTCAAGTTCATAAAATCCATCTATGAAAAACCCACAGCGAATATCATCCTCAGTGGGGAAAAGCTGAGAGACTTTCCCTTAAGATCAGGAACACGTCAAGGATGCCCACTCTTGCCACTATTGTTCAACATAGTACTAGAAGTCCTAGCAACAGCAATCAGACAACAAAAAGAAATAAAATGTGTTCAAATTGGCAAAGAAGAAGTCAAACTGTCTCTTTTCACAGATGACATGATACTTTATGTGGAAAATCCAAAAGACTCCACCCCCAAATTACTAGAACTCATAGAGCAATTCAGTAATGTGGCAAGATACAAAATCAATATGCAGAAATCAGTTGCTTTCTTATACACTAACAGTGCAACTGTAGAAAAAGAAATTTGAGAAATGATCCCATTTACAATAGCACCAAAAACCATAAGATATCTTGGAATAAAGAGGTATAGGATCTATACTCTAGGAACTACAGAACACTCATGAAAGAAATTGAAGAAGACACAAAAAGACGGAAAAATATTCCATGCTCATGGATCGAAAGAATAAACATTGTTAAAATGTCTGTGCTACCCAGAGCAATCTATACCTTCAACATCATCCTGATCAAAATTCCAATGACTTTTTTCTAAGTGCTAGAACAAACAATCCTAAAATTTGTATGGAATCTGAAAAGACCCTGAATCGCCAAGGAAATGTTGAAAAAGAAAAACAAAGTTGGGGGCATCACGTTACCCGATTTCAAGTTATATTACAAAGCAGTGATCACCAGGACAGCCTGGTACTGGCACAAAAACAGACATATAGACCAATGGAACAGAATAGAGAGCCCAGATACGGACCCTCAACTCTATGGTCAAATAATCTTCAACAAAGCAGGAAAAAATATGCAATGGAAAAAAAACAGTCTCTTCAATAAATGGTGCTGGGAAAATTGGACAGCCAACATGCCGAAGAATGAAACTGGACCATTCTCTAACACCATACACAAAGATAAACTCAAAATGGATGAAAGACCTCAATGTGAGACAGGAATCCATCAAAATCCTAGAGGAGAACATAGGCAGTAACCTCTTTGACATCGGCCACAGCAACTTCTTTCAAGATACATCTCCAAAAGCTAGTGAGACAAAAGCAAAAATGAACTTTTGGGACTTCATCAAGATAAAAAGCTTCTGCACAGCAAAGGAAACAGTCACAAAACAAAGAGGCAACCCACAGAATGGGAGAAGATATTTGCAAATGACACTACAGACAAAGCACTGATTTCCAAGTTCTGTAAAGAACTTCTCATACTCAACACCCAAAAAGCAAGTAATCAAGTCAAAAAATGGGCAGAAGACATGAACAGACACTTCTCCAAAGAAGACATACAAATGGCTAACAGACACATGAAAAAATGTTCATCATCATTAGCCATCAGGGAAATTCAAATCAAAACCACATTGAGATACCACCTTACACCAGTCAGAATGGCAAAAGTTGACAAGGCAAGAAACAACAAATGTTGGAGAGGTTGTGGAGAAAGGGGAACCCTCTTACACTGTTGGTGGGAATGCAAGTTGGTACAGCTACTTTGGAGAACAGTGTGGAAGTGTCTCAAAATATTAAAAATAGAGCTACCCTATGACCCAGCAATTGCACTCCTGGGTGTTTACCCCAAAGACACAGATGTAGGGAAAAGAAGGGCCATATGCACCCCAATGTTCATAGCAGCAATGTCCGCAATAGCCAAACTGTGGAAAGAGCCAAGATGCCCTTCAACAGATGAATGGATAAAGAAGATGTGGTCCATATATACAATGGAATATTACTCAACCGTCAGAAAGGATGAATACCTAACTTTTACATCAACATGGATGGGACTGGAGGAGATTATGCTAAGTGAAGTACATCAAGCAGAGAAAGTCAATTATCATATGGTTTCACTTATTTGTGGAACATAAGGAATAGCATGGAGGACATTAGGAGAAGGAAGGGAGAAACGAAGGGGGAAAATCGGAGGGATAGACGAACCATGAGAGACTATGGACTCTGGGTTTTAGAGGGGAGGGGGGTGGGGGGATTGCTTAGCCCGGTGATGGGTATTAAGGAGGGCAAGTACTGCATGGAACAGTGGGTGTTATACGCAAACAATGAATCGTGGATCACTAAATCAAAAAACTAATGATGTATTGTATGGTGACTAATGTAACATAATAAAATTAAATTAAATTAAAAAAAAAATGCTAGTCAGCTATAAGATAAGGAGCTTGTCCAGAAGGACACATATAAACATACCACTTCCTTCCTTGAGAAAGCTTTCTATAAAAAAAATCTGCTGAACTAAATAAAAGTATGCACAGTAAAATAGTTGATTTACAGGCTAGCTCAAGTTATCTCTTCATACACCAGCAACTAACAAAGAGTTTGCAGACACATATGGAGTTGCAAAGACATTTCTAACTGGATATTCCATAAACACCTGACCTTCCCATCAATGAAGAAAAAACAGCTAGCAGACAACTTCTGTCTTTCTAGAGAAGTGTCACAGACATGCCCACCATCATCACTACTACTATCCTTAGCCACTATTTCCGATACTGTCACCACATAGGTCCCAGGTTTCTGTAATCTGTGCACAGATCCCCATATCTGACTATGGGCATTTGGTGACCCTCCAGACTACTCCCCTCCTAACTTTGGAAACTTGACTTTCCTGCACAATTTTAGCTCTGTTCATATTTTTGGTTTTAGCAACTCCACTCTTGTCCTGGTTCCATGGATCCCAGTCTATACTTCATCCAGACTCCCCATCAGAGACTGAGGGTTTAATAGCAACTTACCTAGAGCCCATGGTTTCTATGACCCCCTCTCACCCATACAAAGTCAAGGACCCGCAGATTTGTGTGTCAAGTTAAGGATGCAGCTGGGGACCCTTCTCTACCTGCACCCTAACACCTCCTCAAGTTAATATTTTAAAAGAAGCTTTGCTAGCCTACACTTTGAATGTGTTCCACCAGGGAGGCAACTACATGACACTCACTGACACTGCTTGGTCTTCTTGAAATTGTAGAAATGATTGGGGTTTGACCTACATTTCAACCCCAATTACAGGAGAGGGAGACATTCTACGTTCCCATGGAACTGTAGGTAGGAGTCTCTAACCTCCAGTTTATTCCTGGTCCAAAAAGCTCAGTTGCAAATCCAACCAAACTATCTGCCAAATGAATGGGAAGCCCAGAAACCCATTGAGTACCAATTCCCACATAACTGCAGTCATTGACCATCAAAATTTTCCATTTTCTCCTAATGGGGTGCCTAGGTGGCTCAGTCAGTTAAGCGCCTCAATTCTTGATCTCAGCTCAGGTCTTGATCTCAGGGTCATGAGTTTAAGCCCCACATTGGGCTCCATGCTGGGCATGGAGCCTACTTAAAAAAAGAAAAAAGAAAAAATCTCCCAGTTTCTCCTCATTCTCAGCTTCTGTTCAGTGACGATCCATGCCTTCACTCTTGCATAGAAAATTACATACACTCTGTACTTTATTTCCCACTATGTCCACCAGCATTGTCTATCACTTATTTAACTCTTACTTGTCCTTCAATCGTAGCTCAAATCTTCCTTGACCACTTAAATCTCCTCTATACCCCATCATAATAACACTCATTCATAACATTTACCAAATTTACAATTTTTATATCTTGTACTTGTACACCCACATGTTTGTGATTCAACCACATGAATTAGAACTATACAGGGGCAGACCATATCTAGTTTTGCTCACTCTATATCCCCAGCACCAACACAGCACCAATTGCATATTAGGGACTCTGATAAATATTCACTGACTGAAAGACATGAATGAATGATTAATATGGATCACTTCTTGCTAACCTCTGACCTCTGGAAACAACTCTGCAGCCCATATATTCACAAAGCAAAACCAAAAGGGCTTACAGCATGGCCCAGTTCAAAGAGGGCTACAAAATAGAGACTTCTTTCTGATCCAACCTCAGTATGAATACACAGTCCTTCTTTCAGTTTATGTAATGCCCCTATTACCTTTTAGTGATAATTGAATAGGATCTATGCTAGTTTGTTCTCTTGTCAACTTGGGCACACTGGGAACTATATTTCCCAAAATTCTTTTCCTTGGATAGTGTTTGCTTAGAGTTTGCAAAAAGTGAGATTGTGAGAGATTTCAAAGGCAGAAGTAAAGCAATAGCCATTCCACTAAAAATGTCATCTTTGGTTAGAAGCAGTAAGAAACAGAGGTGTAGGTAGGTTCCAATTTGCCCTCATGTTTTCCTGTTCCATCTCCAGTTTTTCTTCCCTACCCAAGGCTCACCACCAGATGCTTCACTGCAACATCACAGAGAGAGTATAACCAAACAAAGCCAACAACCTTTCCATAGTCTTCTGCATCATCCCCCTTCACAGCCCAACTCTCACAGCCTGACATGCCTGACTTTCAGATTTCCCTCCAAGTTCCAACTTTTGCACCTGCCCTGAAGCTGATTAGTGGCCTTTATGGTGATTTTTGAGCTATTCTTTCCAGACCTTTAATTCTCTCTGGCAATATGTTCCTCCCACAATTGTAAACAGTTTAATTCTTTTTTTTTTTTTTTTGAGGTCTATTTCTTACCATAAATTTTAAACAAACTACTGAATTGAAGTATCATTGGCTTTTATTTTTTTTAAAGATTTTATTTATTTATTTGACAGAGAAAGACACAGCGAAAGAGGGAACACAAGCAGAGGGAGTGGGAGAGGGAGAAGCAGGCTTCCCGTAGAGCAGGGAACCCGATGCGGGGCTCGATCCCAGGACCCTGGGATCATGACCTGAGCCGAAGGCAGACGCTTAACGACTGAGCCACTCAGGCACCCCTACCATTGGCTTTTAAAAAACATATGGTGCCAAGATAAAATTAGAATGATCTCACCTTGCCTTACTCTCACTTCCTATACTTCCTGAATCTTCCATCTGCACTTTCTCATCTCCCAATGGGAAGGAATATGAAAAGCTTTGAAATCCATTCCTTTGCCTTTATTCTTTTTGTTTTCTAATTACTCAGGTAATACACAAATAGAATGCATTCTCATCATAAAATGTCTACAAACTATGTCTCAATAAAAATTTTCAAAATGTTAACCATACAGAAGTATATAAAGTAAAAATGAAAGCCTCTCTTCACCATCACTCTCCATTCTATATCACTCCCCCAGAGATAACCTCAATGCTAGCAGTTTTGTTTATATCCTCCCAGAATTTTTCCTATGCATGTACAAACATATGCATAGAATTTGGGGTGTTTTTCACCAAAATTGGATCTTACTATATGCATTTTTATGCTACCTACTCCTTTCATCTTAAAATATGCCTTGGAGATCCCTCTATGTCAGTACAGATAAGTCTGTTCCATTTTGTTTACAGCTGCACAGTAGTATTTCATAGCAAGGAGGTACAATAATTTATTTAATCTTTCCACTACAGATGGACCATTAGGTAGTTTACAGTCTTTTAAAACTATAAACATCCTTGTATAAGTCTCCTTGTATAGATGTGCAAGCATTTTTGTAAGTGAATTTTCTGCATCAAAGTATATTTGCATTTTAAAATTTGATATAATAGTGCCAAATTATCTAACAGAATGGCCATATGGATCCCAGAAATAGTGTGTGAGTATCAGTTTCCCACACCCTAATCAACACTACACATTATCAGTCTTTTTGATTTTTTGCCAACATAATGGGCAAAAAAATCTGATTTTTGTTTCATTTTTCATTCTCCTGATTACTAGTGAGAAAGAGCATCTTTTCATATACTTATTGGCCATTAGTATTTCTTCAATGAATTGCCTATTCATAGCCTTGCTCATTTTTCTAATGATTTGTTTTCTTATTGATTTGTAGAGCAGTTGGTATATTATGGATGTTAATCAGTTGTCTTTTACATATGTTGTAAATATTTTTTCCAGTCTGTTTTTTTTTCTTTTCATTTTGTTTCACAGGTCACAAACTGAAACAATTACAAGACCAGGAAGGTAGTGTAATTGTATGATGCTTACCAGGTGTAAGACATCAAGGAACAAAGAAATAATGACCACCCAGAAGTATTAACATTCTACAAAAAATATTTAAAGCAACATTCCAAAAAAATATCTGAAGTTCTGCTCAGGAAAGTACCTTGCATGTATAGGCCATGAGTCTGAGACCTAGATTTCCGTGAGTTTTTGTTATTGTTGTTTTGTTGTTGTTGAGATGTTCAGAGGTTTTTGTTTTGTTTTGTTTTTTACTTTTCATTTTTAATTTATTTTATGTTGTTGAATTTGTCAGTGTTTTCCATTGTGGCTTCTAGGTTAACTTTAGTATTTTGCTTAAGAAGACCTTATTTTCTTGTATTTTAGTCTAAGACATATAGATATTTTATGTTCATTTCTTTAATCCAACTGGAATTTAGATTATGGTAAAGAACTAACTGTATTAAATTATTATTTCGTACCAAAAAATCTTTTACTAAAGAGTCTATCATGTTCCACTTATTTTAAATGTCACATTTATCACCTGCTAAATTCCAATTTTAAAAAGTAGGCTATTTTGGAATTCTATCAGTCTGTTATTGTATTCCTAAACTACATCCACACTGTTTTGATTATTATAAATTTATACAGTATTTTAATGTCAAGTAGAGAGATAGAGTCATTACTCTTTTTTTTTTCTTTTTCAAATATCCTTGGCATTTTCTTTTCCAAAAGAATTTCATTCAAGTTTTTTATAGTATCCTTTTGAAATTCTGTTTGAATTGCATTAATTTGGAGAATTTTTACATCTTTAAAATTCTGCACCTTCCAATCCAATGGCATTCTTCCTCATTTATTTATATGCTATTATGTCATTCAATAACCTTAAATAAATATTACCATGTAAAATTATTCCATGTTTTATTAGGTTTATTCTGTGTTATTTTAGTCTTGTTGCTAATGTGCATTAGACCCTTTATCCATGACATTTTCTAATTGTTTTTTACTGGAAAGATAGTGACATTTGTATATTGATATTATATCTAGCCACTGTGCTAAACTCTCTTATTAGTTCTTATAGTTTGCCCATTGATTCTCATGGATTTTTTTAAATATGTGATCTTATTATCAGCAATTAATGACTGACTGTTCCATTCTTTCTAATATTAGTACTTCTTAATTATCTTTCTTTTCTCCTCTCCTCCACCTCTTCCTTCTCTTTCTTCTCCAAATTGTATTGGTTATGTTCTCCAGAGTAACATTGAATAGTAGAGGTGAAAGCAAGCATCTCTGGCTTCTTCCTGACTTTAATGAGAATGTATCTAATATTTTATCATTAAGTATCATATGTGCTATATATTTCAAGTAGAAACCCTATTTGAAAGTTAAGGAAATTTCTTTCTTTCCATTATCTGTTATTTTTTTTTAAATCTAGAATGAGTATTGAATTTTATCTAAGGCTTTGTTTTAACACTTATTGCAATTATCATGTTTTCTCTCCTTTAATATGTTAATATTGTGAATTACATTTATGGATATTGCAACATTGAACCATTCTTACCTTCCCAGAGTAGAATCTACTAATAACAAGGCTTTCTTATTTTAATATACTACTGCATTTAGTTTGCTAATATTTTATTTGGGATTTTTGTATCTATGGTAATAAGTAAGATTGACCTCTATGTCATCACTCTTCACTTGGGTAAGTTCTTCATATCAAATTCAAAAATCATACCATATGAAAAATTCTTTAAATAAGACCCTGTTCCAAGTAGTTCTTTGGGCCAACCTTGAGAAATGTGTTTTCTGAACCCAGAGCTCAAATGCCTAAGTCATATTTTGTCCATCTAGTGGATTCTCATAACATCAAAAAAGTTAACAGTTGTTCTGAACTAGAAGGATCCCAGTAAATTACATCCAGTTTTTCCTTCTAGACTATTCCAGTAGTCATCCTCCTTAGGAAAAAAATAACGTATCTGGTTCCCTGCTATTGCAGCATCATTCCAAACATTAAAGATTTCAATTCTATTCCCACATTGGCTTATCCTGGCTCATCACAGCCATACAGAATTAATCACAATAATTTTTGAATGCTTACTACATATGAGCACTCCTTTAATCTTCAAAGCAACTCTATATAAAACCACAATTTTGGGCGCCTGGGTGGCTCAGTTGTTTAAGTGACTGCCTTCGGCTCAGGTCATGATCCTGGAGTCCCGGGATCGAGTCCCACATCGGGCTCCCTGCTCAGCGGGGGGTCTGCTTCTCCCTCTGACCCTCTTCCCTCTCGTGCTCTCTGTCTCTCATTCTCTCTCTCTCAAATAAATAAATAAAAATCTTTAAAAAAATAAAAAAATAAAAAAATAAAACCACAATTTTACAGATAAAATTCAGGGGCAAAGAGATTAAGTAACTTCCCCAAGTTTAGAGAACTAGTAAGTAGCAAAGCCAAATTTCTGAATTAGATCAGTCTGATTTAAAAAGCCTATGCTATTAACCACTATATTGCCCTCCAACAACACAACGAGGGCTATCCTGAACCAGAGAGATCCACAACACAGTTTACTTCCACCATTACAGCTTCTTCTCAAAGCTGGATCCAGCCAAATTCAATTTTGCTTGGGAATGGAAATTCCTATAGATTGAGGCCACCTTTAAGTGGTAGAAATACTACTTTGAGAAGATCAGCAACTTGATGATGATCACTTTCCAACTGTTGGACCTTGAATAAATTACTTAAATTCCCTGAAAACCAGTTACTCAACCAAGAAAAATAATAATGCCTAGTTCCTGAGGGTTTTATGAGCATTAAATAAGCCAATACAAAAAAAGCAGTTACACAAGTCCTTGGCCCTTAAGGGTTCAAACATGTTCACAATTGCTATCATTATATCAGACAGTAGAGAGACATTTTGCTACCACACACTATCCAGCTCCCGGATCTCTGGGCCACACCTCCAGTTTATGCTCTAATTCTAAAAAGTACTCTAAAACTCTATGTGTCCTGATATGCCTATCTAACTGCCAATTAGGCTGAACTGAAAAAAAAAAAAATCAAGTCAAATATTGAAAAAGTATCCTGCATTTGAGGAATCCTCACTTCTTTTTTTTTTTAAAGATTTTATTTATTTATTTGACAGAGAGAGAGAGCACAAGTAGGCAGAGAGGCAGGCAGAGGGAGAGGGAGAAGCAGACTCTCCACTGAGCAGGGAGCCCGACGCGGGGCTCGATCCCAGGACCCTGGGATCATGACCTGAGCCGAAGGCAGCCACTTAACCGACTGAGCCACCCAGGCGCCCCGAGGGATCCTCACTTCTAAACTTAGAAAAGCCTTAGCAAAGTTTTTAATTTTCAAGAAAAAGAAATCCCATAAGCATCAAAGCAGAAAAATGAGTTAATTTCAAAGGAATAAACCTCAGACTTAACTACAACATTAAATGTATATATTAACCCATTTTGCTTGATAATCTCCATTTGTCCCTCCAGATCTATCTCCTGCCTTCCCAGCAGTACTGTGGGAGGATGACCTACATAGACTGCATCACCTGAGCTTCTTTGATTTCCAATTTCCAGTTAGGTTTGGAAAATGGGAGGAAATGGTAAGACATCTGAGGGTAGGATGAGAGTAAGGTCAAGGTACTTACTCCCCTCCAACTCTCTCCTCTCCCCAGCCATTCTATAGATTGAATAATGTTTGTGTTTTTCTACCTGTGATGATCTTATCTGGCAGTCCCCCTCTCATAGTTACTGGTCTCACCTGGTTCTAGTAACCACTCTTTCTCTGTGCTTTCGGACCTACCAATTGTTACTACACTTGGGTGTCTCACTACCCTTTGTGGGTTCCTTAACTCCACCCATAATTCTGTAGTCTCATCATTAAACTCTATCCCTAGTTGAACCATTTGAGAATTCCATCTCTTTCCTGCTGTGACTCTGATCATCACATCCATGGCAGGATCATGGAAAAGGTCAGAAGTAGCTTGAGATTATTTCAATGAGAAAAGTGGAACTGTGAAAGAAAGGCCTCCTGAAAAGAGCTATATTTCTAAAGGGATGCAGCTATTATCAAAGATAAGATACAGAGGCAGGAAGGAAACAGATAATAAATGCCCCAGGTTCTCTATCCTTCTGCCCTCCAAAATCCTGCCATATGTGGAATCTAAAAAAACTCATAGAAATAGAGACCAGATTTGTGATTGCCAGAGGTATGAGTTGGGGGGCGAAGATGGGGAGGGTACTGGAAGAAATGGGCAAAGGTGGTCAAAAAGTATAAACTTCCAGTTATAAAATAAATAAGTAATGGGGATGTAATGTACACTACAGTGACTATAGTTAACAATACTGTATTGTATATTTGCAAGATGCTAAGAGATTAGATCTTAAAATTTCTAATCACAGGGAAAAATCTTCGTAACTGTGAGGTGATAGATGTTAACTTAACTTGTGGTAATTATTTCACAATATATACATACATTGAATCATTATTTCACAATGTATACATACATCGAATCATCTTAAACTTACACAATGTTATACATTAATTATACCTCATTAAAATTAGGGAAATTTTTTTAATATTTTGAATGAATGAATGCTGAAAGACATTGGAACCATAGCTATGAAATATTAAGGGGAAAAGTTTATAACCCAGGAATTCTGTACTTAGGAAAGTCGTCTTTCATATTTGAAAGCATAAAAAAATTTTCATATATGCAAGGGCTCAGGAGATACATCAGTCATAGGTCCTTCTTAAAAAAAATGATGACATTTGGGTTGGCCAAAAAATGAGTTAAAAATAAGAGGGCAGGAGTAAAGTAGTTGTGGCTTAAAAGGAGGAATTCTTAATCTCAGGAAACAAACTGAAGGTTGCTGGAGTGGTGGGCGGTGGGAGGCATGGGGTGGCTGGGTGATAGACATTGGGGAGGGTATGTGCTATGGTGAGCGCTGTGAATTGTGTAAGACTATTGAATCACCTGTACCTCTGAAACAAATAATACATTATATGTTAAAAAAAAAAAAAAAAAGAAGATAGTAGGAAGGGAAAAATGAAGGGGGGGAATTGGAGGAGGAGATGAACCATGAGAGACTATGGACTCTGAGAAACAAACTGAGGGTTCTAGAGGGGAGGGGGGTGGGAGGATAAGTTAGCCTGGTGATGGGTATTTTTTTTTTTTAAAGATTTTATTTATTTATTTGAGAGAGAGAGAATGAGAGAGAGCACATGAGAAGGGGGAGGGTCAGACGGAGAAGCAGACTCCCTGCCGAGCAGGGAGCCCGATGCGGGACTTGATCCAGGGACTCCAGGGACTCCAGGATCATGACCTGAGCCGAAGGCAGTCGCTTAACCAACTGAGCCACCCAGGCGCCCCTGGTGATGGGTATTAAAGAGGGCACGTACTGAATGGAGCACTGGGTGTTATACGCAAACAATGAATCATGGAACACTACATCAAAAACTAATGATGTAATGTAAGGTGATTAACATAATAAAAAATATTTTAAAAAACTAGAGCAATATTTTGGTAGAATAAACACAGTTGTAGAAAAAAAAAAAGTTGTGGCTTAAAAGGAATATTTAGTCTCTCTTTCTAAGAATATATCCTAAGAAAAAAATACTGAAATGCAAATAAATATTTATGCACAAATATGTTTGTAGCAGAGACTGCTATCTCCCAAAATCTCATTTCTCTTTCCTCCATAGTAATAGACATGCCAAGCATGTGATTGTCCAGCTATGCTACATGTTCAAGCTTCATTTGCTTGTATGTGGCTGTATGACTAAAAAACAAGCAAAAGTGTGTGCTATTTCTGGACCAAAGCTCTTAAAAAGTAGGCATACGTGTGCCCTGCTTTATTTCCTTTCCCTGTGAGTCTGATCATAGGTGTTCAAGAGACACAGTTTTCAGCAGGACTGGTAGAATGAAAAAGACAGAAGAACTCTGAATTCTTGAATGATTACATTAAGTAGAACCATGATCTGACTCAAAATTCAATCTATTGCTTGAAAAAAATTCTCTCTGATTTAAAGCATTACATGTTAGTCAGTGTATTTATTATAGCAGTTGGCATTATCTTAACTAATACTATACTGATGTATTATATTAATACAGTACTAATATTGTACTATACTAATACAATGCTTATTGTAGCATCACTGATATTAGGGAAATATCAAAAACAATCTAACATTAGGGAACTTCCAAACAATGGAAAATTATGCACTCCTTATAAAGTATGTGTATAATAATTCATAAGGGCATAGGGAAATGCTTGTTACATAATATTAATAAAACAAAGTAGGGGCGCCTGGGTGGCTCAGTCGTTAAGCATCTGCCTTTGGCTCAGGTCATGATCCCAGGGTCCTGGGATCAAGTCCCACATCAGGCTCCTGACTCAGCGGGGAGCCTTCTTCTCCCTCTCCCTCTGCCTCTCCCCCTGCTCATGCTCTCTCTCTCTCTCTGTATCTCTGAGTCTCAAATGAATAAATAAAATCTTCAAAAAAAAGTAATATATATATATTATAATCTCAATTATGTAAAGAAAAATACATCAATTATAAAAAGACTAGAAGAAAATAGGCCAATATGTTTTTAGCAATTGCCTTTTTATAGTGAAATTATGCTCTTTTCCCAATTTACTCTTTGTTATACTTTCCAGATTTTCTACAATCATATGCATTACTCTTATAATCACAAAAATTCAAATGAAAACTTGAAAAAGACCGTGAAGATTAGGTGGAGACATTTAAAATATTTAGGATATGATGCTATGAGAGAAGAGCAGATACAAAATTATGTTCATTTGGATTGCAACTATATAAAAAATGTGTATGCAAGTTGCAGTATGTAGGACGAATAAGTCTAGAGATCTAATGTACAGCATGATGACTATAGTTAATAATACTGAATTGAATACAAGACGTTTGCTAAGAGAGCAGATTTCAGGTGTTCTCATCACAAAAACATGGTAACTATGTGAGGAGATAATATGTTGATAAGTTTGACAGTAGTAATCATTTCACTATGCATAAGTATATCAAATCATAATGATGTACACCTTAAATATATATAATTTTATTTAAAATATAATTTTTTAAAAATAAATAATTAATTAAATTGGATGCAGACTAGAAAGGGAAATGCAAAAGTGAAAATAGCTGCTGTGTTAGAGGGCTTGTGGAGGATTTGATTGCTTTAAAACTTTTCCTTCAATGTAATCATAATACTGTTTTACTCCAACAAAACATGACACGTAATTTTTAACCTAGTACCTTATCCTCAAATATTTACACTTTCTAGTGTTTATTAAACTGCGATTTGAGCCTCAACTGTGTATGAGATTTTTATGGATCAGCTACATCATGGGCTACAATCTAAAATGTTTTGAGTTCATTCCTCAACTCAGTTTATTCTTGAACTAATCATTCTACCAGGTTAATGGAAGGGTTACTCAAAGGACAGGAAGAAGCATTGCTGGTGATGAGTTTGTACAGTATTTAACCTAATACTGTACAAACCTGGTTATTTGCCTCCATCTCCTTTTCTTCTTGCTACTACAGTTCAGCTAACAGTTCAGGGCTGTTTAGAAGTTAATAAAAGAGATGATGCAGAATTGCTGGGTGTCCTCTGGGAGCTGGTGATGGGCTTTTGTCATTGGCACATTCTTTTGCACTGCTGGCCGCTTAAAGCCTATTAGGAGGATGTGCAATAGACTGAGAGTGTTTTACTTGGAAAAGAGTACATAAGTCTCACTCCTTGCAGCATATGTTCCTCCACACAAGCACTCTATCCAGTGTAAAATGTTGCAAACACACTCATTTTCCCTGCACCCATTTGAACTCTGACCAGCCATCTGCTATTCCTCTACCTCTGGTATTGGTACATCCCAGCTCAGCTGAAATGAAAACTGACAAAACCTTCTTGTGTGAAACAAGCTGGAAAGATAATAACAGAGGTGTCTGTGGTGTCTACTTGAACAAGAAAGAGGAACTTCAGACATCTTTCTTGCTTGCATCTGCTGTTCTGCAGCAAAGCACGGACATTGCCCAGCTGCCGCAGTAAATCTCTGCTGAGGCTGAGGAGGACTCAGATGGATGGCAGCCCAAGAGATCCAGCGTGTGCTAGACCCTGGAGCTGGACATCAGCCGTCCTTTGCTATAATCCTCCCCCCGCCCCACCAAAGGAAAGGCAAAGGTGTCTCTTTAATTAGAAAGTGTTTTTGTGTACAGCCCTAGCAATGTCTCTACTAGGCACAAAATAACTTACCCCAAATCGATTGTTTTTTTGGGAATAACCTATGGATTATTTGAAGTAATACAATAATTTAGAAAAAGGAACATCTGATCAAAATAGACTGATCAGAAATTGGCATTTTTGAAAGAAGAAAAATATTCTAGGGTTCATCAAGCTTCCAAGGAAAGTCAAAGAACTGCTAAGTCAGAAATGTTATAATTTGCTTGCAAAATATCTGAGGTCCTTCTTGTACTTCCCAAAGGCACAGTGCTGACATGTTAAATAACTGAGAGCAATAGTTACTTGAAGAAGAATCTTTCCATTGCTTTGGGGTGAATTTTCCTAAAATTCTTACTTGAAAAGGGCTAGTCATCCTTAGCAAAACTGTAAAGTCAGTAATTTGGCTTCCACATTTCCAATCTTTCCTTTCTCACTCTCCCAGTGCCCACCACTCCCACTTTCAAGCAGGCAGTACTCTTGGACTCTGTCCTTTCTGCTAAGAAAATCTGCTCTCAAAAAGGATCTAACACTTCTGTGTAACTATGGCCATGGCCTCTGTTAGAAAGATTGGGAGAGTCGGGGCGCCTGGGTGGCTCAGTTGGTTGGGCGACTGCCTTCAGCTCAGGTCATGATCCTGGAGTCCCAGGATCGAGTCCCACATCGGGCTCCCTGCTCAGCAGGGAGTCTGCTTCTCCCTCTGACCCTCTTCCCTCTCGTGCTCTCTATCTCTCATTCTCTCTCTCTCAAATAAATAAATAAAATCTTTAAAAAAAAAAAAAAGAAAGATTGGGAGAGTCAAAAAAGGATTATGGAATGAAAGGCTCTGTCACCTTCTAAAATAATTTTACTCATCTGCCAGTAGGTGGGAGAAGTGATATATTTTTAGGAATGTCACCCCCAAAATCCTACTCCTTGGGTTTCTACTTTTCTGTCTAGGGCAAATTTTGAGGCTTGAACTAATTTTGCAGGCACAAAGCCTCCAGGTCCCAGACAAAATTTTCCAGCAGTATTTCATCTCCTACTTCCTTTTGGGTGAGGCTCAGACCCACTGATGGAGTTCTGGAAAATCATGGTCGATTACTCCTTGTGTTTATCAGTCTGAAACTGTTACATTGGCTAATCTGCTGGTTATGAGTTGGGTCTAACTTTGGCCAATAAACTGTCCTTATTGTAAAGAATCTAACTCTAAACTTAAATTCCAGGCAGATACCCATAAAAATTGATTGCTTGGCATTAAAAGGATATTCTCCCTGGAAACTCAAAAGAAGGTAAAGTCATCATTGACAGGGTGGGACTTGGTAGAGGTGAAGAGCAGACCTCGAGACAGGTTTCACTGTGATCACAAGTTTCCAGCCAGTCCGAAGTAGTTTACAAAAAGAGGAATATTCCATCTTCAACTCCCACATAGGAAACTTCTCATGGTCACGTTTCTCTCCCGGGACTGCAAGCTCTTCCAAGCACACCACACCCTTGCACTATGCAGGCCAATAAGAGTTAAACTCAGATTCCTTTAAGGTCCCACGAGGGTCTGATCCTGCCAATTTTTTCCAGTGGAAAGTTTCAGATGTTTCTATTTCTGATCTAATGGCAAGGTTTCTCCGCCTTCCTTTCTATTCCCTTCATGCACTCCTTTGCTTTTAGTTGTAGGTGGAATAAAATTACAGAGGATCTCTCCTTGTCCATCTCTAGATCCATAGGAGGGATGGTGGCAGAGAGTGAGTGTCTTACTTGTTCTTAATAACGTGGGCCTTCATCATCTCACAGGCCATTTTCTCTCTGCCTCATCTCTATTCCTAGAAGGTACTTTTATCCCATATCTCCGCTTACCATTTCGATTTTCCTTTTTCAAGCTGACTTTACAATCTCTCCTTTCCCATCCTCATGACCCTCCCACCAGTCTGCAGGTCAATTCTACTATTCGAGTATCACAGGCTTTCCTATAACTCATTCTTTTTCCCTGGTGTCTTTAACACCAATGATAACCCTTCCTCTATCTATGCTCTGGGGTTTCCATGATTCTGAAGGAAATTAAACAAAGTACAAAGAAAATTAAATACCTCAATGCTTTGGGGTAACTATTTAGGATGAATCATTTCTACAGAAAGAAGATACTTTTGTGAGGGAAAGCTAAGGGCCTTGACATGTTGACCCCTAAGAGCTCCAAATCTGTGTGGAATGGCAAATGGAAGTGGGACACTTGCTCACTAAGGAACTCAGCTTCATGAATGCTCCCTTTAAAAGCAATGCCTTGACTAAGATCTCCAAGGAAGGCCAATGTTGACATGTTTTGAGAAAGTTAGTGCAAAGTAGTGATAAGCATTTGTCAATCCCCTGCTGTGCTCCTGCCATCTGCTCTCCTGAGCTTGAGGGAGAAATCATGGGTTTATGACATCCTATTTAGGGCACTGCTTTTTCTCATCAGAGAGCAAGGGGAAGCTCCCTCTCCAAGTGCTTTGTCCTATTGAGGCTGAGGTGTGGCATTGCTCACCCTCCCCAGGCAGTAGTGTTCAAGAGGGCTCCATCTGGAAATGTTTCCTTTTGATGTATTCAGATGTGTTCAGACACACTGGCAGAAATGAATCACACCCTATGTAAGTACCATTGTGCCCTAAATAAATCTAGACTAGAGCCTGCCAAGAGGCTAATTAGAGGCACTGGTCATGTGACCTGTCCTTACTCTAAACTGCCTAGCAGGAATCATTATCCTTGCTGGAGGGAGATTTAGCCTTCAGATACTGTCCCTTGATTACTCAAGCGTAGGAACAGTAGGGAAGGAGTGCTGTACATCAGAATTGCCTAGTGACAGAGTTCTTGAGTTTGCCATTCAGAAACATCCAGGAATCTTGTCCCTTTTTCCACTCTGAGTGAACCAGCTGAGCAAGTGGGAGCAATGGGACTAAGGAGAGAGCCTCTTATGTAATTCTTCTGATGACATAGGAAAATATCTCCAGAAGAAATTAAACAAAAAATCAAGGAAACTAGATGATTTCACCCCAAAATAAGACAATGGGACAAAAGTCTGAATATAAAACACTACTTAAAATCATCCCATAGGAAATGAAGTGTTCTGATTGCACATACCTAGTGATAGATGAAATTCATGGCTAAAGAGGTCACTAATAGTATTAAAGGGTATCATCAAGGTTGACAAAAGAAGGTAGTAACTGAAGAGGGTAATCTTTCAGAAAATGGAAAATAAAATAAGGAAAGAACTGCTCTTTTCAGGGCACCAGTGACCTCCATATTGAGAAATCCAGTGGAAAACTCTCTATTCTCTTCTGAACTGCTCAAAAATATTCAACGTGGTTTAACACTTGCTCCTTATTGATAATCTTCTTTCTCTTCTCTTCCATGACACCACACTCTTCCAGTTATTCCTCATCAGTCTCCTTCACTGGGTACTCCTCTCCCTAACCTCTAAATGTGATAGAGCCCTGGGGCTGAATTCTGGTTCTCTTCTCTTGAGAGGCAATAAAAGCATAATAGTTAAGACAATGGACTTGGAAGCTAAACTTCCTGGTTTTGAATCCTATCTGCTATTACTTAGTGTGAAACTGTGCAATTGGCCTAATCCATCTTCATCTGTAAAGTAGGAATAATAATAGCACCTATTTCATGGTGTTGTTTTAAAGATCAAATGAGTTAATATATATAAAACACAGAATAGTATCTAAAATATAATATACACTATATACATGTTTGTTATTATCAACACCATTACTATTATTATTATTCTCTTCTCTATCTATACTCTTCCTTCAGTAATCTCATCCACTCTCATAATCTTAAATACTCTCCATAGGCAAATGATGACTCAAATTCATATCCTCCAACTCTGAGCTCTCCTATGACATACAGACTCATAAGTCTAACTGTGTATTTGACATTTCCTCTGATATCTAATAGGCATTTCAAATATAATATGTATCTTAGCTCAGGCTGCTATAACAAAATAGTATAGACTGATGGTTTAAACAACATTTTTTTCTCACAGTTCTGGAGAAATCCACAACCTGGGAAGTCTAAGATCAAGATGCCAGCAGATTCTGCTCCAGGCAAAAGCCTTCTTCCTAGCTTTCAGATGACGGCCTCCTCACTGTGTTCTCACATGGCAGAGAAAAAGAGCACGCAAAAAAGCTCTGGTCTCTTCTTAGGCCTCACCCTCAAGACTTCAGCTAAACTTAATCACCTCCCAAAGACCCTACCTCCAAATACCATCATATTGGGGGTTAGTGCTTCAACATATGAATTTGAGGGGACACAAACATGCAGTTCATAACACTTAAGTCTTAAGTATAACTCTTGTTTTTCCTCCCAAATGTGCTCCTTTCCCAGACATTCCTATTCCACCATCCATCCAGTTGTTCAAATCCAAAGCTAGGAATCATCCTCAATTCCTCCATTTTCATTGTCCCCAATATCCCCCCAGTGGCCCTACCTCTAGAAGATATCTCAAATATGATCATTCCTTTCCATTTCCACTGCTACCACCCTAGATCCAGTACTGGAACTTTTAACATGGACTACTCCAGTAGGCTGCTAATCCACACACCACACACCACACAACAGCCAAAGTGGGCTGTTAAAAATATAAATCACACTAAGCCACTCTCTCACTTACACCCTAGTTATAAGCTTCCCATTACATTTAGATTAATCCAAAATCCTCAACAGGGACTGCAAGACCTTTAATGCTCTTTCTGTGCCTGTCTGTCCAACCTCTTTTTCTACCTCTCTGCTCCTCGCTCTCTAGATGCCAACCATCTTTTTTTTTTTTTAAGATTTTATTTATTTATTTGAGAGAGAGAGAGAAACCACATGAGAGGGGAGGGTCAGAGGGTGAAGCAGACTCCCTGCCAAGCAGGGAGCCCGATGCGGGACTCGATCCAGGGACTCCAGGATCATGACCTGAGCCGAAGGCAGTCGCTTAACCAACTGAGCCACCCAGGCGCCCCTAGATGCCAACCATCTTGCCCACCTTTCTCTTTTTTGAACAATTTCATCTCTTTCTAAACTCAAGGCACTTATATTGACTTTTCCTTCTTCCTGGAATGGCCATCTTTGACTCTTCACAGGGCTAGCTGCTCCTCATCCTTCAAACCTCAACATCAGCAGCAGCCCTCAGATGCCTTTCTTGGACTATCCTTTCTATATCAAACAGCCCTCTAGTTACTCTATTTATTTACTGTATAAATATATTTATTTTTAACTTTTTTATTCATTTTTTCATTCCTCTTCTACACTAGAATATAACTACACAAGGTAAGAACTCTGTTTTGTTCACTGTGCATAACCAACAAATATTGTAGTGCCTGCCACATATCAGTTGTGCAACGATTATTTGCTGAGTGAATGAATGGATGGATCGATGAATGAATGAATGAAACCATGTACTGAGCACCTTTACTGTTCTAGGTGCTTTAAAAACATAATTTTATTTAATGGTCAGTATAAGACTTTGAAATATCTTTTATTCTTACTGCACAAAAGAAGAAACTAAGACTCAAAAAAATTGTATAACTTTACCAGGATCACACAGCTAGGTAGAGCCAGGATACAAATCCAAGTTTTCTAATTCCAAAAGCTTTGTGCTTTCCATTTGAGCAAAATTTATTTGTTTATTCATTCATTCATTCAACAGTTACTGAACATCTATTTTGCACCAAACACTGTGCCAGGTTCTGGGGATACGGAAATGAATAAAACACTACCCCCTGCCTTGCACAGAATTTTCAATCTAGTTGTGGATATAGACAAGTAACCAGATAGCTACAGTAGTGGCAATAAATGCTACATTAGCTGTAGTAGGGAAGGGAGAGACAGTAAAGTATAGGCTTTGGAGCCCAAATGCCTGGGTTTGAATTCCAGTTCTGCCACTTCCTAACTTTGTTACTTTTGACAAGTTGTTTAACCTATGCCTTAAACCAATGCCTATTTCTTTATCAGTAAAATGGGAATAATAATAGAGTATCTATCTTAAAGAATGATTATGAGAATTAAATGAGTTAATACATGCAAATGCCTGGCACATAAGAACTATTTAATAAATGTTAGTTGTTTTTAGAGGTGTATAAGAGGGGGGACAAGACCAGTAAGGCAGTGTTCACTGAAAGCTTCCCAGGAAAGGTAAAGATGTCTGAGCTGAGCTTTGCAGAAATACTAGATATAGTGGTCAGCGCAGTTCAGAAGGCTGGGAAAGGCACTCCAGGTAGAGGAAAACACATTCAAAAGCCCTTTTCCTGCCAGCTTATTTCAGGCTTATCAGCCCAATCACAATTTATTCAGAAACTTGACACTGTGAACTCTGTTCTTTCTTTAAGCTAAAATGGCTTTCACATAAATCATGTGGTTCCAGTGATGCTCCCAGAATCCCAAAGATATATAAAATGAGACTGAGGAGAAAGGCAGAAGTTGTGGGAGCTCTGGATAGGCTGGTGGGCATAAAAAAAAAGGCAGGACATAAAGAAGAATATCCCATACACACTGGTCTCTGTCCAAGTGCCTTGCAGCTGGGAAGGTGGCTGAGGAGGACAGGAAGAGAGCCAGAGAGGAAACCAGGGTCCCAAGGGAGGGAACTGCTACTGAGTTAAGACAGTTGGGGCTGATGGAGAAAAGATGAAGAGAGGTAGAAGCAAAACAAATATCAAATGAATTTAAAACTCTTCAAAGTATGCACTCCCAGTTAAACCAGCTTTATGCAGTTTCCCAGACAAAGTCCTAGCAATTATTTGAAGAGTTCCTTTAAATCGCATTTGCCATGCAGGCAGCCTGCTGAGAACAAGCCACTGTGTTGTGGCTGTAACTTTTGTAGAGACATTTCTGGAAGAGTCCTGTGAATGGGCCAGATGAAAGACTGCCAGTGGGCCAAGGATCCCTGGCCTTGGCCTCAGCCCACATCAGAGAGTTGAAGGGAAAAAAGAAGGGACCAGCCTGCAGCCCAGTTTGTAACTGAAGAGAGGCAAGTCTGATGTTTGGCAGTCTAAGCTCACAAAGAGAATTTTTAATGTCTCATGATGCCTCTTGCTTGACAACATCTGCAGGAATTGGCCAACACAATGTGACATTTTTGTATCTAGAATCAGGACATAATTTCTTCCTGGAGTCCTTGCTCTATTTCCCTGGGATGTGGCAGAGTTTGATGATGATGATAACTGGTGTTTGGGGCCTGCTTTCCTTTTTATGCATTCATGATTACTGTCTGTATGCAAAATTTATAGCATTCCCTCACCTTCTGAAAGCAGCTGGAGAAGCTGTGAGCCATGGTGGGAGGAAGGAGGAAGCATACAAGCTTACTGAGAACCAAAGACTTGAAAACCCGAAACAGAATCTTAGAAGCCGTTTGCTCTTTAGGGAAGGAAGGTACACCTGGAATGAGCATGTGAGTTCTCAAAGTTACACAGTTAGTGACAGAGCCCTGATCCGGTTTCAACCAGTGTTTTGTTCAACCTGAGGGAAGCGTTGGCCTGAATGTTGTTTCATTAATACAGCTAAGCACAACTTTAAAAAAGGAAGCCGCATGATTCATGTTAATTTTCTTGATTTTGCTGTAATATATTATTACTCTGTCAGGAGGCTCCAGAGAAAAGAATGTAATTTCTCATGCCAACAGGTTACTGACCTGTGTGGCATAGACATTTCAAAGGTGGCTTAAAGTAAAATTCAAAAGATTTAAAATAACCCTCTCAACTGGAAAACAAACCCGTCCTTTTTTGTTTTGTTTTGTTTTGTTTGTTTGTTTTTTTAAATTTTTTATTGTTGTGTTAATCCCCATACCTTACATCATTAGTTTTAGATGTAGTGTTCCATGATTCATTGTTTGTGCATAACACCCAGTGCTCCATGCAGAACGTGCCCTCCTCAATACCCATGACCAGGCTAACCCATCCTCCCAACCCCCTCCCCTCTAGAACCCTCAGTTTGTTTTTCAGAGTCCATCGTCTCTCATGGTTCTTCTCCCCCTCCGATTTCCCCCCCTTCATCCTTCCCTCCTGCTATCTTCTTCTTCTTTTTTTTTCCTTAACATATATTGCATTATTTGTTTCAGAGGTACAGATCTGAGATTCAACAGTCTTGCACAATTCACAGCGCTTACCAGAGCACATACCCTCCCCAGTGTCTATCACCCAGTCAGCCCATCCCTCCCACCCCACCCCCCATTCCAGCAACCCTCAGTTTGTTTCCTGAGATTAAGAATTCCTCATATCAGTGAGGTCATATGATACATGTCTTTCTCTGTTTGACTTATTTAGCTCAGCATAATACCCTCCAGTTCCATCCACGTCCTTGCAAATGGCAAGATTTCATTCTTTTTGATGGCTGCACAATATTCCATTGTATATATATACCACTTCTTCTTTATCCATTCATCTGTCGATGGACATCTTGGCTCTTTCCACAGTTTGGCTATTGTGGACATTGTTGCTATAAACATCAGGGTGCATGTACCCCTTCGGATCCCTACTTTTGTATCTTTGGGGTAAATACCCAGTAGTGCAATTGCTGGATCATATGGTAGCTCTATTTTCAACTTTTTGAAGAACCTCCATACTGTTTTCCAGACTGGCTGCACCAGCTCGCATTCCCACCAAGAGTGTAGGAGGGTTCCCCTTTCTCCGCATCCACGCCAACATCTGTCATTTCCGGACTTGTTAATTTTAGCCATTCTGACTGGTGTGAGGTGGTATCTCATTGAGGTTTTGATTTGGATTTCCCTGATGCTGAGCGATGTTGAGCACTTTTTCATGTGTCTGTTGGCCATTTGGAGGTCTTCTTTGGAAAAATGTCTGTTCATGTCTTCTGCCCATTTCTTGATTGGATTCTTTGTTCTTTGAGTGTTGAGTTTGATAAGTTCTTTATAGATTTTGGATACTAGCCCTTTATCTGATATGTCATTTGCAAATATCTTCTCCCATTCTGTCGGTTGTCTTTTGGTTTTATTGACTGTTTCCTTTGCTTTGCAAAAGCTTTTTATCTTGATGAAGTCCCAGTAGTTCATTTTTGCCCTTGCTTCCCTTGCCTTTGGCGATGTTTCTAGGAAGAAGTTGCTGCGGCTGAGGTCAAAGAGGTTGCTGCCTGCGTTCTCCTTTAGGATTTTGATGGACTCCTGTCTCACATTGAGGTCTTTCAACCATTTGGAGTCTATTTTTCTGTGTGGTGTAAGGAAATGGTCCAGTTTCATTCTTCTACATGTGGCTATCCAATTGTCCCAACACCATTTGTTGAAGAGACTGTCTTTTTTCCATTGGACATTCTTTCCTGCTTTGTCGAAGATTAGTTGACCATAGAGTTGGGGGTCCATTTCTGGGCTCTCTATTCTGTTCCGTTGATCTATGTGTCTGTTTCTGTGCCAGTACCATACTGTCTTGATGATGACAGCTTTGTAATAGAGCTGGAAGTCCGGAATTGTGATGCCGCCAGCTTTGCTTTTCTTTTTCAACATTCCTCTGGCTATTCAGGGTCTTTTCTGTTTCCATAGAAATTTTAGGATTATTTGTCCCATTTCTTTGAAAAAAGTGGATGGTATTTTGATGGGGATTGCATTGAATGTGTAGATTGCTCTAGGTAGCATTGACATCTTCACAATATTTGTTCTTCCAATCCATGAGCATGGAACGTTTTTCCATTTCTTTGTGTCTTCCTCAATTTCTTTCATGAGTATTTTATAGTTTTCTGAGTACAGATCCTTTGCCTCTTTGGTTAGATTTATGCCTAGGTATCTTATGGTTTTGGGTGCAATTGTAAATGGGATCAACTCCTTAATTTCTCTTTCTTCTGTCTTGTTGTTGGTGTATAGGAATGCCACTGACTTCTGTGTATTGATTTTATATCCTGCCACTTTACTGAATTCCTGTATGAGTTCTAGCAGTTTTGGGGTGGAGTCTTTTGGGTTTTCCACATAAAGTATCATATCATCTGCAAAGAGTGAGAGTTTGACTTCTTCTTTGCTGATTTGGATTCCTTTTATTTCTGTTTGTTGTCTGATTGCTGTGGCTAGGACTTCTAATACTATGTTGAATAGCAGTGGTGATAGTAGACATCCCTGCCACATTCCTGACCTTAGGGGGAAAGCTCTCAGTTTTTCCCCATTGAGAATGATATTCGCTGTAGGTTTTTCATAGATGGCTTTTATGATATTGAGGTATGTACCCTCTATGCCTATACTCTGAAGAGTTTTGATCAAGAAAGGGTGCTGTACTTTGTCAAATGCTTTTTCTACATCTATTGAGAGGATCATATGGTTCTTGTTCTTTCTTTTGTTAATGTATTGTATCACGTTGATTGATTTGTGGATGTTGAACCAACCTTGCAGCCCAGGGATAAATCCCACTTGGTCATGGTGAATAATCCTTTTAATGTACTGTTGGATCCTATTGGCTAGTATTTTGGTGAGAATTTTTGCATCCATGTTCATCAAGGATACTGGTCTGTAATTCTCCTTTTTGATGGGGTCTTTGTCTGGTTTGGGGATCAAGGTAACGGTGGCCTCATAAAATGAGTTTGGAAGTTTTCCTTCCATTTCTATTTTTTGGAACAGTTTCAGAAGCATAGGTATTAATTCTTCTTTAAATGTTTGGTAGAATTCCCCTGGGAAGCCATCTGGCCCTGGGCTTTTGTTTTCTGGGAGATTTTTGATGACTGCTTCAATTTCCTTAGTGGTTATAGGTCTGTTCAGGTTTTCTATTTCCTCCTGGTTCAGTTTTGGTAGTTGGTACATCTCTAGGAATGCATCCATTTCTTCCAGGTTATCTAATTTGCTGGCATAGAGTAGCTCATAATATGTTCTTATAATTGTTTGTATTTCTTTGGTGTTGGTTGTGATCTCTCCTCTTTCATTCATGATTTTGTTGATTTGGGTCATTTCTCTTTTCTTTTTTGATAAGTCTGGCCAGGGGTTTATCAATCTTGTTAATTCTTTCAAAGAACCAGCTCCTAGTTTCGTTGATCTGTTCTACTGTTCTTTTAGTTTCTCTTTCATTGATTTCTGCTCTGATCTTTATTATTTCTCTTCTCCTGCTGGGTTTAGGCTTTATTTGCTGTTCTTTCTCCAGCTCCTTTAGGTGTAGGGTTAGGTTGTGTACTTGATACCTTTCTTGTTTCTTGAGAAAGGCTTGTATTGCTATATACTTTCCTCTTAGGACTGCCTTTGCTGCATCCCAAAGATTTTGAGTAGTTGTGTTTTCATTTTCATTGGTTTCCATGAATTTTTTTAATTCTTCTTTAATTTCCTGGTTGACCCATTCATTCTTTAGTAGGATGCTCTTTAGCCTCCATGTATTTGAGTTCTTTCCGACTTTCCTCTTGTGATTGAGTTCTAGTTTCAAAGCATTGTGGTCTGAAAATAGGCAGGGAATGATCCCAAACTTTTGGTACCAGTTGAGACCTGATTTATGACCTAGAATGTGATCGATTCTGGAGAATGTTCCATGGGCACTAGAGAAGAATGTGTATTCTGTTGCTTTGGGATGGAATGTTCTGAATATGTCTGTGAAGTCCATTTGGTCCAGTGTGTCATTTAAAGTCTTTATTTCCCTGTTGATCTTTTGCTTAGACGATCTGTCCATTTCAGTGAGGGGGGTGTTAAAGTCCCCCACTATTATTGTATTGTTGTCGATGTCTTTCTTTGCTTTTGTTATTAATTGCGTTATATAATTGGCTGCTCCCATGTTAGGGGCATAGATATTTACAATTGTTAGATCTTCTTGTTGGATAGACCCTTTAAGTAGGATATAGTGTCCTTCCTCATCTCTTATTACAGTCTTTGGTTTAAAATCGAATTTGTCTGATATAAGGATTGCCACACCAGCTTTCTTTTGGTGTCCATTAGCATGGTAAATGGTTTTCCACCCCCTCACTTTAAATCTGGGGGTGTCTTTGGGTCTAAAATGAGTCTCTTGCAGACATCATATAGATGGGTCTTGTTTTTTAATCCAATCTGATAGCCTGTGTCTTTTGATTGGGGCATTTAGCCCATTTACATTCAAGGTAACTATTGAAAGATAGGAATTTAGTGCCATTGTATTGCCTGTAAGGTGACTGTTACTGTATATTGTCTGTGTTCCCTTCTGGTCTATGTTGCTTTTAGGCTCTCTCTTTGCTTAAATGACCCCTTTCAAGATTTCTTGTAGGGCTGCTTTCATGTTTGCAAATTCCTTTAGTTTTTGTTTGTCCTGGAAGCTTTTTATCTCTCCTTCTATTTTCAATGACAGCCTAGCTGGATATAGTATTCTTGGCTGCATATTGTTCTCATTTAGTGCTCTGAATATATCCTGCCAGTCCTTTCTGGCCTGCCAGGTCTCTGAGGATAGGTCTGTTGCCAATCTAATGTTTCTACCATTGTAGGTTACAGATCTCTTCTCCCGAGCTGCTTTCAGGATTTTCTCTTTGTCTCTGAGACTCGTAAGTTTTACTATTAGATGTTGGGGTGTTGACCTATTTTTATTGATTTTGAGAGGGGTTCTCTGTGCTTCCTGGATTTTGATGCCTGTTTCCTTCCCCAAATTAGGGAAGTTCTCTGCTATAATTTGCTCTATTATACCTTCTGCCCCTCTCTCTCTTTTTTCTTCTTCTGGGATCCCAATTATTCTAATGTTGTTTCATCTTATGATATTGCTTATCTCTCGAATTCTGCCCTCGTGATCCAGTAGTTGTTTATCTCTCTTTTTCTCAGCTTCTTTATTTTCCATCATTTGGTCTTCTATATCACTGATTCTCTCTTCTGCCTCATTTATCCTAGCAGTTAGCGCCCCCATATTTGATTGCACCTCATTAATAGCCTTTTTGGTTTCTACTTGGTTAGATTTTAGTTCTTTTACTTCTCCAGAAAGGGTTTCTCTAATAACTTCCATGCTTTTTTCAAGCCCAGCTAGTATCTTTAAAGTGATGATTCTGAACTCTAGATCTGACATCGTACTAATGTCCGTATTGAGTAGGTCCCTGGCAGTCAGTACTATCTCTTGTTCCTTTTGTTGAGATGATTTTTTCCACCTTGTCATTTTGTCCAGAGGAGAATAGATTAATGAGAGAACAAAATGCTAACAGGGTAACAACGTTCCCAGAAAATATACTTTAAACAAATCAGAAAAGACCTGAAGCAGTGGGAAAAGAAAGGGAAAGAGAGAAAAAAGAAAAAGAAAAAGAAAAAGATAAAGATAAAAGCAAACAAAAACAGAACAAAAGAAAAAGAAAACAGAATGTGGTCAAATATGATCAGGCTGGTATATAGATCAGTGCCACACACTAGATTTTGGGTGTATTTTGGTCTGTTAGAAGAAAGTGCCTCCCAAAATTTTAAAGAAAGAAAAACTTATATATGTACAAAAATAAGGGTTGATATGATGAAGGGATGGAATATGACTGTAAAGATGGAAATTATAAAAAATTTTATAAAAGGAATTGATAAGAAGTTGTTGGAAAAAAGAAAGAAGAGGATTTAAAAAAAAAAAGAAAAAAAAAGGGAGAGAATGTGATCAGGCAGGGGAGTAGAAAAAAACCATACACTAGAGATTTAGGGTATATTTTGATCTGTTAGAAGAAACTATCTCAAAATTTTAAAGAGAGAACAACTTATATATATATGCCAAAAATACGGGTAACTACTATGAAGGGATAGAATATGACTCTAAAAATGAAAAATAAAAATGAAAAATAAAAATTTTTTTTAAAAAGGGAATGATAAGATGTTGGTTAAAAAAGGGAAAAAGAAAAATTCAAAAAAAAAGTTAAAAAAAATTAACTTTGAAAGACTAAAGAATCATGGTAAAAAAGCCATGAATTCTATGTGCATTATTCCCCTAGCGCTGGAGTTCTGCCATTCTCACTGATCGGTAAACTTGGTCTTGGCTGGCTGTTCTCGCTGATCTTCTGGGGGAGGGGCCTGTTGCCGTGGTTTCCAAGAGTCTTTGCCGGAGGCGGAATTGCCCCACCCTTGTATGGTCTGGGCTAAGTAATCTGCTCTGGTTTGCTCTCGGGAGCTTTTGTTCCCTGCAAGCTTTCCGTACAGCTTTGGAGGCAGAGAGTGAAAATGGCGGCCTCCCAATCTCCGCTTCGGTGGAGCCGAGAACTTGGCCCCGCTCCTCAGTGAGCCCCCAGAGAAAAGCTGTCAGTCACTCCCGTCTCCCCGGTCTCCGGCCGCACTCCGTGCTCACCCGGCCTGTGACCGCGCGTGTCTATCTCTGGCACCCGACCCCGTGTGGAGTCTCCAAACCCAGCAGATCCCTGTAGTGCGCTCCCGCACCTCTCCTCCCGAAACCCATCCTTTTTAAATTGCCTTCCTAGGCCTTTCAGCCTGAGGATGCCAAGGGCTTTTGAATAGCCCTTACAGTCCTCAACAAGTCAGCCAAATTGACTTGTTTCCTCCACCCCTTTGTACCCCCTTCTCATTTCCCCTCCTTTCCAACATTCCCCAGGCCACTACTTGCTCAGTGCCCCTGCCTTCCTCCAAACTGCTCTCCCTAGCCAGTACCCCATGTTCCCAACTTTTCCAAACATTCCTACCTTAATTTATTTTATTAAGTACTTTTTCCATGCCAGGTACTTTGTACATGGTATATCACTTAATCCCTGAAATTCCCTCTAGGATTCCTGCCCTCACCCTCAGTATCCAGGCAAAATTTTCCTATCCCATGTCCCATGCTGTCAGGGAATTGCTTGAATTGCCAAGGTAACAGCTACTTATCTGACAAAAAATCTCTGCTAAAATGTTAAATGACACCCCACGAAGCACACTATGTAGACATTTCTAAACCCTTGTATTGGCTTTGTTGGAAACCTATGGTTTGCCCAAGAGTCCAATTCAGTACTCTTCATAATAACAATACCCTCTATTTCTACAGCTTGTCAAAGCCCTTTCACATAATTACCAAATATTATCCCTTAGCTGTGTTGAGTGTTAATGAAGACTTTATCCACTGCCATATAATACAAAGGCATGTATTTAGTTAAAAGGTGACCTTTAACTGTTCCAAATTACCTGCTATTTCTTCTGAGGTCCTGGCTCTGTTCTGACAAATCCTGCCTCACTGACATAGGAAGTCAGAATGCCCAGGCCACCTAGGGCTGGAGGTGGGAGAGCAAAGGCAGTAAGAAGGCCAGAAAAGTCAGGAGAAATGCTGAAAACATGGTCTCCTAGCCGTGTCCCACAGTTTAATTCTGTAAAGGTCTGAACCTCGGGCCATATCTCTAGCCCAGCCACCCCTGGCAGCTACTGCAGCCCATACCAACTCCCACATCAGGCTAAGGGCTTGGCTTTAATCTCTATCCCTTCACCTGCCACCCCGCACAGTCTGAGGTAAAGAGGCACACCTAACTGAAGCCCTACCTCCAGGCCTTCCCAAGACACTAAATAGTGTGTTTGCCCCATCAAAAAGGGCAGTCTTCAAGGCATCTCTATGCCCCTTCCCCAACACCACCAACACCAGTCTGACAGTGGGAGCTTCTTGAGGGTAAAGCAATGTCTCCTCTAGTGGGTGGACACCTAACAAGAAGAAAGGGTAACAAGTAACAGTGATGTTAGAGGTCAGAATGGCAGAGCTAGAAGAAAATTTTGAGATCATCTAGATCAGCAGATCTTAAACTTTGGCATGTATCAGAATCACCTAAAAGACTCACTGAAACACAGATTTCTGGACCACATACTAGAGTTTCAGATTCAGCACAATCATCATTTTGAACAAGTTTCCTAATGATGTTGGTGCTCCTAGTCCAGAAATCACACTTTGAGAACTACTGTGCTAATCTACTCTATACATGTCACAGGTAAGGATATTGAGTCCCAGAGAAGGGAAAGAACATCTTCATTTTACTGATGTGAAAACTATGAGCAATTTAGTTACTTGCTCAAAGATACACTAGTAAGTGGTACTGACTTAAAATGTGGCAGCCCAACCACACAAAAAAAATAGACTCAAAATGGTTGAAAGACCTAAATGTGAGACAGGAGTCCATCAATAACCTAAAGAAGAACACAGGCAGCCACCTCTTCGACCTCAGCCGCAGCAACTTCTTCCTAGAAACATAGCCAAAGGCAAGGGAAGCAAGGGCAAAAATGAACTATTGGGACCTCATCAAGATAAAAAGCTTTTGCGCAGCAAAAGAAACAGTCAACAAAACCAAAAGACAACCGACAGAATGGGAAAAGATATTTGCAAATGACATATCAGATAAAGGGCTAGTATCCAAAATCTATAAAGAACTTATCAAACTCAACACCCAAAGAACAAATGATCCAATCAAGAAATGGGCAGAAGACATGAACAGACATTTTTCCAAAGAAGACATCCAAACGGCCAACAGACACATGAAAAAGTGCTCAACATCGCTCAGCATCAGGGAAATCCAAATCAAAACCTCAATGAGATACCACCTCACACCAGTCAGAATGGCTAAAATTAACAAGTCCGGAAATGACAGATGTTGGCGTGGATGCGGAGAAAAGGGAACTCTCCTACACTGTTGGTGGGAATGCGAGCTGGTGCAGCCAGTCTGGAAAACAGTATGGAGGTTCTTCAAAAAGTTGAAAATAAAGCTACCATACGATCCAGACATTGCACTACTGGGTATTTACCCCAAAGATACAAAAGTAGGGATCCGAAGGGGTACGTGCACCCCGATGTTTATAGCAGCAATGTCCACAATAGCCAAACTGTGGAAAGAGCCAAGATGTCCATCGACAGATGAATGGATAAAGAAGAAGTGGTATATATATATACAATGGAATATTGTGCAGCCATCAAAAAGAATGAAATCTTGCCATTTGCAAGGACATGGATGGAACTGGAGGGTATTATGCTGAGCGAAATAAGTCAATCAGAGAAAGACATGTATCATATGACCTCACTGATATGAGGAATTCTTAATCTCAGGAAACAAACTGAGGGGTGCTGGAGTGGTGGGGGGTGGGAGGGATGGGGTGGCTGGGTGATAGACATTGGGGAGGGTATGTGCTATGGTGAGTGCTGTGAATTGTGCAAGATTGTTGAATCACAAATCTGTACCTCTGAAGCAAATAATACATTATATGTTAAAGAAAAAAGAAGAAGAAGAAGAAGATAGCAGGAGGGGAAGAATGACTGGGGGGAATCAGAGGGGGAGACGAACCATGAGAGACTATAGACTCTGAAAAACAAACTGAGGGCTCTAGAGGGGAGGGGGGTGGGAGGATGGGTTAGCCTGGTGATGGGTATTAAAGAGGGCACGTTCTGCATGGAGCACTGGGTGTTATATGCAAACGATGAATCATGGAACACTACATCAAAAACTAATGATGTAATGTATGGTGATTAACATAATTTAAAAAAATAAAAAATAAAAAAAATAAAATGTGGCAGCCCAATGCTAGTCTCTACCTTTCACTATGCTAATGCTATGTCTAAGGGTATGGCTTTTGGAGTCTATGTTCAAATCCTGGCTATGTGATTTGGGTAAGTTACTCCATATATAAAATGGAGGTAATAATGATACCTATTTCCTGAGATTATTGTGAGAGTGCAATTAGATAATATATGTAAAAATACACATGGGTAAACACTTTGCCCTGTGCTTCACCATAGTAAGTGCTCAATAAATGGCAGTTGCTATCATCTTCATGGCTGAAGCTGTTTTTGTTGCTAGTTAAGGAAGGCTGGAGACACCCTTTCTCTTGGCTTCATGTTCCCAAGTGGAGAAATATCAATTAGCATAACACTGTTGACCTCTCGTCAACCTCTCATTTTTTCCTTCTCAGGAGGAGGGAATTCTGATTGGTAGATTTGGGAACAGGAACAGGCCATGTTAGAGATCTATCTGCTTTTAGAGGGAATGAGCTCTGTTTGATTTGCTGCCATAAAATCCCCTTTCTGGGCAAGACCTACAGTTTTCTTGAATTTTTCGGTTCTAGATGGATATCTCTGCCTAATTCTGAAGTTCAGAATTAAGAAGCCCACTTAGTAAACATATCTAAATCACTTTCTCTAGCATTTCCATCAGAAATAAAGCTCTTTGATCTCTGCCTGCTTTACTTCTTTGTCTCTATCACTTCAAAACTGGAGGAAGAAAAGAAAAGATATCATTTATTGGGCTATCTCAAACCTCTGCATCATTATTACTCATTCATGTGAGTTAGTGGAAGAGCTTATACTGAACCTAAGTCTCTAAACTCCTACTCCTGTGCTTATTAATTATCCTGGATTTATTACATTGAAAGTGCCTTCAGAGTTGCATTTCATTTAGTTCACATTTTATAGAATTTTATTGAAGTATAACATATACATAAAAGAACACATATCATAAGTGTACAGCTCACTGAATTTTCACAAATTGAACACATTCATGTAACCAGCACCCAGATCAATAACTACCATAGCAGAAGCCCTCTCATTGCCTCCTCTAGGTACAACCCCCTTATTTCCTTTTATTTTTTTTAATAGAAAGATGAAATCTTCCATCACTGAGCAAATTATTTACATATCCTACCATCACATAGTCTTGGGTTGAATTAAGAAATCAAATCAGCCCTCTCAATCTTCGTTTGAATAAACAATTTCCTCTCCACAAGCTATGTAATTTGAGCACCATGTAAATGCTTCCAGCATCATGTAAATACATCCTGTGCATTCACTGGAATTGCCAATGCAAGATTCAAAGCCATGCAAACATCTTCCCTTCATTTTCATTGGAAGCTGAATTTCATTCAGGAGGGACTCAGGCAGGTAGACCAAGAAATAGCCACAAGCAGTAAGGAAAAGTGGTTATGGTACCTTAAGCTGGAGAGGAGATGGGCTGAAGACTGCTGAGGTCTGTGGGTATTCCCACCCACCTCCTTGACCTTCCAGATCTTGTAGTCATACATACCACACTTACCTCCACACTCTACACACACACACACACACACACACAGATGGGGTGGCAACCACTGAACTGGAATCTTATGCCATATACAAGTTGTCATTTAATAAGTGTTTTTGTCTTGAAAGATATTGATTAATTCTGAGAGGTAGCTAAGATTTATATTAGGAATCCTAAATCATCAAGTTTATTCTCAGGAAATCCTTCCATTAAGACCTGGGTGGAGAAAGTAGCTGAGGATCCTAGTGGCTCACCGTCATTCTTAGAATAAAAGCCAAATCCTTCATTATGATATACAGTTATCTATATCACCTTCTTTCTTTCTCTCCCTCTCCAGTTAAACTGGCTCCACTTCTATTCCTTGCTGTACCTCTGTCTGAAATTTCCTTTTTTCCTGGACTTGGCAGGCCAGTTTCTGAGTCATTCTAGAGTCAACTTCAATGTCACTTTCTCAGAGAAACCACCTATGACCACCTCCCAATCAATTTCTCCCTATTTAATTTTCTTCAAAACACTTATGGCTACCAGAAAATTATATTTTGCTACTTGCATACTTGTTAATTATCTGTCTCCCTCACTAAGAGGTAGGTTCCTAGGAGGTAAGAGTAGGGATTTCATCTGACTTGTTCACCACTGTATCCCAGTATATGGAACATTGCTTGGAACATAGTAGATACACAATAAATATTTCTTGAATGAGTGCATGAATGAATTGTTTTAAACTATCTGTATGCCCTGAAATCACGGGATGTAATTCATGACCTTATTTTTTAGCAGTCTCTGAAAAGTATAGACTTTGAAACCAGCTAAACCTACATTCAAATGTTTTTGGTTTTTCCCTTTACTGATAAACCTGGGTGAACTTGGGCAAGTTTCTTAGCCTCTCTGAGCCTGTTTCTTCTTCTTTAAAATAATCTCTACCTCACATAGCTGTTGTGGTGATTGTTATAACATATATAAAGCCCACAACACAGTGGGCTAGAACATGATAGATCTCAATGCACAGTCTCACTGCTTTCTCCCAAACCACTCCTTGCTATTATATGCCTCTCCATATGCCCTGATTGTTCTTTTTGTCTAGGTGTGTGTAAATATTCCCCTCCCTCTCTCCTCTCCCTACTCTCACAAACTGTCCAAACCAAACAACTATAGCAACAACAAAAAATTCTGACGTCTGCCAAGGCCACATAGAAGAATCACCATTTAATTTCCCATTTCTGCAGTGACTGGTCTTGTTTCCTGCCTATCATCTGTCTCCTTCCATTGCCTCCTATTGTGAAGAAATCAAGCTGAAGTGCTGTAAGTATGGACTTTAAGTCATAATAAATCATTCAGAAGTCAAGAGTCCTAATCTGCCAATCTGAGGGCAGGGAGATTGATTAGAAAGCTTAAAAGCTTCACTTATCATTTGTAAAAGTTTGTTCTTTCTCCTTTCTCCCCTCATCCCCCCTCCTTCTTCTTCTCCTTTTTTTTTTAATTTTGTTTTTCTTCTTTTCTTTCTTAAGGAAGATTGGGAGATGCATCAGTCTCCTTTCCAGGGTCCTGGGATCGACCCCTGTTGGGCTCCCTCCTCAGTGAGGAGCCTGCCTCTCCCTCTCCTTCCACCCCTTCCCCTGCTTGTGCTTGCTCTCTCTCTCTAATAAATTAAAAAAAAATCTTTTAAAAAAAGAATGTCTGCTACAACTCTATCAGGTAAAGTTTCAATCACTGTGGAGTAAGCACCAGAAGTTACTATAGAAGTCACCTGATTCAATCCCTTCCTTTTACAGAAGAATTGAGACCTACAGAGGAGCCATATCACTTGCCCAAGCTCAGAGAGTTAAGGGCAGAACCAAAGCAAAGCTCTAAGTCTTCTGACCCTTTGCTGTGTGTTTTTTCACTAGACCAAACTGTCCCCTCATTGGAGCTCAGCATCTCAAAGGAAGGACTGGGGCAGCTAATTCAGGCCTTTATAGACAGACTGCATGTGTCTTCCTTCTATTTGTCATAGATATTTAGAAATGGTAAGAGAATGTACCAATCAGGGTCTCAGCAAGGAACAGGCAGGCATGATCAAACTAAATAATTTGAGGAGAGTTTAATAAAGGGACTATTTACAAAGGTGTGGTAAACCACAGAAAGAGATAACAAAGTATTGGGAGGGATTAGAGGGGGGTTATCACCTCAGGCCTGAAAAAGCAACAGAAGGAAAGAGAAAGGTTTCCATAGAGAGGGCTTCCTGACTGGAGTTGTGACTCTTCCTTGAGGAACCTAATCAGCCCATGGCATCCTGCAGGATGGAAGCTAAAGGAATAAATACTCGAACTTCACTTTCTTCCCTCTGATCTCCTACTAGTGCTCTCCATTGATCTAACCCACCAGGAAGCTAGAGAACAAGGAAATCCAGAGATGGAATCTATACAGGTCAGTCTTCCAGAACACAGAGTAGGATAGAAAAGGATAAAGAGGCAAAGGGAAGATATCCAAAACAGTTTGACAAGGGATAGGGAACAAACACTTATGGAGCAACTATTGCATTTCAGATATTATTTTGGAAGTTTTCCGATTGCACTTATTCCTTACAACAAAATTTTGCCAGACACAGTATTTCCCCCATTTTACAGATGAGAAAAAATGCAGCTAAAATAGGTTAGGTTACTTGTTCAAGATGACACAGCTAGTATTTGAACCCAGGCTTGTCTCACTCCAAAGCCTGTGCTCTTAACTACCTCATAGTATTGCCTTGATAACAGGTCCTCTCCTGTGTATTAAGAACCAAGTGATAAATACTATCCAAGCAACCTCAGATATATAAAGAAGACTACACCTACTTCTTAATTCCTTCTTTTTTTAAAGATTTTATTTATTTATTTGAGAGAGAAAGCAGGAGAGAGCATGAGTAGGGGGAGGGGCAGAGGGAAAAACAAACTCCCCACTGAGCAGAGAGCCTGAGATGAGGCTCAATCCCAGGGCCCTGGGATCAGGACCTGAGCAAAGGCAGATGCTTAACCGACTGAGCCACCCAGGTGTCCCACTTCTTAATTCTTTCTTAACCACCTTCTCTAAAATGCCTAGTCTTTATTATCCCCCCAAACCTCTACTGAGGTGTTAATGGACAATTATTTTGTTAAGTAATAATTTAGTATTAATTGATACAATTTTAAGGTGTAACTACTTCCAGAGGAATCTGCATTTTAATAAAGAACTTCTCTCTTGTCATTTAATTTCCCTTCATACTTTCCTCAGAGTAACTATATAGAAAGGAAGACTTTTGAACTCAACAAGCACACAGAAGAATGGTAGTTGCCAAGGACTAGGGGGAGCGGGGTAAAGGATCTTGGTCAAAGGGTAAAAATTTCAGTTATAAGATTAATAAGTTCTGGAGATCTAATATATAGCATGGTGACTGTATATACACAGCATGGTTAATAATATTGTATTGTATACCTGAAATTTGCTAAGAAATAGATCTTAAGTGTTTTCACACACAAAAGTAATTATGTGAGGTGATGGATGTGTTAGGAGGCTTGTGGTAATCATTTCACAATGTATACATATATCAAATCATTACACAGTATACCTTAGATGTTTATATATTTTATTTGCCAGGTATACCTCAATAGAGCTGGAAAAAATAAATATAAAGGAAGACTTAGAAAATAAATAAAAAGTAAGACTTAGTGCTGAGTTGAAAAGACAGATGAGTCTTGCCTTAGTCAATAAAGAATTAGAGAATGCATTTGTTAAAAGAAGTACAAATTTACACAATGACTCAGTTACAAAAAAAAATCAACCTAATGTTCTATATCTGACTTCACTTTGTTTTGGAGCCCTAATTCTCCCAGTATCTGTCAGGTTAATATTCAATCAATTTAAAGTTCAAACTTCCTATTAGGGCTGCCTCTATTTTCTCAAAATATCTTCTCTTCTTCCTCAAGATGGCATTGGGGTGCAGAGGAAAGCTTATATAGCCCCATTGCACTGGTGAAAGAACCTCTGTATTGCATGTTGGTCTCTGATTCCTTTCTGACTTCTGCTAAGTTTGCCTCTAACCATACCTGATCTTTGTGTATCTTGCATAAATGACCACAGCATAGTGTCTCACGGCCACTTGGCTTTTGAGGAATCATGTTGGGAGCTACTGCTAATGACCATGAACCTTGCCATTACCTGATGGTAAGATTCCTGCACTCAGCATCCACTTCTTCTAACCCCAGGCCTCTTCTGAGCCACCTATATTTTCTTTACTCTTCTATCCCCCACCAGAGCACATGAGAACTTAAGATCTGTTTTACAGCCCTTCAGGTACACTATCTCCAGACCTCTTTGCTTTATCATGCCATGGTGCCATTTCTACTCAACTATGGATACTTTGTGTTGATACGGGGCACCACGTGATCCCCTCCAAGATTTATGAACAGGAAAAGCAATCCCAGCCTCTTCTGTGGCCCAGAGTGTGGGATCAGCATCTTAAGAGTAAGTACATCCCTCCCCAAATATATCTTCAACCTCCTCCAAGCACCAAAATGGTTTTGGTTTCCTGAGTGGCAGAAACTTCCCTTATGTTAGTATCTCCCATCCTCTCTACACAATGGCTGATGGTGAACTACTATTTTCACACCACCACATTTTTCTCTTGGTATGTAAAGGGAATCTTTACCCTCATCAAAGCCTGGCTTTTGAAACTATTATCTCACAATGCACTAAAAAATTGCAGTCTGAAACTCAAGGATGAGCAATGATACATTTGTTCCAGGTCATATCTGTCTTCCCCTGAAGCAACAAGTTCAATTGATTCAATGAGTAGGAGTACAAGACAAAAAGGAAACAGATTATCAGGAGCAACTGGCAACAAAAATAGGTTTAATATCTTAAAAATACATAGGATACAGCTCATTCTTCTATTTAGACAAAAAAATATTTTAAAGCATTTACCATGTTAAGGTCACCCACTGGTCTGGGTGGCTGCATATAGTGAGTAACAACAAACACTCTAGATCAGTTTCTAGTACCACAAATTTACTATAAAACAAAATCATTTCCAAACCATGGGCAATCATTTTTGGCTACTTTCAATACAATAACACATCATCATGCCCAGTCCCTTTTTCACTGGGTCTGAGAATAAAATACTGTGGCTGTTTTTTGTCTGGGTACCTGGGGGTTAACCTGAAACCCTATTATTTTTCAAAATTTATGGCTGGAAATCCTATGAGTCCAATTTCCTGCCTTAGTGAGTAGAGTATAGTAAGTTACATTAGTGAACAAAATTTAATATTTGAAGATTGAAGATATTGCTGGGTCTTGGAGTCATCTTTCCAACCATCAATGACATCAGCCCAGACTAGTGATGTAGCTGTAAAAGACTTAAGAGATTGTATTTAACCCATAGTGAACCCACAGTGTACTAGAAATGCTATTTTTTAAAAAACTAGAACATGATTATCTTCTGTACACCTCTTTCTGCAAAAATATGATTTAGAAAAAGGTTTGGTTAATTAAGGGTCCTGGTTAAAGAAAGTTGTATTAGTCACATGGATACTTATTTGAAGCTCACTGGAATGAGATTTTGAACTATATTAAATGAAATTTTATTTCAAATGATACTGCAAATTCTTAGACATTCCAGTAAGCCTTCTTACTGAAAGATCTTTAAGATTGTTCACCATTATCATTTTGCCTTACTGAGCCTAGAACGCAATGGCTTTTATATTTCCGAATAAGCCTTAAATAAAGTGCTTGCAAGCTTTCACAGCAGAAAACTACTTATTAGGGCAGTGATGTTACTCTTAATTTTTTCCTGATTTTATTGTCCTGCCCTCATATTGTTCAGAATCAGTTCAATTCTTGCTCTCATTTGAGAGAAGCTGTCATTAGTTAAAGGGATTCTTTAGACAGGTCACTAGGAGCATCTTGCCCTTCCCCTCAATGATTATATTTTCTACTTAATGAAAAGCTTGTAGTTTAAAAACATCTCCAGTTATAGCTAGGCAAAAACATGAAAGGAAGAGCTACTTACATGAATATATGAGATTTCATATCTCTTTTAATTGTTAAACAAATTTTACAGACTTGAAAAGGGCAGTTTGACAGCCCTGCAGCAAAAGCCCTAGCTTATTAACAGTTGTAATCTTAACCTATTGAAAAACAGTATGAGGCCAAAAAAGAGAGCAACTCAGGGGTTTCTTAGGAATGGGAGTGTAAGAGGTCGAGAATGAAAAGTTGCATAGCAGTTAAGGCAATTACCTCTGTCAAGGGGAGAGCAAAGTACCCCTTTTTTCTTCTAATTTCTTCCCCCAAAGCTGGTAGAAATTGTCCTTACATCAGTAAGATAGGTTTGGTGATTAGAGCAGAAATATTCTCATCCAACTCAACCACCAATTCCTCCTCCCAGAATTTCTTAGGGAAAATTACAATGACTGATTTGTATGCATAGAAGGTGGGCCACTCTGAGATGACAATTAAGGAAGGTTTGGGAATGTACTGGAGAATGTCTGAACAGTAGCAGGGACATTTCTAGCAGTAGCAGAAACAGAGAAGCCTGGGTGGTGTATGGATGAACGCCAGCCAGCAGAAGCCAAGAGCCCCAGCACAGGGTTTGTCTGCTAATCACATTCAAACCTACACCTTGCCAGAAAGCCACTTCCCAAACTCTAAATAATGCTTGCTTCAGGGGTCAATTTTTCCAAGAGCTTTCCTTGAAAAGATTTTAAATGGAAATATAAGCTTCGTGCAAGCAATAAGGAAAAAACATGTAAATCTCTTCTCCATCTTGCATATGCTTTTCCTGCTGTGTTTTAGGCAAAAGAAAAACTCATCAAAAATGATTCCAGAGCCCAGACTCTGACCTCCTCAGATCCTGCTCCCTCTAATCAGGCCACAGTTGACTGACAGTCAGCAAATAAACTGTTCTTTGAAGGTACAGCCGGAGCAGGTTTACAGCAAATGACTAATATGATCTAATCTTCCAGCAATTTCGACAGTTTTCAATTCTGGAAGATTCATATATGTCTGTTTAACTTTCTGATTCTGTCCTGTGACTGCTCATTGAATTATCCTTCAAGATTCAATCTTCTCAAATATTGTAACCTTCTTCATTATCAAACTCCAGTGTAATATCAGGACCCACAATGTGCCCAAGCCCCACAATACCAATCTGGACACATTGAAAAACCAAAGAAAAGGCCTAACAGCTAAAGCCTTATTGGTAGGAGGGGTAGATAACCACTTATCCAATTAGCAAATTCTCATTGAACTGCTACTAGGTGTACTAGCCTCTGTTAAGTATTTGGAGTGGTACAATCATCCATCAATTTCTGAAATGCCTACGGTCTGGTGGCCAAAAATCTACCTTCCCCACAAGCTGGATGAAGCCTGAAATCTCTTTAATAAGAGACAAAGTCTTTAATTTCATAATTGGAGATAAGCTTAGAGGGATGCTCTGTATGAGAGGGAAGAAAGTTGATTTAAATCCATACTAAGTCATAAATAATTATATTAGAGTGACTCCTCAGAGCAGATATTAATAAGAAGGAAGAAAGAGAACAGGTGAAGGGAAGGTGGGGGGGAGAAGGGAGGGAAGGAGGAGGGCAGATAACACAAAGAGAAAGTTGGAGACAGTAAGGAAGCTGGGGGAGGGGGTCCAAAAACTAACTTTGCCAGCTACACTGTTTTACCAAAGGCAATCTAGCCTGTAACTCGAGGTAAGCAACTTTGGGGTCTAAAAAGAAAGATACAAAATTCAGCTGGTGCTAGCCAGACTCTGCAAGAGTTTTACATTTTCTTCTAAATCCAGTAATAAATTATATACCCAAAGGGTCCTGATTGAAATAAAAAACACTGCTTCAAGTGTAAAGCAGAATAAAATTCAAATCTTAAAATTGCAAAGTATATTAACATATAAATTAGCTATTCCTAAAAGATTTTCAGACTTACCTGTGCATATGGCTCATTTTCTTTGGCCCACTTTAATTACCTTTTACATTTGGAGCTTTATTTTATTTTATTTTATTTTATTTTATTTTATTTTATTATTTTCCATTATAAAAATTTATCAAGGGAATAATTTGAGTTTTAGAGGTTTGGTTTAGCAAAGTAAAAGACCAAAAACCATGAAAACACTTTAAATTCTTTTTTAACCTACCAAGTAGGATGTAAATTAAATAAATCCTCTATTACTTTAAGAAAGAGGCTGTTTTCCTAAATCAGAAAAGTTGATTTCCAAGTCATGCTCTCTTACCTCTACTGCCTTGTAACCTGAAGGAGAACTGAACCTTACCAGGGATGGTTCTTCTATAAGTCAAGGTGGGGAAGAAGAGGCGATATCCTAAAACAGACTAGGTGGAGACTCTGAGCCAAAATCAGAGTCTGTGATACAGTGTGATCAACCAACCAGGGTACTTTTTAAAGTGAAAGGATGTTGCTAATTACTTGAGAACAAAAGGCATAAAATGAGACTGGGGCCACCCTAGTGATAAGGCAGTTTGAGAAACTACATTTCCCAGTATGCTCTGCCCCTTGAAAGTCAAAAGGCCTGACTGGAGCAAACACCCTGGGATCTGTGTTTAGCACCATTTAAAAGGTAAACAGCATAGGGCTGAGTCTGATGTAGAGGCTTTCTCCTTCCACGGGATACTTAACGAGACACAGAAAACAACACCTGAGGTGAAATTTCAATGGATGTTATGTCTAGGGTGGAGCCTCTTTCTCCCTCACACTTCAAGCTTGCAGAGAGGTGAAGCTGGTAGAGCTGTCCACTGGTCCACAGCCCTGTTTCTCCTGGCTGCCATGCTCCCTCTGCCTCAGCATCCCCACTGCTGCTAGTCTTTTGGGGGGATTGTGGGCCAGGTGCTGCTCCCGTTCCACTTCAACCAACTTGTACAGCTCCATGGTGGCCTGAGCGTCTTCCACAGATGAATGTCCACTTTTCCCAGTCTGCATGTCCCGATTCAGAAGCTTCTTGGTGAGACGCTTCAGAGACATGGTGGCATTCTTCAAGCAGTGGGCCTTCCGGCTGGGGAGGGGAGGGATATGGGAGGCATCGTGGGTGAAGGACTTGGGGTGGAAGTACTGAAGGGCTTTGAAGTTGTGGGTGGCATGCCCCCACTGTCTTCACTGTCTTCCCTGTGAGTATCTTTAAGATCTGGCTCTGAGCGATCTTGAAGGGTGCAACATTCATCATGTACTGCTTCCAGATGCCACTCCATCTGGTCCAGTAGTCTACAACGGGAGGAGGGGAGAATGCACTCATCATAAAGCACATCTCCGTGATAGTTGACAATGCTACATCAAGCCAAGGAATGGACATGCCCCTTGGGTCCTGTGCCCACCATCTCACAGTCAATTGCCACCATCTTCCTTGGCATCTTCTGGGATACTCTGGAGCATTTATTCTCTGAATGAGATTGGGTGGAGTTATGTGGGGACATTTTTCTGAGTAAGGTTCTTCTGGGGGCCCTTCTTCTAGGGGCAAGTTGAGTGGCTCCTAATCTTTGGAAGGGCACTCTGGAACTCCCATTTTAGACTTCAATATTAGATCAGGTTTTGTATTTGTTTTGTTTACAATTTTGATACATAGGACTCTGAAATTTCCTAACATACAGTTCAGACCCCATCCGTCCTTATTTCTGTTTTAATTTTCAATGGTCTACGCAAGGGCTGTGCTTTTATAGCATGAAGGTTCTGCTAGAGAGGGAGTGTGTGTATGTGTATATGTATGTGTGTGTGTTATGTGTATGTGTATGTGTGTGTGTGTCTAGTGGAGACAGGGGTTTCCAGATTCTCACAGAGTACATCTTTAGTTACAAAGCAGGAGACCACATTCTACATTGATGGAGCAGGCTCTCTGAAGCTCATCACCCTACCAAAGAGTAGACCAGCTATAGGGCTGACACACTGTTGCATTCATGATTCCATTCCCCTCCTAATTAGGAGGTGTTGAGACTGTAGTGTTCAGTCAGCTTCTGAGAATTTTTATGGTCTTTTTGTTCCTTCACTGGTACTTTTAGAACCTTAGGGTAGTTGGTAAAAAGAATGCTTATGTATAGCTGACAACATGAAAGGTCTTTATGAGCTCCATGGGAAAGAGACACTTCATATTTAAGAAGGAAAAATTAGAAGAAGGGTTTCTTCCTCTCTGTTATTTCTCTGACAGACAGACAGTAATGTCTCTCCTGCTGGTAGCTTTCAAGACAAGGAGATTTGTATGAGTTGCCGTGAAATTCATTATCACACATTTATGCTCTAAAAATGCAATTGGAACCACTCTTCATGTGTTCCACATTTGCAATAATTACCCCAATAAAACCTTATCCACATAAATGACTAACAAGAACTCCAAGTGGGAAAAGAGATGTTTTTTCATTATTGGATCATATCTCAGAGCTGAAGACAATCATGGTACATAAGCCAAATACAGCCTTCTCATGAATGGCACAATTACCTTTCATTTGAGAATGCCTACTCCTTGCCAAAAGGCCTTTCTAAGCAAGGTCCATTTGACAAATCAGTTGACAATCCACCCAGATCACCTGAGCTTTCATGTTCTTTCACTATGCTGAAGAAACAGCAGAAATGTGGGAGTTAGAGTTGTAGGGGTTTAGGTTTGGCTCTGTGAGCAATCCATGGCATGACTTTAATGGGTTTCAGCATTCTGGTCTATACAATAAGACAAAAAATGCTACTTGAACACAGTAACACTTGAGCTTTCTGTTCCAAAAATGTCCAAATGTGGTAGTAAGTATTACTATAATTTTAAATGTATAAAATGTAATACAAATGCAAGATGAAATTATTCTTTTAATGCCAGAGGAGAAAGATCATCCAGTGGGGGAAAATCATGCCTAATTTCCTGTCCTGGAAGATATGCACAAAACTTTTGTACCATTAAACTATAGCTGTGGAGGCTTTTAATCAGTTACCAATTAATTCAGTTCTTCCTCTGGTTTCCCCTCCCTCCCAGGCTTTTTCTCTGTGAAGCTCACCTATTAATCTCCCCAATGATACTTCATTTTCTTCTTACAACTAATGCTGCTATTGAAAAGTCTGAGATCTACCTGATTCTTGATCCTTTGTAGGTGCACTCTTTGTTCTTTCAGGACACCCAGAATTTTCTCTTTGATGCTCTTAATGTTCACTATAGAGTATCTAGTATAGGTTTTCCTTTTCTCTCCTATTTGACACTCTATGACTCTTTACTACATTAAGTCTTTCATTATTTTTCAATTCCGGAAAATTTATCTCCATTATTTCTTAAAGTAGCTACTTCTTCCTACTTTTGATTTTGTCTATTTCTTGGACTCCTTTTATTTGATGTTGGAATTTTACTTTCATCTTCCATATCCTATAGATTTTCTTTTATATTTTCTATCTCTTTATCTTTTCCTACTATCTTCTGGGAAAGTTCTTCAATTTTATCTTTAACTCACCAATTTTCTCTTTAGCTAAATTTATCCTGGGATTGATTCCATCAGTCATACTTTTTATTTCAATTATTATACTTTTATGAATAGAATTTCCACTCACATTCATGATGGAGTAACTGTCACTGGACTTGCCCTCCTACCATAAATGACTAGAAAACTAAGCAAAATATAGGAGACAACTGTTTTCAGACAATAGACAACAGGCAGTGAAAGACTGTGATTTTTGAAAAACAAATGAGGTAGTCTCTATGATTGTCTCAGCTTGCTGCCTAGAAGCAATTTCTGGACAACAGCATATGGATGGAAAGTCCAAGCAGAACACAGTGATCTTGCTGATTTGAAGTCAGAGATCAGAATTCAGGGAGACTGAGGCAGCTATAATTAGTGGAGCAGAGTACTAGAGAGGATAGAGCTATACAAAGAAAGAACTACAGAAATTGGCATAGGAATTCCCTTTAGTCTTTGATACATACTGAGTTGTGCATGCATAGCATGAAATTCCAGTGAGGATGGGCAAAGAACAACTGCTGGAGAGCTGGAAGGTGAACAATTCCCAGAGCTCATACAGGACTAGGAAATGTTTGCTTTCCAGCCAGCCAGAGCAGAGAAATGTTGTAGAGTACCCAGGCACTTAAGTAGAGACCCCAGGATGATCACACGTTAGTGGTATAGCTAACCTAACCCTACAGTAAAGGCTATCCTAGGCCTGCCATAACAAAACTTATAAACAAGCCTTGAAAGTTTAAAGCTGATCTGGAAGTGATTTAACTGCCTCCCAAAACAAGACTCAACATTCTTTAAGATAAAACAATAAAATCCAGGCACTCAACAACAAAACATTCACAATATCCAGCACCCAATAAACAATGACTATACATGTGAAGAAGCAGGAAAATACGACCCATAACCAGGAGAAATATCAGACACATAAAAAGGCACAGAAATGACAGAGAGGATGGAATTAGCAGACAAAAAAATTAGAATACCTATTAAAATATTAAGGTTAAAGGTTAAAGGAAAGGTCATAGGTTAAAGGAAAATATTGCCATAATGAGGAAAGAAATGAAAACTATAGGAAAGAACCAAAGGAAAGTATTAGAGGTGAAAATATAATATCTGAAATGGAAATTTCATTGAGTAGGATTGATAGCAAATTAGACGCTGTAGAAAATGAGTACATTTTTAGATGCAGCAGTGGAAACTATCCAAATTGAAGCACAAGAAGGGGATGAAAAGTTGAAAAAAGATGAACAGAGCCTTAGTGACATGTGGGTCAATATCAAGTAGTCTAACCTATAAGTAATTGGAGTCCCAGAATGGAGGTTCAGCGAAAATATTTGAAGAAAGAATGGCTGAAAGTTTTCCTATTTGATAATAACTGTGAATTCACAGATCCAAAAAATTCCACAAACCCAAGCAGTATAAGCACAAAGAAAATTATGTATAGGCACATCATAATCAAGATGCTGAAATTGATACAGAAAAAAAGTTCCTAAATGCAGCCAGAGGAAGAAAAAGAATACCTTATATATACAGGAATAAAGGTAAGAATGAGTACTTCTTGTTAGAAAGAATATGAGCTGGAAAAGAATTCTATATCCAAGGTGTGGAAACTCCAAAAATAAAGACCAAATAAATACTTTATCAGGCAAACAAAAGCTGAGAGAATTTGTCATCAGCAAACCTGCACAAAAAGAAACACTACACCCAGTACCCAGATCTTAGTTTCTAATATCATTCTGCAATAAAAGGAACCAGGGCTCCTTAGAGAAATGGCAGACTCTAAGACTGAGAATGGAAATAGAATGAGCCTGGAGCATCTTGTAATACCAGAAAGTAAGGAAGTGTTAAAAAAAAAAATGATGGGGTCATGTCATAGAGACACAGCAATCAATTGACAGAGTTCCCAGGGGCCAAAGTTGGAGTGATGTGAAAAAGAAAATAAAGTAGTATTAGATTATAACCTAAAGTATAAAATAAATATCCATAAGTCCATATTGGTATAAATAAAAGATTTAGTAAATAAATAAATGGAGGATAATATACTCATAATAAACCTCCCATATAAAAGAATTCCAAATAATTTATGTAGATAGTCTCCCATCAAGGAGGTGAAGCATAATTCCCCACTCCTCAAATGTGGGCTGCACAAAATAACTCCCTTCCAAAGAGAACAGTAAGGAGAAAGAGTAGCTTTATAGTGGAGAAACCTGACAAACACTACCTCAGACAGATGATAAAGGTTAATATCATCAGTGATAAATCATGCTGATAGCATGTACCCATGATATGATGTGACAAGAAGGACACTTTGTGACTTCCTTCCAAAAATACATAACTTAGTCTAATCATGAGAAAAACATCATACAAACCCAAATGTGGGACAATCTACAAAATACCTGACCAGTATTCCTCAAAACTGTCAAAGTCATCAAAAACAAAGTCTGAGAAACAATCACAGCCAAGAGGGACCTAAAGAGACAGGATAGGTAAATGTAATATGGTATCTTAAATGTGTTTCTGGGAATGAAAAAAGACATTAGATTAAAAACGAAGGAAATAAAAAAAAGTATGGACTTTAGTTAACAACAATGTATCAATATTAGTTCATTAGTTGTGACAATTGTACCATACTAATGTAAGATGTTAACAGTAGGGGAAACAGAATGCAGGGTATATGTAAACTCTCCATACTATCTTTGCAACTTTTCATAAATCTGAATCTATTCTAAAATAAAAATATATTTGAAAAGAAATGATAAGAGAATATTTTTAGGCTGAAGTAAAATGTTATGAAACAGAAACTGAGGTCTGCACAAAGAAATGAAGAGTGTCAGAAATGGTAAATATGTAGATCAATATATATTTTATGGCTAATATTTTTCATCTGATCCTTTAAAATTATCTTATTATATTTCATATTACTAATTTATTACCTTAAATATTTAAATATATTTACCTTGTATATTTTAAATTATTAGCCCATCCATTCCAATAATTCTGCATTGAATGGCATATATTTTCAATTTGTTGTCCTTTTCTATAGTAGTCATTCATCCTTCTCAGAAATCTAGGTATACTTACTCCTGTTTCCTGGGGGTATCAGCTACTACATCTAATAACTGTATATCAAAAAAGGGCCAAAGGCCAGGCCCTAGTCTAGTCCTAGTGAAGAGTCCCAGATACCACAGAACTACTGTTATTCCTATATCTTGGCACCTTATGAGACAACTCGTCTGGTCAGTCACCTTGAGTTGCAGACCATCAGATCTAAGAATTTGGAGAGGGGTAAGTGGAGGAATGAATGTCAGAGGACAACCGGTTAGTCCATCCTGATGCTCATCAACTTACACCAGTAAGACTTTTGCATTGCCCATCTACTCATAATCTGCTGACACAGGCAGTTTGGGCTATTGTCCCTGATTTCTGCAATGAATGAGGTAAGCAGTAACTATACTAAGGTTACACAAGGGAGCGGAAGAAATAGGGCTCTAGAAGTTTTGTTCTTTTTTTTTTGTATTTTTATTTTATTTTTTTTTAATTTTATTATGTTATGTTAGTCACCATACAGTACATCATTAGTTTTTGATGTGGTGATCCACGATCCATTGTTTTCGTATAACACACAGTGTGCTCCATGTAGTACGTGCCCTCCTTAATACCCATCAATGGGCTAACCGATCACCCCTCCCCCCTCCCCTCTAAAACCCTCAGTTTATTTCTCAGAGTCCATAGTCTCTCATGGTTCATCTCTCCCTCTGATTTCCCCCCCTTCATTTTTCCCTTCCTTCTCCTAATGTCCTCCAGGCTATTCCTTATGTTTCACAAATAAGTGAAACCATATGATAATTGACTTTCTCTGCTTGACTTATTTCACTTAGCATAATCTCCTCCAGTCCCATCCATGTTGATGTAAAAGTTGGGTATTCATCCTTTCTGATGGCTGGGTCATATTCCATTGTATATATGGACCACATCTTCTTTATCCATTCATCTGTTGAAGGGCATCTCAGCTCTTTCCACAGTTTGGCTATTGCAGACATTGCTGCTATGAACATTGGGGTGCATATGGCCCTTCTTTTCACTACATCTGTGTCTTTGAAATAAATACCCAGGAGTGCAATTGCTGGGTCATACGGTAGCTCTATTTTTAACTTTTTGAGGCTCCTCCACACCGTTTTCCAAAGTGGCTGTACCAACTTGCATTCCCACCAACAGTGTAAGAGGGTTCCCCTTTCTCCACAACCTCTCCAACATTTGTTGTTTCTTTCCCTGTCCATTTTTGCCATTCTAACTGGTGTAAGGTGGTATCTCAATGTGGTTTTGATTTGAATTTCCCTGATGGCTAATGATGATGAACATTTTTTAATGTGTCTATTAGCCATTTGTATGTCTTCTTCAGAGAAATGTTTTTCACAACTTCTGCCCATTTTTTGACTTGATTACTTGTTTTTTGGGTGTTGAGTATGAGAAGTTCTTTATAGATCTTGGATACCAGCCCTTTATCTGTAGTGTCATTTGCAAATATCTTCTCCCATTCTGTGGGTTGCCTCTGTTTTGTTGATTGTTTCTTTTGCTGTGCAGAAGCTTTTTATCTTGATGAAGTCCCAAAAGTTCATTTTTGCTTTTGTCTCACTAGCTTTTGGAGATTTATCTTGAAAGAAGTTGCTGTGGCCGATATCAAAGAGGTTACTGCCTATGTTCTCCTCTAGGATTTTGATGGATTCCTGTCTCACATTGAGGTCTTACATCGATTTTGAGTTTATCTTTGTGTATGGTGTTAGGGAATGGTCCAGTTTCATTCTTCTGCATGCAGCTGTCCAATTTTCCCAGCACCATTTATTGAAGAGGCTGTCTTTTTTCCATTGCATGTTTTTTCCTGCTTTGTCAAAGATTATTTGACCATAGAGTTGAGGGTCCATATCTGGGTTCTCTATTCTGTTCCATTGGTCTATATGCCTGTTTTTGTGCCAGTACCATACTGTCTTGGTGACCACAGCTTTGTAATAGAGCTTGAAATCGGGTAACGTGATGCCCCCAGCTTTGTTTTTCTTTTTCAACATCTCCTTGGTGATTCGGGGTCTTTTCGGATTCCATACAAATTTTAGGATTGTTTGTTCCAGCACTTTGAAAAATGTCATTGGAATTTTGATCAGGATGGCACTGAAGGTATAGATTGCTCTGGGTAGCATAGACATTTTAACAATGTTTATTCTTCCAATCCATGAGCATGGAATATTTTTCCATCTTTTTGTCTCTTCTTCAATTTCTTTCATGAGCATTCTGTAGTTCCTAGAGTATAGATCCTTTACCTCTTTGGTTAGGTTTATTCTGAGGTATCTGATGGTTTTTGGTGCTATTGTAAATGGAATCGTTTCTCTAATTTCTCTTTCTACAGTTGCAGTGTTAGTGTATAAGAAAGCAACTGATTTTTGTGCATTGATTTTGTATCCTGCCACATTACTGAATTGCTGGATGAGTTCTAGTAATTTGGGGGTGGAGTCTTTTGGGTTTCCACATAAAGTATCATGTCATCTGTGAAAAGAGACAGTTTGACTTCTTCCTTGCCAATTTGAATACATTTTATTTCTTTTTGTTGTCTGATTGCTGTTGCTAGGACTTCTAGTACTATGTTGAACAATAGTGGTGAGAGTGGGCATCCTTGACATGTTCCTGATCTTAAGGGAAAGGCTCTCAGTTTTTCCCCATTGAGGATGATATTCACTGTGGGTTTTTCATAGATGGATTTTATGAACTTGAGGAATGTTCCCTCTATCCCTATACTCTGAAGAGTTTTAATCAAGAAAGGATGCTGTATTTTGTCAAATGCTTTTTCTGCATCAATTGAAAGGACCATATGGTTCTTCTCTCTCCTCTTATTAATGCGTTCTATCACACTTATTGATTTGCGAATGTTGAACCACCCTTGCATCCCGGGGATAAATCCCACTTGGTCGTGGTGGATGATCCTTTTAATGTATTGTTGGATCCTTTTAGCTAGGATTTTGTTGAGGATTCTGGAATCCATATTCATCAGGGATATCAGTCTGAAATTCTCCTTTTTGATGGGGTCTTTGCCTGGTTTGGGGATTAAGGTAATGCTGGCCTCATAGAATGAGTATGGAAGTTTCCTTCTGTTTCTATTTTTGGAAACAGCTTCAGTAAAATAGGTATTATTTCTTCTTTGAATGTTTGGTAGAATTCCCCAGGGAATCCATCAAGCCCTGGACTCTTGTTTTTGGGGAGGTTTTTGATCACTGCTCCAATCTCGTTACTGGTTATTGGCCTATTCAGGTTGTCAATTTCTTCCTGTTTCAGACTTGGGAGTTTATAGGTTTCCAGGAAGGCCTCCATTTCATCCAAGTTGCTCAGTTTATTGGCATATAGTTGTTGATAATAATTTCTAACAATTGTTTCTATTTCCTTGGTGTTAGTCGTGATCTCTCCCCTTTCATTCATAATTTTATTAATTTGAGTCCTTTCTCTTTCCTTTTCGATAAGTCTGGCCAGTGGTTTATCGATCTTATGAATTCTTTCAAAGAACCAACTTCTAGTTTCTTTGATCTGATCTACTGTGTTTCTCGTTTCTAATTCATTGATCACTGCTCTAATCTTAATCATTTCTCTTCTAATGCATGGCTTAGGCATCATTTGTTGCTTTTTCTCTTGTTCTTTAAGGTGTAGAGTTAGATGGTGAATTCGGGATTTTTCTATTTTTTTGAGTGAGTCTTGGATGGCTACGTATTTCCCCCTTAGGACTTCCTTTGCAGTATCCCATAGGTTTTGGACCGATGTGTTTTTGTTCTCACTGGTTTCCATGAATTGTTTAAGTTCTTCTTTGATTTCCTGGTTGACCCAAACATTCTTGAGCAGAGTGGTCTTTAGCTTCCAAGTGTTTGAATTTCTGCCAAATTTTTTCTTGTTACTGAGTTCCAGTTTTAAAGCATTATGGTCTGAGAATATGCAGGGAATAATCTCAATCTTTTGGTATCGGGTGAGACCTGACTTGTGACCCAGTATGTGGTCTATTCTGGAGAAAGTTCCATGTGCGCTCGAGAAGAATGAGTATTCTGTTGTTTAGGGTCAATGTTCTGTATACATCTATGAGGTCCATGTGGTCCAATGTGTCATTCAAAGCTCTCGTTTCTTTGTTGATTTTCTGCTTAGATGATCTGTCTATTGCTGAGAGTGGAGTATTGAGGTCTCCTACAATTAACATATTGTTATCAATATGACTCTTTATTTTGGTTAACAGTTGGCTTATGTAGATGGCTGCTCCCATGTTGGGGGCGTAGATATTTACAATTGTTAGATCTTCTTGTTGGATAGACCCTTTAAGAATGATATAGTGTCCTTCTGTGTCTCTAACTACAGTCTTTAGTTTAAAATCTAATTTGTCTGATGTAAGAATTGCTACCCCAGCTTTCTTTTGAGATATGGAAGATGGATCTCTATCCCTTCACTTTTAGTCTGGATGTATCTTTAGGTTCAAAATGAGTCTCTTGTAGACAGCATATGGTTGGGTCCTGTCTTTTTATCCAATCTGCAACCCTGTGCCATTTTATGGGAGCATTTAGGCCATTCACATTGAGAGTGATTATTGAAAGATATGAATTAATTGTCATCATGTTGCCTGTGAAGATCTTGTTTTCATAGATTGTCCCTGTAAATTTCTTTTCTATATCACTCGGGGTCTTTCTCCTTTTATAGAACCCCCCTAATATTTCTTGCAGGGCCGGCTTAGTGGTCACATATTCTTTCAGTTTCTGCTGGTCTTGGAAGCTCTGCATCTCTCCATCCATTCTCAATGACAGCCTTGCTGGATAAAGTATTCTTGTCTGCATGTTCTTCTCGTTTAGTACCCTGAATATGTCTTGCCAGCCCATTTTGGCTTGCCAGGTCTCTGTGGATATGTATGATGTTATTCTAATGTTCTTCCCTCTGTATGTAAGGAATCTCTTCCCCCTAACTGCCCTTAAGATGGTTTCCTTGGTTCTAAGGTTTGTGAGTTTTATATTACATGCCAGGGTGTTGGCCTGTTTTCTTTGATCTTGGGAGGGGTCTTCTCTGACTCTAGGACACAAATGTTTGTTTCATTCCCCAGATTAGGGATGTTCTCAGCTACAATTTGCTCAAATATATCTTCTAGTCCTCTCTCTCTCTCCACCCCCTCAGGGATTCCTATTATTCTGACATTGGAACGTTTCATGGTGTCACTTATTTCTCTGATTCTATTTTCATGGATTTTGAGTTGTTTTTCTCTGGCCTCCTCTTTTCCCTTCTTGTCTATTAATTGATCTTTTAGGTCACTAATTCGTTCTTCTGCCTCACTTACAATAGCTGTTAGGTTATCTAGATTAGATTGGATCTCATTGATAGCATTTTTAAGTTCTGCCAGTTCATCTTTATTTCTGCCCTTAGAGACTCTATGTTGCCCTTAATTGATTTCTCCATTCTAGCTATTGTTTTCACAATTGCTAGCCTGAATTCCATCTCTGACATCTTGGTTATATCTGAATCCATTTGTAAATCTGCTGCATAAGTCATAATCTCTGAGTCTTTCCTATTTTGGGGGTTCCTCCTCTTAGTCATTCTGTTGATGGGTGGTTGAGGGAATGTATAGAGTCCAAATTATTGACCACAACCGAAGTAAGTTGCACTTGTTTTATAGGGACCTTAGGGTTGCTGGCCCCTTGTTCTCCCAGCCTGTCTTCTGGGGGAGGGGCCTGCTGCACTGCTACTCAGGCAACCCTGTTTGGGCAGAGTTGCCCTGCCCCCTGTGGTGGGGGATGGGTTCAGTGGAAACTGGTGTTTTTGGGACTTTTGTTCTCTGGCGGCTTTCCCTGGCAGCTTTCTGCATCTCTTTGAGTGTCAGAGCAGAAGAGACCATTTCCAACCCTCTGCCTCAGAGCAGAGAGATCACAGTCTGTTCTTCAGTGAGCTCTCCAGGCCACACTATCTCTGTTTCTGTCTGTGCTGTTATAAACTGCAGCATCCTGGGTCATGCTCCCCTCAGCAGCGCTCCCAGTCCTCCCCTCCAGGTTGGGGCACGTTTCTGCGCTTTGAGTTTCTACAGCTGCCAGCCATCCAGAGTTCACATGAGTGGTCCCGCTGTTCAGGGTTTCCCTCTGGGGGGCTGCCCTAAAGTCCTTTCCCCGCCACTACCGGTCTGTGAGTCTGTGCCCCATCCCCAGCACGGGAGGCTATTGCTCACAGGCAGTGTAGGGTCCCGATGGCCAGGCTCCCTCCCGCTGCTGTTTATCCTCCGATATCTGCCCACAGAATCATGGCTCCCTGCTTTGTACCTCAAAACCAACCACTTGCAATATTCTGTTTGTAGAGATCCAGATCTATCTTCTTACATTTCAGGCTGACTTTGTGCATGTTCAGAGTGGTCTGGTCGATGTCCAGCTCAATTCTGGGGACCAGTTGGAATAGGGTCCCCTACTCCTTTGCCATCTTTTCCCCCTCTGCTGGTGGCAAGGTTAAGGAGGGTAACCTCAAGACTAAAACACCAAAGGAGGGGAAGCCCCACAGCAGCAGAAACCCTGTCTAATCAGAGGAATTGGCAGATAATCCCCATCAGCTATGTATTCCAGAAAGGCCATGTACAAGAGGAAGTATTCAACAGCTAAATCCAGGGTTGAAAAGAAGAAAGAGAAGGTTATTGCTACTGTCACAAAACCAGTTGGTTGTGACAAGAATGGCATCAGAGTAGTTAAACTTCACAAAATGCCTATGTATTATCCTTCTGAAGATGTGCCTTGAAAACTGTTGAGCCATGGCAAAAAAGCTTTCAGTCAGCATGTGAGAAAAGTTCAAACTAGCCTCACTCCTGGCCATTTTGATCATCCTCACTGGGTGCCACAAAGGCAAGATGGTGGTTTTCCTGAAGCAACTGAGCAGTGGCTTGCTTTTTGTGACTGGACGTCTGGCCCTCAATTGAGTTCCTCTATGTAGAACACCGCCAGATTTTGCCATTGCCACCTCCACCAAAATTGATACCAGCAATGTGAAAATCCCAAAATATCTCACTGATGCTTATTTCAAGAAGAAGAGGCTTTGTAAACCCAGACACCAGGAAGGTGAGATTTTCAACACTGAGAAGGAGAAATTTGAGATTACAGAGCAGCACAAGGTTGATCAGAAAGCTGTAGACTAGCAAATTCTGCCAATAATTAAAGCTGTTACTCAGCTTCAGGGCTACCTCTGCTGTGTTTTTTCCCACAAAAGGAATTTATCCTCACAAGTTGGTGTTCTAAATTTCTTACAAGGAACCAAAATTTGTATGGAGCCACAATAGGCCCCAAATAGCCAAAGCAATTCTGAAAAAGAAAAACAAAACTGGGGGCATCACGATTCTGGATTTCAAGTTATATTACAAAGCTGTAGTCGTCAAGACAGTATAATACTGGCAAAAACAAACCCATAGATCAGTGGAACAGAATAAAGAACCAAGAAATGGACCCACAACTATATGGCCAACTAATCTTCGACAAACATAAAAGAATATCCAATGGAAAACAGTCTCTTCAACAAATGGTGTTGGGAAAACTGGAGAGCAATATGTGGAAGACTGAAACTGAACCACTTTCTTATACCACACACAAAAAGACATTCAAAATGGATGACAGACCTAAATGTGAGACAGGAAACCATCAAAATCCTAGAGAACACAGGCACAAACCTCTTTGACCTCGGCTGTAGCAACTTCTTACTAGACATGTCTCCAGAGGCAAGGGGAACAAAAGCAAATATGAACTATTGGGACTTCATCAAGATAAAAAGCTTCTGCACAGTGAAGAAACAATCAACAAAACTAAAAGGCAGCCTATGGAATAGGAGAAGATATTTATAAATGACATATCTGATAAAGGGTTGGTATCCAAAATCTATAAAGGACTTAACAAACTTAACACCCAAAAAACAAATGATCCAGTTAAGAAATGGGCAGAAGGCATGAATAGACAATTTTCCAAAGAAGACATCCAGATGACTAACAGACCCATGAAAAGATGCTCAACATTATTCATCATCAGGGAAATACAAATCAAAACCATGATGAGATACCACCCCACACTGTCAGAATGGCTAAAAATAACAACACAAGAAACAACAGGTGTTGGTGAGGATGTGGAGAAAGGGGAAGGCTTGTGAAAAGTTGGTGGGAATACAAACTGGTGCAGCCACTCTGAACAATATGGAGGTTCCTCAAAAAGTTCAAACAGAACTACTGTAGGGGTGCCTGGGTGGCTCAACCGTTAAGCGTCTGCCTTCGCCTCAGGTCATGATCCCAGGGTCCTGGGATCGAGCCCTGCATCAGATTCCCTGCTCTGCGGGAAGCCTGCTTCTCCCTCTCCCACTCCCCTTGCTTGTGTTCCCTCTCTCGCTGTGTCTCTCTCTGTCAAATAAATAAATAAATAAAATCTTTAAAAAAAATAGAACTACTGTACAATTTAGCAATTGTACTACTAGGTATTTACCCAAAGGATACAAAAATACAGATTCAAAGGGGTACATGCATCCTGATGTTTATAGGAGCATTATCAACGATAGCCAAACAGGAGAGAGCCTGAATGCCCATCAACTGATGAATGGATAATGAAGATATATATATAATGAAATATTACTCAGCCAACAAAAAATGTAATCCTGCCATTTGCAATGACATGGATGGAGCTAAAGTGTATTATGCTAAGTGAAGTAGTCAGAGAAGGACAAATACCATATGATCTCACTCATATGTGAAATTTAAGAAAGAAAACAGATGAACATGTGGGAAGGGGGAAAAGAAAAAAGAGAGAGGGAAACAAACCATAAGAGACTCTTAATGATAAGAGAACAAACTGAGGGTTGTTGGAGGGAGGTGGGTGGGAGATGGGCTAGATGGGTGATGGGTATTAAAGATGAATCACTGAATTCTACTCCAGAAACCAATATTGCACTGTATGTTAACTAACTAAAATTTAAAATAAATAAATAAATAAAAATTTTTCAAAGAACTTAGTTAAATAAGTGATCCATTAAAAAATATTGATTCCTAAAAAAATATTTAAAAATATTGATTCTTATCACTGCTAATGTCAGGATTTTTAGGAGTAGTCTCCATGATGAAAATGAAAGTGATGGTAAATTGTTGCACATATTAATTGACTTCCAGTTAATTACACAATATCACATAGCCACATTTCAGCTGTGCTGCAGGGAGAAAGGCCTGAGTACATGATTATAGTCTTATTGAGACAGATGCCAGTCTTTAAGGTAAGATCAGAATTTTTTCCCCAAAAAATATATTTTTGGGAAACTTAGGTCTAACAGTGAGATATTCACACAGTCTGGAATCTGGAAGCAAAGAGAGGCTATCAATTTGACCCTCTGCCTGAACCCTTGTCTTTTCTCTTCTCTCAGTGTTTGGGATATCCATCTGCCGAGATATTCAGTATGACTTTACAAGGTCCTCATCCACCTAAACTTAATCTCTGAGAATAGCAAGATCTGTTCATCAACCTTTATTTCTTTTTAAAGATTTTGTTTATTTATTTGACAGAGAGAGAGGGGGCACAAGTAGGGGGAGCTGCAGGCAGAGGGAGAGGGAGAAGCAGGCTCCCCGCTGAGCAGGGAGCCCAACACAGTGTTCAATCTCAGGACCCTGGGATTATGACCTGAGCTGAAGGCAGCCACTTAACCGTCTGAGCCACCCAGGCGCCCCTGTTCAGCAACCATTAACCACGTGGGAGTCCACTTTCATGTGTAGCTGAGGGAAGAGATTTTCTGTTGATATATACATGTATGTAGATGTACATATTAAAATAAAAAGCATAGGAGGAAATGAGGGAATTTTGCTTTTGCATTTAAATCAATTTTTCTTTCAAGGCCTGGAGCAATTGTCACACTTTCTTTTCTACCTAAAGGGTGTATACTGCCCTAATCACTAGCACAGCAACCTAAAAACACACCAGTTTTCTGTGAGAAGGGACTGAGCTCTTCACAAGAGGCTTCCCGGGGTGTCCTAGTGTGCTTTCCCTATAAGCTCAAGTCTAGGGGAAGTCAAATAAAACAAGGACCTTATGATGCCTGGCTATTTTTCAAATACAATTCCATTTTCATTTGAGTGAGGATTTCAAGTGAATGTTAACCTCCTTCTTTCCTCTCTTTCTGCCTTCCTTTTATCTTTTTTTAATTCTGTGTATACATGTTTAAAAATTACAAAAGAGCTTCTAATTCAAATATTACAGAAGTGAAGTTTCACCATCCCCCCTGTTTTTGATTACCACAATAAGTTTGGTTAATATCCATCACCTCACATAGTTACATTTTTTTTTCTTGTGATGAGAACTTCTAAGATGTACTCTCTTAGCAACTTTCAAACATACAATACAGTGTTAACTATAGTCACCATGCTATACATGACATTACCAAAAGTTATTTATCTTATAACTGGAAGTTTGTACCCTTTGACCCCCTTAACCCATTTTCCCAACCCTTACCCTTTACCTCTAGCAACCACCAATCTGTTCTCCGTTTAATCCCACTCTTCAGAGTTAACAATTGTTAACAGATTGGTATAAATTCAGAATTTTAATATGCATATATAAACATATACAATCAGATATATAAATTATTTTGGTTTATAAAAATTGGGCATTTTGTATACTTTTCTATGTTTTCTCATTTATCAATATATCATGAATACTTTCCTACATAAATACATATAGATTTCCATCATTGCATGATTCCATAGTATCCCATTGTCAGCCTATTTAACCATTGCCCCATTAACAGAAATTTCATTTATTCCAGTTTTTTTCTATATGAATTTATGCTACAACAAATATACTTGTACAATACAAGGTTTTTTTTGTAACATAAATTATTAGAAATGGAAATCCTGGGTCAAATGTCTACATACTTAAATATTGATAGATTTTGTCAAATTTCCTTTTAAAAAGGCTGCTTCAATTTAAACTCTCACTACCAATGTATAAGAAGGTCTGTTCCCTGGAACTCTTACCAATACTGTGTATTTTAATCCTTTAATTTTTTGCCAGTTTGAAAAAAACTTTTTGCTAGTTCCATGTTGTTTTAATGTGTATTTCATTCATAGTTGGTGAGACAGACCATCTTCCCGTATTTTTGATGGCCATTTATGTTCTTTCTTTTGCAGGACCTATTTCCACCAGAAATTACAGAGGGAAAACAAGACAGCTTTTGTGACAGAGCTCTGATAATGAGAAAGGTATGTCACCTATACTCGGGCAGAAAAATAAAAAGATAGGTGTTTCTTTTTATTAGAAGTACAAATATATCAAATGTATCATGATTGTGTAAGATGATAACTTTAGGAAAAGTTGGGTGAAGGGTACATGAACTTACTGTATTATCTTCGTGACACTTTTGTAAATCTAAAATTACTTCAAAATAAAAAAGTTTTAGCAACAACAAAAAGAAATACAAATATGCTTTTTTAAATAATAAAGGCTGAAAGTAGAATGCATCACTCTGCAAAAGATACACAGATAGGCTTCATAGTATATTTCAGAGACACTAAAGCACTCGAACAGAGGAAAACTGAGGAAATAAGGCTACTGAGGAAGCTGGCAGTGTACTTCTAACCATCCATCCATTTGTTCATTATTTGAAAAACATTTGATAAATATTTTGAGCACCTACAGTATGCTAATCACTGGGCATCTGGTGGTGAAAAAGATCCTAGTCTCTGGAGTAAGATTGACTGGGTTTGAATTTTGACTCCATCTCTTACACTGTGATCTTGTGTGAGTTGTTTAATGTCCTTGTGCTGCAGTTTCCTCATCTGTAAAATGGGTATGATAATAGTATGTACCACATAGGGATGTTAAAACAATTAAATGAGATTAATGCAAGTAAAGTTCTATGCACACAGTAAGCACCTAACTACAGTTCTTGACAAATGAATTTCTGCTTCCTACCCAAAATCAACTCTGGAGATAGAAGCCAGAGGGAAGCATAGATTTCAGGGAAAAGAGCAACCACTCCAACAATACCACTGTAAAAAGCCCTGGAGATACTGAAAGTAGCCTTGAACTGTTGTGTGTAAAAGGTAGATGGTTGTAGCTTGGTTCAAGGGATGGCCAGAGGCATTGGTGATGGGATAGGGCAGAACAAAACTTCTAGTCTTTCTGGGGAAGAAAAGATGGCGGAGGAGTAGGGGACCCTATTTCAACTGGTCCCTGGAATTGAGCTGGATATCTACCAGACCACTCTGAGCACCCACGAAACCAGCTTGAGATGTAAAAAGATCTGGATCTCTACAAACAGAATATCACAGGTGGTTGGTTTTGAGGTATGAAGCGGGGAGCCCTGATTCCACGGGCAGATATCGGAGGATAAACAGCAGCGGGAGGGAGCCTGGCCATGGGGATCCTACAACACCCGTGAGTGACAGCTTCACATGCTGGGGACGGGGCGCAGACTCACAGGCTGGTAGTGGCGGGGAAAGGACTTTAGGGCAGCCCCCGGGGCAGAAACCTGGAGCTGCGGGGTCGCGTGTGTGAACTGGGAGCGGCTGGCGGTTTTAGAAGCACAAAGGGCAGAGACATGCTCCAACCTGGAGGCAGGACTGGGAGCGCTGTGGAGGGGCACATAACCCAGGACGCTGCAGTTTACAGCAGCATGGACAGAAACGGAGACGGTGTGGACTGGAGAGCACTCTGAAGAATAGACTGCGATCTCTCTGCTCTGAGGCAGAGGGTTGGAAATGGTCTCTTCTGCTCTGACTCATGGAAGAGACGCGGAAAGCCACCAGGGAAAGCTGCCAGAGGACAAAAGTTCCAAAAAACCGATTCCCACTGAGCCCATCCCCCACCACGGGGGGGCAGGGCAACTCTGCCCAAACATGGTTGCCTAAGTAACAGCACAGCAGGCCCCTCCCACAGAAGACAGGCTGGGAAAACAAGAGGTCAGCAACCCTAAGGTCCCTAGAAAACAGGTGCATCTTCCTTGGGCTCTGGTCAATAATTTGGACTCTATACATTCCCTCAAACAACCATCAACAGAATGACTAGGAGGAGGAACCCCCAAAATAGAAAAGACTCAGAGATTATGACTTATGCAGCAGATTTACAAATGGACGCAGATATAACCAAGATGTTGGAGATGGAATTCAGGCTAGCAATTGTGAAAACAATAGCTAGAATGGAGAAATCAATTAAGGGCAACATAGAGTCTCTAAGGGCAGAAATGAAAGATGAACTGGCAGAACTTAAAAATGCTATCAATGAGATCCAATCTAATCTAGATATAACAGCTAGGGTAAGTGAGGCAGAAGAACGAATAAGCGACCTGGAAGACAATAAAATAGGTAAAAAGGGAAAAGAGTAGGCCAGGGAAAAACAACTCAAAATCCATGAAAATAGAATCAGAGAAATAAGTGACACCATGAAGCGTTCCAATGTCAGAATAATAGGAATCCCGGAGGGAGTGGAGAGAGAGAGAGGACTAGAAGATGTATTTGAGCAAATTGTAGCTGAGAACTTCCCTAATCTGGGGAATGAAACAAACATTCATATCCTAGAGACAGAGAGGACGCCTCCCAAGATCAAGGAAAACAGGCCAACGCCCCAGCATGTAATATTAAAACTCACAAATCTTAGAACCAAGGAAACCATCTTAAGGGCAGTTAGGGGGAAGAGAGGGAGGAACATCAGAATGACGTCAGACCTATCCACAGAGACCTGGCAAGCCAGAAAGGGCTGGCAAGACATATTCAGGGTGCTAAATGAGAAGAACATACAGCCAAGAGTACTTTATCTGGCAAGGCTGCCATTTAGAATGAAGAGATGCAGAGCTTCCAAGACCAGCAGAAACTGAAAGAATATGTGACCACTAAGCCGGCCCTGCAAGAAATATTAAGGGGGGTTCTATAAAAGGAGAATGACCCCAAGACTGATATACAACAGAAATTTACAGGGACAATCTATGAAAACAAGATCTTCACAGGCAACATGATGACAATTAATTCATATCTTTCAATAATCACTCTCAATGTGAATGGCCTAAATGCTCCCATAAAACGGTACAGGGTTGCAGATTGGATAAAAAGACAGGACCCAACCATATGCTGTCTACAAGAGACTCATTTTGAACCTAAAGATACATCCAGACTAAAAGTGAAGGGATGGAGATCCATCTTCCATATCTCAAAAGAAAGCTGGGGTAGCAATTCTTACATCAGACAAATTAGATTTTAAACTAAAGACTGTAGTTAGAGACACAGAAGGACACTATATCATTCTTAAAGGGTCTATCCAACAAGAAGATCTAACAATTGTAAATATCTACGCCCCCAACATGGGAGCAGCCATCTACATAAGCCAACTGTTAACCAAAATAAAGAGTCATATTGATAACAATATGTTAATTGTAGGAGACCTCAATACTCCACTCTCAGCAATAGACAGATCATCTAAGCAGAAAATCAACAAAGAAACGAGAGCTTTGAATGACACACTGGACCACATGGACCTCATAGATGTATACAGAACATTCCACCCTAAACAACAGAATACTCATTCTTCTCGAGCGCACATGGAACTTTCTCCAGAATAGACCACATACTGGGTCACAAGTCAGGTCTCACCCGATACCAAAAGATTGAGATTATTCCCTGCATATTCTCAGACCATAATGCTTTAAAACTGGAACTCAGTAACAAGAAAAAATTTGGCAGAAATTCAAACACTTGGAAGCTAAAGACCACTCTGCTCAAGAATGTTTGGGTCAACCAGGAAATCAAAGAAGAACTTAAACAATTCATGGAAACCAGTGAGAACAAAAACACATCGGTCCAAAACCTATGGGATACTGCAAAGGAAGTCCTAAGGGGGAAATACGTAGCCATCCAAGACTCACTCAAAAAAATAGAAAAATCCCGAATTCACCATCTAACTCTACACCTTAAAGAACAAGAGAAAAAGCAACAAATGATGCCTAAGCCATGCATTAGAAGAGAAATGATTAAGATTAGAGCAGTGATCAATGAATTAGAAACGAGAAACACAGTAGATCAGATCAAAGAAACTAGAAGTTGGTTCTTTGAAAGAATTCATAAGATCGATAAACCACTGGCCAGACTTATCGAAAAGAAAAGCGAAAGGACTCAAATTAATAAAATTATGAATGAAAGGGGAGAGATCATGACTAACACCAAGGAAATAGAAACAATTGTTAGAAATTATTATCAACAACTATATGCCAATAAGCTGAGCAACCTGGATGAAATGGAGGCCTTCCTGGAAACCTATAAACTCCCAAGTCTGAAACAGGAAGAAATTGACAACCTGAATAGGCCAATAACCAGTAAAAAACAAGAGTCCAGGGCCTGATGGATTCCCTGGGGAATTCTACCAAACATTCAAAGAAGAAATAATACCTATTCTACTGAAGCTGTTTCAAAAAATAGAAACAGAAGGAAACTTCCATACTCATTCTATGAGGCCAGCATTACCTTAATCCCCAAACCAGGCAAAGACCCCATCAAAAAGGAGAATTTCAGACTGATATCCCTGATGAATATGGATTCCAAAATCCTCAACAAAATCCTAGCTAATAGGATCCAACAATACATTAAAAGGATCATCCACCACGACCAAGTGGGATTTATCCCCGGGATGCAAGGGTGGTTCAACATTCGTAAATCAATCAATGTGATAGAACACGTTAATAAGAGGAGGGAGAAGAACCATATGGTCCTCTCAATTGATGCAGAAAAAGCATTTGACAAAATACAGCATCCTTTCTTGATTAAAACTTTTCAGAGTATAGGGATAGAAGGAACATTCCTCATGTTCATAAAATCCAACTATGAAAAACCCACCACGAATATCATCCTCAATGGGGAAAGCTGAGAGCCTTTCCCTTAAGATCAGGAACATGACCAGGATGCCTACTCTCACCACTGTTGTTCAACATAGTACTAGAAGTCCTAGCAACAGCAATCAGACAACAAAAAGAGATAAAATGTATGCAAATTGGCAAAGAAGTCAAACTCTCTCTTTTCGCAGATGACATGATACTTTATGTGGAAACCCAAAAGACTCCACCCCCAAATTACTAGAACTCATCCAGCAATTCAGTAATGTGGCAGGATACAAAATCCCATACACAGAAATCAGATGCTTTCTTATACACTAACGCTGCAACTGTAGAAAAAGAAATTAGAGAAACGATTCCATTTACAATAGCACCAAAAACCATAAGATACCTCAGAATAAACCTAACCAAAGAGGTAAAGGATCTATACTCTAGGAACTACAGAACACTCATGAAAGAAATTGAAGAAGACACAAAAAGATGGAAAGACATTCCATGCTCATGGATCGGAAGAATAAACATTGTTAAAATATCTGTGCTACCCAGAGCAATCTATACCTTCAATGCCATCTTGATCAAAATTCCAATGACATTTATCAAAGTGCTGGAACAAACAATCCTAAAATTGTATGGAATCCGAAAAGACCCCGAATCGCCAAGGAAATGTTGAAAAAGAAAAACAAAGTTGGGGGCATCACATTACCTGATTTCAAGCGATATTACAAAGCAGTGATCACAAAGACAGCCTGGTACTGGCACAAAAACAGACATATAGACCAATGGAACAGAATAGAGAGCCCAGATATGGACCCTCAACTCTATGGTCAAATAATCTTCAGCAAAGTAGGAATAAACATGCAATTGATAAAAGACAGTCTCTCCAATAAATGATGCTGGGAAAATTGGACAGCCACATGCCGAAGAATGAAACTGGACCATTCTCTAACACCATACACAAAGATAAACTCAAAATGGATGAAAGACCTCAATGTGAGACAGGAATCCATTAAAATCCTAGAGGAGAACATAGGCAGTAACCTCTTTGACATCGGCCACAGCAACTTCTTTCAAGATACATCTCCAAAGGCTAGTGAAACAAAAGCAAAATCAAACTTTTGGGACTTCATCAAGATAAAAAGCTTCTGCACAGCAAAGGAAACAGTCACAAAACAAAGAGGCAACCCACAGAATGGGAGAAGATATTTGCAAATGACACTACAGACAAAGCACTGATTTCCAAGTTCTGTAAAGAACCTCTCATACTCAACACACAAAAAGCAAGTAATCAAGTCAAAAAATGGGCAGAAGACATGAACAGACACTTCTCCGAAGAAGACATACAAATGGCTAAGAGACACATGAAAAAATGTTCATCATCATTAGCCATCAGGGAAATTCAAATCAAAACCACATTGAGATACCACCTTACACCAGTTAGAATGGCAAAAATTGACAAGGCAAGAAACAAATGTTGGAGAGGTTGTGGAAAAAGGGGAACCCTCTTACACTGTTGGTGGGAATGCAAGTTGGTACAGCCACTTTGGAAAACAGTGTGGAGGTGTCTCAAAAAATTAAAAATAGAGCTACCCTATGACCCAGAAATTGCACTTCTGGGTATTTACCCAAAAGACACAGATGTAGTGAAAAGAAGGGCCATATGCACCCCAATGTTCATAGCAGCAATGTCTGCAATAGCCAAACTGTGGAAAGAGCTGAGATGCCCTTCAACAGATAAATGGATAAAGAAGATGTGGTCCATCAGAAAGGATGAATACCCAACTTTTACAACAACATGGATGGGACTGGAGGAGATTATGTTAAGTGAAATAAGTCAAGCAGAGAAAGTCAATTATCATATGGTTTCACTTATTTGTGGAACATAAGGAATAGCATGGAGGACATTAGGAGAAGGAAGGGAAAAATGAAGGGGGGGAAATCAGAGGGAGAGATGAACCATGAGAGACTATGGACTCTGAGAAACAAACTGAGGGTTTTAGAAGGGAGGGGGGTGGGGGGATGAGTTAGCCCGGTGATGGGATTTAAGGAGGGCAAGTAATGCATGGAGCACTGGGTGTTATACGGAAACAATGAATTCTGGATCACTACATCAAAAACTAATGATGTATTGGGGCGCCTGGGTGGCTCAGTCGTTAAGCGTCTGCCTTCCGCTCAGGTCATGATCCCAGGGTCCTGGGATCGAGCCCCGCATCGGGCTCCCTGCTCCGCGGGAAGCCTGCTTCTCCCTCTCCCGCTCCCCCTGCTTGTATTCCCTCTCTCGCTGTGTCTCTCTCTGTCAAATAAATAAATAAAAAATCTTTAAAAAAAAAACTAATGATGTATTGTATGGTGACTAACATAATAAAATAAAATTAAATTAAATTAAATAAATAAATAAATAAATAAATAAATAAAACCCTTCCCACCAACATAGCCTTCTTGGCTTCAGGTTTCTTCTCCTTAGTATCTGGCTTCTCAGCTTTTTCACTGACCATCTTGGAAGATGGGAAAGAAGACTCAGTAGGAATCAATATTAAGCTTGTACAGCTTAGCCTGCTAAAAGGATGAGGAAAATAAAATAAAAATAATAAGCACCCAGAAAAAACACAACTTATGTTGTTGCAGCCATATTTATTTATATAACAGTAATCATTTTCAAAATAGCAGTGACTAGTGTTTGACGGTCTCTGTGTGAGCTATTAGCCTGAGAAACATAGGCTTGTAATTATTAAGGAGGAAACAGATGAGGAGTATAGACAGAAGGGATGTTCAATCAATAGGTAAGTCTGCATTTGGAGAATAAAGGCTTACCCTTTTCAAAAATAGACTAGATTATACTATGAGTCCAACCAGATAGAACCATACTCATCTATTTTTTTAACATTTATTTGAGAGAGAGAGAAAGAGCACCCGCATATGCAAGCATGGGGGGGGGCAGAGGGAGAGAGAGAATCTCTAGCAGACTCCCCACTGAGCATGGAGCCCAACGAAGGGCTCAATCTCATGACCCTGAGATCATGACCTGAGCAGAAACCAAGAGTCAAATGCTTAACTTACTGAGCCACCCAGGTGCCCCAGAACCATACTCATCTAAAAAAAATTTTTTAAATGGCATGGAGTAGATGCCATCAGTACAAATATACCTCAACAATTCTAGTGACAGAAAATCTTCATTAAGTACTTTAAATTTGAGCTTTTTCCATCAGCTGTACTAAGTGAAGAACCCTTAGTTGTGCCCAATCATTTAGGAGTCTGGAGTCTGCAAAGGTCAAGGAATTAGGTGTGGGAAGCCTTCAAATCCTTGCTACTCAGTGGTCCCCAGACTAGCAACATAGACATCATTGGGAGGTTATTAGAAATGCAAGTTCACAGACCCCACCTCAGCCAGGTGAATGGAGTCAGAATCTGCACATAAACAAGATCCTTAGGTGATTCATATTAAAGCCTGAGAAGTGCTGCTCTGGTTGTTAGCTGGGAGTTTGACTTGCCCAATTTTAAGCACCAGAATCATGTTTCTAGTAGCTAAATCTCAGTATCCACCCTCATTCCTAGTTCTGACAAGTGCACCCTTACTGTGTACCCAGCCAAGTATCAGGCCTTTAGGAACAAAAAACAAGGATACCCCCCATATTCTTAGGAGTAAATCCTCTGGTTGAAGGGAGAGAAGAAAGGCATATAAGTGCCAATCCACCTCCTTTCCCACCTTCTCTCCCACTCTTTTCCCTAATGCATTTCATACTCTAGCCTGATCTCTGCTCTAGGCTAGAGTATAGCTCTACTCTAGGACTGATCTCTATTCTCTAAATGTGCCTTGTGCTTTTGCATCTTTGTATTGTCAATATTCCCTCTGCCTGGAACTTTTGCTGTCCACCCACATCTTTGACTGTTGAAATCCTACACACATGTCAAGAGCCCATGCCTGCCTACCCCAAATTATTCTGTCTACCATTCCCCAAGTGTTCATTCCCATATGTGCACTTTCACCATTATCCAGTAACACTTGTCTTCAGACTAGCTGAAAAGATTGATGAAGACTTCTGAAGAATAAAAGAAACTTCAAGTGTAATTTCAACTTTCTCCCAGATAAACACAATAACCCCCTTAATTCGTGAACTTAGGGTTGTCTTTGACCTCCTCTTCTTCTTCTAAATGTTTTCATTTCATTTCCAAAACACTACTGAGGTAAAGCATTGCCAAAATATCACTCTTAGTTTGAAATCAAATTTTAAGACTTCATAGATATTTTATATGTTTCACTCAGGGATCAAACTATCAGTCCACAAACACTGGACTACACTGAGAATATTTCTCACCCTCCTACATGTCTTACACAAAACAACAAACACACAAACACACGCATGAACCCAGCGGCTCTCAACTAGTCTCTTGAGCAAGTCACCTGAATTAACAGCAAACACTGGGTGTAATTTTCAGTGGATACTCTAGATGGTAGCATTGTGCACATTATTCTTTTACTTCTTTTTATTGATTCCCTAATTCATCATTTAATACATCAGGAAAGGCCTATGAGTAGAGAGGAGATAGAGGGTCATACACTAATAGGTACCCATGCAAAGTGAAAATTAATAACGATGTTAGAACATTTCCAAAATTCTATTGCTTCTCAAGCCAGTTTCACATCTCTCTTTTCTCCGTTGCCTAAATTCTCAGAATTGCAGTCCCAACCATAGACTCTACTGCCTTACCTCTCACTCAATTTGCCAACCTTTGCAATCTGACTTTGTCCGCTCCCCATTCAATCCTTCTGAAATCATTATTTCTTTAAGATCTCCTGCGGTCTCCTGGTCCCTAGATTCAAATGCCTCTTCTCAGGGCTCATCCTAACTTATTTCTCCAAAACATTTACAAGGTAATTACCTCCTCCTTTTTTTTCTCACAATTTCCCTAAGTTTTTTATTTTAAAAAAATTTCAAAATATAAAATACATAAAGTTGAAAGAATACTACAGTGAGCAGCCACATAGCTTTTACTTAGCTTCACAGATTAACATTTCACTACTTTTTCACCATCCCTCCTTCCCTTTCCCTGCTTCTCCCTTCCCCATCACCTTCTCCCAGCCCCCTTGTTTCTCTCCAGACATCATGACACTCTAAATACTTCAGCATACATTTTCTAAGTTGCAGATATCATTACACTTGAACTCTAGGTTTTTTTAATGTGCATCTCCTAAGATTAAGATTATCTTCTCTTGACACCCTCCATGAAACTCTTAGCTCTCCTTCCCTTCCCTTGGTTCTCCTTCTACCTCTGACCACACCTTTCTGGATGCACAAGGCAGAGAGCAGGGGGGCATGAAGAGTCTGGTCCTGGTTCTGACACAAACTAGCTCTGTGTTTTGAAAGAAGAAAGAAAACCTTTTTCTTTATCAAAGTAATATAGGCTCATTGTAGAAAATAGGGAATATACAAGGTTTTAAGAAAATAAAAACTATCTAAACCCACCATCTAGAGATGATTTCATTTTTCAGTATGTCCAAATGCATACTATATCTTATATAATTGAGCTGATAAAATGCATACAATACTCTATCCTGTTTTTTATTTAACATTGAAAAGAATTAAAATTCTTTATAAAACATTTTTATTGGCTGCATATTGTTTTACTGGATATAATCTTAAAGAAAAAGTAACACTTCCATTTTTTAAGTGAGCAAAGGGTTAAACAGAAAATTCATAAAAGGATACAAATAGAAAAAGGATCATGAAAAAAGTGTTCAAATTAACTAGTAATCAAAAATAATTTCAGATTGGGGAGCCTGGGTGGCTCACTCATTAAGCATCTGCCTTCAGCTCAGGTCATGATCCCAGGGCCCTGAGATGGAGCCCCTTATGGGGCTACGTGGGAAGCCTGCTTCTCCCTCTCCCACTCCCCCTGCTTGTGTTCCATCTCAATGTTTCTCTTTCTGTCAAATAAATAAATAAAATCTTTTAAAAAATAATTTCAGATTAAATAACACACCATTTTTACCTACCAAACTAACAAAAATGTTTTAAGAAAAAAAATAATAACCAAGGTTGGAAAAAGATACAAGAGAACAGATACTCCACAAATGTTGCTGATTAAGGTGCAAATTAGTATAATTTGGGGGGCTAAAATTTAGCAGTATATAATTTTAAAATCTTAAAAATACACATAACACTTTAACCAGCAAATACACTTGTAGGAATTTATTCTAACAAGATAATTTGGCAATTGCACCACCATGTATGCACAAAGATGTTCATAGCAGGGTGATTTATTAGAGATTGTTTCCAATTTATTGCTAAATAAATATAACATGGAATTAACTCAGTAAATTATGGTACAGCCATACAACAGAATACTAAGCAGCCATTAAGTACATTGTTGTATTAACTATTAATAGAATTCTAAGGAAATAAGAAGACTATGTGAAAAATTTGATTTTCTGTGTTTGACATTTCTGTACTCTTTGAGATGTTTTTCCCAATGAATGTGCATTACTTCTGTAATTAGTAAGGAATAAAGATTTTTTAAATGTTGTAAACATGTATTTATTAATATGAAATATATCAACAATAAACTGATAATTGAATAAAGTCCTTTATAGAAAATATGTATGATGCTTTCATTAACAGCTTTAATAAGATGTAATTTACATACCATAAAATTCACCCATTTGAAGTACAGTTCCATAGGTTTTGGTATATTTTCAGAGTTATGCAACTATCACCATATTCTAATTTTAGAACACTTTTATCATCAGTAATTTACTCCTTTTATGACTGAATAGTATTCCATTGAATGGATATACGACTTTGGTTATCCATTCACCAGTTGATGAACATTTGACTTCTTTCCATTTCTTAGCTATTATGAATAACATGGTCATGTGCAAGATTTTGTATGGACATATGTTTTCATCTCTCTTGAGTAGATAACTAGAAGGAGACTTGTTAAATCTTATGGTTAAACTGTTTAACATTTTGAAAAACTGTCAAAGTGTTTTCTATAGAGGCTGCACCATTCTACATACAAACCAGAATGTATAAGGGTTCCAATTTCTTCACATCTTCATGAATACTTGTTATCTATCTTTCTTTCTTTTATTTTTTTAATTTTATTTTATGTTATGTTAATCAGCATACATTACATCATTAGTTTTTGATGTAGTGTTCCATGATTCATTGTTTGCGTATAACACCCAGTGCTCCATTCAATACGTGCCCTCTTTAATACCCATCACCAGGCTAACCCATCTCCCCACCTCCCTCCCCTCTAGAACCCTCAGTTTGTTTCTCAGAGTCCATAACCTCTCATGGTTTGTCTCCCCCTCCATTTCCCCCCCTTCATTTTTCCCTTCCTACTATCTTCTTTTTTTTTTTTTAACATATAATGTATTATTTGTTTCAGAGGTACAGGTCTATGATTCAACAATCTTACACAATTCACAGTGCTCACCATAGCACATACCCTTCCCAATGTCTATCACCCAGCCACCCCATCCCTCTCACCCCCGCCACTCCAGCAACCCTGTTTGTTTCTTGAGATTAAGAATTCCTCATATCAGTGAGATCATATGTTACATGTCTTTCTCTGATTGACTTATTTCGCTTAGCATAATACCCTCTAGTTCCAGCCAAGTCATTGCAAATGGCAAGATTTTGTTTTTTGATGGCTGCATAATATTCCATTGTATATATATATACCACTTCTTCTTTATCCATTCATCTGTTGATGGACATCTTGGTTCTTTCCACAGTTTGGCTATTGTGGACATTGCTGCTATAAACATTGGGGTGCACGTACCCCTTCGGATCACTACATTTGTATCTTTGGGGTAAATACCCAGTAGTGCAATTGCTGGGTCGTATGGTAACTCTATCTTCAACTTTTTGAGGAACCTCCATACTGTTTTCCAGAGTGGCTGCACCAGCTTGCATTCCCACCAACAGTGTAGGAGGGTTCCCCTTTCTCCGCATTCCCGCCAACATCTGTCATTTCCTGACTTGTTAATTTTAGCCATTCTGACTGGTGTGAGGTGGTATCTCATTGTGGTTTTGATTTGGATTTCCCTGATGCAGAGCGATGTTAAGCACTTTTTCCATGTGTCTGTTGGCCATTTGGATGTCTTCTTTGCAGAAATGTCTCTTCATGTCTTCTGCCCATTTCTTGATTAGATCATTTGTTCTTTGGGTGTTGAGTTTGATAAGTTCTTTATAGATTTTGGATACTAGCCCTTTATCTGATATGTCATTTGCAAATATCTTCTCCCATTCTGTCGGTTGTCTTTTGGTTTTGTTGACTGTTTCCTTTGCTGTGCAAAAGCTTTTTATCTTGATGAAGTCCCAATAGTTCATTTTGGCCCTTGCTTCCCTTGCCTTTGGCAATGTTTCTAGGAAGAAGTTGCTGCAGCTGAGGTCAAAGAGGTTGCTGCCTATGATCTCCTCTAGGATTTTGATGGATTCCTGTCTCACGTTTAGGTCTTTCAACCATTTTGAGTCTATTTTTGTGTGTGGTGTAAGGAAATGGTCCAGTTTCTGTTTGTGCATGTGGCTGTCCAATTTTCCCAACACCATTTGTTGAAGAGACTGTCTTTTTTCCATTGGACATTCTTTCCTGCTTTGTCGAAGATCAGTTGACCATAGAGTTGAGGGTCCATTTCTGGGCTCTCTAGGGCCAGATGGCTTCCCAGGGGAATTCTACCAAACATTTAAAGAAGAATTAATACCTATGCTTCTGAAACTGTTCCAAAAAATAGAAATGGAAGGAAAACTTCCAAACTCATTTTATGAGGCCAGCATTACCTTGATCCCAAAACCAGACAAAGACTTCCATCAAAAAGGAGAATTACAGACCAATATCCCTGATGAACATGGATGCAAAACTCCTCACCAAAATACTAGCCAATAGGATCCAACAGTACATTAAAAAGATTATTCACCACAATCAAGTGGGATTTATTCCTGGGCTGCAAGGTTGGTTCAACATCCGCAAATCAATCAATGTGATACAATACATTAATAAAAGAGAGAACAAGAACCATATGATCCTCTCAATAGATGCAGAAAAGGCATTTGACAAAGTACAGCATTCTTTCTTGATCAAAATTCTTCACAATATAGGGATAGAGTGTACATACTTCAATATCATAAAAGCCATCTATGAAAAACCCACAGCAAATATCATACTCAATGGGGAAAAACTGAGAACTTTTCCCCTAAGGTCAGGAACACAGCAGGGATGTCCACTATCACCACTGCTATTCAACATAGTACTAAAAGTCCTAGCCACAGCAATCAGACAACAAAAAGAAATAAAAGGCATCCAAATTGGCAAAGAAGAAGTCAAACTCTCACTCTTTGCAGATGATGTGATACTTTATGTGGAAAACCCAAAAGACTCCACCCCAAAACTGCTAGAATTCATACAGGAATTCAGTAAAGTGGCAGGATATAAAAATCAATGTACAGAAATCAGTTGCATTTCTATACACCAACAACAAGACAGAAGAAAGAGAAATTAAGGAGTCGATCCCATTTACAATTGCACCCAAAATCATAAGATACCGAGGAATAAATCTAACCAAAGAGGCAAAGAATCTGTACTCAGAAAACTATAAAATACTCATGAAGGAAAAGGAGGAAGACACAAAGAAATGGAAAAACGTTCCATGCTCATGGATTGGAAGAACAAATATTGTGAAGATGTCAATGCTACCTAGAGCAATCTACACATTCAATGCAATCCCCATCAAAATACCATCCACTTTTTTCAAAGAAATGGGACAAATAATCCTAAAATTTCTATGGAAACAGAAAAGACCCTGAATAGCCAGAGGAATGTTGAAAAAGAAAAGCAAAGCTGGCGGCATCACAATTCCGGACTTCCAGCTCTATTACAAAGCTGTCATCATCAAGACAGTATGGTACTGGCACAGAAACAGACACATAGATCAATCTATCTTTCTTATTATAGCCATTCCACTGTGTATGAAGCCACTTTGTGACTTTGATTTGCATTTCTTTTTTTGACTAATGATGTTGAACATCTTTTCATGTTTTTATTAAGCCGTTTCTATATGTGTTATTTGTCATTTTTATCATTGAATGTTAAGAGTTCTTTATATGTTCTAGATAAAAGTTCTTTGTAATGTATATGACTCCACAAATATTTTCTTCCAGTCTGTGGATTGTCTTTTCTTTTTATGGCTGGTGCTTTTGGTGTCATACCTAACAAAACACTGCCTAACCAAAGGTCATGAACATTTACTCCTATGTCTTCTTCTAAGAGTTTTACACTTTAGCTCTTACATTTAAGTCTGTGATCCATTATGAGTTAGTTTTTATGAATGGTGTAATGTAGGGGGTCCAAGTTCAGTCTTTTGTATGTGGATATCCGGTTGTTTAGCACTATTGGTTGAAAAGACTATTCTTTACCAGATAATTGTCATGGCTCCCTTGTCAAACATTAATTGATCATAAATATTAAGGTATTTTTATGGACTCTCAATTCTATTCCATGGATCTATATCTCTATCCTACGCTGACACAACACTGAGTTACTATTTTTAACCATTTATACATATGAAGAGAAAAACAATCTGAAAATAAATACATCAAGTTATTAAAAATAAAATATTCTATTGTATAGCTGTACCATATGTACAGCTCTAGTTGTAGTTGTAGTTCCCTCTAGTTGGGTATTTTAAGCTGCTTCCACATTTTCACCATTATAAGTACCATTGTGATGAGCATCCCTCCATAAAAACTACTCTATTTCAGATTACTTCCTTAAGGTAGATTCCTATCAATGGATTCACTAGTCAAAAGGAAGAATATTTTTAAGATTCTAAATAGATAAGAAGGAAGGAAAGAAAAAAGGAAGGAAGAAAGGTAGGAAATAAACATGCTGAAATTACATAATAGCTGCATTGATTTATATTCCCAACAAGATGTGTTACTTGGAGCAACTCATTTACCTTCTCTGTGCCTTGGGTTTCCCATCTGTCAAATGAGGTTAACAAAGCTATCCCTCCTTTATTAACAAAGATGCTGTGAAAACCAAATGAAATCCTTAATACAACAGAGCTTTAACAAGTTTTAAAAGTGCTAGAGACACATAGTATACTAATATTTCTGTTTATTTTGTCCAAATATATTCAACAAGCATTTATTGAACACCTACTTCCTATAGAGAACTATGAGAGACACAAAAATGAAAAAAAGGGGGGGGCGCCTGGGTGGCTCAGTCGTTAAGCGTCTGCCTTCGGCTTGGGTTGTGGTCCCAGGGTCTTGGGACCAAGCCCCACATCAGGCTCCCTGCTTGGCGGGAGGCCTGCTTCTCCCTCTCCCACTCCCCCTGCTGTGTTCCTGCTCTCACTATGTCTCTGTCAAATAAATAAATAAAATCTTTTAAAAATATATATAAATACATTTAAAAGTGAAGAAAAAATCCATTTTGGAAATAGAAATTTATTGATCAGATTGGAGGCAGAAACCATATCTGGTGAAAGATATAAGAAAACTTGTAGTACAAGGGAATGTAATAGCTGTTATAATAGATGTTATAAACAAAATTCTTTTTTTATTTTTTTTATTTTTTTATTTTTTTAAAGATTTTATTTATTTATTTGACAGAGAGAGAGATAGCAAGAGCAGGAACACAAGCAGGGGGAGTGGGAGAGGGAGAAGCAGGCTTCCCGCCAAGCAGGGAGCCCGATGTGGGACTCGATCCCAGGACTCTGGGATCATGACCTGAGCCGAAGGCAGACACTTAACGACTGAGCCACCCAGGCGCCCCTAAACAAAATTCTTTTAATTCACAGAAGATGACAAGATTAATTTTACATGTGGAAATGAGAAAAACTTCTCAAAAAAGGTAGTATGTGAGCTAGGAATAGAAATTTGATGGAGGTTATCATGTTGTGTTCTCATGCTTTAGAGAAAATAACAGAATTTTCTTATGTTGTTTCTATTTCTGATTTTGCTTCTGATTTGTTTTTCTTATTATTTTTCCCAGAGTTAAGATTTTATTCGACTAACTAGAAAGTTAGGGTTACTCTATCAGCCCTGGAATGGTTAAAGACACCTGTTGAGGGGCACCCGGGTGGCTCAGTCAGTTAAGCATCTGCTTTCAGCTCAGGTCATTATCCCAGGGTTCTGGGATTCAGCACTGTCCTGGGTTCCTGTTCAGCAGGGAGTCTGCTTCTCCCTCTCCCTGCTCCCCGCTCAAGCTCTCTCTCACTATCTCTCCCACTCTCTCTCTCTCTCAAATAAATAACATATTTTTAAAAATAAAAAAATAAAGACACCTGTTGACAGTCAAATAGTTAGAATACAGAGATTTGGATATGCTTTCCACAGCAATTTTACTCTAGCTTTTTATACAATGGAAAAAGTTTATTTGTATAGTTTGGCCTCATCCCGCATATCAGGAGTTGTCAAAATTATTGACTGATTGATCAGATGTTTTTATTTCTTCTGATCCTAGTTTTATTACTATCGTAATCGAAATGTACTTGTTCTTCAACCCTTTCAACATTATATTGGGAGACGATTATCCATTTCTGCATGTCTTACAAGCAGAGGCACTGACTATATTTTCAAGAATGTTTATAAAGCAAACATCCATGAAAGATAAAAATAGTGTCTTCTTCTGAAGTAAATGGTAGATTTGTTTATTGTCCAGTATAGTGTAAGTTTTCCTCCCACTCTGCTCTCATAGATAATCTCCCCTAGCCATACAACCCTTCTTATCAAGGGGACAAAACACAGTTCCTGCTTTTCCCTGCATAGTGGGTTTCAGTTCTCTGCCATCCTGAAGAATTATTCAAACAAACCAAACACATCTTCCCACAGGAACCAAGGGGCACTTTGTCCTGTAGATACTACAAAACTTGCTTTCCACAGTCTCTGGTTGTTAACTCAGTTCCTGTGTGCAACTCCGTGTGTCCTGCAAGGCATGTGGTATTCTCTTCCTCTGGGCTGTGAGTATATTTGACTAATAAACTGCTGTGGATCTCATCTGTCCAGTGTCATGTGTCATGTGTTTGGCCATCCCATAACCTTAGAGTAGGACTCCCTCACTCACCAATAGGGGTGAAGAAAAGGTGATTAAAACCTCTAGTTTAATAAAAATAATGTTTCCATCGAAAGCAAAAGTTGAATAGGTTAATGTACAGCCCATTATAAAAGATTCAAGTTCCCTAAATGCAGGATTCCTCAGCTGTGATGCAAACCCACTGTGTACACAGCTTCAATCCAGGCCCCTCTACATCACTCTGTGGGAAGGGAGGGTAGGTATGACAAGGGGGATCTGATATGAACATGAAGCTCATGCTGCTTGTTGTGCAATGAGTAGTGATCTCCTTTGTCTCTGACCCAGGACTTCCCTATCTTCAGCAAGTATCCATGAAAATAGCATGCAAGTAAAGTCTCAGATCCCTCACAGTCCTTGACATATTGTACAGCCTGATATAACAACCTTACAGGGTTTCCTGAATGTCTTTTCTTTATTAATCAACCAATACAAGCCCAGTTTGCAATGGTTCTCAGTGGCACATGGTCTGGTTCAGTTCAAGTTAAAGTCTTTGGTCAATCTGGTTCACTGATATTACAAGTTTTCTTTCTTGTATGTTATTAAAACCACAATATTGACTTCCAGTTGTTGAAAAATGTCATCAATACCACTGGGACACTGAAATCATTGACTGTTGCCTACAGTAAAAGAGTCCTAATTAAATAAAGATGGAAATTATTGGTACATACAGAGATCTTATTATTCTCCAAGTATTCATTATCAGATCTACACTGTAGGGACCAAAGTGGCCATAACACCAAAAATATGCATAAATGAACTAACCATAGTAAAATTAGGCCCCATTTAAACATCCTCCTTGACTAGTTTTAGTGTCTATCCCTGACCATTGCAGCAGTGGTGTTTATTTACTATAAATATCCAACAATGCACAGTGCAAATTTCAAAATGAAATTGAAAAATTTGCAAAAGATGTAGAAATATGCAGTATATAAAAGATGTTGGTGAACTAGTCAAATAACTCACAAAGTCATTGGCAAATGATGACCTGGCAAAGTTAAATCAGTTAACAATTGAAGAGGAGAAAATGGACAAGGATGATGATAGCATTGACATTTCAAAAGAGAATTATTTGAATAATAAAAGCTTAAGAGAGTTCCCTGGAAAAAATGATGCAGCTCTCAAACTGCATTTTTGCAAAAATGACCCTTTAATGAAAGTCAAATGTGAAGTGAAGGGTATTATAATACAATCACATAAGTTTGTCAGAAAATTATACCCTAAAAAGGAAAAATTTATTCTCTGTTTTAAGAATTAGAAAATAGTTGAATTTGAATCTGAATTAAGTTAAATGTAAGATAAAACTCTTTTCATAATTGTTTCACTTTTAAACTAAAATACTAATAAAACTTTTTATTTTTCCACTATTCATCATGAAATGTCCCTTATTTCCTATACATTTACTTTAAGTGCCTTTTTCTGATACCAGTTTCTCCAGATAATCAGAACTCCCTATGATTAGTTAGCAAACCACTATATCAGGCCTCCTTTGATCCCCTAGTATATATTCCACTAGCACAGTATTTCCTAAGGGTGATACCCATACCACTGATGGTACCCTAGATGGTTGTAGGTGATTTGGGAATGATGCTTACATATTTATTTTAATATGTATTAGAAAAAATATAACCAATTGATTAAGCCCAAGTTTTCATAGACTATTGTGGCTTAAGACAAAGCTAAATTTTTTAAAGGTGAACTGATTTAAAATTAAGTTAAAATAAATGTTAATTATTGCTGTGTAGATGTAGGTATATATGGCAAAAGTTACAACTGTGGTTCATAAATAACTCAGTTTAGGAACATTACACTAGCATAAAGTTACCAGGCACAAAACTCAGGTACTTTCAGAGATGACATCCACCAGTGAGGAGTGTGCTGGGCAGGATAACAGAGCCTCACATTAGTGATGTGATGGGCCCTTTCACATCATAATTATAGAACAGGTCCCAACTATTCAGACACACTTAAAACTCTCCAGGAACAAATATTTAAGAGTAATTAAGGACAGGTTTTTTTTATCCCCCATCTCCCCTTTCTGTATGTCACTCATCTCTATCTACTCTCTGAACACCGTACTCCCCACTCCTGCCTCATTCTTACTGTTTTTACCTGAAGGCTTGACCCTATCCCACTTTCTTATACTAATCCAGTCTGGAGTCTCAGAGCACTTTAAAAGCTTCAACATTGTCCACATCAAACATCAGGGAAGCAAAATGCTTCTCCCTCTCAGTGTAGGCACCTCTCTCTCTTTCTCTCTCTCTCATTCTCTCTCTCAGTATGTGTGTGTGTGTGTGTGTGTGTGTGTGTGTGTGTGTGTGTGTGTGTATTGAGGGAGGTAATATGGAGGCAGTTATACTCATGGGTTTCTATCTTTATTCTCAGTTCAAATGCATTTTCTAGTAAGCTAGCTCTTATATCAAATGATTGAGGGAAAGGAAGCTCTGTTAAAAACTTAGCACTTTTTGGGGCGCCTGGGTGAGTCAGTTGGTTAAGCGACTGCCTTTGTCTCAGGTCATGATCTCAGGGTCCTGGGATCGAGCCCTGCATCGGGCTCCCTGCTCGGCGGGAAGCCTGCTTCTCCCTTTCCCACTCCCCCTGCTTGTGTTCCCTCTCTCGCTGTCTCTCTCTCTGTCAAATAAATAAATAAAAATCTTTAAAAAAAACAAAAACTTAGCACTTTTCTTTGGGGTGCCTGGGTAGCTTAGTCAGTTAAACTTCCGCCATCCCCTCATGTCATGATCCTGGGGTCCTGGGATTGAGCCCCGCATCAGGCTCCTTGCTTGGCAGAGAGCTTGCTTCTCCCTCTCCCTCTACCTTTCCCTTCTGGCTCGTGCTCGCTCTCACTTTCTCTCTCTCAAATAAATAAATAATAAAATCTTTAAAAAAAAAACTTAGCACTAAGGTGGTTGAAACATTAATAAGGAAGGGAGGAAACCTGATTTTAAAGCTTCACAGTCTATTGCTTTCAAGAGGTAGGGATCTTTGGGATGGACTATGGCTTTCTAAACTTCAGTCATCTACCGCATTCCTAATTTTTGCCATGTCCTGTTACAACCTATACTCTAGTTCACTTAAGATTTTTCTTTGAATCAATTAATTTTCTTTACCTTGCCTCATCTTAAGCAATGATACTTGTGAAAATATAGTTTTATGTCCTACTTACATTTTTTCTATACAACTTAAAATGTATAATATCATTCGCAAATATCTTCTTCCATTCTGTCGGTTGTCTTTTGGTTTAGTTGACTCTTTCTTTTGCTGTGCAAAAGCTTTTTATCTTGATGAAGTCCCAATAGTTCATTTTTGCCCTTGCTTCCCTTGCCTTTGGCCATGTTTCTAGGAAGAAGCTGCTGCGGCTGAGGTCAAAGAGGTTGCTGCCTGTGTTCTCCTTTGGGGAAATCAGAGGGGGAGACGAACCATGAGAGACTATGGACTCTGAGAAGCAAACTGAGCGTTCTAGAGGGGAGGGGGTGGGGGATGGGTTAGCCCGGTGATGGGTATTAAGGAGAGCACGTACTGCATGGAGCATTGGGTGTTATACGCAAACGATGAATCATGGAACACTACATCAAAAACTAATGATGTAATGTATGGTGATTAACATAACACAATAAAAAAAAGAAGAAAAAAGGTAAAATATATAATATCAAACATTTACTGAGTGAGTACTATGAGCCAGATGCTGTACTAAGTGCTTATACAGATTACCTCATATAAGACTCACATTAAGCCTATGAATTAAATACTATCATTATTTTCATTTTACAGATGAGAAAACTGAGGCACAGAAGATTAACATGTCAAAGGCCACATAGCTAGAAATCTGTAAGAATAAACGAATTTAGCAAAGTTGCAAGATATAAAATCAACACACAAAAAATCAGTTGCTTTTTTTTTTCAAAGATTTTATTTATTTGTCAGAGAGCGAGCACAAGCAGGGGGAGCAGCAGAGGCAGAGGGAGAAGCAGGCTTCCCGCTGAGCAAGGAGCCCTATGCGGGGCTCAATCCCAAGATCCTGAAACCACGACCTGAGCTGAAGGCAGAGGCTTAACCGACTGAGCCACCCAGGCACCCATCAGTTGTTTTTCTAGACACAAACAATAAACAATCTGAAAAGTATATGAAAGCAATCCCATTTACAATAGCATGAAAAAGAATAAAATGCTTAGGAATAAACTTAACCAAGGAGGTGAAAAACTTCTATAACTGACAACCACAAAATGATCTGGAAAGAAAGAAAAACAGGTTAATTGACAGATATCTGTGTTCATGGGTTGAAAGACTTAATACTGTTAACATGTCAATACTACTCAAAGTGATTTACAAATTCTATGCAATCCCTATCAAAATATCAATGACATTTTCTTCAGAAATAGAAATACGCTTTTAAAATTTATATGTTATCTCAAGAGACCCCGAAAATAATCAAGGATTGGTATGTCATAAAATATTTTATTTTAATATCTCTGATTATGAAAGAAATTGGGGTATATTTTTATATTTTTAAGAGATCTTTGCATTTCTTTGAAATGTCTATTCATGTCCTATGCCAATTTTTTATAGAATTATTTTTTTTCCTTTTCAATTTCTATGAAAGAGAAGTTCTTCTGTGATATGAATTGAAAATATTTTCTTAGTTTTTCTTATTTTTTTTTACTTTGCTTACAATGATTTTTCCAATAAAGAAGCGTTTTTTTAATGTAGTCAAATTTCTCAAACTTTTTTTTTAATGTCTTCTGGATTTTGAGTCATAGTTTAAAAGGCTTTCTCCCATTCCAAGACTATAAAGGAATTCATCTATGTTTTCTTTTGGTAATTTGTGGTTTTATTTCTCTTTAACTTTAAATCATTGATACATTTGGAGTTTAGCCTATGTGGCATGAGATATGAATCCAACTTTATCTTTTTCCAGCATCATTTATCAAAAATTCCATCTATACCACAATGCTAAGATGTCCTATAGTAAATTCCCATATCTATTTTAGTATATTTCTGGATTATTTCTGTACCATCTATTCAGTCACCAATACTACATTTTTTTAACTTTTGAGGCTTTATAATATGTTTCAATTTTTTATTTTTATTTTTCAAAGATTCTCAGTTATTTTTACCTGCTTATTTTCCATATGAACTTTAGAATTCTGTTCAAGAGAAAAATATTATTGACATTTTGTTAGGATTGCATTACTTTTATAAATTAACTTAAAAAGAATTAATATTTTTACAATGTGAATTTTCCCTACCCACAGATAGAGTATATCTTCCATTTGTTCAGATATACTTTTGTCTTTCAGTCATGTTTTCCTCATATGCTTTCTACATTTTTTGCTAAGCATTTTGTCTTTTTTGTTGTTGTTGCAAAAAAGGATCTATTCCATTGTATTTTCTAATGGATTGCTTGTATGTAGTAAAGATATTGATTGATTCCTGTAAATTAACTTTATATTCTACCATTCTATTGAATTCTTATTCTCTCTCATTTTTTTTATCTCGCTCTCATTCTGTGTGTGTGCATGTTTGTGTGGAAAGAGAGAAAGGGGAGGAGGGAGAGAGAGGGGGAGAAAGTGAGGGAGAGAGAGAGGTTTTCCAAGTGATTTTTTTCCATTAGAAAAGAATTTTTTAAAAGCTAAAATTAATATCCTCAGAGAATTTTAAAAATTTGAATCCATGGAGTAAGAGTAAGATTCTATGGAAAAATAGTAAATAACAAAATATGAAATTTTTTAAAAAGATAAGCAATTTAATCAAAATATTGGAAAATAATGTAGATGGAATCTTCCTTTTAAAAAGCAAAATAGCCAGGGTGCCTGGGTGGCTCAGTCAGTTAAGCATCTGCCTTCGGCTCAGTCGTGATCCCAGGGTCCGGGATCGAGTCCCATATCAGGCTCCCTGCTCCATGGGGAGCCTGCCTCTGCCTCTCTGTCTCTTATGAATGAATAAATAAAATCTTTTTTTAAAAAAATCAAAATAGCTAAAAGTTACACAAGAAAAAATAGCCAATTTGGATCACCATATATCTATTAAAGAAATTGAATTAATAATTCATAACATTCCAAATCAGAGGGCACTAGGCCCAGATGAGTTCACTGGTGAATTCTATCAAACATTAAAGGAAGAAATCATACCAATTCTCTATGATCTTTTCCAGAAGATAGAAGAAGAAGGAACATGTCTTAACTCATTCTAGAGGTCTGCAACACCCTAATAAAAATACCAGACAAAGACATTCCAAGAAAAAAAATACAGACCAATATCTCTCATGAACATAGTTGTAAAACTCCTCAACAAAATATTAGAAAGTTGAATCTAACAATGTGTGTGTAGGATTTTACACAATGGCCAAGTGGGATTTATCCCAGGTATACAAGGGTGGTTCGACATCCAAAAATCAATTCATATAATCCATCATAGCAACAGGCTGAAAAAGAAAAATCAAACTATATCAATAAATGCAGAAGAGCATTTGACCACATCCAACAAACACTCACGATAAAAACTCTCAGAAAACTAGGAATAGAGGGCAATTCAATAAAAACATCTATAAAAAGCCTGCAGCTAACATCATATTTAACAGTGAGAAACTAGAAGCTTTTCCACTAAGATCAGGAACAAGGCAAGGATGTCACCTGTCACTGTTCCTTTTCAACATTGTACTGGAAGTTCTAGTTACTGCAATAAGACAAGAAGAGGATATAAAAGGTATACTGTTGGGAAGGAAGAAATAAAACTGCCATTGTTTACAGCTGACATGACTATCTATGTAAGAAATCTAAAAAATTGACCAAAAAATTCCTGGAATTAATAAGCAATAATAGCAAGGATGCAAGATATAAGGTTAATAAACAAAAGTCAATCACTTTCCTATATACCATCAATGAACAAGTGGAATTTGAAATTAAAACCATAATATCATTTACACAAGCATCTAAAAAATGAAATACTGGGGCGCCTGGGTGGCTCAGGTGTTAAGTATCTGCCTTCGGTCATGATCCCAGCGTCCTGGGATCGAGCCCCACATCGGGCTCCCTGCTCAGCGGGAAGCCTGCTTCTCCCTCTCCCACTCCCCCAGCTTGTGTTCCGTCTCTCGCTGTGTATCTCTTTGTCAAATAAATAAATAAATAAATAAATAAATAAATAAATAAATCTTAAAAAAAAAAGAGTCTCTTACGGTTAAAAAAATAAAAATAAAAAATGAAATACTTAGGTATAAATCTAATAAAATATGCATAAGATCTACATGAGGAAACCTACAAAACTCTGATGAAAGAAATCAATAAAGGACTAAATAAGTGGAGGGATATTCCATGTGTATGTATAGGAAGACTCAATACTATCAAGATACCAGTTTTTCCCATCTTTATCTATAGATACAGTGTAATCCCAATCAAAATCCCAGGACACTATTTTGTGGATACTGACAAACTGATTCTAAAGTTTATACAGAGAAGCAAAAAACTCAGAATGGCCAACACAATATTGAAGGACAACAAAGTTGAAGGACTAACACTGTGCAACTCAAGACTTACTAATAACGCTACAGTAATTAAGACAATGTGGTATTGGTAAAAGAATAGACAAACAGATCAATGGAACAGAATAGACACAAATGGACCCAGATAAATATAGTCAAATGATCTTTGACAAAGGAGCAAAAGCAATCCAATGGAACAAAGATAATGTCCTCAACAGATGGCACTGGAATAACTGGGCATCCATATACCAAAAAAAAAGAAGAAGAAGAAGAAGACTCTAGACCCAGACCTCACAACCTTCACAACATTTAACTTAAAACGGACCATAGACCTAAATGTAAAATGAAAAACTGTAAAAATCCTGGAAGATAGCATAAGAAGAAACTTAGATGAACTTGGGTATGGTAATGCCTTTTTAGATACAACTCCAAAGCATGATCCATGAAAGAAATAATTGAAAAGCTGGATTTTATTAAAATGGAAATCTGCTATATGAAAGATATTGTCAGAAAAATGAGACAAACCACAGACTGGGACAAAATATTTGCAAAATACATATCTGATAAAAGACTGTTGGGGTGCCTGGGTGGCTCAGTCGTTAAGCGTCTGCCTTCGGCTCAGGTCATGATCTCAGGGTCCTGGGATCGAGCCCCGCATCGGGCTCCCTGCTTGGCGGGAAGCCTGCTTCTCCCTCTCCCACTCCCCCTGCTTGTGTTCCCTCTCTCACTGTGTCTCTCTCTGTTAAATAAATAAATAAAATCTTTAAAAAAAAAAAAAGACTGTTATCCAAAATACACAAAGAACTCTTAAAATTCAACTATAAGAAAACAAACAACCCAATTTAAAAATGGGCCAAAGACTTTAACAGACCTCACCAAAGAAGATATACAAATGGTAAATAAGCATATGAAAAGATGTTCTACATCATATGTCACTAAAGTAATACAAATTAAAAACAACAATGAGATATGACTACACACCTAATAGAATGACCAAAATCCAGAACACCGATAACACCAAATGCTGACCAGGGTGTGGAGCAACAAGAACACTCATTCAATGCTGGTGGGAATGCAAAATGGTACAGCTACTTTGGAAGACAGTGTGGCAGTTTTTTACAAAACTAAACATACTCTTACATATAATCTGGCAATTGCACTTTTAGATATTTACCCAGCAGAGTTGAAAACTTATGTTCACACAAAAATCTGCACCCAGATGTTTATAGCAGCTTTATTCATAGTTGCCAAAACATGGAAGCAACTAAGATGTCCCTCAATAGGTCAATGTATAAATAAACTGTGGTACATCCATAGAATAGAATATTATTTGGCACTAAATTAAAATGTCATTAAGCCATGAAAAGACATGGAGGAATCTTAAATGCATAATTTTTAAAGATTTTATTTGTTTATTTGAGAGAAAGAGAGAACACAAATGGAGGGGAGGGACAGAAGGAGAGGGAGAAGCAAACACCTGGCTGAGAAGGGAGTCCAATGCAGGGCTCAATCCCGGGACCCCGGGATCATGACCTGAGCCGAAGGCAGATGTTTAACCAACTGAGCCACCCAGGCGCCCCTTAAATACATATTGTTAAGTGAAAGAAACCAATCTGAAAATGCTACATATTATATTATTCCAACTATATGACATTCTGGAAAAGGCAAAACTATGGAGATAGTAAAAGGATCAGTTGCCACAGTTAGCAGTGGGGGAGGGATGAATAGGTTCAGCAGAGAGGATTTTTAGGGCAGTGGAAGTATTCTGTATGATACTATAATGGTGGATACATGTCACTATACATTTGTCAAAACCCATAGTATGTACAACATCAAGCGTGAATCTTAATGTAAACTATAGACTTTGGATGATTATTATATGTCCATGTAGGTTCATCAGTTGTAACAAATGTACTGCTCTGGTGCAGGATTTTGAGAGTAGGGGAGGTTATGCATATGTGAGGACAGGAAAATCATTGTATCCTCCACTTACTTTTGCTATAAACCTATAACTGTTCTAAAAATTTAAGTTTTTTTTAAAGTCTAAGCCAAAAAACAAAGATATAGAAAAATGGAAGACAAAATATAATAAAATTTGAGATTTGATCTGGGGGTCTAATATCCACCTAATCAGAGTTCAGAAAGAGAAAACATAGGGATGAAATTATCAAATATATAGTGCAAGAAAATTTTCCAGAATTGAGGGATATAAGTCTCTAGAGTACTTGGTGAGTCCACTAAATGCCCAGCAAAACACATAAAAGAGAATGACCATTCTGATTTGCTTTTCATCAATAGGATAGTAGGCTTATGTTGTGAAAGATACTGCTCTTTTTCAGTAGCTCTAATTTAAGGCTTGGGAATCCATTACAGCCACTTCAGTGGAATTTTCATTAGAATCAGTTGTCTGAGCCACAGTGCTAATAAGGCCCCAGTCATGGGCCCAACCGCTGGGTGGGCCATTCAATTTATTCTGTTCCCTGGCCACCTTTTAGCACTGAACATGAGGGAGGCAGATTTAGAAAGTACAGATGGGTCAGTACAAAACCACCCCCAGTATGAGAAAAAATACTCCAAATACCTGTCCTAGTGTAAGTTCTGTATCTTTATATAAAAAAAGCAGCCTCCTCAGTTTGGATAACCAAAATTTACAAATTATTTTTTGTAGTTAATTACTATCTACACAGTAAGGTAGATCTGGACTTTGAAATATTCTCCAGAGAAAGAAATAGTTGGATTCTCTGTGTTTTTTGGTGGATTCCTAGTTTTCTTTGTTAACATAAAAATTCAAGCAAGAGCCCAAAAGTAATTTTTCAGGCTAGTATTTCCAGGCACATGAATTTTATATGCCAGTCAGATTTATTGTAATAGGAATAGAATGAATTAAGTCAGCTGCTTCTAGATGATCTTTGTGATTGATTTTCCAGAACACCTTGGAGACTGCCCGTTTATCTCCTACTGTTCTCAATTAAAAAAAAAAAAATTTAAAGCTCTTTGGCAAGGCACATGCTATTTTCCACCCCCTTCCTCTTTGGCACCTACTATTACACAGCATATGTTCTTTTCACCCAAATTGCTTGACTTTACCATGTCTCTCTGAAGTTTTCTTCTCCCTACAGTCATTGTTTTTTTGTCAAATTCCCTTTGAATGATCTCTTTCTTTTCCTGTCTCTTTCATGTTCACTTTCTAATGAATCTTTCAGTAAAATCCAATAGGTTTATTTAGAAAAAAAAATCAGTAGGAAGAAAAACATCTTCTCTTGCTCCAGATTTTTCTCCCATTTTAAAATATGATATTCTATTTAACTTGGGGATGTTTTTAAGTTTTCAAAAGTGAATATTAATCAAGCCACAGTATGAGTCCATTAACCTTTCTTATCATTTGTAAAAGGCAGTCACTAAGTTGCCCAGAGCTGATACCACTTGAATATAAGTAACTTGTTTTTTTTTAAGCAACTGCTTTCTCATTGGTCTCTGTCTAAGCACTCTGAGTAGAATCCTCCCTGTAAAATGAAAAAATCGTGAGACAGAGCCTCATCGTGATTTGATGAGGGTCACATGACTGGTCCGTGGCATTTAGAAATAGCCTGGTAAACCCAGTACACCAGACAGTCTTCCCACTCAATTGTAAATCATTTAAACTCAGATTTAAGTATAATACCTTGCCTTGGTCTCAGTGCCACAGCAGTCATTTTATTGTTTCTGGCAGAGAAGAGAGGGGAAAAATGAAAACTAATATAGTGGTTGAAAGTTAAATCTTTTTAACAGACTCAACTTAAAAAGAAACTCACTATTTTCCTTCAATTCTTCCTTTTGCACACCAGACTTGGTCCTACTTGAAGAACATATGAAAAATCATTAGTTTGTCTTCTCTGGGGATAACAATCCCTGCTATAGTGGGAAGAACCCTGGAAAAAGAATCAGAAGACCCAGGTGCTGGTACTAGCTGGATCACTAACTAGCTGTGTTACTGCAGGCAAGCTGTTTCATGACTCTGGCCTTCAGTTTTCCTATCTATAAAAATAATGGTTGCAGCAGAGAATCTCTAAGTTCACTTTGGTCCCAACTTTCTTTGATGCTATGATCAATAAAAAGAAAAACAACACTCTGAATAAGCACATGAAGTAAATAAGGAATTAAGAAAAGAGGCTACTGGTTGGTCAGAACAGAAGATAATACACAAAGAAAAATTCAAAGAGTCATGAAGCTGAAAAGTATGAGATATTATTAGTAACCTAGAAATATATTTAGATATTGTTTGATATAAGTCAGTCATTTTATAGAAAACCTGAAGACTTGGATTAGATGATCAGTTTCCACCCCTAAATTGCTCTTTTTTGTAGGTTGATGTAGTTACCAATGAAAAGGGGTATAGGATAAGTCAAAAGCAAGGAGTTTTGACCTTAAGAGATGAAGAATATAGAAAGATGGAACCTGACCAATAAAAGATCTTAGCATTACTTAAAAACACACACAGAATGGGCATAATTATTTTAACAAAACACTAATGACATCATTGGAAACATAACAGAATGTTTGACACTTGGCAAACATTTTATGAGGCTGTGTACCCTTGTACCCAAAGGTAGCCAAATAAACTCATGTTGCTATAATCAGTGTCTCTTTTAAGTAGGTCTTTTCTCTGTTGCATTGGCGTAAATGAGTCAGCTTAACTAACTTTTAGAGACCACTTCTTGCAGGACCATGCTTCTCAAATTTAGGTGTGCGTAAGAATGATCTCAAAGAAGTTGTTAAGATGCAGATTCCAGGGTACCACTCCTGGAATTATGATTCAGTAGGTCTGTAATTAAACCAACCAATGTGTATCTTTAGAAATATTGCTGGTGATTCTAATGCAAGTCAAAGCATACTTTGAGAAACTCTGGCATATCAAGTCAAAGCATACTTTGAGAAACTCTGGCATAATTATAGAAACTCTGGCAAAGTATGCTTTGACTTAACATAGAATCACCAGCAAAACCACAATGAGATACCACCTTACACCAGTCAGAATGGCTAAAATTAGCAAGACAAGGAACAACAAATGTTGGTGGGGATGTGGAGAAAGGGGAACCCTCTTACACTGTTGGTGGGAATGCAAGTTAGTACAGCCATTCTGGAAAACATTGTGAAGGTTCCTCAAGAAGTTAAAAATAGAGCTACCCTATGACCCAGCAATTGCACTATTGGGTATTTACCCCAAAGATACAGATGTAGTAAAAAAAAGAGGCACATGCACCCCAATGTTCATAGCAGCAATGTCTACAATAGCCAAACTGTGGAAGGTATTGAGATGTCCTTCAACAGATGAATGGATAAAGAAGATGTGGTTCATATATACAATGGAATATTACTCAGCCATCAGAAAGGATGAATACCTACCATTTGCATTGACATAGATGGAACTGGAGGGTATTATGCTAAGTGAAATAAGTCAATCAGAGAAAGACAATTATCATATGGTTTCACTCATATGTGGAATATAAGAAATAGGGCAGAGGATCATAGGGGAAGGAAGGGAAAACTGAACGGGAAGAAATCAGAGAGGGAGAAAAACCATGACAGACTCTTGACTCTGGGAAACAAACTGAGGGTTGCAGAAAGGGTGGTGGGTGGAAGGATGGGGTAACTGGGTGATGGGCATTAAGGATGGCACATGATGTGATGAGCACTGGGTGTAACATGCAACTAATTAATCCTTGAACACTACGTCAAAAACTAATGATGTACTCTCTGTTGGCTAATTGAATTAAAAAAAAAAAAAGAATAGATCAGACCTCTTCTACCTGGAACCTACTTATACATGGCCCATTAAAACAAGGTCTTCCAAGCAGAGTTCCCTACAGTGAGTTTTCTGCTACATCAAAAAGCATAGGCAATACACAGAAAATTCAGATATAATTCATATCCAAAGATAGTATTTACTGACTGAAATAATTATAGGTTGATGATTATCTCCTCTGTCTTTAGCATCTTCACTGTCACTTTTACCAGTTTTATTCCTTAAGCATTTTAACATGTCCTAATCTACCCCAGGCATTATTTTACTAAACTTTTCAGCAGCATTTAAAACATTTCATGTCCCCCAAACTAATGACTCCTCTCACTTTTTTGGAACTCTTTCTTCCCTTGACTTCCATGACACCATGCTCTCAAGATTTAACTCAACTTTCTGACAGTGACTACTCAATTTCCTTTGTGATCTCCTTCCTATCCCCATTATTTATGGGATATTGACCTCTGTTCTAGGCCTTCTCATTTTAACACTCTTTTTGGGCAAGGCTATGTTTTCAAGGGATTCAATAAATATCTCTTGATGGGGCGCCTGGGTGGCTCAGTCGTTAAGCGTCTGCCTTTGGCTCAGGTCATGATCCCAGGGCCCTGGGATTGAGCCCTGCATCGGGCTCCCTGCTCAGAGGGAAGCCTGCTTCTCCCTCTTCCAATCCTCCTGCTTGTGTTCCCTCTTTCACTGTTTCTCTCTCTGTCAAATAAATAAATAAAATCTTTTTTAAAAAATAAATAAATATCTCTTGACATCTACTAAGTCTGAATCTCCAGAGTGGATCTCTCTCCTAATATAAATAGCCAACTATCTACTTGACTTCAATGATACCTGAGCACCTCTACCTCAGAATGTCTAAAACTGAATTTGCAAAACTCAATAGATCTATTGGAAAATCTAGCCAAGAAAATTAGGCCAAAAAAAAGAAATAAAAGGCATTAGATATGGAAAGGAATAATTAAAACTACCTTTATTTGCAGCTGACATAATCCTATAATTGAAAAACCTAAAGAATCTACTAAAAAACTACTGGAGCTAATAAACAAGTTCAGCAAGGTTTTAGGATACAAAATCAATATACAAAAACTACATGTATTTCTATTCACTGTCAATTAATGATCCAAAGATGAAATTAAGAAAACAATTCCATTTATAATAACACCAAAAAGAATAAAAGTTTAGGAATACATTTAACCAAAGTAGTGTAAGAATTGTACAATAGAAACCAGAAAATATAATTGAAAGTCATTAAAGAAGACCTAAATAATTGAAGACATCATCCTATGTTCATGGATTGGAAGACTTAATATTGTTAAAAAGGCAATACTCCTCACATTGATCTACAGATTCAAAAAAATCCCCATCAAAATTCCAAATGCCGGGGCGCCTCGGTGGCTCAGTTGGTTAAGCGACTGCCTTCGGCTCAGGTCATGATCCTGGAGTCCCTGGATCGAGTCCCGCATCAGGCTCCCTGCTCGGCAGGGAGCCTGCTTCTCCCTCTGACCCTCCCCCCTCTCATGTGCTCTCTCTCTCTCTCATTCTGTCTCAAATAAATAAATAAAATCTTTAAAAAAAAAAAAATTCCAAGTGCCTCTTTTGCAACAACTGAAAGACTGATCCTAAAATTTATATGGAAATACAAGGGATCCATAATAGCCAATAGCTTTTTCTTCTCAGAAAAAAAGAACAAAGTTGTATAAGTCACACTTTCTGATTTTAAAACAGTGTGATACTAGCAGAAGGATAGATATATAGACCAATAAAATAGAATTGAGAGTCCAGAAATAAACCCAAACTTCTATGGTCAATTGAAATTTTTTAAAGATTTATTTATTTATATTAGAGAGAGAGAGAAAGAAAGAACCAGAGGAGGGGCAGAGGGAGATGGAGAGAGAAAGCCAAGCATACTCCACGCTCAGCACAGAGCTTGACACAGGGCTGGACCTCATGACCCTGAGATCACAACCTGAGCTGAAACCAAGAGTCGCATGCTAAACTGCACCACCCAGGCACCCTGCGTCAGTTGAATTTTGACAAGAGGGCCAACATCATTCAATGGAAAAGGACAGTCTTTTCAACAAATGGCGGTGGGAAAACTGGATTTCCACATTCAGAAGAATGACTTTGGATCCCTACCTCATACCATATACAAAAACTAATTCAAATGGATCAAAGACTTAAATGTTAGAGCTAAAGCTATAAAACTCTTAGAAGAAAACATAGGGATAAATCTTCATCACCTCAGAATTGACAGTAGAGTCAGATATGACACCAAAAGCACAAGCAACAAAAGAAAAAATAAGTTGGAATTCATCAAAATTAAAACTTTTATGCATCAAAGAACATTATCAAAAAATAATAAGGCCACCCATAGAATGGGTGAAAATATTTGCAAATCACATGCCCAATCAAGGATTTGTATTCAGAATATATAACAAAATCTCTTACAACTCAATAATAAAAATACAAATAACTAAATTTAAAAATGAGAGAGGGATTTGAATAGACACTAAAAAGGATATACAATGGCTAATAAGGCACATGAAGAAAATGCTCAACATCATTAGTGATTAGGAAAATGTAAATCAAAAGCACAATGAAATACCACTTCACATCTACTTGGATGGCTATAATTTTTAAAAAGGACAATAACAATTTCTGGCAAGGATGTGGACAAATTGACCACTCATACATTGCTGGTGGGAATGCAAATGGTGCAGCCACTGTGGAAAACAGTTTGGTGTTCCTCAAAAAGTTAAATATCTATATTGAGAGATATCAGATGACTCAGCAATTCTACTCCTAGGTGTATACCCAGGAGGATTTAAAAACATATGTTCACACAAAAACTTGTACATAAATGTACATCACAATATTATTCATAATAACCAAAAAGTGGAAACAAACTAAATTTCCATCTACTAATGAATGAATAAACAAAATATAGTATGTTCATGCAATGGAATATTGTTAGGCAATAAAGAAGGATGAAATGCTTGTACATGCTACAATATGAATGAACCCTGAAAAGATTATGCTAAATGAAAGAAATCAAACACAAAAGGTCATATAACAGATAATCCCATTTATTTGAAATGTCCAGAATAGGCAAATCCATAGAGACAAGAAATAGATTAGTGGTTTTCAGGCCTTGGAGAAAGGGAGAAATGGTGAGTGATAGTAATGGGTACAGGGTTTCTTTTGGGAGTGATGAAGATGTTCCGGAATTAAATAGTGATGATGGTTGCACAACTCCCTAATATACTAAAAACCACTGAATTGTACAATTATAAATGGTGTGTTTTTATGGATATTAAGAATCAATTCACAGAAGAAATACTAACAGGACTACAATTAAAATGATATGTAATTTTCTCAGCCTAAATATAGTGGCTGCCATCCTCATGAGGAAAGGGAAATTTGGAGATATACAGATCCACACACAGAGGGAAGAAGGCCATTTGAAGACAGAAGCAAAGATTACAGTAATGCATCTACAAGCCAAGGAATGCCAAGGATTGCCCAGAGCCATGAGAAGTTAGGAAAAGGCAAAAAATACCTGTGAGAGAATAAATTTCTATTGTTTTTAAGCCACCAAGTTTGTGGTTATTTATGGCAGCCCTAGGACAATAATATACCCTACTAAGAATCTAACCTACAGAAATACTTCTAGAAGTGGGCAAAGATACTTATAATGTACTAGTGGGCTCATTGCAACATTCTTTATAATCTCAAAAAAATAGAGGTAACCTAAATGTCTGTCAATAGGTAATCTGTAAATAAATTACAGTACATTCCATTGTATATGAATTGTCATTCAGCTATTAAGAATGAGTTCCTGTACTGATAGGGAAGGATGTCTACGATATACTTTTTATTTTTAACTTTTTATTTTAATTCCACCTAGTTAACACACAGTGTTATATTAGTCTCAGATGTACAATATAATGATTCAACAATACCATACATCAGCCAGTGCTTATCACCTATTTCACACATTCCGCTACCCACCTCCCCTCTGGCAACCATCAGTCTGTTCTCTATAATTAAGACTCTGTTTCTTGGTTTTTTTCCTCTCTTCCCCCCACCCCTTTGCTTATTTGTTTTGTGTCTTAAATTCCACATATGAGTGAAATCATATGGCATTTGTCTTTCTCTGACTTATTTCACTTAGGATTATACTTTCCAGCTCCATCCATATAGTTGCAAATGGATTTCATTTTTTTGTGTGGCTGAATAATATTCTATTATATATATACCACGTCTTGTTTATCCATTCATCAGTCAATAGACACTTGGGCTGCTCCCATAATTTGGCTATTGGAAATAGTGCTGCTATAAACATAGGGGTGCATGCATCCCTTTGAATTAGTGTTTTGTATTCTTTGAGTAAATACCCGGTAGTGTAATTACTGGATCATAAGATAATTCTATTTTTAACTTTTTGAGGAACCTCCATACTGGTTTCCACAGTGGCTGCACTGGTTTGCATTTCCACCAACAGGGCAAGAGAGTTCCTTTTTCTCTGCATTCTCACCAACACCTGTTGTTTCTTGTGTTGATTTTAGCCATTTTGACAGGTGTGAGGTGATATTTCACTGTAGTTTTGATTTACATTTTCCTGATGATAAATGATGTTGAGCATCTTTTCATGTGTCTGTTGGCCATCTGTATGGCTTCTTGGAGAAATGTCTATTTATGTCTTCTGCCCATTTTTTCATTGGATTTTTTTGGGTCTTGAGTTTTATAACTTTTTACATATTTTTGATACTAACACTTTATCAGATATGTCATTTACAAATATCTTCTCCCATTCTGTAGGTTATATTTCAGTTTTGTTGATTCTTTCCTTCACTGTGCAGAAGGTTTTTTTTATTTTGATGTAGTCTCAATAGTTTATTTTTGCTTTTGTTTCCCTTGCCTCAGGAGACATATCTAGAAAAAGGTTGCTATGGCTGACATCAAAGAGGTTATTGCCTGTGTTCCCTTCTAGGATTTTTATGGCTTTAGGTTTCATATTTAGGTCTTTAATCCATTTTGAATCCATTTTTGTGTATAGTGCAATAAAGTGATCCTGTTCCATTCTTATGCTTGTTGCTGTCCAGTTTTCCCAACCACCATTTGTTGAAGAAACTGTCTTTTTCCAATTGGATATTCTCTCTTGTATTGTTGAAGATTAATTGACCATACAGTTGTAGGTTTATTTCTGGGTTTTCTATTCTGTTCTATTGATCTATGTGTCTATTTTTGTGCCAGTACCATACTATTTTGATTACTACAGCTTTGTAATATAACTAGGAATCTGGAATTGTGATGCCTCCAGCTTTGCATTTCTTTTTCACAATTGCTTTGGCTATTTGAGGTCTTTTGTGGTTCCATACAAATTTTAGAATTGTTTCTTCTAGTTCTGTAAAAAATGCTGTTGGTATTCTTGGTAGAGATTGCATTAACTGTGTTGAGTGCTTTGGGTAGTGTAGACATTTTAACAATATTTGCTCTTCCAATCCAAGAACCTGGAATGTCTTTCCATTTCTTTGTGTCATCTTCGATTTCTTTCATCAATGTTTCATAGTTTTCAGAGTACAGGTCTTTCACCTCTTTGATTAGATTTATCCCTAGGTAGCTTATTATTTTGGGTGCAATTGTAAATGGGATGGTTTTCTTTATGTCTCTTTCTGCTGCTTCATTATTGGTGTACAGAAATACAACAGATTTCTCTACATTGATTTTGTATCCTGCAGCTTTACTGAATTCTTTTATCAGTTCTAGCAGTTTTTTTGTGAAGTCTTTAGGATTTTCTATAAATAGTATCATGTCATCTACAGAGTGAACATTTTACTTCTTCCTTACTGATTCAGATGCCTTTTATTTTTTTTGTTGTTGTTGTCTGATTGCTGTGGCTAGGACTTCTAGTATTATGTTGAAGAAAAGTGATGAGAGTGGACATCTTTGTCTTGTTCCTGACCATAGGGGAAAAGCTCTGTTTTTCCCCATTGAGGATGATGTTAGCTGGCAGGGTTTCATAGATGGCCTTTATTATGTTGAGGTATGTTCCCTTTAAACCTTCTTTATTGAGGGTATTTATCATGAAGGGATGTTGTATTTTGTCAAGTGCATTTTCTTCATTTTTTGAAATGATCATTTGGTTCTTATCTTTTCTCTAATTGATGTGATGTATCACATTGATTGATTTGTGAATACTGAACCACCTTGCAACCCAGAAATAAATCCCACTTGATCATGGTGAAATGGTTTTTTTAATATATTGTTGGATTTGATTTGCTAGTATTTTGTTGAGGATTTTTGCATCTGTGTTCATCAGGGATATTGGCCTGAAGTTCTGTTTTTTAGTGGTGTCTTTATCCAGTTTCGGTACTGGTAATGCTGGCCTCCTAGAATGAATTTGGAAGTTTTCCTTCCTTTTTTATTTTTTGGGATAGTTTGAGAAGAATAGATATTAACTCCTCTTTAAATGTTTGGTAGAATTCGCCTGTGAAGCCATCTGGTTCTGGACTTCTGTTTGTTGGGAGTTTTTGATTACTGATTCAATTTCTTTGCTAGTTATCAGTCTGTTCAAATTTTCTATTTCTTCCTGTTTTAGTTTGGGTAATTTATATGTTTCTAGGAATTTATCCATTTATTCCAGGTTGTCCAATGTGTTGGCATATAGTTTTTCATAATAATCTCTTATAACTGTTTGTATTTCTGTCGTGTTGATTGTTATTTGTCCTCTCTCGTTTGTGATTTTATTTGAGTCCTTTCTCTCTTTTTTCTTGATAAGTCTAGCTAGAGGTTTATCAATTTTATTCATTTTTTTTTCAAAGAACCAGCTCCTAGTTTCATCAATCTGTTCTATTGTTTTTTTCAGTTTCTATATCATTTATTTCTGCTCTACTCATTATTATTTCCTTCCTTCTGCTGGTTTTAGGTTTTGTTTATTGTTTGTTTTCTGACTTGAGATTTTTCTTGCTTATTGATGTAGACCTGTATTGTTATAAACTTCCCCTTAGAACCAATTTTGCTGTATCCCAAAGGTTTTAGAGCATTATGTTTTCATTTTCATTTGTTTCTATGTACTTTTTAACTTTTTCTTTGATTTCCTGGTTGACCTGTTCACTGTTTAGTAGCATGTTGTTTAACTTCCCTGTATTTGTGGTCTTTCCAGATTTTTTCTTGTGGTTGACTTCTAGTCTCATGGCATTGTGGTCAGAAAAGATGCATGGTATGACTTCAATCTTTTCTAATTTGTTGAGGTTTATTTTGTGGGCTAATATGTGATCTATTCTGGAAAACGCTCCATATGCACTTGAAAAGAATGTGTATTCTGCTATTTTAGGATAGAATGTTCTGAATATATCTGTTAAATCCATCTGGTTCAGTGTGTCATTCAAAGCCATTGTTTCCTTGTTGATTTTCTGTTTAGATGATCTGTCCATTGATGTAAACAGGGTGTTAAAGTCCCCTAATATTATTATATTATTATCAATTAGTTCCTTTATTTTGTTATTATCATTTTTAATGTATTTGGGTGCTCCTTTGTTGGGTGCATAACTATTTGCAATTGCTATATCTTCTTGTTCAATTGTCCCCTTTATGATTATACAGTGCCCTCTTTGGCTGTTGTTACAGTCTTTGTTTTAAAGTCTAGTTTGTCTGATATAAGTATTGCTACTCCAGCTTTCTTTTGACATCCATTTGTGTGATAGATGTTTCTCCATCCCCTCATTTTCAATCTGCAGGTGTCTTTAGATCTAAAATGAGTCGCTTGTAGGCAGCATATAGATGGGTCTTGATTTTTTATCCATTCTGTCACCCTATGTCTTTTGATTGGAGCATTTAGTCCATTTACATTCAAAGTAATCATTGATAGATATGTATTTATTGCCATTTTATTACCTGTTTTTTGGTTGTGTCTGAAGATTTTCTCTGATCCTTTCTTGTCCTCTTTTTCATGTTTTGCTGGCTTTCATTAGTGGTATATTTGGATTTCTTTCTCTTTATTCTTTGCATATTTATTAGTGGTTTTAATTTGTGGTTTCCATTACGTTTGTATATAACATCTTCTGCATATAGCAGTCTATATTAAGTTGATGGTCATTTAAGTTTGAACCCATTCTTTATTCCTCTCCTCCCCAATGTTTTAAGTATATGGTGTCACACTTTACTTTTTTTTTATTTTGTGAGTCTCTTGACTGATATTTACAGATTTACTTATTTTTACTGCTTTTGTGCTTCCTACTTTCCTATTCTTACTTATGGTCTTTCCTTTCCACTCAAAGAATCCCCTCTAACATTTCTTGCAGGACTAGTTTAGTGGTAATGAACTTCTTTTACCTTTGTTTGTCTGGGAAACTCTATCTCTCCTTCTATTCTGAATTCTAGGCTTGCTGGATAGAGTATTTTGGCTGCAGATTTTTCCCATTCAGCACTTTGAATATCAAGCCACTCCATTCTGGCTTGGAAAGTTTCTCCCGAAAAATCTCCTGTATGTAACTGTTTTCTTTTGTCCTGATGCTTTTAAACTTTTTTTTTCTTTATCAGTATATTTTGCCATTTTAATTATAATAGGTCTTGGTGTGGATCTGCTTTTGTTGATCTTGTTGGAAGTTCTCTATGCATCCTGGATCTGGATATCTGTTTCCTTCTCCAGATTAGGGAAGTTTCCAGCTATTATTACTTAAAACAAATTTTCTTCCCCCTTCTCTCTCTCTTCTTCTGGGACTCTTATAATGTGAATGTTATTACATTTGATGGTGTCATTGTATTCCTTAAGTCTATTCTCATTTTACGTAATTTTTTTCTCTCTTTTTCAGCTTGATTACTTTCCATTATTCTGTCTTCTAAGTCATTAATTCATTCCTCTGTTTCTTTCAGCTTGCTGTTCATTCTATCAAGCATGTTTCTCATTTCTTTTATTGAGCCTTTTATTTCTGCTGTATTATTCCTTCTCTCTCTGTTAAGGGTCTCACTCATGACTTCGACTCTTTTCTCAAGTCCAGTGAGTATCGTTATGATAATTACTTCAAGTTCTTTATAGGGTATATTACTTATATCTGTTTCACTTAGATCTCTGGCTGTGGCCTTGTCCTGTTCTTTCATTTGTGACAAATTCTTCTGCCTTCTCATTTTGTCTAAGTCTCTGTGCCTGCTTCTCTGTGTTAGGAAAGTCAGCTACTTCTGTTCTTGAGGGCAATGGCCTTAGGAAGAAGAGGTCCTGTAGTGCCCTATAATGTTATGTCCCCTGTTCCCCAGGGCCTGGTACTTCCAGGAGTGTCTCCAATGTGTGCTGCATGGGCCCTGCTGTTGTGTCCTGGCTGCTTTATCCTCTAGGCTACTAATTTGCAGAGGCTCTCTTTGCCTGTTGTGGGTCCCTGGCCTGGTTGTGGCAAGTTTTAACTAGGTGTGCTCTGGTCTGCTTGTGAATTGAAACCTGTTGCCACTGCCACCAGATCCGAGGCTCTGCAAAACTTCTGGGTTAGGAGACAGGGTGTGGGCAGGGGTTTTCACCAGTCTTCTGGTAGAAGGGGCCCACCTCACTGGGACTGAGGCAAATGTGACTGGGAAGGACAGTTCCACTGGAGCAGGGGGGACTGGGCTTGGTGTCAGCAAGTTAGCACACACAAGAGCTATTCTGGTTCCCGCAGGTGGTCCTGTATTTATGCTGAGGGGCAGGGGAGGGAAATGATGCCTGCTAGCACCTTTTTTCCTGTAGGGGGCATTCTGTGAATGCTGCCTCTCTAGGGCTCTGAGATATGCAAATAACTTATGTGCCTTAGGCACTCTTCAGATTGCTGTTTCTACACTATATATCCACAGGCTGTTTCCCTTGCCTTCTTTCCAAGAGCAGACCCAATGTCTCTGTGCTCTCTTGAAGCCAAGCCTGCTGACCTTTAAACCCAGGCTGTTAAGCCCCACTGGTTGCAAGAATTCAAAAAATTTGACCCCTCTCAATTTCCAAGCCAGTTGCTATGGGGATTCGGTTTCCTTGTGCACTCCCCTGTCTGCTAGTCTATCTCTTGCCCTTCTCTGCAACCTCAGCTCCCTCCCCACTATAGTGCCATGATCCATTTCTCTCTCAAACCTTATCTCTGCACCTACTACCTTCTTCATTGTGACCAACCTCTTGTCTACCTTTAGCTGTGGAGTTTGTTCTGCCATTTTTCAGGTCAATTTCTGGGGTATTTAGGATGATTTGATAGTTATATAGTTGTATTCATGGGACAAGGTGAGCCTAGGGTCCTCCTACTCCACTGCCATCTTCCCCTTTGTCTATGATATATTTCTAAGTGGCAAGATCAAGTAGCTGACAAACATATAAACATTTTTGTAAGATTACATATATATATATATTTTAAAACTAATATTATATACATACACACAAATATTTTTGTGAGCATGTATTTTCACTTGAATAGCAAAGGCTATGGAATAATACTCATTAAACTTAACAGTGGTTCTTTCTGAGAACTTGTGGGGAGAGGACTTTGATTTTTTTACTTCCTACTTTGGATAGATTATTTGCCAGTGAGGACGTACTTCTTCTATAAGAGAAAAAAGATTAAATACTCCTTCCACACTAAAATTCTTTCAGTTGCTCAAAAATTCCATTCTTTTTCACATTTTCAAGATTTTGTCCATGATTTTTCACTGCCTGGAACACTGTCTACACTGACACTTTTACCTGGCTGTTCATCTTGCAAGTCTCAATTTCTTCATCACTTTCTCCCAGAAGCCTGCCCTGAGTACCCCTTCCTCTCCCTATAACCTTGCAAAGCTGAGTTAGGTGCCCTCCTCTATGTTCCCAAGCATGCTATACTGCTTTAAGATAACACCACACACTGGCCTATAATTATTGGTTTACACCTTCCTCACTACACTTTTATGTACTGCAGTAATCCCAATTGATATTCAAGATCGATTGAATTTATTAATTGATTTATGAACAAAACATTACTGAAAATCCAATTCCTTTTATTCTAAAGAAAAAATAGAGAAATGTGGCAGACATTAAAGACGGAGCAAAAGAAATGTAACTCAAGCATTTTTCTTTTGTCCAGATGAAGAGCTATGTGGAGAGGTAGAAGGAAAAAAGAAGGCAATCTAAAAGAAAAAAAGTTCTGGGTAACTTGATCTGTTATAACTTCATCTTTCCCATGCAATCAATATTCCACCCACAATGGATTACTCAGTACTACCATACCCCAAACACATACTTATACACCTATATAATTTTGCTCATGTTATTCTTGAAGTCCACAATGCTCTTTCACATTCCCCCTACTAAAAAAAAAAAAAAAAAAGTCCTATTTTTCAGTCTTTCAACCTTGCAGAGGCTTTTGATAGAGTTCAACACTACCTTCTTTGTCAAAGACTCTTTTCTTGGTTTTTGTCACATCTCGGTATTTTCTTTCCATTATCTTGGCCACCCTACTTTGGTCTCATTTGCCAGCTCCTCCTCCTCTATCATCTGACTTCTTTTTTTTAAGATTTTATTTATTTTTTTATTTGAGAGAGAGAGAGAGCTGGGAGAGAGAGCAAGAGGGAGAGAGAATCCAAAGCAGACTCTGTGCTCCGTGCTGAGCACAGAACTGGACATGGGGCTCAATCCCTTGACAACAAGATCATGACCTGAGCAGAAACCAAGAGTCAGACGCTTAACTGACTGAAACACCCAGGTGCCCCATCATCTGACTTCTAATACTAGTATTTCTACAGTGAAATCTGGCCAGCCAAAGAATAAATAAAAGACCAATGTAACCCACAATGCCAAAAGGCAGTGGAGCAATATCAAACTCTTGAGAGAACCAAAGTGTGACCCAAAAATTTTATATGCTATTCCTTCAACAAACATATTCTCAAGCATGCAAAAGTTCAAGAAATGCAACATTTATGAGTGCTCCTTTTTAAAAAAACTAGTAAATGAGAAAATATAGACAACCAAGAGATATATCAAAACAAAGAACTCAGGCATAAAGAAGCTGTGATAAGAGGACTAATGGTAAGCATTGAATTCATTTAAACACAGAACCAAGATCAAATAAAGAATTTGGGGGGGAGCAGAAAGTAAAAATAATAAAATAACTAACAAAAATCAGGAGACGGGAGGAGAAGTGCAAGGGGTCTCATTTTGTCACGTTTCATAATGATAGCTTATGTCCTCATATTTATAATAATGGTTTATTATGTACCAGTCACTATACCAAGTATTTTATATGTATTAACTCTTACTACTCACAACATCTCAATGAAATAGGCATTTTTTAATTCCCATTCTAGAAATAAGAAAACTGAGGCACATACGGATTAAGTAATTTGTCCACCTTATAGCTAGTTAAGTTGCAGAACTGATTTGAACCTAAGCAGACTATTTCTAGAACCCATGCTCTTAACCAACCACCCAGGGAATCAGTCAACACTATCAAAAATTGAAACATGGAAATAAAAATATAATGACTACAACCTCTTTATATTTTTCAAATCTTTGATATTAACTTTAAAATAATCTTTCAGAGACTTCTATTTTTTGAGAGGGAAGAAACATTTATCTGAAGTATATCAATCCCTTTCACTTCAATTTATTTTTCTTTTGTTCAATTCAAGCAATTTTTAAAATTTCATACTTTTTAAAATAGCACGTATATTACTTCTATTTAATTTTTTCTATTCATTTATTAATCCTATATAATAAAATTGATGCCCAGAATAACATTCATTAATCTTAGCAGCTAATGCGTATGAAGTGTTTACTATCTTCCAACCAACAGAATGAGCATTTTAAATGGGTTCTCTCATTAAATTATCACAGCAATCTTATAAATAAGTACTATTTTTGTCCTCCCTTATTCAGATAAAGAAACTGAGGCTCAATAATAGTTATTCTTGGTTGCTGCAGATTTGGAAGGATTTTTTTCCTCTTTCTTGTGCTTTTCTATATTGCTTGCATATTTTATGAGTATCTTTTTTATAAAAATGTAAAAACCATTCTAAAAGTACATTTTTAAATAAATAACTGAAGATTCCCTGGGGCTTAGTCTTGAGCCTTTTTCTCTTTCTATTCTGCACTCTTTCTCTATACTATGTCATCAACCCCCATAGCTCTGAATACCATCCACAGGCAAATGGCTCGCAAATCTATAGTCATACCTCAGAGATATTGTGGGTTCAGTTCCAGATCACTGCAATAAAGCAAAAGTCACAATAAAGTGAATGAAATGAAATTTTTGGTTTCCCAGGACATATAAAAGTTATGTATACACTATGCTATAGTCTATTAAGTGTGCAATAGCATTATGTCTAAATGTATGCAACTTAATTAAAAAATACTTTACTGCTAAAAAATGTTAACCATCATCTGAGCTTTCAGTGAGTCATAATCACTGATCACAGATCACCATAAGAAATATAATATTGAAAAGTTTGAAATATTATGAGAATTAGCAAAATGTGACACAGAGACACAAAGTGAATAAATGCTATTGGAAAAAAATGGCCCCAACAAACTTGGTCAATGCAGGGTTGCCACAAAACTTCAATTTGTAAAACATGCATTATCTGTGCTCAGGAAAGCAAAGCACAATAAAATGAAGTATGCCTGTATATTTCCACTCCAGGGACTGTCTTCGGAGCTCCAAACACATATGCCCAACTGCCAACTGGACATCTTTTGTATGCTTCATACACACCTCAAATTCAACATGTCCAAAACCATACTCATTATCCCAAACTAGTCCTCCTCCATGTTTCCTGACCCCAGTGAGTTGCACCACACTCCACCCAAATGCACAAACCAAAAATACATGAATCATTTTTTTATTCCTCCTTTTTTTCTCACCCTGTATGTCCAATCTATCACCATGCATGTGCTACCTCTAAAATATATCCCAAATCTGTCTACCATCATTATTATCACTTCCTTAGTCCAGACTAATATCATCTCCTGACTGATTAACATTTTAAAATTCTTGCTTCCAGGGGCCCTGGGTGGCTCAGTCGGTTAAGAGTCTGCCTTCGGCTCAGGTCATGATCCTGGAATCCTGGGATCAATCCCCACGTTGGGCTCCCTGCTCAGCGGGGAGTCTGCTTCTCCCTCTCCCTCTGCCCCTCCCCACTTGTGTTCTCTCGCTCACTCACTCTCTCTCAAATAAATAAATAAAATCTTTAAAAAATTAAAAAATAAAATCAAGTTCTTGCTTCCTTACAATTCATTCTTCTCATAGCAGTCAGAGAGATGCTAATAAATGACAAAGGAATTGTGTATCTCCCTTGCTTAAAACACTTCAATGAATTCCCATTGCTCAAAAAGTTGAAAATAGAGCTACCATACGATCCAGCAATTGCATTACTGGGTATTTATCCCAAAGATACAAATGTAGGGATCCAAAGGGGTATGTGCACTCCATTGCTCTTAGAATAAACTTCAAACCCTTACTATGGCCCTTGTGGCAGAAACTATGAATTGCCTGCCCAATATGTTGCCTCATTCTATAACAAAACCAGCATTTTGTTAGGGGTAGTAATAGGCTGAGTTGAAAATAAAACCTCCCCATGGGGCGCCTGGGTGGCTCAGTCGTTAAGCATCTGACTTCGGCTCAGGTCATGATCCCAGGGTTCTGGGATCGAGCCCCGCATCGGGCTCCCTGCTCAGCGGAGAGCCTGCTTCTCCCACTCCCACTCTCCCTGCTTGTGTTCCCTCTCTCGCTGTGTCTCTCTCTGTCAAATAAATAAAATCTTTTAAAAAAAAAAAGAAAACCTCCCCAGACTCCACTATAGCTAGAATTGGCCATCCAACCCAGTTCTAGCCAATAAGATAAGCAGAAATCTACAAGATAGGGCTTCCAGGGAAACTCCTATTTTCCTGATGGAAAGAGACAGATTCAGCTGTCATATGTCTTTTGTTCTTTTGCATTCTCTCCCTTTTCCTGACGGGGTGTGAAGCAGTCATCTTGGAAGCATGAAAATGGAAGTCATGCTCAAAGGATCACAGAATAAAGATATGGAAGCTTGGGTCCTAGAACTTGCACAAGCCCTGGACTGTTGATACTGAGGTTGTCATGTCAGAAAAATAAACCTCTTATTTTGTTAAACCACCATATCTTGTTTTCTTTTACATGCAGCTAAAAACAGTCCTAATAGACACAATCTTGTATGGTATGGTCCTTGTCTATCTCCTCAGCCTTGTCTTAGACAACTTTCCTCCTCCTTCACTGTTTTACAACCACACTGATTTTCCTTTTACTCTTCAAATACAAGATCTCTTCTGCTTCAGGGTATTTGCATGTGCTGTTCCTTCTGCCTGGGATAATCTTTTCCTCACTCTTTATCAGCTAACTTCTACTCATTTTTCAAGTCTGAGCTTAAGAAACATCTCAGCATGGACTTCCCTGACACCTCCAATTCAAATTAGGTGATTTCATAGCACCCTGACCTTTTTTTTCTTAGCATGTTTCATAATTTATATTTTTTTCTTTATTTACAGGATCTTTTTCCTTCTAGTTTAACGTCTGTCTCCCCAGCTAGACTCAGAGCTTTATAACGTCAGGGACTGTGTTTGTCTTGTCTAAATATATGTCCAGCCCCTATAACAGTGCCTACCACATATAGGGCACTGAGTAAACAGTGCTAATAAATGAACAATTTACTGCAATTCCATGTGTTTTGTGCCATTTTCCCTGCTCTACTGAATCAGAATTAATCATTGCCCCCATCCTTCCATGGCATATTGCTTTGACCTCTATTTTAATTAAATACTTTTAACAAATAAAGCATGTTTTTAAAGATCTCAAAATCTGTTCGGGAGAAAAACACCTATAAGTGAACTATAATGCAGTATAAGTGCAAGATTTAAAGTATGAGTAAGATACAAAGAAAGAACAAGGAAGGGAAATCCAAGCAAAGAGTACAGCGTGTGCAAATGCCCCATAGTGTGAAAAAGCAGAGGGTGCTCAGTATCAATAAAGGGTAAAGTATAAGGAAGGCATTGGAGGCATAGTGTAACATTGTAAAGGGGGAAATCATCTAGCATAGTAAACATAGGTTTCTCCATGAGACTACTCTCATGATTTTATCTTTTTTTCTAAGCTTGGTTAAGAATTGTAAAACAAATAAAACCATGACTTATATTTCATAAATTACATAATCAATTTCACGCATAATTATGCCTGCAATAGTTGGAAAATTATTTTTCTTTGAGACATTAGGATGTGGATGAAGTCACATGTACATGCTTCATGGCCCTGCCCAGTAGAGAACCCCAGTTTACTCCATCTCTATGAAAGAAATTATCCAAAATCAAGGCTGGAGACGTAGGCAGAGTCCAGACCATGAAATGTCTGTGTTGTCACCATAAGTAGCTTTGATTTTATAGACAATGAATAGAAATGAAAGGATTTTAAGCAGGGGAAAGATTATCCCCAGATTTGCATCTTAGAAAGAGCACCTTGAAGGCAATGAATTGGAGGCAAAGAAACCAGTTAGAATTCTAATGCAACAGTAAAAGTTGTTGCAACTAAGGCAGTGGCAATTGAGAATGGAGAGAACAGAATTGGAGAGATAATTCAGAGGCAAAATTGACTGGATTTAATAATTGATTAGGCGTGGGATGAACAAGAAAGAAAAAACTAAGGATCATTTGGAGATTTCCATTCTAAAGACTAATCATCGTGTCATTTAATGAGGGAGATAATACGGAAAGAAAAGTATGTTTGGAAGGGAAGATAATTAATTCAGTTTGAGACGTGTGATATTAGAACTGCTTATGAAATATCCAAGTGAAGAGATCCAACAGGTTAGAGAGACACATGGGTCTAGAGCCCTGAGAGAACAGCCTGGATTTGAGACCTCTTAGAGACCTAAACTAAGCTTTAATGGTAAACATAGGGAGGAAAGAATGGCTTTGAAGGATGTAAGAATTTAGAATCCACAAAATTTGGTGACTGATTAGATCAAGGGAATGTGAAAAAGAGAGGGGAGTCGGGGACAAACCTCAGTTTTCTGGTTTTGGAGCCTGGTTGGATGATGGTTCCACTGTTATGGACTGAACTGTGCCCTTCACCCTACTAAACTCATATGTTGAAGCCCTAATACTCATTATCTTAGAATGTAACTATATTTGGAGATAGGGCTTTTAAAGAGGTAATTAAGTAAAAATAAGGTCATATGCATGGGCCCTAGTCCAATAAGACTGTTGTCCTCATAAGAAGAAATTAGGACATGCATAGAGAGAGAATGCCATGTGAACATGAAGAAGACCATCTACAAAGCAAGGAGAGAGGTCTCAGTATAAAGCAACTCTGCTGACACCTTGATCTTGGACTTCCGGCCTCTAGAGCTGTGAGAATATAAATTTCTGTTGTTTATGCCACCCAGTCTGTGGTACTTTGTTATGGTACCTCTAGAAAACTAATATAACCACCAAGCAAGATTAAAAATATGGAGGAGAGTAGGTTGGGAAAAGGGGGTTTCAAAAGAAGAAGTTTTATGTGGGACATGTTGAGTTTGAGGTTTCTGAGGTACATCCAGGTAGAGATATTCAAATGCTTTGAAATTCAGGAGATAGAAAGGGATTATAGATACAGATTTAGAAATCATTGATATGCAGCTGACACTTTAAACTATAGGAGTGGGTGAGATCATCTAAGAAGAGTATATAGAGTTAGAATATAATCAAGATAGAACCATAAGGAATATTAACATTAAAGAACAGACTGAGGAAGAGAATTCAGGGAAGGAAAATAATCAGAGAGATAGGATGAAGAGAGAGAGAAAAAATGTATCATTAATCTTTTAATCTGGTTTTTAATTGTAATTAGTTGAGTACATATTGATCTCAGTCCTCAAAAAGTTTTATCATAATGGAGGAGGCAGTACCTTATTCATTTCTGAATCTCCAACACCAAGTACAGTGCCTGACATTTAATATCCCTGCAATAAATATTTGTTAAAACAAGTGGAATTGAAATCAGGACTTCATTCCTTTTTTGTTTTGTTTGCTTATTTCTGGAGTGTGCAGCATGTGTTGCCACTGATATTTTAAGTTCATAGTGAAAAATCATTTCAATGTGTCCTAGGTTTGGTCCCCTTCCAAGCCAACCCCCAGGACAATAGTTTTCATTATAACCTTCTGTCTCTGCCATTCTGGATGGAGTTCTGTGCACAGAAGTTATATACATATATGGGTATATCTATGTAACAAATCACAGCACAGGAGCCCCCCAGGCTCCCTCAGGCTCTGGTATGACATATTTGAGCCATATAAATTCAGCTTCTCCTCTGGCATCTGTTAGCTGACTCACTTGCAACTCCACCTCAGCAGTGGTCTCTCAGTCCTCTCAAAGCAGGAAAAGAGTACTGTGTGCTGAGAGAGCATGGCAAAGAATCCTCCAGAGAACTGTGAGGACTGTCACATTCTAAATGTAAGTTGATTCATATTTTTTCCCTTTTGAGCAGAAGCATGGTTTCACAGATTTATCGTATTGCAATGTGAACATTAGAAAGTGAAATCAAAGGTGACTTTGAAGTATGGCTTGCTATTTTAAGAGCTATTGTGTATTGTTTTATTCTCTCTGTTCTTTGCTTAGGCAGAAGCTTTTAAATCCAAGAAGATATGTAAATCACTTAAGATTTGTGGATTGGTGTTTGGTATCCTGGCCCTAACTCTAATTGTCCTGTTTTGGGGGGGCAAGCACTTCTGGCCGGAGACACCCAAAAAAGTAAGTAAATGCACATTAATATCTAATGCTTCTGTTTTGAGTTTGATTGAATTTAATTAGTGCTTGACATGTATATTACTCTGAAATGAAAATCATTAAGTCCCTTTTGCATATATTTTCTGGTGGTATGAAAAACTGAATCAAGATTTTGCTTTCTTTTATTTGCCTAATTATTTTGGTAAGGGAAAAATATGTTTTCTGTATTTCAGTTAGTAGTAATAGGAGTAGAATTACGCACTTTTTAATAATGCTCGGCTTTAAGAAGTTAAGACTCCTCCTAGAAGCAAATTTTTACTGTAAGAAAAAAATACTTTTCATCTTTCTTTCAATTATCTGGGCAGAAGCTGATGGAAAGTAATTATACCACCACATAAGAAGAAATCACCAGAAATGGCAGCAAAGGATTTTCAGGGATTATGTTTCTGACTTAACGCATCTGCTCTGAGGACAGGCAGCTAACTCCTTTTCAGAAGAAGCAATTCTCATACCTGACTTCACATGTATTTATGACTTAAAAAAAAAAAACTAGAGCTTTTTGGCTCCTCACCAGCCACAATTGTCACTGACCCACTGAGATAGTAATGCCACAAGGTAGAAACAAGTCATTAATCACAGGTACCTCCGAAAGCTTCTGATAGCGAGATCATTTGGTATACCTAGGTGGCCACTGTAGTTGATATTAGTGTACCTTAATGTTATGATTACTCTCAGACTCACATGCAATAAGCAAGTTTAGATGTGACCCAAAGAAAATCATAGTTCCTTCATGCTAACAATTTCCATTTAAGAGATAAGTAATAAATGTACAAGCTACAAGGTATGTAGATGGTTTTCTGTCTTTGCCACATTTTTCTCTCTGCATGTGGGTTGTTGTTACTTTTGCTATTAATTTGTTATCATGAGATGTTCATTTCTATTTCATAACAGGTGTAGGAAGAGAAGGGCATATATCCAGGAGGGAGAATGAGAGACAAGAAGAAAATGGGTTAGCATGGACTACTGAGAGCCAAAGGAGTGATAGGAGCAGAGAGGAAAGAATATGGATAGATGAAAAAGGAGAGGCAAAGGAGAGAAAATAGAAAATTAACTGAACAAGTGTCCAAAAGAAAACAGAGAAATAAGGCATAGCTACCCTTGGATTCTTCACCTCTATTGCCATACCCAGTTTCATTTAGTCCCAGAGGCTATCTTATCAAGTTTAAATAGGAAGGAGAATGAAAAGCAAAGCAGCCCATCTTGTTGGTTCACCTTTTTATTTACACCTTGTTCCAGAAAGGATTTCAGGCATCACCCAATGCCTATAGTTATCCATTTCTCTCATTCTCTCTCTCTCTCTCCCCTCTCTCTCCCTCTTTCTCTTCTCTCTCTCTCTCTCTCTCTCATTTCTTGCACTGTGCCCTGCTTCTTAACTACTTTCTGTTCACATTTCTTTCTAGAGAATCCACCTATATTCAGGCTATCAAGGTGGACAAAGAAATAGAGATCAGGAAGGAAACAGCAAATGAATAAAAGTGCCAAAATGCATTCCAATCCAATTCAGCTACCACTTAGCCAATTCCCTAGGTAATGTGCTGCCCCACAAATTGAATATTATTGGATCCTTTAGACAATTATAGGTGAGTTAGAGGACAATAACCCCTTTTGTGCTCCATGGTCATAATGTACTTAACTGAGTGTGGTAGGTAGCCAGCCCTTTTGACCACCTGTGCAAGCATGACTAAACATGGGGCCAGATGGCCTTTCTTGTTTTATTGTAGCTGTTGGTACTGCAAATGCTATTTTGAAGTTTATGTGTTTTTCTAAACTTTCAATGTTATTTGCCTCAGTGCAACTATAAATGACTAAGTAAGACCTTGTTTTTATCTTGCAAGGTGCCAAACTCACTAACAGGGCCCATGGTTCCCTCTGCTTCCGTATCATATCATCTTTGCTTCTCACGTCAGTTCCCTTTTTAATGCATTATAAGGAACAATTCTGTGATTCCTCAAACCAAAAGTAAAACCTATTCAGTGCATGCACAGAAGAGGTGGGGTATGCTACCAAATAAAGTTTATCAAGAATCAAATCTCTCACGAAGTAATCCATCTTGGGATGTGCTTTTCAGCAAAGGGATTCTCAGAAATGAACAAAATTATTGCAAAGTAATCTGGTAAAAGACAATAGGTGTCTCCTAGGTAAACTTTTTCCACCATGAACAAAGGTTATTTGTTCCCCATTCCAATTGGGAAGTTGCAATTTATAGTCTTTGATATTTAAGTCCTGGCCTTCACCACAAGACCAGGCTGGGTCCATTGAAAACTAAAGAACCAGCTGGAGATGTGAATGCTTCCCTCAGTCTACCACTACCTTCAATTCCCAGACAAAGAGTCCAAGAGACCATCTATGTTTCCAATGGCTAAGATTGCCAATAAGTCTGCCTCGGAGCTGACTTATGAATCCTGGGAAGAGAAAAGTAGTCAGATTAGTCTTGGAAAAAGATTTGCAAAAGAAAAGGATCCAGGCATCTTGCACAAATTAAAGACTCTCCCCTTAAGAGTATGGCCTAGCAAGAAATAACAGCAGATTAAAATCCAGGCTCTTCTGGACTTTCCTTTACAACCTATGGGACCTGTGGGGACCATGGGGCCCTTGGTGGACAGAATTGTTGATGCTGTTGTGCTTATGGATGGAGAGATTTGTTGCTCTCCTGGGGCTTCCTCCAAGCTCTTAGTGTTTGCTCCTCTAGCCTCCATCATATCTCCTTTTTATTTCGTTTTTTTGACATCTGTTTAAAATAAACAGTATTTACTTAACGTCTTACATCTGGTGTTGACATTTCCATGCCAGTAAGTCGTTCTTTTCCTTCTATTACCTCCCACCTTGGTGTATACAAAAGATCCAGATTCCTGATCCCAAAGTGGGAGTAAGACATGCTTGATTACCTTTCCTCACCTCAGGCATGAGCACACGTGCACGCATGCATACACACACACACACACACACACACACTCCAGAAACAGAAAGGCATCAAAATGAAGTGAAACAAAAGGGATTAACTCTGGGGTAGCTGCTGCACTCCCTTATAGGCTACAGACCCCTAACCCACAACCACATATAGGAGCCACTTGAGCTGAATGAAAGCCAGACCATCAAATTCTGTATTCAGCTTTCTCAACCAAGCAGAAGGGACCTATTCAGTCCCAGAGATTTTGAGAGCACATCACAATGAGGCTCCACTTCCAGGCAGTGACTGCTCTGGGATATTTGAAGCCAATTCCCTAGAGGAACATTCTTCTTTAAACCTCCCTGCATTACACATTTAACTTGAAACAATTAGAAGCCAACTCCCCAGCTAATTAATCCAACATGGAGAAAACAAGTCATAAAAATCCCAGCCTTTAAACCAGCAATTTATAGATGCAGCACAGACCTTATAACCTATCCCCTCTAACCCTTTGAAGAATGAGGCAGAAAGATGATAATTTAAATAAATGAAATTCTGCCCTTCCTGCCATATCTAGGAACTGCCTGGTGACTTTAGGGCTCTTTAGAAACCATAAGTCCTAAGGCCCACACAGCAATCAACAGATTACTGGGAGCGTCTTCATAACTCCTACATACTATCAGAATGACAAGAGAAGTGGTAGGGATAGGTGGGCATCCTTCTGCCCTCTCCCCCCAACCTCAACTACAAATAATCATTAAGACAGCCTCACCCAGGTTTGCAAGCCCAATTATCATCGTAGGCTAGAAATCCTTTGCTTAGAAAAAACACTTCCGGGGCGCCTGGGTGGCTCAGTCGTTAAACGTCTGCCTTCGGCTCAGGTCATGATCCCAGGGTCCTGGGATCGAGCCCCGCATCGGGCTCCCTGTTCGGCGGGAAGCCTGCTTCTCCCTCTCCCACTCCCCCTGTTTGTGTTCCCTCTCTCGCTGTGTCTCTCTCTGTCAAATAAATAAATAAAATCTTTAAAAAAAAAAAAAAGAAAAGAAAAAGAAAAAACACTTCCTTGCTAAGTCTGGATCCAGCTTTCCTGGGCCTGTTTCTCTAATGCTAGCATTGGCCAGAGACCCACTTTCTTCTTCTTCTACTCCTCTTCTTAGCACACAATTGATACAACTCTCCTTCCTGAGTTCCCTGGGCTTTCCTACACAGCAGTTTGGTGGATAAAATGTGGGTCTGGAGAAGCATTCATACCCTCAAGGAAAAAGTTGGAGTTGTAGCTGAAATCTCTTTAGCAGAGGGACTGAGCTTCTCCAGATGGTGCCACATCGGCATTTTAAAAAAGAAGACTTCTCTTATTTCATTTTCCTCCCAAACCATTGCAGGAGCAAAGTCCATCCTCACACAAACAGCAACTCTCACTGGGCCAACTTTTGCTCTGAGCTATTAGGAGGCAGCCCCAATTATGTGTACCAGGACTCTGGCTACTGTGGGCACATTCTTATTCAGTCCCTTCATTCTCCTAAGGCAGCATTTGCTGAGCAACTTACATGGCACCAGCAAGGGAAACCTGGGTCCTCAAAGGGAGCTGTCTTTCAGCCACTGAGAGTGGCATTGGGGCTGTATAAGGAAAGCAGCCAGGTGATTAACAGGTAGTAGCAGTCCGATCATCAACCTAACAGGTGTTAGCCCAAATCTGAGCAGAACTAATTTTGTCAACTACTCAACATTGCATCTGGCAAGGCATGGGAGATAAAGATGGGAACTGAAACTCCAGAGAAACTTGGTGACTTGCCCAAGGTCACACAGCTTTTAAGTGGCAAAGTTGAGGCTAGGACTAGAACATGGTCTAAGGATTCTTTCTACTGTTCTTACATTGCATTTAAGAATAAGGGGTGGTGGGGACAGTGGGCATGGGATAACTTCCCAGCCAACTTGAGTCTGTAGATGAAAGAAATGGTTTTTTCTTGTTGAAAAAGAGGAATGTCTGTGCTGCTTATGCCAATTTTTTTCAGGGCTGAGAACTGGTGATTGAAGATGCAGAAGTCCAACTTTGCATAAGAAACAATCTGTCTGCTCTGTGTTGGTAAAGAAATACCCAGAGGCCCTTTAATTCCCACAGGCTAGGTTGGTAATAAAATGGTACAATGCATTCTCTTCCCTTCCTTCCAGCCTAACACCTGCTAGCCAGCTATTCTGAGCATGTATTTCACCTTTGGAGAGTGTACCTCATAAACAGACAGTAAAGGATGAAGGTGGAGAGAAGAGCAGCTAGATTAATCACAGGCTTCAAGAGGCAAACCTAAGCCAAATGTCCTCAAATCCCTTTTAGGAAAGGCTAAAGGTACTTGCCCCCAGAACAGATCCATCACACTGAGGTCTCTGGCAACATTACTTTTTATAAAAAGCTTTCTTTTCTACTCTCAGAGATTGCCACAGACTGAGGCAAGAAACAGGAAAAATTGTGAAAGGGGGATGTTAGGGCTCATTTGCTACCTGAGTAGAGGCTTTAACTGGATTGAGGAAAGAATTCCTGGGCAGGGAAGAGAAATGAGTTTGTTTTTGCTCCATGTTTTCTCAGTGTGCTCTTCTTACATCTCTCACTGCCTGAACTGAATCACATATTTATTTCATTTCACATCTGAGTCATATTCCACTCCATAGGCTTCCCTGTCCCACTCCAGTGTTCTGGTCCTTATAGTTAAGAGCAGCCCTACATGTGGGTAGAATAGGAACCTATTTGAGTTGTGCTGGAAGGATGCCTTTGCCTCCAAAATATCTCTTATTCCTGGTGTCATTCTTCTTAAAATCCATCATTAGTAATTCATTCCTTAGAATTAAGTATTGCACTCATTTTTTAAGAGACAAATACCCATCCCAATCATCTTAGTGTGAAATCATTTGTCAAATTGATTTCTTCTTTGACATAAGGGACCTGGCACTCCATGAGATTCCAAGATGTCTAGACAGGAGACAAAGGGATAGAGGGAGATGGGAAGAAAGGGAAGGACTAAGAAGGTACAAAGTGAACAGGATATGAAAAGAACTAGGTTCCCTAGAAACACCAATGATTAACTTTCCCCATTTGCCAACTTGACAGACGTGTACTCCTCATCACACTCTGTCCTTGCTCTGTCCTTCTTGAAGTAAAGCTGAGTTGGGGTGCAGTGTGAGATGAGCTACTGAGAGCCCAGTCATACGTCTCTCAGGCCAGTCATCCTCTCTCTGCTTTAGTTAGTGCCTGGAAAGGACAAACCCATTTATTCCTTCCTCTCCAGAAAGACCCTCAGCCCCTGAGCCAGTGAGCTTAGTAGAGAGAAAAGTATTTCTGAGGCCAAAGTCATGAGCTCAGTCTTCATATGGGCCAGTGGAACTTGCATAGCCATTACCCAGGCAATGTGCTCCACAGGGACCTGGGCGAGACAGTATGTCTGGATTTGCTCAAACCCATCCCCAAACAGTCCAAAGTGGGCCACAGGCATCATCTTCCTAGACAAGGACAGTCTGTTCCAAAAGGACACCTTTGATAGTAGAATTCCATCTGGGTGAATATATAGCTTTCCACCCCCACCCCTTATCCAGGATTCACATATAAATGAAGTCTTTCTGATCTCACTCCATTTAGCAATCTATCACTGCTTTAAAAAAAAAAAAAAAGCCAAGAAGCTGGTTAGTGGATACAATCAGAATTGACACCTTCTCCTCCATCAAAACAAAAAACAAAACTAAACTAAACAAAAAACCAAAAAACCTCTTTGAAGGAATGTTGAAAGTAATCAAGATCTGCTGAGCTTGGCAGTTTCCAATAGTTTTCATCTAGCAAGGTGTCCAAATGAAGTGCATTGCCAACAGTGCAGGAAAACTCATTCCACAGAAGTACACTGAAATTCTAAATGTCACCAGTATGGTTCCATAGTCTTCTACTAATGATTGAAAATACAGCCTCTATTTTTCTTTTGCCCAGGTAGGCAGCATTCCAACATCCCCTAGTCTCTAACCTCATTTTTCCATGCAATAGTCCATCAGTAGTGTTACTGATGAAACAAACACCTCACCCCACCCCCAATGACTAGTAGTGTCGACATTTGTCTCAACAATGGATAGTATTTCTGAAGAAATTCCCTCCTTTTGGGAGATCTGACAAGACCAGATCTGAAGTAGATGCCTCTGTCCTCTACTTAGGTCAGGCTGACTGAGAGTTCAATTTGTTGCCATAGGTAGAAGTTTCTCAAGCTGGCTGCAGAGCTGGAATTGAGGACATATTTATAACTAGAAGCAAATAACAAGCCTAAAGGAATTTGTTTGCTACCTGTCACAAACCAGGCCAGACTTCCTGAGTTAACTCTGCAGTGGCTGGAAGGTTGTAAATACCATTTTCCTTCCCCTTTTAAAGTATGGTTTCTTAAAAGACATTGCCAATGTTCAAAATGTCTCTTTATGAAGATGAGAATTTGTCATTGGTAGGAAAAACTTATGTTGAATACTTAATACTTAATTGAGTACACTCAATACTTAAGCATTGGCCCTGTCCAAGGCACTGTAGAGACAAGGAGGTAAATGACATTGTCTCTTCCTATTCAGCAGTTACATAGACTTTTCACACTTGATATAACATTGTTTCTACAAACCCTTTCAACTCGTTTCTCTACTTGAGTTGTGGAAAATTTGACCAGGTTAAACTAACATTTAGTCACAGACACTGGCAGACATTAAAAAGCAACCCAACCCAGTACAAGCTCTAAAATGCTATCACTGGGAACCATATCATTAGAAAGCAACTTTGGCTCTATAGATGACTTGTTTTAGGGGGATTTTAGTTTACCCAATTTTTTTCCTAACGAAAAATGAGTATGATAGCAGATGGCATCCTAACAACAGGGATAAGACAGATTTCCACATGCCCATAAGGTCTGGCTTGGTTTATGATAGGTAGTGAATTACTTTAGGTTTGTTGTTTGTTTCTAGCTACAAATGTGTCATCAGTTATAGCTAATGGGCTTACTCCTATACTGGGACACTTGATGGGACTGGTCCTCTTGGTCCTAAGAAAAAAATTGTCACTTTTAGAGGGCCGGAGAGAGTCTGGGGTTTTGCTGCAACCACTCAAGAATGACCTGATAAGGAGCCTTTCCAAGGCACTGTTCTTGGAAGATACCATATTACTTAGTGCGGGGCACTTGACACAGTTGCTGAATTCTATATACAGGAGAACTTGAAGCCAACTGAATTAGGTTTGGAAAACAGAACGCAGGAATAAACTGAGTGGGTTTGATTAGCCCATAAAAGAGAGGGTCAGGGGAAGGCAATAAATGTTTCCTGGAGTTGAAAGGGAAAAAGGACGCAATTGAGGTCAGGGTAAGACTATTACCTAATATTGGCCAAGGAGAATGGTCTTCAGATTCTAAAAAAGACAGACCCAAGACTATTGAGGTAATATTAAAGCCCTGGATAGATAAGGAGATAAAGAGCAATACCTAAGCATTCTAAATGTGTTCAAATCTCTTTCTCAGCCCCAGTGAATTTCAGGGGGAGAGAGGGGGTGAGCACTTGGAAAGGAAGTGGTAACTTAAAGAAGCAGCATCAGTTTAACATAAGGGGAAAATACTTTACAGGCTGGTTTGCAAAAATATCATTTGCTATTTAGTCCAGGCTGCCAAGAAAACTGTTGGAATTTTAGTGATTAGTTCAGCAACTTGGGTTGAATACAAAATACCGGCTCTGAAGGGATCCCCATATCAGCTCCAGTGCCAAAAAGCACCTCACTTTAATCTTGAGTCTCAGAGAAATCCCAGTGGTAAGCTGCTGAGATGGCACCTCACCACAAAAGCTCCAGAAAGAGAAGGTGCCCCAAATATTATGCAATTAAAGTGTCTTATGAAGGGACACACCGAGTATCTTAGAGCTTGTTTTCCTCTGTTATTCCAGACATATGACATGGAGCACACTTTCTACAGCAATGGAGAGAAGAAGAAGATTTACATGGAAATTGATCCTGTGACCAGAACTGAAATATTCAGAAGTGGAAATGGCACTGATGAAACATTGGAAGTACATGACTTTAAAAATGTAAGTTGGATATTCCCCCTCTCAAGGGTTCCCACTTAAAATATTAGAACATTTTAGTCAAGTTAAAAATAGCCTTAAGGCTCCACTTAATTTATAAGACAAAGCTTTCCTTTGAATTCAGATTTTGCCATCCTGGGGCCTTAACGGATCAGGGAACTCATTAACTTTGGCTATTTCAGGAAGTTTTGTTTTGTTTTGTTTTGTTTGTCTGTTTATAGGGTTACACTGGCATCTACTTTGTAGGTCTTCAAAAATGCTTCATCAAAACTCAGATTAAAGTGATTCCTGAATTTTCTGAACCAGAGGAGGAAATAGATGAGGTATGTAAGAATATTCATAGTGGTAGGAAAAGCCATCAGTTATTGGGTGTTAACTATGCGCCAGATATTGTACTAAATGCTTTACTCTCATTTGATTCTCACAATGACCCTATAGTAGGTGCTATCATTATCCCCATTTTCCCCTGTGGAAACTTGGTTCAGAACCAAAAAGTGACTTGCCCAAGGTCACACGGTGACGAGCAGATTGGGATCTTGAACTCAGGCCTTTCAAAAAACTAAAGTTCATGCTGTTAGGTGCACAACTGTACTTTTATATGTGGGTAGCCTTTAACATTATGTACATTCACTTCCAAACCAAAGTTCTAGTTAAGAGGGGTAAGTTGGAGGAACAAAAACAATCCTGCTTAAAGATAAAGTCTTAAAAAACAAAAGTCCAGAGACCACCTGAGATCCTTGCCACTTTATCACACTGTGGCATTCACTTATTTTAAAAATTTTAGTTCATTCACCTTACCATTGTATGCTGGGCTGCTAATGGAATAATCTGCACTTAACCTCACTTGGAAAGGCAAAAGCAAAGAAGGTGAGAACTACAGTGTAATACAAATTCTCTGAAAACATAATGCCAGGCCAGGGTAAGGTAACCTAAGATACTGGTGCAATCACTAAATGGCCCCCGAAAGCCTAGTGGGAGATGGAGGATTATGGCCTAAAACACAGCCATCACTAAAGCCCTTCAAGCTCTTAATGTTTCCCTGATACTCTGTCTGTAACTAAAGTGTGTTGCTATCAGTGAAGCAATAAGGCGAACCTTAGCTAAGGCCATCTTGTGGCAACATATTCCCCCTGTAGCCAGAAGAAACAAATGTTTGTTTGGTTTGTTTGGCTTCGTTTTAGTGTTTGACTGGCAAATCTAAAATGAAATTATGGCAATGGCACAGTGGTCTCTCTATATACTGTAAAGACCTCTTTCTTCTCTCTCTCCCCCATTCTTTTTCACTATCTTCCTACATAGCTCTTTCCATTTTAATTCTCGCCTACCCATTTATCTTTTGCTTTTGCTTTTCTTATTGTGGGGGCAAGGGAGGGTGAGGTGGGATAGGGAGCACTTTATCCTTTCCTTTACCCAAGTCTCAGAGCTATCATTGGTTCTCCCAGACATGCCACTGGTCTCCTTATGGCCAGAAAAATTACAGGCCTTAGTTACTAGAATTTCCAAGAAAAAGAAGAAGCTTTCCCAAAGATGATGCTCTGCTCTCAAGGCCTATGGTAGTGAAAAATTTTGGAGATTTTTTTTAAAATAAGCATAAATTCAATGCATCTGAGGAATAGAACTTCCAGGATATTAGAAATTACTGCAGGAGGCAAGGGTAAGATGAAAGGAAAATCAATAGGATAAAAAGGTACTATATGCTGCTTTTTACAGAAAATAATGTAAACATTTGAGTAGGGCCAGCCAGCAATTAAAGCCCTAAACTAAAACAACAAGATTAATTTTTCTGAAAAGATAAAGGCAAAGGCCCATAATGTCTCATTTTGGCCCTAATTTATTCCTCAATTTTGCCATATCTTTTAAATAACATAAGTACTTATCTCGTGATAGTGAGATTACTTTACCTTCAGAAAATCCATATATGTGTGTATATATATATATATTCAGGCTACAGACTTTTTTATGAAATAAGTTTGTGGTTCTGGATGACAAAACCCCTCTTATTCTATACTTTTCACCACTGTATCTATGGTTTGTGCATGCTAAACATGCAGAGTAGTTATATAAATAGCCTTGATTTTGCTAACAAAGCTAGTCAGCGTACCAACCTCCTTTTTTCTACAGTCCCTTTCAATGCATCCCAAGGTCTTTACAGACTCAAAGGCAAGGGAGCTAAGACTTTCGAGTTTTAAATGACTAGGGGAAAAATTATACAAAGCCATATTTCAGAGAACAAATAAAAACACTGAAATCATAAAGCTAGAAAGCAACCAAAGAGAAAAGTAAAAGCCTTATTAAGAGTAGGGGGAAATGTCAAGGCCTAAAAAACAAGTGAGTAAGAAGTAGGTATACAAGGTAACTACTTCCGGTACAAGAAACCAAAGAGAAGGCAGTGTTCTTGATAACGTAAGAAAAAAAACTCTGTAAGACAAACTGTAAACATCTAGAGTGAAAGGAGTAAAATAGTGGTAAGGCCAGTGAAGTCACAAGCTGGAGACTTGACTTTAAGACAAAAAAGACATCTTTTGTACTACAACTAGCCACCATTAACAGGCAAATCTTGTAAAACCCAAATATTAGGTTCGGTTGTTATGTAATTGATCTCACCAGCTTGGACTATAAGAGTTTTTTCAGCTTGAGATCAAATCCTGTTTGTAATCTTAGTTGCAAGCCTAAAACATGCTGGCACTTACAACATCCATTTAAAAGGGCAAAAACAAATGTAAATCACTCAGGATTCCAGAAGCCCAATTAAAACATACATGGCCCAGTGGGAGGCCCAGAAAATGATGGATAGCCTTCCTAGCTGTGAGTGAAATGGTAGCAGAGAAAACTCCTGTTACGGTAAGCAGCCTTACTGTTAGACCCCCAGAGAGGGATCAGTTGGTAACTCTCCCAAGGGCACCTACTGTATGCACATGACAGAGCTAGTTCACTGGCAGCCCTGGGATTGGAATTGTTACTCAGACTCAAAATAGAGTGTTTTCCAGTATCCCATAATGTCTCACTCATTTTATTAATTTCTCCTCCTATCCCTACCTTGAACTTACTTCTCTCAGAATGAAGAAATTACCACAACTTTTTTTGAACAGTCCGTGATTTGGGTCCCAGCAGAAAAGCCTATTGAAAACCGAGACTTTCTGAAAAATTCCAAAATTCTGGAAATTTGTGATAATGTGACCATGTATTGGATCAATCCCACTCTAATAGCAGGTATGCCTTCTTCTTCTCCTCCTTTTTCTCCTCCTCTTTCTAAAGTCAATAACAGGTTAATGTTCCCATCATTTAGAGACTACATTTCTAAGAAAACAAATGATCAGCTTATATCTTGTTAGATGAAACTGTATATGCTGACTGCCAAGGGAAGAAGGAATTTTTTACAGCCAAGTTATATATCAGATAAATTAATGCTGACAAGCTTTTAAATATCCCAGCAAAGGTAATGTCACCCTAATGTGACCAGTGATAGCAAAAATCTAATCTTTCTTTGCACATCTATATTCAGTGCAGTCAGGATACCAAACTATCCCTCAAACCACTATGTACCCAACCCAAGAACAGAGGAGAGAAGAGCCAAAACAATGTCCTGTTGTCTCAAGAATGATTCTGTGTATTAAATGGCGGCATTCCCCCCGAGAAGATAGGACAGTCACTATAATACAAATTTCTTTGTGGCTGTTTTAGGAATCACTATAAAAGTGATTGAGTGCTACAGCTCTAGAGTAGAAGAGTCCAGCTCTCAACTTCCAGTCAGCTCATAAAGAAGGCAAAGGTCTCTGGACATCTTATTTTGCCCAGCTAACGGAGAGTCCGGCCTCCCTCATTCTAGACAGCCTAGATTACTATATTACTCAAGAGAGGCCACTCTAACCAGTGCAGGCATCTACTGGTACTCTTTGGCAGCTTAAAAAAAAAAGGTGACTAAATACAATGTGATATTCTGGACTGGATGCTAGAAATTCTGCTTCAGCATTCTTTTTCTAAAAGACATTAGTGGAAATAATGATGAAATCTGAATAAAGTCTATAGTTTACTTAATAGTATTGTACCAATGTTAATTTCTTAGTTTTCATAATTGTACCATGGTTATGTGAGATGCTAATATTAGGGGAAACTACATAAAGGGTATATAGGAATTCTGTACTACCTTTGCAATTCTTCTGTAAATGTAAGATTATTTCTAAATAGAAAGTTTTTTCTTTTTAATTTAAGACAGGAAAGAGAGGGGGAAAGGGAGGAAGACAGAGGGCACCAAATCAAGTCCAGCAACTAAAAAATATTTACTGAGCACCTATCATAGGTAAAATCATTATGGGAGACACCTAGGTTCCCTGTCTTCATTTTTTTAAAGATTTTATTTATTTATTTATTTATTTATTTATTTAAGAGAGAGAGAGCATGTGAGCAGGGGGAGGGGCAGAGGGAGAAAGAGAGAGAATCCCAAGCAGACTCCACACCCAGCATGGAGTCCCACACGGGGCTCGATCCCAAGATTCTGAGATTATGATCCCAGCCAAAACCAAGAGTCCAACGCCCAGCTGACTGAGTCACCCAGGTGCCATCCTCATCTTTAAAATTAGGATGCTAGTAAGGCAAAGCAGTAAGTGTTTGATGCCAAATGAGCAAAGAATAGGTCTGTGTACATTAGAATAGTCAGATTTGTTTTCGGAAATCTCTTTAAAATTGCAGCTGTAGGAGTTTGGAAAAGTGGTTCATGTTTGCCTAAATGATGGCAGTGAGAAGACACAATGAAAAACTCTATTCCCAACACCATAACCCCAAGCACTTCTTTCAGGAACCATTTGCAAAGCAGGTGAATCACAACTTTGTGTTTATTACCTTAGTTTCAGAGTTACAAGACTTTGAGGAGGATGGTGAAGATCTTCACTTTCCTACCAATGAAAAAAAAGGCATTGAACAAAACGAGCAGTGGGTGGTCCCTCAAGTGAAGGTGGAAAAGACCCGCCATACCAGACAAGCAAGTGAGGAAGAGCTTCCAATAAATGACTATGTGAGTTACGTTCATATTACTCTTGTTAGAGGGATAGCAAAGAGCCCTCAAAAAACTCACTACCCCTTAGATCAAAGTCACTAAATGGAGAATGGTCATTGTTTTAACAAAAAAATATTTAAGAAACATGGAATCCCTAAGAGGTCCATTCATAATCAATCTTGATCAATCTTGATCAGACTAAGGAATTTAACTTCTCATCAGTCCCCAACTCATGTAGTCTTGTAGTCCTTCCCTGCTTGGTGGGCCTCTTCTTGGTGAAGCTTCCCCTCCAACCCCGGTTTATTCTTCTTTCAGACTGAAAATGGAATAGAATTTGACCCCATGCTGGATGAGAGAGGTTATTGTTGTATTTACTGCCGTCGAGGCAACCGCTACTGCCGCCGCGTCTGTGAACCTTTACTAGGTTACTACCCGTATCCATACTGCTACCAAGGAGGGCGGGTTATCTGTCGTGTCATCATGCCTTGCAACTGGTGGGTGGCCCGCATGCTGGGGAGGGTCTAATGGCAAGTTTGAGCTCAAGTGCTTAAACTTCTGGCAGCCAACATATAATAAATGCATGCTATTCAATGAATTTCTGCCTATGAGGCATTTGGCTCCTAGTAGCCAGCACTCCAGAATTACTTGTAGGTAATTCCTCTCTTCATGTTCTAATAAACTTCTACATCATCATCAATGGCCTGATTGCTGCTGAACACACTGGGTAAGTGTTTGCTCAGAATGTTTCCTGCAACTGAAATGGAGCAGATCTGTCTAACATGGATGACAATGATGGAAACTGGCATTGTATCAGGTTTGGGGAGTGGGAAAGGGCAAAGCATAAGGATTCTCAAATACCATAGTTTACTACGCTGTATTGAGAAAGTGGAAATGAGGGGCTGATGACAAACTGTCCCCATAAATGATGCATAAAAACTTGTCCTTTTGTGCGTAGCCCCAATGTTTAATTATCTGAGAGACATATTGTGGTCTTGCTCAAGCATCTGTTAAGCTGCTGGACAGGCAATGAGTCACAGCAGGCCAGCACTAAAATATTCCAAGTGCTCAGACTCAGCAAAGGAGAAAGCTAACCTAGCAAAAAGGGTCCCAGGCTCTCCTCCTGTAAACAAGAACTCAACTTTGGACAAATTCAACACTTTATAACCTTCAGGTCTGTCTTTTCTTCAGATCAGTATCTGGTTACATAACTTTCCAAGGCAATTGTCTGGAAAGGGGGATCCATAAATATCATTCACAAAAACAGGCATCATAGGAAATCACTGAGCTGAGGAATCAAATGGGATTTTTTTTTCCCCTCCAAAACCACAAGGAACTAGCGGTATGCCACTTTCTTAAAGGAAGGGTAAGGCCTGGTTTCCGATACCCCAATACTTTGCTTGGGAAAGAGAAAAGGGGCAAAGGAGAGAGAAAAAGCAGTGGTCAGAGGGTAATGTTAACCTTGATGTCCCAGCCAGTTCTAGTTTCACAATCTTTGTCTACCAATCTGTCACACTTACTAGTGTCATTTGACTCTAGCCCCTTCTTGCTCAACTTCAAGGTTAATGTGTCATGAGCATATCTGTCTGGCACTTTCCATCAGAAAAGCATTTTCAAAGAGTAAAATCTTTACCAAGATGCCTGCGGGCCAGGAGTCATTTCCCCCTTTTTAATAGTTGAGGAAGCAAATAGAAACAGATTTGCCCAAGGCTGAGTTAAAATTAGCCAGTCATTAATTGATAATTAGCATACATGCCATACTTGGATTACCAGTTTTCACAGAATGAGCAATTTCACATATCTAAAAATGCAGCATCACTGAAAATATTTCCTTTTTTATTAATGATTTAGAAGACAACTGAGAATTTTGGAATACTTCAATTATCATAATAAACATTAATTTATAGCTGAAATATAAAAATGCAAAAAAATAGATTAATTTGAGGTTGTATGGACTTGATGATGTTCTCTATTATTGTAAAAAATTATTCATTTTTAACAATGGTTTTTAAGATCAGCCAATAGTTTTAAATTCCAAAGACATGCAATTTTATGTGGTCTACATTGTACTATATATACTATGCTCTGTGGGGTACAAATGAAGTAGAAGGTATACTCCTTATTTCCAAAGAAAAATAAGACACCCAAAATTTATAAGCCAAAGTACAGAAATTTAGACATAACTACAATTGTATAAGGCATGCTATATACATGTGCATAAACACACAGACAGATGCACACACACATGCATGGTATAGAAAGCTCCATGTCATATTTTAGGGCTAAGAGTTCCTTTTCACATTATTTAATTAAGGAAGCATTTCTTCGTCAAATGAGAGACCTCAACCTGCACATAGTTTCACATTGAGAAAGTGTGATTCCCCTTAATGAGGCAGACCATGAGTTCAAAAGAAAATACAAGGGACATCCTTAAAGAACCATTCAAATCACCTCATGTTTAGAAAGAAACAAGCCAGGGGCACGTGGGTGGCTCAGTTAGTTGAGTGACTGCCTTTGGCTCAGGTCATGATCCTGGAGTCCCAGGATCCAGTCCCACATTGGGCTCCCTGCTCAGCAGGGAGTCTGCTTTTCCCTCTGACCCTACCCGCCCCCATGCTCTCTCTCGTGCTCTCATTCTCTCTCTCTCAAATAAATAAATAAAGTCTTAAAAAAAAAAAAAAGAAAGAAAGAAAGAAACAAGCCAAAATGACAAACAACAAAACCAACCACACTAGTCTGTCATCTCATATAGGCCCAAGCCAGGCTGAAAGAGAGAAAGGGTGGTATCTATCTCCTGCTGTAGATTTTTGCCCCTCACCTGAGTTCTGGGCAGACTCCTTATATCATGCCTTGTACTGCCCTCAGATCAGCCCCACTGAAGCTAGCCCTGCCTCTTTTCCTTTTACCACCCCTTCCTAAGCCCAGCCTCCCCAGCATAAGAAGTGACACCAAAGTTACTCTGATCTCCCAAGCCAGAGACTTTGCAGTAATTCTAATGTTCCCTGTCCTCCGCTCCAGTCTCTCACCAAATACTGCCAGTTTGTCCTCCTAAACCACCCCTCACTTATGCTTATGATCTAAGCCCCAGCTGTCACAACCTCCTCCCTACTGAAGTCCCCAGGCTGTAGGCTGAAACTAGAACAAATGCTTTTAGATACAGTTGACTTTTCACTTAAAGATTTTATGAACTCCATTTCCTTTCCTGAAAGTCTGTAATTGCTACTTACTACATTAAGGATTAGGCCTACCTTGTGTTCAGATAGTCCTTCCTCAAAGCACCCTTAGCACCACCTCATATCATTTTTCTTCTCCCACTACGCTACCCACTCCTTTGTTTGTCTCAGTCGCATTAACTTCATGCTCTATTTGTGCAGTCATCCCATCTCATTTACAGTTTTCTCTCACTAACTTGAGGAAATTGTAAAAACCCACTTTTTTCTTACCTAAACATGAAACCTAAATCCTCTCTGCTTCATTCTGTGCCTGTGTAAGTTAATATATTATTCAATGAACACATCATTTACATAAGAGTTTAACTTGCAAATTTTAGAAGAGGGCCCATACTCTCTCCCATTTTGCTCTGTCCAGAACCTAGCACAGTATCAAAAGCATATAGGTGGTCTTCCAATTTTTTTAAATTTATTTTTATTTAAATTCAATTAATTAACATATAATGTATTATTTGTTTCAGGGGTACAGGTCTGTGATTCATCAGTCTTATATAATACGCAGTGCTCACTACAACACATACCCTCCCCAATGTCCATCACCCAGTTACCCCATCCCCCCATCCCTCCAGCAACCCTGTTTGTTTTCTAAGATTAAGAGTCTCTTATGATTTGTCTCCCTCTCTGGTTTCGTCTTGTTTCATTTTTGGGGGACTCTTCCAATTTTTTTTATTGAAAGCAATGAGAAAGAAGAGAGGAAAGAAGGTCAAAGAAAAACGGGAGATTGTAAAAGAGCACAACTATAAGGCTCTTCAGAATATTACTACCAAAAGTTGGCCTTGAGTTCTAGTGAAATTTAGGGTGAAAGTTCCTATCTTACTTAAATCCATTTTTGTATTCCTTATCTTTTGACACAGTCCATTTCTACAAGTATGAAGAATTCTTCTAGTCCCAGAATGATCAAAAGCATCAATGATTGCCCACAGCTCGATTATCTATTTCCATTATAATGCAGGCTTTTTGCATTTTCTTCTCAATTTTCAACGATTCCGTGTATAAAAAAGAAAAAAAAGGCAAAAAGCACATCTGCCGTGAAATCACAAGAAATATCATATTACCTTTCAGATTCTTTGGGGATCTAAATTCCAATCAAGAAAAGTCAGGTGAGGCAAAGCCATCCATTGCTCCCACTCAGCATAAGGGCACTATGCATTAGTGTGCTCAGTGCCTTCCTGCACACCTAAAATGGCTCTTTGGCAGGACTAGGGGCAAAGGAAATCTATTTTGAGTCTTTATATATAAGGCTCACTGTCTGGCTGAGTCCAAAACTGTCACTTTGGCTCCTAAAGTCTAACGCTGAAAGCTTACTGAGATAAATATGGACCTTCTCATTCAGGCTGTCAGGAAATGCGTGGATCTATTTTATTTATACCCTTAAAAAATGATTTCATTTTGGCTTTCCTTTTTTGAAGAAGTTTCATTCTGGGGCTTAATTTCGCTGACAACATGCTGTTCCCTAACAAGAAAGAAAAGTGGCTCCATATTAAAAACCAGGTATTACTGTACACACAAAAAAATATGGTCTGTGGCTCGTTCCAAAGTCCTGCTCCTAAGTCTCCTCTGGTATCTTTAATTAATTCCCATGAAAGCTACTTACCCAAGGACGGCATTGATCATTTACTTAGATTAATAGGCAACTCTGGCATTGTGTAACTTAATGAGTGAAGAGTCACTTGTATGCTTACTGTTTTGATATTTGAGTTCCATTTGCCTATCTTTTCTTCCATTCACTTATTTGACACTCAGACCTATTGTCCTTGCTAAAAGGGCTCAGAAAGAGGCGGATTGAACCAAAGGAAATAGACTAAGCCACAATAAATCCTTCAACCAAAACAAACAAACAAAAAACGAGCAATTCCACAGTGCTGAGATGATCTTAGCCTAACAAGTGATATGAATATACTGTCTATATTTATCCTTCCTTGCTGATGCTATCATTTGCCATTCTGAATTTTCCACTGACAGCAGTATTTCTGCTGGTCTTACTTACAGAGATGTTGGCTACTAAACCACAATTCAGGCTCATACCCATATCAGTCATCAGTGAGCCAAGAACAAGAAACTTGCCAAAGGTAGGAGATTTAAGGTACAGGCCCTAGCTATGGTTAAGTCGCTGAAGTAGAGAGTAAGAAAGCGACAATGTGACTAGCTACAAATAGAACACCGGGATTTGAGCTTATTTATTTTGCAAAGGGGTCCATATGGCATGCCAGCTCACAAATTTACTGTGTCCACTAAAATCCATTCCTCGTGGTGGGGGTTGCCGCTCACAGCCATGTCGCTCTAGCCATGTGTGTCTATCTGGTGCACCACTGTGATGTAAATTTCCCGAGTTCCCAATAATAGCTTTTGATGTTTTGGTTATGCTAAATCATATCACGTTTAAATCAGAATAGTTTGTGGTTGACCTTTTACATTTCCTGTTCCTCCAAACTACTTCTTTCTTTGAGAGTATCTTTCTACCAATACATGTCAGTCTAGGGTAATTGTTTCACTAACATGATCTACAAGATATGAAGAACCCAGCATTCTACTCTGCTAGACACGGTGGCATGGCAGGGAGAAAATAAGTTATTTTCTTTATTGTCTAGTCATTTACAATACATCTGGTATGATAAGATCTATACCTTCTAAACAGTTAAGAAAGTATGAGACGGAGCTTTTCAGAACAATTTAAGAAGGAGAGCAAGAATTCTACATATGATCTCAGAGAACTTCTCTCTTTCAAAAGCCAACAGTGAATCAGAATCAGCCTACCAATTTTGCTGAGAGATACCACAAATCCCTGATTTCCCAAAGATACTTGTTTTCTGTCTCCTTAAGATCAAGTTCAGTGGCATATAACAGAACATCCCAAAATGGCATGATTTAAACAAAGTAGAAGTAGGCAGTCCAGGCAGTCCAGTCAATTGACCCTTGCACCTACCTTTCTGCTCCACCATCCTCAGTATGCAGTTTCCATTCTCAAGGTCATTTCATGATCTGAGCTAACTCCAGTTCTAGCCATCATGTTCATATTCGACTGGCGTCGCAAAGAAGCTGAGCAGGACAAAAGGCCACCCTCTATCTTTTAGGGAGACTTTAACTTACATGTTATAAGCCAGAACTTAGCCACATGGCCAAATGCAGCTTCAAAGGAGATTGGTAATCGTCTGTGATCTGGGCGCATTACCACACCAAATGAAATCATGATTCTGTTACTGAGAAAGAAAGAGAAGTTACGCTGGGGGAGGCAACTGCCAATGCTGGCCACACCTAGTTATTTGTTATAGGATCTAGAATCTCTATTATTAAAGTCATCCCTTTTGTATTCAGTTGCTGTCTTTCAAAATCTCTGAATGTAAATATACTACTTGAAAAATGGTAAAACTTTAACAAATTAAGACCCATTTTTGTATGATCACAAACCAGTTTATATGACGAACTGTTTTCTCTGAAGAAGGTGACCATAAGTAAAGAAAATAAAAAACACTAATGGGGAAACAAATAAAAGATATGTTAAGGGAAAGTATCCACAGGACTCTGTGAAGTCAAGGCACTACAGGTTGAAAGGCTGAGGGTAGGAAGAGCCAAAACCAATTTTGCTTACTTCACAATTTTGCTGAGGACTAACCCCACATGTCTAGGTTGATACAATGGTATGAAATTGCTGTAGTCTGTAGATCAGGCCCAAAGATAGTATGTCACAAAGCAAATAATTTCATTAACTACTATCTTTTGTAAGGCTTTTATTCATTTTTCATTTTTATCAGCAAAGAGGGGAGGTGATTCTAAAAGATTTAGAACTGGTTGGAAAAAGGACAGAAGAAAAACTTTCCAATAACTATAGCTCTTCTACTGGAATCAAAGTAGAGCACCATTTTGAAGAAAAGTATGGGGACAGTTTTTTCTTTTCAAAAACCATTATGAGTTTTTGGAGTAAGACCTTTACAAAATGAATATTATTCATCAAAGAGGTTTTGTTTTGACAGACTTAAATTGACTAGTGAAAGTTCATCTTCTACATTAGGGGGAATCAAAATGTGTCTAGTAGAGCAAATTTCATGACACATCATACACAGAGCAGATGTGAGAATCTGAGGCCAGAAAAAACAAGTTTTATTTTACTGTCACCCAGGGAAATTTCCCTTTTCTTTCAAGTAGCCAATAATCCACACTTATTTTTCTAAATCTTCATTTTTTGCACTATTAATGGATCCCATCCATCATCCCTATGAATATGGCTTTGGAGATATAAAAGGCTGTAACCAATTTATAGACCAATCCCAGGAGTATAAACCTTTATATTCAGAGAAACTTGGATGACTATTTAGGCCACCAGCGAAAAAATAAAAAAAAATTTATTAGTTTGAAACTTATTTACAGTCTTCGGGCCAACCAACACAAATTGATTCCCTACAGCACATTCATTGTGGGTAGTCAATGAATATTAACCAACATTCCCCAGTGTTCTGACTCAGTGTTATATTTAGGCATCTTAAGAATGAAGCCCACTTCAAATACTGAGAGATTTCTTCACAGAAATTCCACTTGTCTTGATATTGGGTCCAATTTTTTTCTAAAACTTGTTTTTCTAGTGTCTACATTTTATTAATGAACTAATCCTTCCCTCTGAGTTTATAAAAAGTTTTACAGAAAACACTGAGAAATGTTTTCATCTGAGAGTATTGCTACCATAGTCTCAGATATTTTGACTTTGGGGGATTGAGAGAGGGGGAAGGAAAGCTGATCTGTTTTAGCTTTTCCTCAAAGCCCTCAAATGCTTGCCCTTCCAGTTTCTGTTTAGATAATAATTAAATGGTCTATAGGAACTGAGAAAAAAAACACCTTGCAACATAGAAAATTGAAATTTATCTTTCATCAAGCATTCAGGTATTACCCTCCAGGTGTCTAATTTCACATGCCAAAGCATGTTGTTTTAAAAACTAGAATGATTCAACATCTCATAACTTTTCTTACGTATTTCTCTACATTTCACACCTTATTCCAAAGTGCTCAATGGGAATACATGTTACTCACAAAAGAAGGGCTATTTTTCATTTTATAGAGTAGGAAGTCTAGACCATATTTTCAGACATAAAATTTATAGAATTAAAACTTTCATTCTGTGTCGTCTTTGAAAAATGAGCAATCCTGCTCCGAAGGTCACATTCCTACCCCATACAGAAGTAGCCCTTGTCTTCTATTATCCAACCCCCAGGAAAAGATTTCTATACTAAAATAGAGAAAAAGACCTCAGACTTCTTTGTTATACAAAGCCTAAGATCAATAGACTTACTGTGCTCCCTACTGGCAAAATTGAGAGCTACAACCACATCAAAAATTTATTCGACAAAAGCCTTACAGACCTAGGAATTTTAAATTTGTTTATGATGCCCAGAAACAGGATATCTTGCCATTTGAGTTCAAAAATTACCAAAAAAAGACTATTCATTAGCCTGAGAGCAGAAGTAGTGAAGTCAGAGCACCTCCTGGTTAAGCTGAATATGAATTCATATACTAGTGCCATTTCACATTATTGTCAGTGTTACTAGCTATTCACTAGGCTCTGATCAAACCATATCTAAACATAGCCTGATCCAGTGGTTCTCAAACTTTAGTCTGCATCAGAGCTCCCAGGGTGCCTATTTAAAAATGTACAGTCTTAGATCTAAGGCCCAGAAATTCTGATTCTGCAGGTTTGTGATGAAACTCTGGGATCTGCATTTTATCAGTTCTTCCTGTCCCTGGTGATTCTGATGCAAATAGCTCAAAGAATACATTTTTAATAACATTGACATATTCTTTGCAAAACACCTTAATAGTGTGGTCAGAATAATTAGTGACTTACATGTCAACAACACCACCATCAGAAATACGATCTCCCTGATGGGACTGAAGGAATGCCACCCAATTCCTTCTCACACATACTAGCTCTCTGCCTCTACCTGCCTTACCAGCTCCTGTTAAGTGCCTAACCAAAGGAGAACATTTTTAATTAATAATAATAACAACAATAATAACGGACATTTATTGTTTTCTTCTTCCCCACCACAAAGTACTTTTCTTATACAGGTTTTCCCTGCTATCCAAAAGTAGAGGATTCCTATGAAATCTTTCATAAGCCCAAATGACATAAAGAAAAGAAATTTGTTTATATGGAAAAATTTTTGAGCATTCCCAGACCAAAAAGTAACTTTTTATAGGCTTTTCTGATACCTTAAGACACATCTTGCTAATGGATGCACAACATAAATGGAGATAAAACACCGATGCTCACAGACACAGTTCAACCTATGGCAACTTGATGCTGAGATGCTAAGTGAATTTCTTTCAGTTAGTGAAAACAGGTAGCAATATAGCTCTTTCTTAAAAGCAAAGGGGCATAGTGTGAACTTTTTAAAAGCAGGGGAGGGACGCCTGGATGGCTCAGTTGGTTGAGCATCAGACTCTTGGTTTCTGCTCAGGTCATGATCTTGGGGTCTTGAGATCAAGTCCTATGTCAGGCTCACCCTCAGTGCAAGTCTGCTTGGGATTCTTTCCCTCTTCCTCTCCCTCCCTTTCTTCCTCTCCCTCCCCCTCTGCCCTTCCCCACCCTCTGGTGCACATAAACATGCGCAAGCTCTCTCTCTCTCTCTCTTTAAAATAAATAAATATTTTTTAAAAAGCAGGAGATACCTATATTAACTTAATCTTCATTAATCCTATGGATGAGTTAGGAACTATTATCATTCTTATTTTACAAATGAAGAAACTGAGACATTGCCCAAGGTCACACACTTTGTAAGTGACAGCCAAGATATGAAGGCAGGCAGTTTGGCTCCAAAGCCAATGCATTTAACCACTATGTTATACTAACCGTCTACATTTAAAAGGGAAAGTACTAGCTTTTTTTTCTTTGTTATGATATGACTTTTAGTTTGCTCACTAAGATACAAAATTACAAAATTATTGTAAGGAGAAAAAAGATTTGGTATAGCCCTTTATCAGAAGCTTACTTGATCAAGTTCAATTTAGTATGTGATCATGATAATACCCACTATAATGCTTTTATAATCTTACCGTGTTCCCAGCTAATTCACTGCCTCACTTAAGAGATTTGAAAACTGAAACATTAAGCAAAATTTCCAAGGTCACCACAGAGCTGATGGTGAAACATAATAAAACCTGCTCACCTTCCTCTGTACCCCCAGTTCCTGCATGCTCCCCACTCAGTTCCTCTACACACTGGCCTGATTTGAATAGTGCGGGATCTATAGCCTGGGAATGGTCATGTGTAGAAGATGTAAAAGAACAAATTGTGTATTAAGCAGACTTGGTTGGCATGGCTTTTGGAAAGCATGCTAATGCCTAAAAGACAATAAACAAAATTGAAGACATCAGCCTAGACAAGAGACATGTTTTCTTTACAGTTGTCATAATAAATCTCTCTCTGAACTTTACCTGACATTTAGGTGTAGCAGGTCTTCAAATGCAGACCTTTGATTTTTTTCCCCTATCTTTCTTAACCTCACTTGAAACATCACTATTTCCTTCTCTATACCCCTCTTATAAAATACTTTTAAAGGATCCTGGACATAATAGTATTCTTCTCATGCCCTGTAAAAACAATTTGTGAGATTAAAGCATGTGCAATTCTTTCTAGTTGCAACCGTAAAGAGAAAGAAGTCACCAGGAGCTGGTTATATTCATGGGCAACTGTAAGTTCCCCTTAGAGCTTACCAGGACCTGAGAGCAACTTATAAGAAGAAGCTGCATTCACTATCCTGAGTCATCATCATACCGAATTCCAGGGTGTAGGACTCCATTTTTTCCAGCAATCACCATGAGTCTTAATAGTGTGAAGTTATCAAAATTCATGAAATAATGGTAACAGCAGATTTTGATTGATGGCTTTCTCCCCAGACTGCTTTCATGAACCACTGGAAAAGTCACTTTGATAATAAGACATGCTCTGTGATGCCTCTACACTGCTTTTTCCTCTCCTCTTCCTTTACTATAACAAAGCCCCGATCCAAAGGACCTTTCACATTGTATGTGTGAGGTAAGCAAACAGGCAGCCTTATACTAAGCTGCTTAATTATATTCATAGCATTAAAACCAAGAAATAAATAAGTGAATCAATGGAATGAAATACCATTCCTTAACTACTGAATTAGTAAAAATTAAGAAGATTCTCAGTGTTGAGCTGTATATGTGAAAAAAAGGCACTCTGATATAGTAGTAAAGACAGTGTAATTGATGCAGCTATTTTGAGGGCAATTTGGCAATGTCAATCAAGATTAGAACTGCACATACTCTTTGAATAGCTATACTTCAGATGGAAATTTAACCTAAAGATATATACTTGCAATATATATAAAAGATAATTCAAACGGTATTATTGTATTGATTGTGCTGAAAAAAAACCTCAATGATTCAGTGATAGGGCATGGTTAAACAAATTATGTCATATCCCCACTCCGGAACAATACAAAAAAAAAAAAAAATCTCCATGACCTGATATAGAAAACTCTCCAAGAGGCATTGTTAAATTGGATAAAAGTAGGCTAAGGAGCAGCTTGTATAATGAAAATAATAGCTAACCAGGCAGAACTTCTGGAATGGCAGGGTAAGGACTTCTGTAAATCCACTCTTCCACTAAAGCAATGCAAATACTGGCAAAATATTAAAAAACAGTTTTTTCAGAAATATGGAAATTCATCAAAGCCTGAAACAATCTGAGGAGCATTTAATCAAGAAAAACTATTTAATCTCTGTTAAGAACACTTTACGACATTTTTAACTTGGTCTACTCCCATGTCCCTCTCCCCAGTTCCATAACTGCCTTGAAAAACAGTAGCCCCGTGATGGGTATTAAGGAGGGCACGTATTGCATGGAGCACTGGGTGTTATACGCAAACAATGAATCATGGAACACTACATCAAAAACTAATGAAGTAATGTATGGTGACTAACATAACATAACAAAGTTAAATTAAATTAAAAAAAAAAAAGAAAAACAGCATACTCACAACCATAGTAGCTGTAAAGAAAACAACAACAGCATTACAGCCCCAGAGGGAGCAGACTGAGTTTGGAGCTCCTCAAAAAGACCCATCTCCAGAACATTGTCATTATTTAACCTGTCTCACACCTCCCTAGAAAGCCCCATTCATAGAGTGTTTTCATTATTGGACCTGACTTGGAGCTTGCTCTATGAGAAATACCTTATCTGTAAAGCATTTATTGAAAAGAATAAGCAGCATGTGATGCAGAGTTGCCAAATTATACTATCTAAAATGCCCTGTTTTCAACAAAAATTGTAAGACTCAAAGAAATAGGAAAATGTGGCCCATATCCGGGGGGGGGGGGGATATTCAGTAGAAACTGTTCCTAAAGAAAGCTCAGACATTGGACTTACTAGACAAAGACTTCAAAGGAGCTTTTATAAATATGTTTAAAGAACTAAGGAAAACCATGTCTAAAGAATTAAAGAAAAAGTATGACAATGATACCTCACCATATACAGAATATCAATGAAGGGAAAGATGTTTCTTAAAAGATCCAAATAGAAATTCTGGAGTTGAAAAATACAATAACTGAAATGAAAAATTTACTATAGAAGTGTTCAACAGAAGATTTGAGCTGACAGAAGAAAGAATCAGAGAACCCAAAATAAGTCAATTAAAATTAGCTTGTCTGAGTAACAGAAAGTAAGAAGAATAAAGAAAAGTAAACAGAGCCTCACAGACCTATGAGACACCATCAAACATACCCACATACATATAATGGAAGTTCCAGAAAGGTGAGGGGGCAAAGAAGGGGGCAGAAAGAATATTTAAAGAAATAATGACCCAAAACTCCCCACATTCCAGGAAAAGCTTTAATCTACACATCTAAAAAACTCCAAGTTAGGAAAAGCTAAGGATATATACAACCAGACACATTGTAGTCAAACTGTTGAAAGACAAAGACAAAAAGATTTTTGAAAGCAGCAGGAGAGAAACAACTCATCATGTACAGGGATCCTCTATAAGATTAATAGTGGATTTCTGAACAGAAATTGTGGAAGCCAGAATGCAGTGGAAGCACATATTGAAAATATTGTCAACCAAGAACTCTGTATTTGACAAAACTATTCCTCAAAAATTAAGGAAAGATGAAGACATTTGCAATGAACAAAAAAATGAGTTTTTACTAGCAGACCTGCCATATAAGAAATACTCATGGGTGTCCTTCAGTCTGAAATAAAAGGACTAGGCACAAGGAAATAAAAAGCACCAATGAAAGTAACTATGTATGTTAATATAAAAATATACATGAAACTAATGTAACATTGTATGTCAACTATGCTTCAATAAAAAAATATAGTATAAATGCATTGTTTGTAACTTTTGTCCTCTCCTACCTTATTTAAAATACAATTTCGTAGAGAAATAATTATAAAACTGTGTGGGTGGAACTAAAGATGTATGAAAGAATAATTTTTATAACAATAATAGCTCAAAGGAATGGAAACAGAATGGAGGTATATTGGAACAAAGAGTCTGTATAGAATTGAAATTAAATTAATATTACTCTGAACTAGATTGTTTTAAAATGATCATTGTAATCCCCAGGGCTACCACTAAGACAATAACTTGAAAAATACATAGTAAAAGAAACAACAATGTAATTTAAATGATACACTTGAAAATATCTATTTATCACAAAAGAAGGAAGTAATGGCAGAGAAGTACAAAAAGACATGAGATATACAGAAAACAAATAACAAAATGGCAGGAGTCAGTCCTTCCTTATCAGTAATTAAATTAAATGTAAATGAAATAAATTCCCCAATTAAAAGACAGAAATTGACAGAATGGATAAAATCAAACGTGATTCAACTATTTTCTATCTACAGGAGACACACCTTTTATTTAAAGATCCACATAGGTTAAACATAAAAGGATGGGGAAAGATATATAAGTAGTATATGCAAAAATATATGCAAACAGTAACCAAAAGAAGACTGGAATAGCTATTATCAATAGCACAAAAAAATAACCTTCAAGACAAAATTATTAGAATCAAAGAGGGAGGGATGCCTGGATGGCTCAGTCAGTTAAGCGTCCGCCTTCGGCTCAGGTCATGATCCCAGGGCCCTGGGATCAAGTCCCGCATCGGGCTCCCTGCTCAGCGGGAAGCCTGCTTCTCCCTCTGCCTGCTGCTCTCCCTGCTTGTGCTCTCCCTCTCTCTCTCTCTCTCTCACAAATAAATAAATAAATAAAATCTTTTAAAAAAAGAATCAAAGAGGAATATTTTATAATGATAAAAGGGTTGAATCAGTGGAAAGAGATAATTTTTAAATTACACACAACTAAGAAAAGAGCCTCAAAATACATAAATGTAAAATTGACATAATTGAAGGGAGAAATAGGCAAGGCAATAATAATAGTTGGATACTTTAATATCCCACATTCAACAACGGATAGAAAAGCTAGGCAGAAGATCAACAAGAATGTAGAAGACATGAACAACACTATCAACCAAATCAGCATAACAGAAATCCACAGAACATTGCACTTAACAGCAGTAGAGTACATATTTTTTTTCAAGTGTACATTACTAAAATCAAGAATGAAAGAGCAGACATCACTATCAAGCTTAGAGAAATAAAAGTATTTCAGGGAATACCATGAACAATTGTATGCATCAAAGTAGATAACCTACAAAAAACAGACAAATTTCTAGAAAGACACAAGGTACCAAAACTAATTCAAAAAGAAATAGAAATCTAAACAGTTTATTAAAAAGTAAAGAGATTGAATTGGTAATCAATACACTTTCCACAAAGAAAAACCCAGGTTCAGATGGTTTCACTGGTTAATTCTATCAAACATTTGAAGAAGAATTAAAACCAATCCTTCACAAACTCATAGGATGGAGCACCTCACAACTAATTCTATGAAGCCAGTATTATCCAAATTAGACAAAGACATCACAAGAAAGCTACAGACCAGTATTCCTCATGAATATAAGCATAAAAATCAACAAAACCCAGCAAACCTAATTGAGCAATATATAGGAAGGTTTATATACCATGACCACGTGGGATTTAAGGTTGGTTCAATTTATAAAAATCAATCAATGTAAGATACCATTCCAGTTGAAAAAAAGACAAAAACCACATTATAATCTCAATAAACACAGAAAAAGCATTTGACAAAATACAATACCCTTTCATGATAAAAACATTCAACAAACTAGAAATAGAAGGTAATTTCTTAACCTGATAAAAGGCATTTACAAAAACCCACAGGTAACATCATTCTTAATTGTAAAAGACTGAAAGCTCTCCACTAAGACAAGAATATCTGTCCTCGTCATTTTTATTCAACGTTGGATTAGATATTCTAGACAGGGAAATTAGGCAAGAAAATGAAATAAAAGATATTCAGACCAAAAAGTTTTAGATACAACTATCTCTATTTGCATATGACACAATCTTGTATATAGAAAATCCTAAGAAATCCACAAAACAAAACAAAAAGTAGAAGTACACCAAAGCCATAGGATATAAGCTCAATATAGAAAATCAATTGCATTTCTCTACAAAAGCAGTAAACAATCCAAAACTCAAATTAAGGATTTAATTTCATTTACAATAGCATCAAAAGAACGAAATACTTAGAAATAACTTTAACAAACAAAGCAAAAGGCCTGTACACTAATAATTACAAAACTTTACTGAGGGAAGTCAAAGGAGTTATAAATAAATGGACAAGCATTCCATGTTATTGGATTGGAAGACTCAGTATTGTTAAGATAGTAATTCTCCCCAAATTGATCTATAGATTCAACACAATCCCTGATGAAATTCCAGCAGGCCGTTTGCAGAAACTGATATAGAGATCTCAAAGTTCTATGGAAATGCAAGAAATCCAGGAGGGCTAAAACAATCCTGAAAAAAAGAAAAACGTTGGAGGACCCTCATTCCCAATTTCAAAAGTGACCATAAAGCCATATTTATCAAGAAAGATAATGCAGTACTGGCATAGGGAGAGTCATAATGATCAAGGAGACAGAATTAGCAGTTCAGAAACAAATCCCAATACTTAAAGTCAACTAATTTTTGACAAAGGTATCGAGGCAATTCATTGGGGGAAAAGAATGTTAACTAAATGGTGCTGGGATAACTGGATATGCACATGTAAAAAGATGATCTTAGATCCTTGCCTCACGTCATACACAAAAATTTACTATAATTTTACACAGTTGCATATAAGAGCTAAAAACATATAACACTTTTGGAAAAAAATAGAGGATCTATGGGACCTTAGGTTAGGCTAAGATATGACACCAAAAGCATGGTCCATAAAAGAAAAAAAATGGATAAATTAGACCTCATCAAAATTCAATTTTTTTTACTTTGGAAGATACCATTAAGATAATGAAAGACAAACAAAATTAGGAGAAAGTATTAACTAAGCACATACCTCATAAAGGTCTTGTATCCAGAATACACAAAGAACTCATATAAGTTAATAAAAAATAACCAAGCTTTTTAAATGGACAAAAGACATGAGCAGACTTTCCGCCAAAGATTTACAAATGGCTAATAAGCACATGAAAATATGCTTAACATCATCAGTCATTAGGGAAATGTAAATTAAAACCACAATGAGATACCATTTTGTGCTCAATAGAGTGAGTGCAAGTAAGGCAGACAATTCCAAATGTGAGTGAGAATATAAAGAAATGGGGAGCACCTGAGTGGCTCAGTCGTTAAGTCATGATCTTCTGCTCAGGTCATGATCCCAGATCCTGGAATCGAGCCCCGCATCGGGCTCCCTGCTCCGTGGGAAGCCTGCTTCTCCCTCTCCCACTCCCCCTGCTTGTGTTCCCTCTTTCACTGTGTCTCTCTCTGTCAAATAAACAAATAAAATCTTTAAAAAAAAAAAAAAAGAATATAGAGAAACGGGAACCTTTATCAGATGGTGTTGGGAATGTAAATGGGCACTTTGAAAACAGTTTGGCAGTTCATCAAAACGTTAAACATAAAATTACCATACAACCCAGCAATTCCACTCCTAGGTACCTATTCAAGAGAAATGAAACCCATGTCCACATAATGACTTGCATAGAAATACTCACTGCAGCATTATTCAGAATAGCCGAAAATTGGAAACAACCAAAATGTCCACAAACTGGCAAATAGGGAGATAAATATGGTATATTCATAAAATGAAATACTATTCAGCAATAAAAAGAAATGAACTACTGATATCATGGATGAACCTCCAAAACATTTATAAAGTAAAAGAAGCCAGGTCGCCTGGGTGGCTCAGTCAGTTAAGCGTCTGCCTTTGGCTCAGGTCATGATCTCTGGGTCCTGGGATCGAGCCCCACATCAGGCTCCTGGCTCAGCGGGGGGGTCTGCTTCTCCCTCTCCCTCTCCCCCCTACTCGAGCTCTCTCTCTTTATCTCTGAATAAATAAAATCTTTTTTTAAAAAAGTGAAAGAAGCCAAGCACAAGAGCCCACATATTATATGATTCCATTTATATTAGTTGCCTGGGGTTAGGGGTGGGAACAGGGATTAACTATAAATGAGCATGAGGGACCTCATTGTGGGGATGAAAATGTTCTAAAATAGATTTAAATCATTGAATTGTATACTTGAAATGGGGGGACTTTCTGATAGCCAAAATATATCGCAATAATGTTATTTTTTTAAATTATAGCTAACATATACATAGCACTTAGTATGTACCATGCATTCTGTTGCGTTTAGCATGTAGCACTTCATTTAATCTTTATAACACCCTTATAAAGTAGGCAATATTTATCCCTCTTTCATGAATTAAGAAAGCGAGGCACAGAGAGATGAGGCAACTTGCTGAAGAGCACACAGCCCATAATTAGTAGAGATGGGATCCAAGCCCAGATGGTCTGGCTCCACAATCTACGATCTTAACTAAGGCTTCCACTTGTGAGAGAGAAAAAAAAAATACGTAGATATGCTTGTATATGGCAATATGTGGAAGGATTCACAAGGAACTTTTACCAGTAATTCCCTCTGGGAACTAGGAATGAGGGTGGGCAGGAGAGGGAGACAAATTTATTACTTTATACCACTTTGAACTCTGAATTTTTTAAGCATTTTATAATTCGTGCATTCATTTTGTAGATAAGACACATCATTTTTAAATAAAAACATTGGTTATCTTTGATGTGTCAGATTTTTACATTTTTAATTTTTCCTAAACTTTTTGCTATTTTCTAAGTTCTTCAGGCTGTATCTTCAGGCCAAGTTCTCAAATAATTACCATGACATATTTTCTGTTACATTTCGTTCTGCCAGTGTCAGAGCCCCAGGATGGGGTTGAGGCCAAGAAGGGTAGGGATGGGCCTGTGTTGCTTGCTCCCCTGCCAGGGCCAGACTGTGACTGGGCCGGATTCAAGACTGCGCTGAGCTGTGGTGGGCAGCTCTGAAATGCAGAGATGCCCTGGGGCACACCCTGGGGTCTGGCCGCCTCAGAAATCGCTGCTATCCTGTAGGGGATCGATCATCTACATGCATGTGCGCGTGTGCACACGAACTCATTGAAAAGCAGGGGTTTGGACTTGTGCCTCCAGGATGAGAGTGATTCTGCTTCCAGCCTATGTGCGTGTCTGTGTGGCAGAGGTTGGGTTTTTTGGGTTGTTTTCCACGCGGGATTTAAAGATATTCACAAGGGAATACAGTACGACAACAGCTAAGTGTTGAAGAGTATCTTTACTAACATAGCAAGTATTTGCTTGTAAACTTGGGGAAGCATTCACTGCGTGACAAGATGCTTAAAAGAAAATGGACAGGGTTAGGGCACTTGGGTGGGTCCTGGGTCCAGGGTCCTGAGATTGAGCCCTGCATCGGGCTCTGATCTCAGCATGGAGTCTACTTCTCCCTCTGCCTCTGCCACTTCCCAACCCCCCTCAACTCATGCTCTCTCTCTCATAAATAAATAAAATCTTAAAAAAAAAAGAAAGAAAACGGATAGGGTTAATGTTTACATTGTGATTAACTCTTTGTAAGCATTTCTTTTGTTTAGTAATGTTGTGGGGGCAGGGAGTAACAACAGGATATTTTTTAAGATTGTATTTATTTATTTGAGAGAAAGAGAGGGAGCAGAGTGGCAGGGAAGGACAAGAGGGAGAGGGAGAAGCAGACTCCCCGCTGAGCAGGGAGCCAGGATGGGACTGGATGCCAGGACCCCGAGATCATGACCTGAGCCGAAGACAGAGGCTTAACTGACTGAGTCACCCAGGCGCCCCATAACAAGGTTGTTGTTGTTTTTTTTTAATATGTACTTGTAATTGAATGCTAACACTTTACAAAAGCATATTGTGAGAAAATGGGATACTCTTTTCCATGAAAGCTTCCTTTTTAAAAATTTCATATTCAGTAAAGACTAATTAAAAGATATTTGAAGAAGAATCTTTTTTTTTCATACTTTTCTTCTCTGGCTGTGGGCTAGCATGACATAATCCCCAGAGCCTTTTTGTTATCGAGACACAGAAAAATCCAATGAAAGAAGCCTGGGGCTTCAGAGTCCAACAGATTGAAGTTCAAATCCCAGATCTACTACTAGCTTTGTGATCCTGGGCGGGTTATTTAACCTAATCTTCAGCTTTTTTTGTGGGTTTTTTTCTGAAAAGATGGGATAGCACCACTTCCCCACACAGCTTCATTAACTGCAGCACCTTACACAGTGTCTGGCAATTAGTAAGTGTTCAACAAACATTAGTTCTCTGACCTCCCCTGAGTGGGAGAAAAAAAGACTTTGTGCAAACAGTCTACCTTCTCTTATATGTTAATTTTCCTGCTACCGCAGTACATGACAGAGTGATAATGTGTGGATGCCGTCCCTCATCTCTCCAAATCTCTTCTACCATACCCCAGGTGTGTTTCCCTATGTACGCAATGTAGCTACTCTTCCTTTCCAGCAATGATTCTGAGAAGTTGTATCACTCACTTAGATGCTGCATCCTCTCATTTGTGAACTGATCATCCATATCCAGGCAAGCACCAGAACAGTTTGGTTTGTTTTGAGGATGTCGCTACTAGGCACCTTTCCCAGAAGAGGTGGTGAGGAACTTGGGGGAGAAGTCTTTACAAGTTACTACTTCAGTTGTCTTTATTTTTAAAAGAAAAATGTTGAGGACATGGTAATGAGACCACCGCCAGATCCCATATGACAGTCTTACCTAAAGAATTGACATTCACAGGATAAATGTAGGGGATGGAGCCAGTGATAAGGAACTCTTAGAGCAACTGACCTATTTCCCCCAAGTCCCACAAACTGTGTTATTCCTGATGAAGGAGCCAGTTCAGATGAGGGCCTACTATGCACGGACTAGATGTTGTAGGAGAAATTTTTGACTTTTGAAAAGTGTTCAGCGTGCTAAGCTTTTGGGTATTGGAGCAGGGAGGAGGATACAAGCAACCCACTGTGTCCAACACACAACTAAAGTGTACAACCAGAGAGCAAGGGGTTAGGCCTTGATGATATCTACACTTAATTCCTCCAAGGTCAGGGGCACCTGGGTGGCCCAGTCGGTTAAGCATCTGCCTTCGGCTCAGGTCATGATCACAGGGTCCTGGGATCCAGCCCTGCATCAGGCTCCCTGCTCAGTGGGAAGTCTGCTTCTCCCTCTGCTCCTTCTCTCTCTCTCAAATAAATAAATAAAATTTTAAAAAAAAATAATTCCTCCAAGGTCAGCATAATGTAAGAGCAGAAAGCCAAGTGCAAGCCTTTGGGGAAAGCCACACTTGAAAAGTAGGAGGAAATTAAAACAGTAAAGTAAACTACAAAGAGCAGTAAAAGGGAAAGAAAGCAGGATATCACAAAGTCAAAACAAAAAACAAAACAAGGATTTTCAGTGGCATCGAAAGTAACAATGAATTCAAAAAAGAGAAGCAGCAAAAAGTGATTTGACCAGGAGGAAGTTAGCTGCGGTTTCTGAGGTTAAGTGGTTTCTGACTGAGCAGGTGGTTTCTATTATATAAACGATGATTTGTATGGAATGAGATATTTAGATCAACAGCTTATTTCTCACAGAACATTAAAGAGCCATTATAGTTAGATTCACTCACTCATTCATTTCATTAGCATTTGCCGTGCTCTTACAAGTGCCTAATTCTACTAAGCTCCATGGGGTAAGGGGACCTAATAGAAAAGCCATAATTAAATCATAATGGCTTCTCTCTCACAAGGAATCTGGGTGAAGTTTTAGACCTATGACTTCAAAATGAGAGTCTCATTTCCCAGTAACTGTTGCATTGTATGTATTCTTTTCTGATATATTAGCCTTTTGTTTCCCTTTTTGAATTAAAAAAGTTTGGTTTGCCACATCACAGGCCAAGTGTCAACGTGGGACAGCAAGCTTAAAAAAAACCCGAAATCTCAATGCATCTTATGTATGCAGTGAGGAAAGGCAGGAATGGTATTTATACGTTGTGCTGGGCTTTCTTTTTTTTTCTTTTTTTTTCTTTTACAAATACAAAAGCCCACACAGAATAGTCCAAAGGAACCAAAGTTTCCTCAGTTCCACAAAAAAAGCATCCACTGCTTTGCCTCTCATAATTTAATCAGTTTGGTTGGCCGCATCACTGGCAAAGTACCAACTCGGATTCTCGCAGGAGGTTAAAAAACATCAAGTCTCAAAGACGCCTGTGTGAGCTCTGAGGGAACACAAAAATGGCATTTATACCTTGTATTAGGTATTTGTTTCCATAAAAGTTTGATGCCTACCACATAAACCCCCCCACACCCACACGGGAATAGGCCAAAGATGCCAAGCTTTCCACACGTTCAGAAAATATACCTGTGGAGTCTGCTTCTCAAGGTGGAGTTCAGAGCCTCTTTGCGGTAAGTAACATGGTGCCTGGAAGTGAGACAACCCACAGGATGCCTTTGGCACATCGAAGGTGGAGGTGAATTTTACAGTCCAGTGTGCACATGCACACATTAGCGATAAGGGACTTTTGTAACTGGCCAGCCAGAATAACGAACCTTAAAAATAAATACACCAACCCGCCTACAGCGTGATGTGTGGTGTTTTTTTCTTCCTACATTCCTTATTTTCTGGGTTGTTTTTTTTTTTTTCCTTTTTAACAATGAGGAAAAATTGGGGCGCCTGGGTGGCTCAGTTGGTTAAGCATCTGCCTTCGGCTCAGGTACTGTGTTAGCCCTGCAGTTAGATCAGGTCTCTCACTGCAAGGCATGGCCACAAGGACCCTGGGATCGAGCCCCGCATCAGGCTCCCTGCTCAGCGGGGAGTCTGCTTCTCCCTCTCCCCCTGCTCATGCTCTCTCTCTCTCTCTCTCACTCTCTCTCAAATAAATAAAAATAAAATCTTAAAAAAAATGAGGAAAAACTTTTAACTTAAAAAAAAAAAACCCTACTTAATGACAACTTTATCAGGCTCTTCTAGGCCATCCTAGTGAAATGTACCTACTTAACACTGCTTGGATTATCCTTTAGTTTCTTTATCCTTTAAATTAGCTTCACTAATTCCAATAGCCAAAATCTGATCTATATATTTGGAAAGCCACTATTTTCCAACTGTTTTATCACTCTGTCTTGAGTCAGACCTGTCAAATGTTTTAATGTAGAATACTCTTTCTGCAGTAACTCAAGGCATATATATATAGACATGTACCCACAAGTCACTATGAATCTTAACTAGTAGTTTTTGCCCACTTTATAACTGTGATTGACTCCCCCTTACCATCAGATTCAAGGACTGCGTGGATGTGTGGCAGAGAAGTTAGGTTCTACTAATGGATGTGTAAAGAAACCCAAAACCAAGGAAAAAATTCCCCCATCCCAGCCCAAATTTTAATTATTCATTTCCTTATTAACCCGAAGGTACAAGTTGTCTCTCTCCCCATCCAACTTCTTAATGTAAACTAGACAATCAAAATAGTCCCAGTTCCAGGAGAATGCTAAGCATATGCTATTTCATAATATGGAATGAAATCCCTAGACTTTTTAAAAAATGAAACCAAGTCAAGACCTCAGTTTTACATTTCCTATCTAAACCTGCACCTTCAGGTAGAAATGTGGGGCTTAGCTTTCTCAGTGGAAAACAACCATCCCGGCAGATTTTCTACGAGTTAAACATGATGATTTTAGAGGAAAACAACATTTATTGTGTGAAAGATTTATATTTAATCAAAGGCACAAACCAAAACTAAGACTATTATAGTTGACCATGATACTGACAATTAAGTCACATCAACCTGATAAAGAAATAGCAGCTAACGCTAATGAAGATGAATTGCTTCCAATTCCTAAGGAAAATAGTGATTCCGACACCATTAAGTAATAATTAGAACCTTTCAAATATAAATTTGAGAGCAAAACAGAGAGTAATGAAAATATCTTAACTTGATGCAAATTATACAATAATTTTAACTCGTCTGGGAAGAGGCCAGTTCGGAAGGGTCAATTTTCTATCACACTACATCAGTCAGCAAATTCAGAGCGGTCACTTTTTAACACTACATCAAAATAGCAGATTCACAATGCGATTTTGAAAAATAAAAGTCAAGAGGAACACGGTATTGCATCATTTGCAATTTACTAGCTCTTCCAGTGTTTCACAGTGATACAGGGGTTTCAATGATCTAACATCAATGGGACAAAAGGTGGACTTAAACTGAACACGTCTTGATTGAATCAGACTACTTATGTAAGTTTTTGGTCTATTGTAAGCAGTAGTAGCTAGTCCTCCATCCAGGCAATTTCATAGCTTACAGGGGGGAATGTAAATGTCCTAAAAGTAAAGAAAAAAAAAGTTAATCGACTTGTAACCCAAATTTCCATATCTGTATGCGCTCGCACACGTGAGCATCTACTCGTGTGTTCCCCGTCAGCGGCCCAATTAAACTGTGAAGGGCACCCCAGGGGATTAATTCAGCCAGCCACAGTTCTCATGGTTTGCCATTCAAATACTGAAGTTACTGAAACACATATTTTCCCCAAATCTGGCTCCAGGTTAGGCTAGATGTGTTTATCGCTCTAAGAAGAGTTCACCAGAGGAGTGTGGTAAATGAAGACTAGGGAAAACGCCAGTATTGGGAGCGGAGTGTGCGTGCCAGGGAACCTCACCAGTAAAGGTCACTGTTCTCCATCTCTCTTCAGTCTAGGTCCAAGTTTGTTAGAAAGGGGACCACTTAGGATCTTTAGATTGATGTGTAGGTAAACCCCCAAAGGCTCTTCTGTCCTTTGTGGCCATGCTTTGCAGTGAGAGACCTGATCTAACTGCAGGGCTAACACAGTACCAACCAGATCTGAATGCACCACTCGACAAGACCTCGGCAAACTCAGTCCATCCATCACATGAACAGGCTGAAGTAAACACACCGATAGAGAGCTGAGGACTAAAATGAACATACCTTAAAGTTGAAGAGGAATAGGCCCATGGTTTGCTGTTTACACTATCTCATACTGGTTATTTGTTATGGCACGAGAGAGACAGTAGGCTAGAAAGATTCCAATCAGCTAGAAATAAAATACAAACAAAAATTAAACACACACACACACACACACACAAAAGAGCTTAAAGTACTCAGGATACAGGTTTATTTTCCTTACACTTCGAATTCCCTAATAATTTCCTTAAGTTTCTCTCGGCAGTTATGTTTGATACTCTGCAGCTCCTGGATCACATTCAAAGAATATAAGGGAGGTTTTACTGCCACTATGACCTGGAGTTTCACAACTGTCACTGACAAAATTATCACTCAGGAAAAATTCTAAACGTCGTTAAGTTTGGGGGAAACTTATCAGTGAACCTGTCAGCCATCAGAACAAACAGGACATGGCTTAGACTATGCAGCTCATCAGGGAAAATCTCCTTTCAAATATCATCGAGTATAATGTTTGTGTTAAAAAAACTTTTTTATTTCATTTAATATTTAGAACCTTTCGAAGGTGCTAGTGGCCATTTTATTAGACAGTGCAGACTCAGACATAGCTAGGCCTGCTGCTCGAGAAATATGTTAAGATCAGACTTCCAAAACCAATTACATAGGTCGAAATGAAGTATGTCCATTCTTTTAGTTTTATCGCCACGATGTTCGATACAGGACAAACCCCCATTACCTAAGAAAAATTGTTTAGAGCCACAATACAAACTTTCCATGCTACGGTGAGAAGCAGCACAACTCGGAAAATAGAATTTGACCCACAACGTAGCACGTCCCCAACATGACAGGCACATATTGAATGTGGGGTCGTATGATCTAAGTTTTTGTAGGTCAGAACTTATATGGAACTCACCAGGCAGCCGCAGCCCAGGAAAGAAAAAATCTGGACAATGTTTTAGAATCTTGACTGCACAGTAAGACAAGGTTCCCATCTATCTCATGTTTTAATTAATGAACTAGGATGCTGGAGAGCTGCCGTACCCAGGGGCACCAGGTTTGTACTACTACGAGTTAATTCTAAACCTTGCTTTCTGTAGTTTCAAGGCATGCTAGGCCATGGTAAAAAAAAAAAAAGAGCAGGTAAACAGGGAATAAAAATCTGGAGAAGTCTAATTGTGAAAATAGTGTAGGAAAACATAAGATCCAAGACATCGAAGAATTGGAATGAAAATAGCAGAACATCCCCTCCCAAATAAAACAAAGCTAAACAGACCCAACACAAATGACTGACTACATATGTTTCACATACAAAATAAAAACAGCCGGGAGTGTGTGAAAATGTGACTTCTCTGGAAATGCCCTGAGGCCTTCAGATTGGAAATCTTCTAGCTTACCACTGAACAAGAGCGAGGAGACATTCCTAACAACAAGGACTTACCTGGAAGCAAGCAACTCCAAAAGAAATCCCGGCAACCACTCCCATTTCTGACTCTATAATGGTCATCACCTTTATAAAACAACCCTAATGGGAGACGAAAAACAATTTTAAGTACAGCACAAGCAATAATGAACACTTGGATCATCCATCCCTGCCAAAAGATGAGCTTTAGCTACCTCAGCCTTTGGTTATCATTTTATTCAAATTCACTCTTTCATATAACATATCCTATCTCCTTTCAGAAGCACAATGCTCTGACAGGAGTTTGAAGAACAGAAGTTCCACCTTTTGGATTATGCATTTAGAAGTGTTATTTGCTAGTTGTGTGAACTCAAGTCACAAACTGAGCTTCAGTTTCCTCATTTATTCAGTGAGAATAATACCTGCCCCGCCTATTTTAGATTATATCTATTGTGAGGAAAAATTAAAAACTGAGTCAACTCTGAATTCAGTTAATATTTTCAAATAAAAAAAAATTTAAAGGCTCCTTACTTCATTGTTTACTTTATCTGCATCTCTCTGTGGAGAACAATTTTCAAATTTGCAGCAACTCTTGGGAAATCCTTTTTCTGAGTAATAATTAGTATCCTTCCAATCTCTATAGTCGGTGACACCACAACAGTGCAACTGAAAAAAAAATCCAACAAAACCATTTATAGTTCACATCACAGCTTTGTAGTCAAACACTTAGCCTATTACCTTAGATTGCAATTTGTGCTCAAAACACAAACATTATACTCAATGATCTCTATCCTAATATTTTAATGTGGCTGTTCTCAATTGGCCTTATAATTCAAGAGATAAGCACTCTTTTTCTAAATACCAAGTGTAAGCCTTTTGGACTGGCCTTATTTTCCTGCTACAGCTGGTACTAAGAGTACTTGGTCCGTGATGTCTGTGAGGAGTGAAGAGGTGTACATGTGAGGAGAATGATGAGGAGAAAATGGAGATATGTCACTTAGTATCATCTCACACTTCTTCTCCAGGGACATATCTTTCCAGGGACATATTCTCTCCTAATCTAAGATTATAATGAGAATATCATACAAGTGGACAACATCTAGTAGCCAGAGCCCTATCCTCTTCTCTAAAGGGATAACGATGTGTTCCCCTCTTGAATAGCCACCACCCTATGACCACTTACCTTATTTTGAATCTTGTCTACTGCATCGCTTCTATAATCTCCCGTAGAGTTATACTGCTTTAAAATTTTCTCATAATTATTCTTAAAACTGTTCTTAATCTACAGCAAAGAAACACAACGCCAGTAAATAAAGATTCTAGAAAGTTCTGTGGGTTTCTAGGCCAAATAAAAAAATCCCCCACATCTGACTAACGTTCATTATCTTTGACAGCAGCAACATGTATGGTAATTAACTTCTATGGTCCAATCCTGTCTTCTCTGAGCTACAGTTTAGCTGAGGGGATTACTAAGCAAAACATTACAATAAAAGATGATAACTGCTCAAGTTCAAAGTGCTATGGGAGCTTTTATTCAAGTGGCAGCTCTGTACTGCTGTATCCCTCCCCCAATTTTTCTCTATTTTAAATTAAGTACAAATTTGATGCCTACAGGATTCTTAAGCTACAAAACCTTACTTTGGGACACTGCACTACCACTTTGTAAAACACTCTCATTGAGGAGCCTTCACTACTCACTGAAGGATTTCCCAACCCCAGTTTTAACAGTGGAACCCCGATTTCTACTTCAATGTTAAAGTTTTGATGATTTGCATTAAGTATATCCAATTTTTTTAAACACGTGGCATAAGGGAGAACACAGTTGTGTTATCAATTTCGTGCCTTAAATATTTTCCTCTATCAGTAAGGTTATAAATTGTACTATCTCCACTTTAACAGGTACTTGTACACAGAAAAAGAACTGGAAATACATGTAACTACGGGTACCGGTAATTTTCTTCTGGTAACTGTCAGTCTACAATTTTATAAAATTTTTTTTATATTAAACGTGGGCTAGAATTTTTACAAGAAAGCCATTATTGTCAGCTACAGTTTGAAAAGAAAGTTTTAAAAGTGATTTCTGAACTATTGACTGTTTTTATCTCTGGGAGGATAAATCATAATATATCAAGGTTCCCAAATTCAGGTTTACCTCATGTCTGAAAACAAATCCTACGATGGCAGCGACCAGTTCAACCAAAAAAATGAGAGTCAGAAACATTGCATACTGTGGGATAAAAAGAAAGTCCAAGTCAGCATAAATAAGATACATCACAGCTGCGAGGGGAGTCAAAGAAAAAAAACAGTCTGCTCAATCAGTTCAGCATGTTTTTATTAAAAAGGACAGGGAAAACACAACAAAAGTGGGAACTGGTAGCAGAAATGTTACTTGGGAAGAAAGAGGAGAAATCATAAAGGGCCGTGGCCAGTTTCAAGAAACAAAGCCAACAACATATAAGACTTTTCTAAAGTCAAGAATCAATTCTAAGGAAAACAAGGACTCACCAGTTTTAACATCCATGCAGAAGCCCGGCAGGTAGCAAAACAGCCAAAGGTGCCCAACAGAATAATGACGGTACCGGTACCAATGAGCACGAAGGGGACATTGGTGGCCTTCTCATTCAAAAGGGAAAAATAATTCTCCAGGCTCACCTTGCCCCAAATACCAACGGCAAGAAGGATAACACCAGTGATCTATGTGGGAAGCCAGAGAACAGAGAGTCATACACTGTATACCACGGCACCTTCAAACTACACACCTATTGTTTAAGAAACAAGAGCTGTGAGAATGGAGTTAGCAGTCCGTGGCCACAGAGCTGTGGCTGGGATATGGGAGACAAGGGGTAGGACGGAGACCTGCACATAAGGACCGGCCTTGATAAATCCACCCTGGATCACTAGGTAGCCCAGGTAGCCAGGGCAAAACCAGGGGGGGGCAGCTAGCGAAGGCATCCTAACAAAATTCTTAAATTTCATGTTTCTTTTTGTTGGGTTTTGTTTTGTTTTTGGTATAAACCGAAGTCCACGGCATATCTGTCCGAGGGACAACTTATTTAACCGCTTTACTCCCGCCATAGGAAGAAAACCTTCTGGAGGAGGGAAGAAAGTGTCTCTGTGAGTTCCAGAAACTTCCCCCTTCTCCCCACCCCAGTTCAGAGACGAGCACCGCGTACAAAGGGATAGTACACAAAAGCAAGGCCGAGGAGAGGTGGGCGGGAGTGCAGCCATGACCATACTCACCTGCGAAATGCTCCCCTCTTACGAAGCGGTGAAAAGAAAGAGACTATTATGCGGGTGAGCCCTCAGAGGGGCGGGGCAAGCCTCGCCTCTCTCAACGGTCCGGGGACACCCTCGGCGAGCTCTGGGGTGTTCACTCCCCTCCTCGTCCCCCGCATCACATTCGAACCCGAAGCCCGTCTGTGTCCCAGCACAGCCTATTGGCTGCCATCCTCCGGGACCCTGACCCCGGCGCCGGCAGGATGCCCGGGCTCGAGCCCCAGCAACTCTTCGCCCGCGTCGGGGTCCCAGCAGCTCCAGCCGCCCGAACCCCACCCGCGCCTCCCTCCCCACACCCCCAGGCCTGAGCGCCCTCTTCTCAGGGTCACACCCCCCACCCAAGCCCAAGACCCCCTCCCGTCCCCGGGCTCCTCCATCTCTCACCCAGAAGATGAAAGTGTAGATCAAGAGGACGCTCTTGAAACAAGTAATGACTGGTTTCGTCTGTAGTCTCCGAGACGGGGACGCCATGACCAGCCCCAGACCCTGCCCCGCCGCACCGGGCACTCGGAGCCGAGCGAGACAGACGCAGAGTCCCCGAGTCTCCCCGGAAACTGCCGGAAACTTACGAGCGTCTACAACTGAGAAAAGCCGGAAACACTGTGCAGTTTTCTAGAGGGTAAAGTCTTGGGAGGCTACCCGGAAAGTGACGACAATTTCCGAGCGCCCCCTGCTGCAGGTTACCGAAAACTGTATGCAACTTTTCTAGTGCCGGAAATCCCTTAGATCTTCAAGTGGAGCTTGCTTCATTTTTTCTCTGAATCCTTCCCGCCCCCCATCTCTCCCCCGCCCTTATAACTTGATCATATTGTTCTATCACCAGTAGCGCCAGCAGCGCTTTGAGATTCGGCCTCGCCGGCCCCTGGTGCCCTAGAGGGAAAGAAAGGAATGAAAAGAGGTTAAAAGTGACCGAAGAATATTTCATTACATGGCTCAATACCCCCAAGAAACATAGTTCCAAAGAGAAACAAAGCGGATTGCAAAGCGACACGTACAGTCGTAGGGTTTTAGACATAAACTGAGGAAAAGTGAAATCTACCTGAGTGGGGGAATTAGGCTGATTTCTTTTTCTAGGAGGCTGAAACCTAAAGTCACACAGCTAAGAGCAGAGCGAAAACTAGAGATCACTGTGCGTTTCGGTCCCCTCCCCTGTTAAACACAAGCTACATACGGTATTGGGTTGTAGAGTGTCTGTCCATTCCCCTAAAATTCTCCCAATTGCTTAGATCTTCCTAGAACTTAAGACTATGTGTTCCTAAAGAGTTAAACTGCTTACGGAATGGGAATGAATCACGAAAAAGTTTTCTGTCCCATATGTCCTGAGGCAGCCCTGAGTCGATCTTAGGGGTAAAATATAATTAAAAAAACAGCCCTCTTCACGATCTCCTAAACCCTGGTGATAAAAGCTGAGGCGCTTTTTGTTTGGGGCTTAGCTTTAGGAAGGGTTAAATGTAAAGGCAAGTCTCCGGATAGCTGAAAGGCCTAGAAAATTTGGATTATGCAAATCAGCAGAGCCTTAAAGGGTAAAGTTCTCTGATACATCTGTGAAATGGGATGTCTCTATTTCATAAAGGACGCATGTGCATGTGCTTTGCTCAGCCCACAAGGATAAGTGCAGTTATTTGAGCTAGTAGATACAAAAACGGATTAATTCTATGCCTATCGTTACAGGGGAGAAAAGAAATGAGCCTAGACATTATAGATACTTACTCTTGCCTGCTTTCTGGCACCTTTTAGGCTTCAAGAGTGACCAAATGAGCCATTCAAATTGCCCTCAATTTGAATAGGTCATTTACTTTTCATAGGAACCTCAGAATAGGGAGGTCTTTTTTATCTAGTCAGGTTCAAAACACATTTACAAAATGAATTAAATACAAATGAATTAATGAAGTGCTATAGGCTTCCTGGTCTCCCATTTTATTCAGGGACATTAGTTCGATCCCTAGCATTCATCTTTCTAGAAATTCAGGACAGGTGTAATCAAGGAGAAAAGAAAGATCACTATTGGGTGTCAAGACTCAATTTTCTGTTTAGTGGAAAATATGCACTTTGTGAAACTTTCTCTGGACCTTCTTGCTCCCTCCATAAAAATATATCCCTGTGAGAAAAAAATAGTTACTTCTAGGAAATCTGACTTGATACCTAACACCAACAGTACTACAGATCTGTATGCTCCTTTATCCATGTGGTGAGACACAGAGCATTGAAATGTCAACCAAAAACAAGTTAACTCTTAAGAAAAGTTTATCACTGGACATTCCTAGTGAACTATGGATGGCATTTGAAGTATGGAAGTGTATTTTTTTCCTATTAAATCATGTATGTAGGTAGCTCCATGTTTCCATGTTCTGTATCATGAACAGGTTGGTCAATATTACAGCACAGTGTATGTATTAAGGTCTGGTTTCTCAACTAAAGTGTAAGCTCTTCGAGGGCAGAGACTGAGTGTCCAGTGAGTGTGTGCTGTTTCTTGAAGATTGGGAGAAGACAGTATCCATTCCCTGTGCAGTCCATCGCATCATAATTGACACAAGCTCAACATCACAGTGGGTGTTTCCTGTATTGCTCTTGTATTGTGTAGTGAAAGGAGAGGTGATACCCAAACTTTTTTTTTGCTTGAAACCTTGCTTTAAGCATATACCACAGAACCAGAAAACAAGAAAGTTCCATTGACTCGGGTCACACAGAGCTTCCCTGTACCTCGAATATTGACCTGGGACCAGCTCCTCTAGCAACATGCCAGATGTCTGAGGTCCAAGAGAGCAACTACTGGAGAATGGATATTTCACCAACAGTCTTTATACTAAAATTTTACCCTAAAACTTTAAAAACCTAACATATAAACACGTGGCGAGAATGGGTAAATGATACAACTATACACCTACAAACACTGAAGGAACGTTATCAGGAAATACAGCAGATGTCAATTTTGAAAGTAACACACATGCCATAACTACAAGAAATGAGGTTGAGGGAGGCTCCAAGTAAATGCAAAGCTTTCTCCCTAGGCTGAATAACTCCATCTGAGGGGTTCTCATATTAAAATAAGTATCAAGGGAAGTCTTGCTAACTCCTCGTCATCTTAAATGGAACCTTCCTCTGAAGCTTAGGTTTCTACCATGGTCTGGAAGGGATTTTCGTTGTGAGCCCAAGAGCGAAGAAATATTTTTGTAGCTGAAGAGAAAACAAAATAGTCAAAGCAAAAGCCACATCTTATTTCCAAGAATGTGTTGATTTTCCGCCTCTCCCTTCCTCTGCCACCACAACGCTGCTTTGTTTGAGTAACGGGCAGTGCCAAATTAAACCAAAGGCTGACGTGGGATTTAATAGTCCTATGGCCACAACACCTTGCACCCCCACCTCCCACCCTCCCATGCCACTAAACCCAGAAGAGTTCACTTTACTTCAAATTTAGGCCTGGGTCTGGGTCCAAACCCAGACCAAAGGGGTATCTAATCCCATCTAAGGCAATGTAAATAGTAATTCTCTAGGTCATAAGATACATTTATTCTTTAAAGTATTAATATTGTAATACTTAATTGTGTTATTGATATTACACTCTATTATATATTATATATTACATATTATATATCATATATGGTAACTGTAGTACTGAGCATTGACTATGTAGCAACCACCGTTGCTAAGCACTGGGCTGGTGGTACCTCATGCATACATCACAAAAGCCCTTATTGTGAGGTCAAGCCTGCTGCTGCCCTCATGTTACAGATGAGGAAACAGGTTCAAAGAGGCTAACTTGCCTAGGATGAAGCTTTGCCAACTTCTGTCTCTCTCACCAGAAACAGGGCCCACTCTGTGATGAGACACGGCTGCCACTGAATAAACAGCTGTCTTGGCTGGGAATTATCCAAGCAAAGACCGCTGTATTCAGACATGTAGCCACAAACAAGGGCTTTTAAAAGTCCCTGAAGCACAAGAACCTCCATCTCCCCAATTCTGCCTTGTACTTGGGTTTTTTGTTGAGTTTTACTTTTGCCTTCATTCCAGTAGCCCAATCACCTAAGAAGTAACCCTGCCCATCCCAGAGTAGCAAGGCAGAGAGTTCAATACTTTTTCTGGTCCAATCTATTTTCCTCCCTCTCTCTGACCACAAAGACACATGGGTGATGCTGAAAATTTAGGAAAAAGGAAAATGTTTTCCTTAAGTATTGTTGCTGTTTGGTTTACATTCGATATTTAGTAGGGATTTGTGTCCCTTCCCTATTAATCTCCTGTAACCTTCAAGATTAAGTTTAAATGTTGTTCTTTGGCATTTAAACTATGCCTCCCCCAGCAAATATGGTATCAGCTTATTTCCTACTGCTTTTCCAATGTGAATTTTCTGTTCCACAGTAAACCAGTATGACTATCTCCCAATAAACAAGATCTGTCCCCTGCTCCCGTCCCACTCTCTAACCTCACACAGAATTCCTACTCCCTACTTAAGGCACATCCCAACCCCAACTCAATTGAGAGCATTCCTCTGCCCCCTTTATCCATACCCCCCACCCCTGCCCACACACACCTCTTTTTCTAGTATCAGACCTCATAGTCTGACCACTCACACTAACTCAGACCCTTAGTTAATTAGAAGGGTACCTGCTTTCTTCTCTACTTACCTGTCTTATTCCTGTTATCTACATGTTCAGAAACTACTGAAGAGCCAGTCTGGCAGGCTCCTGCACCCCCTTTTATACTCTCCCCAATGCCCTAGGACACAATGCTCAATTGATGAGCTCGTTTAGTGCTCAGCCAATCCCTGTTGACCTCCTTGGTCATGGCTGGTCTCTGAGACTAACCACTCAGTAGTGACTTGAGGTTTGATTAATTAAATTAAATAAACTGAATGTCTAAGCCATCCCAGTATCACACTGTCATAAACAAAACAATTAAGTTGAGCTGCTGGATAATGTCTTGGAACATTACTACTCCCTGTCTTAGGAACCAGCGACAAAACTTCAACTATTTCACTCAGAATACATCTTATCTCTTATTCACATAATGTCCTTCCCATTTTCATTTTCTAAAACGTTTTCTAGAATCCCTTCAATTACCTTTGGCTAAGTGCCCATCATAAAATTTAAAAGCATGTCCTGCTTATTTTCTTAAAGTCTCATATTTCACATTACAGCCATCAGATAAACATCATTTAAACAGATAATTTGAACATCACCATTTAAATAGACAATTCGTATGTACAGTTTTAAAACTTAGTTTCCCAAATAGGAATATCTTTTTTCCTGTTGTCTCTTGTGTATTCTCATTATTCCTTTTCTGAAATTCTCTTCTGTGTCTAGTTTTCATTCACTTTTTTCCATCTACTCCTTTCAGATTCTCCATGAATCCTTTCCTCCCTTTCCAGCCCTGATCTTTCCTTCTTCAAAAAAGTTCATAATACACAATTTGGGACACATAGAAATGAGAAACTCTTAAACGATATTAAAATTCACAATTTCATATAAATTTGCCTTAGTTGGTATTCTAGAAAAGTTGTTTCTAGTTTAGTTTTCTTAAGCTTTGTTGAGATCTTGTCTAGGCAAGTCAGTTTCCATATCTAATATTTCTTAAAACAATACCTTATTGACTGCTAAGGAACTTCATACTCAACGTCTTGACATTGAAAAAGTTTGTCAGTCTCTGTGTGTGTCTTTGTCTTATCTTCCCAACTAAATCATACAGAGAGGTGGTTTATTTAACTTTATACTCCACAGTGTCTAATATAGTGTTATCCACAGATAGTAGGGGCTGAAGAAATGCTGTGTTTTTTTTAAATTAGTCCCCCTTGTTTTGCGTAAGCTCTTCCTTTTGCCCATCTTTGTGCCTCACAGTGATGCTGTCTCCCTTATTTATCCCCTTACTTTGTTCTCCCTATGATTTCCATATTCTCCCCCTTCCCTTTCTTCTTTAACTCCTTTCTGCCACCCCTCTGTCCTGCTCCTTCCAGCTCTGAGTGGGACAGGAGGCCTTATGCCGCATCTTCGGCCTAGCATGTGCTGGGCTCTGTGTTGGGTGCTGGGGAAATGATGAAGACTAAGGCAAGTTCGTTGCCCCCTAGGCTCTCACAGTCTAGGCAGGGACAGAGATGAGTCTGAGATGAACAAACTAGTAGAGTAGGGGACAGAAATTGTCACGGGTGTACAATGACATTAAGTGTGATAAACCTATAATTGAGACATGTACAAAGTGATGTGATAGAAAAGGCAGGCAAACCAGATCTGCCTGGGGTGGGCTGAGGGGAACTTCTCAGCAGCAAAGATGGATACAGTTTCAACAGTCCAGGAAAGGACGGAAAGGAATACAGGGTAGAGTAAATATATCTGTGCAAAGCCACCAAAGTATGAAAGGAAGAGCAAGAAGTTCAGTATGTCTAGAATGAGTCATGAGGTGAATGTTTAAAACTAGGCTGAGGACATAGATGGGGCCTGCTTGTGAAGGACATAGTATGCCTTGCTGAGAGCTCGGACTATACTCTTTGCCAAGAGGGGGGCCGGTAAAGGGTTTTTTGTTTTGTTTGTTTTTTAAGAAAACAACCCTAGAAGAATATATTCCTCTGTGCTCTCTCTCACCTCTCTCTCCATCTCTCTCTCTCTTTCTCTCTCTCTCTCTCTCTCTCACACACACACACACTGAATAGATTTACTGTTTCTTAACACGTGAGTTTAGAGTAAACTTCTATATCTGATTTCAAAGGCCTCACAATCTGGCCGTACTCGATTTATCCAGTTTTGTTCCCTATCACTCTCTTGATCCCTCTAACCAGTTAGCCCATCCCCCTCTGACCTAACAATGAGCTCTTGTTTATGTCATTTCCCTTGCCTGAGAACGGACCATGGCCTACCTCTTCCCACAGAGCATTCACAGGGTCCTCACAGTTTATACCACAGCTTTTAGAATTTTATGTGGTCTTGTACTGTTTTCTAATTGTTTGTGTCCCTCTTATCTCCCTTCCTAAACATAAACCCTCTGGGAGCTGCAGAGTAAGCTTCATTAGATGAAGGATCACACAGTCCATATTCACCTCTGTTCCCCCTTCTTAGCTTATAGTAGATGCCCAGTGAAGGCTAATTCCCTAAACGCACACAGTTGTAATCAAGAACATTTTTGTTGAGGGGCGCCTGGGTGCTTCAGTCGGTTAGGCGGCTGCTTTCGGCTCAGGTCATGATCCCAGGGTCCTGGGATTGAGCCCCGCATCGGGCTCCCTGCTCAGCAGAGAGCCTGCTTCTCTCTCTCCCTCTGCTCCCCCTGCTTGTGTGCTCACTCTCTCTCTGTCAAATAAATAAGATCTTTTTAAAAAAAGAAGATTTCTGTTGAATGTCTGCCTCCTCCATTCCACGGAGGCAAGGATTTTTGTCTCTTTTGCTCACTGATGTTTCTCAAGTACCTAAAAGAGTGTGTGGCATATAATAGACACTAATAAATATTGTTGAATCAATTATGTGTTACGATGTCAGGGACTTTTGTCTTTGTCCACCCGCCTTAACACAGTAGGAGCATGATAAATTTATTGAATAAATGAGGCCAAGATCATGTCTTCAGTCTTTTATACCACTATCACACTGTTAGACACTCAATACATATTTCTGATTGGTGGATTGGACATGAAACAGGCTTGCTACTGAACTTTATATTAACAGAAGCACAATTCTTCCCTTTGTAACTGAGAAGGTGTTGCCAGTTTGCTTGCACACACAGGGAAGAAACCCTTTCTACAGCATCTAAACAAAATTCTTCCACAATCACTGATTTTTCAAGGACAAAAATGTCCACTCTGAGAGCCGGGAGAGTGTAGGAAGCTGGTCCGTATACTCTCATTACCAGATACTAAAAAGAAAGCTTGCTTAGTGAAGCATATCCCTCCGTCAGAGGTCACTGGGAAATAGCTTAGCCGCAGCTATAACTTTGCCATACACAGATCATCGAGGTTTGCTTAAACAGCCTCCCACTAGAGCCTCTCTAAGCATGCTTTCCCTCCACTCTTATTACAGGAAATCGGTCTTGATCCTTCAGGCAAAAAGTGCATGGTAATTTTTGTAAACAACATAATCTTATCAGAAACTGAAGTCCATGGACGTTAGATCATCAGTGAGAGAGTTTCAAAATGTGTTTGGCCCTGTGTCTATGGATGGCAAGGCAACTCCGAGTTGGGAAGTACGAAGGAATTACTGGGGAAATCTCTAGGGAATGTCAAAGTCGGCTACAATCTGCCCCTCTCCTTGGATTTTTCGAAATTCCTTTTCATTCAATCCTGATGTCATGCTGAGTCATGAGAAGAAGGGTTCTTCAGTACACCACATCTCTGGAGGCCCTGCAGGCAGCCTCTGTTAGTCATTACTATACTCATGGGATCTGGGCCAGCGCCATTCACACTTTCCCCCTGTTCCGTGGCAGACGGACTGTGTGCCTCTAATCCTTGTGTTCTTTCTCCCCTACCTCTCTAAAGCCCTTCTCTGAGGGAGGAATAGCTTATAGCTTTGGGGATAATATAGCTTTAAGGAAACTTTTGGCAGATGCGGATGTCCTCACATCTGGGCAGTGTTAACAGAATCCCGGAGGCCCTGACAGACCAAGAGCCACTCATTCTAGGAATGTTAAAATAGAAGTTTTTCCGACTGATGAGAGGAGCAGAGAGGAAGGAGAAAAAGGAGAAAGAAAGAGAGCACCAAAAAAGTATAAAACAGGTAAGATCTGCTGCTTAACCCTCCACACTCTATTACCTCATTTCACAACCATGGCGGGTAATGAGACCCAGGACATGAGCAGCATGGCTGGTGGGGGAGGGGGCGTTCTTTTATGAAGCTGGATCATATGCTGCTTGCCGTTTGAGCCATGACCTGGCTGCAGATACAGGTCCCCACTACCTTCCCGGCCTGCAGCAGAGGGTGGCTGACTCTGCGAGTCAGGTTTTCAGCCTCAGATCGGGGGAGGAGGAGGGCAGGGAAGCAGTGACAGATGTAGAGCAGTGGGTCTGAAAAGGACAGCCCCCGCTCCAGAGCCAAGGAATTGCACTGAGAATGCATACGTGAGAGGGGGTGGTGATTAGTTTACCTAGCTGTTCATTTTCATGGATCTCTCTTTAATCTCCCTTTTCTTGTCCTTTTGTTCCCTCTTTCTGCTTTTATCTCTTGCCTTCAACCCTGGCAGATTTTCTTTTCTTTCTAGCTTCCTTCCCACACCTTTCCACTTTCCTTGCCTCCCTCGCTTGTTCTCCATTTTTTTTTTTTTTTTTCTGTCCTGCTTCCTTGCCAGTCTCTGGACAAAATCCGAAACCAAGTAGCAATGAATTGGAAAATGAACTTTTGCCATTCTTAGACTTCTCATGTCCCTTAAGGACTCTGGCCAGAATCTGCTATCTTTTTGTTTCTCCATTTCTGGGAGTGACTCCTCCCCTGAGCATGGCATTTCATTGAGAACATGTGGGTGAATGGGTGCTTGCTGAAAAGTTCAGTGGCCAGTTTATACTAATGGGCAGCAAGTTTTAATACTGTCCTGTATGAAGTACTTGCTTACTGGGAACCACAAAACTCTCATCGCATTAGAGTGAGGACAGGACAGGAAGTGAGAGGTCAACTGAAGATTGCTTACCCTCTCCTCACGTACCTCAATAGGTTCTTCCCAACCTCACTGACTTCCTGCTGGCTCAGCAGAATAATACTAGAAGGTCAGGCTGGACTCGAAAGCCAGAAGCCACTACCAAACCACTAAGTCTCAAAACCCAAAGCCAAAAAAAGAGCCAGGCATAGTTAAGGTCTGAGAGACTAGAGAAAGGAAACATCTAGTCCTGTCTAATACAAAGTTGGGTATAATAACATCTAATATATATTTATTGCTTCCCTATGTGCCAGGCAATAATCTCTTCTGTAAGATAGATTCTATTATTATTCCCATTTTATAGGTGAGGAAACTGAGGCTCGGAGAAGTTAAGGAAGTTGTCCAAGACCCCATAGCTAATAAGGACAGAATTGGATACATACACAGGTCTGTGTAACTCCAGAGTTCAAGAGCTCTTAGTCCATACACGCTAATGCTTTCCCAGATTAGTGGTTAGGAAATACTAGTTAAATGGATGAAACCATCAACTGACAGCTTTTAGATCACAGGATTCCCTCTTGGCTCTATACGACTTTATGTTGGACCTCTCCTGATCTTGACTCCTCCATGTCCCTCTCTATAACTTGGACAGTGGAACATTTGCATCTGATCCCACCAGGGTTAATTGAGAATTGATTGTTTTATGTCATCCTCCTCCTGGGAAGAAAAGAGATCAGAAATAACAAATAGAGTCTTGTTACTCTTATAAGGTAGAAGATCCTTACAAAGGGGACAATATAACAAGCATTCAGTAATTTAAAAATTTCTCTTCTTCCTCACAGATCCTGCATTTCTGCTTCTTCTCACTTTTGGAAGTTCACTGATGGCTGATTTCTGAAAGATATTTTCCTTTTCCCTGGTACTTCTTGCCACATATCTCTATTCTTATCTCCCTAACCTCCCCTCATCCCGACTCCTTTCAAGGATGGCTGGTCAACTAACCCAAAGAGGAGCTCTATCTCTCCTGCTCTTCCTCACTCCAGCAGTGACACCAACATGGTATGCAGGTAAGTTTTAGGACCTGTTGCTCATTATTTCCAAGGAAGGCAGAGGCCTAGGCTAAGTCTTGGAGAAGAGAGAGTTAGACTGCAATAAGAGATACTTAAATTAAATAAAGAACTATTTGCAACAACAAAGATGGCTAATCATTGCAACTGGCTACTGAGGGAGGCTTTTGAGGCAAACCAGAGACATTTGAAAACAGGCTGCATCAGCACAAACACGAGAGGGTTGGACAACATGGTTTTGAGGCCACTATCTTACCTGCTTCTGCACTCAGCTTCCTCTCTCTCAACCTCCTTTCCCCACACCCTCTCTCTCAGTCTCTCCCTCCCTCTCTCTCCACTAGACCTTACTTATAGGACAAGATTTTTATAGTCCCTCTCTGCCAAAGATGTTAATGACAATACAGGTCACATTCTCTTAAACAGGAACTCCCCAGTCTCTTCTGGCTTAGTCCTTACTTCAGAAGGGATGGAGATTTCTGGATTCCTGAATGTGTCATCCTTTGCCCCTAGACACATAAGGAGCTGAAGAGAACAGACTCAGTGAGGAGAGGGAAAGGGGGAGGGAGAGAAATGAAGGAAGGATAATGAGGCGGCAGACAGAGGTTTTTGTTGGGGCCCAACTGGCATTCCAAGTGCTAAGAATATTCTGTGGCCAGCAGTGTCTGCCCTCATGGGGGCTGGGAGGAGTAGGGGAAGGAGTCAGACCCAACCAATAGAGTTAGGAAAATATCCAGAGATGAGTAAATAACAAACTGCTTCCATCACAGCCACAGTCATTGCAGCTAAAATTTTCCACTTGCCCTTAGCTCCTGGTGGAGGCCTTTGGCAGTAGCTCTGTTTGTCTGGGACAGCTGCAACAAGCTTTCAACCAAATATGCAAACATCTCCCCCTCTTTGGCTTAACTTGGCTTTGTAGGGGGTGAGGCACAAGGGCTGACATTGAGATGAAGAAATTCAAGTCAAGCCCTTGGCAGAGTGCGCACTGTTTGGGGTTAAAGGACCCTCAAGTCTCCAGGAGATAATATGTGCAACTGTCCTCGCCAACCTGCCCCTAGCTTCAGCTCAAGTACATAAGACCAAAATCCAGCCAAAGACGAGAGGACTGGGGAGTGGAGATTAGATGGCTCGAAGCCCAACACTTGTAAGAAACCTCATGGAGTACAAGGGCCTTTACCTTTTCCAGAGTGGAAGCCTGAGCTATTGGAGTCTTGAGGACAGAGCGGTTTAAAACAAAACAAAACAAAACAAAAAACTTAGACTCATTTGAAGCTTTCAAAGGGCTGTTCGCAAAGGCGGCACTCTCTACTTCCACAAGAATCTTGAGGCTTCTTCTGAGGAGCCCAGGTTGGGGAGGTCTCTGAGAGCCCTACAAACCTATTCATTCTGCCTTCTGTTCTTTTTTTTTTTTTTAAGATTTTATTTATTTATTTGAGAGAGAGAATGAGATAGAGAGAGCATGAGAGGGGGGAGGGTCAGAGGGAGAAGCAGGCTCTCTGTTCAGCAGGGAGCCCGATGCGGGACTCGATCCCGGGACTCCAGGATCATGACCTGAGCCGAAGGCAGTCGCTTAACCAACTGAGCCACCCAGGCGCCCTCTGCCTTCTGTTCTTAGGAGGCTACATGATGAGAGAAATTCAGAAATGTCTTGATAATCCTCCCCTACATCTCTAGCTCAGCTGTCTGAGCCTGCTCTACTCATTGCTTCATTCATTCATTCAACAGCTATTTATTGACCACTCTCTGTGCATCCAACATTGTTTATTCATGGCCATAGCTTTGTCCTCAAATAGGAATGACACAAGGGAAGCAGCCGCGTGTGGATTCAGGGCTAATCGGAAGAAAGAGCCAGGAATAATCAGCAGGTGTTGGGAAGGGTTAAGAATATTAATAAAGTGGGTTATAAAGTGGGGATTGGCATATCTGTGCAGTTCAGGAAGTCAGACTGTATTTGTGATCGTAAGCCAAGCATTAGTGTGGATCTTAAAATAGTTTCCAACTATTAGTTACACTTCCAACCATACCTTTGTGAAGGGCAGTGCTTAGAGGGCCTGATGGTACAATTGAATTTGGAGGGACCACACAGTAATCTCTGACGGATACAAGGGAACTGAGGAATGCTGCCCAAACCTCTCTTCCCAGGTGCTGAAAAGGGGTAAGCAGATAGAACAATGTGGGGAGCATGCCCCTCTATTTTCTTATCTCTCATCTCAGTATCTTAATATTGGCAACATAAAATACCCCAAGACAGGCAAAGAGAGGGAAATGGAAAGGCTTAAAGTGGTAAGGTGGCCTAAGCCCATTCCCATCCGATGCAAACTTGGCCCTGGTCCAGCTACCTCTGCACCCTGCTGTAGACTGTAATTATCTGACTGAGTCTTCCCTTCAGCTTTCCCACACCCCCTGTAATTCTGGAACGCTAGAAGTTGTTTTGTGGCCTTTGATCCTACACACAGAGGAAAAAAGCTGGATCGCAAGAAAGATTATGCATTTTTTTTCCTCTGCTGGATACTCTCCAAAGCTTTCTTTTACTGCCCTCTTGAGCGGAGTATCTGAGTCTGGTATCAGGGGATCAAACCACCCTGGGCTGGGCTGGAAGGCCCACTCTGCTCCTTCCTTGCTGAGAGAACTTGGGCTATTCCCTTAACTTCTCTGAGCCTGTGTCTTTGTCTGTATATCAGAGAGCAGTAGGAGTGTCTACCTCCCTGAAATGTTAGGGTGACACGATACGATAACATATGTAATGGGCTGAACACAGAGTACAAGTACATGCTGAGTGCTGTTAGCAGTGGTGTTGCTACTGCTATCAAGCCATAGGCTTTCTGACACTCCTGTTTGCTCTTCTGGTAAACAGAGGCTTCCTCCCTATGGGGCATTCCTTCGCAAGCAAACTCTGGAACAAGTGCGCTGGGGCGAATCCTTTAGGGAATCACACACACATCTGGTCTCCTGTTTACAGAAGCTGTAAGGCTCTGAGGCTAATACTAAACTGAAACAGCTGACAAGAATCCTGTGCCCCCACAAAGAACCCTCCCATGTGGGAAGAGAGAGAGCAAGGGACAGGAGGCCTAAGGAGAAATAAAGGAAAGCCAAGAAAGGAACCTGACTGGGAAAACAGAAAATAATAATAATAATAAAGGGAAAGAAAAAAAATGAACTCTTTCCTCTGGAATGAGGGCAAACCAATGAAGACATGATTTCATAAGGCAAACTTTCAGTTTGATTCATTCCCTTGTTCATCAGGTTGGAATGGTTTCCCAACACCCCCCACCCCCCAGTCTGGGCTTGTGGGGAATGGAGGAGCTTCATCATCTGGCCCTCTGCTCCACCGTTTAGTGCAGGGGGCCCCGTGCCTCCTCCCAGAGAGGAGGCAGACCAGCTTGTGGTCTGAGTGTTTACACAGGCCAAAGGGCTCCTGCATTAAAACCCAGCCCTGTCCTGAAAGCACACCCTCTCCTGGAAATGAGGAATTGTTTTCTGACTCCGGCATGGCTGGCTGCTCGATTCCTGTGCATGCATAAGGGCTCAGAGAGGCTGGAAAGAGAGCTTCCGGAAACTTCACTCCGGAAAGGACTAAGTCGTATTCCAATTAGTTTGTATTCATGACTGATTTCCTGCCGTCTGGTGGAACACACTGTTTAGTCTCCCAGACAGCCACGGGCCTGCTTCTACCAGGGACTGGGCCACTTAACAGAATGGGGGCTAGATTGGGACTGTTCTCCTAGCTCAGCCGCTCCCTGCTAAAGCTTCTGCTGATTAGAGGAACAGGAAATTTCTCCAAAGGACTCTGCCTTCTTTTTCTTCCAAACGAGGACAAACTGCTCGGGACATGAAACTATGCTCATTCCCTCTTGCCTTTTGAATCCTTCCTCTGCTTTGGCATGCCAGCCCTAGCAATGGCAACCAAATGGCAAAAGGGTGGTGCCCTATGTGCTAGTGGGAGGTTGAGGAATTGTTTCTCTCTGAGGACCATGAGCAGGCCTGTCACTAGTGGGAAGACTCTTACTCAGACTAATTTTTTCCCCTACCCGGGACAACAGTCCATCCTCAGAGCTTGGTCATCAGTATCTCACCAAGACCTTGTGTGTTGCATCAAGGAAAAGGGTCAGTTATAGCCCCCATTGGTGGGATTGATGGATAGTCAAGCAGTTCATTTTTTTTCTTTTGAATGGAAGCTTCTTGTGCTACAAGTAAGTCACTCCCACCCCCACGATGCTGAGCTCACCTTCTATGCACCTGGGATGTTGAGATTTATGTACAATAGTTCTGCTGCCTTACAAGGCAGAATTTTTCCCACTAAATATCCACCTGGCTCCCTCCTACAAGGAGTGCCATGTCCTCAGGAAGGGACCAAGTTGGATAGGGGGAAAGTTTGGGAAGGACTTGAGCGAGAAATTAGTATGTCATCTTGGTATTATCTTTTTCATTGTAGGTTCGGGCTACTACCCAGATGAAAGCTACAATGAAGTATATGCTGAAGAGGTCCCACGGGCCCCTGCCCTAGACTACCGAGGTAAACCTCCCTGTTTCTCAGGCTCAGGAAAGGGTCTTTTCTGGCTTAAGGCCTAGACCCTCCCTGAAGTATCCTCATCCAGCTTGGCTGGATGTACCAACACTTCTGCTCAGGGAATCAGGGGCCATGATTGCCAATCATGAACTTGGTTACTGACTTGCTCTGTGACCTTACCTCTTTAGCACTAAGGCTACCCATCTATTATTAATCATTAAATATTGACTGAGTACCTTCTGTATGCCTAATCCTGTGCAGGGTACACCTGTGGATGATACAAAATCTAAGGTAAGGTTTTGTCCTCCTCAAGGAGCTTACATTCTGCTGGAGGCAGGGTGGGAGTGGGGGATGTGTGACAGGGCAATAAAATTAGCACACGTGGGGTAAGTGTGAAACTATGTGGTAGCAGTAAATGCAATAGGAGTTAAGAAAAAGAAGTCAGGGAAAGGATCATGAAAGATGATGTTTAGATTAGGCCTTGAATGATGGGTGGATTTTGAGAACTGGAGAAAGGAGGGGAGGGCATTCAGCAAAGCAGTTGGCCACAGATAGAGAGGTAAGAACAAAGCAGTTAGAGGAAGGAGCTAAGAAGAAACCAGCCTGACTGGAGGAGATGAGATGTGGAGGAAGTAAGAGAAAATAAAGTTGAATATAAAGAGTAAGACAAAAATTAAGAAAGGCTCCATGATCTAGGGACCTCTCTTAGGTCAGGCAGGAGAACTATCTGTGAAGAATGCTGAATAGGGAGGGACTCCTACATTAGAAAGCAAGTTAGACCAGGTGATATCTAGTATCTCTTCCATTTCTAAGGTTCTTTGTTTCTATGCTTTGCAAGCCATGCAGAAGAGTTCAGCTGTTGTGCTAGGAGTTATAAGGAGCCATCATCATATGTCTTTGCACAGGGGGTGGCATGACAATGAAATTTCAGAATATCAACCTTGTTGTTGTCTACAGAAGTAGGGGTTCAGGAAAGGTAGAGCCTGGGTCAGGGAGACTCTTCATTACATGAATCAGTAATGGTAATGTTGGTCAGAGATCACTGAGGGTAGTGGCTAAGAAATGGAGAGTAAGGATGAACCCCAGAGATGTTTCAAAGAAAGAGATGACAAGATTTGGTCCAGATGTGATGTACCAAGAGGCTAAGAAACAAACAGATATCTGAAAGCACCCAGTCTGAATACCTAGGGGAACTGTAAGACCCCTCTCAGAAAAGACAAAGTTAGAAAATTCGTTTGGGGAAGGTGCCCTACAGGCAGTGGGAAGTAGGAAGACGGAGCTTAGATGGATGAGCTGTCTGAGAGACCAGAGGGCCAAAAGTCAGAGCCTTAGGGGACATCTACAGATGTGAGTAGGAGAAGAGAAGCCAACAAAGGAAAAAGAGATAGAAGTCAGCCATGTAGAAGGAGATTTGGGTAGTAGTTATCATATCACAGAAGTCACGTGGGAAGAGTTTTAAGGAAGGGGAAAGAATGAGATATCTACTGTGTCAAATATTGCAGAGAAAAACTGAGGGTATTTCAAATATTATATTTGGCAAGAAGAAGGTAAATGGTGACTTTTGAGAAAATAGTTTCAATCGAGAAATGATCAGAGCTTTGGGTTTCTCTATGGTCCTTTCTAGCTTAGCTACCTTCTACCCCTTTTCTTCTTGTTGCCAAATGGTCCACACCCACTGCCTCTTTGCCTTAGCTCCCACTAACTCCTAAACTCCCTAAGGTCTGTTTTCCACTCGCCCACAAATCTCCATGCTCAAACAACATTCCTTGAAGATCACAATTCTCTCCCAATGCCTAAATCATATGGCCCCTTCTGGAACTTCAATCTCTCTAGTTTCTCAGCAGCAATGAGCAAATCCCTCCCTTCTTACCACCCCCCCACATACTTGGGCTCCATGGCATTTCACTATTCTAGTCATAGTTCAAGCCAAGAAAGGAGATGGGCTCTCCTAGTGGTGACAAGAGACAATGAGGCATGGATGTGAACTTTATACAACCCTGACATGTCTCCTGAGCTCCCAGATAAGATCTCCAACTGCTCCTGGAAACTTCCATTTGGAGATATCTAAAACTAAATTCTTTCATCTTCCCTGAAAAAGGCTCAACCAGCTGACCTTCCTGCTTTTGATAATAATACCATCATTCTCCAAAAAAAATGGCTCAATGACATTTTTGTTTGTTTCAAGTTTTTATTTGAATTCCAGTAGTTGGGGCACCTGGGTGGCTCAGTCAGTTAAGCCTCCAACTCTTGATTTTGGCTCAGGTCATGATCTCAGGGTCATGAGATCGAGCCCCACACTGGGCTCCACACCGGGCATGGAGCCTGCTTAAGGTCCTCTCTCTCCCTCTCCCTCTGCCCCTCCCCCCCGCTCATGCTCTCTCTCTCTCTCTCTCTCTAAAATAAAATAAAATAAAATAAAATAAAATAAAATAAATTCCAGTTAGTTAACATATGGTGTAATATTAGATCAAGGAGTAGAATTCAGTGATTCATCACTTACATACAACACCCAGTGCTCATCACAACAAGTGCCCTTTTTTTTTTCTTTTTAAAGGTGTATTAATTTATTATTTTAGAGAGAGAGAGAGCACAAGTGGGAGGGACAAAGGGAGAGGGAGAGAGAATCTCAAGCAGACTCCACACTGAGCACAGAGCCGGACAAGGGGCTAGATCCCTCGACCCTGAGATGATGACCTGAGCTGAAACCAAGAGTCGGGCACTTAACTAACTATGCCACCCAGGCGCCCCACAGTAAGTGCCCTTCTTACTACCCATCACCCATTTAACCCATCCCCCGCCCACCTCCTCTCTGGCAACTCTCAGTCTGTTCTCTATAGTTAAGAATCTGTTTCTTGGTTTCCCTCTCCCTTTTTTTCCCCCACGTTTGTTTCATTTCTTAAATTCCACATATGAGTGAAATCATGTGGTATTTGTCTGTCTCTGACTGAATTATTTCCCTTAGCATAATACACTCTAGCTCCATCCACGTCGTTGCAAATGACAAGATTTCATTCTTTTTTTTTTTTTTTAAAGATTTTATTTATTTATTTGACAGAGAGAGAGATAGCGAGAGCAGGAACACAAGCAGGGGGAGTGGGAGAGGGAGAAGCAGGCTTCCTGCTGAGCAGGGAGCCCGATGTGGGACTCGATCCCAGGACCCTGGGATCATGACCTGAGCCGAAGGCAGACGCTTAACGACTGAGCCACCCAGGCGCCCCAAGATTTCATTCTTTTTTGATGGCTGATGAATATTCCATTGTGTGTGTGTGTGTATATATATATATATATATATATATATGTATGTATGTATATATGCCACAACTTCTTTATCCATTTGTCAGTCGATGGACATTTGGGCTCTTTCCATAATTAATGCAGCTATAAACATCAGGATGCATGTGTCCCTTTGAATCACTATTTTTGTATCCCTTGAGTAAATACCTCGTAGTACAATTGCTGGATCATAGGGTAGTTCTATTTTTAACTTTTTGAGGAACCTCCATGCTATTTTCCAGAGTGGCTGCGCCAGTTTGCATTCCTACCAACAGTGTAAAAGGGTTCCCCTTTCTCCATCAATGGCATTTTTAATAGCCCCTTTTCCTCATCACCTCTCACTAGTCATTCACCAAGAACTATCATTTCTTTATTACTCCATGGGCTTAAAACTTTTATTACCTCACACATGGATAATGACAATTGCCTCCTAACTGGATTCTCTGACTCATGTTTTTCCCTTCCCCAAACCTAGTGGCCCACTGTGACCATTTCTTTTTTTCTTTTTTCTTAATCCACTTAGCTTGTGGTACCCACTGGGACCATTTCTAACAGAATTTGGCCTCAGTCTAGCTGTCCAGGCTGAGAATTCACTACCCCTTCTCTCCACATGAAATCTATGCTTCAGCCAGATTAGTAGAACTCTACTCTGGTCCCTGCCAGCTTTAGCCCACACTGAGCTTTCCCTCATCCATTCCCTCATTCCCTTCCATTCATTTATTCAATAAATATTTACTGAGTACCTACTATGTACTTCCTCTAAAATAAATATTTATTGTGTGGACCACTCATCTGGCATTCATCATGTACTGCCCCTTCGGTTTACTTTTTTGTTACCCTCAACAAAATAGTTACCTGTTAACAGAAGGAGCCATGTATGATATCCCTGCAGAGCTATGCAAAAAGTCGTGCTCAAGAAATGTTTACTGGCTGGTTGGCATCCTGGGAACAGAAGCCAGATTGTAGGAAACTGTGAATGGGAGAAGTAGAAGGGAAAAGGCAACAGACGGGAGGTCTGGCAGCCCTATGATTAATATTAACCTGTGTCATTGGTTCTTTTTAAATGTTATAAAGCTCCTTAGAAAAATGTAAGTGACGTGGTGGCCTTTGGCCTTGGGCTGAAGTGTCTCATGGCTCTTTTTGGAACTTAGTCTCAGGACATAAAATTGAGTAAGGTTATCACTGTTGAGCGGGGATGGGGTGGCTGGGAAATACAACCTGAGAGCCCAGCCTCCCTTGTAAGGTCTTTGTGTTTTCACAATAGCTCTGCAATTGTAGTGCTTGAGACTTTCTGTTAAAAAAAAAAAAAGTCTGATATGAGGAATTTGAGAAACAAGGCAGAGGATCATAGGGGAACGGAGGGAAAAACGAAACAAGATGAAACCAGAGAGGGAGACAAACCATAAGAGACTCTTAATCTCAGGAAACAAACTGAGGGTTGCTGGAGTGGAGGGCGGTGGGAGGGATGGGGTGGCTGGGTGATGGACACTGGGGAGGGTATGTGCTATGGTGAGCGCTGTGAATTGTGTAAGAATGACGAATCACAGACCTGTACCCCTGAAACAAATAATACATTATATGTTAATAAAAAAAGAGAGAAAAAAAAAAGTCTGGTAGCAGCGTGTTGTTGCTTGAAGCAAAATGAGCTGGTGGCTCAAACCCAGACACTGATTTCAGAAATATCATTCCCAGGGCTAGATATATTTTACACATGCAATTTCATGTGATTCTCGGAACAGCCCTATGACACTGGTTCAGTGTCCCCATTTTACAGATCAGGAAACTTAGCTCAGGGAAGGTAAATTTAGAAAGTTGCAGAGCTCAGAGGTGGCAGAGCAGGAATTTAGACCCAGGTCAGTCTGTTGGATTCTGAGCCACGCTCATTCCGTCTCTTTCATCAAAAACGTAACCCATCATTTAAAAAAAAAAAAAATTAAAAAAAGAAAAAGAGTTAACTAGTAAAAACCAGATCGTGATTTTTAGAGCAAGCTGACCATGTAGTTTGGTGCCATTTTGGCTCATCTTGAACTTTCTTTCATTCCCTTATCCTGACTCCTGGAGCGGAGTCAGAAACCCTTGTCTGAGGTATGCCCTCAGTCCTCTGGGGGCACTGCTTTTCCAGCATATTGCTTCAGCCCTAGGCAAGCTGGTAACTCTGCCTGGGTGATCTGAAGATAATCACAGATGAGGCCCTTTCACCTCTGTTGTCAGCACTTTGTTCTCTTCTAATCAGCAAAACGAGATAGGTGGACAGCTGCACAGAGAAGAGGACATGGGTCTGAATTTCAAGTCCCAGCCCCTCCACCTTCCAGCAATATCACCCTGGACAAACACATATTGTGTGCCAGTTGTTGCGCTGTGTATTTTATAAATGTTATTTCATTTAAATAAATTGCATGCTTGCTATGTAGTGGTATGGAAAGGTCTCTAAAACACATTATTGGGGCGCCTGGGTGGCTCAGTTGGTTAAGCGACTGCCTTTGGCTCAGGTCATGATCCCAGGGTCCTGGGATCGAGCCCTGCATCGGGCTCCCTGCTCAGCGGGGAGTCTGCTTCTCCCTCTGACCCTCCCCTGTCTCATGCTCTCTCTCTCTATCTCATTCTCTCTCTCAAATAAATAAATAAAATCTTTAAAAAATAAAATAAAATAAAACACATTGTTAAGTTTATTTTTAAAAACATTGGTGGGAACGGTAGCATAATATACTACTCTATGTGTTAAAAGAAAGGGGGTAGGGGCGCCTGGGTGGCTCAGTCGGTTAAGCGTCTGCCTTTGACTCAGGTCATGACCTCAGGGTCCTGGGTTCGAGCCCTGCGTTGGGCTCCCTGCTCAGCAGGGAGTCTGCTTCTCCCTCTCCTTCTGCCAGTCCCCCCGCTCGTGCACTCTCTCTCTCAAATAAATAAAATCTTTTTAAAAAAAAAAAAAGAAGGGGGGGTAAAAAATATCTAGAGCAAGATCTGCTTTATATGCATAAAGAAAAAATTAACAGTGGTTCTTTATGGGGGACTAAGTGGGGGTAGACATGGGAGCAGGGGGTGGGAGGGAGACTCTTGACCGTGTAACTTTTTATACTTTTTGTGTTTCAAATCATGTGGCTATGTTACCTATTCAAAAAATGTAAATTTATACTTCCAAATAGCAGCCTAACGCGCTGCAGCGATAGATAGTGTGATTAGAAAAAGATAAGGGGTTTTAGAGCCAGACAAAGCTTGGGTTCAAATCCCAGCTCTGCCCCTTACTTGCTGAAGGACTCCGGGCAAGTTACTTCCCCATCTGCAATACAGGGATAAACACCTACTTATCTCACAGGGCCGTTGGGAACTGCATGAAATGATGGATGTGAAAATAAAAAATATATATATATAAAGCATTGTGCCCAGCTCATGGCAGCTACTCAATAAATGGCTAACACACTTCCTACCGGACATTTTTGCCATGGAATTTTTAGCCACATCCTTAGTTTCAGTTTCCCATCAGCATTCTTTGGGTACGGTTGTTCAACCAATTGTAAATCTCCACAGCCGTACTGTCACCTCTCCTGTACGTATGTCTTCATCTCCTCCACATCAATGGCCTGAAAGGCATTGTCATATAGTGTACCCACCATTTACCTTGCTCTACCAGTCTGGCGACCCTACCCAAAAAAGGAAATGAGGTCAGTCCGGAATTACTTGCTTTTCAAGGCACATGGAGATAACCATTTCTCTTTCTAACTTCTCAGAAGCCTGTGTTTAAATATTCTAGAACCCGCTGCTCTCAGCGCTGTCAGCCTCACCAGGCTGTGGTTCCCAGAGGTTGCCTTCCTCCTTCCGGGGATCTAATGTCCAACACCGTGACCTTAGTTAATAATACTGTGTTGCGTACTTGAAATTTGCTAGGAGACTACATCTTCCGGGTGGTCCCTACAAAAAAAGAAAAAATGGTAACTATGTGAAATTATGGATGTGTTCATCAACTTGATTGCAGTAATCATTTCACAATGTATATGTACATTAAAACAGCACATCGTACGTCTTAAATGTATATGATTTTATTCGTCGATTGTACCCTTAATAAAGCTGGGGCGAAAACAAAACTGGAAGAGTGTTTTCGCTCGTTTCCAGCCTTCCAATGTGTTTTCTTTATGCTAAGATTCCTCTGGGCCAGCAAATTTGAACTTATTTGCAATAACGAGGCCCTCTCTTACCATCTCAGCGTTTATCCTGAACTTTATATCTCCCTTTCCTATGCTTGCTTGTTCCATTCATTCCAATCTGATGTGTATTTTCCTTGGCAGAATATAGGCGAGCAAGAGAATGGGAGTGTTGTTGGGGTCCCCGCCTCCCATGTAGAGTCGTTGAGTGGTGACATTATCATCAACAGCGCTGCAACTATAGTGCTTAAGAGACCTTCTGTAATTTGGAGATGGTGTCCCCAGATGGCAGTCGTGTATCATAGGCACAGGCTCAAAACTAACACTGGAAGCCACAAGCATGTTGTTGCTTAGAGGATAGTTTTCTCACTATCATCTGTCTTCATTTGCCAGCTGCCCTCAAGCAGAGGTTCCTAGCCTTTCTGTCTCTGTTCCTTTAGCTCCTGATGTGCTTTGTTTGTTTGTTTGTTTGTTTAAAGCCGCTCCTTCTTTGTCTCTTGGGATTTGGGTATTGAATGAGCTCTTCTGGGGCTTTAGCCTTCCCAATCCCAGGCTAAAAGATCTGTGTCATCCTATGTATGCATCCCTGGGCATGCCTGCTTATATGTGCTCCTTTAAAATCCAAACCTACTGGGGGCAGCTGGGTGGCTCAGTCGTTAAGTGTCTGCCTTCGGCTCAGGTCATGATCCCAGGGTCCTGGGATCGAGCCCCACATCGGGCTCCCTGCTCCGTGAGAAGCCTGCTTCTCCCACTCCCGCTGCTTGTGCTCTCTCTCTGGCAAAATAAATAAATAAAATCTTAAAAAAAAAAATCTGAACCCACTGAAGAGTCGTTTATTTTGTGTAGCCAATGAGGCATCTTTCTAATGTCTTTATAATTTAAGGGCTCTATTATCTTTTGTGCTCAGTACTGAACTGGGATCTTTCATTCTTAAGCAGCCTTCTTTGGTATCACATTCCCTTCCTCTCTCTAGCTTATATATTTGTGTTAATTTTTTTTTTAGGCATTTTAAATTTACCTACTGTAAAATTCATTCTTTTTGGCGTACAGTTCTATGAGTTGTGACAAATGCATATAGTCAGGTAACCACCACCACATTTCCATCACCTCGAAAACTTGCCCAGGGCTGCCCCTTTGAAGTTATCCCCAACCTTTTCTCCTGATCTCTGGCAACTCCTGATCTGTCCCTGTATTTTTGCCTAATCCAGAATGTCATATAAATGGACTCCTACAGTACGCAGACTTTTGAATCCGGCTTCTTTCACTTCACAAACTGCGTTGGAGGTTCATTCATCCTGTTGCGTGCGTCAGCGCTTCCTTCTTTTGTATGGATAAACCAGTTAGTTTAACCATTCAGCCACAGGACATTTGAGTTGTTTCCAGCTTTTGTTAATTACGAATTGAGATATTTTAAACATTTGTGTACAGTGTTTTGTATGAACACAGGTTTTTTTTTTAAAGATTTTATTTATTTATTTATTTATTTGAGAGAGAGCAAGAGAGAGAGAGCACGAGCAGGGGGAGCAGCAGAGGGAGAGGGAGAAGCAGACTCCCCGCTGAGCAGGGAGTCCGATGCGGGGCTCGATCCCAGGACCCCCCCCACCCCCGCCCCGGGATCATGACCTGAGCTTAAGGCAGACGCTTAACCGACTGAGCCCCCCAGGCGCCCCCACAGGTTTTCATTTCACTTGGGTAAATACATAAAGTGGAATTGTAGGGGCTCACAGCAAGTGTGTATTCACCTTTATAAGAAACTACCAAAATATTTTCCAAAGTGGTGGTATCAGTTTGTATTTGCCCTTGCAGTGTATGAGAGTTCCAGTTTCCATCCTCACCAACATTTGATGCATTTTTTTTAAATTTAGACATCCTAATGGGTGTATAATGGTATCTTGTGGTAGTTTTAGTTTTCATTTCTCTACAGACTAATGATGCTGAACATCTTTTTATGTACTTATTTGCTTATCAGTATATCCTCTTCAGTGACATGTCTGTTCGTGTCTTTTGCCCACGTTCTAACTGGATTGTTTGCTTTTTTACTGTTGAGTTTTGAGAGTTCTTTTTATATTCTAGCTACTGGTCCTTTGTCAGATATGTGGTTTGCAAAGATTTTCTCCCAGTTTGTGACTTTTCCTGTCTATTACAATGCTTTTCACAGAACAAAAGTTTTTAGTTCTGACAAGGTTAAATTTTGTGGTGTTTTTCTTCTATGAATTGAGTTTCGGGTGTCATGTCTATAAGATGTCTTTGCCTAGTTCTAGATACCAGAGATTTTCTCCTATTTTTTTTTTCAAAGTTTTATAATTTTATTTTTTACATTGAAGTCCACGATACATTTTGAGTTAACTTTTGTATAAGTTATAAGACTTAGGCTGAAGTTTTGTTTTGTTCTGTTTTGTTTTGTTTGCCTAAGGAAGTTCAATTACTCCAGCACCATTTGTCCAAAAGGCTAGCTTTCCTCCATTGAATTGCTTTTGCGCCTTTGTCAAAAATCATTTTGACAGACAGACTTGTGTGGATCTATTTCTGGGCTCTCTATTCTGTTCCATCGATCTATGTGTCTGTCTTTTCACCAATACCACACTGTCTTGATGACTGGACTTCTAGCTTACTTTTCTTCTATTGCTACAGTCCCCCGATGGTGTTATACATTAAATATCCAGGATGGAGAAGCCACATGCTACTCTCCGAGGGGAGGAAATTATCACAGCAGCCTGGGTACTCGTTGTGAGCTCTCCTGTGACCGGGGCTTTCGACTGATCGGACGAAGGTCGGTGCAATGCCTGCCCAGCCGCCGTTGGTCTGGAACTGCCTACTGCAGGCGTAAGTGGTGTGTGTGAATATACTGACATGTGTCTATGGGAGAGGCCAGCCAGCCAGTCAGCCACTTGCAGGTATATGCTTGGAGGCGTCACTATGCCCTCTGTCAAGGGCAAATTGAGAATTTTCCACAGGTGCCCTACAGGCCTTTTCCCCATCCTAACATTCTAGCTCATTTTCTCTCCCTGTGGTTATTGCCCAAGCAATCTGGGCATTTAAGCAACAACCAGCCCTTCTGACTCAGAGGGTCCAGGAGTACATATAAAGTTTGGGCCTGGGGCCTAATGTGAACCTGGGCCTTTCTCTGGAGCTCTCAAGGATGTGTGTGGTCTCAGACTCTTTCCCACTCATGGTAAACTGCTGTACTTCTTGCCCCAAGGCCTTAGATGGTCTTGGCAGCAAAAGTACGAGACATCTGCTATTCTTCATTTTCTTCTGAAAGTCAAGAAGAATCCCTAAGGCTAGAATGTGGAAATACTAATACACACATTCTAAATCATGTCTCCCTCAGCTCCCACATCCCTGCCTCTTATTCAAGCTCTACAGCCTACCCACGTTTGGCAGCTGAGCTTTGTCTATCCATATGTCCGTCACTCAATGCCATTTGTAGAACCGCCACATGTGGGGGACCCCGTATTGGTCTCGTCAGGAGCTCACTCAGTTCCTTAATGACTCCCAGGCTGCTTATCGACTAATGGGGTAGAAACACAAGTGTGTGCACGTGAATGCAGTGTAAGTGGATGCATGGCGGTGAGCATTTAGAGAGAAATGGCATTGGTCAGAGAAGATGCTGTGGAGGAAAAGGGAGGCTTGATAGCCAAAAAAAAAAAAAAAAAGGAAGCCACCACACGCCTCTAGGTGCTCGTAAGTACTTTGGTTTAGGACTTAGACCCCATCATTTCCAAAATGAAGTTGAATTGGGCTTACAAAATTAAAATAATATGTGTATAAATGAACATAAAATCACTTAAAATAATGGAGGCACACATATTTCCATGTGTTTGGAATGAGTTAATTACTATGTTTGAACACAGATCTGGCTTTGTCCTTCCTCTTTAGAGAGAAAAGGGCAAACACCTTGGATCATTTTCACTGTCATATTATACTAAGAAAACAAATTCATCTGAAAAGACAAACCTTTTTCCTTAGCCTTGATTTCAAGGAAGTCATTTTTCTGTAGGACTTTAAGTAGAGGATATTAGAAAACATAAAAGGCACTCATCTTCAATTCTGGTTTGGCCAAGAAGCCAAACGAACATAGCTTATCTAGAATTCTTTATTCAAAGCTCCAAAAATCGAACCTACACAGGGCTAGAACTTAGATAACCTGAAGTATAACCTGCCTACTTCTCTCAAGTCTCTGGTATCTCAAACTAGACTTTGGCAAGCTCACAGTCAGGCTCACAATCAATTCATGGAAGCAGTCTCCACTTCTAGCACATGTGGTGTCTAAAGCCCATGGATTCCTCTTTAATCAAATACCACCAAGTCTGGCCCTCCAGGCACTGGTCTGACTTGTATTCTCACCCAGATATAAGACGAGCCTGCTTCCACATGGAGTGAGCCTCAGCTGAGGGGTGCTGTGGTAACCCCAAAATTATACTCAAGGGGGGGCTTTGCATTTGCTAAAGAGCATCTAGGATTTGAGGAACAAGATCTGAAACAGCTGCTGAGGCCCTGAGTCCAGAGGTTTATATGCATTGTTTCTTTTAATCTGCACAACAATCCCATGGAATATCCGCATTTTACTGATGAAAACACTGAGACACAGAGAGAGATGAGGTAATTTGCTCAGGTCACAGAGCTAGTAAGAGGTGGAGCTGGGATCCAAACCTGGGTGTGATTCTGAAGTCCATGCACTTGGACAAGTAATTCACTTCTTGAAGACGGCCCCCGGCCTCCAAGAGCATTGCTGTGTTTTATAAGGTGAAAATAAAAAGGCAATTGGGCACAGGAATGTAAGGACAGTTTGGGGTAGGGTTTTCTGTATTTTCTACTGGCTCTGATATGGTTCTCCTTGTGCTAGATGCCCAGACATCACCTCCAGATAGTCCCACAGGCCACTGAGCTTGCCACTTGGTTCTCTCTTAGAGATGCGATGCCACGCGCTGCCGTTCATCACTAGTGGTACTTACACCTGCACAAACGGGGTGCTCCTTGACTCCCGCTGTGACTACAGCTGTGCCAGTGGCTACCACTTGGAAGGTGACCGCAGCCGAATCTGCATGGAAGATGGGCGATGGAGTGGAGGCGAGCCCGTGTGTGTAGGTAAATGGTGGTCACTCCCATGTGTCCTGCTGCAAAGAGCCACCCTGGCATTATAGCCACAGAGGATGGGGAATTCTCACCACAGAAGGCATTCCTGCTCGCTATGAGGGGGGCACCCTGGGCACAAGCTCCGCAAAGGGATCACTTCCCCGGGAGCTGGGCTTCCTGCCCATTTCACTGAGCGTCTTGAGCCAAGGGTGCATCTCCTACCTACCCAGTAGTGTGGTATTGCTTCTATGGGTTCCCTCTAGGGAAGGTAGGGGGGCCCATGAGTCAGCACTTGATTTCTGACCTTGGCAGACATAGATCCCCCCAAGATCCGTTGTCCCCACTCCCGTGAGAAGATGGCAGAGCCGGAGAAACTGACCGCTCGAGTATATTGGGACCCACCCTTGGTGAAAGACTCTGCCGATGGGACTATCACCAGGTGAGTAATGGATTCCCCCTACACCTCCCAGCAGTTTCTCAGGCCGCCCACGCCTCACTGCACAGGCTGATGCCACAGTGGTGTACCCCAGACCCCAGTTCGAAGAAGTCTCTTTCCTCAGTGGCTCTCTTACCCGGTCCCATGCAGGGTGACACTTCGGGGCCCTGAGCCTGGCTCTCACTTTCCCGAAGGAGAGCATGTGATCCGTTACACTGCCTACGATCGAGCCTATAACCGAGCCAGCTGCAAGTTCATTGTGAAAGTACAAGGTCAGAAAGAAGTCTTCCATCTCTACATTGTTCATTATTCCCGCTTTACCCTGACCCTCTACGTGCCCGCCACAACCTTCTCCCCTCTGTGCCTGAAACAGATGCCCCTTTTATATTGGGAGAGGGGAAAAAACAAGTTCACTTACACAGGGTCATTCGGGGAGCTGCACGACATGGGTATACACGCTTCAGAAACCCTCACTCCCCAACAAGACTTTCTCATTCTAAATCTCGATAAAATTCATGAAGATACTCTGTATTTGTTTCTTTTCTTAGTCTTCTGATTATCAAATCTAATCAGCCTTCATTCTCAGTCTTTGACCTCTGCTGAAATTGGTGGTGTTGGCTGCCTGATTCTTCCTCTTTGGGTTGTGTTGTATTGTTTTGATTTGGTTTTTTCATTATAAAAATAATTCATGCTCATCGTTGAACATTTTGGAAATAAATATACAAAGGGGAAAAAAATCTATTACCCCATAATCCAGAGGCAATTATTGTTAATCTTTTGGTATTTTCCTTCCAGTCTTTTATCTACATAGACTTTAAAAAAATATATAGTTGAGATCATACTGAACACCCAATCTTAGATCGCCCTTTTTCACTTTCATTACCACACAAGTAGTTTTCTCATGCTTTTTACAATATCTTCAGAAGTCATTTTCAATGACAACATAATAACCTACTTCTAAGAACACATTTTGGCTTGCTTAACACTTCTACCATTGATGGATATTTAAGTCTTCTCCAATTTATTTTTGATATTAAAATTAATTGTGTAAGGTGGTCATCTTTGTGCAGGGTGTCCACCGAGTCTGAAAACAAACTTTTTTTTTTTTTACAGATTGATAGTCTTTTTTATGATAATGTGTATACTCACCTGCACCTCCAGATTTTGTGAACACCATTGTGTGCATTTCAGATTTAATTCCTTAGGAGGAAAATTCTGGCTCCACCCTTGGCCACTGAAAATACAGAGAAGCCATTCATTCTGATCCTCCTGGGTCTCCTGGTCTAGAAAACACAGCCTGGGCACCCTCTTAACTTTTTGTCCCTAAAAGAGACACCATAGCCCCTAACTTGATCTCCTGCCTGACAGTGAGACGCTGCCCACCGCTAAAACCGCCACAGCATGGCTACCTCACCTGCACCTCGGCAGGGGATAACTACGGTGCCACCTGTGAATACCACTGTGACGGAGGTTATGAACGCCAAGGAACCCCCTCTCGGGTCTGCCAGTCCAGCCGTCAGTGGTCAGGATCACCACCCGTCTGTGCCCGTGAGTGAAACCAAGGGGCTGGGCAGAGAAGACGTACCGATCAGGGCTACTTTGGAGGAGCTCTCCTGATGTATGGCACAGTGGTCCCCTAGCAATGTGTATGATGTGGGAATGGGGATTTCTGAGATGTGTTTATTTTTAAGGGCTAATGCCCCCCCCCATAGGGGACTCCTCCCCCAATCAGAAGGGTTCAAAATCTCCAAGTGTTCTTTCAGCATTTCCCCCCAAGGAAAGGCAGAAACAACCAAAAAGCATTAACCTGAAGGACTGCAAATCCTCAAGGTGTTGTTACCTGTGCTGGGATGAAGGATAAGGCCATACTCTGACTGACCATATGCTCTTGCCCTAGCTATGAAGATTAATGTCAATATCAACTCTGCCGCTGGCCTTCTGGATCAGTTCTATGAGAAACAGCGACTCCTCATCATCTCAGCTCCTGATCCCTCCAACCGATATTATAAAATGCAGATCTCTATGCTGCAGGTGAGACCCACCCCCTAAGTAGGGCTTAGCTCCTTTACTTACCCCCTAAGCCCACCCCGTTACTCCCTTACCTCTTTCAAAGCAAACAGTTGTTCTTTTGCAGCACAAACCCTAGTTCCTCAAACTTTTTGTGGGCAACATGTGATCAGTTTTACTGTGGACAGATTTAGCACATTTTAAAAACTGCTATGTTTTTACTGAGCCCAGGCAGTCTGACTCCAAGATCTGTGCTCTTAACCACGACAGTAGCAGAAACGAAGGAAAAATTAGGGAATTGCATGACAATTTTTAACATACTGAGATTTACCTAGCCAAAACCATTTGTGGGGGAGGGAGAGGTAGATAAGACACAATAGATATACCCATTGGGTCTTATAAAAAGGTTCTTGAAGAGAATTCAGGGGGTACTGACAGGACTAAGAGAAATGGCTCTGAGGAGCCGCAAGGGGCTAGACACCCAGGTAAGAGAAGATGCTATCTAGGGGGATCTCTAATGGTTAAATCTTAGAAGTTGGTAAGTCACTATTCAGAGGCCCATGATGGCAGCAGCTCTATCAAAGGGATGACCCTGGGTGTCCATACCAAAAAGGACCTCATTCCTCCAGCAATTTCCCGCCCACCCCCCAAAAAGGGCAGACAAAGACAAAACCTCAGCTTGAACAGAAAGCAAGAACAAGAACAGGAAGCAGCCAGTAAGGACAGTGATTCTGAGGGTCAGGACTAGAGGAATAGCCCAAAGATTAAATAAGGGGTTGGGCGCCCCAGAGTGTTCACTCTTGCTTTAAACCTCACTCCAGGTAACTGGCTAAGAAGCGACCCTGCAAGACAAAGAGCCAGGATAGAGTTACAGGGTATCCTGCCCAGGGTGAGGAAGGCAACAAAAGGTAACGAAAAGAGCACTGGCCCTACTTTGGAGAAATCCTGGAGATTGAGGGAAGGCCCTGGCCATGTAGCCTAGTGGTAAGGAGCATACAAGTATCTGCCCTCAGTTTGAATCCTGGCTCAGCATCTTATTGTCATGCCAACTCGAGCAAGTTACTTTGTCCCTTACAGAAGAGGAATGAAACCACCTACCTTGTTAGGGGGATTGTAAAGATTCGCTTATTCCTGTAAAGCATTAGGTATGTGTGTTCAATAAACACTAGCCATTATAATCACATCACCACAGCCATCTGTTAAGGACCCGTGTAGGTTAAAGCCAATGCAATACTAAACAAGGAGAGATTATGTTCCTGCAATCTATCAATTACATTTAGCTTTTCTACACCGCATGGTGTGACGGGTTTGGTACATTTCATTGGGATAAAAGAAATGCCGTTAGGGCAAATGCTTCAGGAACAACAGAGGAAAGAGGTTGTTGAACCCCACGATATGATGGTTGGGGGAGAAGCCCCTCCTTTCCTACACTGCCTCAGTGTGGTCCTGGGAAGAATCAGCTAAGTAGCCTTGGGTTTGAGTCTAAGAACCTGTTCCACCAAACCTTCTCTTCTCTCCCAGCAATGCACCTGTGGACTGGACCTGCGTCATGTGACCATCATTGAACTGGTGGGGCAGCCACCTCAGGAGGTGGGGCGCATCCGGGAGCAACAGCTATCAGCCAACATCATCGAGGAGCTCAGGTCCAGGCTGGAGGCCACAGGGAAGCGGGGGAGCAACGCTGGGCAGGACACTGGCAACAGGAGGGTTGGGGGAGAATCAGCAGACACTACCATCTTGAGGCATGCCTTGTGTTTGAACTCTCTGGATGCGTTAGGTAAAACCAGAGAGTGGTAGAATATCAAAATCAAATGGGCAGGGGGGAGAGCATAAAAGACAGATGACCAGGCTCCACCCCAAACTACCTCTGGATTGTGCTTTTATTTATTTTTATTTTTTTTTGAATATTTTATTTATTTGACAGAGAGAGAGTGAGAGAGCACAAGCAGGTTGAGTGGGAGAGGGAGAAGCAGGCTCCCCGCTGTGCAGGGAGCCCAACATGGAGCTCGATCCCAGGACCCTGGGATCATGACATGAGCCGAAGGTAGACACTTAACGACTGAGCCACCCAGGCGCCCCAGGACTGTGCTTTTATAAGGCACCTCAGGTGACTCAGACCCAAACGTGACTCAGAGAAGCCTCTGATTCTGTTGCCTCATGGCCTCATCTCTTTGTCTTCAGTCTCCAAAGGAGCAACAGGCATCTTTTAGGCACTAAAAATCTGAATCACACTCCTCTGGACCCTGGGCGAAGAGAAGATTATAAGGGACAGGTTGTAGAAGTGGACTTTTCTCATTATCTCTCCATTATCACCCCTCCGACACCCGCACATACACTCAGTGCCAATAAAGCTATCATTGCTCTCTGTTCTATAAACGATACCTGCCTCTAGGGCTCAGTCTCAGCGGGGACAGAAAGATTCAGTCCCAGGTAGGGGAGAGCCTGGGAAACACGCAGAGGAAGGAGACTGCAAACTTGCGTCTCCAGATAGAAGAGTTGACCAGGTAATATTAATCAACCTCAGGGCTGCCATGTACAGTTGTGCAGGTTATGCCCAGCCCAACTCCAGAAAACACTAGTCGCATCGTAGTACATACGACTGGTGCTCCCTGGAGTTATTCTGTGCAGCCCGCATTGCTATATGTGATAGCCCTGCTTAAGGGGGCCTATGAGGGAAGCCTAGCCTGGTATCAACACAGTTGCTCCATCTGGGGTAAGGAAGGAACAGCTTAGCAGAATCAGATGCAAAGGGACAGCAAGACTAGGGTCTGAGCAGAGAGAAAACAAAGGGGCTTGAGACAGGTAGGAGAGGGGGTGGGGACAAGAGATCAGGTAGGGAAGGAATTAGTCCATGAGGAGAGCCATGAAATGTGAGTGTAGTAGAGCCTGGTGGGGTGAAGCGCAGACAAGGTCTCACTCACACCTCGTGGGCTCCTCTCTCTAGGCAATTTCAGCGTCTCACTCCCTCCTACTTCAACATGGTATTGATTGACAAGCAGGGAATTGACCGGGAACGCTACATGGAACCTGTCACCCCCGAGGAGATCTTCACATTCATTGATGACTACCTACTGAGCAACCAGGAGCTGATCCAGCGCCGGGAGCAAAGGGACATGTGCGAGTGAACTTGAGCCAGGGCATGGATGGAGGTCAAGGGAAAAGCTCCCCTAGTCAGCTGAAGCTGGGGCCTGAGAAAAGGAGGAAATGATTCCCCACGGCTCTAGGGACAGGACTCTGAGGTGGGTGAGATTCACCAATCCTGGGACATTCCCAGGCCACTTTGTAGGGCTGTGTAATAGTTTCCCTAAGCAAGTCTCTGCTTTAAGTAGCACTCGAGGAGCATACGAAGCTAAGCAGGGACCGGGGGCAGGTCCTGGACAATGGGCTGTGGGGTGAAAGTCTTCTTTTCGCAACCTGGGCGTCTGCGCTGTGCTCCAAAGTCTTCCAGATAAGTAAATTCTCGATTCATTCACTAACCGGCCGTGGTTTCAATGGTTCCTCTACCCTGAGGTGACAGCAGAGGGCAGCGCCGTCACAACAGACAACCAGGACAAGTAAGCAAGCAAGTGTAGCTGGATTTTCCCCTACAGCGGAGCTCTATCATTGGAGGCTGTGGGAGGGAGCTTCAAGACCTTCTTGAGCTTGTCATTTGCCCTTTGAGGGGATTGGGTTACAAATGTTACGTTAACCATTGCTTCAACTAAGAGTAAGGAGAATGTGGCCATGGGAGGCCGCTTAGGAAGACGAATCAGGCCAGAACAGAATGTTTTGTCCTGGCCCCTCCAGCTGGCTAATGGGCAACAGTCTCTTCTTCCTGAGCCTGCAGTTCCATAGCAAAAGGCAGCCAGGGCTGTCCCTTCCTCAGGGAAGCCCCCAGCTCATGATCTAGGGCACCCGAAAACCATCACTCCAAGCCTCTGTAAAACTAGTAGAGAAGGGGAGAAAAACAAAAACAAAAAGACCAATTCAGCCTCACGTCTTAACTTACTCAGATCGCTTTCAAGAGGTGAGCACAGAGCAGGTAGGAGCCGCTGCAGCATGGAGTCAAGCCTTAAGAGCCGGGCCTGAAAGTAAATTTGAGGCTGGGCCCTTGTGAAATGGGGCAACACTCTACGGTGTGTCCGAGAACCTTCTTGCTGACACTCAGGGAACCCCGTGTCCTGGTTAAGACTCGGCAGCCTTTGTCCTTCGGCTTTGCCTAGGGGGTCCCCAGTGGAAAATGAGAGGAGAGAAGAAAGCAGGTTGAGTGGTGAGGCTAAGCTAATGCTTGAGCACTCACCATGTACCGAGTGCCATTCTAAACAGTCTATCAACGGACTCAGAAATCTTCACAAGAACCTTATAAGGCAGGTCCTGTTATTAGTCCCATTTCACGGAGGAGGGAATTGAGGCACAGAGAGGTTAGGCAATTCACCCGAGATCAGACAGCTAGTAAGTGACAGAGTTGGGATTTAAGCACCCGCAGTCTGGCTCCAGAGTCCCTGTTCTTAAATATTAGGCTGTACTGCCTCTACTTTTTTGACTTTTCATTTAAAGACAGCTGACTGCTCCAAGCACAGACTAGGGTTTCACCTTCTCTATATCATCCTACTCAGACACAAGACTTGGGGTTGGACCCAGGAGAAAAGAGGGAACTGGGAAGCTCTCAACCCAAGAAAGAGGGATGGGGCATAGATCAATCACGAGCCCAGAACACAGCGGGGTAGTAGTGAGTCAGAGAGCTGTTCTCACTGCAGGCTTAGTGGAAAACTCATTTGTAAAATGCAAAAATAACAAGTGAGGCAGTTGCTCAGTGGACCAGGACATGGAGCGAATGATCAAACTTGGAGCAAAAAAGTCCCCTTCTCCCTCTTCCCTCCCGGGAAATCCAGGAGCTTAAACGTCAAAAGACAAGTTATGGGCAGAAGCCAAAATACAATGAGCTAATGTGGGAAATCTCTGGTCAGACAAGGTCTGTGGTTCCAAAGGCAAGGATTGCACGTTAGTCAGAATAAATGCCCTGCCTTGTCTTGATCACTTACACCTCAAGTGGCAAGCCAGGGCGTGCTAGCAGGTCAAAGGCACAAATAATAACATGAATGACAACTTGAACCGAGTCTCCACCTGGGCCTGACTCTCGCATAGAAATGCTCCTCTAGCTTCGAAAAATTGAGAAGCTTTTGTTTTGTTTCATTTTATTGAGTAGTCAGGCAAGTCAGTCTTGCTTTCTTTAGGTAAAGTTTCACTGTAGCCTCTTTTGCCTTATGATTCAAGAAATTCCAGCTCCTAAAGTAGGGGGAGGGGGCCACAGCAGAATCAGGCTCATAGCCAGAAAAGCCGCACCCCAGCCTTGTACATATCTGTTTTCTTTCTCTGCCTCCCATCTACCCCCATCCCCATCTCTGTCTGTCTCTCTCATACATATACACACGCTTACTCACATACTCACGTGCACAAACTATTGATTCAGTCAGCTGGTTAGGTAACCTCCGAAGCATTCTGATTATCCTACCTTGTAGACTAAACTTATTTGAGAGATCTTAGAATAAGGGAGTCATCCCTTCCTTTGACTCTTTGCCCATAACACATACAAAGCCCTTGCAGGAAGTAGCATGATACACAGAATCAGACCTTGATTCAAATCCCAACTCTGTTGTGCAATAGTGGACTTGACTTTCCTCATCTGTAAAAAGGGAAATTTTCCTACTTCATAAGGTGCTTGGAGAAATTAAGGAACTAATATATAATGTGCCTAGCATAAAGCTTCGTACACAAAAGACATCTAATATATATTAATGTCTTTTTGCACAAGAGGTCAAGAATCACTTGGGCTCTCCCTAGAAACCCAGGTTTCTTAACCCAGGGCCTTATTTCTGAGATGGGTTGCTTAGTATCTGTGTTATTTATTTCTCAAAACTAAATAATGATAGTAGGAGTGAAGGAAAAAGGCCCTACCTCCTAGAGATAGCGAAGGATCCAGAAAGAAACACAGCAGAGAACATCTTCCTTCCCCTGTGCTCATACATATACACACACAGCTCTCTGCTTCCTAGTGATAGGGGGCTACAAAACTAGAGAAGGAATTCCCTTGATACTTGAGAGAGAAAGAAAAGTGGTGTCACTTTTAAGATGGATTCTCAGGTCTCTCCCTAGATACCAAACACAAAGGTCAATAGATCAGAGCTCAGCAGAGGTATCAGGCAGCAACCGTAGGGAAAGGGAAATTTTCTTTGAATCAGTACAGTGTATGGTTAGGGAAGGGCATTTGTCACTTTGATTCTTCTCCTTCAAACCACTCAACAGCAGCAGCAGTAGGTGAGGACATCAGAGAGAAAAGCCTCAGCAGAACTAACAAATGCAAACACTTGACAAGTGAGAAAGCTTTATTGACGCACACGTACATTTCAGGGGTTGGAGAACAAAGGAGCGAGTTACAGGCCAGGATTCCAAATTATGCTTTCCATTACAATATCAATCCATACCAAACAAACCTTTTAAAAACACTCCTCCATTCAGGTCACCCATACAGTAGAAACCACGGGAGCTGCCCTCGATCTAAGGGCCTCTTATAGGAGAAATCAGCAGACTCTACCAAAAGGGATTTCTTCTCTGGTATAGACTCCTTTCACAAACAACTTTGTGTAGGTACACTTGCAAGGATAAAAAGGTCAGTCTGGTACAGTGAGTTTCAGAAAATGAAGCTCAGGTCACCAGACCCTTCCTAGAAAGGTCTCAACACATCACACCCACTTTATATCTAGGTCAAGTTTAGGAAACAATAGGAAAAATAGAAACTGAAGTTACTTCAAGAAGGAAGTCAGAATAACTAGGAGATTCTCTAAACACATTCTCTTAGAGTAGTAACAGTGCCCAGTCTGGAGAAACACTGGGCCAGTTTATTTTTTTAAAGATTTTTATTTATTTGAGAGAGAGAGAGTGAACGAGAGAGAGAGAGAGAGAGAGAGAGAGCACAAGCGGGGGGGAGGGGAAGAGGCAGAGGGAGAAGTAGGCTCCCCAAGGAGCAGGGAGCCTGATCGGGGACTCCATCCCAGGACCCCCAGATCACGACCTGAGCCGAAGGCAGTGGCTTAACCAATTGAGCCACCCAGGTGCCCCAACACTGGGCCAGTTTAGACAGTACTTGGCTATTCTGGCTGGCATAATGGTATGTAGACCGTATTCTGTGTGGTACCACACCGTGGACACAAATGCTAAGGAACATGTGGCATATGAGGGGGAAGATGTCTTTTACTGGAGAAATGAGGAGTTCTCCAAGAACAGCTGTATCTGTATAAAATGCAAAGATCCAGCACGGGCTGGGAGACATTTCACTCTCAGCCACTCTGGTCCTATGAGACCACTGAGAAGCCATTTTGGGCACGTCCATGACTCAGTCACTACCTAATTAAAGTGTTTTTCTAAAGCAGCTCCATTACGAGGGTCCCCTAAAGGTCTAGTGAAGGTTTCTGGAGCTGGAAGGAACTTAGGAATTTTCTTAGCATTTCAAAGAAAACCATGAGACCCAAGCACTATGGAAACTGCTTAAGAGCAAGAAGAGTTAAAAGCCAAGTTCCAGAAATGTATCAAGGTAAAAATGGAGTTAAAAAACAGAAATTGGAAAGGAAGGGGGCAGACCTACTCACCTCTCTCCCATCTTCTCCTCTCTTTAGTAACCCAACCCTGCTTCCCAGAGCCTTGGCCTCAGACCAGGCACACCTTGAAACACAGACCTGTGGGAATGCCAAAGATAGCCAGGGCTTCCTGGGGAAGGAGGAAATGGTTTGCAAGACAGGAGATAAAAAACTTGTTTTAAAGGATTTTTAAGTTAATTAAACATCATAAAGACATAAGCATGGACTCTGGAAATATACTAGATTATGCACAAATAAAAACATTTTGAACAGACCCTTAGTCTTGAGCATGCTTTAAAAAGGGGAACAGGTCTGCATCACTCTAGCATAATAAGAATTGTAGAAATACATGTTTATACACACACATACATAACACACACACGTACACACACACACACACACACACACACAAAATTATAAATCTTTGCTCTTGGTTTCTTCACTTCCTCCGACTTGCCCTGGACAGGGCTGGACCTGCAGAGAAGGACAGGGACTCATAAGCCCAGCTTCTGCTTGGCCATCGAGGAACGCAGCTGCAGAGTCCCTTCTGCCCAAGACCCTGGGTACTGTCGCATCTTCTGCCACAGGCTCACTTCTTCCCCAGTCGAGTCCATCCAGTCCACCACTTCCCCATTACTGATCCCTGAGGAGAAACACCAGAGGAGGCTGAACAGGGAACCCACACCTCAGCCCCCCGGGAAAGATGGGTGATATGGCAGCGGCTAAACACCTTTTTTTCTCTAGCTGTAGACTCCAGGCCTGAGGTTCGGATTGTATGTGGCCTCATTCCTCCTGTCTTGTAATTCATCTTTTCAACAAACATTTATTGAGTGCCTACTGTGTACCGGGTACTCTTCGGGGCTTGGAAGATACAGTGGTGAACAAAGCAAAAAAAAAAAAAAAAAGTCCTGCCTTACAGGCAGCTTACACTTGAATGGGGGAAACAGAACATCTACAAGGAAGTCAAGAATACTTCAGATAGCGAGATAAATGTCATGAAGTAAATAAACAGGGTGATCGGCAGTGCCTAGATCAGGGCCTCCTTTAGACGGAGTGGTCTGAGCGCCTCTCCAAGGAGACATCTGAGTCAAGCTCCAAAGGATGGGAAGGAGCCAGACAGAGGTTAACAATAATTGCAAAGGTTCTGAAGTTGGAATGAGCTTGGTATATTTGGGGAGCAGAAAGAGTCATTGTGCTTGGAGCACAGGGAGCAAGTAGGAGAGTGATATAGGGATGGATTATAAAGGAACAAAGGGGCCAGAATCTATAGGGGTCTGGCAGAACGGTAAGAACTTGGGATTGTCTTCTAAGTACAAAAGTAAGCCCCTGAAGGGTTTTAAGCGGGGGACTGATATGAACTGGCTTACATTTGTAAAAACCTCATTCTAGACACTTTGGGTTAAGTGCTTTGTATGACTTATTAACATACAAGTAGTATTTAAGGCCGCAGGCGTGCAGAGACTGCAGAGAGCAAAAAGGATTCAAGACTAAGCCTTGAAAAACACCAATATTTAGAGTTTGGGTAGAGAATGAGAAAGCCACAAAGACAAGTGCAGAATCAGTAGAAGCTAAGTATTTGAAGAAAAAGGGAGTGATCAGCTATGCTAAATTGCATGAAAATTCTAGTAAGATGAAAACAAAAGTTTACCATGAGCAACTGCTCAGTGAAGTGGTGAGACAGAAGCCAGATCACAGTGGACTGAGGACTAAAAGAGATGTGAGGAAGTAGAGACAATTCCTTTTAAGGAATTAGAAGGGGGACGTAGGGTCAAGAAAAGGTTAATTTCTGTTTCTTAAGATTGGCAATACCCGAGTGTATCTGTTTTCACCTCCAGTAGGGAGGTAGAGGGAATGAAAGTGATCAGACAGGAGAGACAGGAGATTCCAGAAGTGAGGTTAAGAAGGTTAGGGGGTGATCCAGAACACTTGGAAAGAGCTTGGCCTTTGCTAGAAAGGCCCCTCTTTCATTATAACAGGATGGAAGATGGAAATTATCCGTACGGCTACAGGTAGGTTTTTAGATTTTTTTTTGATGCTGAGATGATGACATTCGTGGCGATCAGGGTCCTGTTTATGTGTGCGCATTAGCAGCGCATGAGCTCAGCCTCCCCTAAGGTCTGCACAGAGTAGGCACTCAGTAAACAGTGACCAAACATTAACCGAAAAGAAAAGAAGACGCTTGCTATAGAGAAGCTCTGAAGGAAGGGATACGGGCAGATGAGGAGGGAAAAATACACAAGAGACCTTTAAAAGAGTTAGGACAGGGGGAGAGGCTCTCACCAGTGCCAACACCCAGCCTGACCCCGCCCAGGAAGTCATTGCTGGCCAGGGGCTCCCGGTCCCACACTGTCAGTTCCAGGCACATGTGCTGTAGATCTTCCAGCCTCACACCATTGTAGACAAATGTGTGGTTGTAGTGGGGATTCAGGGTCTTCTTCATCACAGGAGTTTTACGCTTACTGGCCTTGTTCCTCATGGGAAGGAGGTATCTGGCAGAGGGTGGGCAGTGATCAACGAGCTACTCAAAGCTGGCAAATATTGACCGAAATTCCCCTGTCCCCCTACCGCAGGCCTAGCCCAGGAAGGTAAGTCGCCATGCAGATGCTAGCACACACATACACTCCCTCCTTCGAATATGCCGAAGCAGAGTTCCCACTACCCCCACTGGATCGTTCACCTGATTCAATTCCTTTAACCTGGAGAGAAAATTAATATAGTGTCATTAGTAAACTGTTATCTATACTCTACCAACAGGGGTTTTAAATATTTGATTCCATTTCTACTGGACAAGGTCCTCTTTCAAGAAAACCAATGGTCGTAACTCCAGGCCTAGCCACACGATTTGCTAGAGAACTTGAGTCAGCGGAGGGGCGGGGGGGTGATCTATCATTTGGGGAAAACTGGTGTTGCTTCAATATTGTGGGGAACAGGGTCCTGTGCTCCTAAATCCGAACAGTCAGAGGACACAGCTTTTGATTCAGGATTCATTAAAAGCCGAAGTCTATAACAAAGGAAAAGTCCAGCCTCTCTGTCTCCCACCCTCCTCTTTGGAAATCCACACTACAGCACCATCCAAACTGAGCTCAGACCAGGACAAAGGCGGAGGTTTTATGGAGGTTTTCCTATTACCTACTTTCAGGAACAGAGTCGGTTGTGGGAGGTGGCAGGATATACAAGGATAATATCCATAGAGAAAGGTTAATTTGGGTTCCTCTCGTAGCTTCCTTGTCCTGGAACTGGTTAGTTTGGTGCTGGAGCCGGGGACTCACCCCTTGACAAAGCTGTCTGAAGTCCCTCCTGATTTGGCAGCTGTCAGATTCTTGGCTTCTTTGATCCACACCTGGAGCTCTCCCCCTTCCCCACCTTTACCTGCAAGGGAGGTCAGCCATAGCAAGTGAGCCCCTCCCCGCTTCAGATTTCACTTGACCTTTTCTACAGAGCACCTTCCATCCCTGGCTCCTGAAGGCAGCAAGCTCCATGACAACTGGACCACATCTGACTTCCACCCTCAGGACCTAACACAGTGCCTGACTCAATTAGTAAGGACAACAATAGCAATAAATGCTTTTTAGAAAACTGGCTATGTGCCTGATTCTACAGTAAGCATTTAATTGTCAAAGCAACCGTATAAGATATCTACTATTATTCCTATTTTATAAATGGGAAAGTGGAGGCTTAGAGAAGTAAAGTTGCCTGGTATTTGTTGAATGATTTTTAAAAAGGGAACTCCCCTGCTTGTGTTCTTGATCCCATGCCCACTTCACAGGACTCATCAGGCATCATCAATTTCAACCACCACCTTCCATTTTTTTTAAGATTTTATTTATTTGAGAGAGAGAGAGAGAGAGAGAGTGAGCGAGAGAGAGAGAGCACAAGCCAGGGGGGAGAGGCAGAGGGAGAAGCAGACTCCCCGCTGAGCAGGGAGCCGGACGCAGGGCTCGATCCCAGGCCCCTGGGACCATGACCTGAGCCAAAGGCAGACGCATAACCCACTGAGCCACCCAGGCACACCCCTCCCTTTTGTTTAAAGATTTTATTTATTTATTTGAGAGTGTGTGTGAGTGAGAGAGAGAGCACAAGCCAGGGAGAAGAGGTAGAGGGAGAACCCACCTCCCATTTCTAATATCTCTTCCTCTACTAGTCCTGTCTCCTCAGTCTAAATATACGCTAATCTCACCTCTTCTTTTAAAAATCCTTTAAAAAGGGGCACCTGGGTGGCTCAGTCAGTTAAGCATCTGCCTTCGGCTTAGGTCATGATCCTGGGGTCCTGGGATCGAGCCCCACATCAGGCTTCCTGCTTATCAGGGAGTCTGCTTCTCCCTCTCCCTCTGCCCCTCCCCCTTGCTTGTACTTTCTCTCTCCTTCTCTCTCAAATAAAATCTTTTTTAAAAAGAAAAAATTCTTTAAAAAGAAAATCTCCCTTTACACTTATCTCTTTCTTTCACCATCAATTATCCTAAAAAAAGAGTTCACACTCACTACTTCTGCTTCTTTGCTTCATTCACCCGGCCTAGTTTCTGGTGAAATCTGGCTTCTGCTTCCACTAACCCACTGAAAATACAACCTAACCGCCGATGAGCCATGTCTTCTCCATCCTCACCGGCCTGACATCCCAGTAGTATTTCAACACTATTGACAACCTCTGCTCTTTTCTTCTCCAAGCCCTTTCCTAATAACCCTCTGCCTCGCTAGCTTTTTGTTTCGTCCTCTCTTCATCCTTTAAAGTGTTGCTCTTCCCTACGGTTCTATCCTTGCTTCTCTTCTCTAGTCATCCCGCACACCCTTCTTGGGGGTCTTGTTCATCCCCGTATCCTATGGATTCGACCCTGCTACAGGTATCTTTCTAAGAACTTTGGCTTCCCATTGCACCAATGGATCAAATTCAACTCCTTACCCTTATGTTCAAAGCCCTTTTCAGTCAGGCACTCACCTTATCAACAATTCCAGCTCCACCCCCACATACACAAACCATAACTCCAGTGCCACCTGGAGTTTGTTCACGGTAGTGAACTCCTCACACACAACCTCACATTTACCATGCCTTTTTAAAACCTTTGCTCACGCTGTGTCTTCTGGAACTGCTCTTCCCACCCCATCCTCTTCCTTTTCTGCCTGGTAAAATCTGAAGTCCAGTTTCATCCTTACTTCCTCTTTAAAGTTCTCCCCAGGGGCGCCTGGGTGGCTCAGTTGTTAAGCGTCTGCCTTCGGCTCAGGTCATGATCCCAGGGTCCTGGGATCGAGCCCCGCATTGGGCTCCCTTCTCCCTCTCCCACTCCCCCTACTTGTGTTCCCTCTCTCGCTGTGTGTCTCTCTGTGTCAAATAAATAAATAAAATCTTTAAATAAATAAAAATAAATTTCTCCCCAAATGTAACCAGAGAGAATTCATCACTCCTCTTTTAGCATAGGACTGTCATCCTTGCTACACTAAGCTTCTCAAGGGAGGTCAAATATGTCTTATGCATTTACATATCTATCCCTAGTCACTAGCACAGTGCCCCGTATGTTCATTGACTCTTCCTCCACCTTTAACTTCCCGTCCCTCACACTTCACCACCCCTTGCAACCACCCTTTCTCACCCCCAAAGTTTCTGTTCTAATCTGCCCTCTTAATAGCTTGCCATAGCTGGACCGAGACCAAGTCTGTTTAATGGCCTAAAAAAAAAAAAGAGTGCCAACCCGAAGATACTCCCTTCTGCTTGAAAATGATACAGAAAAGGCTCACTTAGTAAAGGAATCTTCCCTAGAGGATGATCCAGGGAGCATCTCAATCTGGTTTCGCCCACAGTGCTGGCGGCCAGCTGCACTATCTCACAGCCACCCTGTACAGAAGCCTCAGGGCTAAATCCAGCCCCCGCCCCCCCTCCCCCCACAAAAAAACAAACTCACTCTTTTTCCGGTCACCTCCAACAGGGAGTTTGGAGGCTGGGATGTATTTCAATGAAACCACCAACTCGCCTTTGTGTGATGGCAAGCCAGTCGGGGACTCAGCACTGATCTGAAACACAGGGAAACCCAACAGGTCAAGCGGGGCTTCTCAGGGGCTGTTGGGACCTCTTGCTGAGGAGACTCGAAAATTGACTCCAAGAACAGCTTCACAACATAAGAGAATCCTCCTTATGAATACCATCCAGGGTCCCCAGGCCATGGCAGCCACGGGTTTCTAAGACAGTTCCTTCAGAAGGGGCTGCAGAAAAACCAACAAAGGTTCTTCATCGTGGGATCAGTTGCCGGTGAGTGTGTGTGGCAACTTCGCTGCAAGACCGCTGAGGGTACTCAGAATCTAGGAACTGTAGTGTAGTCGTCTGCAGTGCCCGCTAGGTTCCAAATATATATATATATACACACACACAGTCTTTTTCAAGAGAATGGTATGTGTTGCTTGTATGATTTTCAAAGATAAAAAGTATTTTTTTAAAGAGAGTTTGCAAAGATTTGAAAGCTAGGTGGAACTCTGTTGCAAGGATTTGAGCATGCCACAATTTCTGATTTTATATGTATTTTCGTTACTTTTGATGAATGGCTGTCTCTAGCACTAGAACCTAGATGCCAGGAGGCCAGGAGTCACCGAGTTTTGCTCGGCCTAGTAGGCCTGACACCTAGCCAAGTACCTGGCACATAGTAGGTGCTCCACAAATCTTTATGGAATGAATGTAAGAGTGAATGAATGAATATCTGGAATGAGCGGCAAGTGGCATATTGTCTTTGGCTGTTGGTACCAGAAATGCTTCATTCTATTGGCTCTCTGGGCACGGTTCACTTCTTTATGCTTCGGTATCCATAACATGAGTTGGTGCAGACCAGACGTGCCCTGTCACCCGCCTGTGTTCACTGGGGCTCCTCTCACCTAGGTCCTCAGCATGGAGTATACCAATGCCAGGAAGGCATAATCCCCATTGGCTTGGAAAAATGTACCACATACCCAGATGCACAGTTTAGTATATGGGAGAGATATAAAAGAATAGGCAGGTGGATGCCAGGAAGAGAAAGCTGAATGGGAGCAAGTGGATTGCTAGGGGGAAAAAAGAGATAGATCAGAGGCAATAAATGTAGAGTGTTTTAAGTTAAAATAGATCTGTAATGCTGGAGTGGACTTTTTGTTGTTTATACATGTCTACACAACTGATTCATTTCCAGATTGTGAACTTCAGGAGACTCTTAAAACTGGAGTTTAGCCTTCGCAAGAAATTGGTGTATTTTTTCAGTAGCATTATTTCCATTCTAGCTCAAAATAATTGCAAAGAGCAAATGTCTCCATCTTAACGCAGTTTTTTTCTTTTCTTTTGATGTAAGACACTTTCATTGGCAGTAGTTCATAATGGTTTATGGTGACATTTCCAATATCATTATATCAACTGTAGGCCCCTGAGAGAATGACTCGTGTGCCAAATGATTAAGAAATTCTACATTTCTGGGGCGCCTGGGTGGCTCAGTCCGTTAAGCATCTGCCCTCGGCCCAGGTCATGATCCTGGGGTCCTTGGATGGAGCCTCATCAGGCTTCCTGCTCAGTGGGGAGTCTGCTTCTCCCTCTCCCTCTGCCCCTCCCCCAGTTTGTGCTCGCATGCGCGTGCTCTCTCTCTCTCAAGTAAAATCTTTAAAAAAGAGATTCTACATTTCTAATATGCTATAGATTGGTGATCATTGCTTTCCTGCTTTTATTAGTATTTAAAAGGGCAGATTTAACATTGTTAATATTTTTTATGCATGAAAATATCAAAATATCAAAATATTGCATGACTGACTCAACAAATTCCACCACCAGAAATTTCCCTTATGTTACATTCACATAAGAAGGCCAAGATATATTACAGCATAGTTTTAACAGAAAAAAAGCCAACAATTTATAATATAGGCACATGAAAGAACACTATACAGCAATGAAAATGAGATAGATATGTAAGTGATGGCAGAGAAAGATGTCCATGATAATGAATTGTTACATGAAAAAAAATCAAGGTATATGTACACAATGAGTTTCATACAAGCCTATTTGTATAAAAAGGAACAAATATAAATCCCTACGTGCATATTCATGCTGCTTAATATAAAATCTCTATCAAGATATCCAAGTAGTTGATAAGGGTGGTTATTTCTAGGGATTGGAATGTACTTTTCTTTTTATATACTTCTATGTCGTTGCAATTTCGAACCATGTGTACACAAATCCTCTTGTTCTTAATTTTTTAAATAAGCAATACATGTAGACATGGTAAAAAAGTTCAGACGTTCTAAAAGGGCACACAGAGAAAACTAAATTGCTCTCTCACCTCAGTCTCTCTTCCCAGAGGCAGCCACTGCTACTAGTTTCCTGGCTATCTTTCCAAAGATAGTCTATGCACCATGTACTATTTTTAGCATTGAAAAATGCTAGTGTATACATCAAAAACTAATGATACATTGGCTAACTGAAAATAATAATAATAAAAAAAGAAAACGTTAGTGTAAAAAAATTTTACCAAGGAACCTTGCCATTGAACAGTTCAGATCATCAAGAAATCCTAACTCTCTTTTAGCAATTTCATCTTAACCAGAATGACAGTAACCTACTGAATGTCCATGAGGTACCAGGCATTGCTTGGCACTTTGTGGACAAGCCTGTGAAAGAGAAATATTATTATGATCTCCATTTTGTGGATGAATAAACTGAGACTCACAGAAGTTAAGTGACTTGCCTAAGTTATTTTAGAACAGGGGTGACTTACCTAGCTGGCAGATAACAGAACCAGGACTCAAATCCAGGTCTGCACTCGGATCTCAGGCACTATTTTTGGAAACTGCTACACTCTCGCCTGAGGTGCCATCACCAAAGTAAAATTTGCCCTGGCTTGTGTGACGAAGAGCACAATTAGAACCCCATGAATTGTTTTACTTCCCACTTCTTCAGTGAAAAGATCAGCTCGGAAAAGGAGTGATTAGGAGACACCCAAGAGGTTAGCTTGGAGAAGAGGCGCAAGTTAGGATGTTAGGGTATGCCCAGCCTCTGGAAGGTTATGAGGCAAAGCTTGGCACACATATGAAAGACTTTTCAAAGGAAAACCGTGCTTCATCCTTTGCCTGGCCTACAAGGAGATGATAACACACTTCACGTGCAAGTGCGTCTGAAGTTACTGTCAAACTCAGAAACCCCAGCAGGGTGCCCTAGAACTCTACAGATTACATTCAAAGACGCCACCAACATGTACCAGCAGAGGTCCCTGCAGACCATGCTACCTCAGATCCAAACTGTGTAAGGAGTTGTTAAAGCGGACTGACTACCTTTCCGTGTAAAGGGAGGCAATGATCCAGTTTCTTATCAAGCTTCCAGGAATCCATCTGAACCTCTGCCTCTCCAAGGAAAGTGTTTCTGCCAAAACGACCATGATGCCAAACTGAGAACTGCAAAGTCCTCTGGGCCAGAAGAGATTCTGGGATCTCATACTGCGAAAGAAAAAGAGAAGCCCAAGGTGATTAGTTTGTGGTAATTCCTCAGAAAAGATTATTCCAAACTCTGAGCAACCATACCCAAAGTCCATAATCCTGAATACCAAATTACTTTGGTCCCTAAGTACTTTGAATTTCCTTAATCAAAGCCTTCACTTACCCCATTTCACACAAATCCACATTCTATGGTGGGACCTGGAAAATCAATTTTTCCTTGACTGGGTAAAAGAACAACGGAATCTTCAAAACAGACTGCCACAGAAACTCCTGATCCCAAATGACTTTTTAAAAGGAGATTTGTGGGGGCACCTGGGTGGCTCAGTTGGTGAAGCGTCTGCCTTCGGCTCAGGCCATGAACCCCGGGTCCTGGGATCGAGCCCCGTGTTGGGCTCCCTGCTCAGCGGGGAGCCTGCTTCTCCCTCTGCCCCTCCCCCCACTCACATGCGCGCACTCTCACTCTCTCTCTCAAATAAATGAAATCTTTTAAAAAGTAAAATAACATGAGATTTGTGGTCACATGAATCTTCAGTTTCACAACAATGCAAGAAAGCCAGATCACTTTTGTTCTCTTCTCTGGGAGGTTGTATGTGAACAGATGCCCACGGCATATCTTCAGATACAGACATGGCCACTGAACACCATGTCACCCAGCCCTGGAGCAGAGGAATAGCTACAGCTTAGCACACAAGACAGAACGTGTTCTCCTCTCGGGATCTAGATACGTACTCTGAGGGTCTCATCATACAGTGGATTGGTGGTGTCCCGCTTGATGCTGGTTTTTCTTTTTCCTTGGCGGGACCTGTCGGGCAGAAGGTAAGTCTTCACGTATCTAGAAATCAAGGAGAGTACGGAGTCATTTATTGTTTGTTTTTTTTTTCCTCAAGCCCATTCTTCACTTCTCTGCTCTCCATACAGATGCCATGATGAAATGAAAATGTCACAGCAAGCCCTCTCAGGCATGTCCTTCTAGCATGTTCCCAGTCCTGATCCCTTTCCCGTATCTCCCCTAGCCGCTCTCAAATACACCTCCCTGTCTGCCCAAGAAGTGATAACCGAGATGCCAGGGTCCGAGCTCCCATCTCAGAGCACCAGTCAGATTCCAGAAGCACTCACGGGTTAGAGCGCTTCTTAGCTTCATCAGCGTACGCCAGCTGGTGGCACTCCTTCACGTGGATGACCAGAGTCTGTGTTTGCCACTCATACTTCAGGGAAAAGGCAATCTTGCCAGTCACAAAGATGTTGCCAAAGTCGCCAGCTTCACTATAGATGCTCATCATGCTGCCAATTGTACTCTGCAGATAAAGCGCCCACAAACATCTGATAAAGGCATACCTCCCCTTCCCACACTGCTCACATCTTCCCTCATAATAAAGCCACAGTCACTGAACAAAACAACATCTTCAGAAGCCCCTGCGGTAAGCGAGCGCTGCCAACAGTCTTGTACCCAGAGGATGAGAGAGCTAGTAGCACACTCACACCTGCTCAGGTTAACAACCAGTTCATGGCTCACCCATGCTCTTAGCTTCTCTTCTTTCCCTCTTTTTACAATTTTTAGTTTTAGTTTTCACCTGGCCCAGAAGGTAGACAAGGAATACAGGTAAGATGAAACTATGTTTCTGGTATATGTTATATACGCTAACATGTTGGCTGGCAGGGGTCAGGTACTAATTAAAACAAAGTGCCTTAATTATCTGTGGGTTTCTTTTTTTATTTAAATCTTAGTTAACATGCAGTGCAATATTGGTGTCTGGAGTAGAATGCAGTGACTCAGCACTTACATACAACACCCAGTGCTCAACATGACAAGTGCCCTCTTTAATACCCATCCCCCATCTAGCCCATCCCCCATCCACCTCCCTCCATCAACCCACAGTTTGTTCTCTATCCTTAAGAGTCTCTTATGGCTTGTTTCCCTCTCCTTTTTTTTCTTTTCCCCCTTGCCATATGTTCATCTGTTTTGTTTCTTAAATTCCACATATGAGCGAGATCATATGGTATTTGGTATTAGTCTTTTTCTGACTTATTGGCACAATACACTCTAGCTCCATCCATGTCATCGCAAATGGCGAGATTTCATTTTTTGATAGCTGAGTAATATTCCATTGTGTGTATGTTTGTCTGTGTGTGTGTGTGTCTGTGTGTCTGTGGGTTTCTTTTATCTGCCTTATCCCTATCAACACCTATAGAAAAAAGTGACTGTGTCAGATTTGGGGCGGGGGGGGGGAAGACCTCTTCCTCTCAGGTAGCAATCAGCTCTGTAAGCCTGCCATTCTATTCCTGTGTGGGGATGGGAACGAACCCCAATCACCTCGGTTCCTGACTCTCTGTCCCCTAAACACCAATCTTCATACTTCTGACAGAACTAGGCCCTAATTCTTAAATGTGCCTTTAACTTCATGATTCTGATTGACATTGCTGCTCTTTAATCATACCCAGGTGCCAATTAACCCTGCCAGGGCCCCTGTCAGGACAATGCTCTTGAATGTGAGATCTGGAGTGGACTGTGATGAAGAAATATTATCTCGCTCACTTCGTGGCCTGTTAACCTTTTTAGAGGAGAAGTCATGGTTTACTGTTCACAAAGCTGTGATCAAGAATGTCTCTAGCCCAAACTGCCTAATTACCTGACTACTTCCAGGGCAGAGGCCAAGAAAAGTCACCTAGCTGTGCCCTAAGCAACTACTATCTAAACTTAGGATATGAACAGACAAATGCATCTCACTTACCTGGAAAGAGTGACAAGGATGATTTCCCCAGGTCCTGGCTCAGCTCTAGAGAGATACTTCCTTCATTCCTGGTACCCCAACATGTCTATAGTCACAAAACTAATAGAACTTACCATGGAGGAACCACTTCGCATGCTGCTCCTGGCTAGTTTCTGGCGATGCAGCTTCACCAGATGGTCAATGTCTTCTTCTTCCTCTTCCTCCTCCTGGAACAGTAAATATAGATTCAGAGTTAATAAAGTTAGAAAAAGTTCAAAGACTAATAAACTTCCTTGAGTGGGAGCCATAATTATGACTCAACTCTGAAGTGTCATGCACATATACATGCACATTATCCTCATTTTGTGTCTCCCATTTCAGGCTTCCAAATTATATTCCAACCATCTTTTTCCAATCTCAAAAGAACAAGATAAGAATATCTCTTTCCCATTCGACTGCCCCAACCCAACCAACGCTTTATATTTTAATCAAAATAAGTATTTATTGGGGCGCCTGGGTGGCTCAGTCGTTAAGCCTCTGCCTTCGGCTCGGGTCATGATCCTGGGATAGAGCCCCGCATCGGGCTCCCTGCTCAGCGGGAAGCCTGCTTCTCCCTCTCCCACTCTCCCTGCTTGTGCTCTCTCTCTCACTGTCTCTCTCTCTGTCAAATAAATAAATAAAATCTTTAAAAAAATAAGTATTTATTTGAGCTCCCAACTATATATCAAGCAACGTATTAGAAGATACAAGAGACAGTGAAGACAGTCTTTTTTTTAAGTGATTCAGCAACCAGATTTACTTTAGAAATTTGGAGGAATTAAGATTCATGTTGCCTTTTCCTAAAGAATTAAACAGATTGATTAGGAGTATCAAGTACTAAGGTCAACTCTAGATTTATAAAATTTCATATAGCGACCAATACAAGGGTACTTACCATATCTACACTGAGGCCTGGGACAGATTTGCTTCTGTCTCCCAAGGAGCCACTTTCATGTCCCACATCTTCCGGGCGAAGATCAATCACAGATTTAGTATATTCTGAGTGGAAGACCAAAAACCCAAAACATAAGAGACCTACTCTTTTCCATACCAAGAACACATCCAGGGCATGCAGGACTTCAATCTCAAAGGCCATGAAGGGAAACCTACCTGAAGGCCTGAGGACTTTTCTGGTGTTCTTCTTAAATATCATCTCACCCTCATCAACAGATATCACATTTTGACCCCCAGGCTGAGTTTCCTAGGAAGGAATAAGGGCAAGGAAATGGAAAAGGATTGTAGGGTAGCTGGAAGGATGGAGTAAGGAAAAAGAGCCTTAGGAAGAATAAGGCTCAGATTTTTGCTAAACTATACAAAGTTAAAGGAAAGATTAATTTAATCTTAGGAATTTAATCCTAGGAAGTAGTACGAAACGTATTTTCTCACATGTTTCAACCAAAACCTTCAATGCTCCCAAGTGAATCTAAACTGAAATTTGTTTAGTTGAACTCTTGATGCAAACTGCTCCTGAGAAGGGAGAAAGAAAGAGAGAAAAGAGAGAGAGAGAGAGACCCCAACTGACCAATAACTAAACCTTACCTTTTCCACTTGAGGTGCAGGGGCAGACATCTTCTTCCATTCTGGAAAGAGGCCAGATTTATCCAGAGAGTCTCTCCTGGAGGTAGATATAGAAGTTATAACAAAATCACCTCCTCACCTTCCCCGTCTATGGAAGCTCTATGGAAGGAGATCCACTGGCTTGGGGTCACTGTAGTAACCAAATCCAGAAGGTAATACTTCACATCTGATTTACCTTGAAGGAATGCAGACAATCAGATAAGCAACTTTGCACAAACACACTCACTCCCCCATTCCTAAGGGACATCGGGGGCAGTTGCTACTGGTCCAAGAAGACTCCTCCAAGATGCAGCAGCCTGTGGAAGTTAGCATGCCCCAGAAGGCTGTGCTCGGAGCCAACAGCAGATGAACTACTGACAAGACTTGTGGCAAGATCAGAGAAAATACTTCATTTGACCTGCTGAGGACAGAAGGCAGACACACTGAAGCTACAGGAGCCCTGCATCCTGAACTAGACAACAAAATGGAGACTTGGGATGAGCGGAGGTGCCGGGACTCATAGGGGTTTCACCTTGACAGGCTATCCGAGTCAGCTGTGTAGCTATCCAGACTCTCGCTCTCGGCCTCCAGCGCACTCTTTCCACTTTTCGGCTTGGGCACTTCAAATGGCACACTAGAATAAAAACCAAGAGGCGATTATGTAGAGGAAGTGGGCTCTCCTGCTGGGAGTCGGGCCTCCTTCCAGCCCACTCACCCTGGTAGCCTGAGTGATCTTTCTCAGATAAATATCTGAGTATACTTTGAAAACTGTTCAGCAGTTCCTCATTGCTGTTGGGATTGAGTTCAAACTCCTTACCATGGCAAGAAAACCCTTAGGATTTTGCCCCCTGCTCACTTCTCCAGACTCATCTCCACCTTCCTTATACTTTATGTTTCCAGAATGATTAAGCTCTTTTGGTTCCCTGAATATGCCAAAGTTCTCCCTTTTACTCTTTTCTCTGCCTGGGATGTTCTTTTCACAATGACCATTTTCCTCACCTGGCTAAATCAACTCCTTCTTCAGGAATCTCCTTCTATGTTAATTCCTCTAGATCTCTCTATGTCCCCACTCCAAGTCTGGATTAGTAACCCTCCTATATGCTCCGAAAGCACCCTGATTTCTTGATAGCGGTCATCCCACATGTAATTATTTATGTCTTTTAAACAAATTATTTAATTTATCCAATAATTTAAACAAATGACCTATTTAATGTCTTTCTCCTCCATTAGACTAAGTTCTGTGAGATCAGTGACCACATATCTTATTCACTGCTGTGTTCCCAGTGCCTAGAAGAGAAACTACCATACAGTGGGCACTCCTATATTTGTTGACTGAATCCCCTCAGTGGGGCTTAAAGTAGACACATAAATAAGAAGTATGTTTCAAAGACCGTATTCAGAAGACCAGAATTCTTTCTCAGCTTTATGGATGACCCTGGGCATTCAAAACAGCAGTTCTCATTGCTAAAAGGAAGGACACCATTCCTGAGCCTCAAGGAATTTGTGAGAGCAGTAAGAAAAAGGGAAAAATCATTCTTCCTCAAGAATCTCAACTAATTTCACTTGGCTGCCAGGACATGACACTCTCCTGGTCCTCTGATCTTGCTGCAGTCCCCTTCGCGGGCTCCTTTGCTGGTCCTTCGTCTCCTAAACCTCCAATCTTTGGATTGTGTCCAGGCTTATTCCTTAGGCTGCTTCTCTTCACTATCTAGAATTATCCCTAAATGATCTCGTCTAGTCTCATGGCTTTAAATATCCTCTATAAACCAATAACTCCTAAATTTATCTCTCAAACGCCAGGCTTGTATTTCCAACAGCCTACTTGACATCTCTGCTTGGATGTCTCAAACACAGCAAGTGCAAAACTAAGGCCCTAATCCTCCCCCAAACCTGTTCTTCTCTCAATTTCATCAAATGACAACTTTCTCCTTTCATGTGTCCAGTCAAAAATCTTAACAGTTTCCCTTAACTCCCCTCATTCTCTCACAATACAAACCCAATCTGTTAGCAAACACTCTTGGCTTTGTCTTCAATTATATCTAGAATCTGACCAGTTCTCAGCCCCTCCACTGCCATTACTTTGATCCAAACCACCATCATCCAGCTACTGGTCACAATATGGTCACAACAGCCTCCTGACTGAACTCCCTACTTATACCCTTGTCCCTACACAATCTATCCTCAATAGAACAGTCAAAACGAGCTTTTAAAATATAAATCCAGGGGCTCCTTGCTCAGCAAGGAGCCTACTTCTCCCTCTGCCTGCCACTCCCCCTGCTTGTGCTCTCTCTGACAAAAAAATAATAATAGTAATAAATAAAATCTTTAAAGTAAATAAATTTAAGGAATAAAATAAAATAAAATATAAATCCAGCATAGAATTACCATATGACCCAGCAATTCCACTTCTAGGTATACACCCAAGAGAACTGAAAACATGTGTTCACACAAAAACTTGTACGTGACTGTTCAGACCAGCATTATTCACAATAGCCAACAGGTGGAAACAGTCTAAATATTCACCAATGGATGAATGGATAAACAAAATGTGGTATATCCTATACAATGAAATATTACTGTCAATAAAAAGAAATCAAGTTCTGATCCATACTACAACATAGATGAACCTTGAAAACATTACGCGAAGTGAAAGAAGCAAGCAGTATTTTCTATGACCCCACTTATATGAAATATCCAGAGTAGGCAAACCCAGAGAGAGACAGAAAGCAGATTAGGGACTGGAGGAAATGGGGAGTGACTGCTTAAGAGGTGCGGGGTTTCTTTCTGTAGTGACGTAAATGTTCTGAAGTTAGACCATGGCGACGGTTGCGCAGCATTCTCGAAGTACTAAAAGCCACTGAATGGCATGCCTTAAACTTGTGAAAATGATGAATTGTATGTTATGTGAATTTTACCTCAATTTAAAAATAGAAAAATTGTATCATGTCACTCGGAGTGAAAGACAGAGTCCTTACAAGTGCCAACAAAGTCTTACATGATCTGCTTCTCATCCCTTCTCTGTCCTCATCTCCTACCACTTCTCCCCTTGCTCACTCAGTTCCAGAGTATTCAAACGTGCCAAATACCAACTCACCTTAAGGTCTTTATATCTTCTGCCTTCTCTGCCCACAATGCTTTTCCCCCAGATACTCTCAGGATTTGCTCCCTCATTTGCTTCATGTCTTTGCTCAGGTATCACCGTATTATTAAGACTTTCCCTGGCTATCCTAAGTAAAACAGCACACATGTTTTCCTGGCACTCCCTATCCTTTTAGCCTACTTCATTTTCTCCATAGCACTTGTCAACATCTGATTTGATATATGCATTTGATTACTGTCTGTGTCTCCCCATCCCCAAATCTAAGCTCCACAAGCAAGGGACTTTCTTGTATTTACCAGTGTATCCCATGGCCTAAAACAGTGCCTGGCAAATAGTAGGCATTCACAGACATTTGTTTAAAAAATGCATGAACTAATACATGAACAAAGAACAAAGTAACCAGAAAAAAAAAGAACAAAATAGCCAGAATCTATAATGTCTTAGGCAGTAAAGAATAAACTTTCCAAGTTATCACATGATGTTTGCAATAGCTTTATGAAAACAGACAGTGGGGGTTAAAATCCTGGGGCCTGCAAGAGGTGAAACGGTGATCATTTCTTGAGAGATATATTAGCTTTATTGTCCAAGGCACAGCAGGGAAGTTGATTTCATTTTTACTTTTTTCCCCCCTTTGCTCCAAAGAATAAGGAACCCAAAGCAGAACCATTCCTCTAGAGAGGCAGTTTAACAATAGCCCATGGAGTGTGTTTTCTGCTTGTATTTTTTCCTAAAGATGAATACGTACTAATCCAGAGCTGATACAAATAACCCTAGGGCAAAAAGGCAATTACTGACATCTGTGCAGTAAAAAATAGACTAAGAGATGGGAGTCCTGGCCTCTACCTATCTGTATGATCTCAGGGAAATCACTTATCTTGTTTTCTTTTCTGTAAAAACAAGAGGGCTGAATTTGATTACCTCTAAGGCTCCATAATTTTATGGCAAAGATCATTTATGGCCACTTAATCTGCTTCCATGTTTAGGATAAATAAGTCTTCTGGGTCCAATGAGACAAGAGGTCCTAGATAGCCAGAAGCAGTAGTTTTCAGAAATTGCATTCTGACCGATGATGTCAGATGTGTTAATCGGATTCGGGAAATAAAAGCCGTTTTTATCCTTATCCAAAAGGAGAAAGGGGTGGCCTCATCACCTAGAACAGATGAGTCACCCACCTGAAGCTGTGTGGATAAAATCACAGTACACACACACAATGAAACACCATACAGATAGCAAAAAGAATGAGATAGACCCTTGGTGCGGACACAGAAAGATGTCGATGTTACATTTTTCTAGAGTTGTTCCTTTTACACCTTGAGTTATAACTGACATAAATAAACTGCACGGGGTTAAGTGTGCAATTTGATGAGTTTTAGCATATACATACACTCGTGAAACCATTACCTCAATTAAGTGAGTGAATACATCTATCACTCTCAAGGGTTTCCTCTTGCTCCTTCATAATCCATTCCTCCCTCCCTGCCTCTGTCCCTAGACAGGAAGTGCTGATCGGTGTTCTGCCACTAAAATGTGGGGTGCATTTTCTAGAATTTTATATAAATAGAATCGTACAGTATGTCCTCTCTTTTGTTTGGCTTCTTTCACTCAACAGGATTATTTTGAGATTCACCCACGTTATTGCTTGTATCAATAGTTTATTCCTTTCAATTGCTGAGTAGTATTCCACTGTATAAGCCAACCACAATTCATCCCTTCACCCGTTAATAGACATTTGAGTTGTTTCCAGGTTTTGGCTATTACAAACAAAGCTGCCATGAACATTCATGTACAAGTCTTTGCATGGACATATGCTTTCGCTTCTCTTGAGTAAATACCGAGAAATGGAATGGCTGAATCGCAAGGTAGTGCACATTTAACTAAACTACTACTAAACTGGTTTTCAAAGGGGCTGCGCTGTTGCACATTCCCACCAGCAGTGTATGAGAATTCCAGTTGCTCTACATCCTCACCAACAACTGGTATGGTCAGTTTTTACATTTTAGCCAGTCTAGTGGGTATATGGTACTATCTTATTATGATTTTAATTTGTATTTCCCTAATAACTAAAGATGTTGAACATCTTTTTATGTGCTTATTTGAAATCTGTATATTGCCTTTGGCAAAATGTCTGTTCAAATATTTTGCCAATTTTCTATGGGATTATCTATATTATTGAGTTTTTAAAATTCTTTCTCTTTCATTTTTTACCACTAAGTATGTATGTAGTACGGTCCTTTTTTAAGAAGAGATTAAAAATTTAAGAATCCAGGGTGCCTGGGTGGCTCAGTCAGTTGGACGTCTGCCTTCGGCTCAGGTCGTGATCCCAGCGTACTGGGATCGAGTCCTGCATCGGGCTCCCTGCTCACCAGTGAGTCTGCTTCTCCCTCTCCCTCTGTGCCCTCTCTCTCTCTTACTCTCTCTCAAGTAAATAAATAATCTTTTTAAAAAATAAAAATTTAAGAATCCAATCTATATTTGTACATTTAGACAGTCTGGTAGTCCATATATCAAAACTAGTAATGCCTATTAACAATAATAGTCTGGGGCAGAAGCAGTGAGGTTACTGGGGACTCATTTTACATATTTCTATATTGCTTTTCAACAATCATATAAAACATGATTAAGTCACTTCCCTTTGGCTGAGGGAAAGGTAGGGGGAACAAAACACAAATAAAAAGCCAAAAAATTCATCAGCAGCAACCAAACAAAGAGTAAAGCCTCAGGTCCTGAAGTTCAAAAAGTCATGGCTAAGAAAACAGAAGAAAAGATTTAGCACAGCAAAACTCCATCTGATGTAGAGATGTGCAGATGAAGTGAGTGAGTCAGTAGTCCTGGAATGAGTCTAGGAAAACAAAAGTTCTCAAGATTTGTAGCCCCAGGTACCACTGGTGGATCCCAACAGAGGTAGACACGACAGCTGGGGTATGTGATCTCTAGGGGAGCAAGGGTATGAGTTAGAGGATGCATCCAGAGCTGGACTGTGTGAGCCTGGACATTTAAGAGAATTTCAGCAGACACAAACCCAAGACCCCCAAGGTGCCTTTTGCCCTTCCCCTCAGGTGCCAAAAAAGAAGCATATCACAAGCAATATTCTATTCTTAAAGTACAGCTGGGGGTAGGGAAGAGATAAATTGTCTCAGGTTGAGGTGAGAGGCCTGTCAAGGAGGATTCACACACTGTATCAGAACAAATAAAAGATATAGGCAGAACTTCCCAGGTTAAACATGAGTAAAATGAGAAGAAATGGTCTGGCAGATATATAAATATGCCATGGGGTGGAGAGAAATAGAATCAACTTGCAATATAGGCAGAGAACTATTCTGGAGAAGAATATAACCCTAAGAAAATAAGTAGCTTTCTTGTGAGTACTCTATACTATGTAGGAACTTAATAAGAATATAGATTTGATAAAGCATAAGAGCTCAAACAGGAAAGATGATAAAACAAAACTAGGGGAAAAGGAAGATTGAGAGCAAAGAACAAATTAAAACCTAATCAAGATAATTCATTCTCTTTTTAAAAGATATTTATTTACTTACTTACTTGAGAGAGAGAAAATGGCACATGGGGTAGGGAGGAGCAGAGGCAGAGGGGGGAGGGAGGGGGTAAGAATCTCAAGCACACTCTGCATTGAGCATGGAGCCCAATGTGGGGCTTGACCTCACGATCCTGAGATCATAAGCCTGAGATCATGAGCCTGAGATCATGATCTGAGCTGAAACCAAGAGTCAGACGCTTAACCGACTGAGCTACCCAGGTGTCCCAAGATAATTCGTTCTAAAAGTACATTAGATATAGCAAAAAGAAAGGGAAGAGGGGGAATAACGAAAATGTCTGAAAGTCAAAGTAATAGCATAGAGGAAAGGGTTGGGTTAATCACAGTTCATTGCTTTTACCTTTCTTTTCTCTTGCATTTGATAGTTAAAGAAAAGGACAGAAAAGGAGAATAAAGAAATAAGAAATCCGGGGCACCTAGGTGTCTCAGTCATTAAGCATCTGCCTTCGGCTTGGGTCATGATCCCAGGTCCTGGGATCGAGCCCCGCATCGTGCTCCCCGCTCCACGGGAAGCCTGCTTCTCCCTCTCCCACTCCCCCTGCTTGTGTTCCCTCTCTCGCTGTGTCTCGCTCTGTCAAATAAATAAATAAAATCTTTAAAAAAAAAAAAAAGAAATAAGAAATCCAATGTCCTCAGGGGCGCCTGGGTGGCTCAGCCATTAAGCGTTTGCCTTCGGCTGGGGTCATGATCCCAGAGTCCTGCGATCAAGTCCCGCATCCAGCTCCCTGCTCAGCGGGGAGTCTGTTTCTCCCTCTCCCTCTGCCGCTCCCCCTGCTTGTGCTCTCTGTCTCTCTGTCAAATAAATAAAAAAAATTTTTACAAAAAAGAAATCCAATGTCCCTAAGGTGGGAAACTTAACTAATTAAACAGAAAAAAAGTTCAGAGGATATGATACAGAAAAATTTTCCAGCAATGAAGAAAGGACTCATCAAGGGTACATATTAGGGAGAAATGATGCAGAATGATCACCATTGAGATGCGTGCACACATGCACATGTGCACACACGCGTGTGCACACACACACACACACTCAGTTACCTACAAGGGAGAAAAACAAAAGGCTAGCTGGCCTCAGACTTCATCACAGTCACATTCAGTGGCAGAAGACAGTGGAGTAGTGTCTACAACATTCTGAGGGAAAAAAAGTATGACCCAAGAATACAATACCCAGCCAAGATATCATTCAGGTATAAAGTCACTAGGCAGACATTCTTAACATGAAAGAGTAAAATAAATATAGCTTCTGCAAGCCCTTCTTGAAGGAACTTCTCAGTGGTAAAATCCAAACAACCAAGAAATAAATGAAAGGAAAGAATTCAGAAATATAGAGGAGTCATGTTCCAAGGCCTGATTACAAGCAGACAATCCTTTTAAATATGAAATAAAACTAAACAAACAGATAAAACAGGCAGATGATTTATGGTTGCATAACAGAATGTAAATGTTGTAAGTGCTGACAAAGTAAAAGTGATTTGAGTAATAAAAAATGGGAGTAGGGGAAAGCATTTGGAGAAAGTATAAGAAAGCTAATCTCCTCTTTCATAGCAGAGAGTCCACTGGTGATATTGAAACAGGTAGATTTTTTAAAATGACTAAATGATTGACCTAGCACTCCACTCCTAGGTATCTACCTAAAAGAAATGAAAATGTTATGTCCATACAAAAACTCATAATGAAAGTTCATAGCTGCATTACTTATAATAATCAAAAAGTGAAAACAACCCAAATGTCCATCAACAGATGAATGGAAAAATTAAATGTGGTATATACATATAACAGAATATTATCAGAATATATAATAGAATATTGTTTGGCAATAAAAAGAAATTAAGTCCTGACACATGCTATAACGTGGATGAACCCTGAATACATTATGTTAAGTGACAGAAGACAGTCACAAAGGACCACATATTCTTTGATTCCATTTAAACGAAATGTCCAGAATAGGCAAATATATAGAGACAGAAAGTAGATCAGTGAATGCTTAGGAGGGGGAGAAGGATAAGGAAGTTGGGGGAGTGATAGCTAAAGAGTACAGGGTTTCTTATTAAGGCGATGAAAAGTTCTAAAATCAGTTGAGGTGATGGTTGCACAATTCTGTGAACACACTAAAAACCACTGCACTATACACTATAAATGGGTGAATTGTATGGTATGTGAATCTCAATAGGGCTGTTACCAAAAAGACTCTAGGGAAAAAATGACTACTCAATGGTTTTTATGATTTTTTTTTCTTAAACTCAGAAGGATGTTAATGACTAATACCTTTTATGGTAAAGAAACATTTGTCTGAAGATGAGCAATCCTTCAATTTTATTTCTTCTGTTTTATTCTGTTAAATTCAAGTAAAATTTCATAGCATGCTTTTAATGTATATATTATGATCCAATATCACACAGATTTTTCAGTCTATCCACCCACCCATCCTTCTATCTATATATACACACAAAAGATATCTGAAATAATTTTCACATGTGAATACTGGGCTAGTAGGAATTTGGGTGATTTGTTGCTTTCTTTATTGTTTCCTATACTGGCTAAGTTTTTAATAATGAATATGTGTTATTTCTATTCGTCTTTAAATTGTTCTTAACAGAACAGAGTAAGGGCACCTGGGTGTCTCAGTCGGTTAAGCCTCTGCCTTCGGCTCAGGTATGATCACAGGGTCCTGGGATTGAGTCCTGTGCTCAGCGGGGAGTCTGCTTCTCCCTCTGCCTCTGCCTCTCTCCCCTGCTCATGCTCTCTCGCTCTCTCAAATAAATAAATAAAATGTTTTAAAAAAAAGAACAGAGTAAATATGCCAAAATGTTAATATTTACATGTGGGTGGTAGGATAGTATTTTTTTCCCTCTTTCTTTATTCTTTTCTGTACTTTCCAAATTTTCCTGTAATAAACAGCTATTATTTTATAAATAGAAGAAAGTTTAAAATAATGTTAAAATAAGTTAAAAGGATGTGTAGCATTTCTGTAAATGATTGCTAGTTCTTACCTGGGCTTCTTCTGTTGCTCCTGAATGATCTTTCTTCCCGGCCAGATATCATCCATCTGTGACTGATGAAGAAGGGGCTGTCCCAGCATCTCCCTTTTATTCACTTCAAGACAAACAAAAGCATGGCAGAGTGGTGGTGATGAGGGGGAAAAGGGAAACACATCACACTTGCAGAAAGGATGGCCATATAATCTTTATATTCCCCCACAGAGCCCATGAAGTGAGGACACCACCAGTAAGACTATAACAGGATTCCACGTCAGAGGATCTATCACTGAAGTCAAGCACCTCAAAAACAACAACAACAACAAACAAACAAACAACAACAACAAGCAACAACAACCACAACAAAACACTTCCAGACAGGGCCAGTACCTGCAGGCTTACGGCGCAGGGACATCCTAATTATCTCACTGCCTGTGTGATAAGCAAAGCGATTCATTTTCTGGTCATAAAACCAGTCTCCAGTTGCCTTCTTCAGCTCTCTGGGAGGGAATAAAAGAAAGTGACAGATGAATTTTTTTAAAAAAAATGGCTCCTGTCATTCAACTAACAAAGGCCAAGGAGGGAAATTCTTCCTTTTCTCTCTCTCTCCATAGGTGATACTCACATTTCCTTGGTGCACACCTTACACCTCCAGGTACCATTGCTTTCCTGGATGCGGCAGTCCCGACACACCAGGTGATTACAACCCCGACAAGTGTTGGTCTTGGGAGTCAAACGGCCCAGGCTCTCCTGGCACCGGGCACAGGTCCGATCGCCATAGTGTTGGCTGCCCCTCTTGGCCCCTTTCCTTTTTATCTCCAGTAGCTCATTCTTCAGTCGCCTGCCAAGACCCCAGAGAGAAGCACAAGTGCATTCACAATCTGCATAGGTTGGATGGAAAGTTGTTGAGGGGTAGAGACAGTAAGACTATTTGGTTCTGTGGAAGCAACAACTTTAGAGCCCAACCTGACCCAGTGAGGAACTGTAAACCTGTACGTAAGTTCCTCTGAAAGTCACATGGGAGGTAGAAGGAAAGGTCCAGATAAAATTGATCAAAGGTCTGGGAACCTGTGCTTTTTCTGGAACGCTTACCTGATCCTTTTCTCATCTGCTTTCCGGAGCTCCTCATCTCGTTGTAGAACACTGAGGATCAAATCCCTCTCCACCTCAGACAGAAAAGAGAGGTCAAGTATCTCTGACATGATTTATCCTATTTTTTCTTCTACTCTTCTTTCTTCAAAGCAACCAGACCAGGAGAGCCACCAGAGTTGCCTGAAACAAGATAAGAACTATTTTCACACAGATAATTTATTCCAGAGTAGGCCCACCACCCTAGAGCCTCTTAGTAGGGTACTTTCCCCTGAAGCCAGGCTAAAAAAAGACAATGTAGAAGTATCTGACCTATTTACCATTCTTACTCCCACCTGAATCCTGCCCTGAAAATGAGGAGGCTTTGATTTTTCAAGAAGAAGAACTTATTCATGACTCTGGAAGAGGGTTGAGCCTCTCAGCATAAGCATCTTAGTCTGGAATAAGCACAGAACAGCTAAGTCAAACTCTCCCAACACCAAGTGAATCCTCAATCATCCAATTTTTAATACTTTACATGTTCTCAAGTCCCAAGTCTATTAATCCAAATAATCAGACAGCTGGTCTCTGTAATGGAGGAGAAAACCACATGGGGACTCCTGCCAGTTGAAGCCCATTTCTCCTTTCCTGACCAGCTTCCATGTTCTCAGGACTCAGTTAGCTTTATGCTACACTCCATAACTTCCATCACTTACTCTATCTCCCAAAGTTCTTATTGCTACCACCTACCTGAAGAATATCTTCACCCATTACACACACATTTGTTAAGCATCCACTCTGACAGGCATTGTGCAAAGTGCTAGGGATAGAGAGAGATGAGTAAGACACGATTCCTGTCCTTAAGTTCACAGACTAGTAGGGGAGACAGATACAAATAAATGCAGTACAATGCACAAAGTGCTATCAAAGGGATAATAAATTTAATGCTATGGGAACCTAAAGAAGGAAGTAATTAATTCTATCCTGCATAGAGAAGAGAAAGACCTGTATACATGGAAGGTTTTATAGAAGAGGTGGATTTTTCCTTATAAAACAGTATATTTTTGTTGGTGGGGGGGTGGAAATGGTAGGAAAGATAGGTTTGGGCTAAATTTTATAACTCTCATTCTTTTTTTAAAAAAAGATTTTATTTTTTTGAGAGAGTGAGAGCACTAGCGGGGGCAGGGGTGAGAGGCAGAGGGAGAGGGAGAAGCAGACTCCCCACCAAGCAGGGAGCCCAATGCAGGGCTCAATCCCAGGATCCTGGGATCCTGACCTGAGCCGAAAGCAGAGGCTTAACCAACTGAGCCACCCAGGTACCCCATAACTTTCATTTTTAAAAATTAAGAATTTTTGAATTTATTACACAGACAGTAGAAGTCCATCAAACATGTTTGTGGTTGCTTTGTTTTTGATGTTGGGAAATCACATGATTAAATCCATTTTACAGAGATCACTCTAGCTTTAGTACAAAAGATTGATTCAAAAGATAAATTGAAGTGCAGTTTGAAAATACACAACACATTGTAAAATATATACATTCCTTAGCCAAGCAATACCACTTCTAAGAATCTACCTATAGAAATATTCATACAAATAAATGTGCATACAACAGTATATATACAAGAATATTACTGCAACATTATTTGTAAGAGCAAAACAAAAAAAGTTCTTTAAAGAAGATAATACTTCCATATAATGGCATAGTATGCAATCATTAAAAAATGTGGTAGGTCTATATGAAAATACATCTCGGAGTGGAAAAAAAAAAGTAGTTGCCGGACTATACTGAATGATTTCTTTGGTAAAGTATTCATCTATACATTTGTATATGTAGAGGAAAAGATCTGGAAGAAAAACCATGATCACTGGTTTCTCTTGGGGAATAGAATTGGGAGGGGGCAACTTTCACCTTTTATTGTAAATGGTTATGATTTTTTTTTACATAAAAAATCTCTTACTTTTAAATCCTAGAAAAAAAGAAAATTCAAAGGAGACAGAGGGATTATTGTAATAGTCCAGACAAAAGACAATCTAGGTTTACTAAGTGCGCCTCTAACCAACTTGGCAAGTCATTTTATTTCTGTCACCCTCCGGTTTCTCATGTACAAAATGACCTATTTCACAAAGTTATCAAGAAAATGAAATAATGTGTGTTAAAGGGCCAATCACAATGCTTGGGACCCATGTTTGGAATACACATACTTGCTGAATCTGCTACAGGGCAGGCGGGAACCATGGTAGCAAGACAAAGAACAGAGATTAAAGTTTGAGAAGCAGAACTGACAGAATGGAGTGACTAAGAGGATGAAGAAGGCAAAGTCAAAGATGCCTACCTTGCATGTCTGGGTTTAACAACTGCTGGATTAGTAATAATCCTAACAGTGGTAAGAGTTATGAGAGAAGAACCCAGGTTTGGAAGTAAAGCAAGAAGTTTCATTTTAGTCATACTGAGTTTGTGCTACATACAGGATATCCCGGTAATTAGGCCCAGAAAGTAGTTGGAGACACAGGGCTGGTCCTTACGAAGAGGAACGGTATTTGAAAGGACAGATTCGTAGTCATGGCAGTCAAAGAGCTCAGGGTAGACATAGTGAGAAAGGAAATGAGGATCCTATCTGCCTTCTCTGTGCTCCCTTAAAACTAGACCATAAGTCCTTTTTCACTCTTTTTTTTTAACTAATTACCTACAGGACAATAAAGAGTATAAACAATACAGCAGAGTTATAAGGTTCCTGAAACCTCAACAGTTTCTTGACTTGGTTATTTCCTGGTCTTTATTGAACTGTAAGATACTAAGCTTCTGGGGCGCCTGGGTGGCTCAGTCGGTCAAGCATCTGCCTTCGGCTCAGGTCATGATCCCAGGGTTCTGGGATCGGGCCCCACATCTGGCTCCCTGTTCAGTGGGGAGGCTGCTTCTCCCTCTCCCTCTGCTGCTCCCCTTGCTATGCTCTCTCTCTGTGTCAAATGAATAAATAAAATCTTAAAAAATAAAGAAATAAAATAAAATATTGAACAGAGTGATCAAAAGCATTGTGCAAATGGATTCTCCTATTTGTGGTTAGGAGTGAAACACTGGCCAAAATATCAGCCTCTCATGAATAAAACAGGTGTAATCAACTGCCTGGCAGCTAAAGACCAAGGATGGCACAGGCACACTGGGAATAAGAACAAAACCAGATTTGTGGAGTGGCAGCAGAGTTCTGTGATGAGACAGGCACATGGGCACAATAATGAGAAGAAGTAATATCAAGAGCCAGTGAGGTAAGAACATCATTGAGGAAATAAAGACAGCATCATAAGAAAATGGAACTGCTAATACTGTATATCTTCCCTTTGTTTTTCACTCATGGACTTGATCCACCAGAACTGCCTCCTTCTAAAATCTTAAATTCAAGAATCCCCATTTTCTGACCATAGCTCACTCCCACTAAACCTGTTCTTCAACCTCATCAAGACCACAGTCTCTTGAGGCCACCTTTCATTTTTTCTTGGTCTGCTTGCCTCCCGCTGATCTGTTTTCCATTCCAACCCATCCTGGACTCCAAATGACTCAACATTTGAACCACTCTCACAAGTATCTCCCATATCCATGTATCTTCATCCCTCTGCTACAACTGCCCATCAAAATCCCAAACCTATACCAATGTTACAGTCTTGCCTTGTATGCTCCTACACCCAAGTCCTACACAATGCTTGGTCTCCAACCTCAGGTGGACCCTCACTGTCACCCATAAGTCTTTTTACCTGCCCTGAGTTCAGTTCCTTTACCTAGTCTGTTCAGGTTCTATTTTTAAGCCTTCATTCATCTCATCTCACACTCCCACTTCCCTTTCCTCCAGGTCCTATCAGACATCCTTGTTTCACACTTGTAAAGAAAAGGGTTTTAGAATCCATCATCCATGACTTCCTCAGCTCCCTGCCCCCTTTCTCCTATAACTTGTCAATCTGACTCCTTTCAGAAAAGCCATATCCCACCTCAACCCCTCCTTTGACCATGGGTTGCTATTTCAAACACTAACCCTGTTACCAGCCAGTTCGCTTGAGATGCAATCTTGCATAATCAGTAGTCGGGAGAAGAAAATAGGCGAAGAAAAAAATTTCTGAGGCAAGGAGAGAAAGGAAAGCATAGAAAAAAATGAGACAAACAGCAAGAAGATGGTAGAAACTAATTCCAATATATCAATAAACATATGAGTAGAACTCACCCATTAAAATGCAGAGGTTAACAGCTGGATAAAATTTTTAAAAATCCAGCTATGTGCCATTTTACAAGGGACACATCTAAAACATAAAGACGAGGAAAGATTGAAAATAAAAAAGATGGGAAAAGATATACCAGGTAAATGCCAACCCAAAGAAAGGTGATGTAGTTATATTAACATCTAAAAAATAAAACTTAGGGACAATAAAAGCATTGTAACACTTAAAGAAAATCAGTACATAGAGTAAATAAACCTGTATGCACTAATTAAACACTTCCAAATATATAAAGATTAAATATACTAGAAAGAAATTGAAAAATCAACCATCAAAATGGGAGATAAATATACCTCTTTCAGTTATTGACAGTACAAGCTGATAAAAAATTAATAAATATATAGACAAGTTGAACAACAAAATAAGCTTGATTTAGTGGACATATGTAGAAATCTATATCCAATTGCAAAATCACATTCTTTTCAAGCACATATGGAACATCTACCCCCCAAATTATCATGTACTAGGTTGTAATACAAGTCTCAGTAAATTTCAGAGAAATCATTCTCATACAGATCATGGTTTCTGACCTCAGTGAAATTAAATATGAGGTCAATAACAAGAGATCATTTTTAATCCCAAAACATTTTGGAAATTTAAAGACACTTCTGAATAACTCATAGGGTCTAACAAAATTATAACTGTACTAAATCTATCATTAATACCTTAAAAAGAAACCTACTGTCTGTTTTACCACCACTACCACTCCCATAACCATAGAATGTATTCTAGAAATTCAGAAAGGAAAATATGGAATAAAAATAATGCTTTTGTATGCAAAGAGTTTTATGGTAAATGATATAACATGTTTTGAAAAACCTAACTCAGAAAAATAATGGAGACACAAATAAAACCAGACAGATTTGAAGTTAGGAAACCTGTGACCTTTCATATTCTCCCAACTGATGAATCCTAGGGTTTAGTGGGGAAACCAAAGCCCAAAAATACTTGTTAAGGCTCTTCACTGAAATTCAGTCACAGATGTGTTGTCAAAAGAGCAAGGATTATCTACTGAGAAAACCACAGCTCAGATAACATGAGTGTCCAAACCGAAGCTCTGATGGACAATTTGTTCCATGTTAATCGTGGGGTGTCAAGACTCAGATTAAATATCTTTTTTTTAAAGATTTTATTTATTTATTTGACAGAGAGAGAGCGAGCGTGTGCGTGCATGAGCACACAAGCAGGGGGAAGGGCAGAGGGAGAGGGAGAAGCAGATTCCCCGCTGAGCAGGGAGCCTGACGGGGCCCGATCCCAGGACCCCAGAATCATGACCTGAGCTGAAGGCAGACGCTTAACTGACTGACAACCCAGGTGCCCCTCAGATTAATATCTTAATATAGCATCCTTGTGGGACCTCATACCCACAGGAAGTTATTTTAGAAAAGATGGTTTGTTTATTTAGAAAATTATATACATTTACTGCTCAAAATTCAGGATATTTTAATGAAAATACAAAAGCCAGAGGGAGCTGAAAAATCTATCAAAATGGAAGGTTAACATACCTCTCTCAATTATATATCCAAGTGGATATATCTAATTTATACCCTAAACCTATAGATTAGGAGATAATAATGATTAATAAGTGAACATTAACACTAACAGCTAGTTTTCAAGAAGGGGTGGGGAGAGCTTTCTCAAGTTATTTTAAATTCTGAAGACCAATTATAAAAACAAAAAACTGGGCCAAATTGATAGGAAGCATGAAATAATGAATATAGTGGTGTAAGACAGACTTGGGTTCAAATCTTAGGTTTACTATTTATTAGTTATATGTCCTTGGACAAGGGCCCAAAATGTATATATATATATATAAAAAAGATTATCAAAAATGTAGAAATCCTTAGAAGAACAGTATTTACATTAAAAGTCATTGTTGGTGTTCCCAAAATGGAAATTGATGCGAAATCAGAAAAACACCAAATAATGTCCCTGCACCGGGCAGCAAATAAACAAGATTCACTGTGTTTAATTTGTTGGGCACCTTGGTCCCTCTCCCTCTCCCCAACATATAGTGCATGTTCAAACTAGAAACTTCTACCATACGTAACCTCCTTGGGGGCAGACACTGTATCTGGACTTCATGCCCCCAGAAACTTTTTTAGCACAGTGTCTGATACACAGTATGAATTCAATAAATGTTTACTGAATGTCTTCACCCAGAAATCTATTTATATTTATATGTTTAAACTTAACTCATGGGAATTGAAGAGCAGTAATAGAGCTGAGAGAACAGTGGTTTTGTTTTCCTGAAGCACTATGGCGTCGTGATTAAGAGCATAGATTCTGGAGCCAGACTGCCTGCATTTGAATCCCAACCTCACTATTCACTAGTTGTGTGACCCTGGGCAAGTTCTTACACCTCTCAGCACCTCCATTTCCTCATTTGTAAAATGAAGATAATTACCTACCCTTTTGGGCTTATTATAAAGATTAAATGAGTTTTTACAATATATAAAGTGCATGAAGTAATAACACAGAGAATGCTCTTTGTTAGCTATTTTTATTTTGTAAGGTTTCATATGTATACTCATGCTTTAAGACTTAACTGGGTCTTGAAAAATGACATTTACTTTCTTTTAAAGAATACAGATGAATTGTGAGTTAAAGTGCATCTAGACACCATTTAAAGTTTCAAGCATTGTTTTTCAAAGTGAGAAATTATGCTGACAATATTCAAGATGACAGAAGAATCTCAGAAAAACTGACCACGCTCAAGGACAAAAAGACTGAACTGGTATTAAAGTGTTCCTCTAAACCTACTAGTAGTAATTATGTGATGGTTTTGCATATAAATTCTATTGGATTATCAGTTATGTCCCACCAAAGTGATACGGTAAGAGCATTTTGCTGTTTGGACCAAGGAAAATGGACAATTTGGGTAAAATTTATACTTCACTGAACATGAAAAAGTGAATCAGAGTCTTTCAAAGGATATCAGTTTAAACCAAGAAGTTCTGAATTAAACTGCTGTTGTTAAGCAAATGATGCTATGTTTTACACAGAAACTGATTAGTGATGTGAGAAGATTTACACTGCTACGTGTCAGATTCTGTATACTCTTGAACATAGATAATCAGAACTGATATGGCTATGACAAGAAATATGATGGTGTCTACATTTTTGAAAGGTTAGGATTGAAACTGGGCTACAAATTATAATTGGTAATGAAAATTTGGGATTTTAGAATGTCAGTGGACTTCTAATTCTAGCTAAGACGGAGTAACAAAAAATGGATTTCCACCTTGCCTGAAAGAAGCCACTGCCCCAAATGGATAAAATACATGAAACAATGGTGTTTTCAAGACAATGAACATCAGGCAATGAAGAACTGTGATCCCTGAGAGATAATAAACAAACAGGGTGAGACCTCGAACTTCCCAGGCTCACTGTCTTGAGACACTTTCCAGACTATGGTGCAGGGAACAGGAATGTAGGCAGAACTTGGTGAACTCCTTGAGCTGAGGTCACAGAGCTGAGAGTCTGGGAAAATCCAGGTAGCTAAAGTTCATAGGACAGAATACCTGAGACAGCTGCACATAGATCTTTGAAGAGCTGCCGAGGGTCTCCCTTGAGTATTCAGCACAGCACTGATCAGTGCATGGCATGCCTGTGATGAAATCACCCTAGGCCAAGAACAGAACCAACTGAAAGAATTCAAAGGAACAGTGTCTGTCACTCACACAGGGCCAGGAGTAATGCCTGTTCCACCAGCCAAATTGATTCACAGGGCATGGGGCAAGGTATGCAGAAGGGTCTTGGCTTCCATAATGGGAACTAATTAGCCCTAGACTGTGTACTGCTCTGGTCCTGCCTAACAAATCTAAACAAAACAGTCTGAAAGGATCAGTTTCCAAGTAACTCAAGTGCATCCCAGAGCTCAAGCATATTTGTAGTAATATAAAAATATGCAGCATCCAGCAAAGTAAAAATCAGAATATCTGGTACCCAATAAAAAAATTAACAGGCATGATTTGCAAAGACACGGATGAACCTAGAGGGTATTATGCTAAGTGAAATAAGTCAGACAGGGAAAGGCAAATACCATATGATTTCATTTATATGTGGAATCTAAAAAAATGAAACAAATGAACAAACAAATAACAGAAACAGAATCATAAATACTGAGAACAAACTGGTGGTTGGCAGAAGGGAGGAGGGTGGGAGAATGGGTAAATGGGTGAAGGGAGGTGGGAGGTACAGGCTTCCAGTTATGGAATGAATGAGTCACAAGGATGAAAGGTACAGCATAGGGAATACAGTCAATGGCAATTTAATAGTATCGTATGGTGACAGATGGTACCTACACTTGAGGTGAGCTCAACATAGCATAACATACAGAGTTATCAAATCATTACAGTGTAAACCTGAAATTAATATAACATTATGTGTCAACTATACTTCAATAAAAAAAATTAACAGGCATGCAAAAAAGCAGAAAAATACAGTCCATGATGAGGAGATAAATCAAAAACTAAGAACTGACAGAAAGGTTAGAATTAGCAAAAAAAAAAAAAAAAAAAGATCATTAAAACAGTCATTTTAGGGGCGCCTGGGTGGCTCAGTTGGTTAAGCGACTGCCTTCGGCTCAGGTCATGATCCTGGAGTCCCGGGATCGAGTCCCACATCGGGCTCCCTGCTCGGCGGGGAGTCTGCTTCTCCCTCTGACCCTCCTCCCTCTCATGCTCTCTGTCTCTCATTCTCTCTCTCGCAAATAAATAAAATCTTAAAAAAAAAAAAAAAAAAAAAACAGTCATTTTAACTGTATTCCAATTTTTAAAAGTTAAATAAAGACATGGAAGATATTTTTTTAAAATACCCAAATCACACCTAGAGGTAAAAATGACAATGTCTGAGATGAAAAGTACACAGGATGGGATTAACAGCAAATTGTACATTGTAGTAGAAAAGATTACTGAATTTGAAGACATTGCAATAGAAACTATCCAAATGAAACAGTAAGAAAAAAGACAAAAAAACAGAGCATTAATGAACTATAGAACAACTTTAAGCTGGTCAATGTACATGTAATTGGAGTCACCAAAGGAAATGAGGACACTGAAAAATTTTTTGAGGAAACAGTGGCCAAAATTTTTCTAAATTTGATGAACACTAGAAAGTCAGATTGAAGAAACTCAATAAACTTCATGCAAAAGGAATATAAAGAAAACTACACCATATGGCACACCACAGTCAAATTTTTTAAAACCAGAGATAATGAGAATATTCTTCAAAGCTGGAGGCAGGGAGTACATGTTATACACAGAGAAACAAAGATAATGATGAAAGGAAATTTATCATTGGAAACCATGAAACGAGAAGACAGTGGAACATCTCTAAAATACTGAAAGGAAAAAAAATCTGTCAACCTAGAATTCCAAACCCAGTGAAATAGCATCCAAAAACAGAGGTGAAATAAAGCCTTTTTTAAACATGCAAGAGTTGAAAGAATTAATTTCCAGTAGACCTGTATTATAAAAATTGTTGAAGTCTTTTGGGCAGAAGAAAAATAATCTATATAGAAATATGGGTCTAGGGGCACCTGGGTGGCTCAGTCGGTTAAGCATCTGACTCTTGATTTTGGCTCAGGTTGTGATCTTGGGGTTGTGAGATCAAGTTCAGTGTCAGGCTCATGCACTGGGTGTGCAGCCTGCTTGAGATTCTTGATCTCCCTCTTCCTCTGCCCCTACCCCCCTCTAAAAAAAAAAGAAATATAGGTCTACAAAAGGGAATGAAGGGCACATGCAATGGCAAACTATGTGGGTAAAAAATTTTTTTTCTTATAGAATGAACAGGCAAAGAAGATATGGTGTGTGTGCATACACACACACGCAGTGGACTATTACTCAGACATAAAAAATGAGATCTTGCCATTTTCAATAACATGGATGGATGTAGAAGATATTATGCTAGGTGAAATAAGTTAGAGAAAGACACACACCATATGATTTCATTTACATGTGGAATCTATAAACAAAACAAATGAGCAAACAAACAAAAAGCAGAAACAGACCCATCAATGCATAGAATAAACTGATGGTTTCTAGAGGGGAGAGATGTGGGGGTATGGGCAAAATAGGTGAAGAGCAATGGGAGATACAGACTTCCAATTATGGAATGAGTAAGTCACAGGAATAAAAGGTACAGTATAGGGAATACAGATGATGGTATTGTAATAGTATTATATTGTGACAGGTGGTAGCTATGATTATGAGCATAGCATAACATATAAACTTGTCAAATCACTATGTTGTACACCTGAAACTAATGTAACAGTGTGTGTCAACTATACTTCAATAAAAAAATAATTGAATGTTAAAAGTAAACAATATATATATAACAATATACATATACACAATATACACTATATATATACAATATACACAATATATATATATGTATATATACAATATACACAATATATATAACAATATATTGTGAGGTGCAAAACATATGTAGAACAAAGTTAGAAGACTTACACAACCTGATTTTAAGACTTACTATAAATCTACAATAATTGAGAGTGGTATTGGCATACAGATAGACAAACAGAGCAACAGAACAGAAGACTCCAGAAATAAACCTTATGTTTATAGTCACTTGATTTTTTTTTTTTTTAAGGTTTTACTTATTTGCGAGAGAGAGAATGAGAGACAGAGAGCATGAGAGGGAGGAGGGTCAGAGGGAGAAGCAGACTCCCTGCCGAGCAGGGAGCCCGATGCGGGACTCGATCCCGGGACTTCAGGATCATGACCTGAGCTGAAGGCAGTCGCTTAACCAACTGAGCCACCCAGGCGCCCTATAGTCACTTGATTTTTGATAAAGGTACAAGAGAGTTCAGTGGAGAAATGATAGTCATTTCAACAAATGATGCTGGAAAAACAGGATATCCGTAAGCAAATTTTTTTTTTAAATGTGAAGATTTCTTAGATAAGACACTTAAAAACATGATCCAGAACTTGATAACTTAGACTTCATTAAAATTAAAAACGTCTGCTCTTTGAAAGATGCTGATAAAAAAATAAAAAGACAAGCCATTTACTGGAAGAAAATATTTGCAAATAGTATATCTGATAAGGACTTGTATCCAGAATATGTAAAGAACCCTCAAAACTATAATTTAAAAAAACCACACAACCCAAATTTTTTAAGTGGACAAAATTTGAACAAATCCATCACCAAATAAAATATATGAATAGCAAATACACTCATGAAAGTATGCTCAACATCATTAATCATTAAGGAAAATGCAAACTAAAATTACAATGAGATACCACTACACAGTTATTAGAATGGCTAAAATAAAAAATGTACTGAATGTTGACCAGAATCTGAAACAACTAGAGCTCTCATACACTGTAGTGGGAATATAAAATGGTACAGCCACATTGGAAAAGATTTTAGTAATTTCTCAGAAAGTTAAACATATATCTCCCATATGACCCAGCCTTTCTACTTTTAGGTATTTACCCCAGAAAAGCAAACACATATGTCCATGCAAAGACTTGCATGTGAATGCAAATAACAGCATTATTCATAATAGCCAAAAACTAGAAACAACACAAATGTCCATGAAGAGGTGAATGCATTTTTTTTTAAAGTTGTATATCCACACAATGGAATACTACTCAACAATAGAAAGGAATGAGTTACTGCAATATGCAATTTGGATCAGTCTCAAAATAATTATGCTGACTGAAAAAAAATCAGACAAAAAAAGAACACATAATACATGATTTCATGTATATAAAACTCTAGAAAATAAAAATTAATTTATAGTGGCAGAAAACAGATCAGTAGTTGCTGGAGAAGGGTGTTATAGTACAGAGAAGAACAGGAAGGAAAGATTACAAAATGGCACAAGGAAATTTGAAGGTAATGAATGTTTACTATCTCAATTTTGGTGATGGTTTAATGGGTATATCAGATGTCAAAATTTATCAAATTTGATACTTTTTAAAATGTAGTTTATCATATGTAAATTATATGTCAATAAAGCTTGTTATTTAAAGTTTTAAAATTAAATATAACCATATCTTGTAATCAGAAGTTTTACCACCCCAGAATACCTATAAAATAGTAGGAGACTCTAAATGTATTCAAACAGTAAAATGTTGTTTTATGTCAGAGGGTTTTTTTTTTCTTCTAAGAGGTGTTTTATTATTTTTATTTATGTGCATCTTTTTTTTATTGAAGTATAATTAACATACAGTGGTATATTAGCTTCACGTGTACAATATGATTCAACAATTCTATACATTACTCAGTGCTCATCAAGATAAGTCTACTCTTAATCCCCTTTGTCTATTTCACTCTCCCCCCACCCACTTCCTCTCTGGGAACCACAGGTTTGTTCTTCGTATTTAAGAGTCTGGTTTTTTTGTCTTTTTTCTTTATTCATTATTCCACATGAGTGAACTTGTATGATATTTGTCTTTTTCTGACTTATTGCCTTTAGCATTATACCCTCTAGGTCCATCCATATCATTGCAAATGGCAACATCTCATTCTTTTTTATGGCTGAGTAATATTCCATTATCTATCTATCTGTACACATATACACACACACACACACACATCTCCATTTATCTATCAATGGACACTTGAGTTGCTTCCATGTCTTGGCTATTGTACATAATGCTGCAATAAACATAGGGGTGCATGTATCTTTTTCACAATTAGTGTTTTCATCTTCTTTGGGTAAATAACCAGTAGTAGAATTACTGGATGATACAGTAATTTTATTTTTAACTTCCTGAGGAACCTCCATACTGTTTTCCACAGAGGCTGCACCAATTTGCATTCCCACCAACAGCGCACAAGAGTTCCTTTTTTTCCACATCCCCGCCAACACTTGTTATTTTTTGATTTTTTGGTTTTTTGTGTTTTTTTCAAAAATTTTATTTTTTTATTTGAGAGAGCGAGAGAGAGAGCGAGAGAGAGAGCACAAGTGGGGGGGGCAGAAGGAGAGGGAGAAGCAGGCTCCCAGGGAGCCTTATGCGGGGCTCAATCCCAGGACACCAAGATCACAACCTGAGCCAAAGGCAGATGCTTAACCAACTGAGCCACCCAGGCACCGCTGTCTTTTTTATTTTAGCCATTCTGACAGGTATAAGGTGATATCTCATTGTGGTTTTGATTTGCATTTCCATGATGATTAGTGATACTGAGCATCTTTTCACGTGTCTGTTGACTACTTATATGTCTTCTTTGGAAAAATATCTATTCAGTTCCCCTGCCCATTTTTAATCAGATTATTTGGGAGGATTTTTTTGGTGTTGAGTTATGTAAGTTCTCTATATATTTTGGATATTAACCCTTTATCAGATATATCATTTGCAAATATCTTCTCCCATTCACTAGGCTGCCTTTTTGATGGTTTCCTTCATTGTGCAAAATTATTTTTTATAAAGAATAAATAATACACAGTAAATTTGAAATTGTTTCCATTACTATTTAATTTTGTTGCCTAAAACATGTGTTTTATCCTCCATGAAAAATTTCAGTGAGTTCTGAACTTGTTAAAAATATGAAAAGACAGTAGTAGAATTACTGGATGATATAGGGATTCTATTTTTAATTTTTTAAAAGATTTTATTTATTTATTTGAGAGACAGAGAGAGAGAGAGCACAAGGAGGGGGAGGAGCAGAAGGAGAGGGAGAAGCAGGCTCCCCGCTGAGCAGGGAGCCCGATGCAGGTTTGATCCCAGGACCCCGAGATCATCAACTGAGCTGAAGGCAGACACAACTGACTGAGCCACCCAGGCACCCCTATTTCAAATTTTTTAGGAAATTCCATAGTGTTTCCCACAGTGGCTGCACTGAAAAACGTATAAAATTGGTGAATCATTCATTATATTGTACACCTGAAACTAATATAACAATGTATGTTAATTATACTTGAATTAAAAAATGTGAAAAGACAGCATGCATGCTCAGAGCTGAGAAGATGAAACAGCAACAAAATGTTTGCATAACTGTTTCCCAGAACTATGAGTATCATTATTTAGTAAATGCATTCAACAATGGGCTTCTTTTATTTTTAGATTTATATGTTCTGTGAGGTATCTTTTTTCAGCTCTGACATTCACTTGAAACAAGTATAAAAATAAATAGAACTTAGAATCAGACCTTCAGATAGCTGTATCAGAAACCAATATTTTGTTTAAATGAAGCACATTTAATGTCAGTGTTCTCATCAAAATGAGAGCAAAGGAAAAAAATGAGAGCAAAGGTTATTACACCATTAATAAATACTAAAATTAATTTTAAGGTGTTCATTTCATCTTGTACCTTTATTTCTATATTTATAGAAATGAATGTCTTATATAATATTAGTATAGTTAATATGCCATTTATAAGTAAATATACATATATTAGGGGTGATCAAAATTTTTAGTGGTAAGGGAGAATGATCAAAAAAGTTGGGAAATGTTTTGCTTAAAGGAGGATGAAGGGAAACCATTCTTACGAACTGCCATATGTTACTGTGATTCTGCTTGCATATATTTATGATGTATGTTAATTAGGAAAGAATAAATCATTCTGATGATTGTAATGCAGTTGCCCTGATGCAAGGAGGGCAGCATAATGAATAAGGATTTGTGCTGCCATAAAGTACATTCCAAAGTGAACTCTATTAACTAATTGTAACCAAGGCAATTACAGTATCTGAAGCGGACCAATCTTAAGCACTGTCAGAATGAATACTTATTATATGTGTGGGTTTCCAAAAAGTGAGTCAGGCATGGCCCTTAAAAGCTGGCAAAATCCAACCCCCTTTGGGAAAAAAAAAATACTATCTGAAAATCTAAAGGTAAAAGAGTGGATTTTAGAGCACAGAAAAGTGAGACCAAAACAGATTGTGATGTGGTAAGTCTGCACACTTCATTAAAAAAAAGAAAAGATTCCAGAAATGCAGATTTCCCTAAATCTCCTTGTTTGGATCTAGCCACCTATGCACAAAGGCACCAACTGATAACATTTTTTTGTTGGTAACAGCTGAGTGAACATGCAACACTGCTTACAGTCAATAAAATGTTTACATTGGGATACTGTGTTGGTCATTTTATCACCTGTCCCTTTCAATTTTAGGGTGACGTCCCTCCAAGAAAATAACTCTAAATATTTTATTAAAATGTACCTGTTTTAGATATCTAATAAGGCCATTCAAACAAACTTAAGGTAGATTCAAACTGCCAAGCTGTGAAATCCAGTTTCTCAATCTTTCCAAGTTTTCTTTGGATACAGACCCCTACTCCCATCCCCCCAAGCCCCTTCTGGCTCCTGGATTAAATAATGTAAATGTATCTGGCCCAAAGATTCTTCTGTGAGACCTCCTTCTACTGTCCTGGTAGTTACCTTTGAACATCCGTGTGGTTTTAGGCCTTCAAAATCCCGCTTCATTCCCTGACCTGAAGCTCTGTATTCTGCATTGTTTACAGAATACTCCCTAGTTAGGAGGGCCAACTACATGCTAAGTGCTATGCTAACCGGCTAAGGATAAAATCATGCATAGCCCCTGCCCAAAAGCAGTTCACAGCCTATTGAAAGAGATACTTAAATAGATAATCATAAAAGAACATGGTGAGGGCACCTGGGTGGCTCAGGTGGTTAAGCGACTGCCTTCAGCTCAGGTCATGATCCTGGAGTCCCGGGATCGAGTCCCGCATCAGGCTCCCTGCTCAGCAGGAAGTCTGCTTCTCCCTCTGACCCTCCCCCCCTCATGTGCTCTCTCTCTCTCATTCTCTCTCTCAAATAAATAAAATCTAAACAAACAAACAAAAAAGAACATGGTGATCCAAGAAATATATTCACAAGGTATAATGAGAATACCAATTTGGGACACCTACTCCAGCTTGGGGAAAGGGAACTAGAAAGAGATACCAGCCATAGCACGTGAAATGGTTGTAAATAATGTGTACCAGTTGGTTAACCAAGTAGAGCCCACGGCATTTACAAAAGCATGGAGGCATAAAGCAAGATGGTATGAGCAAGCAATTCAGCAATACTGGACAGTAAATTGTAAGGGAAGATGCGGAAGAGACGGGGTGGGAATCATATCATGCAAGGGGAAGAGTTTGATATACTATGCTCAGAAACATGGATAATTAGCCTTTGACAACGGGAACCATTGAAGAGTTTCAGTTAAGGCAAAGACTTGCTAGAACACTCTGACAGTTATGCAGAAAACAGATTTGAGAAGGCTGTGATAAAAGTCCAGGGGGCAGATGATGAGAGCCCAAAGTAGAAGGCAGTGGTAGTGGAGATGGGAAGGGGCATACTGAAGACATAACACTCAGGTAGAACCTGCAGAACCTGTTACAGAACATGTTCTGTAAACAGAACAGCCTCTTCTACTAGGACTTGGGGTTCTGATGTGCTCGATTTCTAACTAAGAGCAGTATTGCTTAGAATAGTGCCTATAAACACTGGATCTGGGGCCAGGCTGCCTGGCTTTCAATCAGAGCTTCACTACTTTTTTAGCTGCGTGACTTTGATTGTTAATTTGACCTCCCTGAGTCTCAGTTTCCCCTTTTGCAAAAGCAGTGATTAACAATAGGAGCTCCTGCCTAAGGCCGTGAGGATTCCAGTGTACATCATGAGTAAAAGGCATAGCATAGTGCCCAGTCTAGAATAAGCAGCCAATCTAGCAGCTGTTTAATTTTAATTATTATTAACCATATGCTTTGAAAAACATATGAGCATATGGCTATTTTGACATCTTACTGTGATATTTGAGAAATCTAATCAGTAGTCTTTTCCAGATGGAAAGTCACCATACCTCTCTGCATGGAGGTAGGCTGACAGGCATAAATATTAAGTAAATGTTAGTAATTTGATATGATCAGTTGAAAAGCTGTTTGTTTATACACTGTTCCAGATGGGATTTAAAATGACTTAAAAAGATACATAAAACATAACAAAATAGCATAATTTTTAAAATAGGACCAAAAGAAGAAAAGCAAGAGCCGTGATAAAGTAGAGGAGTCAGAATCAAGGCTCCAAACCCAAAGGGCAACTGAGGCTTCCCAATGGTCAACTGGAGTCTACACCCCCACAATCTCAGGCAATATGCCCGGGCTTGCCTGCACTGGGGTCCATTCTCAAAAATGTTATGGTAGCCAAGTTGTTAGTTATTTTCCCCTAACAATGAGAAATTTATAACTAGCTCTCGAGTTCACAAGATTCTGATTTGGGGTTTGCACTAAGATTCTTTTGCCCCTTATGATCCTTCTCAAAACAGGTTCTATAAAAGTGGAATTTGTATACACTGAGGCATTAGCAGTTTCAGATAGCTTAAAGATATCCATCAACTGATGAAGATGAAGAAAGAGGAGGAGGAGAAGAAAGCAGCTTATACTTTATAATGCTTAACTATGTACCAAGCACTTTTCTAAGCACTTCATATAGATGGAGTCATTTAGTCCTCATGATCATATTGTGAGGCAGATACTACATCATCATGTTTTATAAAATGAGGAAAGGGAGGCACACATCCAGCAAATAACTTGCCCAAGGTCATACATCCTATAAGTGACAATCTGGTCTTTGAACCCAGGCACCCTGGTTCCAGAGTCTGACCTCTTAACCGCTATGCTATACAGCCTCTTCTTTTTCTGATAATATTGCTTGTACATGGTAATATTTGGAAAAGGGACATCTTACCCTCAGTAACTGGAGTTTTTTAAAAGTCCTCAGCTAGTAACAGATGAACGTTTGAGAGGCCCTCAGTCTGGCTTACTTTCGCAGTCCCCTGAGCTCCCCTCATCCAGGATATCCCTTCTAAAGGACAGTAGGAGCATATGGGGGAAGTAACTAAAATATAATCTCTTTTGTTAGTTCTTAGAATCACAGTTGGGGATAATTTCCTCCAGACTGAAACCACATGCTTACTTTTCAATGCCACCAAATTCTGTTCATAAATGGTTTGAAGAAATTCCCACTTAAAATAATGCATACTTCTCTAAAGTAAGCCCCAAAGGGAAGCTGGGTGTCTTATATATATTTCTCCTGCAGAGTAGTTTTTTGGATACATGGAAATGTGGTCTTATTTTCATGATTTCACACTTTTTTCTTGCTCCTCAGCAACTCCAGACATCTTAAACCTACCACCAATCCTGGAAGGCAGATCTCCATAAACACGGTACATAGAAGTAAGTATATATAAAAGATCATAAAAACGAGACCATGTGTCCAAATACCACCCTTGGCAACAGGAGAAATACATATATATGTCAAATCCCATTTGGCTTTCCAGCTTGCAAGACCTATACTTAAAGCTACCTCTCACATAAGCCAGGCTCACAAGAGCCCCATGAGATTGATGTGAGGGGGGCGGGAAATGGCCAGTTCATCCTCTTCTTTGCCAAAGTCCTTTTCCTTAACAGCCCAAAGGCTTAAAAAGATTAAAAATCCCCCACTAAAAAAAATATAATGTTTTAAAATCCAGGTCATTTATATGCATAAAATATTTTTTTACATCTGGTAAGAGCTGACACACTGTCATTTTTCAGTAAGTCCCATGACTGTGCACAACACCATTATCTTTCTTTAGTCAACAAGCTTTTATAAACCATCACCCTTGCAGGGAAGACCCTCTTCCACCAGGGTCGCAGAACCTGGGGATTGCTAAACTGAACTCTAGCTGATCATCTAATTCTTTCTTGCAGGCCATGTCACCTAAAAATCACCCATACAGTCCCCTTAGATGAGAAATCCTGATGGTTCATGACTAATCCAGCCCATGTTCACACATAACTGTGATTTCATGCATTTGGTTTCTTTTTTAATTTTAGGGATGCTGTGATCTAGCTACGGTCACAGAAACCCTAAACATAATCAAATAACCTGTGGTTGAACTTAAATTTAACTGTGTATGTAGCAGATAATTTTAAGAATTAAGGCCTATAAGACATAAAATAAATGCTAATTTCTTTCAAATAAAATGTTAACATATCCATAAGTATATATATATACAAAAGAGAAGGTACAAATTGGAGAATATAAAATAAAGGTAAAAATATGAACGTACTACAAGCCTCTTTCCCTCCTAAACTGCTTAACTATAATTACTTAACACATTACATCAAATCCCTAGAACAAGATTGGTACATGCAATATCAACATCTAGTCTACAGCTAGAAGCGATGTAGATATTTGAAAAATCCTAAAGGATAAAAAAATTAAAATTGCTAAAACGTTCAAATTATGCGTGTATATATTTGTTTTAGCTTCAATTCTGACATAGCATATGAAAGTACCTTAAAAAGTTTTAAGGGGGGGTATAAATTTTCATAATTCAGTTAAGATAACTTACAATAAAGCAAGGCACTCAAAATGTCCAGCTGAACTTTCCTCACCCTGTATATGTAAATATTTGACTTGATCATTATTAGTTCTAAATCTAACTACACAATCAGCATATCAATGAGGATGCCCTTTTATAAAAATGAACAATCTCCCCCACTAGATAGCAAGCTGTATGAGAGAAGGGACTTTGTTTTGTTCGTCTCTCTACCTTCAGTGCCCAGAGCCTCGTCTGGCACATAGTATGCATACAATACATATTTGTTGATTAAATGAGCTGGCATCGAAAATATCAAATATATTCAGATACACCTAAGAGCTTATCATCCAGGACTTCACTTTTGATATTATTAATTCAAATACCCTTTCTGCTTCTGCTCTCTCAGCTCCTACCTGTCTTCACTTCCTTTCCTAGGCAGTTTGAATTCTATTGTTTCAACTTCACTCTGTCAATATCCTCAATAACCCATTTTCATTGCAAATATCTGATAAAAACATAACCCTACAAGAGCCCAACTGTTGTGCTTTATGCCTGCCCTGGGGCTACTGAGATCTACTGTAAAAAAATCACAGTCTGGTAGGTTATTATCAATATGAATTCTTGGTCACCAAGCTCACCTCAACACTGCCTGACACTCCAACTATGCTTTCCTGTTCACCACAATAACTATTTTAAACCTTCCCCAAGAACTGCAAATCTCCAACCCAAACCTTGCCCCACTTCAACCCCTGCTCTAAAGGATGACCTTTCCTCCTACATCACAGAAAAATATAAATGCCCTTAGACAAGTTCCTGCCACCAAATCTATAAATCTATTTTCATCTAGATTCACTTTTTGTTCTTCCCACCTAGTAATGTACTTCCTCTTATTTAAGGGTAATCCCTCCACTTCATTCTGGATCCTCTTCTATTTGACATAAAAACTTCGCACTGTAAGGACTGTGCTCCATCAATTATCCCTTCCTTCCCATCAGCTTTTAAACATGTCTAAGTCTCTCCCAAATTAAAAAAAAAATATATATATATACACACACACACACACATATCCCTCCGGATGCCTGGGTGGCTCAGCCGGTTAGGCGTCTGCCTTCAGCTCAGGTCATGATCCCAGGGCCCCGGGAACGAGTCCTGCATCAGGCTCTCTGCTCAGCGGGGAGTCTTCTTTCTCCCTCTCCCTCCCGCTCTCCCTGCTTGTGCTCTCTCTGACAAATAAATAAATAAAATCTTAAAAAAAAGAAACATCCCTAGATCTCAACCTTTCCCCTACTACCACTCTCACTGCTCTTGAGAGCCAAATTTCTCTAAGGAGTTCTCCATATTCACTGCCTCCACCTCCTCATATCCCCAATCATTTCTCAACCTACCAAAGTCTAGCATTCCATCCCACTCACCCCGTGAAATTGCTCTAAGGTCACCAGGAACCTCCTAAATCCAGTGGACAGTAGCCAGTCTTGTATCTTCCTAGACCTCTCTGGATCTTTAGCACCACTTACACTTTTCAGTGGAGCCATTCCATTTTGAAAAACTTATCCTACTGATATTCAAGTACATACACAAATATATATCATAAGGGTGCTTGGTATTTGAATAAGCAAAATCGTTATACAACACTATAAACATATATCAATAAGAAACTGATTATGTTAGTTATGGTACATACATATAATGGAATACTATGCCACTGGTTTTGTTTCTTTTTTTTTTTTTTCATTTTACATAGTTAACATATAGTGCAATATTGGTTTCTGGTGTAGAATGCAGTGATTCATCACTTACATACAACACCCAGTGCTCATCACAAGTGCCCTCCTTAACACTCATCACCCATCTAGCTCATCCCCCACCCAATTCCCCCCATCAGCCCTCAGTTTGTTCTCTATCTTAAGAGTCTCTTAAAATCTTTTTTTAAAGCCCCAATAATTCATTTTTGCTTTTGTTTCCCTTGCCTCCAGAGACGTGTCTAGTTAGAAGTTGCTAATGGCTGAGGTCAAAGAGGTTGCTGCACATGTTCTCCTCTAGGATTTTGATGGTTTCCTATCTCACATTTAGGTCTTTCATCCACTTTGAATTTATTTTTGTGTATGGTGTAAGGAAGTGGTCCAGTTTCATTCTTCTGCACTTTGCTGTCCAGTTTTCCCAACACCATTTGTTGAAGAGACTGTCTTTTTTCCATTGGATATTCTTTCCTGCCTTGTCAAAGATTAGTTGACCATATAGTTGTGGGTCCATTTCTGGGCTGTCTATTCTGTTCCATTGATCTATGTGTCCGTTTTTGTGCCAGTATCATACTGTCTTGATGACTACAGCTTTGTAATATAGGTAGAAATCTGGAATTGTGATGCCTCCAGTTTTGTTTTTCTTATTGAGAATTGCTTTAGCTATTCAGGGTCTTTTGTGGTTCCATGCAAATTTTAGGATTGTTTGTTCTAGCTCCGTGAAAAATGCTGTTGGTATTTTGATAGGGATTGCATTAAATGTGTACATTGCTTTGGGAAGTGTAGACATTTTAACAATGTTTGCTCTTCCAATCCATGAGCATGGAATGCTCTTCCATTTCTTTGTGTCTTCTTCAATTTCTTTCATAAGTGTTCTACAGTTTTCAGAGCACAGATCTTTCACCTTTTTAGTTAGGTTTATTCCTAGATATCTTATGGTTTTTGGTGCCATTGCAAATGAGATCGATTCCTTGATTTCTTTTTCTGCTGCTTCATTATTGGTGTATAGAAATGCAACAGATTTCTGCTCATTGATTTTATATACTGCAACTTTGCTGAACTCATGTATTATTTCTAGCAAATTTTTATGGAGTCTTCCAGGGTTTCTACATAGAGTATCATGTTGTCTGCAAAGAGTGAAAGTTTGATTTCTTCCTTGCCAATTTGGATGCCTTTTATTTCTTTTTGTTTTCTGATTGCTGAGGCTAAGATTTCCAGTACCACATTAAATAGTAATGGTGAGAGTGGACATCCTTGTCTTCTTCCTAACAGTAGGGGAAAGGCTCTCAAGTTTTTCCCCATTGAGAATATTAGCTGTGGGTCTTTTGTATATGGCCTTTATGATGTTGAGGTATGTTCCATTTAGCCCTACTTTGTTGAGGGTTTTATCAAGAAAGGATGCTGTATTTTGTCAAATGCTTTCTCTGCATCTATTGACAGGATCATATGGTTCTCATCCTTTCTTTTATTAATGTGGTGTATCACGTTGATTGATTTGCAAATATCGAGCCACCCCTGCAGCCCAGGAATAAATCCCATCTGATCATGGTAAATAATTCTTTTAATGTACTGTTGAATTCAATTTGCTAGTATTTTATTGAGAATTTTTTTGCATCCATGTTCATCAGGGATACTGGCCTGTAATTCTCCTTTTTAGTGGGGTCTTTGTCTAGTTTTGGAATCAAGGTAATGCTGGCTTCATAGAATGAATTTGGAAGTTTTCCTTCCATTTCCATTTTTTGGAACAGTTTGAGAAAAGTAGGCATTAACTCTCCTTTAAATGGCTGGTATAATTCCCCTAGGAATCCATCTGGCCCAGGACTTTCGTGTGTTGGGAGGTTTTTTATTACTGATTCAATTTCTTTGCTGGTTATGGGTCTCTTCAAATTTTTTATTTCTTCCTGTTTCAGCTTTGGTAGTTTGCTGGTTTCTAGGAATTTGTCCATTTCTTCCAGGTTGCCCAGTTTGTTGGCATATAATTTTTCATCGTTTTCTCTTATAATTGTGTTTCTCTGGTGTTGGTTGTGATCTCCCCCTTTCATTCATGGTTTTATTTATTTGGATCCGTTCTCTTTTCTTTTTGATAAGTCTGGTAGTGGTTTATCAATTTTATTAATTATTTTGAAGAACCAGCTCTTAGTTTGTTAATCCATTCTACTAGGGTTTTTTGTTTGTTTCTATATCATTTATTTCTGCTCTAATCTTTATTATTTCCATTCTTCTGCCGGCTTTAGGCTTTATTTGCTGTTCCTTTTCTAGCTCCTTTAGGTTTAAGGTTAGGTTGTGTATTTGAGACTTTTCCTGTTTCTTGCAGTAGGCCTGTATTGGTATGTACTTCCCTCTTAGGACTGCCTTTGCTGTATTCCAAAGTTTGGACGATCGTGTTTTCATTCATTTGCTTCCATGTATTTTTTAATTTCTTCTTTAACATCCTGGTTAACTGATTCATTCTTTAGTAGGATGTTCTTTAAATTCCATGTATTTGGGGTCTTCCCAAAGTTTTTCTTGTTGTTGACTTCAAGTTTCATAGTGCTGTGGTCTGAAAATATGCATGCTATGATCTCGATCTTTTTGTATGTGTTGAGGGCTGATTTGTGACCCAGTATGTGATCTATTCTGGAGAATTTTCCACGTACACTTGAAAAGAATGTGTATTCTGCTGCTTTAGGATGAAATGTTCTGAATGTATCTGTTAAGTCCATTTGGCCCAGTGTGTCATTCAAAGCCATTGCTTCCTTGTTGATTTTCTGCATAGATGATCTATCCATTGCTGTAAGTGGGGTGTTAAAGTCCCCTACTATTATTATATTATTATCAATGAGTTTCTTTGTTATTAGGTGATTTATATATTTGGGTGCTCCCAAGTTGGGGGCATAAATATTTACAATTGTTAGATCTTCTTGATGGATAATCCCCTTAATTATGATATAATGCCCTTCTTCAACTCTTTTTACAGGCTTTGTTCTAAAATCTAGTTTGTCTGACATAAGTATGGCTACTTTGGCTTTCTTTTGACATCCATTAGAATAACAGATGGTTCTCCATCCCCTCACTTTCAATCTGCAGGTGTCTTTAGGTCTAAAATGAGTCTTGGAGGCAGCATATAGATGGATCTTATTTTTTTGTCCATTTTGATACCCTATGTCTTTTGATTGGAGCATTTTGTCCATTTCCATTCAGAGTGATTATTGAAAGACATAAATTTAGTGCCTTGTGTTACCCGTAAATTTGGCGTTTCTGGTGATGTTCTCTGGTCCTTTCTAGTCTTTGCTGCTTTGTTTTTTTTTTTTTTTTTCCTCCCCTCAAAGAGTTCCCCTTAAAATTTCTTGCAGGGCTGGTTTAGTGGTCATGAACTTCTTTAGTTTTTGTTTGTCTGGGAAACTCTTTATCTCTCCTTCTATTCTGAATGACAGCCTTGCTGGGTAAGAATTCTTGGCTGCCTATTTTTCCCATTCAGCACATCAAACATTTTCTGCACTCCTTTTTGGCCTGCCAAGTTTATGCGGACGATCTGTCTTCCCTTGTAGGTTAAGGACTATTTTTCCCTTCCTGCTTTTAGGATTCCTTCCTTGTCTGTGTATTTTGTGAATTTGACTATGATATGCCTTGGCAATGGCTGGCTTTTGTTGAATTTAATGGGGGTTCTCTGTGCTTCTTGGATTTTGAGGTCTGTGTCCTTCCCCAGATTAGGGAAGTTTTCAGCTATAATTTTTTTGAATAAACCGTCTGCCCCCTTTTCTCTCTCTTCATCTTCTGGGACTCCTATGATATGAATGTTATTATGTTTTAATAAGTTGCTGAGTTCCCTAAGTCTACTTTCATGATCCATTACTTTTCTTTCCCTCTTCTTTTTTTTATAAAGATTTTATTTATTTATTTGAGAGAGAGATAACAAGAGAGAGCATGAGCAGAGGGGAGAAGGAGAAGCAGACTCCCCACTGAGCAGGGAGCCCAACATGGGGCTCGATCCCATGACCCTGAGATCATGACCTGAGTTTAAGGCAGATGCTTAACCGACTGAGCCACCCAGGCACCCCTTTTTCCTTCTTCTTTTCAGATTCGTTGTTTCCCATAATTTTATCTTCTCTATCACTGATGCACTCCTCTGATTGGTCCGCCCTCATTTTTAGGGCCTCCACTTGGGATAACATCTTGGGTATAGCATTGTTAATTTTGGCCTGACTAGATTTTAGTTCTTTTATTTCTGCAGCAAGGGATTCTCTAGTGTCTTCTATGCTTTATTCAAGCCCAGCTAGTATCCTTATAATCATTGTTTTAAATTCTAGTTCAGGCATCTTACTTATATCTGTATTGATTAAATCCCTGGCTGTGAGTTCTACTTCCCATTCTTTCTTTCGGGGTGAATTTCTCTGTCTCATCATTTTCTCCAGAAAAGAAAAGAAGGAAAAAAACAAAACAAAACAAAAAACAAGGAATAGGAAAACAAACAAACAAAAAAACCTATATCCTGGGTGCATTTTGGCCTGCTTGTTAATAAGAATCTCGATCCCAAAATAAATAAATTAATTAATAATAATAAAATGAAAGTAAACAAAAAATAAAATATACATATGAAGTATATATAAATAAAAATTTTTAAAAATTAATAAAAATTTTAAAAAGGAAAAAATTATAAAATAAATGAAAATAATAATAAAGAATAAAAGGAAAACGGAAACTAGATCCTGTTTTCCCTTAGAGCTTAAGCTTTGCAGCAGTCTATGATCAGTAGATTTGTTGCAAGCAAGTTGTTCATGCTGGTCTTCTGGGGGAAGGACTTGTTGTACTGATTCTCAGGTGGAATTGCACCAGTGGAAATGCACCTCCAGGATGCAGGGGGGTAGGACTTGGTGTAAGCACCTCCAGCCTCCACTAGGTGGCACTGTTTTGCTCCCTGAAGGCTTTCAGCGCTGACTGATGGGATGAATACGGTGGTGCCCAGCTCTCTACCCCTGGAGCTGAAAGTTCTTGTCCCCCATCTTCAATGAGCCCTCACAGAAGAGCAATCAATCACTCTTGTGTCCCTGATTTCTGTCAGAACCCTGCGTTCACCCTGCCTGTGTCTGAGCTTTTTTATCTCAGGCCTGCGACTGAGTTTCAAAACTCAGAGTTTTAGGGACTCCCATGGGGTGGACACACACTGTTCCTCTGGGGGAGTGTCTCACCATGCTTTTGCCATTTGCCAGCCTATTACAGGAAAGCAGTTACAGGACTTCACAGCAGTTCACAGTTTATTGCAAAACAGAACAGAAAGCCAGCACCATGGCTCAGCCAGTGTCCCTGCTCCTAAGTCTGGGAACAGTGCAGCACTCAAGCACCACCCAGTCTTCTTGCAACCCAGGGGATGCTCAGACCACAGTGTCCCACCTGGGATTCCACCCCACTTTGCCACCTGAGCACCTGTAAGCCAGGCACATCCCCCACTGTAGCAGACGTCTAAAAGTTCAGATTTTGCGCTCTGCTGCTTATAACACTTTGCAGTAGCCTCCGTAAGCAAGCTCCCTCTCCGTCACTGTATCCGCAGCTTTATCTCCCCCAATTCAATTCTCCGCATCTCCTACCTTCCAAAAGGTGGTCGCTTTTCTACTGGTAGACTTGCAGTTTTTGTTCTCGCAGACCTCCAATTTATTTCTTGGGTGTTCAGAATGATTTGATAATTATCTAGCTGTGTTTGAGGGATGAGACAGGCTTAGGGTCCCCCTAATCCTCTTGTCATCTTAACTCCTCCTTCCACACATACATTTGAAAACACCAATGTTACTGCTAAAAAGAGATAGTTCTATTTTTACTGACATTGAAGGCTTGCCACAAATATTAAGTAAAAATCCACTGCAAAACATACATTATGATTCCATTTGTATTTTTAACATATAAGTACAGACATGATGGATGGATGGATGGATGGATGGATGGGAGGAAGGAAATATTTTATACAGGCATGGAAATGTCTGGAAAGAGATACAAATTTAATATTGTTACCTCTGGGGAATGGAATGTGGAAGGAGAACAGAAGACTTATGTATTATTTTTGTTGGGTCAAGTAATAAAAATGTAGTCAGATCCCTAGTCACACCAAAGTTTCTAAAGTAGGTAAGAAAGAAATTCAGAGGAAATCAAAAGGGAATGGCCAGAGACTGGGTAAAATACATTTTAGAGTTTCCACAGCGAAGGGAGGAGAGAGAGAGAAGGGTGATTAATGGGTTCAAATATGGAAAAGAGATCTACTAAAAACAAGGAGAATTAAGTATGTTAACAGAAAATGAGCATGAACAGATAATTCTTGAAGGAAGAAGATCAATCAGATGGCCAGAAGATGTAAAAAAGAAAAACTTTCACTCTTACTGGTAATGAAAATGTTTTCATGCATGCCTATCAATTCAGCAAAATTTTTAAAAGACAGTATTCAATTTTAAAAAGGGAAGATGTAAGAGGTACTCTCATACTTTGTTGGCAAATGTAAATTGGTAAAACCTGTTAGAGAAAGCAATGCAACAATGTGATTTCTAAAAAATTAAACTTCATTGAACTTACCACAATTGTGATGAAATCACTACTTATGTGATACATTAACACATACCTCTCCTGCTGAAGTAAGTTCCATGAAGAAAAGGCCATGGTCTTCTTCTCCACTATATCTCCCAAGTACTTCACCTAGAAACTGGCACATTCTAGGCCCTCAGTAAATCAACCCACGCCTTCTGGTAAGTTGCAAACCATAGTTTAAGGACACTGATACTAAAGCTATTCTGATGCCTGAATTAATAGAGCTACAAACAACAAACAGTACAAGATGCCATGAAAATTTTCCATCTCTTAAGAATTACTCAAGTTCAAAGTAGAATTAGTCACACATATGGGTTCCACAGGGTTCCACCATTTCAGCTATTCCACCAGCACTGTCCAATCTCCTGCCCTCTTATATTTCTGTCACAGCTACCCAGAAAAATCCCCAAACCAGATCATGGACACTCTGTTTCTACACCTGGACTGATGAGTGCTGCTGGAGAGAATGGATACAGGATTCTGTGACTTGGGGTGGAGACAAATTCAAGTTATCCAAGCCTTTCTTGGCTCACTATGATGTGGCCATTTGGATGACAGGCCTCTAAAAAGCTCTTCTTTTCATCCCTCTCAAATGCTATCCCAATCCCTCAGCCCTTGCATGAGATGGGACCTTCCTCACAATCTTGTCCTTCCACAGTTCCTTCCTTCTCCACAGCTTCATCAATCCTGCCCCTTTCCCTCCTGTCTCAATAGAAAAGCAAACTCCCTTTCTCTAAGGCCAGTCTTTTCACCTTTTTCACTCTGGAGCCCCCACCCTTCTGCTTCCTCAGCAACTATGTATCATCAAGCTCTATGCCATCTCCATATAAATGGGCTCATCTCCTATATTTAAAACTAAAAAAAATTAACAAGATGGTCTTGTTCCTTGTGCACAACTGTCTATAAGAAACACCCTTTCCTTTCCATTGTAGCCAAGCCTCTTCAAAGTGTATATATCATATGCCTTATCAGGCCTTCTTCATGCTCACTCCCCAACCCTCTACAATCCCCCTTCTCTCCTGCTGCACTGATGCTGTCATTGACCTCCTAATTGCCAAATCTAATGAACATGTTTTTCAAAATGTTTTATAGCGTGTTTTATCTGATTATAAGAGGGGTACACAGCATGAACAAAGTTATGACATATGACAAGAACAAAAAAACTTGCACTGTGTAACAGGCAATGAATAAATATCCCTCATAAACACAGTGTTCTTACAAACAAATTAAATATATAACCCAAAAGAAAAATGTGCAAAGGATCTTAAAGAGCAAGTCTCAGGAAAAATGCAAATAGCTAACACACATGAAAAATTACTCAGCCGTACTAGTAATAAGAGAAATGCCAGTTAAATCAGTTAGATACTATTTTTCACCTATCAGACTGGCAAAAATTAGAAAGACTGTCCACCCTCAGCAAGGGCATGCAGAAAAGCACTCTCTGTGGTGAGAGCGTAAACCTTCCTGGATGTCACTCTGACAAAGCCTGATCACATTTTTTAATGTAAGTATCCTCTGACCCAACGATTCTACTAGAAAGCTATCCTACAGAAATATTTGTGTGGGTATATCCATATCTACATCCATTGTGGGCACTCTGTAAAGATGTTTATTGCAGCCTTGTGTTGCTTGGACTAGGGTAACAGGCAGAGGAGATGGAGGTATGTGGCAGAATATATGACACAGTTGGAAGATCAGGTCAATAAGACTTGCTGATGAATTGAATGTGGAGAGGCGAGAGAAGGGGAGGAATCAAGGGAGACCCCAGGTTCTCGGCTTGAGCAACTCAATGGATGATGGTGCCATTTTACTGAGATAGGGAAGGCTGAGGGAAAGGGCCAGAGACCTGAGAAGAATCAGGAGTCCTGTTTTGGCCACGTCACATTTGATATCTATTGGACATACATCCAAGTAGAGCTGTCAAATAGGCCATTGGATATATGAGGCTACAGCTTAGAAGAAAGGCTTGGGTCAGACACATAAATGGGGGAGTGGTGAGTGTATAGATAGATGGTATTTAAAGCCATGGGGCTGGAGGAGTGCTTCTAGGAAAATTTGGGATGGAAAAAAGTGCATGGACTGAGCCCTAGGTCACTCCAATGTTCAGAGGTTGAGGAGATAAATTTAGTAGAAGAGGAGGCTGAGCAGAAGTTTTTCAATACAAACTTGAGTTTTAAAGAAGTTAACATACATCAAATGGCAGGAAATCCCATACTTACCACCATATCAAGGGCCCAACTCCTTCCAAGCTTGTCTTTTAAGGAATTCTAGGGGTTTTTTTTCCTTTCTTTTTAAGATTCTATTCATTTATTTGAGAGGCAGAGAGCGAGAGAGAGCACGAGTGGGGCGAGGGGCAGAGGGAGAAGCAGACTCCCTGCTGAGCAGGGAGCCCCATACAGCTTGATCCTGGGACTCCGGGATCATGACCTGCGCAGAAGGCAGACAGTTAACCGACTGAGCCACCCAGGCACGCCCCCCCTTTTTTCTTTCTGAATATTTCAAACCACATTTAAACACAATCATATTTTTTTTTCTTTTTTATTCCATAGTGGTTTCTTCACACCACATAACTCTCCTCCTAGTATAAAACTAAACCAGTCAAGTACTACATACAATAGCACTCAACAGTGGCTTTTCCATAAAGCTTATAATCCAATAACCTCCTGCCCAAAAAGCTAAGGAAAATGTGAGGCCAGAAGCCAAATCTGTGCCACCTTAGATTCTTTTGGGCTCTTCATTTCCCTGTTACACAGCAACTTTCTCCAGCTTCTTACTGAGCCTGCCAAATGCCTGACAGGCCTGAAGAGCCTGACAATCCACATCCTCTCCTCTTAGTGCAAATCCCCCTTCCTACCAACAAGAAGCACGGCCTCTTTCCATTTTCACTTTAGAAGTTTCCATTCAGAGACCCATGCCTTAAAAAAAAAAGAGAGAGAGAGAGAGAGAGAGAGGAAGTACTTCCAACTAGGTCAAAGCTGGCATCAGAAATGCAATGCAGTCTCAAAGCAAAACTCAGCAGAAGGAAAGCTGTGTGGGAATTGAGCCTGGGGTAGGGTGACAGACTAGGGATACTTCCTTTCAGGTCCAGGAGAACACAAAAGAGTGCCAGTTCCTAGAGCGGTGATGTCATTCATTGATTCATTTCACAAAATAGCCACCTATGATGTGCCAGGCTCTGTTGTGGGTGCTGGGGTCTACTACTGGTAAATAAAACAGAAATCCCTGCCCACATGTAACTTACATTACGGAGGGGCGGAAGAGGGACAGACAATAAGAAAGAAAAATGAAAAAAAAAATACACAATATGTTACATTAGAGTAATAAGGTAGGGAAGGGGCATATAGAATGTTCAGGGATGGGGTTGCGAGTTTAAATAGTGTGGTTAAAAAATAATAAAATAAAATAAAATAAATAATAAATAAATAGTATGGTTAGGGAGGGCCTCGCTGAAGTGACATTTAAGTACTAACTCCTAGCCTTTGGATTTCAAGGGCCTCAGGAAGCCGTTTTGTGGCCTTCATTTCTACTACCACCAGCCCTCAGGCCCTTAAAGGCCTGGTATCTCCAGCCTAGCACAAATATTTGTTAATCTCGCTCATACCTAAGAGAAAGGGAGCTCCAAGATCCAGACCTTGCCCTTAAAAGAGGTTACAGCCTTCCAGGTGGAAAAACAACTAAGAGAGATGTTAAGGGCTTTCCTGGGGTGTAAACAAAGTGCTTTAGGACAGGATAACTGGTAAATGTGGCTTGGGGTAAGGAATTGTGTGTTCACTAAGGTTGTCCCAAAGAAGAGGCCCTGAAAGCTCAGTCTTGAGAGGTGAATAGGAGTCAATGGCAGGAGAGTGGGTTTGGGAGTCCAGTTCGCTTTTCAGGAAAAATAAACAGTTGTAGCAAAGGACCAGAGATGGGATCGGTGAGGATATTTTCTCTTCCGCACTGTCGCTGCCAAAGGTACTCCATCCACCCCACGATAAAACAAGCACACACTCACCCTCGGGCTCTCTGGGCTGGCTGTTGGGAAATCCTTATCACTTACCACACCCTCATCTCTTCCTTAGCCAGCAGGGAAGGAAGAAGTTGAGTCAGACGCACATCCCTAGAAGCCAGGGTTACCCTCTCTTAACTTTGGGACAATTACTACCAAGCTGAGAGCCCCAGAGGCTTCATTCAGCTGGGTACACTCAGGGTGGTGTGCTTATCGTAATAATGTGGCAATTGGCCCCCTGTGATGTGTTGAAGAGGGTAAGCTATCAGTGAGGTAAGGGGTCCCAAGTCTCTGCAGCACATCTGAAATGGAGTCAAAGACCAAAACTCATGTTTCAGCTTGGAAGGGAAAATTTTAATCACTTAGTCCTCCCCTGTGAGCTATTTATTTAGTGTTCCTAAAATCTAAGACAGCAGAAGTGGTGGGACAGGGGATAGGAACACAAGCTCTGCCCAGTTCAGCCGCTCATCAGTTGGGCGATTTGGGGCAAGGCGCTTAAGCTCTGAGTTTCCTTTCCATCAAAATATGGTTATAACTGTAGTGCCTACCACGAAGAGTTATCATGAGGGTTATATGAGATAACTATGTAAAGAACTTATCATAGTACATGGCTCAATAGATCTTAACAACCATTATTAGTAGCATTAACAGGGAGAGCTCAGAGAGCATCAACCAGAATGCCACATACACGCACTGACCAATTATCCCAGGATAGGCCTCCAAGCTCCATTTCACTGCTCTGACCTAAAGTGAGGCACCTAAAATTGTGTTACCAGAAATGTTATCCCCTGCCAGAAGTCTCACAAGCCAAGCTGATGGTCTTTTTCTACTTGGATTTCCAGCAGGTGTTAAAAAAAAACAAACTACAACTACAACAAAAAACTTCATCCGGGGGCCTCAACTTTGTTGCATTAAACATCGTCCTCTCCACAGCCCAGTGGAGTAAACACATGAGGTTATTAACACCTTAATATCAATGGGTTTATGAGGAGTGGGGGTGGGGAGCTGAAAGAACAGAAAAGAAGCCAGCTAAAAATAGAAGGTCCAGGATGCAGTGAAGATTAATTTCTGTCACAAACGCACAAGGTCTAGGGTTAACCCTGCCAAAAGCAATATTCCGGAATGCTAGATCCTCTGGTCCTGAAGAAGCAGGGTATTCGTTCACCAGAATTATAACCAAACGTTTCCACCGCCACAAAAACAAAACAAAACAAAACAAAACAAACAAAACAAACACCCAACCATCTCATTCAACTTTGGGGGGCTGGAGGAACATGTTTTCTGGCCCTTTACAAACCATCACTGGGGATAAGAGCATTCTGTGCCCCTTCTGAGGGCTCTGGGGACCCTCTTCCAGGAGCAAACCGCCGACGCCTGCTTGAAGGGTGGCAAGATAAAGCAGTTCAACACCAGAGCACACAGCTGGGTCCCCAGCCCCAAGCGCAGGGGGAGCCCACTGAGGCAGGACTCGCAGCCAGCCGGCCTCCAGCCTTTACCTTTGGCGGACCTACGGAGGCCAGAGAAGCTGACGCCGCGAGGTCCGAGGTCCGGAAGCAGTGCGAGACTGAGACCCGGCGCGACGGCCAAGCGCAGAGAGAGGAGCCACCGAAAAGGTGACTCGACGTCTCTGAGAGTGCAGTTCCCGCTCGGAGCTCGGCCCCACCCGCCCCCAGGGCCAGCTCGGGAGGGGCTCCAGCTGGGGCTGGCGGGAAAAGCTGAGCCACTCTGCGTTGAGGCGAGACCCCGAGGAGGCAGAGCCCAGAGGGGTACAGCCCCCGTTAGCGACCAGTGGGCCAGGGAAGGGGCCAGAAGAGGCCCGAGGACACGCAAACTGGCGGGGAGGGACCGCCCCAAGCAGACAGGAGTCAAAGTGTGGGGGGTGCGGTCCAGGGAGGCCGACAAGGGAGAGGGGACAGGCGGTCAGCTAGGGAGAAGGAAAGACTGGGAGAGCGGATAGGCGGGTAGAGAAGGACGCGGGTCCCTGAGATAGGGGTGGGGGGTGCTGAGGGGCCCAGGGGGGAGCCCGGGACCGAGGGCGAAGGGGCGGCCGCTGGCCGCGGACATACCTGTCACCTGCAACAGGTGCCGCGAGAGAGTGAGGCGTTCCAGTGCGGGATTCAAGGGAGGGTCTCCGGCTCCGAGAAGGCGGCAATCCTGCTCAGGCGGCCGGCCCTACTCACCCTCCCGGGAGGCGGAAAAAGCTGCAACTTTCCCTGGAGCGGGGAGGAGCTGGACTCTTAAAGGGGCCGCACAGCTCTCCGGGCCCCTTCGTAGGGAACCGCGCCACCCGAATGGGTGCTCTGAGAGCCAAAGACTTAAGTCACTGGAGGGATGCCTCCCCAGGTTAGGAAAGGGAGCTTAAGGGCTGAGGATAGGGGTCTAAGACTGGACGTGGCCCCCTTTTCACTTCCATCTGTGGTCACTCAGATGATAAATCTCCTGCGTCTTCCTCTTAGCTGAGCCAAAAGTTGTCAAACTGTCGTGTACTTATAAGATGAAGACTCTAGACCATATGATTTGGGAAGATAAAATATGATACCATTCTGATCCTTTAACTTTCAGGCAAATAAAAGTGGCAAATAAAAAGTGTCTGTCTAGGGGCGCCTGGGTGGCTCAGTCGTTAAGCATCTGCCTTAGGCTCAGGTCATGATCCCGGGGTCCTGGAATTGAGCCCCACATCGGGCTCCCTGCTCAGTGGGAAGCCTGCTTCTCCCTCTCCCACTCTCCCTGCATATGTTGCCTCTCTCACTGTGTCTTTCTCTGTCAAATAAATAAATAAAATCAAAAAAAAAAAAAAGTATCTGTCTAAAATAGAAATGTTTGGGGCAAAAGACATAGACTAAATTCACACACAGACACAAATGTTTAAAACATTCAACTCACTAGTAATCAAGTAAGAGCAAATTAAAACAATAATGAGATTCTTTGGCAAAGTTTTTGTTTGTTTTATTCACATTTGATGACAAAAACAAAGCGCTTTCATAAATTGCTCGTAGGAGTGCGTGCTGCTTAAAAACCCTTTTAGAAGGCATGTGAGCAATATATATCATTAGGCTTTAAAATGTTTATATCTACCCAGTAATTGTAGATTCCTGTCCCCCTCTCTCCCTCCCTCCCTCTCCTTCCCTTCTTCTCATCAGCCATTAACCATGCTCAATTAAACATGCCCAAGTCTGCCATCTTAAAAAAAAAAAATCCTCTTTACAAACTAGGTACTTCTCTAGCTCCTCTTTATGGGCAAATCTATTGAAAATGTACTTTGCAGGTACATTTGCAATCTCTATTCTCTTCTTCTCACTTACCAGTTTGGCGTCCTTCCCCAACACTCCACTGAAACTGTGCTCAACAAAATACCCAACCAATGAATGACCCCCATGTCAATAAATCTATGTAAATAAATAAAATAGAGGGGACATTTTTAATCATTATCTTGTTTGACATCATCCCTACGTTTAATGCTGTTAACTATTTCCTCCTACTTGAAAGTCTTCCTGTGGCATTTATAATGCCATACTCTTGCCTTTCCTCCTATGCTTTTGCCCTCTCCTCAGAATAGCTTTGTAGACTCCATTTCTGCTATCTAACCTCTGAATGTCAGACAGACTCAGACCTAGGCTGCATATATTCTCTCCCTAAATGATCTCTTTCACTCACTTGGCTTTAATTACCATGTATATGGCCACAACTGTAATTTTATAGCTCTATCCAGACCTCTTCACTGAAATCTGTGTTCTTGACATCTCCATTTGGATGTCTTGCGGAAACCTCAAATTCAACACATCCAAAGCTGAACACACCATATTTTCTCTTAAATTTGCTCCTCCTCCAGTGTTTCCTATCTCAGTAAATGATAGCATGCCACCCAAGGCAGAAACCTGACACCTAACATAGTACCTGGCACATAGTAGGCCCTCATTAGTATTTATATAATGCGTGAATGAATGTGTCCTCAGGAAAACAGATGTACACAAACTTTTTGTACAACTATGTTAATCCTAGTATTAGTTAGAATAATAAAATACTAACCAAAAAACCTCATGATTCAATGGTTAAGTAAATTATAGTGTAGTCATAAAATGGAATATTATATAGCTAATGAAGCTGACATTTACACATAGCTTATGACAGGAAAATGCTCATGCTCTAATATTAATTGAAAGTAGGATACAACATTTAATATAAACTATGATCACAATTAATGAAATGGATCGATACGCATGGGAAACAGAACAAAATATGCAAAATACTAGTACTGGTTGTCTCTATGTGGTAGAACTAAATGAATTTTTTGTTTTCCTCCTACTTTTCTGTATTTTTCACCTTTATTATAATGAGAACTGTATGGCTTTGATAATATAAATAATTATTTTTGAAAAATCTTGGAGGGGCACCTGGATGGCTCGGTAGGTTAAGCATCTGCCTTCTACTCAGGTCCTAATCTCAGGGTCCTGGGATTGAGCCCTGCCTCCCCTCGGGCTCCCTGCTTCTCCCTCTCTCTCTGCGTGCCGCTCCCCCTGCTTGTGCTCTCTCTCTCTGTCAAATAAATAAATAAAAATCTTTTAAAAGATAAATAATAAAAAATAAAAATAAAAAATCTTGAAAAAAATATCATTTTTTAAAAATTTATTTGAGAGAGAGAGAAAGCACCCCCCTGAGCGAGTGGGGGGAGGGGCAGAGGGAAAGAAAGAGGGAAAGAGTCCCACTGAGTGTGGAGCCTGACTTGGGGCTCCGTGTCACGACCCATGAAATCACGACCTAAGCCAAAACCAAGGCTTAACCAGCTAAGCCACCCAGGCACCCTGAAAAAAAATCATTTTAATCCTAGCAGACAAAACAGTGAAATTTAGCTCCCAGGTTCTACCCAAAGTTTTCTTCCATATTTTAGCCCTTCAGTACCCTGTGCACAGCCTGAAGTGTGATGAGGGCCACTTCAAAAAGAAAATTCTTTTGTTCTGTCTAGCTTTGCCAACTCAGCCCTCAGGGCCCCTGTGCTCAGCCCTAGGCTTTGCACATGCTCCATCTCCCTAACCTGGCCTGTGGGAATGCAGACCAAGTACTTTTCTGCTCCTTTTTTGCTGGTGGTGCTTAGCAGAAGCTGGAAACACTCTCAGCCAGGAGGGACTCCAGAAGAAATTCAGTCCAATCCCCTTATTCCTCAGCAAAACCTCCAGATATTATTTTATGTTTTTATTTCTACCTCCGCAGTTTCTCACTCTCTAAGGTCCACCTCACTAAAGAGGATGTGAGGATCTGACTCTTTTACTCTAAGACAGTCTCACTGGACCAAATGCAAATACACAGAGAAAGATAAACATAAACAATGAACCAAAACAAAGTTAGGCATTGGCCTGTTTGCACAGACTCTGTACTGTCCACTTCCGTTTGATCCTCCTTGCTTGTCACAAGGATTCTGTGCTCAAATTCTTATAACCAAATATCGTGAGGGATCCAATGCCAAGCAAACCCATGTTGTAGCACGTATCAGAATGTGTTTTTAAGGCTGAATAATACTCCATTGTATGAATATACCACATTTGTTTATCTATTAATCAGTTGATGAGCATTTGAGTTGTTTCCATCTTTCAGCTATTTTGAAAAATGCTGCCATGAACATTGGTGTACAAGTATCTGTTTGAGTCTCTGCTTTCAATTCTTTTGGCATATACCTCCAAGTGGAATTACTATATTATGCGGTAATCTTATATTTAGCTTTCTAAGGAATTGCCAAACTGTTTTTCAACAGCAACGCACAAGGATTCCAATTCCTCCATAGCCTCACAAAAACTTGGTATTTTCTGGGGGGGTTTGTTTCTTTTGTTTTTTTGTATAATAGCCATCCCTAATGAGTGTGAAGTAGTAGCTCATGTTGTAAATCAAAATGATTTACATTTTCCCTAATGGCTTGTGATGTTGATCATCACTTCTTGTGTTTATTGGTCACTTGTATATTTTCTCTAGAGACATATCTATTCAAGTCCTTGGCCCATTTTTTAATTGAAGTGTTGTTGTTGTTGAGTTGTGGGAGTTCTTTACATATTCCGGGTATTAATCCGTTATCAGATATACCCTTTGCAAATATTTTCTCCCATTCTGTGAGTTGTATTTTCATTCTCTTGATAGTATCTTTTGATGTGCAAAACTTTTTAATTTTATTTTTTTTAACTTTTTAATTTTAATGAAGTTCAATTTACTTGTTACGTTGTTGTTGTCTGTGCTTTGGTGTCATATCCAAAAAAAAAAAAAAAAAATCATCGCCACATCCAATGTCTATATGTTTTTCTCTAATAGTTTTATAGTTTTAGCTCTATGTTTAGGTTTTTGATCCATTTTGAATTAATTTTTGTATATGTTGTAAAGTAAGGGTCCAATTTCACTCTTTTGTATATGGATATCAAGTTTCCCATCATCATTTGTTGGATAGACTGTCCTTTTCCCATTATCTTGTTATTTTTTTAAAGATTTATTTATTTATTTATTTGAGAAAGAGAGAGAGAACATGCGTGAGCAGGGGGAGGGGCAGAAGGAGAGGGAGAGAGAGAATCCTCAAGCAGACTCCCCACTGAGTGTGGAGCCTGAGGGGCAGCTCAATCCCAGGACCCTGGGATCATGACCTAAGCAGAAATCAAGAGTTGGCCGCTTAAACAGCTGAGGCACCCAGGCACCCCTTCCCGTTATCTTGTTATTTTAAATGATGAACATCAAAGGACATTTTCATAGTTTTGAAAAATAATGAATAATACTAAAATTGACTATATTTTTAGACTGCATACCATAAAATTTCCGTAAATACGTGATTATCACAAAATTTAGACATTGCAGGGCAATGCAAACACGAACTCATGGAATATTATCCTATGTATAGTATGTAAGCTCCTGTCCCATAGTGAATGACTGGATTCAATGAGTTGTTCGATTTTGCCACATTGAGGGAGTTCTGGCTAGTGCAAACTAGTAAGATGGAGATTTTCCTCCGCCCCTCAGTATTGAGCAATTGCTCTTTTATAAAAGTGTTAAAGATTTCAATAATACATAAATATAGAGAGAATAATATAATAAGGATATGCCCACTAGCCAGCTTTAGAAATAAAGTATCACCACTGCAACTGAAGCCTTCTGTAGACACCTCTACCCTGAGGTTTTCACTGTTTCACTATTCACCAGATTTGATCTTGAGCTTTTCCATGTATATCTTTATACATTTACTACATATCTGTCTATCCTTAAATTATATATAGTACTTTACATAAACAGTATCACCCTGTATGTACCGCAAAAAAATCAGGCTTCCTGACAGAGCAAATTTAGTACACTAGTGGTCTACAGTGAGTATATGGTATAAAAAGTAGATTCAGTCTCTTATTCAGTCAAGATTAGGGTCTCTCCACTTCCACACTATTGATATTTTGGACAAGATAATGTTTTGTTGTGGGGAGCTATCCTGTGCATTCTAGGATGTTTAACAGCATCTCTGGCCTCTACCCACTAAATGCCAGTAGTGACAACCGAAAATGTCTCCAGATATTGCCAAATGTCCTTATTTGACAACCACTGGCCAGATGTACTGAGCACCCATTATATGTGAAGAACTCTAGTAGGCGCTATGGGAAAAAAAGAAAATGAATAAACACTGACAAAAAAGTCCCTTATTCAAAGAAATGTGTTGAGCATCTACTATGTGCAAAGTATACCGTGCTAGGCTGTAGGATTTTGGTGACCCTTTCCTCAAGGAGTTCACAGTATATTGTGTGGGGTGGAAGGAGGCAGAAAACCCATAAAATTATAATACAGTGTGGTAAGTACAAAGCTGGGGAGATGCACAGGATATGCACAGGAGTACTGAGGAAGGCTACTTATACCATCCTTGTGGGGAGTGGTCAGTGAAGGGTCCTTGGAAAAAGTAATAGCTTCTTTGAATCTTAAAGGATGAGTAAGACTAAGCTAGACCAAAAAGGAGTTGCAAGCATAATAGCATAAGCAAAAACTAAAAGGCTAGAAATACCAGGTCTATGCAAAAGAAGTAAGTACAAAGAAGTTGGTGTTGTTGGAGCATAAAGTATAAAGAAAAAATGATAATAGATGAGGCTAGAAAGATGGTGCATTAGTTTGCTAGACCTACTGTAACCAAGTAGCACAAAGTAAGTGGCTTAAACAACAGAAACTTACTGCCTCACAGTTTAGGAGGCTAGAAGTCTGAGATCAAGGTGCAGAGTTAATTCTTTCTGAGGGCTGTAAGAATCTGTTGCATGCCTCTCTCCTAGCTTCTGGTGGTCTGTTGACAATCTTTCGAATTTCTTGGCTTGTGGAAGCATTACCCTGATCTCTGCCCTCATCTTCACGTGGCATTCTCCCTGTGTGTGTGTCCCTGTGCCCATATTTCCCCTTTTTATAAAGATACCAGTCATATTACATCAGGGCCCACCCAAATGACTTCATCTTAAACAATTATATCTGCAGTGGTCCTATTTCCAAATTATAATACATCCTGAGGTACTGGGGGGTTAGGACTTCAACATACGAATTTGTGGGGAGTGGGGCCACACAATTTAACTGGTAACAGATGGGTAGAGATTAGAATCTGTTAGCTTTATGAGTCATGTTAAGAAATCTGGACTTTATTCAGTGGATAATTATAACCATTCAAGGAGCCTTGGAGTTCTCTACTCCATTATTATTGGTGACATCACTCAAATCATTCTTCATTCTTTTTATATGGCTGAATTATAGTCCACTGAATACTCCATATTTTGCTTATCCAGTCATCAGTCGATGGACATTTGGGTTCTTTCCCCATTTGGGCAATTATGAATAATGCTTATATAAACATTCATGTATGAGATTTTTTTGAACACATGTTTTCAAATCTCTTGCCTATATACCTAGGAGTGGAATAGCTGAGTCATATGGTAACTCTGTGTTTAACCTTTGAGGAATCACCAAACTGCGTTCCAAAGTGGCTGCACCACTTTACATTCCTACGAGCAATGCATGAGGGTTCCAATTTCTCCACGTCCCCAAAGACACCTGTTAGTACTGGTCTCTTTTATTATAGACATCCCAGTGGGTGTGAAGTAGTATCTCATTGTAGTTTTGATATGCATTTCCATAATAGGTAATGATGTTAACCATCTTTCCATGTGCTTACTAGTGATTAGTGTATCTTCTCTGAAGAAATGTTTATTCAGATCCTTTGTCTATTTTTTAATTTGGTTATCTATCTTTTTATTACTGAGTTATAAGAGTTTTTTTTATACATTCCACTTATACTTTTGTAAAGAGAGAAGGGGGTGGGAGGAAAGGAGAAGAACATTCTTGGGGAAGTGGCATGGAGTTAGAAGCAGATGTTCACAGCAGATTTTGTTGTTTGATTCAAGAGGAGAGTACAGGTCAATGGAAAATGTACTAAATTGTATTGAGGCTGCGTCCTTTGTGTTTATGGACAAAATTAAGTAAGTGCAGGACTGGTTTGCTCTTTGGAGGTTGATAATGCAGGGTTAAAAACTTTAAGACCTATTCAAAGATTTATTCTGAGTGGTTATTCATTTTAATAAAAGCTTCTCTGGGGAAAAAACACCATCACTTACCAGGATATGAAAGCAAAAGATAGGGGTTCATTGTTACAAAATGTACTGACTGTATTTTAGCTTTATTTCCCTTTGACATTCTAGCAATGTTTGACACTGTTGCCCACTCCTTCCTTGTTAAATTTTCCTCTCCTATGGTTTCTGGAACATCACAGCCTCCTGGTTCTCCTATCCCTCTGCCTATCTGTCTTAATCATCTCAATCCCCATTTTCTCTGTCCACATCTTAACATTTAAGGCTTGAATATCACATTAATTTATTCGGAAGAAGTCTGAGAGCACTAACATTTATTAGTGCCTCTGATATGCACTGTTTTAGTAGATGGAAATGCAGCAGTAAACAAAAAAGATCTTGTGCACATGGAGCTTACATTCTAAGCCAAAGAAAAATAAGCAATAGCACTAATAGCAAACACACATAGTACTTATTATTACTCTAAATACTGTTTTAAGGTATGAATCTAAGATACACATGCACATTTAGTCCTCACAAAAATCCTATTATTATTCCCATTTTACAAATAAAGAAACTGAGGCACAGAGAGATCAAATGGTTAAGTCAAGATCTGAAGTCAGACAGTATAGCTCCAGAGTCCATGTTCTTTTTTTTTTTTTTAAAGATTTTTTATTTATTTGACAGAGAGAGACATAGCGAGAGAGAGAACACAAGCAGGGGGAGTGGGAGAGGGAGAAGCAGGCTTCCCGCGGAGCAGGGAGCCCGACGCGGGGCTCGATCCCAGGACCCTGGGACCATGACCTGAGCCGAAGGCAGACGCTTAACGACTGAGCCACACAGGCGCCCCAGAGTCCATGTTCTTAACTAGTACTCTATACCGCCTCTCAGCGATAAACAAATACACCAAATAGGACTTGCTAAGAGGTGGCCAAACTGGTGTTTCAATTATCATTCTTCGCCATTCGACTCCAGTTTATATAGAAGTCTAGAGATTAATTGGAGGAAGGAAAAGAGGATTTTTTGAAGGGAATTCATGGAAGTAAAAGCACTATGGTTCCTCTCCTCGAGCCGAGCAAACACGTCCTAATTAAACCTTTCAAAAGGGGAGACTGGCATCTTACTTCCAGCCTGAAGGCTTACTATGCTACAGAAATTTTTAGGCCCGCCTGTGTTGCCACTGAAGTAGAAAGAGTTCATAAGAGAACCTCACCTATGTCCTGTGGTGTCTGAGAAGATAGAAACTTATGCTTGACTGTTACTTGAAAAAGTCTAAAGACAGAAGCCTGGTTGAAGTTTTTCACAGTGGCAGGGCAAAGAAAAGTATCTAGACTTCCAAGGGACCATGTTTTCTACCGACCAGATAGTTTCCTCTGAGTGTAGCTGGCAACTCTAGCAGAAGAATGATGATCTCATGAGAAGAAAGTTGTGTGGGAAAACAGTCAGAGGATACACTGTTCCCATCATGGCATGGTTTGGGTAAAGGTCCCCACTAGGAGGATATGGAGTGAAGGAGTCTCTAAAGAAACCACAAAAGCACAGCACAATAAAACCAGTATTTGGACATCAACCTCACAAAGGGTATTGATAGCCAGATTACACCAGCTTCAGTGAATTAAGCCTCTCACTTTCCCTTTAAGACTCACTCTCCCTACCCACCCCACTCTTCAACCCTAGTGGAGCCAGAAGCAGCAGAGCAAGTAGGGGAGGAGGTGCAGAAAGGAGAGTGAAAGAATAGTCACTTTTTTTCCACTAGAGAACTGTGGGATCTCTAATCAAGCTGCACTGGAGGTTGGGGGCTGGAGAAGAAGCTTTAAATTGAATGTGAGATGGAAATTTTTATTCTGAATGGTTGAACTTTTTAATGCCCGTGAATTAAACTGTTGTAAACATCTGGAAATAACCAACAAAGCAAATGGGTTACATACAGAACAAAGGATCGCGATTGTTATTTAAAAAAACAAAAATAAAAATGCAGGATAAAGCAATAGTGATAGGGGTGATATTTTATACACTCAAGGAAAGACTCTTAGAGGAGGCGACACAAATGAAGAAGTAAGCCATGGGAATATCCTTGCCCCCATCTCTTTTCACATGTTCTCCTTAGATATCTCATTCATTCCCATGGCTTCAAATTCCCCTGGTGACTCTCAATCTTGTAACTCTACCCTAAATTTTCTCCTGATCTTCAGACACATATATTTAATGCCTACCGAATATCCCCACCTCAACGATCACAACCACTTCAAATTCAACTTTTCCAAACTGAAACTTCATCTTCTTTCCAAACTTCTGTCGCCAATGTTTTCCATCCCAGTGAATAGCACTGTAATCAACCTAGTAGCACAAGCCAGAAACTGTCCTCCTATCTAATTAGTCCCCAGATCTGTTGTTCTCACCACCTAAATAGGTCTTGATTTCCATGCCACTGCCATTACTCAGGCCGTAATCACCTGGACTACATCAATAGACTCCTAACTAGTCCCCCTACTTCCAATCGATTTTCCACACTGCTGCCGAAGTAATCTTCCCGAAATCCAAATTGGATCATGGAGAAACTCAGTGACTCCTGGTAGTTCTCAGAACTGAGTCTTTAACATGGCTTAGAAGGACTTTCAAGATCTGCTTCTTATCTATCTTAATAATCCTTCTCTTCCCACCACTCCTTGTCCTTGAGCGCTCTTCTCCCAGTCAATCTAAATGATTTGCATTTCCCTACAAACCCCAAATTCTTTTACATCTTTTCCATCCTCCCTTTATCTTCTCCATGCTAATACTTACTCATTCTTCAGCTCAAATGTGATCTCTTCTGGAAAGCCTTCCCTGCACTCTCTAGGATGGGTGCCCCTCCTCTAGCACTCATTCCAGTGTTCTCATTGTTCAAGTGGCTGCTTCTCCCACTAAAATGTGAGCTCCTCAAAAGCAAAACATATGTCTTATGACTCTTTGTATCCATGAGGCCTGGCATATGAACTAGGTTCTCTTTCTAAATCTAGACTGTTCCTCTGCCTAAACTCTTATTTCCCTCATTCTTCCTTGTCCTTTGAATTTCTGATCATTCTTAAAGATTTCATTTGTCTTCCCCTATAGGATGTTTGTATGCCAAACAGCTAGCTGATGTGTTTCTCCTAAGACTGGTAACAATGTTAACCCCCATCCCCAGGGGACATTTGACAACTTTTGGTTGTCACAACTCAAGGAAGAGATATTACTCACATCTAGTGGGTGGGTAGAGGCCAGGGATGCTGCTAAACATCCTATAGTGCACAGGACAGTCTCTCACAGCAAAGAAGTATCCAGCTGAAAACATCAATAGTCCTGAGGCTAAGAAAACCCTGCCTGAGGACAAGCAAAGCCCTTCGACTATAATGTAATTTCTAGCTTTGTTAACTTGTGCTGAATTACAGAGCTGCCTATGAAATTCAGTCCTGTCTTCTGGGGTCTAAGATAATGAGGAGGAGGAAAAGGAAGTCATAAAGATAAAGTTCTTGTGGGCTGGGGTTTCACTTGGTCTTGCTGGATGAGCAAAAGTACATTTGAATGTACGCTAAAACCCATATTTGGAAAAATGCTCACTTATGGGGAGATGGACCATTCTACAAATGGCCCAAAGGGCTTTAACTAAATTCAGAGAACGGTTTAGAGCCACTGTTTTTGACTCAAGCTAAACACACTAGACAAACTTCTGTACAAGTGGAAAAGGAAAGAGAAATGAGCATTTGTTGAGCTATTTTTATAAAGTGCTTTATGTGCATTATCTCTTTTAATCTTCACAATAGCACTATAAATTAAGTAGTTTTATTATCTCCATTCTACAGATGAGGAAGCTGTGGCTCAGAGAAGTTAGGTAACATTAATTCTAAGTGAATAAGTCCTTAAATCCAATGTCCTTCTATTAAACCATGCTAAGATGATTCAGTGCTCAAGGCACATAAAAATCAAGTTCTCAAGGCAGAAGATATCTTCTAATACATTCAACATTTTGTTTGCTTCTGTTAAACTTTAAAAGGAAAACAATATTCTGGCATCCACTCTAAAACCAGTTAGCCCTTTGTTTGATTCTTCATACTTGAGTAGGGCCCATCTTCCTTTGGTACATTTCCATTTGGAGGCACTATAGTCCAATAAGATCATGCCTGAGCTGGGAATCAAAAGACATGAACTCATAAAATTAATCATGTGTACTTGAAAAAATGAATATGGCATTTATCTCACTATTCCTTGGTTTCTCATCTACAAAATGATAAAGTTTGATTATGATAACAATAGGCTATGATAGATGTGATATATCCCACATATAGGCCTATCTAATGTGCGACTTCAGGGTCCCTTCTCAGGCCCAGACCCACTTCCTAGCCAAAGGCTTCTGGGATTCGGTCTGCCTTTCCCTCTTTCCAAAAGTGCTGTGATCCTTTCTATCCCCTCGGAGTTCTCATCAATATTCTCCTTCCCCCATTCTGTAGAGTGGGACACAATCTCAATACTCCAGAAAACAATCACAAGAGTTCTTTTTATGTAGTCTTTTATATCATTACTAAACTAATCCTTCCCTTACAGGGAGTGACTATTGGATGGGCCAGAATCAGAAGAAAGCAAGGACTGTACAACTTTGCTCTTGTTATTAAGAACACCACTGAAGACTGTTCTAGCACCATATATAATGCTTCACAGGAAGAGTGGTTTAGTCTCTGCTTCCTTCTCCTGAAATTCTCTTTGTTGTTCTTCTTGCACTCCTGCTTGACAATCTTGAGGCTCTTCTTAGTATGTAGCCAAAGGTCTGTGAGAATGAAGCTTGACAAAAGTAGATTTCAATTAGATGTGCAGGGAGTTACTAAGAAGCTTCAGCAAATTTGTTGAATCCTGGCACTCATTTTGAGCAAACAAGTTTACTGAGAGTCCACCCTTCCCAGATACCTTTCTATTTGAAGCTCAGTAAACTTACGACTATCTCACCTCAACATTAACTGAAAAGGTGCAACAAGATTTCCAAAAGACACATACTGGACTAGCAGAGTTAAAGTGAAGGTAGTCTTCTGTTTTTAAATAGGAAGATTGGTTCTCTCTGTACTTTAAGTCTTACAATTGGCCTATGACAGATTTTTCACATGGTATCTCTTTCTTTAGATCTTTTAAAAAGCAGATTCGTGGGGTGCGTGGGTGGCTCAGTCGGCTAAGCCTCTGCCTTCAGCTCAGATCATGATCCCAGGGATCTGGGATAGAGCCCCGCATTGGGTTCCCTGCTCAGCAGGGAGCCTGCTTCTCCCTCCCCCTCTGCCCCTTCCCCTGCTTGTGTTCTCTCTCTCTCTCTCTCTCTCAAATAAATAAATAAATAAATAAATATATTTTTTTAAAAAACAGATTCACAACAGGATCTGTTTAGAGTGAAACTAGGGGCTTGAAGAATAATAGAACAAGAAAGAAAGGACAAGCAAGAGGGACGATATATAAATTCCATCCTTCTGTGGCTACTGCTAACTCTCCAGAGGAGGAAACTAGTAGAAAGCTGATACTTCAGTTGCTCTGAAGTAGTGAGACAAATAGTCATAGGGGACATTACCCAGGAAGAAAATTTGTACATCAGCACCAATCAGCTAGCTCAGAGTAACTCCACTGTGCGTACATCTCTGCCTGTGTGGATTCCCCCTCTTTGTGGTCTATTTTATAGACCCAGCATAATTTATAAACTTGATGACAAAAGAGTTGATTATCTGGGGTCAGCATAACACTGAGCAGTGGAAAAGCAAATATAGGGGATAGGTACAAGATGTTCTACACATACATAATAGTGTAATTTCTTTTGAAGAGACACAGGAATCAAATAGCAGGGATTTTTGGCTCTTCGGATTCTCAGGGAAAACAAAATGACCTTGGCATCTAGAAAATAAGCTCCAGTTCTGAAGATTGAAGTTATTACCCACAATAAGATTAGATTCTGCCCTGTAGGAACACATTTGTGTTCTGCAGTTAATTTGGGATTAACCTTTTCAGGGCTGCTGAAGAATCAATTGGTTCTTAACCTCTCTCTCTCTCCCTGGGCAAGCTGCCTTAGGCTCTAGAGGTTTCCATGTATTCCAAAGGAGCTTTGTACAGGGCAGCCAGCTGTGTAACTGTGGCTTATTTACCCATGCTTCTGCTTATATTCCTCTGAGTGTGAGAACTGGAAAAAGCAGCCCCTCCCAGAGAGCACACAAGCCCAACCCAGCACAGCAGGACTTGGTGTGGGTGGGGTCCATCAAGTGCATCAAATATGACCGTCCAGAAAGGGGCTGATTTATGAAACCACTCCAGTCTGCTTCCTCCTCCACTGTGCTTCTCTTTTCTTCAATTGCCTCTACTTGTACACACTACCACAGATGGGGGAAATTGTAAAAATTCTAAAACCCCAAGAATTCAAGCTAGCACTGCTTCAGGAATTGTGGATGTTTTTAGGAAGTGTACAACTTAGTTTAAAAAGGTATTTATCGAAATGTTATCAGTGGTTATTTCTGTAGAGTGGGATCACTGGAAATTTGATTTTCTCTTTGTGGTTTCCTAAATTTTCCATCAGGGCCATGTATTACTTGTATAGATTTTTTAAACTTCTTTTTTTTTTAAAGTAACCTTCCTCTAGGAGTCATTTTTATTTCTCTGGTGCTCTATCTCCAAGCACTGTAGAACAGCCCAGAAAGTGTACAGAAAAACACCCACGTGGGGAGTTTTCCACTTCCAGCATTATTGTTATTTAATCATGGAGATAAAACAAAGGATGAAGATACAAACAGACTTTATCAGCAGGGCCCTGACAGCAAAATAATTCACTCAGATGGTCCAGATTAATAGAGTTTGTGAAAAGACTATTTACAGTGAGTGGTCAGAGTCACAGGAAGAAACAGCAGATAGTGACGTATGAGTGGGAAACCCTTACCATCCCTAGAGCCAAGGGGTCAGGGGAAGTAATAGAGTTACCAGAGCCCAGTGAGTGCCAGAACCATGGAAGAAGAGCCCAGTAGGTACTCCAGGAAGGTAGCTACTGCCAGAGACACAGAGCCAGAGCAGGGAGGGAGTGAGGGAGCGATACCCTGACCCCTCTCTCTTTCTACTATCTAATCTTTTACCATTTCTACCCCTTTACCAAACCCAACTACAAGCCAACATGCAAAAGAGCCAAGAATATACATACAGTCTACAGGGATAAACTTCCTAGATCACAGAATGAGGCTAGCAAGAGTAGAAATTGGACGGGAACAAGAGCAAAGAATAATCAGCAAGGTCTACCCTTCTTATCACTCAGAAGTGATTCCTGTCTTTTGTGCAAAGGAAGAACTCTCATCTCCAACACAGAGGAGACACAAAATCTATGCCACTATATCATCATGAGGTGGTGTTGATTCAATTATATTCCTATCTGGAACCTAAATTATAACATTAGCCATCACCAGTACTCTTCATCAAGGAAGCAAGGAAAAGGAAGTAAGAAAAAAAGATAACTGATTAACATAAAATATGGATAGCCTTTACAGTGCTTTCAATAAATACCCTGGGGCAGTTGTTAGACAAGATAGTATTTAGCCTCCTCTAGATCCACATTCTCCTGTGTTCCAAGTCCCTGAGGACAGTTAGATCCCAATATAGCACAAATTAGAGCGAGCCTATACCCCAACAGACTCATCAGACGTCACCAGCTTGTATTAGCAAGAGCACAGAAAGCATGTATGGAAGTGAGTTCTAAGGGTGTTGACCAAGAGGGAAGAAATGTAAGACTTAATAGGGTGAAATTCATTGATGTACTCACCCAAAGTGTTGGCTCAAGCACTAAGGTGTGTGGTAGTGGTCTGTTAAATGGGCTAATCAAAGCCTAGACTCACTGATTCATTTAAAAATTTTTGTGTCCTTCCTAAATTTATAATCCTGTGGTTCTTAGAAAAAATAGTTTCTTTCACTTGTGTTTTTATGGCAGTTTCCAACATTGTTTTATTGTCATGGATTTTTAGATTAAAGATTTTTTCCCCCTTCAAAATGTACTGGAAGGAGTAGTAGAGTTGGGAAGTTTGTTTTTTTTTTTTTTTTTTAAAGATTTTATTTATTTATTTGACAGAGAGAGACACAGCGAGAGAGGGAACACAAGCAGGGGGAGTGGGAGAGGGAGAAGCAGGCTTCCCGCCGAGCAGGGAGCCGGATGCGGGGCTCGATCCCAGGACCCTGGGACCATGACCTGAGCCGAAAGCAGACGCTTAACGACTGAGCCACCCAGGTGCCCCGAGTTGGGAAGTTTGTAACGATCATGATATGGACAGATTTGGGCAAGAATCTTCAATAAATGTTAAAAACTAAAAAAAAGCCTAGACTCAGAGATGGCCTGCAGTCATTGATGTCAAAATGCCTGAACTTCTCTGGCATCCTTTAGAAAGAGTCCAAAGGTTCAGGGAAATGGATATAATGGAATGGATCTACCCCTAACCATACCTCTTGGGAAGACACATATGATACTCCCCTCACCAAGGCATTTAAAACATGCATTGATGTCCTTCCTCTTCCCTCCCATTCCTGAGAAATTCCACCTGAAAGCCATTAGCTGGGGGCAGAGCAAGGGAGGCATCTGGAGGGCAGGGCAGTTAGAGCCTGCCTGAGGTAAGGAAGGTATGGCATAAGGTCATGGAGCCCAAGTAGAGTATGGAGGGCACCTGTGCAGATATGGAGGAAGTCTAGCATGGAGTGTCAAAGTCAAAATATGGAGAAGAGAGAGTTCATGTAGAGGGGTGACCAGACATAGGGTGCTGGCACACAAGTAAAGTTAGGAGAGTGTCCATGCTAGAGGTCAGTCTAGCATAGGGAGTCACAGCCAGGGCAGGGTGAGAAGGGCATCCCCAAGGAAGGGTGGCCTGGTATGGGCTATCAGAGTCCAAGGACAAGGAGGAAAGCATCCACATGGAGTGAAGGGGGCTGTGTGGTATGAGAAATGAAAGCCCTTTGCAGAGGGAGTAGCCTGATGACGGTGTCAAAGCCCAAGTAGAATGAGAAAGGTATCAATGGGAGAAGTGGCCTGGCATGGGATATCCCAGCTTAAGTGGGGTTAGGAGGGTATCCACAGTGGAGCACAGCTCAGCATGCAAAGTCAGAACTGGGCAGGATGAGGAAGGCATCCACACAGAGATGCAACTTGGCATGCAGTATCAGAGCCCAAGTGGAGTAAGGAAGATGTCCTTGATGGCAGGCAGCCTCATACAGGATGTCAGATCCTGAACAAGGTGAAGAGTGCATCTATGAGAGTAAGGTGGCAATCTAAAGCAAGGTATCAGAGCCTGAGCAGGGCAAGGAAGGCATACATGCCGGGGTAAGGCCTGGCATGAGGTGTCATATCCAAGAAGAGTGAGAAGAGTGTCCATGAAAGGAAGAGACTTCCTGGTGTGCAATGTGAGAGTCCATGCAAGATAAGGACGATTTCCATACAGGTAAGGAAGCAGCCTAGAGAGGGGTGTTTGAACTCAAAGAGAGTGAGGATGATATCTCCAGAGGAGGCTGCCTGATATGGGGTATTAGAGCCAAAGCAGTGTAAAAAAATATATATATATATATATCCATGTGGGAAGAAGGACAGCCTGGCACTGAGGAGTCAGAACCTGAGTAAGGAAGGGTGCGAAAAGCATTCCTGCAGAGGGGTGGCCTGGTATGTAATGTCAAAATGTATGTGGAGTTAAGAGTACATTCACACAGTGGAGGAGGGGTGGGTAGGCAGTGTGCAACATCAGAAACTTCGTGGGATGGAATGGGTATGCCCACAAAAACACAGCCTGGTACAGGGTGTCAGTGGCCAAGAAGGATGAGGAGGGCATCCATGCAGAGAGGTGGCCTGACATCAGGTGTTGAAGCCAGAGTGGGGTTAGGAGGGTATCTCCATAGGAGAAGAGGTAATGGAAGAAATACAGATTAATTACATACATGTGGCCTAATGAAATTATTAAGGATAAATGAAGCCAGGTTTCTCACTGCCAGAGAAGAGAGTTACCAATATAGTAGGGGGAAAAAAACTAGAATGAGTCTTGTGCTGTTGGGTTGGAATTGGAGGTATTGATGAGAACTCATGGTTTTCAATTTCAAGGTAAGTGTAGGGTTGCCTGGCTGGATTAGGTGGTACAGCATGCAGCTCTTGTTCTTGGGGAGTTGTGAGTTCAAGCCCCATGTTGGGTATAGAAATAACTTAAAAATAAAATCTTAAGGAGGGCATGTGATCTGATGAGCACAGGGTGTTATACGCAACTAATGAATCATTGAACACTACATCAAAAACTCATGATGTACTATATGTTGGCTAATTGAACTTAATAAAAAATGAATACATAAATAAATAAAGAAATAACAAAAATATATATATAAATAAAGGGGTACATGGGTGGCTCAGTCTGTTGAGTGTCTGACTTTTGGTTTCAGCTCAGGTCATGATCTCGGGGTCGTGAGATCAAGCCCCGCATCAGGCTCTGCACTCAGCATGAGTCTGCTTAAGATTGTCTCTCCCACTTCCTCTGCTCTTCCCCATGCTCACGCGCGGTCTCTCGCTCTAAAAATAAATAAATCTTTTAAAAAATAATTTAAAAATAAAAATAAATAAGTATAGATGTAAATGTGAATATGTATATATACATTTAGATATATAGACTGCTAAAGATATAAATACACACACACACATACACTCCCCTCTACATATACTTCCTAGTTCTGTCTGCTGAGAGTACTTACAAGCAATGATCACACATAGTACTCAGATCTTATTTTCTAAATACCAGTTTCTGCTAAAAGAAATTAGAGCACCTTGAAGAAGTGGTTTATTACAGGGATGGACCAGGAAAATTATAAAATAAGCCTGGAACAACTTTTTGTGCCAGAAAGTAAGGAAGAAAGAAAGTGCTCAGAGACTGATGGGGACATGTCAAAAGAACAAACAAGCCACCCTGAAGGGACTCCCACTGACCAAATCAGTGACAATTTGAGCATCAAATTAATGATAGTAAAAGTTATTGGATAAGATAGGAAACCATGAGTTCATACTGATATAAATAAGTAAATAAACTTTAATTTTTTACATAGTTCCTAAGTATCTCCCCACAAAATAATTATCAATTGCAAAAGATAAAAGGAGGAACTTTACAATGGAGAAGCCTGGCAGATACTACCTTAATCAAGTGTTCAAAGTGAACATCATTACTTAGTAATGGAACAAGTATAATCAGTCACCACCAATGTTGACTAGTCCAGAAATTACTTGATTATCTTGATATCCCAAAGTAATAGTCCATTGTATTGAACCCAGTGAGTAGGAAATAATAAATAAATATCTTAGTGAGACATATGTACTCTAGAGGACAGGGGATAAACCTTGAAGAAGTTCAAGCACCTGCCAATTGGTGAAGTTTCTAAGTGTCCAGTGGTATTGGGGTATGTTTGTATATTCCTTATAAAATAGGATATAACCCCCTGCACTTATACCATTTACCATAAAGAAGAGGGACAATGCTCGGTGAGTCTCTTTGAATTTTGAAGGTAATATTGACCATATTTGATTATGCTGCTCTGACCCATTTATGAGGAACTTTGTAAGGCTGCACTTTTGAATGAAGCTCAGAAAAAGAAACAGCTTTGAAGCAGGTCATGATTGCAGTGGAAGTTGATCTGGCCCTGGGATCTTATTGGGTCCCAGCAGACCCAATACTATTCTAAATTTCATGTCTATATCAGGCAGAGAAGCAATATGAAACCTCTGGGAAACCCCAATAGGAATCACTGTAAAGATCACTATGGCTTATGAGTAAAGCCATGCCCTCTTCTATTGCCAACTACTCTGCATTTGAAAAATAGCTACTGATTTACTGTTGGGCCCTGGTAGAGACTGAACACCTGACCATAAGACACAAAGTGACTATACAAGTCACACTTGTCTTCATGAACTGAGTACTATCTGATCCACCAAACCATAAAATTTCTCACACAAAGTAGAATTTTGTTAAAGATTGAAGTGAAGGAATGTCACATCCAGAATGAAATATGGGCAGTACTGTAGATCCACTCCAGAAGCAAGTATAACTGATGAAAATAATTTTAAAAGCCAACCATTTAAAGTCCCTGGAAATTGTCATAGGGTAAACAGCAAATGCAGGAACACTTCTTTAAGAAAACCTACTAAAACTCAGTAAGAAAACCAAGAACCTGTGGCAGTTCAGCCAAGACCCATTCCCTTCCTCCCCAGCCCCAGCTGAATTTAATGGGAGCTCCACTCCAGGAAGATGTGGCCAAAAAGACAGGTCTCTCTTACCCTTTACTCCAAATCAAGGGTTACCATATTTCACTGGGAGAAACAAGCCAGCACGTTTCATCCCATTCCACTCCAAGTTGAAAAAGCTAAGTTCCTGGTGAATATGGCCAAGAAGTTGGGGCACCCTGCCTTTACCCAGCTCCTTCACAGGGCAGAGGTTCTACACCAGGCAGAGCAGGCCAGAATACTGGGGCCCCAATTGCCCTTGCTCCACCTCATTCTAAAAGTAAAGGCTCCATGTCAGAAGAAGAAAACTGAGATCAGAGGCTTCTGTACCCATACAGTTCCCAGAGAATAGCTCAGAGATATTTTTTCCTATGGGGAGGGGCAGCCCATAATAAAAGAGAGCTCCAAAGTTCTCCTCCTAGGAACTGACTTAATTTGAAACAGCATGTGGGGAAGTTCAAGATTGAGGGTGGTCTTGGAAACAATGGACATTTTGGTAGTAAGTAATTAAGAAAATGATAAATCCATGAAAGCAACAAGGTCAATTGTAGGCCAACAAATTTACCAGAAAGAACTAGTGAAATAGAAGGCTAAGACTAACCCTGCAAGGATCAGAACAAACTTCAAACATGTGCCTCAAAAACTATCCCTACAGAGGAGCCCAAATTTAATTGGATCAAACCGTAAAGCAATTTAAGCCCCAGGGCATTGTTTAAAACAATAGAGCGGTCAGGCAGGCAATAATGGAGTCCAACAACTGAGTGTGATACCAACAGAGGTAGACATCTTAACAGAAAGAACAGGGAGAGAGACATTCAAAGACAACGCTGCTGAAACACATGTTCAAGTCTGCACTATCTGAGAAGCCAACATCAAAGAGCTTCACATTGCATGGAAAATACACTTTATTAAAATAGTTTAGTCAAAATACTAAACAAATAAACAAGCAAACAACACCCAGGACAAACTAGAGGGATGGGAGAGGGACATTAATATCCAGACTTGCTACCACATATTGCCTAAAATATCTTATTTTCAACAAAAAATTATGAGACATACAAAAAACAGGAGTGACCCATGTACAAGAAAAAAGCAGGCAAATAGAAAGTGTCTGAGAGAGTGACCAAGATGTTGGATTTAACAGAAAACAACTTCAAAGTAGCCATTATACATATGTTCAAATAAGTAAAAGGAAATCATGCTTAAAGAAATAAAGGAAGGTGGGATGCCTGGGTGGCTCAGTCAGTTAAGTGTCTACCTTCAGCTCAGGTCTGATCCCAGGGTCCTGGGATTGAGCCCCGCATCGGGCTCCCTGCTCAGCAGAGAGCCTGCTTCTCCCTCTCCCACTGCCTGCCACTCTGCTTACTTGTGCTCTCTATCTCTCTGTCAAATAAATAAATAAAATCTTTAAAAAAAAGAAATAAAGGAAGGTTTAATGACAATATCACATCAAATAGAGATTATCACTAAAGAGATAAAATTATAAAAAAGAACCAGATAGAAATTCCAAAGTTGAAAGTACAATAATGTAATTGAAAAATTCGCTAGAGGGATTCAACAGTAGATTTGTATTGGAAGAAGAAAGAATCAGCAGACTTGAAGACTGGTTAATAGCAATTATATAATCTGAATAATAGAGAGAAAAGGAATAGAGCAAAATAAACTCAGGCCTCAGAGAAATGTGGGACTCCATGAGGCACACCAACATACACATAATGGGAGTAATGGGAGGAGATGAGAGGGAGAGAAGCAGAAAAAAACTCAAGGAAATAATGGCTGAAAATGTCCCAAATTTGCTAAAAATGTAATTCTACATACCCAAGAATCTGTGAACTCCAATAGGATAAATGCAAAAAAAACTCACACCAAAATGCATTATGGTAAAAATGCCAACAGCAAAAGACAAGATGAAAGTCTTGAAAGTAACAAGAGAAAACCAATTCATCACATACAAGGAAATCCCATATGAAACAATGAAAGTCAGAAGGCTGTGGAATTACATATTCAATGTGCTGAATGAAAAAAACCTGTCAACTAAGAATCATGTATCTTAAAAAAATTCCTCAAATGGTGATAAAATAGTCCAAGATAATGAAAAACTGAGAAAATTCATTCCTAATAGATGTACCTTATAAGAATATTTAAGGAAGATCATCAAGCAGAAAGCCAGTGACGCCAGGCAGTAATTTAAAACTACTCAGAAAAAAAAAATTACTGGTAAAGGCAATTATACAATTATAAAATATAGTATAATTGCCTATTTCTTCTCCTTTCTTTCTTAACTTACTTAAAAAAGCAATTACATAAAACAATTTGTATATAATTGTATTGTTAAGTCTATTACATACAGTAATGTAATATATATGATAACAACAGCATGCAGGAGTGGGTGGGAGAAAAGCTGTATGTATTGGAGTTATGAAGTGACACTCAACTATAACTCAAATCCATAGAAACATGTGAAGACAATGAGAAATGGTACATAAGAAAGTTAATACAAATTGTATAAATGTATACTTGCTCTCCTTTCTTTTCTTGGCTTCTTTAATAGATACAGAATCATATAAAATAGTAATTATAATAATGTGCTGTTGGTTTATAACAACATATAAATATAATATTATAACAATGATGGCATAAAAAGGGGGAAAGAGGAAATAGAGCTATACAAGGTTAATGTTTCTATACTCACTTGAATTGTTAATATAAATCTGAAATAGCATCTAATAGGTTAAGATGCACATGGTAAGTCCTAGAGAAACCACTGAGAAAAATAAATATAAAAAGATAATATGAATATAATATAAATATAAATGTATATTTAAATATCATATAAACATTAAAAAGAATATAAAGAAAAATCATTAAAATAATTAAAATCTTACAGTAAAAGTATTCATATAATGCAAAAGAAAGCAGTAAAAGAGAAAAGTAACAAAAAACACATGAGACTTGGAGAAGACAAAATTTCAAATGGCAGTATAAATCCAACTATATCAATAATAACATTAAATGTGAATGAACTAAACAATCTAATTAAAAGGCAGAGATTGTCAGATTGGATTAAAAAATAGGTCCAACTACATGCTGTGCACTGGAGGCCTACTTTAAATTCAAAGATACAAATAGCCTGGAAGTGAAAGGAAGGAAAAAGTTATATCATGCAAACAGCAACCACAAGGAAACTGGAGTGGCAATACTAATGTTAGAAACTATGAGTTTAAAACAAAAAAGTCACTAGAGGTAAAAATTTTATAATGATAAAATGATTAATCTATCAGAAGATATAACAATTATAAACTTATAGGCCTAATAAAAAAGGTCCCAAAATACATGAAGCAAAAATTGACAGAAATGAACGGAGAAATGCACAATTCAACAACAGAATTGCAGGCTTCAATACCTCACCACAAATAACGGACTTTAGACTTTCTAAACATAAACAGTATATAATAGTTGAAGGCTACAATATCCCACTTTCAATGATGGCTAGAACAACTAGACAGAAGATCACCAAGGAAACATAAGACTTGAACAAAACTATAAATCAAATAGACCTAACAGATATCTATATAACACTCCACCCAACTACAGTAGAATACATATTATTCTCATGTGCGCTCAGGACATTTAGTAGGACAGACCATATACTAGGCCATGAAACAAGCCTCAATACATTTAAAAGGATTTAAGTCACACAAAGTATGTTCTATAAAAATGAAGTGAAATAATGAATCAATAAAAGAACAAATGTGGGAAATCTACAAATATGTGGAAATTAAATAGCGCATCCCTAAATAAATGATGGATGAAAGAAGAAATTATGAGAAATTAGAAAATACTTTGAGTTGAACGAAATGAAGACACATCATACCAAAACTTATGGGATACAGCTAAAACAGTGCTTAGAGAGAAATTTGTAGTGTAAATGTCTACCCTAAAAAAAGAAGAAAAATCTCGAATCAATAATGTAACTATCCACCTTAAGACCCTGGAAAAAGAAAACCCTAAACCAAAAACAAATAGAAGGAAAAATAATAAAGATTAGAGTGGGAAAAAATGAAATAGAAGATAGAAAGACAATATAGAAAATCAGTGAAACCAAGTTCGTTTTTTGAAAAGATCAATAAAATTGACACACTTTGAACCAGAATACCAAGGCAAAAAAATGAAAAGTTTCAAATTACTAAAATCAGGAATTACGGATGTGAAATCAATGCTAATCTTACAGAAGTAAAAAGAATCATAAGAGAATATTATGAACAACTGTATGTCAAAAAAAATTATATAACCTAGATGAAATGAATAAATTTCTAGGAAAATACAAACTACCAAAACTGACTCAAGATCTAGAAAATCTGAATAGACCTATAACAAGAAAATACATTGAATCAGTAATCAAAAAACTACACCCCTCCACACACACAAAAGCCCAAGTCCAGATAGCTTTCTAGTGAATCACCAAATACTTAAAGAAGAATTGGTATGACTTATTCCCAAACCATTCCAAAAAATGAAAGAAGAGAGAACTCACATTGATACCAGTATTACTCTGATACCAAGGCCAGGCAACCACATCACATTAAAAAAAAATTATAGACCAATATTCCTAATGAATATACATGCAAAACTCCTCAACAAAATACTAGCAAACTGAATCCAGCTAGATATAAAATGGATTATACACTATGACCAAGTGGAATTTTATCCCACAAATGCAATTAGTTTCACATCTGAAAATCAATGTAACACAAAATATCAATAGAATTAAGGACAAAAACTACATGATCAGCACAATTGATGCAGAAAAAGCATGTGACAAAATTTATCAGCCTTTCATAATAAAAATACTCAACAAATTAAGAGTAGAAGGTAATTTCCTCAGCCTGATAAAGAGCATCTATGAAAACCCCACAGCTAACATCATACTTAGGTGAAAGACTGGATGCTTTCCCCTAAAATAAGGAACAAAATAAGAATGCTGCTCTTGCTACTTCTACTCAACACTGTACTGAAGATTCTAGCCAGGGCTATTAAGCTAGACAAAGAAACAAGTCATACAGTTTGAAATGAAGAAACAAAACATTCTATTTGTAGATGACATAATCTTGTATACAGAAAACTCTAAATAATACACACACATACACACACACAAAACTATTAGAGCTAATAAATAAGTTCAGCAAAGTTTAAAAATACAAGAATAATACACAAAACTCCAATTTTATTTATGTAAACACAATTGGATTTTTGTAAATCCCAAAATCAATCATATTTCTACAATGAACAATATGAAAATAAAAATAAGAAAACAATTCTGTTTATAAAAACAACCAAAAGGATAAAATATCAAGGGATAAATTTAACAAAAAAGTGTAAAACCTCCTCTCTGAAAACTATAAAACATTATTAAAGGAAATTAAAGAAGATCTAAATAAATGAAAAGATATCTGTAGTAGGTAGAATAATAGCCCACGAGGATGTCCTCATCTTAATCTCCAAAGCCTGTGAATATATTACCTTACATAGGAAAAGGGATTTTACAGATGGGATTAAGGATCTTGAAATGAGAAGATTATCTTGGATATCTGGGTGGGCCTAATGTAACAGAGGTTTCTTTATAAGAGGGAGGCAAAATTATGAGTTAGAGAGAAGGATTAAAACATGCTACACTACTGGCTTTCAAGACTGAGTAAGGGCCATGAGCCATGAAGAATGGAGGTGGCTTCTAGAAGCTGGAAAAAGCAAGGAAATGTATTCCCCCCCAGCTGATATTTTGATTTTCACTCAGTGAAATGAACCCATTTCAAACTTATGAACTGCAGAATTGTAAGATAATAAGTTTGTGTTGTTTTATGCCACAAATTTGTGGAAATTTGTTACACCAACAATAAGAAACCAATGCAACAACCCATGTTCATGGGATCAGAGGACTTAGTATTGTTAGTATGGCAACATATCCCAAATTGATTCCCAAATTCAATACAATTCCTATCAAAATCCTAGCTGCTTTCAGAGGGGAAGAATGAAGGTGGGGGGAAATCAGAGCGGGAGATGAACCATGAGAGACCATGGACTCTGAAAAACAAACTGAGGGTTCTAGAGGGGACGGGGTGGGAGGATGGGTTGGCCTGGTGATGGGTATTAAAGAGGGCACTTCCTGCATGGAGCACTGGGTGTTATACGCAAATAATGAATCATGGAACACTACATCAAAAACTAATGATGTAATGTATGGTGATTAACATAACATAATAAAAAAAAAAAGTTCCACTACCAGAAAAAAAAAATCCTAGCTGCTTTCTTTGGAGAAATTAACAAGCTGATTTTAAATTCATATAAAAATTCAAAGGGACTCAGAATAGCTAAATTAATTTTGAAAAGAAGAACAAAACTGAAGGATTCATATTTTCTGATTTTAAAACTCATTACAAACCTGTAGAATCAAGACACTTATTGTACTGGCACAAAGACAGACATATAGACCAGTGGATGTCAAGGAAATGTAATGGGAAAAGAATAGACATTTTAACCAATAATACTGGTACAATTGGATATCCACATGCTGTTCTGTATACATAAATGTTTTTGTGATTTTTCCTGCATCACTGACCATCTGGACCTGAATATACAAGGACAGTCTAAAGAATGTTGTTTGTGAGACTCATGCTGTGTGAATAACCTTGCAAGCCTAATTGTTTAAAATATATTATCTGGTCTCCAGGTCAGAACTGGCCCTTCTGTTCTGTATGCCAAGAGCTACAAATCTTGTCTCACATTCCCTCCTGCTCCAGGCTGGGCTGGCCCTCTGGAATGGAATCTGGGAGGGGAAGCAGGCACACATAGCCCAGGCTCCTTGAAAATATGGAAACATGATAACATGGAAATGCAGCTCACTCCAAACTGCACATAGGTAAACAAATGTTTAATTTCAAACCCTGTTATTTGCCCTATAAATATAGTTCTCATGGGGATGATCAGTTGGAAGTTTCACCTGAGGGGAGGATGCTCCTCCCAGGCCTCTCAATAGGAACTCCAGCCTGGCTGTTTCCATGGGGCTTCCCCAGCTGATGAGATTGGATGTTGTAAGTACCCAATTTGATGTAACTTTGCCTTATTCTTATTTATTGCCTACTATTACCTTCATCTATGTGTAGGTTCCTTTCCTCTTCCATTTCTGAGTTAGGTTTCTGTAATAATAATAAAGTTTTCTTTCCTTTTGAAACTGAAACACAACTGTTGTGCATCCTTTGTGCAGAACACATGCAAAACAATAAAGGTAGGCTCCTTACCTCACACTATTTATAAAAATTAACTCAAAATGAGGGAGAAGGAAGATGGTGGCAAAGTAGGAGGACCCTAGGCTCATCTTGCCCCATGAACACAACTAGATAACTATCAAATCATCCTAAATACTCCAGAAATCGTCCTGAAGACTGACAGAACAAACTCCACAACTAAAGGGAGAGAGGAAGCCAAATTGAATAAGGTAGGAAGGGTGGGAACATGATTTAGGGGAGAAACCAATGACAGGTGCTATGGAGGGGAGGAAACCCTAGTTGTAAAGAAGGGCAAGAGAGAGCAGCATACAAGGGAATCCACAAGGAGAACATTTCCCCAAAGCCATTGGCTTAGAAAACAAGAGAATCTGAATTTCATAAGTTCTTGCAACCAGTGGGACTTAAAGCCTGGAGTTTTAAAGATGGGTTTGGCTGGGATACAGCCTGGAGAGCACTGCGCTGCTCCCAGAGACAAGGAAGGCAAACAATCGGGGCAGGGGGGAGCAGACAGCATGGAAACAGCGATCTGAAGACCACCTCGGGCACACAATGGGGAGACTACTCCCTCTTCTTGGAGTGCATCACTGAGAGGCATCATTAATGGAAACACCTCTCCAGGAACAAAAGAGCTGGCTGGCACCATTTCCCTCCACAGCCCCTCAGCATAAACACAGTCACCTCTGCAGGAAGCAGCACAGCATCCACACTGATAGACTAACTTGCATACAATGAACCTAAACCCCCAGGGCTCTGGTGGGACTGCCCTTCTCAGTCAAGCTTACTTCAGCCCCAGCATGACGGACCCCTCCCCCAGGAAGATCAGCACGAACCCCTGCTCACACCACATCATCCAACCAGAGAGTTCTGCAGGTCCTCAGTTCTGGTAGAGGTGGTTTCAGGTCTTATTTCACAAGCAGACCAGAAAAAAACCTAGTTAAAACTCGCCACTTTTAGGCCAGGGACCAAACACTGCCCACAGCAGGCAAGGAGAACCTCTGCAGATGACTGGTTTGAATATATAGAGCAGCCAAAACACAGCAGCACAGCATATGCAGGACACACCAGAGCCACTTCCTAAAGCATCAGGCCCTGAACACTACATGACTGCTTCTTCATAAGGTCATTATTTTCAGGAGCAAGAGACATAACTGGCATTACTAACACAGAGAAGAAGCATAGACTTAGACAAAATGCCAAGATGGAGGAATTTATCCCAAATGAAAGAACAAGATAAGGCCACAGCCAGAGATCTAAGTGAAACAGATATAAGTAACATGCTTGATGGAGAAGTTAAAACAACAATCATAAGGATACTCACTGAGCTTCAGAAAAGAGTAGAAGACATTAGTGAGATCTACACCACAGAGATAAAAACAGAATCAATGAGAGATGAAGAATGCAATAAACAAGATTGGAAACAGGACTGATGCGATGAACAGCAGGCTGGAATAAGCAGCAGAACAAATTAGTGACCTAAAGGACAAAGTAATGGAAATTAATGAAGCTGAATAAAAGAGAAAAAAATTAATTGTAAGAATTATGCAACATGAGAGTAGACTTAGGAACTTAGGGACTCCATCAAATGTAATAACATTCATATTATAGGAGTTCCAGATGAAGAAGAGAGAGAAAAGGGGGCAGAATATTTACTTAAAGAAATAAAAGCTGAAAACTTCTATTCTGGGGAATGAAACAGACATCCAGATCCAGGAGGCAAAAAGAGCTCCCATCAAAATCAACAAAGGCAGGGGTGACTGGGTGGCTCAGTTGGTTAAGTGTCTGCCTTCAGCTCAGGTCATGTTCTCAGGGTCCTGGGATCAAGCCCCACATCAGGTTCCCTGCTCAGCAGGGAGTCTGCTTCTCCCCCTTCCCTCCCACTTCCCCTACCCTTACCCCCACTCATGTGCTCTCTCTCTATCTTACACTCTCTTTCTCTCAAATAAATAAAATCTTTTTTTTAAAAATCAACAAAAGCAAGCAAACACCAAGACATATTGCAATTAAATTTGCAAAATATAGTGATACAGACAAAATTTTAAAAGCAACAAGAGAAAAGAAGTCCTTAATTATAAGGGAAGACACATAAGGCTAGCTGCAGATTACCCAAAAGACCTAGCAAGCAAGAAGAGAGTGGTATGATATATTCAATGTGCTGGATGGGAAAAATCTGCAGCCAGGAATACTCTACCCAGCAAGGCTATCATTCACAATAGAAGGAAAGATAAAGAGTTTCCCAGACAAACAAAAACTAAAGGAGTTTTTGATCACTAAACCAGCTCTGAAAGAAATGTTAAAAGGGACTCTTCAAGTGGAAAGGAGACCAAAAGCGACAAAAATAAGAAAGGATCAGAGAAAATCTCCAGAAACAATGACAAAACAAGTAATAAAATGACACTAAATTCATATCTATCAATAATAACTCTGAATGTAAATGGACTAAATGCTCCAATCAAAAGATATAGGGTGTCAGAATGGATAAAAAAAAAAAAAAACAAGACCCATCTATATGCTGCCTATAATAGACTCATTGTAGACCTGAAGTCATCTGTAGATTGAAAGTGAAGGGATGGAGAAATATTTATCATATAAATGAATGTCAAAAGAAAGCCAGAAGAGCAATACTTATATTGGACAAACTAGACTTTTTTTTAAAGATTTTATTTATTTATTTGACACAGAAGGAGAGAGAGAGAGAGAGGGAGATCACAAGTAAGCAGAGCAGCAGGCAGAGGGAGAGGGAGAAGCAAGCTCCCTGCTGAGCAGAGAGCCCAGTGGCGGGGCTCAATCCCAGGACACTGGGATCATGACCTGAGCCGAAGGCAGACACTTAACCAACTGAGCCACCCAGGTGCCCCGACAAATTAGACTTTAAAACAAAGACTGTAACAAGAGACAAGGAATGGCACTATGTAATCATTAAGGGGACAATCAAACAAGAAGATTTAACTGTAAATATTTTTGTACCCAATATGGGAGCACCAAATATATAAAACAATTAGTAACAAACATAAAAGAACCCATTGATAATAATACAATAATAGAAAGAGACTTTAACACCCCACTTACATTAATGACAGATCATTCAAACAGAAAATCAACAAAGAAAATAGTGGCTTTGAATGACACACTGAACCAGATGAATTTAACAGATATATTCAGAACATTCCATCCTAAATAGCAGAATACACATTCCTTTCAAGTGCACAGGGAACATTCTCCAGAAGAGATCACATATTAGCCCACAAAAAAGACTCAACAAATTCAAAAAGAGTGAAGTCATACCATGAATCTTTTCTTGACCACAACACTATGAAACTGGAAGTCAATCACAAAAAAAGATATGGGAAGACCACAAATATATGGAGGTTAATCAACATGCTACTAAAAAATGAATGGGTCAACCGGGAAATAAAAGAAGAAATAAAAAAGTACATGGAAACAAATGAAAATGACAACACACCACAGTCCAAAACTTCTGGGATGCAGCAAAAGTGGTCCTAAGAGGGAAGTTTATAGCAATACAAGCCTACCTCAAGAAACAAGAAAAAAATCTCAGATAAACAACCTACCCTTACACCTAAAGAAGCTTGAAAAAGAACAACAAATAAAGCCTAAAGCCAGCAGAAGGAAGGAAATAATAAAGATTAGAACAGAAACAAATGATATAGAAACAGAAAACAATAGAACAGATCAGCAAACCCAGAAGCTGGTTCCTTGAAAAAATTAATAAAATTGAAAAACTTCTAGCCAGACTTATCAAAAAGAAATGAGAAGGGGAGTGTCTGGGTGGCTCAGTCATTAAGCATCTGCCTTCGGCTCAGGTCATGATTCCAGGGTCCTGGGATCGAGCCCCGCATCGGGCTCTCTGCTCGGCGGAAAGCCTGTTTCTTCCTCTCCCACTCCCCCTTCCTGTGTTCCCTCTCTAGCTGTCTCTCTCTGTCAAATACATAAATAAAATCTTTTTTAAAAAAATAAATGAGAAGGGCCCCAAATAAATAAAATCACAGATGAGAGAGGATAAATAACAACTAACACCAGAAAAACACAAACTATAAGAGAATATTATGAAAAACTAGATGCCAACAAATTGGACAACCTAGAAGAAATGGATAAATTCCTAGAAACATATAAACTACCAAAACTGAAATAGGAAGAAATAGAAAACTTGTACAGATGGATAACCTGAAAAGAAATTGAACCAATAATCAAAAAACTCCCAATAAACGAAAGTCCAGGGCCAGATGGCTTCACAGGCAAATTCTACCGAACATTTAAAAAAGAGTTAATATCTATTCTTCTCAAACTATTCCAAAAAAATAGAAAAGGAAGGAAAATTCCAAATTCATTCTATGCTGCCAGCATCACCTGATATAGAAAAAGACTCTACTGAAAAAGAGAACTACAGGCCAATATCCCTGATGAACACAAATGCAAAAATCCTTAATAAAATACTAGCAAACTGATTCCAAAAATACATTTAAAAAATCATTCACCACAATCAAGTGGGATTTATTCCTGGGTTGCAATGGTGGTTTAATATTTGCATATCAATCAACGTGATACACCACATTAATAAAAGAAAGGATAAGAACAACCATATGATTGATTCAATGGAAGCAGAAAAAGCATTTGACAAAGTACAACATCCATTTATGATAAAAAACATCAACAAAGTAGGTTTAGAGGGAACATACCTTAACATAATAAAGGCCATATATGAAAAACCCACAGCTACTATCATCCTCCATGGGGAAAACTGAGAGCTTTTCCTCTGCAGTCAGGAACAAGACAGTGAAGTCCACTCTCACCAGTGTTATTTAACATTGTACTAGAAGTCCTAGTCACAGCAATCAGACAACACAAAGAAATGAAAAGCATCCAAATCAGCAAGGAAGAAGTCAAACTTTTTGCAAACTATTACAGATGACATGATACTCTGTATAAAAAACCCAAAGACTCCACCAAAAAACTGCTAGAACTGATAAACAAATTCAGCAAAGGTGCAGAATACAAAATTTTGTTGCATTTTTATACACCAATAATGAAGCAGCAGAAAGAGAAATTAAGAAATCAATCCCATTTACAACTGCACCAAAAACCATATGATACCTAGGAATAAACCTAATAAAGAGGTAAAGGATCTATACTCTAGAAACTACAGAACACTTATGAAAGAAATTGAAGATGACACAAAGAAATGGAAAACATTCCATGCTCATGGACTGGAAGAACAAATATTGTTAAAGTGTCTATACTACCCCAAGAAATGCAATCCCTATCAAATTACCAACAGCATTTTTCACAGAACTGGAATAAACAGTCATCAGATGTATGGAACCACAAAAGACCCCAAATAGCAAAAGTAACTTTGAAAAAGAAAAGCAAACCTGGAGGAATCACAATTCTGGACTTCACGTTGTATTACCAAGCTGTAGTAATCAAAACAGTATGGTACTGGCACAAAAAATAGACATATAGATCAATAGAACAAAATAGAAAATCCAAAAATGAACCCACAATTATATGGTCCGTTAATCTTTGACAAAACAAGAAAGAATATCCAATGGGAAAAAAGACAGTCTCTTCAACAAATGGTGTTGAGAAAACTGGACAGCAACATGTAAAAGAATGAGCCTGGACCACTTTCTTACACCATACACAGAAATAAATTCAAAATGGATTAAAGACCCAAATGTGAGACCAGAAACCATAAAAATCCCAGAAGAGAACCCAGGCATTAACTTCTTTGACTTCAACCACAGCAACTTCTTTCCAGATAGGTCTCCTGAGGCAAGGGAAATAAAAACAACAATAATCTATTGGGACTACATCAAAATAAAAACTTCTGCACAGCAAAGGAGACAATCAACAAAACTAAAAGGCAACCTGTGGAATGGGAGAAGATACCTTCAAATGAAATATCTGCTAAAGTGTTAGTATCCAAAATATATAAAGAACTTCTAAAACTCAACATACAAAGAATAAATAATCCAATTAAAAACAGGCAGAAGACATGAATAGACATTTCTCCAAAGAAGACATCCAGATGGCCAAGAGACAAAGGAAAAGATGCTCAACATCACTCATCATCAGGGAAATACAAATCAAAACTGCAATGAAATATCACCTCACATCTGTCAGAATGGCTAAAATCAACAGCACTAGAAACAACAGCTCTTGGTGAGGATGTGGAGAAATGGGAACTCTTTTGCACAGTTGGTGGGAATGCAAAGTGGTATAGTCACTGTGGAAAACAGCACGGAGTTTCCTCAAAGTTAAAAAAAGAACTGGGGTGCCCAGGTGGCTCAGTCTGTTGAGCATCCAACTCTTGATTTCAGTCAAATCATGGTCTTGGGGTGTGGGATCAGTCCTTGCATCAGGCTCCATGCTCAACATAGAGTCTGCTTGGGATTCTCTCTCTCCCTCTGACCCTCCCCTCACTTGCAATAAATAAATAAACAAACAAACAAACAAATAAATAAATAAAATCTTTTTAAAAAGTTAAAAATAGAACTACCCTATCATCCAGCAATTGCAGTACTAGGTATTTACCCAAAGAATACAAAAATACTAGTTCAAAAGGATATATGCATCCCAATGGTTATAGCAGCATTATCTACAATAGCCAAATTATGGAAACAGCCCAGGTGTCCACCCACTGATGAATGAATAAAGAGGTAGTGTGTAGATATATAATGGAATATTACTCAGCCATAAAAAAGAATGAAATCTTGCCATTTGCAATGACATGGATGGAGCTAGAGAGTATTAGCTAAGCTGAATAAGTCAGTCAGAGAAAGACAAATACCATATGATTTCACTCATGTGGAGTCTAAGAAACAAAACAAACGAGCAAAGAGGAAAAAAGAAGAGAGAGGCAAATGAAGAAATAGACTCTTAAATATAGATAAGAAACTGATGGTTACCAGAAGGGAGGTGGTGGGAGGGGTGGATGGGTTAAATAGATGACGGGGATTAAGGAGTACACTTGTTGTGATTAGCACAGTGTGATGTATGGAAGTGTTGAATCACTATATTGTACACCTGAAACTAATATTACACTATATGTTGACTAACTGGAATTTAAATAAAAACTTTAAAAAATGCAAAAATATGCAAAAAAATTCTATCTGTAAAAATCAAGGAAAACACATCATGTAGATTTAAATAATTTTAAACAATTAATGATGTAAAAATGAGGTACTTTGTTTCATACGTGTTAATTAGATGTTATAATCAAAGATTCATAATGTCAATTATATGAAGTGCTTTCATTAGAGTCTTCTGTTACTATTAAAAAAAGTAAACTGAGATGTCATTGCAAAAAAATTAACTCAAAATGAATCCAATATCTAAATATAAGAACTAAAACTTTAAGCTGTTAGAAAACAGATACAGTGGCACCTGCATGGCTCAGTCAGTTAAGCATCTGACTCTTGATTTCAGCTCAGATCATGATCTTAGGGTCGTGAGATTAGGCCCCCTATCAGGCTCTGTGCTCGGTGTGGAGCCTCTTAAGATTCTCTCTCTCCCTCTCCCTCTGCCACCCACCCCAGCTCACGCTCTCTCTCTCTCTCTCTAAAAAGAATAAAAGAAGAAATAAAAATAAATAAATAAAAAACAGATATAAATCTTCATGACCTTGGATCATGTCATGGTCTCTTGGATTATGATACCACAAGCAACAAACAATAATGGATACATAATAACTTATCAAAATTTAAAACTTTGTGCCTCAAGGGATAATTTCAAGAAAGTGAAAAGACAATACACAGGAGAAAATATTTGCAAATCATATCTCTGATAAAAGACATGTATCTAGAATATATCAAGAACTCTTACAACTCAACAACAAAAAGACAAACATAACTTAAAAATAAGCACAAGATCTGATTAGACATTTCTACAAAAAGATATATAAATGCTCAACAAACACATGAATAAATGCTCAATATCATTAGTCATTAGTAAAATTCCAATCAAAACCACAAAATGGGGTGCCTGAGTGGGTCAGTTGGTTAAGTGTCCAACTCTTGATCTCAGCTCTGGTCTTGATTTCAGGGTCATGAGTTCAAGCCCTGCGTTGGGCTCCATGCTGGATGTGCAGCCTACTTTAAAAAAAAAAAAAGATGATACCACTTCACACCTACATATGATAACAAGTGCCAGTGAGGATATGAAGAAATTGGAACCCTCATACATAGCTGATGGTTATATAAAATGGTGCAGCCACTTTGGAAAACAGTCTGACAGTTCCTCAAAAAGTTAAACACAGAGTTACTATGCAGCCAGCAATTCCACTCCTGAATATATACACAAGATATTTGGAAACATGTTCACACAAAAACTTGTACGTAAATGTTCATAGCAGCATTATTTCTAATAACTAGAAAGCAGGAAAAAACACAAATGTTTATCAACCAACAAATATATAAATAAAATGTGGTATACCCATACAATGAAGTATTACTCAGCAATAAAAAGGAATAAAAAATAAGTTGAGTAATGTCACTGAAAATGATGGTGGAGGGAGCTCTAGGGCTCTAACCCTTTCAGAAAATCAATAAGCTGGAAAAAACTGTCAGAATCAATTTTGCAAAACTCTGGAATCTAGTGAAAAACTTACAAGAACCAAAAGCATACTTAATGAAAAAATGATCTTTTGTATAGCAGTAACCGAGCACTGTGGCTTTTTTTTTTTTTAAGATTTTATTTATTTATTTGACAGAGAGAGACACAGCAAGAGAGGGAACACAAGCACAGGGAGTGAGAGAGGGAGAAGCAGGCTCCTGGCCGAGCAGGGAGCCCGATGCAGGGCTCGATCCCAGGACCCTGGGAGCATGACCTGAGCTGAAGGCAGACGCTTAACAACTGAGACACCCAGGCACCCCGCAATGTGGCTTTTTAAATTGCCTACCTACCATCTCCCCACTCCCCAGTTTGGAAGCCATGAAAACAGCAGCCTATATTCCTGGCATAAGTTGCTAGTGCCAGAAAGAGCAATATAGCCCTTATTTTCAAAGAATTATGGTTGTGTATTTCAACCTGTCTGGTGGCTTTCTCAAGGACTGGTACGAGGGCTTTAGCTTTGTTTCTCCCAACTCAGAACATTCCCAGGGCTTGGGTGATGACTTCTAGGTGGCTTTTGTTGAAAACATTTAATGGCAAAAATATTGGATGCAGCAGCCTATGAGGAAGAACAGTCAGGACAGGAAATAGGCAGCTCAAAAAGCCTGGGAAAGAATATGGATGAAATACATGGGGGGCGGCGGGGGGTGAAGCTTTTTAAATCTGCTGTGTAGGGCACCTGGATGGCTCAGTTGGTTAAGCCTCTGCCTTCAGCTCAGGTCATGATCCTAGGGTCCTGGGATGGAGTCCCCCATCAGGCTCCCTGCTCAGCGGGGATCTGCTTCTCCCTCTCCCTCTGCCTCTCCCCCAGCTTGTGCTCTCTCTCTCTCGCTCTCGCTCACTCTCTCTCTCAAATAAATAAATAAAATCTTTAAAAAAATAAAGCTGTTGTGTATACAGGAGAATTGAGAAGTTGAAACAAGTTCAGAAAAGGCCTAAGAACAAATCAAGGCTGACCTTCAGGTTCCATGGAAGCAGGAATTGAAGACTAAGGAAGAGTTGTAAATAGTTCAGCTAAGCATTAAAGGAGTGCCCCAAAACAACAAATTTGCAAAGACTGGGAGAGCATTTTTTTCTTTTTAATGTTTTTTTCTTTTCTTGGCTCCAGGCATTTAGGTGAAATCCTGTCAAAACACTAGCTGACCAGCTAGCTATCAACACAAAGATTTTGGTGGCCACATAGGATAAAGAATAGTCATTAAAAATAGTTTAGAAGATAGCAGAAAGATGGCAGAATAGAAAGTCCCAGCCCTCAAACCCCCACAGAAACATTGATTTTAACAAACAACTATAGATGAGAATATCTTTATGGGAACCTAGGAGTCCAGTGGAGAAGTTTCAGCGCCATGTTGAGGCAAAAACTCTGAGAATACACATTGAAGAGAGTAAAAAGAACAGTTTCACTTTATCCACATCACCCCTCCCTCAAGATGGCACAGTTAAGCGCCAAGAGAGACCCTCTTGGCCCTCAAATTCTCCCATAGGGGAAAGTAAGAGAAAAATGAGTACCCAACTTCCACAGCCTTGTGGGACACTGTCTAGGAGGCCCATTTTTTTCTCTCCCCACCCAGAACACTAACAGGATAATCACAGTTTAAGCATCTGGAGACAGCTAGGAGCAAGGAAAAGGAGTGAAAGCTCTCAGCAGCCAGTGTGGGAACCTCAACAACTGGCTGCAGATCCTACTAGCCAGCTCATGGACTCCACCAGGAGCCCCACTCACAAGCCCAATAGGGCTCACCTTCACACTGTACTCTCCCAATAGCTGACTCATACCCCTAGCACTCTGTACACATGCCCCCACCCCTGTGGCTAGGGGAAAGAATAATGCACTAGGTGAGTGTCTTGAAATGTAAGTCCACAATAAAATCCAAAGGTAGAAGTTCCCAGTGTAAAGTATTCATCAGTGTCTGGTGAGAAACCCAGGAATTCATACCCATTCATTGGCTATCTTAAGTGACATGCAAAGGGGACGCCCTGGCCTCCTATCTGAGTCTTTCTCTTCTCAAGCCTGCACAAAGGTGGAAGTATGGTGGCCCTAGGGATCAAGTGGGACTTGGGCACCACTTTGGAAACATACCACAGGAACAGGGCAGCCAGTGTCTTTAACACTCTTCATTTCAGGAGTACAGTCATGGAGCTAATAGCCACAGCTTCTTGGCAGCTCCTCCAATCGGAAACCAAGGTCTATTTTCCCTCCATGCCTGAATCTTGGCAATCTGACCTGCTCTGACCAATAGGATGTGGCAGGAATTAGGCTGTGTACTTGGAGCCCTGGCCTCCAGAGACTTAAGGCTTCCCCCACTCCCACAACACTCTGTAGAGGCAGGCTAACCCCTCCCTGGGGGGATGAAAGACCATGTAGGTGTGGTATTTGAGTCCTATTGGTATTGTCAAAGAGGTCTGCAAGCCAAGGGCTGTTTGTGCCCAGGCACAGAATCACCAAGGTGGCCTTGAAGGCTATTCCAAAATGACTCCTCAAGGAGCAATTGGGGTGCAAAAATGGGTGGGGCATCTAACTGAAAGGAAGCCTGTGGCAAAGACATGTTGTTAATTGGAGTTGGTTGAAATAGAATATATCAGCCAAGTAAGCATTTAAGGTAGGGTAGAGGCAGTTGGAGATCATATGACATGTCCAACAATATCTGATTCATTCCCAATGTGTGGGTAGCCCTCTCAGCCCACTGGATAAAAATGTTGGTGATATTTGTGAAGCATCTTTCCTGTGTTGTGGAAGACACAGTGGTGAAGTGTGGTCAAAGAGATCATAACTCTGTTAGAGGGAAACATGGTGAGGGCTTATGGTGGCCAGCAGAAGTCATAGTTGGGAATCCCCACGTAAACACACAAAAGCAGAAGGTCAAGGGGAGTAGGTGAGGGAAAACAGTCTAATTGGGCAGTATTTATAGGCAAGGGAGCCTGCCACAATGAGGAAATATGATACAATGTTGCCCTGCATTTGGCAGGGGACATACTCATTGTCTGACAGACCTCTTATTCTAGGGTAGGGTCAGCAGGAAAGCACCAGGCAAATTCAGCAAAATAATATTCCAGTGAGTCATCCCCTGATTCCATCAGGGCAGTATATTTAGTCCACTGTTCCTGGAAAGTCTTAGTCTCCTTTATGGAGGTCCAAAGAGTTCACTGTAAACTGAAGTGTGGTGACATCTGGGCAAGCAGTGATATCTCCAATGTGATGACATGTCCCTGGAGTGTTATCTCTGGTGTAGGAGGCACAGGCATCTCCAACTGTGAACTCCTAGGCTGGGGTGATATAATCTGAGATGGTGTCCTCTCTAGCAATGAGTCCATCTCATTTGGGAGTGAGGTCCCCTGGAGTGGTGGCCACCAAGGGACAGGGAATGTTCCCATGTGGCTATCCAGTTAGGGTATTGGTTATGAGCTGGGGGTACGCTAGCCTGATATAACTTGGAGGCTTCCTCGAGAACTGAGCTACATATGTGATGCCTGTGCTAGTGGAACAAACTGTTAAAAATTCCTTGGGCTCATCAGGGGCCCATTCAGCAACAGAATGGGTGGCCACCCTTTTATTCCCTGAAGAGCTAACACATAGAATAAAACCACATAAAGATTCTAGGCGTATTTATATCCCAGGCTAAGAAAGATCTTATGGAGGCTATTTATGGAAGCTATTTAGGCATCCCTGGGATCAACCTATGAGGGCAGTGGACAAATCATGGAAGCACAGTCCCTGTAACCAGATGGGTTTTATGTATGGGCAATTGTAGATCCAGGTAGTGATATTTGATGTACCGAAATTGGGAGGGGGTGAAGTAAGTTTCATCTAGACATAACTTCCAGAAAGTCAATTGCCTGTAAAGGGATTAGATCCCTTGTTGCCCAGTCTCAGTGACATGCTGCCCTGAGCCCTTCCAACAAAACTCTCTAATATTCCTCTCTTTTCTACCCTGTGGTACAATTGCAGGCTTGAAAGGTAGTGTTCTAGAATTATATCTATATGATGGTTAGGCCCAAAGGCTCTACCAGTAACTCTTCACCTTCCCAATACTTCATCTCTTGACTATGCACTTTGCAGGTCTTTGGTCCCAGTGGCAGCGGATGGTCACCTTCTGTGAAGGACACACACACTCTGTTAAAACTGCACCCCCCACACCCATGCATGCTTTGTGGAGTGGCCCTGGCCACCCCTGGTCTCCATGGTGGCTATGCATCCCTTGTGGAAGAGGACCAGCATGCACAACTTGTGTGCACCCCACTCCCATCCACACACATTGCAAAGCAGCCCCAGCCCCTGCAAAGCAGCCCCATTACTCTTAGGAATGGTTGCATGTCCCCTGTCAAAGAGGACCAGTGCCACCTTGTAAAAAGTGCAAGCCCCACCCGCTACTTTCAAGACCAAGAGATGTAGCTGACTTTCCTAACACACAGAAACAGACAGAGTTAGGCAAAATGAGGAGAGAGAGAAATATGTCCCAAATGAAAAAATAAGACAAAAATCACAGCAAGAAACCTAAGTGAAACAAAGATAAGTAACATGTCTGATAGAAAATTTAAACTAATGATCATAAAGATACTCATTGGACTGGATAAAAGAGTGGAGGACACAGTGAGACCCTTACCATAGAGATTAAAAAGGACCAATCAGAGATGAAAAACACAATAACTGAATTTAAACATTCCATCCTAAAATAGCAGAATACACGTTCCTTTCAAGTGCACATGGAACATTCTCCAGAAGAGATCATATATTACCCCACAAGAGGCCTCAACAAATTCAAGAGGAATGAAGTCATACCACGCACCTTTTCTGACCACAACGCTATGAAACTAGAAGTGAATCACAAGAAAAAATCTGCAAAGACCACAAATACATGGAGGCTAAACAACATGCTACTAAACAATGGATGGGTCAACCAAGAAATAAAAGAAGAAATTAAAACGTACTTGGAGGGACACCTGGGTGGCTCAGTTGGTTGAGCGTCTGCCTTCACCTCAAGTCATGATCCCAGGGTCCTGGGATGGAGTTCTGCGGCAGGCTCCTTGCTCAGTGGGGAGCCTGCTTTTTCCCCTGCCTGCTGCTTGCCGCTCCCTCTACCTGCTGTTCCCCCGGCTTGTGCCTGCGCTGTCTCTCTCTGACAAATAAATAAACAAAATCTTAAAAAAAAAAAGTACATGGAAACAAATGAAAATGAAAACACAATGGTCCAAAACCTTTAGGATGCAGCAAAAGCAGTCCTAAGACGTAAATATATAGCAATACAGGCCTATCTCAAGAAGCAAGAAAAATCTCAAATAAACTACCTAACCTTACACCTAAAGAAGCTTGAAAAAGAACAACAAACAGAACATAAAACAAGCAGAAGGAAGGAAATAATAATGAGTAGAGCAGATATAAATGATACAGGAATAAATGATATAGAAACTAAAAAAAAAAAAAAAGTTGAACAGATCAATAAAACCAGGAACTGATTCTTTAAAAAATGAACTAATGAATTGTTGAACACTACATCAAAAACTAATGATGTACTATATGTTGGCTAATTGAACATAATAATAAAAATTTTAAAAATAAAATAAGAATTATCAAAAAAATAAAATAAATATATGAATGAATAAAATCGATAAACCTCTAGCCAGACTTATAAAGAAAAAAAGAGAAAGGACTCAAATAAATAAAATCAGAAATGAGAGAGAAATAACAGCCAACACCAGAGAAACACAATTATAAGAGAATAGTATGAAAAACTAGATGCCAACAAATTGGACAACCTAGAAGAAAAGGACAAATTCCTAGAACCATATAAGCTACCAAAACTGAAACAGGAAGAAATAGAAAACTTGAACAGACTGATAACCTACAAATAAATTGAATCAGTAATAAAAAGAGTGCTAACAAACAAAAGTCCAGGACCAGATGGCTTCACAGGCAAATTCTACCAAATGTTTAAAGAAGAATTAATACCTATTCTTCTCAAACTATTCCAAAAAATAGAAAAGGAAGGAAAATTTCCAAATTCATTCTATGAAGCCAGCTTACCCTGATACAAAAAAAACAGATAAAGATTATATTAAAAAAGAGAACTACAGGCCAATATCCCTGATGAAAAGAGATGTAAAAATCCTCAATAACATATTAGCAAACTGAATCCAATAATATATTTAAAAAAATCATTCACCGTGATCAAGTGGGATTTATTCCTGGGTTGCCAGGGTGGTTCAATATTTGCCAATTAATCAACATGATACATCATATCAATAAGAGAAAGGATAAGAGCCATATGATCATTTCAGTAAATGCCAAAAAAGCATTTGACAAAGTAGAACATCCATTCATGATAAAAACCTTTAATAAAGTAGGTTTAGAGGGAACATACCTCAAAATAATAAAGGCCACATATGAAAAATCCACAGCTAACATCATCCTTAATGGGGAACAACTGAGAGATTTCCCCTATGGTCAGAAACAAGACAGGGATGTCCACTCTCACCACTTTAACTCAACATAGTACTGAAAGTCCTATCCACAGCAATCAGACAGCACAAAGAAATAAAAGGCATCCAAATCAGTAAGGAAGAAGTAAAACTTTCACTATTTGCAGAGGACATGATACAATATATAAAAAATCTGAAAAACTCCTCCAAAAAACTGCTAGAACTGATAAATTCAGTAGTTTCAGGACACAAAAGCGATGTACAGAATCTGTTGCATTTCTAGACACCAATAATGAAACAGCAGAAAGAGAAATTAAAGAATCAATCACATTTACAATTGTACCAAAAACAATAAGAGGGGCGCCTAGGTGGCTCAGTCATTAAGTGTTTGCCTTCGGCTCAGGTCATGGTCCCGGGGTCCCAGGATTGAGCCCCACATCAGGCTCCCTGCTTGGCCGGGAGCCTGCTTCTCCCTCTCCCACTCCCCCTGCTTGTGTTCCCTCTCTCGCTGTGTCTCTCTCTGTCAAATAAATAAAATCTTAAAAAAAAAAAAAAAAACCAATAAGATACCTAGGAATAAACCTAACCAAGTGGTAAAAGACCTGTACTCTCAAAACCATAAAACACTGATGAAAACCATTGAAGATGACATGAAGAAATGCAAAAACATTCCATCTCATGGACTGGAAGAACATATATTGTTTCTTTTTTTTTTTTTAAGATTTTATTTATTTATTTGACAGAGAGAGACACAGTGAGAGAGGAACACAAGCAGGGAGGAGAGGGAGAAGCAGGCTTCCCACAGAGCAGGGAGCCTGATGCAGGGCTCGATCCCAGGACCCTGGGATCATGACCTGAGCCAAAGGCAGACACTTAACCGACTGAGCCACCCAGGTACCCCAAACATATATTGTTAAAATGTCTATACTACCCCAAGAAATTTACACATCAAATGCAATCCCTATCAAAATACCAACAGCATTTTTCACAAAACTAGAACAAACAATGCTAAAATTTGTATGGAACCACAAAAGAACTCAAATAGCCAAAGCAACCTTGAAAAAGAAAAGCAGAGCTTGGAGGCATCACAATTCTAGACTTCAAGTTATATTACAAGGCTATAGTAATCAAAACAGTATGGTGCTGGCACAAAAATAGACACATAGATCAATAGAACAAAATAGAAAACCCAGATATATCCCCAAAACTATATGGTCCATTAATCTTTGACAAAACAGGAAAGAATATCCAATGGGAAAAAGACAGTCTCTTCAACAAATGGTGTTGGGAAAACTGGACAGCAACATGTAAAAGAATGAGCCTGGACCACTTTCTTACACCATACACAGAAATAAATTCAAAATGGATTAAATACTTAAATGTGAGAACTGAAACCATAAAAATCCTAGAAGAGAACATAGGCAGTAGTTTCTCTGACATCTGCCATAGCAACCTTTTTCCAGATTGGTCTGAGACAAAGGAAACAAAAGCAACAATAAACTGTTGGAACTTTATCAAAATAAAAAGCTTCTGCACAGCAAAGGAAACAATCAACAAAACTAAAAGGCAACTTATAGAATGGGAGAGGATATTTGCAAATGACATATCTGCTAAAGGGTTAGTATCCAAAATCTATAAAGAACTTCTAAAACTCAACACCCCCAAAAACAAATAATCCAGTTAAAAAATGGGCAGAAGACATGAACAGACATTTCTCTAAAGAAGATGTACAGATGGCCAAGAGACACATGAAAGGATGATCATCATCACTACCATCAGGGAAATGCAAATAAAAACTACAATGAGATATCACATCACACCTGTCAGGATGGCTAAAATCAACAACACAAGAAACAACAGATATTGGTGAGGATGTGTAGAAAAAGGAACCCTCATGCACTGTTGGTGGGAATGCAAATTGGTGTAGCCACTGTGGAAAACAATATGGAGGTTCCTCATGAAGTTAAAAATAGAACTACCCGACTGTTCAGCAATCACACTACTGGGTATTTACCCAAAGAATACAAAAACACTTATCTAAAGTGATAAATCCACCCTGACATTTATAGCAGCATTATTTATGGTAACCAAATTATGGAAGCATCCAAAGTGTCCATTAATTGATGAGTGGATAAAGAAGATGTGGTGTATATATACAATGGAATATTATTCAGCCATAAAAACTAAAGAAATCTTGCCATTTGCAATGACATGGATGGAGCTAGAGAGTATTATGCTAAGCAAAATAGGTCAGTCAAAGAAAGACAAATACCATAGGATTTCACTCATATGTGGAATTTAAGAAACAAAACAAATGAACAAAGGGGAAAACAGAGAGAGAGAGAGACAAACCAAGAAATGGACTCTTAATTATAGAGAATAAAGTGATCGCTACAGAGGGGGTTTGGGGGGGACAGAATGGGTTAAATAGGTGATGGCAATTAAGGAGTGCACTTGTCGTGATGAGTACTGGGTGATGAATGGACTTGTTGAATCACTACATCATGCACCTGAAACTAACACTTAATGTTAACTAACTGGAATTAAAATAAAAACTTAAAACATAGAACATAATTGGGGAAGACACAAGTACATGTAAAGATAATCAATGTTCATGGATTGGAAGAACTAATATTATTAAAATATGCATAACTACCCAAAGTGATCCTCAGTTTCAATTCAGTCACTATCAAAATCTCAATGGCATTTTTTCACAGAAATGGTAAAAATAATCATAAAATTTGTTTAGAAGCACAAAAGATCCTAAACAGCCAAAGTAAAAAACAGAGGTGGAGGCACTGTACTTCCTGACTTCAAACTATATTACAAAGCCATAGTAATCAAAACAGTATGGTACTTGCATAAAAGTAGATACATAGATCAATGGAGTAGAATAGAGATTCCAGTATAAACCTATGTATATATGGTCAACTAATCTTTGACAAGGGCTCCAAGACACACAGTTGGAAAAGGATAGTCTCCTCAAGAATTTTTGCTGGGAAAACTGGATATTCACATGCAAAAGAATGAAACTGGACCCCTACCTTACACCACTTACTTAATTATATTGAAATGGATTAAAGATTTACATGTAAGACCTGAAATTATAAAACTCCTAGACAAAATATAGATAAAATGCTCTTGATACCAATGCCTTGGTAATGATTTTTTGTATATCACACCAAAAGCACAGGCAACAAAAGCAAAAATAAATAAGTGGGGCTACATAAATCTAAAAAGCTTTAGTAGAGCAAAGGAAATAATGAAATGAAAAGACATCATATGACTTGGAGAAAATATTTATAAACCATATATCTGATAAGAGGTTAATATCCAAAATATATAAGGATCTTATACAACTCCATAGCAAAAATGACAAATACTCTGATTTAAAAAGGGCAATGGAGGGTGCCTGGGTGGCTCAGTTTGTTAAGCAACAGCCTTTGGCTCAGGTCATGATCCTGGAGTCCCAGGATCAAGTCCCACGCCCGGCTCCCTGCTCAGCAGGGAGTCTGCTTCTCCCTCTGACCTTCCCGTCTCTCATTCTCTCTCTCTTCAATAAATAAATAAAATCTTTAAGAAAAAAAAATTTTTAATTTAAAAAAAAATAAAAAGGGCAATGGAGGAGAACCTGGGTGGCTCAGTTAGTTAAGTGTTAGACTCTTGATTTTGGCTCAGGTCATGATCTCTGGGTCATGAGTTCAAGCCCTGTGTGGGGCTCTCCACTCAGTGAGGAGTCTGCTTGAGATTCTCTCTCCCTCTCCCTCTGCCACTCCCCTTGTTCTCTCTCACTCGTGCTCTCTCTCTCTTTCTCAAATAAATAAAATCATTTTTAAAAAAAGGGAGGCAGGCGCCTGGGTGGCTCAGTTGGTTAAGCGACTGCCTTTGGCTCAGGTCATGATCCTGGAGTCCCGGGATTGAGTCCCTCATCAGGCTCCCTGCTCAGCAGGGAGTCTGCTTCTCCCTCTGACCCTCCCTCCTCTCATGTGCTCTCTCTCTCATTCTCGCTCTCAAATAAATAAAATCTTAAATAAATAAATAAATAAATAAATAAATAAATAAATAATAAAATAAAATAAAAAAAGGGAGGCAATGGACCTGAATAGGCATTTTTCTATAGAAGACATACAAATGGTGAACAAGTACATGAAAAGGTGCTCAACATTACTAATCATCAGGGAAATGCAAATCAAAATCACAATGAAATATCACCTCATGCCTGTTAGGATGGCTTTTATCAAAAAGACAACAGATAACAGTTGTTGGTGGGGATATGGAGAAATTAGATCCCTTGTACACTGTTGGTGGAAATGTAAATTGGTACAGCCATTATGGATTCCTCAGAAAAGTAAAAATAGAACTACCATATGGTCTAGCAATCCCACTTCTGGGTATATATCCAAAGGAAATTAAATTAGTATCTTAAAGAGATATTTGCTCTTCCCTCTTCACTGCAGCATATTCTCAATAGTTAAGATATGGAAACAACTTAAGTGACCATCAATGAATGAATGGATGAAGATGCAGTGAGCACAAACACACACACACACTCACACACACACACACTATGGAATATTATTTAGCCCTAAAAAGGAATGAAATACTGCCATTTGCTACAACATTGCTGAACCTAGAGGACCCTATGCTAACTGAAATTAGTGCAAAAAAATGCTGTTTGGTCTCACTTACATATGGAATCTAATGGGAAAAAAACTTATAGAAACAGATAGTAGAAATGTAGTTACCAGGGGCTTAGGGGTGGGGTAGATGGAGTCATGCTTATTAAGGGGTACAACACTTCAGTTTTAAATGAAAATGCCCTGGGAATCTAATGTACATGTTTTAACGTACATGATGACTACAGTCTATAAAACTGTATTGTGTACTTGAAATTTGCTGAGAGTAGACCTTAAGTGATATTACCATACATTAAAAAAGGTAACTATGTGATGTGATAGATGTGTTATTTAACCTGTTTTTGAAAATAATTTCACAAATTATATGTATGTCAAATCATCTCATTGTAATTTTTAACTATATACCATTTTATTTGTCAATTATACCTCAAAAAAAGCTGCTTCAAAACTTATGGGATTCTGAAAAAGCCATACTGAGAGAAGTTTATAGTGTTAAATGCTTACATTAAAAAAGTGGAAAGATCCCACATCAACAACTGAACTTTACTTGTCAAGGAACTAGAAAAAGAACAAACTAAGCCCAATGTTAGCAGAAGGAGGGAAATAAAGATCAGAGCAGAGATAAGTGAAATAGAGAATAGAAAAACCATAGAAAAACATCAGTGAAACCAAGAGTTGGTTATTGAAAACATCAACAAAATTGACAAACCATTAACTAGACTAAGAAAAAAAGAGAAGATTCAAATAACTAAAATTAGAAATTTAAGAGGGGACATTAGAACTGATGTCACAGCAATAAAAAGGATTATAAGAAACTCTGAACAATTACACACTTACAAATTGGATAACCTAGAAGAAATTGCTATATTCCTAGAAACATATACCTACCAAAACTGAAATCAAAAAAAAATATGAACAGACATAACTAGTAAGTGGATTAGAGCAGTAATAAAAAGCCTTCCAGCAAAGAAAAGCTAAGGACCAGATGGCTTCACTGGGAATTCTACCAAACTTTTAAAGAAGAATTAATACCAATCTTCCTCAAATTCTTTCAAAGAACTGAAGAGGAGGGAACACTTTGAAACTCATTTTATGAGGCCAGCATTATTCTGATACTAAAACCAAACACAAGAAAACTATAGACCAGTATCTCTGATAAGTATTAATGTGAAAATGCTCAACAAAATTCTAATGAACCAAATTCAACAGCACATTAAAAAGATTATACAGCATGACCAAACGAGATTTATACCTGGAAATCAATAGTGGTTCAACATATAAAAATCAATCAGTGTAATATGTGCTATCAATAGAATGAAGGACAAAACCATATAATCATCTCAATTGATGCAGAAAAGGCATTTGAAAAAATTCAACACCCTTTCATGATGAAAACACCCAACAAACTAGGAATAGGAGGAAACTACCTCAATATAATAAAAGCCATGAATGAAAAGCCTACAACTAACATTATACTCAGTGGTGAAACACTGAAAACTTTTCCTCTAAGATCTAAGCAATGATGTCCCCTCTTAACACTGCTATTAAAAATGGTACTGAGGGGCACCTGGGTGGCTCAATCAGTTAAGTGATCAACTCTTGATTTCAGCTCAGGTCATGATCTCAGGGTTGTGAGGTAGATCCCCCCATCAGGCTCCATGCTGGGCATGGATTCTCTCTGCCCCTCCCCTGCTCTCTCTTGCACACTCTCTTCCCACCAACCCCCCCAAAAAATAGTACTGAAAGTTCTAGACAGAATTAGGCAAGAAAAGAAATAAAAGACATCCAAATTGGAAAGAAAGAAGTAAAATGATCTCTGTTCACAGCTGACATGATCTTACATGTCAAAACGTTAATGATCCCACACACAAAAATAACCCTGTTAAAACCAATATATGATTTTAGCAAAGTTGCAGGATACAAAGTCAACAAACAAAAATGAATTGTATTTCTATACCCTAGTGATGACCAATTCAAAAAGGAAATTAAGCAATCTTACTTCTAGGTATATATCCAAAAGAATTAAAATCGGAATAATTAAGCAATCTTACTTCTGGGTATATATCCAAAAGAATTAAAATCAGAATCTCAAAGAGATACTGCTCTTCCATGTTCATTGCCACATTACTCACAATAGCCAAGATATGGAAACAACATAAGTATCTGTCAGTGGATGAATGGATAAAGAATACATGGCATATATATACCATAAATATTATGCAGTCTTTAAAAGAAGGAAATCTTGCCATTTGTGACAACATGGATGAACCTGGAGGACATTATACTAGGGGAAATAAGCCAGACAAAGACAAATATTGCATGATCTCACTTACATGTTAAATCTAAAAAGGTCAAACTCATAAAAACAGAGAGTAGAATGGTGGTTGCTAGGGACAAGGGGGTTGGGAGGAATGGGAAGACATCAGTCAAAGAGTACAAACTTTCAGCTAAGCAGGATGCATTAGTTCTGAAGATCAAATGTACAATATGACTATTTGTTATAATACTGTATTGCTTACTTGAAATTTGCTAAGAGAGTAGATCTTGAGTGTTCCCACAATGAACAAAAAAAGAAAAATGGTAACTATGTGAGGTAATTTATTTGTTAATTAGCTTGATTGTGATAATCATTTCACAATGTATATGTATATCAAAACACCATGTTGTATATCCTAAATATATATAATTTCTCTTTGTTAATTATGCCTCTATAAAGCTGAAAATAAGGTAGCCATATAGCAAAACAGGCTCTAAATTAAGTTCATTTTTTTGTTTTTAACTTGATAATATATTCTATTTAACCCAATATACCCAAAATATTATGGTCAATATATAATTCTTGTTTATTTTTATTTTTTTATTTTTTATTTTTTAAAATTTTATTATGTTATGTTAGTCACCATACAATACATCATTAGTTTTTGATGTGGTGATCCATGATCCATTGTTTTCGTATAACACCCAGTGCTCCATGCACTACGTGCCCTCCTTAATACCCATCACCGGGCTAACCAATCCCCCCTCCCCCCTCCCCTCTAAAACCCTGTTTGTCTCTCAGAGTCCATAGTCTCTCATGGTTCATCTCTCCCTCCAATTGCCCCCCCCCCATTTTTCCCTTCCTTCTCCTAATGTCCTCCATGCTATTACTTAGGTTCCACAAATAAGTGAAACCATATGATAATTGACTTTCTCTGCTTGACTTATTTCACTTAGCATAATCTCCTCCAGTCCCATCCATGTTGATGTAAAAGTTGGGTATTCATCCTTTCTGATGGCTGAGTAATATTCCATTGTATATATGGACCACATCTTCTTTATCCATTCATCTGTTGAAGGGCATCTCGGCTCTTTCCACAGTTTGGCTATTGCGGACATTGCTGCTATGAACATTGGGGTGCATATGGTCCTTCTTTTCACTACATCTGTGTCTTTGGGGTAAATACCCAGTAGTGCAATTGCTGGGTCATAGGATAGCTCTATTTTTAAATTTTTGAGGCACCTCCACACTGTTTTCCAAAGTGGCTGTACCAACTTGCATTCCCACCAACAGTGTAAGAGGGTTCCCCTTTCTCCACAACCTCTCCAACATTTGTTGTTTCTTTCTCTGTCCATTTTTGCCATTCTAACTGGTGTAAGGTGGTATCTCAGTGTGGTTTTGATTTGAATTTCCCTGATGGCTGATGATGATGAACATTTTTTCATGTGTCTGTTAGCCATTTGTATGTCTTCTTCAGAGAAGTGTCTATTCATATCTTCTGCCCACTTTTTGACTTGATTATTTGTTTTTTGGGTGTTGAGTTTGAGAAGTTCTTTATAGATCTTGGATACCAGCCCTTTATCTGTAGTGTCATTTGCAAATATCTTCTCCCATCCTGTGGGTTGCCTCTTTGTTTTGTTGACTTGTTTCCTTTGCTGTGCAGAAGCTTTTTATCTTGATGAAGTCCCAAAAGTTCATTTTTGCTTTTGTTTCACTAGCTTTTGGAGATGTATCTTGAAAGAAGTTGCTGTGGCCGATCTCAAAGAGGTTACTGCCTATGTTCTCCTCTAGGATTTTGATGGATTCCTGTCTCACATTGAGGTCTTTCATCCACTTTGAGTTTATCTTTGTGAATGGTGTTAGAGAATGGTCGAGTTTCATTCTTCTGCATGTGGCTGTCCAGTTTTCCCAGCACCATTTATTGAAGAGACTGTCTTTTTTCCATTGCATGTTTTTTCCTGCTTTGTCAAAGATTATTTGACCATAGAGTTGAGGGTCCATATCTGGGTTCTCTATTCTGTTCCATTGGTCTGTATGTCTGTTTTTGTGCCAGTACCATGCTGTCTTGGTGATCACAGCTTTGTAATATAGCTTGAAATCAGGCAACGTGATGCCCCCAGCTTTTTCTTTTTCAACATTTCCTTGGTGATTCGGGGTCTTTTCTGATTCCATACAAATTTTAGGATTGTTTGTTCCAGAACTTTGAAAAATGTCATTGGAATTTTGATCAGGATGGCATTGAAAGTATAGATTGCTCTGGGTAGCATAGACATTTTAACAATGTTTATTCTTCTGATCCATGAGCATGGAATATTTTTCCATCTTTTTGTGTCTTCTTCAATTTCTTTCATGAGTGTTTTGTAGTTCCTAGAGTATAGATCCTTTACCTGTTTGGTTAGGTTTATTCCGAGGTATCGTGTGGTTTTTGGTGCTATTGTAAATGGGATCGTTTCTCTAATTTCTCTTTCTACAGTTGCATTGTTAGTGTATAAGAAAGCAACTGATTTCTGTGCATTGATTTTGTATCCTGCCACATTACTGAATTGCTGGATGAGTTCTAGTAGTTTGGGGGTGGAGTCTTTTGGGTTTTCCACATAAAGTATCATGTCGTCTGCGAAGAGAGAGAGTTTGACTTCTTCTTTGCCAATTTGAATACATTTTATTTCTTTTTGTTGTGTGATTGCTGTTCCTAGGACTTCTAGTACTATGTTGAACAATAGTGGTGAGAGTGGGCATCCTGGTCGTGTTCCTGATCTTAAGGGAAAGGCTCTCAGCTTTTCCCCATTGGGATGATATTCGCTGTGGGTTTTTCATAGATGGATTTTATGAACTTGAGGAATGTTCCCTCTATCCCTATACTCTGAAGAGTTTTAATCAGGAAAGGATGTTGTATTTTGTCAAATGCTTTTTCTGCATCAATTGAGAGGACCATATGGTTCTTCTCCTTCCTCTTATCAATGTGTTCTATCACATTGATTGATTTGCGAATGTTGAACCACCCTTGCATCCCGGGGATAAATCCCACTTGGTCGTGGTGGATGATCCTTTTAATGTATTGTTGGATCCTATTAGCTAGGATTTTGTTGAAGATTTTGGAATCCATATTCATCAGGGATATCGGTCTGAAATTCTCCTTTTTGATGGGGTCTTTGCCTAGTTTGGGGATTAAGGTAATGCTGGCCTCATAGAATGAGTTTGGAAGTTTTCCTTCTGTTTCTATTTTTGAAACAGCTTCAGTAGAATAGGTATTATTTCTCCTTTGAATGTTTGGTAGAATTCCCCAGGGAATCCATCAGGCCCTGGACTCTTGTTTTTTGGGAGGTTTTTGATCACTGCTTCAATCTCGTTACTGGTTATTGACCTATTCAGGTTGTCCATTTCTTCCTGTTTCAGTCTTGGCAGCTTATAGGTCTCCAGGACGGCCTCCATTTCATCCAGATTGCTCAGTTTATTGGCATATAGTTGTTGATAATAATTTCTAATAATTGTTTCTATTTCCTTGGTGTTAGTCATGATCTCTCCCCTTTCATTCATCATTTTATTAATTTGGGTCCTTTCTCTTTTCTTTTGGATAAGTCTGGCCAGTGGTTTATGGATCTTATTAATTCTTTCAAAGAACCAGCTTCTAGTTTCGTTGATCTGATCTACTGAGTTTCTGGTTTCTAATTCATTGATCTCTGCTCTAATTTTAATTATTTCTCTTCTAATGCATGGCTTAGGCATCATTTGTTGCTTTTTCTCTAGTTCTTTAAGGTGTAGAGTTAGTTGGTGAATTCGGGATTTTTCTATTTTTTTGAGTGAGTCTTGGATGGCTATGTATTTCCCCCTTTGGACCGCCTTTGCAGTATCCCATAGGTTTTGGACTGATGTGTTTTCGTTCTCATTGATTTCCATGAATTGTTTAAGTTCTTCTTTGATTTCTTGGTTGACCCAAACATTCTTGAGCAGAGTGGTCTTCAGCTTCCAAGTGTTTGAATTTCTGCCAAATTTTTTCTTGTGATTGAGTTCCAGTTTTAAAGCATTGTGGTCTGAGAATATGCAGGGAATAATCTCAATCTTTTGGTATCGGTTGAGACCTGATTTGTGACCCAGTATATGGTCTATTCTGGAGAAAGTTCCATGTGTGCTCGAGAAGAATGAGTATTCTGTTGTTTTAGGGTGGAATGTTCTGTATACATCTATGAGGTCCATCTGGTCCAATGTATCATTCAAAGCTCTTGTTTCCTTGTTGATTTTCTGCTTAGATGATCTGTCCATTGCTGAGAGTGGAGTATTGAGGTCTCCTACAATTAACGTATTGTTATCAATATGACTCTTTATTTTGGTTAACAGTTGGCTTATGTAGATGGCTGCTCCCATGTTGGGGGCATAGATATTTACAATTGTTAGAGCTTCTTGTTGGATAGACCCTTTAAGAATGATATAGTGTCCTTCTGTGTCTCTAACTACAGACTTTAGTTTAAAATCTAATTTGTCTGATATAAGAATTGCTACCCCAGCTTTCTTTTGAAGTCCGCTGGCATGGAAGATGGATCTCCATCCCTTCACTTTCAGTCTGGATGTCTCTTTAGGTTCAAAATGCGTCTCTTGTAGGCAGCATATGGATGGGTCCTGTCTTTTTATCCAATCTGCAACCCTGTGCAGTTTTATGGGAACATTTAGGCCATTCACGTTGAGTTATTGAAAGATATGAATTAATTATCATCATGTTGCCTGTGAAGACATTGTTTTTATAGATTGTCCCTGTAAATTTCTGTTGTATATCACTCTTGGGGTCTTTCTCCTTTTATAGAACCCCCTTAATATTTCTTGCAAGGCCGGCTTAGTGGTCACATATTCTTTCAGTTTCTGCCAGTTATGGAAGCTCTGCATCTCTCCATCCATTCTAAATGAAAGCCTTGCCAGATAAAGTATTCTTGGCTGCATGTTCTTCTCATTTAGTACCCTGAATATGTCTTGCCAGGCCTTTCTGGCTTGCCAGGTTTCTGTGGATAGGTCTGATGTATTTCTGATGTTCCTCTCTTTGTAGGTAAAGAATCTCTTCCCCCTAACTGCCCTTAAGATGGTTTCCTTGGTTCTAAGATTTGCAAGTTTTACTATTACATGCTGGGGTGTTGGCCTGTTTTCCTTGATCTTGGGAGGGGTCCTCTCTGCCTCTAGGACATGAATATTTGTTTCATTCCCCAGATTAGGGAAGTTCTCAGCTACGATTTCCTCAAATACATCTTCTAGCCCTCTCTCTCTCTCCACTCCCTCCAGGATTCCAATTATTCTGACATTGGAACACTTCATGGTGTCACTTATTTCTCTGATTCTATTTTCATGGATTCTGAGTTGTTTTTCCCTGGCCTCCTCTTTTCCCTTTTTATCTATTATATTGTCTTCCAGGTCGCTTATTCGTTCTTCTGCCTCAGTTACCCTAGCTGTTAGATTATCTAGATTGGATTGGATCTCATTGATAGCATTTTAAATTCTGTCAATTCAGCTTTCATTTCTGCCCTTAGAGACTCTATGTTGCCATTAATTGATTTCTCCATTCTAGCCATTGTCTTCACAATTGCTAACCTGAATTCCATCTCCGACATCTTGGTTATATCTGCATCCATTTGTAAATCTGCAGCATAAGTCATGATCTCTGAGTCTTTCCTATTTTGGGGGTTCCTCCTCCTAGTCATTCTGTTGATGGGTGTTTGAGGGAATGTGTAGAGTCCAAATTATTGACCAGAACCCAAGCAAGATGCACCTGTTTTCTTGGGACCTTAGGGTTGCTGGCCTCTTGTTTTCCCAGCCTGTCTTCTGCGGGAGGGGCCTGCCGCGCTGTTACTCAGGCAACCCTGTTTGGGCGGAGTTGCCCTGCGCCCCTGTGGCGGGGGATGGGCTCAGTGGGAATCAGTCTTTGGGGCTTTTGTTCTCTGGCGCCTTTCCCTGGCAGCTTTCCGTGTCTCTTCCGTGAGTCAGAGCAGAAGAGACCGTTTCCATCCCTCTGCCTCAGAGCAGAGAGACCGCAGTCTGTTCTTCAGTGAGCTCTCCAGGCCACACCGTCTCCGTTTCTGTCCGTGCTGCTATAAACTGCAGCGTCCTGGGTTGTGCACCCCTCCGCAGCGCTCCCAGTCCTGCCTCCAGGTCGGGACACGTCTTTGCCCTTTGTGCTTCTAAAACCGCCAGCTGCCCCCAGATTGCACACGCGCGACCCCGCCGCTCCGGGTTTCCCTCCCGAGGGCTGCCCTAAAGTCCTTTCCCCGCTGCTACCGGTCTGTGAGTCTGTGGCCCTTCCGCAGAGTGTGAGGCTTTCGCTCACCAGCGGTGTAGGATCCCCACGGCCAGGCACCCTCCCGCTGCCGTTTATCCTCCGATATCTGCCCGCGGAATCACGGCTCCCCACTTCGTACCTCAAAACCAACTGCCTGCGATATTCTGTTTGTAGAGATCCAGATCTTCTTACATCTCAGGCTGGTTTCGTGGGTGCTCAGAGTGGTCTGGTAGATAGTCAGCTCAGTTCCGGGGACCAGTTGAAATAGGGTCCCCTACTCCTCCGCCATCTTTCCTTCCTCCCCCATGTTTATTTTTAAAACATTAAGTTAAACAATAGTGCTAGATACCAAAGCCTTTAGGACCACTAAAGTCTTATTTAAAGAAACAAATAGAAATCATAAAAACTAAAATCTATCTTCAATTTTTCTTCTAAGACAGCAAGATTTCAAAATCTAAAGAAAAATATGCATGAATTGATCGATGTGGAATGTCTATATCAACTAGTAAATGATGCTTAATAAATTACAGGTATAAAATGTATGGAAAATTCAGTTAAAATTTTTCAGATACTTTGAAGCCCAAGTAATATTTTGTTAGCAAATAATGCAAGCCTTGAACTCAAAGGCCATGTTAAAAGGCCTTTTTAAAAATTACATTTTAAAATTACTCACAGTGAAAAATATTTAAAGTTATAAATTGTATCCATGGATTTAGTAACTAAAAACATTTTTAGTGGTATCTTTCTATAGATATGATTGCAGACATCCAGTTATCTATGAGGCAGAAAATATCTTATTTCTAATTGTTCATTAAAGAAAACACTGACTTTATTTAATTCTAAATTGTTTCTAGGATTGTGAAAACTGTTTATTAATATATTAATTTTCAATATCCCAGAATATAGTTCTATTTTGCTTAAATATAAAAGTAACCAAAAAGGCAGGTAGTATTAATGAGCAGTCTATGTCATCTTCTATAAAAGGGATGAAAGGTTTCTAACTAATATTTATAATATGTTGAAGCTGATAAGGAAACTAAATTATTGACACTCATTGAAAGAGTGAACACATTTTTAAATAAATATCTAATACAGTCCTCTATCAAAATGAGTAATTTTATTGAGTCTGTTTACAAATGCTTCAGTATTTAAAGATAAATGTTCATGAAACAAAAAATAGCAAATTGATTGTTACTACAATGTATCAAATTGTAACAAAAAGACAAGATGTTATATTAAGATACTTCAAGACAAGGGATGCCTGGGTGGCTCAGTCCGTTAAGCATCTGCCTTTGGTTCAGGTCATGATCCCAGGGTCCTGGGATCAAGTCCCACATCGGGCTCCTTGCTCAGCGGGGAGCCTGCTTCTCCCTCTGCCTACTTCTCCCTGCCTGCTGCTCCCCCGGCTTGTGCGGTCATTCTCTCTCTCTCACACACACACACACACACACAAATAAATAAAATATTTTTTAAAAAAAGATATTGCAAGTCAATAGAAAACAGGCATACAGATTAGAAAGGAAGTAACAATACTAACTCTATTCACTGACATGGGTGTCTATATAGTTAGTCCTAAGGGATCTACAAAAAAACCAAACCCTCCAGGAAATAATAATTTCATTAGTGAGGTCACAAGATACAAATTCAACACATAAAAATCAATCATATTTTCATATATTACTAATGAACAATTTGAAAACTGAAATTAAAGACAATACCATTTATAATAGCTTCAAATAAATACAAAGTATGTAGGTATAATTCTAACAAACTATATGCAGTATCTGTATGGCGGAAAGCACAAAATACTGATGAAAGAAATAAAGAAAAGCTAAATATATAATAATTCATGAAATTCAAAGACCCAACATTATAGCTAGGTCAATCTTCCAAAACTGATCTGTAAGTTTAAAGAGGGCCCTTGTTATGATGAGTACTGGGTGTTGTATGTTAGTGATGAATCACTGAATTTTACTCCAGAAACCAATATTGCACTGCATGTTAACTAACAAAATTTAAATTAAAAAAATACTCCAGCAGGACTCTTTGTAGCTATAGATAAGCTTATTCTAAAATTTATACAGAAATGCAAAGGAACTAACATAGCCAAGACAATTTTTAAAAAGAAAAATGAAGCTGAAGGAATTATGTGATTTATTTCATTTATTATAAAAACATGTAACATAAAAGTCACCATCTTAACCACTTTTAAGTGTACACTTCAGTGTGTAGATTTGTAATGTTAGTGCCTGACATTAAGCTTTTGATTGCCAAGGCATCCATTTTAAAGACATCTGTCTCAAGGAAACATACTGCCAGCTATACAACTAGATAAAGAGCCAGGCTGCTCCACCCATGAAGTTCCCCTTTTAGAAAGCCCTGATTGACTTAGGTAACTGACCACTTGAGTGACCCTACATTTCCCTTCCCATGCTTTAATTCCCAATCTTATGTTTTAAATTCACCAATACAGAGTGAACCCATGAAACCCTAGGTACTGCACCCTGAACCCCAATAATTGGAGAGCCTCAGGTCCATGTTCTCTCTTTCTCACCTGCAACCTTGCTGTGTGGCCTCTGGTGCGCCATGTACTCTCCAGGACTTAATGAGTAATGAACGTTTTTTCCAAGTTCCCTGATGGTTGTTCTGAGGTGCATCTTGCAATCATAATAAGAACGACAAGGGCTGGTCCAGCCACAACACTGACTCTGGCTGGGGAAAATGCCTGTGGAGCTCACCACAAGTAGTATGGGCCCAGGTGAGTGCCCCCAGGGATTCCTAACTGAGAGCATCACTATTGATAGGCTGAGACTGACACAAAACAGTCAGTCTAGTGGCAGGATTGCATGATTTCTCTTGTAATTAACTGAAGGGAATGCCCTTTAGCTGCAACTGACTTAATAAGTGGTCAACCCAGGTGGGTAACACCATCTGGGAAGGTAGCACTGCTTACTGGCGGCCTGTCACACTGCTGTGTGCTTTTCAATATTGCCTCAGCTGTGTGTTGCCTGCAGGATCCATCCTAAAATGTCACTGCTGCCATGATAACTTGAGAATCTCCCCAGAGCAGTGTGATCAAGGCCATATGGCCCAATGAGACAATTAGACCACTTAATTGACTATTAATATGTGTGAGGGTCCTCCATGCTTCAAGGCCAAGAAGAGCTGGTGGGTGGGGGGGGGTGGCGGAGAATGGATCACAAAGCTATTGTCACTGCACAAGGAGAGTCTCAAGGCTAAAGGCATGAGGAAAGGATATTACCCTAGGTAAGGGGGAGGGAGATCTCTGCCTGTAACTGCTGAGTTGGTGGGTTCAGCAAGGACTATGTGTCAACCCAGATGAGTAAAATAGCCATGCAACAGGAGACTAGGGGCACCATGAAAAGCAAAAAGCAGCAGAGACCTATCATCTCTGCATCGGTGCTTCAAATTCATGCTGTTGCTCTTCATCCCCTGACCTGATGTGATATTGTGGGTCCAATCCCTGGGGTGATGTTACTAAAAAATTAATGGACAAATATAAAAGTCCTGAACATCTGGTGCCAGCATCTCCTAAGAACCCCAAGGAGGTATACTAGCTCCTAGATAAATGCAAAACCCCTATGAAGATTCCTGGGCATTGCCTAGTGCCTTGGCATACCAACATGCCAAGGCTGTGGTATTATGCTCCGGAGGTGTAGGGACTTATTCCAAAGACTCTGCATATTGTGGTAGTGAAGGTTAATTCTAGTCCTGAGGAGGTGGATTGGGACACCCTGGAAAGGCAAGTGGCTGCCTATGAAGAAGGCTCACAGGGGCGATATCCACAGATCTTTCTGGTAACACGTAAGTTTAAGGTAAGAGGAGAGAATCAGAAAGTAGAAACTGAGATCAGAAACTATACCTTAACTGAAATTAAAACCTTTTTAAAAAGATTTCCTGCAGCAGGAAGGAGAGAAGGGAACTGATTAACTATTATGGGTTTTTAGAACAGCCTCTGAATTGTTACTCACAGCTGCCAAAATGCTTGAACTGACTGGTATCTCTAAAGATCCTAAAATCCATAACCTTCTCAAAGATACATCTAGGCTCTATGTCCACTTCCTCTGGGACCACAGATCCTGAGTTCCCTTGTCTTTCCTCTGAATGGAGCAGAACCAAGAAACATGCCTCGTGAGTCTTCCCTGCCACCAAGGGAAAAGCTGACAGGGTTATCAAGGCCTGTATTGAGGATGAAGAGGGAGAAGGGAATGCAAAGGCCCCGAAAGCCATGGTATTCATACCATGGCCCTTCCTCTCCTCACATGAATAATTATTGCCTGGCACCATGCCCATTTTTCCATCACGGTAATCACTGCTAAAATTCACAATGAATGGAATGCATTAGATGAGGCCAGTTTCTTGCTGCACAAAATTGGCATGGTCCAATGGATTATCATTTCTGATGTGGTTTTGGGATATAGGTGAGGTTCAGTGGGGTGGAGTCCAGAGCCGATGACCGAGAAAGAATTCTTGAGATGTCTTTGGTGTAAAATTGTGGTTTATTAAAGCACAGGGACAGGACCCATGGGCAGAAAGAGCTACTGCTCCAGGGTTGTGAGGGGTGGCTGATCATATACTATGGAGTTGGGGGAAGTAAGGAAAAAGGGAGGTTTCCAGAAAGTACTTTCATATGTTAAAGAAGACTCACAGAGGCCTTGCCATTGTCAAATTAAGGTTGTTTACTCCTCTAGTAAGGCATTAACAGTAAGATAGTTGGGAGCTTCCTGGAAGAATGTTACATATATCCCATGGGGAGGGGGGTTGTCAGCTTCTGCTTTGTCCTCAGTTTGCCTTCTGTTCCCTCATCAATTTCCATGACCAAAGTGACCCAAATTACCCCCTCTTTATTTCTAACTCTGAAGAGGCCCATTTTGCACCAAAGACATCTCAAGAATTCTTTCTTGGTCCTCAGCTCTAGATCTCACCCCACGGAACCTCACCTATATTCCAAGACCACATCAATTTGACTCTGAGTCCAGAGAATTATTTTTACAGGGTGCTCCCTCTAATTACAGGGTGGCACTATTACATTTTATTGGGCCATCCAAAACCATCTAAAAGGCACTGGAGAAATAAACTATTGGGACTTCTCAAGATAAAAAGCTTCTGCACAGCAAAGGAAACAAACAACAAAACTAAAAGGCAACCTTTGGAATGGGAGAAGATATTTGCAAATGACATATCTGTTGAAGGGTTTGTATCCAAAATCTATAAAGAACTTACCAAGCTCAACATCCAAAAAACAAATAATCCAGTTAAAAAATGGGCAGAAGATATGAACAGACATTTTTCCAAAGAAGACAAACAGATGGCTAACAGACATGAAAAGATGCTCAACATCACTCATCATCAGGAAAATACAAATTAAAATCATGATGAGATACCACCTCACACCTGTCAGAATGGCTAAAATTAACAACACAGGAAACAACAGATGTTGTCAAGGTTGTGGAGAAAGGGGAACCCGCTTACACCATTGGTGGGAATGCAAACTGGTGCAGCCATTCTGGAAAACAGTATGGAGGGTTCCTCAAAAAGTTAAAAATAGAACTGCCCCCTGATCCAGCAATTGCACTACTAGGTATTTACCCAAAGGATACAAAAATACTGATTCAGGGGCACCTGGGTGGCTCAGTTGTTAAGCGTCTGCCTTTGGCTCAGGTCATGATCCCGGGGTCCTGGGATCAAGCCCTGCATCAGCTCCCTGCTCAGCGGGAAGCCTGCTTCTCCCTCTCCCACTCCCTCTGCTTGTGTACCCTCTCTCACTGTGTCTCCCTCTGTCAAATAAATAAATAAAATCTTTAAAAAAATACTGATTCAAAGAGATAATTTACCCCAATGTTTATAGCAGCATTATCAACAATAGCCAAATAGGAGGAGCCCAAATGTGCCCTGACTGATGAATGGATAAAGAAGAGATGGTATATATATACACCATAAAAAAAGGATAAAATCTTTCCATTTGCAACAACATGGATGGAGGAAGAGTGTATTATGCTAAGCGAAATAAGTCAGTCAGATAAAGACATACCATGTAATGATTTCAATTACACATGGAATTTTTTTAAGATTTATTTAATTATTTGAGAGAGAGAGATCACGGGGTGGGGGGGAGTGGTAGAGAGAGATGGAGAAAGAGAATCTCAAGCAGACTCCCTGCTGAGCGTGGAGCCCAAGGTGGGGCTCAATCCCACAACCCTGAGATCATGACCTGAGGGGAAATCGAGTCAGATGCTTAACTGACTGAGCCACCAAGGTGCCCTTTATACGTGGAATTTAAGAAACAAAACAGATGAACATAGGGGGAAAAAGAGAGAGAGGCAAACCATAAAACAGACTCCTAACTATAGAGAACAAACTGAGGGTTGCTGGAAGGGAGGTGGGTGGGGGGATAGGTTAAATGGGTGATGGGTATTAAGGGGGGCACTTGTGCTGAGCACTGGGTATTGTATATAAGTGATGAATCATTAAATTCTACTCCTGAAACTAATATTACACTATAAGTTAACTAACTGGAATTTAAATAAAAACTTGAAACTAAAAAATATAAAAATAAAATTAAAATTAAAGATACTGGAGCGCAGTGATATGGTTGCTAGACATGGGGGAGATCCCACCCAGATACCCAGATACTCCAACTCATGCCCCTCCACACATGCTGCCCCAGAAATTTCCCTTGAACAAATTTCCCTCAACAAAAAGGACCCCCCATTCCTCCTCAATAAACCATCGCCTAATTTGCCCCTTATGGGAATACACAAGCAACTCTACTGGGAGTTACAAAAACTTGAGGTTCCTGGTCACTTAATCTCAGGACAGCCAGTCTCTAAACCCTCGGCCCTAAAACTGGTATTCTCCAAGCTACAGCCCTGTTCTGCCATCCATCCTCTTGCCATACAGCCATCCTCCAACCCTTGTGGCCTCAACCTAGTGCCACTACTCCCACTTACCCCTTCCCTGACCTCCAAGATTGGCAGACATCTAACCCCGTACCCTAGGAAATTGATGGCTCCCTGGGGCTTGTCCCACCTTTTGGGGACAATCGCCTCTATAGCACTCTAGTAGTCCATTGAGACAATAAAAATGCACAGTCCTGAGGCACCTGGGTGGCTCAGTCAGTTGAGTGTCTGACTCTTGATTTTGGCTCAGGTCATGATCTCAGATTTGTGTGATCGAACCCTGAGTCAGGCTCCACACTGGGCATGGAGCCTGCTTGGGATTCTCTCTCCCTCTCCCTCTGACACTCCCCACCTCTCTAAAAAAAATTCACAGTCCTTTTTGGCCCTATTAGACACTGGGGCCCAAGTCACTGTCATTCCAGGCAATCCCACCAAATTCCTCAAATTCCCCAAATGCACCTACAGAGCATTGCTAGTGTACAAACCCATTCAGGTGTAACTATTAGGACCACTCACCTTAACCGGCTTCCTCTGGTGGTGGCCCCCCTGGTTCTTTTTTTTCCTATTATAGGCATGGAGGCATGTGACATAATGCCATGCTACACGGAACAAGCCCAAGTTCCTGGCCTTCCTGGTAGGACTTGCCAAATGGATGCCAGCGACTCTCCCTCCTCAGGTCAAGATGGCAAACACTTCCCAGTAACTGGCTTAAAGATGACATTGAATGTCTATACCCTGTCATTAAAAATTTGCTTGAGACAGGAATCATTAAGCCCACAATCTCCCCTTTTGACAGCCCCATTTGGATGGTATTTAAGCCAGCCACTAATGAATGGCATCTCATAATTGGCTATTGAAACCTCCCCCAGTTAAGGCTCCAGTTCCTATTATTATAGAATTGATTGGGGACATACAATGGCCCAAGGAGCATCCATGGGTCATTGGCCTTGCTAATATGTTATTTTCTATTCTCATTGCAGAGGAACTCTAAAACCAATTTCCTTTCACTTTTGAAGGGCCTCAATATATATTTATGTGGCTCCCAATAGGAAATTAAAATAGCTCTGCAATTGCACATAACCTCTGATGCCAGGATTTAAACCCCTCACATTTGGAAAGGTACTGTTTTTTGGCATTGTATTATGCTGAGGAGTCCTTCTGAGGAAGTACGGGCAAATTTACACACCCTCACAGACTACCTACACCAACAATTGCCCTCACAAGGTCCAAGGCCCAGCATTATCTGTCAAGTTTCTGGGCATCATCTAGTCCTCTGAGGGCTGAGAAATTTCTCCAACAGTCAAACATCAATTATTCACCATTAAACCACCCACTACACTCAAAACAGGCACAACATATACTAGGACTTTTCATGTTCTGGAGGCAACACATCCCTCATATCTCACGAATTCTTTGCCCTATATATGCAATCACATGAAAGTCTGCCACCTTCCATTGTGATGAAGCCCAACAGTGTGCTTTGGAAGCTGCCCAGCAGGCAGTTCAGTAAGCCTTACTTTTGGTCCCACCTGGCTCTACATTCCAAATCAGACCACACCTGACTATGCCTCCTGGAGTTTCTGGACCAAACAGGAATCTACCTGGCTTCCTATGGGGTTTTGAACTAACTGCCTACCTCCAGTGGCAGCCTGATACACTCCCCTCGAGTGCCAGCTTTTGTCATCCTGTTGGGTTCTTTTAGAAATTGAGGCCTTAACTGGCCCCCACTGGGTAACACCTCAGATCCAAGTTCTTATATTGTCCTGAGAAATGCCTCCCAGTGGAAGCTCAGCACAACCACTGATGCCTCCTTGATAAAATGGAAATGTTACCTTTAGGAGAGAGCTAAACCTGATGTCAAAGGTCTTGTCAAATAACAAGGAAATGTGGCTTCCCCCATGGTCAGCCCCTTGCTTGAAAGCCTTGAGGAAGTGATAGTGGTGCCCTGCTTCCTCTTCTTCTGGCTGCTTGGGGAACCCCTTGGAACCAACTCTCAGAGACAGACAGGGAGTCAGTATTGTTTACTGATGGTAGAACACACAACTTTGTACAACACTGTACACAATGCAGCTTGCTGGAAGGCCACAGCATTCTACCTAGCCTTAGGCACCTCACTAGTTGAAGAGGGCACTGCAGGTTCAGCCCAGTTGGTGCAATTTGTAGCTGTTCACTTAGCCCTTAAGGGAGCAAAAAAGGGCTTTTCATAACTCCACATTTTCATAGACTCCTGGGTTGTCGCTAGTGGCCTTGTGGTTTGGTCTGGCCAGTGGCTAAGGGACAATTTTCTCATAAAAGGCAAGCCCTTCTGGGGCACTCAGATATGGAAGTAATTAGCAGAGTCCCCAGTTTCTATTATTGTTACTCACATTTCTGCTCATACTAACCACGGCACACTAGAAGCCGTTTTCAACAATATTTCAGAGTCCCTCACTAAGACCTCCACAATCGGCCTGGTACAGACTCCTCAGGGTATTAACTTTTCCTACTAGCCCACAAAATGAGTCCACACAACCTCGGGTCATTGGGGAATTCAGCCTTAATAACTTGGGTTCAAGTGAGGGGACTCCCTCAATCCTCAGTGGCAGCCAAGGTTGTTGGTTTGCTCCCATACCAAACGATGTAGACTATCCAGAGGGGGATATACTCCAGGGGGAAACCAACCATACGTCTGTTTTAGCATATTGATTTCATCAGCCCACTGCTCCCTTCTACTGGGGGGTCCAGATATGCCATTAAAATCATATATGGAAATGAGGAATTGTTGAACACTACATCAAAAACTAATGATATGTTGGCTAATTGAAAATAATAATAAAAAAAATCATCAATACTTACATGAGACTCCTCTTGGTGACCCCCACCCAGAATTTCTCTTCAAAACAGGTAATATCTTCCTTACTAAATTTGTTCTTGCTCCCTTTGGATCACCAAACGTTATTGACTGTGACCACAGTACTCACTTTACCTCTCAAGAGATTCAACAGTGGTCTCTCCAACATAATATTCTTTGGAACATCAAAGACTATTGCTGCAAAGCAGCAGATCTCATTGAGCACCATAACAGCCTTCTTTTTCTTTTTTAGTATAATTGACATATAATAGCATATTAGTTTCAGGTGTACAACATAGTGGCTCAAAAATTATGTAAATTACAAAATGCTCACAATGATAAGTATAGTTATCATCTGTCACCATACATAGTTATTACAATATTATTGACTCTATTCCCTATGCTATAGTTCCTATCCCTGTGACTTATCAATTTTATAACTGGAAGTTTGTACTGGTTAATCCCCTTCACTCATTTTACCTATCCCCCCTTCACCCCCAGCAACCACCAGTCTACTCTGTTATTTATGAGTCTATTTCTCTTTTGTTTGCTAATTTGTTTTGTTTTGTTTTAAATTCAATATATACATGAAATTATATGGTACTTGTCTTTCTTTCTCTACTTATTTCACTTAGCACATTACCCTCTACATCCATCCATGTTGTCACTAATGGTAAGATATCATTTTTTTAAATGGCTATTAGTCCATTGTGTATATATACCATATCTTCCTTATCCATTCATTTACCAGTGGACACTTAGGTTGCTTCTATATCTTGGCTCTTGCAAATAACACTGCAATAAATATAGGGGTGCATATATCTTTTAGAATTAGTGTTTTTGTTTTCTTTGGGTAAATATCCAGAATGAAATTACTGGGTGGTAAGGTATTTCTATTTTTTATTTTTTGAGGAACCTCCATTCTGTTGGCTGCAGCAATTTGCATTCTCACTAATAGTGCATGAGAGTTCCATTTTCTCCACATCCTTGCCAATGCTTGTTATTTCTTCTCTTTTTGATACCAGCCATTCAGACTCATGTGGGGTAATATCTCATTGTGGTTTTGATTTGCATTTCCATAATGATTAGTAACGTTGAGCATCTTCTCATGTGTTAGCCATCTGGATGTCTTCTTTGGAAAAATATCTAGTCAGGCCCATTTTTAAATCAGGTTATTTGTTTTGGTGTTGAGTTATATGAGTTCTTTATATATTTTAGATACTAACAACATATCAGATATGTCACATGTAAATATCTTCTCCCATTCAGTAGGTTGTCTTTTCAATTTGTTGATGGTTTCCTTCACTCTATAAAAGCTTTTAGTTTGATGTTTTCCCAATTGTTTCTGCTTTTGTTTCCTTTGCCTGAGGAGACATGTCTAGAGAAATGTTACTAAAGCTGACATCCAAGAGATTACTGCCTATGTTTTCTTTTCGGAGTTCATGGTTTCAGGTCTTACATTTAGGTCTTTAATCCATTTTTAGTTTATTTTTGTGTATGGTGTAAGAAATCAGTCAAGTTTATTTTGCATATAGCTGTCCAGTTATCCCAGCACCATTTATGGGAGAAACTGTCTTTCCCCTGTTGTATATTATTTCCTTTTTGTTGAAAAATTATTGACCATATAAGGGTGGGTTTATTTCTGGGCTCTATCTCCTGTGTATTTTTGGAGCCAAACCATACTGTTTTGATTACTATAGCCTTGCAGTATAGTTTGACATCTGGGATTGTGATGCCTGCAGCTTTGTTTTTCTTTTTAAAGATTCCTTTGGCTACTTGGGGTCTTTTGTGGTTCCATACAAATTTTTGGATTATTTGTTCTAGTTTTATGAAAAATACTATTGGTATTTTGATAGGTATTGAATTGAATCTATAGATTATTTTGGGTAGTATGGACATTTATTAGTTTTTCAAATTCATGAGCATAGTATATCTTTCTATTTGTGTCTCCTTCAGTTTCTTTCATTAAGGTCTTATCATTTTTAGAGTACAGGTCTTTGACCTCCTTGGTTAATTTTTTCCTAGGTATTTCAGCTTTTTAATGTAATTGTAATAGGATTTTTTTTCTTACTTTTTCTGCTAGTACATTATTAGTGTATAAAAACACAATAGATTTCTGTATATTAATTTTAAATCCAGCAACTTTACTGAATTCACTGATTACTTCTAATAGTTTTTTGGTGGAATCTTTTTTTAAGTTTTTATTTTAATTCCAGTTAGTTAACATTAAGTGTTATATTAGTTTCAGGTATATAATATGGTGATTCAAAAATTCCATACATCACCCAGTACTCATCACAACAAGTGCACTCCTTAATCCCCATCCCCTATTTAACCCATCCCCCACCCACCCCCCTCTGGTAACCGTCACTATGTTCTCTATAATTAAGAGTCTGTTTCTTGGTTTCTCTCTCTTTTTTTCCCTTTGCTCATTTGTTTTATTTCTTAAATTCCACATATGGATGAAATCATATGATATTTGTCTTTCTCTAACTTGTTTCACTTACCATAATACTCTCTAGCTCCAACAATGTCATTGCAAAAGGCAAGATTTCATTCTTTTTTATGGCTGAATAATATTCCATTGTATATACATACCACATCTTTATCCATTCATCGATCAATGGACACTTGGGCTGTTTCCATAAATTGCCTATTGTAGATAATGCTGCTATAAACATTGGGGTGCATGTATCCTTTTGAATTAGTATTTTTGTATTCTTTGGGTAAATAACTAATGGTTCAACTGCTTGATCATAGGGTAGTTCTACTTTTAACTTTTTGAGGAACCTGCATACTGTTTTCCAGAGTGGCTGCACCAGTTTGCATTCCCACCAACAGTGTTAGGAGGGTTACCCTTTCTCCACATCCTCGTCCAACACCTGTTGTTTCCTGTGTTGCTGATTTTAGTCATTCTGACAGGTGTGAGCTGCTGTCTCATTGTAGTTTTTTTTTGAAGGGAGAGAGAGCACATGTGAGGGGAAGGGGCAGAGGGAGATAGAGAATCTTAAATAGGCTCCATGCCCAGTGCAGAACCAGATATGGGGCTTGATCTCACAACCCTGAGATCACGACCTGAGCCAAAATCAAGAGTCATACACTTAACCGACTAAGCCACCCAGGCACCCCTCTCATTGTGGTTTTGATTTGCATTTCCCTGATGATGAGTGATGTTGAGCATCTTTTCCTTTGTCTATTGGCCATCTGGATGTCATCTTTGGAAAAATGTCTATTCATATCCTCTGTCCATTTTTTAACTGGATTATTTTTGGGGGGCGTTGAGTTTTAGAAGTTCTTTATAGATTTTGGATACTAACCCTTCATCATATGTCATTTGCAAATATCTTCCCCCATTCTACAGGTTGCCCTTTAGTTTTGTTGATTGTCTCCCTAGATGTGCAGAAGCTTTTTATTTTGATATAGTTCCAACAGTTTATTGTTGCCTTTTGCGTCCCTTGCCTCAGGAGACCAATCAGGAAAGAAGTTGCTATGGCTGAAGTCAAAGGAGTTACTGCCTGTGGTCTCTTCTAGGATTTTTATGGTTTCAGTTCTCACATTTAGTTCTTTAATCCATTTTGAATTTATATCTGTGTATGGTGTAAGAAAGTGGTCCAGTCTCATTCTTTTGCATGTTGCTGTCCAGTTTTCCCAACACCATTTGTTGAAGAGACTGTCTTTTTCCCACTGGATATTCATTCCTGCTTTGTCAAAGATTAATGGACCATATAGTTACAGGTTCATTTCTAGGTTTTCTATTCTTTTGTATAGATCTATGTGTCTATTTCTGTGCCAGTATTATACTGTTTTGATTACTACAGCTTTGTAATATAATTTGTAGTCCCCCAGTTTTGCTTTTCTTTTGCAAAGTTGCTTTGGCTAATCAGGGTCTTTTATGGTCCCACACAAACTTTAGCATTGTTTGTTCTAGTTCTGTGAAAAATGCTGTTGGTATTTTGATAGGGATTGCATTCAATGTGTAGATTTCTTGGGGTAGTATAGACATTTTAACTACATTTGTTCTTCCAATCCATGAGCATGGAATGTTTTTCCATTTCTTCATGTTGTCTTCAATGGCTTTCATCCATGTTTTATAGTTTTCAGAGTACAGGCCTTTAACCTCTTCGGTTAGGTTTATTCCTAGGTATCTTATTGTTTTTGGTGCAATTGTATATGGGACTGATTCTTTAATTTCTTATTCTGAGGCTTCATTGTTGGTGTCTAGAAATGCAACTGATTTCTGTACATTGATTTTGTATCCTGTGACTACTGAATTTGTGTATCAGTTCTAGCAATTTTTTGGTGGAGTATTTTGGGTTTCTTATATAGGGTACCATGTCATCTGCAAATAGTTTTACTTCTTCCTTGCTGATTTGGATGCTTTTTATTTCCTTTTGTTGTCTGATTGCTGTGTCTAGGGCTTCTAGTACTATGTTAAATAACACTGGTGAGAGTGGACATCTCTGTCTTGTTTCTGACTGTAGAGGAAAAGCTCTCAATTTTTCCATGGAGGATGATGGTAGGCGTGTTTTTTTTTTGTATATGGCCTTTATTATTTTGATGTATCTTCCCTTTATCCCTACTTTGTTGATGTATTTTTTTATCATGAATGGATGTTGTACTTTGTCAAATGCTTTTTCTGCATCCATTGAACCAATCATATGGTTCTTATCCTTTCTTTTATTAACGTGGTGTATCATGTTGATTGATATGCAAATATTGGACCACCCCGGCAACCCAAGAATAAATCCCACTTGATCATGTTCAGTGATTTTTTTTTAATGTATTGTTGGATTCAGTTTGCCAGTATTTTGTTGAGGATTTTTGCATTTGTGTTCCTCAGGGATATTGGCCTGTATTTTTCTTTTTTAGTGGATTCTTTATCTCATTTTGGTATCTGGGTAATTCTATCCTCATAGAATGAATTTGGAAATTTTCCTTCCTTTTCTATTTTTTGGAATAGTTTGAGAAGAATGGATATTAATTCTTCTTTATTTTTTTAATTAAATTCAATTATCCAACATACAGTACATCATTAGTTTCAGATGTAGTGTTCAATAATTTTATCAGTTGCATATAACACCCAGGGCTCATCACATCACGTGCCCTCCTTAATGCCCATCACCCAATTACCCCATCGCCCCACCCATCTCCCCTCCAGCAACCCTCAGTTTGTTTCCTATAGTTAAGAGTCTCTCATGGTTTTTCTCCCTCTCTGGTGACTTCCCATTCAGTTTTCCCTCCCTTCCTCTATGATCCTCTGTGCTGTTTCTTATATTCCACGTATGAGTGAAACCATATGATAATTGTCTTTCTCTGATTGACTTATTTCACTCAGCATAATATCCTCCAGTTCCATCCACATAGATGTAAATGGTAAGTATTCATCCTTTCTGATGGCTGAGTAATATTCCATTGTATATATACCCCACATCTTCTTTATCCATTCATCTGTCGATGGACATCTCTGCTCCTTCCACGGTTTGGCTATTGTGGACATTGCTGCTATGAACATTGGGGTGCAGGTGCCCCTTTGGATCACTACATTTGTATCTTTGGGTAAATACCTAGTGGCGAAATTCCTGGGTTGTAGGGTAGTTCTATTTTTAACTTCTTGAGGAACGTCCATACTGTTTTTCAGAATGGCTGCACTAGCTTGCATTCCCACCAACACTATAAGAGGGTTCCCCTTTCTTCACATTCTCATTAATATTTGTTGTTCCCTGTCTTGTTGATTTTAGCCATTCTGACTGGTGGTATCTCATTGTGGTTTTGATTTATATTTCCCTGATGCCAAATGATATGGAGCATTTCTTCATGTGTCTGTTGGCCATTCGGATGTCTTCTTTGGAGAAATATCTGTCCATGTCTTCTGGCCAAAAAATAGAAAGGGAAGGAAAACTTCAACAGCTTCAGAAGAATAGGTATTAGTTCTTAGATGTTTGGTAGAATTCCCCTGGGAAGCCATCTGGCCCTGGAATCTGATTTGTTGGGAGATTTTTGATTTCTGCTTCAATTTCCTTGCTGGTTATGGGTCTGTTCAGGTTTTCTATTTCTTCCTGATTCAGTTTTGTTATTAATTCTTCTTTAAATGTTTTGTGCACTTTGCCTGTGAAGCCATCTGGGGTCCTGGACTTTTGTTTGTTGGGGGATTTTTGATTACTGATTCAATTTCTTTGTAGTTTATCAGTCTGTTAAAGTTTTTTATTTCTTCTTGTTTCAGTTTTGGAAGCTTATATGTTTCTAGGAATTTGTCCATTTCTTCTAGGTTGTCCAATATTTTGCCTCTAGCTTTTCATAATATTCTCTTATAATTTTGTTTCTCTGGTGTTGGTTGTTATTTCTCCTCTCTCATCTGTGATTTTATTTATTTAGGGCTCTTCTCATTTCTTTTTGATAAGTCTGGCTAGAGGTTTTTCAATTTTATTAATTTTTTCAAGGAACCAGCTTCTGGTTTCATTGATCCGTTCTATTGTTTTCTTTGTTTCTATATCATTTGTTTCTGCTCTAATTTTTATTATTTCCTTCCTTCTGCTGGCTTTCATTTGTTGTTCTTTTTCAAGCTTCTTTACGTGTAAGGGTAGGTTGTTTATTTGAGATTTTTCTTGTTTCTTGAGTTAAGCCTGTAATGCTATATACTTCCCTCTTAGGACCGCTTTTGCCGCATCCCAAGGTTTTGGACTGTTGTGTGTTGTCATTTTCATTTGTCCATGTACTTCTTTATTTCTTCTTTTATTTCCTGGTTGACCCAGTCATTGTTTAGTAGCATGTTATTTAACCTCCATATACTTGTGGTCTTTGCAGATTTTTTTCTTGTGGTTGACTTCCAGTTTCATAGTGTTGTGGTCAGAAGAGGTGCATGGTATGACTTCAATCTTTTTTATTTTGTTGAATCCTCTTTTATGACCTAATATATGATCTATTTTGGAGAATGTTCCATGTGTACTTGAAAAGAATGTGTATTCTGCTGTTTTAGGATGGAATGTTTTGAATATATCTGTTAGGTCCATCTAGTCCAGTTTGTCATTCAAAGCCATTGTTTCTTTGTTGATTTTTTGTTTAGATGATCTGTCCATTGATGTAAGAGGGGTGTTAAAGGCTCCTACTATTATTGCATTATTTTCAATGAGTTCCTTTATGTTTGTTACTAATTGTTTTATATATCTGTGTGCTCCCATGTTGGGTGCATAAATATTTACAAGTCTTATATCTTCTTATTCGATTGTCCCTTTTATAATTATATGCCACCCTCTTTGTCTCTTGTTACAGTCTTTGTTTTAAAGTCTAGTTTGTCTGATATAAGTATTGCTACTCCAACTTTCTTTTGACAGCCATTTGTGTGACAAATGGTTCTCCACCCCCTCACTTTCAATCTGCAGCTGTCTTTAGATCTAAAATGAGCCTCTTGTAGGCAGCATACAAATGGGTCTTGTTTTTTCATCCATTCTGACACCCTATGTCCTTTCATTGGAGCACTTAGTCCATTTATATTCAAAGTAATTATTGATAGATATGTATTTATTACCATTTTATTATTTTCTTTGTCCTTGTTTCTGGAGGTTTTCTCTGATCCTTTCTTGTCTTTGTCACTCTTGGTCTCTCCTTTCCACTCAAAGAGTTTCCTTGAATATTTCTTGCAGGGCTGGTTATAGTGGTCACAAACTCATTTAGTTTTTGTTTGTCTGGGAACCTCCTTATGTCTCCTTCTATTCTGAATGATAGCCTTATTGGATAGAGTACTTTTGGCTGCAGATTTTTCCATTTAGCACTTTGAATATATCATGCCACTCCCTTCTAGCTTGGAAAGTTTGTGTGGATAAATCCCCTGATAGCCTTATGGATTTTCCCTTTTCAGTTAAGGACTTCTTTTGTCTTGATGTTTTTAAAATGTTTTCTTTATCAGTATATTTTGCCAATTTAAGTACAATGTGTCTTGGTGCAGATCTGCTTTTGTTGATTTTGCTAGGGGTTCTCTGTGCCTCCTGGATCTGGATTATCTTTTTCCTTCCCCAGATTAGGAAGTTTTCAGCTATTATTACTTCAAATAAATTTTCTGCCCCCTTTTCTGTCTCTTCTGGGACTCCTGTAATACTAATGTTACTGTGTTTGAAGGAGTTACTGAGTTCCCTAAGTGTGTTCTCATTTTGCCTAATTCCTTTTTCTCTCTTTTATTCAGCTTGATTACTTTCCATTACTCTGTCTTCTAGGTCATTAATTCATCCCTCTGCTTTTGCCAGCTTGCTGTTCATTCCATCAAGCATATTTCTCATTTCATTTATTGAGCCCTTTATCTCTCCTATGTTATTCCTTATCTCTGTGTTAAGGTTCTCACTCATGTCTTCCACTCTTTTCTCAAGTCCAGTGAGTATCCTTATGATCATTGCTTTAAATACTCCATCAGGCCTGTTACTTATATCTGTTTCGCTTAGATCACATAGCTGAGGATTCTTGTCACTCACTCATACTCTTCCTTTCCCCATGGAAGAAACCATGAGCTTATGCCACCTTAATGGAAGGGTGATGTAAGTGCAGGAAAACTTTTCCTCTTACCATTTACGATGTGTCCAATCTCAGATTATTTATAATCTCAGATTATATTTGTCATGATGTGACAAATGGCTGTCAAAAGAAAGTTGGAGTAGCAATACTTATATCAGACAAACTAGACTTTAAAACAAAGACTGTAACAAGAGACAAAGAGGGTGGCATATAATTATAAAAGGGACAATCGAATAAGAAGATATAAGACTTGTAAATATTTATGCACCCAACATGGGAGCACACAGATATATAAAACAATTAGTAACAAACATAAAGGAACTCATTGAAAATAATGCAATAATAGTAGGAGCCTTTAACACCCCTCTTACATCTATGGACAGATCATCTAAACAAAAAATCAACAAAGAAACAATGGCTTTGAATGACAAACTGGACTAGATGGACTAGATGGACTTCTCCACTGGACTCCTGGGCTTCCATGAAGGCACTCTCATCTGTAGAGGATTGTGAAAATTGATGTTTTGAAGAGGAGGAAGATAGTATAAAACTTTTAGTCTGCCATTTTGCTGATGTCACTCTGAATCCAGTAAATTTTGTTATTTCATGCTTTTGTTTTCATTTGTCTCAGATAGCTTTCTAAATTCTCTTATAATTTCTTCTTTAATTATTTGATTAAGAGTGAATAGTTTAACCTCCACACATTTGTAAATTTTTCTGTTACTTGCTATTGATTTCTGATTTCATTCCATTGTGCTCAAGATTCTTTGTATGAATTCAATCTTCTTAAATTTGTTAAGAATTGTTTTGTGATGTAATGTGAATATTTATGTGTGCTTGAGAAGAATATGTATTCTGCTGCTGTTAAATGAAATGTTCTATATACATCTGCTAGGTCAATTTTGTCTATGGCGTTGCTCCAGTCCTCTGTTTCCTTATTGATCTTCTGTCTGGTTGTTCTATCAATAACTGAAATTGAAGTATGTAAGTCTCCTATTATTTTTGTACTGCTCTTTATTTCTCCTTTTGTTTTGGTCAATGTTCCCTTCATATATTTGGGAGCTCTAATATTAGGTGCACATATTTATAATCATTATATCCTCCTGGAGAATTGACCCTTTTATCTTTAACATAATATCTTTTTTTGTCTCTTAACAATTATTATCTTAAAGTTTATTTTGTCTATATAAGTATGGCCACGCTTGTTCTCTTTGTGTTCCTGTTTCCATGGAATATCCTTTCCATTCTTTCATTTTTTTTTCTTTTAAAATTTTTTATTTAAATTCCATTTAATTACCATATACTGTATTATTAGTTGCAGAGGTAGAATTCAGTGATTCAGGGCACCTGGGTGGCTCAGTCAGTCAAGCGTCTGCCTTGGGCTCAGGTCATCTTGGGATCAAGTCCCACATCCGGCTCCCTGCTCAGCACGGAGACTGCTTCTCCCTCTCCTTCTACCCCTTTCTCCTGCTTGTGTTCTCACTCTCTCATGCTCTCTTTCTCAAATAAACAAATAAAATAATTTAAAAAAGAATTCCATGATTTGTCAGTTGCATATAACACCCAGGGTTCATTACATCAAATGCCCTCCTTAATGCCCATCACCCAGTTTACCCCATCCCCCTACCCACCTCCCCTCCAGCAACCCTCAGTTTGCATTCTATAGTTGAGTCTCTTATGCTTTGTCTCTGTCACTTGTGTTCCTCTTCTTTTATTTTACTTCCCTTTGCCTATATTCCTCTGTTTTGTTTCTTAAATTCCATCTATGAGTGAAATCATATGGTATTTTGTCTTTTTCTGGCTGACTTATTTCACTTAGTATAATACCCTCTAGTTCCATCCATGTCGTTGCGAATGGAAAGATTTCATTTTTTTGGTGGCTGAGTAATATTCCATCATATGTACATATGCCAATTCTTCTTTATCCATTCATCTATCGATGGACATCTGGACTCTTTCCATAGTTTGTTGTGGACATTGTTCCTATAAACATTGGGGTTCAGTGCCCCTTCAAAACACTATGTTTGTATCCTTTGGATAAATACCTTTATTTTTTTTTTTAATTTTATTATGTTATGTTAGTCACCATACAATACATCATTAGTTTTTGATGTAGTGATCCACGATCCATTGTTTTCATATAACACCCAGTGCTCCATGCACTACGTGCCCTCCTTAATACCCATCACCAGGCTAACCAATCCCCCCTCCCCCCTCCCCTCTAAAACCCTGTTTGTTTCTCAGGTCCATAGTCTCTCATGGTTCATCTCTCCCTCCAATTGCCCCCCCCATTTTTCCCTTCCTTCTCCTAATGTCCTCCATGCTATTCCTTATGTTCCACAAATAAGTGAAACCATATGATACTTGACTTTCTCTGCTTGACTTATTTCACTTAGCATAATCTCCTCCAGTCCCATCCATGTTGATGTAAAAGTTGGGTATTCATCTTTTCTGATGGCTGAGTAATATTCCATTGTATATATGGACCACATCTTCTTTATCCATTCATCTGTTGAAGGGCATCTCGGCTCTCCACAGTTTGGCTATTGCGGACATTGCTGCTATGAACATTGGGGTGCATATGGCCCTTCTTTTCACTACGTCTGTGTCTTTGAGGTAAATACCCAGTAGTGCAATTGCTGGGTCATAGGGTAGCTCTATTTTTAGTTTTTGAGGCACCTCCACACTGTTTTCCAAAGTGGCTGTACCAACTTGCATTCCCACCAACAGTGTAAGAGGGTTCCCCTTTCTCCACAACCTCTCCAACATTTGTTGTTTCTTTCCCTGTCCATTTTTGCCATTCTAACTGGTGTAAGGTGGTATCTCAGTATGGTTTTGATTTGAATTTCCCTGATGGCTAATGATGATGAACATTTTTACATGTGTCTGGTAGCCATTTGTATGTCTTCTTCAGAGAAGTGTCTGTTCATCTCTTCTGCCCACTTTTTGACTTGATTATTTGTTTTTTGGGTGTTGAGTTTGAGAAGTTCTTTATATATCTTGGATACCAGCCCTTTATCTGTAGTGTCATCTGCAAATATCTTCTCCCATTCTGTGGGTTGCCTCTTTGTTTGGTTGACGGTTTCCTTTGCTGTGCAGAAGCTTTTTATCTTGATGAAGTCCCAAAAGTTCATTTTTGCTTTTGTTTCACTAGCTTTTGGAGATGTATCTTGAAAGAAGTTGCTGTGGCCGATCTCAAAGAGGTTACTGCCTATGTTCTCCTCTAGGATTTTGATGGATTCCTGTCTCACATTGAGGTCTTTCATCCACTTTGAGTTTATCTTTGTGAATGGTGTTAGAGAATGGTCGAGTTTCATTCTTCTGCATGTGGCTGTCCAGTTTTCCCAGCACCATTTATTGAAGAGACTGTCTTTTTTCCATTGCATGTGTTTTCCTGCTTTGTCAAAGATTATTTGACCATAGAGTTGAGGGTCCATATCTGGGTTCTCTATTCTGTTCCATTGGTCTGTATGTCTGTTTTTGTGCCAGTACCATGCTGTCTTGGTGATCACAGCTTTGTAATATAGCTTGAAATCGGGCAACGTGATGCCCCCAGCTTTGTTTTTCTTTTTCAACATTTCCTTGGTGATTCAGGGTCTTTTCTGATTCCATACAAATTGTAGGATTGTTTGTTCCAGAACTTTGAAAAATGTCATTGGAATTTTGATCAGGATGGCATTGAAAGTATAGATTGCTCTGGGTAGCATAGACATTTTAACAATGTTTATTCTTCCCATCCATGAGCATGGAATATTTTTCCATCTTTTTGTGTCTTCTTCAATTTCTTTCATGAGTGTTCTGTAGTTCCTAGAGTATAGATCCTTTACCTCTTTGGTTAGGTTTATTCTGAGGTATCTTATGGTTTTTGGTGCTATTGTAAATGGAATCGTTTCTCTAATTTCTCTTTCTACAGTTGCGTTGTTAGTGTATAAGAAAGCAACTGATTTCTGTGCATTGATTTTGTATCCTGCCACATTACTGAATTGCTGGATGAGTTCTAGTAATTTGGGGATGGAGTCTTTTGGGTTTTCCACATAAAGTATCATGTCATCTGTGAAAAGAGAGAGTTTGACTTCTTCTTTGCTAATTTGAATACCTTTTATTTCTTTTTGTTGTCTGATTGCTGTTGCTAGGACTTCTAGTACTATGTTGAACAACAGTGGTGAGAGTGGGCACCCTTGACATGTTCCTGATCTTAAGGGAAATGCTCTCAGCTTTTCCTATTCACTGTGGGTTTTTCATAGATGGATTTTATGAACTTGAGGAATGTTCCCTCTATCCCTATACTCTGGAGAGTTTTAATCAGGAAAGATGTTGTATTTTGTCAAATGCTTTTTCTGCATCAATTGAGAGGACCATATGGTTCTTCTCCCTCCTCTTATTAATGCGTTCTATCACATTGATTGATTTGCGAATGTTGAACCACCCTTGCATCCCGGGGATAAATCCCACTTGGTCGTGGTGGATGATCCTTTTAATGTATTGTTGGATCCTATTAGCTAGGATTTTGTTGAGGATTTTGGAATCCATATTCTTCAGGGATATCAGTCTGAAATTCTCCTTTTTGATAGGGGCTTTGCCTGGTTTGGGGATTAAGGTAATGCTGGCCTCATAGAATGAGTTTGGAAGTTTTCCCTCTGTTTCTAATTTTTGAAACAGCTTCAGTAGAATAGGTATTATTTCTTCTTTGAATGTTTGGTAGAATTCCCCAGGGAATCCATCAGGCCCTGGACTCTTGTTTTTTGGGAGGTTTTTGATCACTGCTCCAATCTCGTTACTGGTTATTGGCCTATTCAATTTGTCAATTTCTTCCTGTTTCAGTCTTGGCAGCTTATAGGATTCCAGGAAGGCCTCCATTTCATCCAGATTGTTCAGCTTATTGGCTTATAGTTGTTGATAATAATTTCTAATAATTGTTTCTATTTCCTTGGTGTTATTCGTGATCTCTCCCCTTTCATTCATAATTTTATTAATTTGGGTCCTTTCTCTTTTCTTTTGGATAAGTCTGGCCAGTGGTTTATCAATCTTATTAATTCTTTCAAAGAACCAACTTCTAGTTTCATTGATCTGATCTACTGTGTTTCTGGTTTCTAATTCATTGATCTCTGCTCTAATTTTAATTATTTCTCTTCTAATGCATGGCTTAGGCATCATTTGTTGCTTTTTCTCTAGTTCTTTAAGGTGTAGAGTTAGTTGGTGAATTCTGGATTTTTCTGTTTTTTTGAGTGAGGCTTGGGTGGCTATGTATTTTCCCCTTAGGACCACCTTTGCAGTATCCCATAGGTTTTAGACTGATGTGTTTTCGTTCTCATTGATTTCCATGAATTGTTTAAGTTCTTCTTTGATTTCTTGGTTGACCCAAACATTCTTGAGCAGAGTGGTCTTTAGCTTCCAAGTGTTTGAATTTCTGCCAAATTTTTTCTTGTGATTGAGTTCCAGTTTTAGAGCATTGTGGTCTGAGAATATGCAGGGAATAATCTCAGTCTTTTGGTATCGGTTGAGACCTGATTTGTGACCCAGTATACGGTCTATTCTGGAGAAAGTTCCATGTGCGCTCGAGAAGAATGAGTATTCTGTTGTTTTAGGGTGGAATGTTCTGTATATATCTATGAGGTCCATCTGGTCCAATGTATCATTCAAACCTCTTGTTTCCTTGTTGATTTTCTGCTTAGATGATCTGTCCATTGCTGAGAGTGGAGTATTGAGGTCTCCTACAATTAACGTATTGTTATCAATATGACTCTTTATTTTGGTTAACAGTGGCTTATGTAGATGGCTGCTCCCATGTTGGGGGCATAGATATTTACAATTGTTAGATCTTCTTGTTGGATAGACCCTTTAAGAATGATATAGTGTCCTTCTGTGTCTCTAACTACAGACTTTAGTTTAAAATCTAATTTGTCTGATATAAGAATTGCTACCCCAGCTTTCTTTTGAGGTCCGCTGGCATGGAAGATGGATCTCCATCCCTTCACTTTCAGTCTGCATGTATCTTTAGGTGCAAAATGAGTCTCTTGTAGACAGTATATGGATGGGTCCTGTCTTTATCTGATCTGCAACCCTGTGCCGTTTTATGGGAGCGTTTAGGCCATTCACGTTGAGAGTAATTATTGAAAATATGAATTAATTGTCATCATGTTGCCTGTGAAGATGTTGTTTTTATAGATTGTCCCTGTAAATTTCTGTTGTATATCACTCTTGGGGTCTTTCTCCTTTTATAGAACCCCCTTAATATTTCTTGCAGGGCCGACTTAGTGGTCATATATTCTTTCAGCTTCTGCCGGTTGTGGAAGCTCTGCATCTCTCCATCCATTCTAAACGAAAGCCCTGCCGGATAAAGTATACTTGGCTGCATGTTCTTCTCATTTAGTACACTGAATATGTCTTGCCAGGCCTTTCTGGCTTGCCAGGTTTCTGTGGTTAGGTCTGAAATATTTCTGATGTTCCTCCCTTTGTACGTAAGGAATCTCTTCCCCCTAACTGCCCTTAAGATGGTTTCCTTGGTTCTAAGATTTGCAAGTTTTACTATTACATGCTGGGGTGTTGGCCTGTTTTCCTTGATCTTAGGAGGGGTCCTCTCTGCCTCTAGGACTCGAATGTTTGTTTCATTCCCCAGATTAGGGAAGTTCTCAGCTACGATTTGCTCAAATACATCTTCTAGTCCTCTCTCTCTCTCCACTCCTTCCGGGATTCCAATTATTCTGACATTGGAACGCTTCATGGTGTCACTTATTTCTCTGATTCTATTTTCATGGATTCTGAATTGTTTTTCCCTGGCCTCTTCTTTTCCCTTTTTATCTATTATATTGTCTTCCAGGTCGCTTATTCTCTTTTCTGTCTCAGTTACCCTAGCTGTTAGATTATCTAGATTGGATTGGATCTCATTGATAGCATTTTTAAGTTCTGCCAATTCACCTTTTATTTCTGCCCTTAGAGACTCTATGTTGCCATTAATTGATTTCTCCATTCTAACCATTGTCTTCACAATTGCTAGCCTGAATTCCATCTCCGACATCTTGGTTATATCTGCATCCATTTGTAAATCTGCAGCATAAGTTATAATCTCTGAGTCTTTTCTGTTTTGGGGGCTCCTCCTCCTAGTCATTCTGTTGATGGGTGTTTGAGGGAATGTATAGAGTCCAAATTATTGACCAGAACCCAAGCAAGATGCACCTGTTTTCTTGGGACCTTAGGGTTGCTGGCCTCTTGTTTTCCCAGCCTGTCTTCTGGGGGAGGGGCCTGCCGCGCTGTTACTCAGGCAACCGTGTTTGGGCGGAGTTGCCCGGTGCCCCTGTGGCGGGGGATGGGCTCAGCAGGAATCAGTTTTTGGGGCTTTTGTTCTCTGACGCCTTTCCCTGGCAGCTTTCTGTGTCTTTTCCACGAGTCAGAGCAGAAGAGACCATTTCCAACCCTCTGCCTCAGAGCAGAGACCTCAGTCTGTTCTTCAGTGAGCTCTCCAGGCCACACCGTCTCCGTTTCTGTCCCTGCTGCTATAAACTGCAGCGTCCTGGGTTGTGCGCCCCTCCGCAGTGCTCCCAGTCCTGCTTCCAGGTCAGGGCACGTCTCTACCCTTTGTGCTTCTAAAACTGCCAGCTGCTCCCAGTTTGCGCGCCCGGGACTCCGCCACTTGGGGTTTCCACCCCGGGGGTTGCAGTTCACAGGCGCGACCCCGGCGCTCCGGGTTTCCATCTCGGAGGCTGCAGTTCACGTACGCGTGACCCCGCCGGTCTGGTTTTCCACCCCGGGGGCTGCCCTAAAGTCCTTTCCTGACGCTACCGGTCTGCGAGTCTGTGCCCGTCTGCAGCGCGCGAGGCTGTCACTCACCGGCAGTGTAGGATCCCCACTTCCAGGCACCCTCCCACCGCCGTTTATCCTCTGATATCTGCCCGCAGAATCACGGCTCTCCGCTTCGTACCTCAAAAGCAACCGCCTGCGATATTCTGTTTGTAGAGATCCAGATCTTCTTACATCTCAGGCTGGTTTCGTGGGTGCTCAGAGTGGTCTGGTAAATATCCAGCTCAATTCCGGGGACCAGCTGAAATAGGGTCCCCTACGCCTCCACCATCTTTCCCCCCTCCCTTTCCATCCTTTCATTTTTAGTCTAACATGAATGTCTTGTAGACAGGATCTGGTTGGACCTTTTTTGTCATCCATTCAGCCAATCCATGTCCTTTAATTGAAGTGTTTAATTAATTTACATTTAAAGTAATTATTGATAGTGAAAAATTTTTGCCATTTTGTTCATTTTCTGTATGTCTTATAGTATTTTGTCCCTTCTTTCATCTCTTGCTGTCTTCTTTTGTGTTTGTTGAATTTTTGTCATAACATGTTTTGATTCCCTTCTCATTTATCTTGTGTATATTCTAGATATTTTGTTATTATTAGTAAAATTACATAAAACATTTTAAAGTAATAACAATCTATTTTAAACCCAAAATAACTTAAATCCAATCACACAAAGAAACACTAATATTTTAAATCTCTGTCCCCCCAACTTCAAGTTATTGATTACACAAATTACCCTTTTATACCTTGTATCCATTAATATAAATTTATAACTACTTTTTATGCTTTTGTTTTTTAAATTGCATACTAGTTTTTTTGGGGGGGGGTTCCAAGTTACGTTTATTCACTTATTTACGAACAAGAGCTATGTTTTTACTTTCTAGGAAATAAAATGCTTTTGTTGATTTTTTTTATTATGTTATGTTACTCACCATACATTACATCATTAGTTTTTGATGTAGTGTTCCATGGTTCATTGTTTGCATATAACACCCAGTGCTCCATGCAGTACGTGCCCTCTTTAATACCCATCACCAGGCTAACCCATCCCCCCACCCCCTTCCCTCTAAAACCCTCAGTTTGTTTCTCAGAGTCCATAGTCTCTCATGGTTCGTCTCCCCCTCTGATTCCCCCCCTTCATTTTCCCCTTCCTGCTATCTTCTTTTTTTTTTTTTTCTTTTTAAGATATAATGTATTATTTGTTTCAGAGGTACAGGTCTGTGATTCAACAGTCTTACACAATTCACAGCACTCACCATAGCACATACCCTTCCCAATGTCTATCACCCAGCGGCCCCATCCCTCCCACCCCCCACCACTCCAGCACCCCTCAGTTTGTTTCCTGAGATTAAGAATTCCTCATATCAGTGAGGTTATATGATACATGTCTTTCTCTGATTTACTTATTTCGCTCAGCATAATACCCTCGAGTTCCAACCACATCGTTGCAAATGGCAAGATTTCATTCCTTTTGATGGCTGTATAATATTCCATTATATATATATATATATATATATATATACCACATCTTCTTTATCCATTCATCTGTCGATGGACATCTTGGCTCTTTCCACAGTTTGGCTATTGTGGACATTGCTGCTATAAACATCGGGGTGCACGTACCACTTCGAATCCCTACATTTGTATCTTTGGGGTAAATACCCAGTAGTGCAATTGCTGGGTCGTATGGTAGCTCTATTTTCAACTTTTTGAAGAACCTCCATACTGTTTTCCAGAGTGGCTGCACCAGCTCGCATTCCCACCAACAGTGTAGGGAGGGTTCCCCTTTCTCGGCATCCCCGCCAACATCTGTCATTTCCTGACTTGTTAATTTTAGCCATTCTGACTGGTGTGAGGTGGTATCTCATTGAGGTTTTGATTTGGAGTTCCCTGATGCCGAGCAATGTTGACCACTTTTTCATGTGTCTGTTGGCCATTTGGAGGTCTTCTTTGGAAAAATGTCTGTTCATGTCTTCTGCCAATTTCTTGATTGGATCATTTGTTCTTTGGGTGTTGAGTTTAATAAGTTCTTTATAGATTTTGGATACTAGCCCTTTATCTGATATGTCATTTGCAAATATCTTCTCCCATTCTGTTGGTTGTCTTTTGGTTTTGTGGACTGTTTCTTTTGTTGTGCAAAAGCTTTTTATCTTGATGAAGTCCCAATAGTTCATTTTTGCCCTTGCTTCCCTTGCCTTTGGCAATGTTTCTAGGAAGAAGTTGCTGCGGCTGAGGTCGAAGAGGTTGCTGCCTGTGTTCTCCTTTAAGATTTTGATGGATTCCTGTCTCACATTTAGGTCTTTCAACCATTTTGAGTCTATTTTTGTGTGTGGTGTAAAGAAATGGTCCAGTTTCATTCTTCTGCATGTGGCTGTCCAATTTTCCCAACACCATTTGTTGAACAGACTGTCTTTTTTACATTGGACATTTTTTCCTGCTTTGTCGAAGATGAGTTGACCATAGAGTTAAGGATCCATTTCTGGGCTCTCTATTCTGTTCCATTGATCTATGTGTCTGTTTTTGTGTCAGTACCATACTGTCTTGATGATGACAGCTTTGTAATAGAGCTTGAAGTTCAGAATTGTGATGCCACCACTTTGCTTTTCTTTTTCAACATTCCTCTGGGTATCTGGGGTCTTTTCTGGTTCCATACAAATTTTAGGATCATTTGCTCCATTTCTTTGAAAAAAGTTGATGGTATTTTGATAGGGATTGCATTGAATGTGTAGATTGCTCTAGGTAGCATTGACATCTTCACAATATTTGTTCTTCCAATCCATGAGCATGGAACGTTTTTCCATTTCTTTGTGTCTTCCTCAATTTCTTTCATGAGTATTTTATAGTTTTCTGAGTACAGATTCTTTGCCTCTTTGGTTAGATTTATTCCTAGGTATCTTATGGTTTTGGGTGCAATTGTAAATGGGATCAACTCCTTGATTTCTCTTTCTTCTGTCTTGTTGGTGTATAGGAATGCCACTGATTTCTGTGCATTGATTTTATATCCTGCCACTTTACTGAATTCCTGTATGAGTTACAGCAGTTTTGGGGTGGAGTCTTTTGGGTTTACCACATAAAGTATCATATCATCTGCAATGAATGAGAGTTTGACTTCTTCTTTGCCAATTCGGATGCCTTCTATTTCTTTTTGTTGTCTGATTGCTGTGGCTAGGACTTCTAATACTATGTTGAATAGCAGTGGTGACAGTGAACATCCCTGCCATGGTCCTGACCTTAGGGGGAAAGCTGTCAGTTTTTCCCCATTGAAAATGATATTCGCTGTGGGTTTTTCATAGATGGCTTTTATGATATTGAGGTATGTACCCTTTATCCCTATACTCTGAAGAGTTTTGATCAAGAGAGGATGCTGTACTTTGTCAAATGCTTTTTCTGCATCTATTGAGAGGATCATATGGTTCTTGTTCTTTCTTTTATTAATGTATTGTATCACATTGATTGATTTGGAGATGTTGAACCAACCTTGCAGCCCAGGGATAAATCCCACTTGGTCGTGGTGAATAATCCTTTTAATGTACTGTTGGATCCTATTGGCTAGTATTTTGGTGAGAATTTTTGCATCCGTGGCACCTGGGTGGCTCAGTCATTAAGCGTCTGCCTTCAGCTCGGGTCATGATCCCAGGGTCTTGGGATCAAGCCCCGCATCGGGCTCCCTGCTCAGCGGGAAGCCTGCTTCTTTCTCTCCCACTCCCTCTGCTTGTGTTCCCTCTCTCGCTGTGTCTCTCTCTGTCAAATAAATAAGTAAATTTTTAAAAAAATAAAAAATAGAGAATCTTTGCATTCATATTCATCAAGGATATTGGTCTGTAATTCTGCTTTTTGATGGGGTCTTTGTCTGGTTTGGGAATCAAGGTAATGGTGGCCTCATAAAATGAGTTTGGAAGTTTTCCTTCCATTTCTATTTTTTGGAACAGTTTCAGAAGCATAGGTATTAATTCTTCTTGAAATGTTTGGTAGAATTCCCCTGGGAAGCCATCTGGCCCTGGGCTTTTGTTTTCTGGGAGATTTTTGATGACTGCTTCAATTTCCTTAGTGGTTATAGGTCTGTTCAGGTTTTCTATTTCTTCCTGGTTCAGTTTTGGTAGCTTATACATCTCTAGGAATGCATCCATTTCTTCCAGATTATCTAATTTGCTGGCATATAGTTGCTCATAATATGTTTTTATAATTATTTGTATTTCTTTGGTATTGGTTGTGATCTCTCCTCTTTCATTCATGATTTTATTTATTTGGGTCATTTCTCTTTTCTTTTTGATAAGTCTGGCCAGGGGTTTATCAATCTCGTTAATTCTTTCAAAGAACCAGCTCCTAGTCTCGTTGATCTGTTCTACTGTTCTTTTGGTTTCTACTTCATTGATTTCTGCCCTGATTTTTACTATTTCTCTTCTCCTGCTGGTTTAGGCTTTATTTGCTCTTCTTTCTCCAGCTCCTTTAGGTGTAGGGTTAGGTTGTGTATTTGAGACCTTTCTTGTTTCTTGAGAAAGGCTTGTATTGCTATATACTTTCCTCTCAGGACTGCCTTTGCTGCATCCCAAAGATTTTGAACAGTTGTGTTTTCATTTTCATTTGTTTCCATGAACTTTTTAAATTCTTCTTTAATTTCCTGGTTGACCAATTCATTCTTTAGTAGGATGCTCTTTAGCCTCCATGTATTTGAGTTCTTTCCGACTTTCCTCTTGTGATTGAGTTCTAGTTTCAAAGCATTGTGGTCTGAAAATATGGAGGGAATGATCCCAAACTTTTGGTACCGGTTGAGACCTGATTTGTGACCTAGGATGTGATCGATTCTGGAGAATGTCCCATGGGCACTAGAGAAGAATGTGTATTCTGTTGCTTTGGGATGGAATGTTCTGAATATATCTGTGAAGTCCATGTGGGCCAGTGTGTCATTTAAAGTCTTTATTTCCTTGTTGATCTTTTGCTTAGATGATCTGCCCATTTCAGTGAGGCAGGTGTTAAAGTCCCCCACTATTATTGTATTGTCGATGTGTTTCTTTGTTGTTGTTATTAATTGGCTTATATAGTTGGCTGCTCCATTGTTAGGGGCATAGATATTTACAATTGTTAAATCTTCTTGTTGGATAGACCCTTTAAGTATGATATAGTGTCCTTCCTCATCTCTTATTATAGTCTTTGGTTTAAAATCTAATTTGTCTGATATAAGGATTGCCACCTCAGCTTTCTTTTGGTGTCCATTAGCATGGTAAATTGTTTTCCACCCCCTCATTTTCAATCTGGGGGTATCTTTGGGTCTAAAATGAGTCTCTTGCAGACAGCATATCGATGGGTCTTGTTTTTTTATCCAATCTGATACCCTGTTGTCTTTTGATTGGGCCATTTAGCCCATTTACATTCAGGGTAACTATTGAAAGATATTAATTTAGTGCCATTGTATTGCCTGTAAGGTGACTGTTACTGTATATTGTCTGTGTTCCTTTCTGGTCTATGTTACTTTTAGGCTCTCTCTTTGCTTAGAGGAGCCCTTTCAATATTACTTGTATGGCTGGTTTCGTGTTGCAAATTCCTTTAGTTTTTGTTTGTCCTGGAAGCTTTTTATCTCTCCTCCTATTTTCAATGACAGCCTAGCTGGATATAATATTCTTGGCTGCATATTTTTCTCATTTAGTGCTCTGAATATATCCTGCCAGTCTTTTCTGGCCTGCCAGGTCTCTGTGGATAGGTATGCTGCCAACCTAATGTTTCTACTGTCATAGGTTACAGACCTCTTGTCCCAAGCTGCTTTCAGGATTTTCTCTTTTTCTGAGACTTGTAAGTTTTACTATTAGATGTCAGGGTGTTGACCTATTTTTATTGATTTTGAGGGCGGTTCTCTGTGCCTCCTGGATTTTGATGCCTGTTTCCTTCCCCAAATTAGGTAAGTTCTCTGCTATAATTTGCTCCAATATACCTTCTGCCCCTCTCTCTCTTTATACTTCTTCTTCTGGGATCCCAATTATTCTAATATTGTTTCGTCTTATGGTATCACTTATCTCTCGAATTCTGCCCTCACGATCCAGTAGTTGTTTATCTCTCTTTTTCTCAGCTTCTTTATTTTCCATCATTTGGTCTTCTATATCACTAATTCTCTCTTCTGCTTCATTTATCCTAGCAGTTAGAGCCTCCATTTTTGATTGCACCTCATTAATAGCCTTTTTGATTTCGACTTGGTTAGATTTTAGTTCTTTTATTTCTCCAGAAAGGGTTTCTCTAATATCTTCTATGCTTTTTTCAAGCCCAGCTAGTATCTTTAAAATCATCATTCTGAACTCTAGTTCTGACATCTTACTAATGTCCATATTTATTAGGTCCCTGGTAGTTGGTACTGCATCTTGTTCTTTTTTTTTTGAGGTGATTTTTTCCGTCTTGTCATTTTGTCCAGAGGAGAACAGATGAATGAGAGAACAAAATGCTAACAGGGTAACAACGACCCCAGAAAAATATACACTAAACAAATCAGAAGTGACTTGAAACCAGGGGAAAAGAAAGGGAAAGAAAGAAAAAAAAAAAGAAAAGAAAAAGATAAAAACAAACAAACAACAAAGAAAAAAACAGAATATGATCAAATATGATCAGGCTGGTGCATAGATCAGTGCCACACCCGAGATTTTGGGCGTATTTTGGTCTGTTAGAAGAAAGTGCCTCCCAAAATTTTAAAGAAAGAAAAACTTATATATGTAGAAAAATAAGGGTAAATACGATGAAGGGATGGAATATGACTGTAAAGATGAAAATTATAAAAGATTTTATAAAAGGAATTGTTAAGATAAGAAGTTGGTTGAAAAAAGAATGAAGAGGATTAAAAAAAAAGGGAGAGAATGTGATCAGGCAGGAGACTAGAACAAAGCCATACACTAGAGATTTACGGTATATTTTGGTCTGTTAGAAGAAACTGTATTCCAAAATTTTAAAGAGAGAACAACATATATATATATACCAAAAATAAGGGTAACTACTATGAAGGGATAGAATATGACTCTAAAAATGAAAAATAAAAATGTTTTTTAAAAAAGGGATTGATAAGATGTTGGTTGAAAAAGGGAAAAAGAAAAATTCAAAAATAAAAAAAAGAAAGTTAAAAGAAATTAACTTTGAAAGACTAAAGAATCATGGGAAAAAAGCCATGAATTCTATGTGTAGTGTTCCCCTAATGCTGGAGTTCTGCCGTTCTCATTGATTGGTAAACTTGGTCTTGGTGGGCTGTTCTTGCTGGTCTTCTGGGGGAGGGGCCTGTTGCCGTGGTTCCCAAATGTCTTTGCCAGAGGCGGAATTGCCCCACCCTTTCTGGTTCGGGCTAAGTAATCTGCTTGGGTTTGCTCTTGGGAGCTTTTGTTCCCTGCAAGCTTTCCGTACAGCTTTGGAGGCGGAGAGTGAAAATGGCGGCCTCCCAATCTCCCCCCCGGAGGAGCCGAGAACTCAGGGCCCCACCCCTCGGTGAGCCCCCAGAGAAAAGCAGTCAGTCACTTCCATCTCCCCGGTCTCCGGCCGCACTCCGTGTTCACCTGCCCTGTGACCGAGCGTTTCTATCTCTGGCACCCAACCCCGTGTGGAGTCCCCAAACCCAGCAGATCCCTGTGGTGTGCTCCTGTGCCGCTCCTCCCAGGGGAGGAAGGGGAGTCTCCCTGGATCTGCCGCTTGTCGGGTCCCTGCTGGAGGAGCAGTGGCCCGACTGTGCCACGGATCACGGTCTATGGCAACCCCGAGCTGAGAGCCCACTCCTCGGCTCCGTCTCTGCAGCCGGCTTCCCTGCTCCAATACCTGGGAGCTCTGCCGCACTCAGGCACCCCCGGTCTTTCTGTGACCCCGAGGGTCCTGAGACCACACTGTCCCACAAGGGTTCCACCCCCCGCTTAGCCACCGGAGCGACGTCCCTCAGCGGAACCGACTTCTGAAAGTTCCGATTTTGTGCTCCGCGGCTCTATCACTTGCCAGAAGCGGCCGACGGAGGCCCCTCCCCCGCCGTCTATCCTCCCGAATATCGAATATCGCCTCAGATTCACTTCTCCGCACGTCCTACCTTCCAGAAAGTGGTCGCTTTTCTGTTCAGAGAGTTGCTGCTATTCTTTTCTTCGATCTCCTGTTGAGTTCGTAGGTGTTCAGAATGGTTTGATCCCTATCCAGCTGAATTCCTGAGACCAGATGAAATCCAGGTCTCCTACTCCTCCGCCATCTTGCTCCTCCCCGTCCCCCGCATACTAGTTTTTAAAGTGATGTGTGTACTTAGACTATTACAAGATTCTTTATGTATATATTCACCTTTACCAGGGAGTTTTATACTTTCCTATGGGTTTGTATTGTCGTTTATCATTCTTTAACCTCAACTTGAAGGAATCCCTTTAGTATTTCTTGTAGGGCAGATGTAGTGGTAATAAATTCCCTCAGCTTTTATCTAATAAAATCTTAATTTCTTCTTTATTTCTGAAGGACAGTTTTGCCAGATATAGTGTTCTAAGATAGCAGGGTTTTTTTCTTTCAGCACATTGAATATGCCATCCCACTTCCTTCTAGTGCAAGGTTTCTGCTGAGAAATACACTAATAATTTTAATAGGAGTTCATTTGGGTTTTTTGGTTTGTTTATTTTTGGGGTTTTTTTGTTTGTTTTTGAAATATTTGTTTTATTTTATTTTATTTTATTTTATTATGTTAGTCACCATACAGTACATCATTAGTTTTTGATGTAGTGTTCCATGATTCATTATATGTAATAAGTTGCTCTTGCTGCTTTCAAGATTCTTTTTGTCTGTGAATTTTGAGTTTGCTTAAATGTGTCCTGGTGTTCATCTCTTTATACTTACGCTAGTTGGAGTTTTATGAGGTTCTTGAATTTGTATGTTCCTTTCTCCTCAGATTTGGAGAATTTTCAGTCATTAGTTCTTCAAATAGATTCTCTGTCCCTTTTTCTCTTTCTGGAACTTCCATAATGCATATGTTGTTCTTCTTGATGGTGTCTCTTAGACCCTGTTCAGTTTTTTTCATTCTTTTTTTTTCTCCTCTGTCTCAGTAATTTTGAAGTCTTTCTTTGAATTCACTGACTCTTCTGACTGGTCAAGTCTACTGTTGAACTCCTCTAGTGACTTTTTCAGCTCAGTAATTGTATTTTTCAGTTCCTGAATTTTATGTTTCTTCTTCATAATTTCTAACTTTTTCTCGATATTCTAATTTACTTGTGAATTTTTCCCCCAGATTTTGTTTGCACTCTCTTTAAATTCATTGAGAATCCATATTATGGCAGTTATTTTGAATTTGTTGCCTGGTAATTCATGTATTTCTGTTATTCTAGGGATAGCTTCAGGATATTTAATTTGTTCCTTTGATTGAGCCATGTTTCCCTGTTTCTTTGTATACCTTGTTATATTCTATTGGGTCTTTGGCATTTGAAAAATCAGCCACCTCTCCCAGTCTTTGTGGTCTGGTTTTATATAGGGAAGACTTTCTCCAATCACGCAGCTAGAGATTAAGGAAACCTCCAAAGCTTTTTCTGGGAATACATTCTCTCTGGGCTTGTGTGTAAATTCCTAATGTAAGAGATTTGACAATTTCTATTCACAAGCTCCCTCCGGTGTCTGTTTGCGATACTGCAGGCCCTGTAATATTATACTAAGCCACAGTACTGGGGCACCATCTAGTGTCCCTTTGTGGTACTGCAGATGCTGGTGCTGTAATGCTTTGGAAGCCAAATGCTTCCAAACTGACGCCATTTTAGAGTCAAGGCAAGGCAAAAAAACAGTCTCTCAGGGAATTACCCCAAAAGTCAGAACACTGCATGTGTTTTCTACGCTTCTCTTTCCCTCCCAATGGAGAAGTAGGGGTTTGGGAGTTTTCTCTCAGTCATGCCTACTGTGCTGGGAGGAGGGGCTCTAGTGAGTGAGTACCACGAATTTTTCTACCAGGCTTTGATGCCGTGGGCTTCATGCTCACCTGGAGTGCTGGAACCTCTTAATTGGTGTCTTGATTTCTTACAAAGGCAATTGGTCCATGTACTGTAGTTAAGTTGGTGTTTTTTTGGGGGGGGAGGAGGTTCTAGGGCTTCCTATTCTGCTATCTTGCTGATGACACTACCCAGGAGTCTATTCTTTTTTAGAACAGATTTATTGAGTTATAATTCACACGCCACACAATTTACCCATTTAAAGTGTACAACTCAGTGGCTTTTACTATATTTACAGATATGGACAACTAGCACCACAGTCAATTTTGGAACATTTTCATCACCTCAAAAAGGAACCCTGTACAATTTAGCTACCCTCATCTTTCCAAACCCTAAGCAACTACTAATCTTCTCTGCCTATAGATTTCCCTAATCAGGATATTTTATATGAATTGAATCATATGAAATCACAATCTTTTAAGACTGACTTGTTTTGCTTAACATAATGTTTTTAAGCTTCAACCATGTAGCATATATCAATTCAGGATTATTTTTTATGGCTGAATAATATTCCATCATGTGGTTATACTACATACACAAAAAAAATTACAAATATCTCTCATGTAGTTTAAAAATACTCAACAAAATAACAAATCGGAAACCAAAAATGTATAAAATAATTAGATACCAGGACCAGTTTCTTCCAACTATGTAAGGTTTGTTCAATATTTAAATATCAATGTAATTCATTATAGTAACAGGCTAAAGAAAAAAAACTATCAATTCTTGAGAAAACACTTATATGTGAATTTCAATAAAGCTATTTTTTAAAGTCATAGTAAACTAGGAATAGACGGGAACTGTTATTTTGATGCATATTTTTACATCTATATTCATAAGGGATATTGTTTTGGACTTTTACATATTTTGTGAAGTGTTTGGCAACTTTTGGCATCAAGGTAATACTGGTCTCATAGAATAAAGCTGAAGCTGTTCCTCTATTTTTCGAAGAGTTTATATAAAATTGATGTTAATTCTTCTTTAAATGATGAGTAAAATTCACCAGTGAAGTGATATGGTCCTGGGGTTCCTGTTACAGGAATATTTTATTGATATAATTTAGATACCATAAAATCCAAACTCATAAAGTGTGCATTTGTGAATTAGTATGTTTACAGAGTTGTGCAACTATTACCACAATTAATTTTAAAACATATTCATCTCTTTTAAAAGAAAGTCTATACCATCTCCAAAGGCTAGTGAAACAAAAGCAAAAATGACCTTTTGGGACTTCATCAAGAGAAAAAGCTTCTGTACAGCAAAGGAAATGGTCAACAAAACAAAGAGGCAACCCACAGAATGGGAGAAGATATTTGCAAATGACACTACAGATGAAGGGCTGGTATCCAAGATCTATAAAGAACTTCTCAAACTCAACACCCAAAAAACAAGTAATCAAGTCAAAAAATGGGCAGAAGATATGAAAAGACACTTCTCTGAAGAAGACATACAAATGGCTAAAGGACACATGAAAAAATGTTCATCATTAGCCATCAGGGAAATTCAAATCAAAACCGCATTGAGATACCACCTTACACCAGTTAGAATGGCAAAAATTGATAAGGCAAGAAATAACAAATGTTGGAGAGGTTGTGGAGAAAGGGGAACCCTCTTTCACTATTGGTGGGAATGCAAGTTGGTACAGCCACTTTGGAAAACAGTGTGGAGGTGCCTCAAAAAATTAAAAATAGAGCTACCCTATGACCCAGCAATTGCACTCCTGGGTATTTACCCCAAAGACACAGACGTAGTGAAAAGAAGGGCCATATGCACCCCAATGTTCATAGCAGCAATGTCCGCAATAGCCAAACTGTGGAGAGCTGAGATGCCCTTCAACAGACGAATGGATAAAGAAGATGTGGTCCATATATACAATGGAATATTACTCAGCCATCAGAAAGGATGAATACCCAACTTTTACATCAACATGGAAGGGACTGGAGATTATGCTAAGTGAAATAAGTCAAGCAGAGAAAGTCAATTATCATATGGTTTCACTTATTTGTGGAACCTAAGGAATAGCATGGAGGACATTAGGAGAAGGAAGGGAAAAATGAAGGGGGGGAAATCGGAGGGAGAGATGAACCATGAGAGACTATGGACTCTGGGAAACAAACTGAGGGTTTTAGAGGGGAGGGGGGTGGGAGGTTCGGTTATCTCAGTGATGGGTATTAAGGAGGGCATGTACTGCATGGAGCACTGGGTGTTATTCGAAAACAATGAATCATGGATCATTGCATCAAAAACTAATGATGTATTGTATGGTGAGTAACATAATAAAAAAAATTAAAAAAAAAAGAAAGTCTATAGTGACTGGTATTCTCCTGCTCACCATGCTCCCCACTATATTCCTATGCAACCAATAATCTACTTTCTATCTATGTTTTTGCCTATTATGGGCATTTCATAGAAATGAAACTATAAAGTATATGGTCTTTTGTGACTTTTTTTTCATGTAGCATAATGTTAATGTTCATTCATGTTATATCATATATCAGTACTTCACTACTTTGAATGTCTGAATAATATTCCATTGTATGGAAATGTCACATTTGTTTATCCATTAATTGACATTTTTGGCTATTATCAGGAATGCGTCTATGAACACATGTATAATTTTTTGTGTGAACGTGTTTTCAATCCTCTTGGGTATACACCTAGGAGTGGAATTCCTCTATGTTAATTCAGTGCTTAACTTTTTGATGTTTTGTTTCACGTAGCAACTGCACCGTTTTCCATTCCTACTAGCAATGTATGAGGATTCCAATTTATCCATGTCTTCATCATTTGTTATTGTCTGTCTTTTTTTTTTTTAAGTAGGCTCCACAACCCCATGGAGCCCAACACAGGGCTTGAACTCACAATCCTGAGATCGAGAGCTGAGCTGAGATCAAGAGTCAGATGCTTACCTGACTGAGTCACCCAGGAGCCCCTATCTTTTTTATTATAGACATACTGCTGTGTGTGAAGTGGAATCTCATTGTTGTTTTGACTTGTATTTCTCTAACTGATGATGGTGAGCATCTTTTCAAGTGCTTATTGGTCATTTATATGTCTTCTTTGGAGAAATGTCTACTCAAATCCTTTGTCCATTTTTCAGTTGGATTGTAGGCCCTTTTTTTAAATGTAGTCTCCACACCCAGCATGGAGCCCAATGCAGAGCTTGAACTCACGACCCTGAGATCAAGACCTGAGCCAAAATCGAGTGTCGGACACTTAACTGACTAAGCCACCAGGTGCCCTGGGTTGTATGTCTTTTTGAGTTGAAAGAACTCTTAAATGAATGTTAAGAGTTCACACATTCTAGATACTAGACCCTAATCAGACATATAATGCAAATATTTTCTCCTTTTGGTGGATTTGCTTTTCATTTTATTGAAAACAAATTTTTAATAAAATTTCATTTTATTAAATAGTGTCATTTGAAGCAAAGAAATTCTTTTAATTTTGGTAAAGCATAATTTATATTTTCTTTTGTTGTTTTTCCTTTAGGTATCATATCTAAAAAGCCATGACCTAATTTAAGTACAAGAAGATGTGCACTTATGACTTTTTAAAATTTTTATTTTAATTCCAGTATAGTTAATATACAGTGTTATATTAGTTTCATGTGTACAATATAGTGATTCAACAATTCCATACATCACCCAGTGCTCATCACAAGTGCACTCCTTAATCCCCACCACCTATTTCACCATCAGGGGAATGTAAATCAAAACTACAATGAAATATCACCTCATACCTGTCAGAATGGCTAAAATCAAAAACACAAGAAACAAATGTTGGTGAGGATGTGGAGAAAAAGGAAACCTCTTGCACTGCTGGTGGGAACGCAAACTGGTGCAGCCACTGTGGAAAACAGTATGAAGCTTCCTCAAAAATTTAAAAATAAAACTACCCTACAATCCAGTAAATGCACTACTGGGTATTTACCAAAAAAATACAAAAACACCTATGCCTTCTTGTAATAATTTTACAGGTCCAGTTCTTACATACAGGTCTTGGATACACTGAGTTAATTTACATATATAGTGTGAGACAGGGGTATACTTTTCCCAGCAAGATTTGTTGACAAGACTGTTCTTTTTCCATTGAATTGTCTTGGCATCTTTATTGAAAATCAAAAGACATACTGGTTTATTTCTGGACTCTCAATTATACTCCACTGATCTATATAACTATCTTCATGACAGTATCACACTGCTCTGATTACAGTAGCTTTGTAGTAAATTATGAAACAGGGAAATGAGTCCTCCAACTTTGTTGCTCTTTTTCAAGATTTTTTTAGCTCTTATGGGTTCCTTGAATTTCCATATGAATTTTAAGATCAGATTGCCAATGTTAGGGAAAAACAGGCATCTGAAATTCTGGTAGAGATTACATTGAATCTGTAGACCATTTTGGGTAAAGTTTTCAATTACCATCTTAACAATATTAAACCCTCTGATCTATAAACATAAATATCTTTCCATTTATTTAATTTCATCCAATGTTTTGTAATTTTCAATGTACAAGCCATGTATTTCCTTGCTTATTCCTAATACTTCTTTTTGATGCTATTGTAAATAAAATTATTTTATTTAATTCATTTTTGGATTGTTAATTGCTAGTATATAGAAATATAACTGATTTTTATATTGATCTTGTATCCTGCAATGTTTCTGAATCATTTATTAGTTCTAATAGTTTTGTGTGTGTAGATTCCTTAGGCTTTCTTATATAGAAAATTATGTCTTCTGGAAGTAAATATAGTTTTACTTCTTTCCTTCTGACCTGGATGTTTTTATCCTTGTTTGTTTCAGGTTTAATAAGGCATAACTGACAAATAAAAATTGTATATATTTAAGGTATACAATGTGATGTTTTGATAAATGTTTACATTGTGAAATGACCACTACAGTCAAGTTAATTACCATATCCATGTGGTGAGAACACCTCTTAGCAAATCTCAAGTTTATAATACAGTATTTCTAACTAGTCATTACGCTATACATTAGATCTCTAGGACTTATTTATCACACATAACTGAAACTTTGTACCCTTTTCCCATCTCCCCATTCCCCTTCACCCCAGCCCCTGGCAACAACCATTCTATTCTCTGTTATGAATTTGACTGTTTTAGATTCTGTATTGTATTAGTCAGGGTTCTCCAGAGAAACAGAACCAATAGGATGGATGGACTGATATAGAGCCACAGATATAGATACAGCTATATAGATGAGGGGACTTACTATACAAATTAGCTCATGTGATTATGGAGGCCAAGAAATCCCAAGATCTGCCATTTGCAAGCTGGAGAACTAGGAAAGCTGGTGGTGTAATTCAGTCTGAATCCAAGAGCCTGAGAAATGAGGGGCCAATGGTGTAAGTTCTGGTCTGAGTCTAAAGGCCCAAGAGCCAGAGGTGCCAATCTACAAGGAAAGAAGGATGTTCCAACTCAAGCAAAGAGTAAATTTGCCCTTCCTCTGACTGTTCTATTTAGGCCCTCAATGGATTGGATGATGCCCACCCACATTAGTGAGGGTGGTCTTTACTCAGTCTACCAATTCAAATGTTAATTACTCTGGAAACATCCTCATAGACACACTCAGAAATAATGTTTTACCAACTGAGTATCCTGTAGCCCAGTCAAGATATATAAAACTAACGTAAGTCCACCACCTGTCAACCTGGCACCAATACGTATCTCCTTAAACTATACTTAATCTCCAAATAAAGACAATAACAAGGTCATACATAATTCTACCTAACATGATACCGCTCTCCTGCATATAACTGAAAATGTATTAATCCCTTCTCCAGAAGATGAGGTAGAGTCCTTGAGTGGTGTTTACCCTTCTGATAACCTGTAACTTAAATACTATGATGTAAAATTAGCAATACTTAAAAACTGATGTAAGGTCAATTCATGACAAGGGAATAAGAAACAAAGATATTTGCTTAATTTACGTGTATATATGTACACAAACGTATTTATGACAAAATGAGGAAATATTCAAGAGAATTACAGTCCTCATTTCTGTAACTGGTCATGTGGTTGTAGGTGGTATTTATAACTACCTTCTTCTAATACCCATTCTGTATTCCTTTTGCCTTCAATGAACACCTACCTCAGCTGGTCATTGTTCTTTATCTGGCACGGTGGTAACCCTTTCATTCCTGAAGGGTGTGGGCCGTTAGTAGTCCTGCCTGGATTGGTTTGTTGTAGTTTTCCATTGACTTTATTTTTTTTATGAAATAATATTTATTACCAATGTTTACAACAATATGCATACAGAATATAACGTAATCAGAAAATTCAGAAGAAGACAGCAAAAAATCCCACACATCCACCAACTAGCCTTATTAAATTTTAACTTTTCCTTGTTTGCCTCAAATCCATTCTTTAACCAAAAAAAAATTGCATATAAAAACGAAGCCCCGTGTGTTCTGATATCATTCCCTCCCTCTATCCTTCCTCCCCAGAAGTAACCACTATTCTATCCTGAATTTTTTTATCAGCTTCATACATATTTTAATACTTGTACTGTAGAATGACTGCATCTACGAACAGTATATTAAAATTCACCAGACTTACTACTGTTTCTCACATGATTTTAAACTTTATCTAAATATTGGGCTTTAAGTAACCTTCTTTAATTTGTGGGGTTTTATTAACATATAATGTATTATTTGTTTCAGGGGTACAGGTCTGTGATTCTTCAGTCTTACACAATACACAGCACTCACCACATCACATGCCCTCCTTAATGTCCACCACCTAGCCAGTCCATCCTCCCACCCACCTCCACTCCAGCAACCCTCAGTTTGTTTCCTGAGATTAAGAGTCTCTTATGGTTTGTCTCCCTCTCTGGTTTCACTGTGTTTCATTTTTTCCTCTCTTCCCCTATGATCCTCTGCCTTCCATTGACTTTAATCACAAGGCACGGTAATACTAAGAGACATCCTAAGAGACCGACTGTATTCCAGACATACTTTTCCTAAATTCCATTGTGTAGCAGTAATCCAATTTCCCCTCGATAATCAGGAACAATCACCCCAGGCAATGCCATAACTCCTTTGCCTGTTGATTCAGAGGTATGAGGGGCCCAAAGTGGCCGGGGGGCTGTCTTAACTTCCAGCTCAATGGAATCATTGTTGTGTCTCCCAATAGAAGCTTTTCTCCATCTGGCACCAAGACCTCTAGGCCATTAGAACATAATACCATGAGAACAGGAAGCAAAAATTTTGATAGTTTGTCACTGTGATAATAGTGAGTGGTGCACTTTCATTTCTACCCCTTGATTCCTGGACCTGTGAATCCTGGCTATTGGAAAAAGAGCACCATATATTGGACACTTATTCAGAACGTATACAATTTTCTGGAGAACCTTGCCTTGGGCCTGCAAGGTATTGCCACCTAGCTGGTACTATAACTAAATCTTAAAAAGGTCATTCCATTGTTAAATTAAGCAGGTTGCTTCAAGGTGATAGGGCATATAGTAAGACCAGTGAATTCCTTAAGCATGAGCCCATTGTCATACTTCTTTTGCTGTGAAGTGAGTTCCTCAATCTACAGGCAATGCTCTGTGTAATACCACAATGGTGGATAAGGCATTCCTTAAGTCCACAGATGGTAAGTTTTGGAGGAAGCATGGCATACAGGGTAGGCAAATCTGTATCTAGTATGTCTATCCTAGTAAGGACAAATGCTGCCCCCTCCATGATGGGAGCAGTCTAATGTAATCAACCTGCCACCAGGTAGCTGGCTGATTATACCAGGGAATGATACCATATCAAGGGCTCAGTTTTTTGGTCTCTACTGTTGCAGATGGCACACTCAGTGTTGGCCATAGCCATGTTGGGCTTGGTAAGTGGAAGTCCATGTGGCTGAGCTTATGTATAACTACCATCCTGCCACCATGGCCATTTTGTTCATGAGTCCACTGGGCAATGACAGAAGTGGCTGGTAAAAGAGGTGAATGGTACCCACAGAAGGGGCCATCCTACCCACTTGATCATTCAAATATTCCTCTGGTGAGGTAACCAAACCTTTGGTGAGCATTCACACAGGATAGAAATATCTTCACATCTTTTTCCCATTCAGAGAGGTCTATCCACTCTTCCCCAAATTTCTTTTGTCACCAATTTTTTAATCATGTTCTTTCCAAGTCCCTGACCATTGGCCCATGAACTGGTATATAATCACACATCTGGTCATATGTCTTTCCAACATAAGTGAACATTCAGAGGTACTACCTGAACTTCTGCCCCCTAGAAGGATTTCCCTTCATCAGTGTCATTCAGGGATATCCCAGAGAGGGGCCACAGTGCTGCAGCTGTCCACTTTTGAGTGGTACCTGCAAACCATGTAGAACCATCTGTAAGCCAGGCCCAAGTCTTTTCTTCCTGCCAATTGATTGTAAGGAACTCCCACATGGAGCAATAGATGGCAGGCTGGGAGGGAGAATGCAGTGTAGCAGGAGTGGGGACCATGGGCATTTGGGCCACTTCTTCATGTAACTTGTGTCTTTAGCGCCCATTTGGGCCTGATCACATATATACTGCTTCCAATTGATGATGGAGTGTTGTTTTGCATGCCCAGCTTTAAGGCTTGCTGGGTCAGACAACACTCAGTTCATGAAAGGCAGCTCAGGTCACATGGTAACTTGGTGGCCCATGGTCAAGCCCATGGTCAGTCTCAGGCCCAGTAGCAGGCCTAGAGCAGTTTCTCAAAAGGATAGTTATTTCCAGATGATGGCAGGCTCTTGCTCCAAAATCCTAAAGGACTACACTGCAATTCACCTATAGAAGTCTACCAAAGTCTTCAAACACCATCTCTGTCACTAACACTTCAAGCACCACTGGATCTTCTGGATCACATGGCCCAAGTGCAGTACACCTTGCTCAGCAGCCTGGACTGCTGCAGAGCCTTCTCTTGTTCTGGATTTCAGTCAAAGCTAGCAACTTTCCAGGTCACTCAGTAAACAGACTGGAGTAACACACCCAAATGAAGAATATGTTCCTTCCAAAATTCAAAGAGGCCCACTAGGCACTGTGCCTCTTTCTTGGTTGTAAAAGTGACCAAATACAATCTATCCTTCACCTTAGAGGTCTCAACGTTGGTGGCCCACACCCCTGGATCCCTAGAAATTTCAGATAGAAGACCCCTGAATTTTAGTTCAATTTATTTCCCACCCTCTGACACACAACTGTATCACCAATAAGTCTGTATTAGTTACTAATTCTCACTCACTAGGTCCAATCAGCATAATGTCATCAATACAATAAAACAGTGTGACATCCTGTGGAAGGGAAAGGCAATCATATTCCCTGTAAACTAAATCACGACATAGAGCTAGACAGCTGATACACCCCTGAAGTAGGACAGTGAAGGTATATTGCTGGTCTTGCCAGCTAAAAACAGACTGCTTCTGTTGGGCCTTGTGGACAGGTATGGAGAAAAAAAGTGCATCTGCCAAATCAATAGGTGCATACCATGTACCACATAATCTGTTAATTTGCTCAAGCAATAAAACCACATCTGGTACACCACTTGCAACTGCAGTCACTACCTAATTAGGCTTAAAATAATCCATTGTCATTCCCCACCTGTCTTCCGCATAGACCAAATAGAAGAGTTGAAGGGGGATGTAGAAATCACCACTCCAGCATCTTTCAAATCCTCAATGGTGGCACTGATCTCTGCAATCCCTCCAGGAATGTGGGTTTTTCTTAAATTTATTATTGAAGTATTTTTGATTTATTATTTTCCTAGGTAGAGGCTGTTCTAATGGCTTCTACTTGGTCTTTCCCACCATTAATAGCTCTCACTCCACAGATCAGGAAACCAATATGGGGATTCTGCCAGCTGTTATGTGTGTCTATTCCAGTTATACATTCTCAAACTGAAAAATAATCACAGAATGGGTTTGAGGACCCACTGGACTCCCTGTGAGATAGACCTGAGCTAAAACTCCATTGATCACCTGACATCCATAAGCCCATACTCTGACTGCAGGGCTGCAGAGATGTTTCAGGTCTCCTAGAATCAGTGTTGGTTCAAATCCACTGTCCAGTAGTCCTTGAAAGGTCTGATTATTTCCTTAATGTACAGTTACCTTGGTAAAAGGCTGTCCTTTTGTACAATAGAGTAACAGTATAAATTCTCAATAGGGCATTGGGGTTTTTCCTCAAGCGAACTGGCCTCCCCTTCATTCAAAGGGTTCTGGGCCTGCAAACTGTCTCAAGTGTGGGAATTTATTGAGAAACTGTGACTCTTGGTTTTTAGGATTTGAGTTAGACTTTATTCACGTGACCTAAAACTTTTCTGTTTATACAGATCAAGTAAGAATCTAGTAGGTTCCCTATTTATTTCACTGTTTAGAACACCCAATAACTAGCCAATGCCATAAGTCTGCATGAATCAGAAAAATCTTGCTGCTTTGACTCTATTGCCCATTACAATAACCACACCCACCTTCCCTTTGGTGTTTGAGTGCCACCACTTGGCCCCTGCCATCCCAGGATCCAATTACTCCCATTGCCTTTAGGTTTTCCAACTGAGTGGCTGTGGCTCCCACTGCAAGGTCTGGCCTACAGAGAAGAGCAATTACAGAGCTCTTTAGGGATGCTAGGGTTCCACTCACAAAATTATTTCTCAAAGTATTAGTGAAAGGTATGTCTTCTGGACCCTCCCAGTATGGATGAGTACATCTTAAATGACAAATCCACTCTAACAGTCCAATCTCTCTAAGCCTCTCAACTCCTTCCTCTACATTAAACCAAGGGAGATGGGACATTTCCAATTCACATAAGGTGGGCCATCTTTTGGTCCATATTTCAGCCAACCAACCATTTAAAGCCCTAATTTCCCAAGCTACATTACATGCAGAATCCCTGCTTAGTGAGCTGTTGGAGAAAGTCATTGAGAGGATGTGACCACTGGTTGACCTGTGAGATGGACCCAAGAAATCAGACGCATAAAGATTTTAACTAATTGGAGAAGACTTTTAAGATTTGTATTTACCCTTGATGAATAATCTTATGGAAACTGTACACTAAATTTTGGGTAAGAAAGCTTCAATGGCAGTTGGTATTTTAAAACTTCATCTGTTTCTTTGTCAATCACAACATTCTCCACTTTGTTCTCAATTTCCCAGTGATTCCACCTCTTAATGTCTCAATCAGGCTTTGTCACAAGCACTCAAACTTTAAGCCATGGCAGTTTGTGTCCTCCTAGCTGTGGAAAGGTCTCCACTTCTTATCCTGCTCTCCCACCTACCTTGTCTGCTAGCCCCAAAGTTAGCTGAGTAGAGGATAACTCTGGATAACATCCTTCTCTAACTCGGCTTTCTGCCAACTTTCTAACTGGAGCTTCAGTCTCTAATTGGGCTGAACTGCCTACAGTAGAAACCAACTCAACATAGAAGTCATCCATTTCCTTTCTTTGCTGCGATGCACTATGCAGTTTCTCAAACAAGCGCATCAAAACAATCAGCATTTTCAGGGGTCTCTGTACTTAAGCAGTGATCAAGCATCTAACATACAAGCTACCCCTCCCCACAGAGAGGTTGATGGCCAACTCAGGACTCCCACCCCCCCCCCCCCCGCCAGATGCCTCTTTCCCAAGACACATTTATCCAGTCTCCTGGCTGGCTGACCAGCTGTTTATTCACAAATGGGCCCCATACACAGAGGGCTAGGAGAGAACAAAGAAAGACCACTCCAGGCTGATATGTAACCGTTTTAATAAGCAAGGGAACTTATATATAAGACTTGTCCTGGGCAGCCACAAGATGAATAAATCTCTGCATCCAACCACCAGAGCCTTACGAGTTTATATAGTTAACTAGATTCAGTCATATATTCCTTCCAGATGGGCTCAGCAACACATTGCTCTCTCAAGGCTGCATCCTTGAAAACAGCTTCCACTGTGAGAATGGTGGACAGAATGTACATTCCAACAATAGGGAGGAGGTAAATGAGCCTCTGATTGCCCAGGTCCAGCTTGTGGGTCAACTGGCAGTCACGCCCTCTCAATGACCTCCTCCTATAATAATTCTAGTTATTTTAGAAATGATGTTACAGTGGGATGCCTGGCTGGCTCAGCAAGAAGAACATGCAACTCTTGATTTCGGGGTCATGAGTTCAAGCCCCACATTGGGTGTAGAGATTAAAGGAATCAATTTTTTTAAAAATGATGTCACAGAAATAATCAAATTCCCTTGTCAAATGCATTATAATGAACTCTCATCAGATTTTTATGCACAGCCATTTTTAAGTCTTTTGTCATTTGCAGACAGTTATTGTTTTACTCTGATGCTTTGCAAAAATGTTCCTGCAAAACTACTTCATCTTTAAGGAGATTCATGGAAAAGGCTCTGACAAGTAAAGGTTTCTGATAACTAAGATCATATCCTTAACTAAGAATTACAGAACTCTAATGAAAAAAACCGACGAACTCACTAAACTGCTAACAAAAGATCAAGATCAAGAATTATATGGGACTAGAGAATGATTGTAATTTTTATGACTTTTTGTTTAAAACAGTTAGTTCTTTGTGTGTGTGTGTGTGTTTTACACATTTAAGATAAAACTTTTTCTCTTTTCTCTTAGGCTATTAGCCATTTGCTAACATATACCTTCGTCAATAATGATAAACAATTACTCTTTTTCTCCCCACCTGATCTCTCCAGAATTCAGAAACTCTTAGTGATTATTCTTATATCCATGATGATATAGTTATTTCCTTAAGTTCAATGAGAACCTGTTCTCCTTGTAACAGGACACAATTGGGAACATTGGTTACGTTACCAGGGTTTTGACTAGAATGCCATATTCAAAAATGTGCATAGAATCAGATATGACTAGACAGCATTAAGGAACACATTACCATGGTAAGAATTTCCCTTCCTACCAAGGGATGGGTTGAAAATATATCCCATCAACCCACCTCTGAGATACTCAACACCATGAAAGTGTATAAAGGTATGGAATCACAGGAGACACCCATTGCCCAGATTCTCACCATGGATCAATGTGCTATGCTGCTGAGAATACCATGCCCCACCATGCCTGGGAAAGGTGTTAACTACTGGAGTTTGCAATGGGACATCCCACCAGGATGGGTAGATTACTTTGCACCCCTATTTCACGGAGAACTATTCAATCTCCACTGGAATCCCATTCATTGCCCTGCTGCAAGCCAGACCAACTGAAACACAATATACCTGCAATGGAACATGCATCATTAAAAGAGGGGTAAAGGCGGGAATTCTGCTCTGGCAGATCCCACCCCCAGTCTATCTCATCACACCTGCCAATCCTGCCTCCCACAGCCAACATGTATGGTATGCACAACCAGGTTAAATTCCTAAAGCTGCACCCACATTAACATCTGAGGTTCAGGCCACAAGTGTAATTCTTATAGAAGGGGAAGACCTTCCCATACAAGTTCCCACTAAATATCTGTCTTTTTAACCTTAGATTTCTGCTTATAGGATCCAGTCAGTGGATGAGCACATTCTGTTTTCTACCAATACAATCATTTGGCCACTGTCTGTATACCCTCCACTGGCCTGGAGGACATTATAGCACACATAGAAGCCCTCACTAAATTCACCCAATAAGACTTAAATGATAGACAGCAAACCTATATTTATTGAACACTGAAATATCTGTAATAAGAAAAACTGTCCTCCAAAATAGGATGGTCTTGGGACCTTATTACTGCCTCACAAGGAGGCATCTATGCCATTATCAAAACAGAACATTGTATGTTCATACCTGATAACTCTGCTAATGTATCATCTTTATTAAATCACATGAGGACACAAGTGAATGTCTGAGCGATCCAACCCCTAGCCTAGGGGACTTAAGAAATCAATGGTTTGGATCATGGTGCTCTTGGTAGAAAAAAGATGTTACCACGAGCTGTACCTGAACAATCAGAGGCTCCTTACCCCCATCCCTGTCCTTCGGATATATGTTCTGCCCACCATTCCCACACTAGATGCCACTTCAAGGATGCAGCCTTGAGATGAGACCATCTGGACTGTGTACGTGACTGAATCCCATTAAGAACTCCACATAAACTTTTAAGATTCTAGTGGATGGGTACAGAGATCCACTCCTCTTGCAGCCACCCAAGACAAGCCTCATATGGAAGTTCCCTTGCTTATTAAAACTGCCTCCTGCCAAACTAGGGCCGTCTGCTGCTTCAGTCTCTCCATGCCCCTGGTATATGGGAGCCAGTTCCAAATTTCACCCAGGAAACTCCCAAGGCTCGAACCAACATGAGTCCATATCAATAAATTTGGCCTGATCCAACTTTATGTTCTTTCCACCATTATCCCATACTCTGAGTACACATTCCCTCAATTTCACTGGATTTAGGCATGTATAAATTTGGAGTAGAGTGCACCTCCCCATGGATCACACTTTATACCACATCTTTAGAGGCCTGCTGGGACTTGAGTCTAGTTACAGAAGCAGTGAGAGATGATAAGAATGGATCCTGAGAAGTCTCAGTATTGTCTTGCATGGTAACTACCTATAGGGAAGCCATTACCATTTCCTCAAGCAATGCAGTGTTAATCCCCATAGACAGGTGGAGGGGCCCATACTGCTGTGAGTAGGGAGGTGGCTGCTACTGAGGGTAGGGAGGCCACTTCTGCTATAGTTGAGGGAAATACTTTTCCTGGGGCTGGGCAGGTCAATTCTGCTGGGGGTGGGGAGGCTGCTTCCACTGGGAGTGGGAAGACCTCTTCCACTAGCAAAGAAGATTCTTCGGTATTTAGAAGCTCAATGTCCCTAGCCTCATCAAGATCTTCCTACACATCCTCATCCCAATTTACAGAATCCCATTCTCTCCCAATCAATGCCCTTAGTTTAACAGAAGATATCCTGCAAGGTTGAGAGTTAAACTTATGTTGTAAACTCAGCCAGTTACAAGGTGAGATTTTGTATTTGATTTTCAGCCATTTCAACCCTGCAGCTATGAGGTAAGACTCTCCTTCAAGGCATACATAACACTCTTAGGTCATTTATGTGGCACTTGAGCTGGGAATTAAAAGTCCTGACCTCATTCTTTTCTTTCACCACTCTGTCCAGCAACATTAGGAGCAACCAACCAATGTCATTACATACCTTAGTTTAAAAAAAAAAATGTTGAAAAGTATCATATTCTGAGTCACTTAGCTCCTTGCTTCTTATGAGTGGTTGATTAGGAGTATCCGATGCAGAGACTCTGCATATCTCTATGAACAGTTTCCACCATGGACTATCAGTGTTCTCTTTCAAATGGAAATAGTCATTAGTGTCTTTAAATCTAATCAGATTAGAGAGACAATTCCAGAAACAACAGAACCAAATCAGAAAACATCCTTAAATTTCTATTCCTCGGGGCACCTGGGTGGCTCAGTTGGTTAAGCTTCTGCCTTTGGCTCAGGTCATGATCCCAGTGTCCTGGGATGGAGCCCCGCATCGGGCTCCCTGCTCAGCGGGGAGCCTGCTTCTCCCTCTCCCACTCCCCCTGCTTGTGTTCCCTCTCTCACTGTGTTTCTCTCTGTCAAAAAATAAATAAAAATCTTAAAAAAAAATTTCTATTCCTCTAGAACCACTCTTGGTACCAAAATCTGTACTGGTCAAGATTCGGCCAGAAACAGAATAAAATGCATACAGATAATGACACAGGGAGAGAGACAGACAGAGAGGAAGGGAGAAAGGAAGAGAAAGAAGAGAAAAGAAGAGAGAAGAGAGATTTATTACAGGAATTGGATCACACAGTCATGGAGGCTGAAAAAACCTACTTTTGGATATATGCACCCCCATCTTCATTACAGCATTCCTTACAATAGCCAAGACATGAAAGCCACCTAAGTGTCCACCAATGGATAAAGAAAATGTGGTAAATACAGAGCAATTCCTCCTGAAGGAGAACCAAGGGCTGACTGAACAGCAAAACAAAGGATAAAGGGACCACACAGAGAATGGCAGGAGAGATGGGGGCACAGACACGTTAACAATGAAAATCCCACCCCCGATGCTGCAGACTGCAGGGGAGAGGGTCGGTACTGTGGAAGCAGGAGCAGATTCAGTTGCCCTGGAACAGAGACAAAAGATGCAATTTAAAAAGACAGCAGCAATGAAAAGGAACTAAGCCTCCTCCAAATGGTGGGGGGCCGTTGGAACTCTCTTAGGTGGGGGCTAGCCAGCACCACCTTTTACATCCCCCCTCCACCTTTTAAGTGCAGACAGAAGCAGGGTCCAGGTGCCCTAGTGGGCCCACTGCCATAACAAATCCCCACGCCCCTAGAATACACCAGCCCCAGACACCTTGGAACACAGGGAAAAGAAAAAAAAAAAAAAAAAGCTGTGGTTTCAAAGAGCAACTGAGGGACGCCTGGGTGGCTCAGTCGGTTAAGCGTCTGCCTTCGGCTCAGGTCATGATCCTAGGGTCCTGAGATCGAGCCCCGTGTCAGGCTCCCTGTTCAGTGGGGCGTCTGCTTCTCCCTCTCCCACTCCCCCTGCTTGTGTGTGCTCTCTAAGGAAATAAAATCTTTAAAAAATAATAAAAGAGCAACTGAAATATCAAGGAACAAGTCCTAAAACTCAAACAGCAGGGGAGCCACAGCAACTCTCTGAAATCAAAGGGACTGGTGGCACCACTGTTTCCATTCCCCCTCCACCTTCACAGTGAAGATGGGAACAAGGTCTAGGCACCCGAGCCACCTGCTGCCTCAACAAGCAGTGGCCCCTAGCCAGCACCAGCCCCAGCTTACCCCCAAGGTGGCCCCACTGCCTCAAACCACCCTGAGCACTGGCCATCCCACCAAGACCATCCCAGCAGGACACACACTGGGACACTCCCCGACAGTGACCACCACAGCTACAGCCAACTGACCAAGGTGACACAAGTACAAAGAATCCTAGAACATCCGGGCCCATACCTAATTCAGCTCCAGACAACCTGCCAGGTCAATCACTGCGTGAAGCACCGTGAAACCTCCCAGCCCACACCCACCTCAGCTCCCATTACCCACCAGGGCCCCCATTCATCGAACATCACAAAGCCTCCCAGGCTACAGCCACTTCAGCTCCAACCATCCTGCCAGTGTGTCCCATGTAAGTACCATGAAAGCACTCAGCCTGCACTCACACTTTGGATCTTGTGATCTTGCCAGTGTCCACTGTGTGGCGCACCCCAGGACCCCATGGTCCATGCCCGCTTCAGCTCCAGATGCCCTGTTAGGGCACCCACTGAGTGGAATGCCCCAGGATCCCCAGGCTGCACCCACTACAGCTCCAGCCACCCAGCCAAAGCAACCAGGTACACATAATCTATACAGGGGATGTCCCCACACAAGACCACTCCTTCAATTCTAGAAGTAGCTAGTCTGCATAATTCACAGAAAACAACACAAAAACTCAGGGGCGCCTGGGTGGCTCAGATGGTTAAGCATCTGCCTTTGGCTCAGGTCATGATTCTGGGGTCCTGGGATTGAGCCCCACATCGGGCTCCCTGCTGAGAAGGGAGCCTGCTTCTCCCTCTCCCTCTGCCTCTGCCTGCCACTCCCCCGGCTTGTACTCTCTCTCTAATAGAAAAGTTAAAAAAAAAAAAAAAGAAAAAAAACCACAAAAAGTCAAACAAAATAAGGAGAGAGAGGAATATGCTCTGATAGAACAAAATAAAACCTCAGAAAAAGAACGAAATGAAATGGAGATAAGCAATCTACCTGATAAAAAGTTCACAGTAATGGCCATAAAGAAATTCACTGGACGTGAAAGAAGAGTAGATGAACTCGGTGAGAATTTCCACAGAGAGAGAAAATATAAAAAGAACCAATCACACCTGAAAAATATAACTGAGATGAAAAATACACCAGAGGAAATCAATAGCAGATTAAAAGATAAGGGGGAACAGGAGGTGCCTGGGTGGTTCAGTCGGTTAAGTCTCTGCCTTCAGCTCAGGTCTTGATCTCAGAGTCCTGGGATTGAGCCCCACATCAGGTTCTCCACTCAGCGGTGAGTCTGCTTCTCCCTCTCCCTCTGTGATCTCTCTCACTTTCGCTCTCTCTCAAATAAATAAATAAAATCTTTTAAAAAAATAAAAGATAAAGAGGAACAGATTAGTGATCTAGAGGCTGGGTAGTGGAAACCACCCAAGCAACACTACAAAAAAAGAAAAGAATTTTAAAAAACAAGGATAGATTAAGGGACTTCTGGGAAACATCAAGCATACTAACATTCACATCACAGGGGTCCCAGAAGGAGAAGATAGAAAGGGGCAAAAAAACTTAACTTGAAGAAATAATAGCTAAAATTTCCCTAACCTAGGGAAGAAAACAGATATCCATATCCCAGAAGCAGAGATGCTCAAATAAGATGAATCCAAGGAGATCCACACCAAGACATGTAATTATGAAAAATATCAAAACTAAAACATGAGAAAATCTTGAAAAACTCAAGAGAAAAGAAAACTTATATACAAGGATATCCCACAAGGTTATCAACTGATTTTTCAGCAGAAAGTTCGCTGGTCAGAAGGGAATAACATGATATATTCAAAGTGCTGAAAAGAAAGAACCTACAACCCAGAATACTCTACCCAGCAAGGTTATCCTTAAGAATTGAAAGAGAGAGGGTGCCTGGGTGGCTCATTCGGTTACACGTCTGCCTTCGGCTCAGGTCATGATCCCAGGGTCCTGGGATCAAGTCCCACATCAGGCTCCCTGCTCAGCGGGGAGTCTGCTTCTGCCTCTCCTTCTACCCCTCCTCCCTGCTGGTGCTCTCTCTCTCTCAAATAAATAAATAAAATCTTAAAAAAAAGAATTGAAAGAGAAAGAGTTACCCAGAAAAACAAGAGTTAAAGGAGTTCATCACCACTAAACTTTCATTATAAAAACTGTTAAAGGGACTTCTTTAAGCAGAAAACAAAAGGCAATAATTAGAAGTAAAATTATGAAAGAAAAAAGATTCACAAGTAAAAGCATACATACAGGAAGGATGATAGATCAATCAATTATAAAACTAGTATGAAGAGTAAAAGACAAAAGTAATAAAATCAATTATACCTAAAAAAATCAGGTAAGGGACTCACAAAATAAAAAGATATAAAATATAACATCATATACATAAAACGTGGAGGGGGAGTAAAAAATGAAACAGACTCTTAACTATAGAAAACAAAGCTATGGTTACCAGAGGAGGATGGGGGATGGGTGAAATAGGTGATGGGGATTAAGGAGTGCACTTGTCGTGATGAGCACCAGGTGATGTATGGAATTTATGAATCACTATATTATACACCTGAAACTAATATAATATGTATGTTAACTATCCTGGAATTAAAATTTTTTTAAATGAAGTTCATTTAAAATGTGTTCAAATTTAAAGAACCATCAACTTACTACAGAATATTATAAACTCAGGATATCATATATAAACCTCATTATAACCACAAACCAAAACCTATAATAGATATGCAAAAAAACAGAAAGGAATCCAAGTGTACCACTAAAGAAACTCATCAATCACAAGGGAAAAGAGTAAGAGAAGGTACAGAGAAGAACAACAAAACATCCAGAAAAGAGGGAATAAAATGGCATAACTACATACCTATCAATAATTACTTTAAATGTAAATGTTTTAAGTACTCCACTAAAAAAAAAAATAGGGTTACTGAATGAAAAAAAAAGCAAGATCCATCTATAAGATGCCTAGAAAAGACTTCAAACTGAACAACACATAATAGACTGAAAGTGAAAGGATGTAAAAACAATTCTGTGCAAATGGTAGTGAGGAAAAAATTGTACAGCTAGCAATACTTAGATCAGACAAAACAGACTTTAAAACAAAGACTAAGAGGATGGGAAGATGGTGGAGTAGGAGGGCTCTAAGCTTGCCTCCTCCCACGGATACTAGATAACACTCATATTAGTGTAAATAACCCAGAAAATGACACAAAGACTAACAGAACAGATTCCACAACTAAAGACAGAGAAGAAGCTTCATAGAAAAAGGGAGGAAGGGAGGAGACACAGTCTGGGAGTGAAACGGACTGTGGAAGTCCACAGTCGGAAGGGAGCTGGGGGCACAGAGAAGAGCAAGAAACAGAATGTAACACTGTGGAGTACACTCAGGGAAGAAGAATCCCCATAATACATGGTTTTGAAAGGAAGAGGGGCCAAATTTCATAAGTTGTTACAATGAGCGAGACTAAAGACCTGGAATTTTTTTTTTAAGATTTTTTATTTATTTATTTGAGAGAGAGACAGACAGACAGAGATAGCAACAGAGATCAAGAGCAAGTGGGGAGGAGAGGGAGAAGCAGGCTCCCCGCTGAGCAGGGAGCCCAACGCGGGGCTCGATCCCAGGACCTGGGATCATGACCTGAGCCGAAGGCAGATACTTAACCGACTGAGCCACCCAGGCGCCCCTAAAGACCTGGAATGTTAAAAATCAGTGAGCTCTGCTCTAGAAGCGCACAGAGGATAAGAAGCTGAGCCTCACCCTTAAAGAAACAGCATGACAAAGAACCTGCAGAGCTACAGCCTATGGGGCACATGGAAGGGAGAGTGATTTATCTCAGAGCTTGTGCTGGAGAAGCAGGGATCACAAGGAGACCCCTGGAGAAACAAAGGAGCGGGAAGGTGCCATGTACATTCCTCGCCCCTCAGCATAAACACACAGCCACCTACAGGAACCAGTGTGGTGCCAACACTCCTCCCTAACTTGCTTACACAAACCCTGCCCCCTCAACTGACAGATCCACCCTTTTGAGTCATGCTGGCCTCAATCTCTTGCTAAAGGGCCCCTCCCAGAAGACAAAGACAAACACTGTCAGTCTCCCATCCCACATCTCTGTGGGGCCTCAATTCTGGTGACGGCTACAACAGCAACTGCCACTACAGTACCAGGCCCTACTGAAGCCTGAGGCATGCCTTGTTAAGGCTGCACACATGACCCACATGTGCAGATCCCCCTAGCCAGCCCAGTCCCAGCAGCGGGTCTCATTTCAAAAGCAGAACAGCGTGTAACTTGTTAAAATGAACCCAACACAAGCCAGGGACAAAACACGACTCACAACAAAGACAGCCACTGCACACAACTTGACTGAATGAAAACGTGTCCAGGACAAAACAGGGAACACACAACACATATAGGAGACACCACTGAGATGCCAGGTCCTGGGGGACAGGGACATTGCACTGTGGGGCACTACAGGACCTCTTCTTTGTAAGGCCATTATCTTCAAGAGCAGGAGACATAGGTGACTTGCCTAACACAAAGAAACAGACACAGAGAGTTACACAAAATGAGGAGACACAGGAATATGTCCCAAATGAAAGAACAGGAGAAAAAAAAAAAACACAGCAAGGAACCTAAGCAAAACAGATATAAGTAGTACGCCTGATAGAGAGTTTAAAGTAATGATCATATACTCACTGGACTTTAGAAAAGAGTGGAGGACATCAGTGAGACCCTTAATGAACAGACAAAAAAGAGCCAATCCGAGATGAAGAACATAATAAATGAAATTAAAAATGGGAGGGTCCTGGGATCAAGCCCTGCATCGGGCTCCCTGCTCAGCGAGAAGCCTGCTTCTCCCTCTCCCACTCCCCCTGCTTGTGTTCCCTCTCTCGCTGTGTCTCTGTCAAATAAATAAATAAAATCTTAAAAATAAATCAAATCAAATAAAAAATAAGACAATAATGCCCACTCTTGCCAGTTTTATTAAACATAATAGTGGAAATCCTAGCAGTAGCAATCATAAAAAACAACAAAAAGCATCCAAATTGGTAAGGAAGAAGTTAAACAGTCACTATCTGCAGATAACATGATACTATATAGAGAAAACCCTAAACACTCCACCAAAAAACTATTAGAACTAATAAATGAATTCAGTAAAGGTGACAGACACAAAATTAATATAAAGAAATCTGCACCATTTCCACACACTAATAATGAATCAGCAGAAAGAGAATTAAGAAAACAACCCCATTTACAACTGCACCAAAAAGAATAAAATACCTAGGAATAAATTTAACCAAGAAGGTAAAAGACCAGTACTCTGAGAATTATAAAACACTGATGTAAGAAATTGAAAAGAAGGGGCGCCTGGGTGGCTCAGTCGTTAAGCGTCTGCCTTCGGCTCAGGTCATGGTCCCAGGGTCCTGGGATCGAGCCCCGCATCGGGCTCCCTGCTCCACAGGAAGCCTGCTTCTCCCTCTCCCACTCCCCCTGCTTGTGTTCCCTCTCTTGCTGTATCTCTCTCTGTCAAATAAATAAAATCTTTAAAAGAAAAATTGAAAAGAACACAAACAAATGGAAAGATATACATGCTCATGGATCAGAACAATTAATATTGTTAAAATGTCCATACTACCCAAAGTAATCCTCAGATTCAATACAATCCCTATCAAAACATCAATAGTATTTTTCACAGAACTAGAAAAAATAATGGTGAAATTTATATGGAACCACAAAAGATGCCAAATAGCCAAAGCAATCTTGAGAAAGAACAAGAAAGTTGGAGGTATACAATGCCAGATTTCAAGATATACTACAAAGCTAAAATGATCAAAACAGTATGGCACTGGTACAAAACAGACATATAGATCAATAGAACAGAACAGAGAGCCCAGAAATAAACCCACACTTATATAGTTCAATCAATCTATGACAAATGAGGCAAGAATACATAATGGCAGAAAAGACAGTCTATCCAATAAATGGTACTGGGAAAACTGGACAGCTACATGTAAAAGAATAAAACTAGACCACTTTCTTATAAAGCCAAAACGGATTAAAGACCTAAATGTGAAACCTGACACCATAAAACTCCAAAAAGAAAATGTATCAACATTTTTCTGGACAGTCCTCCTCAGGCAAGGGAAACAAAAGCAAAAATAAACTATTAGGACTACACCAAAAAGAAAGCTTTTGCACAACAAAAAAGCCATCAACAAACAAAAAGGATATCTACTGAAGATATTTGTAAATGACAGATCTGATAAGGGGTTAATATCCAAAAACATAGAGAACTTTATTCAAGTCATCACCAAAAAACCCCAAACAATCCAATTTAAAAATGGACAGAGGACCTTAATGGACATCTTCCCAAAGAAGACATACAGATGGCCAACAGACACATAAAAAGATGCTCCATATCACTAATCATCAGGGAAATGCAATCAAAACCACAATGAGATATCACTTACACCTGTTAGAATGGCTAGTATGAAGACAAGAAATAACAAATGTTTGCAAGGATGTGGAGAAAAGAGAACACTTGCACTACTGGTGGGAAGTAAACTGGTGCAACTACTGTGGAAAACAGTATGGAGGTTCCTCAAAATATTAAAAATAGAAATATCATATGATGCAATAATTCCACTACTGGATATTTACCCAAAGAAAATGAGAACACTAATTCCAAAAGACACATATGCCCCTATGTTTATTGTAGCATTATTTACAATATTCAAGGTATGGAAGCGATCTATGTGTCCGTCAATAGATGAATGGATAAAAGAGATGTAACATATATATACACAACAGAATATTACTCAGCCATAAGAAAGAATGAGATCTTGCCATGTGCAACAACATGGATTGACCTAGAGGGTATTATGCTAGGTGAGAGACATCAGAGAAGACAAAAACCGTATAATTTCACTTATATGTGGAATGTAAAAAACAAATGCATGAAGAAAACAGAGACAGAACTGTAAGTACAAAGAACAAACTCATGTTTGCCAAAGGGGAGGAGTTTGGGGAGATGTGTGAAATAGGTGAAGAGGATTCAGAGTTACAAACTTCCAGTCATAAAACTGATAAGTCACAGGAATGAAAAGTATAGCATTGGGAATATAGTCAATAATACTGTAATAACATTGTATGGTGACAGATGGAGAGGGTAACTACACTTTATCACATACAGAATTGTTTAATCACTGCTGTACATCTGAAACTAATACACTGTACATCAAATATGGTTCAAAAAAAGGGAAAGAAAATATGGTATATATGTACAATGGAATGTAATTCAGGCATAAAAAAAGGAAATCTTGCCACTTGGGACACCATGGATGGACCTTGAGGGCATTATGCTAAGTGAAGTAAGTCAGACCGAAGAAGACAAATACCATATGATCTCACTTACGTGTGGGATCTGGGGGAGGTGGAAACAAACTCATAGAGAACAGATTGGTGGTTGTCAGAGGTGGAGGTGGGCAGTGGACAAAATGGGTGAAGGGGGTCAAAAGGTACAAACTTTCAGTTTTAAAATAAATAAGTCATCGGATATAAGTATAGTATGGTGACTACAGTTAATAATACTGTACTGTATATTTGAGAGTTGCTAAGACAGTAGATCTTAAAAATTCTCACAAGGAAAAAAATATAATTACGTGTGGTGATGATGTTAACTAGACTTAGTGTGATGATCATTTTGCAATTTATACAATTCAAGTGACTATGTTGTACACTTGAAACTAACAATATTATATGTCAATTATACCTCAAAAAAGAAAAAAGAAATGGGTAGAAGTAGCCAAAGCCCACCAAAAATATTTACAAAAGACACATTTGATAAGGATTTTAACCCTGATTAAACAACAGGTCAAGGACCTAACAACACCTCACTAAAGATACACATACAGCACATGAGCATATGAAAGAAGCTCCACATCATAGGTCACCAGGGAATTGCAAATTAAAACAACGAAGATATACCACTACATAGCTATTAGAATGGCCAAACTCTAGAACAGTGACAACATCAAATGCTGGTGAGAATGTGGAGCAACAAGAACTCTCTCATTCGCTGCTAATGAGAATGCACAACGGTATATAGCCTCTTTGAAAGACAGTTGAATGGTTTCTTACAAAACCATGTATTTTTTACCATACAATCTAGCAATCACATTCCTTGGTATTTACCTAAACATGAAAACTTACGTTCATGCAAAAACCCACACAGATATTCATAGGAGCTTTATTCATAATTGCCAAAACTTTGGAAGCAACCAAGATGTCCTTCGGTAAGTGAATGGATAAACAAACTGTGGTACATCTAGATAACATAGTATTATTCATTGCTAAAAAGAAATGGGCTATCAAGCCATGAAAAGACATGGAGGAACCTTAAATGCTTACTACTAAGCAAAAGAAGCCAATCTGAAAAGGTTACATGCTGTGTGACTCCAACTATATGACATTCTGGAAAAGGCAAAACTATGGAAACAATAAAAAAGATCAGTTAAAGGTTGCAGGCAGGGGTACTGAGCAAAAAGGATTTTTAGGGCAGCAGAAATACTCTGTATGATACTATAATGATGGACAGGTATAATTATACATTTTTCCAAACCCACAGAATTTACATCAAGAATGAACTCTAAGGTAAACTATGAGGTTTGGGTGACTATGGTGTGTCAATGTAGATTCATCAATTGCAACCAAAGTACCACTGTGGTGGGGGATGTTGAAAATGTGTTAGGCTATTTAAGTGTGGAGGCAGGGGGTATATTAAGAAATCTCTGCACCTTTCTCTCAAATTTGCTGTGAACCTACAACTGCTCTAAAAAAAAGTCTTTTAAAAAAACCCACAGGATAGAAGAAAATATTAGCAAATAAGGGTCTAATATCTAGAATATATAAAAAGCTCTTACAATTCAACAACAAAATGACAACACAGGGGCGCTTGGGTGACTCAGTCAGTTAAGCGTCCAACTCTTGATTTCGGCTCAGGTCATGAACTCAGGGTTGTGAGATCGAGCCCTGCATCAGGCTCCATGCCGAGTGCGGAGCCTGCTTAAGATTCTCTCTCTCCCTCTCCCTCTGCCCCTCCCGCCCTGCTCACACTCTCTCTCAAAAAACAAAAAAAAAAAAATGACAATCCAATCAACAAATGGGCAAAGGACTTAAATAAACATTTTCCAACGAAAATTTACGTATCTCCAATAAGCATATGAAAAGCTGTTCAACAGCATTATTAGAGAAATGCAAAATAAATCCACAAGGAAATACCACTTTACACCCACTAGGCTGGCCACAATTAAAAAAAAAAAAACACAGAAACGAGTATTGGCAAAGATCTAGAGAAAATGGAACCCTTGTATACTGTTTGTGGGACTGTAAAATGGTGCAGCCACTTTGGAAAGTTTGAGACTCTGTTAAAAAGTTAAACACAAAATTACCATATCACCCAGCAATTCTACTAGGTATATGCCTAAAAAAATTGAAAACAGGAGTTCTAAAATGATCTAAAATGACTAATAATTGCATGTGCCTGTGATTACAGTAAATACTATTGAGTTATTTATTATTATTTCTTTTTAAAGATTTTATTTATTTGTCAGAGAGAGAGCACAAGCAGGGGGAGTGGCAGGCAGAGGGAGAAGCAGACTCCCCGCTGAGCAAGGAATCTGATGCGGGGCTTGATCCCAGGACCCTGGGATCATGACCTGAGCTGAAGGCAGATGCTTAACTAACTGAGCCACCCAGGCATTTCTGTTTGTTATTTTTTTTAAAGATTTACTTATTTATTTTAAAGATAGAGCCACCCAGGCACCCCTGAATTGTTTAATTGTGTGAATTATGTAGGAACATCTGAAAATAGCTGCTACACACACACACACACACACATTCACACATAAATATGGAATGAAGTACTGATACATGCTACAACATAAATGAACCTTGAAATCATTATGTTCATTCAGTTAAAGAAGCCAGTCACAAAAGACCACATGTTATATGATTCAATTTATATAAAATGTCCTTAATAGTCAAATATACAAAGACAAAATATGCTTTATTGGTTACCCAGGGCATGATGGAATGGGGAATTGGGGTGGTTAGACCTACAAATTACAGGGTTTCTTCATGATGTGATAAAAATATTTTGGGGCACCTGGGTGGCTCAGTCGCTTAAACATCTGCCTTTGGCTCAGGTCATGATCCCAGGGTCCTGGGATCGAGCCCCGCATTGGGCTCCCTGCTTGGTGGAGAGCCTGCTTCTCCCTCTCCCTCTGCCTGCCACTCTGCCTACTTGTGCTCTGTCAAATAAATGGATAAAAAAATCTTAAAAAAATATTTTAAAATTGATGGTGGTGATAGTTCCACAATTCTGTGAATATACTAAAAACAATTGAATTATATACTTTAAATGTGAATTATATCAAAAGAAACTCTTTTTTGTAAAAGAAAAAAGAACTGAAGCAGAATACTAGGAGACAAGGGGATTAGAACTTGGGTTGAGATAACAAGTTAAAGGCATCAACTATGGAAGCTCATTCACACATGGAACCCTTGTGCCACAGTATTTACCTCCTCTAATCAACTAAAGGACAGGGGTAGATACCCTGCTCATACAGTTCGGATCCAGGACTATGTGATCTACATGGACAGCAGCTGAATATGTAGGATCTGTGTCTTCCATAGTTGAGTGTGCACTTGGATGAAGAATGGCAAAGAGAGTTTTTTTTTTTTAAGATTTTATTTAGGGGGAGGGGGGAAAGATGGCGGAGGAGTAGGGGACCCTATTTCAGCTGGTCCCTGGAATTGAGCTGGATTTCTACCAGACCACTCTGAGCACCCACGAAACCAGCCTGAGATGTAAGAAGATCTGGATCTCTACAAACAGAATATCGCAGGCGGTTGGTTTTGAGGTACAAAGCGGAGAGCTGTAATTCTGAGGGCAGATATCGGAGGATAACCGGCAGCGGGAGGGAGCCTGGCCGTGGGGATCCTACACCGCCGGTGAGCGACAGCCTCGCGCGCTGCGGACAGGCACAGACTCGCAGACCGGTAGCGTCGGGGAAAGGACTTTACGGCAGCCCTCCGGACGGAAACACAGAGCGGTGGGGTCACACGCACGTGAACTGCAACCCCCGGGACGGAAACCAGGGCGCCGGGGTCGCGCCAGTGAACTGCAGCCCCTTGGGTGGAAACCCAGAGCAACAGAGTCGTGTGCACGCGAACTGCAGCCCCCGGGACAGAAACCGAAGCGGCGGAGTCGCGAGCGGCTGGCGGTTTTAGAAGCACAAAGGGTAGAGACGTGCCCCGACCTGGAGGCAGGACTGGGAGCGCTGCAGAGGGGCGCACAACCCAGGACGCTGCAGTTTATAGCAGCACGGACAGAAACGGAGACAGTGTGGCCTGGAGAGCTCACTGAAGAACAGACTGCAGTCTCTGCTCTGAGGCAGAGGGTTGGAAACAGTCTCTTCTGCTCTGACTCGCGGAAGAGATGCAGAAAGACGCCAGGGAAAGGTGCCAGAGAACAAAAGCCCCAAAGACTGATTCCCGCTGAGCCCATCCCCCGCCACAGGGGCGAAGGGCAACTCCGCCCAAACAGGGTTCCTGAGTAACAGCGCAGCAGGCCCCTCCCGCAGAAGACAGGCTGGGAAAACAAGAGGCCAGCAACCCTAAGGTCCCAAGAAAACAGGTGCATCTTGCTTGGGTTCTGGTCAATAATTTGGACTCTATACACTCCCTCAAACACCCATCAAAAGAATGACTAGGAGGAGGAGCCCCCAAAACAGAAAAGACTCAGAGATTATGACTTATGCTGCAGATTTACAAATGGATGCAGATATAACCAAGATGTCGGAGATGGAATTCAGGCTAGCAATTGTGAAGACAACGGCTAGAATGGAGAAATCAATTAATGGCAACATAGAGTCTCTAAGGGCAGAAATGAAAGCTGGATTGGCAGAACTTAAAAATGCTATCAATGAGATCCAATCCAATCTAGATAATCTAACAGCTAGGGTAACTGAGACAGAAAAGAGAATAAGCGACCTGGAAGACAATATAATAGATAAAAAGGGAAAAGAAGAGGCCAGGGAAAAACAACTCAGAATCCATGAAAATAGAATCAGAGAAATAAGTGACACCATGAAGTGTTCCAATGTCAGAATAACTGGAATCCCGGAGGGAGTGGAGAGAGAGAGAGGACTAGAAGATGTATTTGAGCAAATCGTAGCTGAGAACTTCCCTAATCTGGGGAATGAAACAAACATTCGAGTCCTAGAGGCAGAGAGGACCCCTCCCAAGATCAAGGAAAACAGGCCAACACCCCGGCATGTAATAGTAAAACTTGCAAATCTTAGAAGCAAGGAAACCATCTTAAGGGCAGTTAGGGGGAAGAGATTCCTTACGTACAGAGGGAGGAACATCAGAATAACGTCAGACCTATCCACAGAGACCTGGCAAGCCAGGAAGGCCTGGCAAGACATATTCAGGGTACTAAATGAGAAGAACATGCAGCCAAGAATATTTTATCCGGCAAGGCTTTCATTTAGAATGGATGGAGAGATGCAGAGCTTCCAAGACCGGCAGAAACTGAAAGAATATGTGACCACTAAGCTGGCCCTGCAAGAAATATTAAGGGGGGTTCTATAAAAGGAGAAAGACCCCAAGAGTGATATACAACAGAAATTTACAGGGACAATCTATAAAAACAACGTCTTCACAGACAACATGATGACAATTAATTCATATCTTTCAATAATCACTCTCAACGTGAATGGCCTAAACGCTCCCATAAAATGGCACAGGGTTGCAGATTGGGTAAAAAGACAGGACCCATCCATATGCTGTCTACAAGAGACTCATTTTGAACCTAAAGATACATCCAGACTGAAAGTGAAGGGATGGAGATCCATCTTCCATGCCAGCGGACCTCAAAAGAAAGCTGGGGTAGCAATTCTTATATCAGACAAATTAGATTTTAAACTAAAGTCTGTAATAAGAGACACAGAAGGACACTATATCATTCTTAAAGGGTCTATCCAACAAGAAGATCTAACAATTGTAAATATCTATGCCCCCAACATGGGAGCAGCCATCTATATAAGCCAACTGTTAACCAAAATAAATATTGATATGTCATATTGATAACAATACGTTAATTGTAGGAGACCTCAATACTCCACTCTCAGCAATGGACAGATCATCTAAGCAGAAAATCAACAAGGAAACAAGAGCTTTGAATGATACATTGGACCAGATGGACCTCATAGATATTTACAGAACATTCCACCCTAAAACAACAGAATACTCATTCTTCTCGAGTGCACATGGAACTTTCTCCAGAACAGACCATATACTGGGTCACAAATCAGGTCTCAACCGATACCAAAAGATTGAGATTATTCCCTGCATATTCTCAGACCACAATGCTTTAAAACTGGAACTCAATCACAAGAAAAAATTTGGCAGAAATTCAAACACTTGGAAGCTAAAGACCACTCTGCTCAAGAATGCTTGGGTCAACCAAGAAATCAAAGAACTTAAACAATTCATGGAGATCAATGAGAACGAAAACACATCAGTCTAAAACCTATGGGATACTGCAAAGGCGGTCCTAAGGGGGAAATACATAGCCATCCAAGACTCACTCAAAAAAATAGAAAAATCCCGAATTCACCAACTAACTCTACACCTTAAAGAACTAGAGAAAAAGCAACAAACGATGCCTAAGCCACGCATTAGAAGAGAAATAATTAAAATTAGAGCAGAAATCAATGAATTAGAAACCAGAAACACAGTAGATCAGATCAATAAAACTAGAAGTTGGTTCTTTGAAAGAATTAATAAGATTGATAAACCACTGGCCAGACTTATCCAAAAGAAAAGAGAAAGGACCCAAATTAATAAAATGATGAATGAATGGGGAGAGATCATGACTAACACCAAGGAAATAGAAACAATTATTAGAAATTATTATCAAGAACTCTATGCCAATAAACTGAGCAATCTGGATGAAATGGAGGCCTTCCTGGAAACCTATAAGCTGCCAAGACTGAAACAGGAAGAAACTGACAACCTGAATAGGCCAATAACCAGTAACGAGATTGAAGCAGTGATCAAAAACCTCCCAAAAAGCAAGAGTCCAGGGCCTGCTGGACTCCCTGGGGAATTCTATCAAACATTCAAAGAAGAAATAATACCTATTCTCCTGAAGCTGTTTCAAAAAAGAGAAACAGAAGGAAAACTTCCAAACTCATTCTATGAGGCCAGCATTACCTTAATCCCCAAACCAGGCAAAGACCCCATCAAAAAGGAGAATTGCAGACCGATATCCCTGATGAATATGGATTCCAAAATCCTCAACAAAATCCTAGCTAATAGGATCCAACAATACATTAAAAGGATCATCCACCACGACCAAGAGGGATTTATCCCCGGCATGCAAGGGTGGTTCAACATTCGCAAATCAATCAATGTGATAGAACACATTAATAAGAGGAGGAAGAAGAACCATATGGTCCTCTCAATTGATGCAGAAAAAGCATTTGACAAAATACAACATCCTTTCCTGATTGAAACTCTCCAGAGTATAGGGATAGAGGGAACATTCCTCAAGTTCATAAAATCCATCTATGAAAAACCCACAGCGAATATCATCCTCAATGGGGAAAAGTGGAGAGCCTTTCCCTTAAGATCAGGAACACGTCAAGGGTGCCCACTCTCACCACTGTTGTTCAACATAGTACTAGAAGTCCTAGCAACAGCAATCAGACAACAAAAAGAAATAAAAGGTCTTCAAATTGGCAAAGAAGAAGTCAAACTCTCTCTTTTCGCAGACGACATGATATTTATGTGGAAAACCCAAAAGACTCCACCCCCAAATTACTAGAACTCATCCAGCAATTCAGTAATGTGGCAGGATACAAAATCAATGCACAGAAATCAGTTGCTTTCTTATACACTAACAACACAACTGGAGAAAGAGAAATTAAAGAAACGATTCCATTTACAATAGCACCAAAAACCATAAGATACCTTGAAATAAACCTAACCAAAGAGGTAAAGGATCTATACTCTAGGAACTACAAAACACTCATGAAAGAAATTGAAGAAGACACAAAAAGATGGAAAAATATTCCATGCTCATGGATCGGAAGAATAAACATTGTTAAAATGTGTATGCTACCCAGAGCAATCTATACTTTCAATGCCATCCCGATCAAAATTCCAATGACAATTTTCAAAGTGCTGGAACAAACAATCCTAAAATTTGTATGGAATCAGAAAAGACCCCGAATCGCCAAGGAAATGTTGAAAAAGAAAAACAAAGCTGGGGGCATCACGTTGCCCGATTTCAAGCTATATTACAAAGCTGTGATCACCAAGACAGCATGGTACTGGCACAAAAACAGACATACAGACCAATGGAACAGAATAGAGAACCCAGATACGGACCCTCAACTCTATGGTCAAATAATCTTTGACAAAGCAGGAAAAAACATGCAATGGAAAAAAGACAGTCTCTTCAATAAATGGTGCTGGGAAAATTGGACATCCACATGCAGAAGAATGAAACTCGACGACCATTCTCTAACACCATTCACAAAGATAAACTCAAAGTGGATGAAAGACCTCAATGTGAGACAGGAATCCATCAAAATCCTAGAGGAGAACATAGGCAGTAACCTCTTTGACATCGGCCACAGCAACTTCTTTCAAGATACATCTCCAAAAGCTAGTGAAACAAAAGCAAAAATGAACTTTTGGGACTTCATCAAGATAAAAAGCTTCTGCACAGCAAAGGAAACAGTCAACCAAACAAAGAGGCAACCCACAGAATGGGAGAAGATATTTGCAAATGACACTACAGATAAAGGGCTGGCATCCAAGATCTATAAAGAACTTCTCAAACTCAACACCCACAAAACAAATAATCAAGTCAAAAAGTGGGCAGAAGAGATGAACAGACACTTCTCTGAAGAAGACATACAAATGGCTAACAGACACATGAAAAAATGTTCATCGTCATTAGCCATCATGGAAATCCAAATCAAAACCACATGAGATACCACCTTACACCAGTTAGAATGGCAAAAATGGACAGGGAAAGAAACAACAAATGTTGGAGAGGTTGTGGAGAAAGGGGAACCCTCTTACACTGTTGGTGGGAATGTAAGTTGGTACAGCCACTTTGGAAAACAGTGTGGAGGTGCCTCAAAAATTTAAAAATAGAGCTACCCTATGACCCAGCAATTGCACTACTGGGTATTTACCCCAAAGACACAGATGTAGTGAAAAGAAGGGCCATATGCACCCCAATGTTCATAGCAGCAATGTCCGCAATAGCCAAACTGTGAAAAGAGCTGAGATGCCCTTCAATGGATGAATGGATAAAGAAGATGTGGTCCATATATACAATGGAATATTACTCAGCCATCAGCAAAGACGAATACCGAACTTTTACATCAACATGGATGGGACTGGAGGAGATTATGCTAAGTGAAATAAGTCAAGCAGAGAAAGTCAATTATCATATGGTTTCACTTATTTGTGGAACATAAGGAGTAACATGGAGGACATTAGGAGAAGGAAGGGTAAAATGGGGGGGGGAATTGGAGGGAGAGATGAACCATGAGAGACTATGGACCTGAGAAACAAACAGGGTTTTAGAGGGGAGGGGGGAGGGGGGATTGGTTAGCCCGGTGATGGGTATTAAGGAGGGCACGTACTGCATGGAGCACTGGGTGTTATACGAAAACAATGGATCGTGGATCACTACATCAAAAACTAATGATGTAATGTATGGTGACTAACATAACATAATAAAATTTAAAAAAAAAGATTTTATTTATTTGTCGGAGAGAGACAGCAAGAGAGAGAGAGCACAAGCAGGGGGAGCGGCAGGCAGAGGGAGAAGCAGGCTCCCTGCTGAGCAAGGAGCCCAACGCAGGGCTCAATCCCAGGACCCCGGGATCCTGACCTGAGCCAAAGGCAGACGCTTCACTGACTGAGCCACCCAGGTGCCCCAAAATATTTTTATCACATCACAAAAAAACCCTGTAATTTTTAGGTCTAACCACCCCAATTCCCCAGGCGCCCCGCAAAGTGAGTTTCTACATATTGAACCCACGTTTGCCACTCTAGCTTGGCTACTGCCAGGTTTCCTCACAGAAACCCTGGTAGCCTTATATTTCCACTGGTCATTGATAATTTGCTAAGGATAATGACAGTGCTTCTTCGCCTCTATTTCCCTGCTCCCATGAAGATGGAGATTCTTCCCCAGGAAAGATCCTATAATTTGGTGGACATGCAAAATGCCCCCAGTTCTGATACAACATTTAACAGGAAATGAACCAGCCTTCTTCAGAATTACCCTATCAGTGATGTGAAACAGTTTCAGCTATAAGAGGCATAAAGAAATGAAATGAGGATGGGGCGCCTGGGTGGCTCAGTCGTTAAGCGTCTGCCTTCGGCTCAGGTCATGATCCCAGGGGCCTGGGATCGAGCCCCGCATCGGGCTCCCTGCTCTGCGGGAAGCCTGCTTCTCCCTCTCCTACTCCCCCTGCTTGTGTTCCCTCTCTCGCTGTGTCTCTCTCTGTCAAAAAATAAATAAAATCTTTAAAAAAAAAAAAAAAAAAAAAAGAAATGAAATGAGGAACAACAGCAGTACTATCAAATGGGACACAGCCATAGCAAAGCAAAAGAAAAAATGACTACCTAGATTTTCCCAATTCTTTTCCAGTTGCGTATTCTGAAAGGAAGAAAAAGAAATTCTTCCGCACTTTTTTCTGTAGGAAATGAGGATGACTCATCTTTCACGAGTTTTCACTTCTACTTAACATTTCTCACATCATTTTCCTTTTATTTTAATGCAAGCAATACACATCTTTAAACAGTTTTAAATTCCCAAAGTCCCATACTTTTATCTCTACCACTTTATTATCTTTCTGTATTGGTTCCAGACCTTGACTTCCTACCTCATCCCCTCCCCACACCCAATTTCATGCAAATAACTTCCTACATTGTTATCAAATTCTGAGTAAAATCATCAATATAAGAGCAGTACTTTGTATAGTGAGATGATGAAGGCAAGTGATAGAGTTGGTCTTATTTTGTTTTTGGAGAAAAGGATATTTTCTGACTTTATTGTAGAAAGTCACTCCGAGTTGTCAAAAGATATACCTCCCCAGCACTCACCTGTTATTCTCAAAGTATATCTGGCACCAATCTGCTACTCCATCTATCTCTGGATTTTTTTTCTCAGAGCAGCTATGAGGATTCCAATCACAGCCATGGAAGGTAGCACAGCATGAACTGGGAATGGCAATGTAAAAGAGTCAATCTCTACAGAAAGATTAGACACTGCTTGATATTATGGACCCCAAGTAGCCAACCATAAAAAAGGTTCCGTGTTCTAAGAATCAGAAATAGCAATTTCCTTGAGGGAATACCCAGCTTTGGACTGAGTCGGGAGTTAATTTCCTATAATCACAGCCAAGGGACTAAAGAAGGCACAGTGAAACCGACTACCTCAGATTTAAGAAGTCCCCTTACTCAAATTTGTAGATGACTATAGTCCAGAGCTATTAGAGAGTGTTCATCTTCCTCCTGTTTATCAATAAGCAGATACTTAGTACTATCTTGACTGGGGTATTTACATACACGTTCTTTAGGAAGATGACAGCATTAATACAAATATTTAGAAGATATGTAGGAACATAATCAAATGTTCAACACTTTGAGTATTTATACCATACACATATCAAGGGCCAGTACATTCTAGGGGATAAACCGCAGTGTTCAAAAGGCAGTAGATAGGGAGGTATTAGCACTCCTTGTATTACTCCAGGTGGAGTTTGAAGTTATTTGAATCATAGTCTAGTGAAGAAAATGATGAGAAAAGAACATATCATGCATGAAAATCATGGGAGAAGGTTCACAGGTATAAAAAATATGGCAATCTTATAGGGGGTGCTGACACTCAGGAGGAAGATTTTAGACATCGCCCATAGTGAAATAGGAAGACTCTTTAGGATAAGAATCATATGAACAAAAGGAAGATAATTTCTTCTTAAAGGAATCACTTTAAAGAGCTCCCCTAACAGTTAAGGGGACACTAAATTTGCTAGGAAGATAATAAAACATTTTAATTCTATTAACAAAAAGAGATTTGGGGGGGTGCCTGGGTGGCTCAGTAGGTTAAGCGTCTGCCTTCAGCTCAGGTCACAGTCCCGGCATCCTGGGATCAAGCCCCATGTTGGGCTCTCTGCTCAGCGAGGAGTGTGCTTCTCCCTCTCCCTCTGCCCCTCCCCCTGCTCATGTGCGCACACTCTCTCTCTCTCTCAAATAAATAAATAAAATCTATAAAAAAAGAGATTTGGTGTTCAGTTCACTTTTCATATTTGAACAACATGATTTTTTTTATTTTTGCTTCTTGCAAATTATTTTATTTTTTTTGATGTAGTGAGCCACGATTCATTGTTTTCGTATAACACCCAGTGCTCCATGCAGTACATGCCCTCCTTAATACCCAGCACCGATTTTTTATGGTCTTGAAGAAAAAGATTGATAAAGACTCAAGAGTAGACTGAACCTGAATATGGGTCTGGGGAAGAGACAGCTACTTAAAGCCAAAGGTCCCTAGAACTGTCATCTGCATACAGACCCCCACGTGCTTCTCCAGTACGAGGCAGTGACGCCACTTGCAGCATCTTGGTGATGATCTCAAAGGAAAACACGCACCGGGTCACATCAAAAAGATTCCTAGGGAAAGAAATACAAGGGAAGCTGAGTAACGGAGGCATCAAACAAAAATGGTGAGGGTTCATAGCTGTTCGTGACATTATAGTAGCTAGTTCAGATGAGTACAGAAATGAGACTAGTAATGATAGCTAACATATGAATACTTACTGCATGCCAGGCACAGCAGAGCATGTGCTCTCTATTAGTTAATCATCATCCCAACAACCTCATGAAGTAATTATACCCATATTACAGATGAGGAAATTGAGGTTCACAGACACACAACTAAAAAAATGTCAGAGTTGGCATTTAAACCTAAGGTTTCTGACTCTTAGTTTATGCTGTTAAATTACCTCCAATCGTAAACTATCATTCAGCAGAAAATTGGATTATGACCCTTCCGGCTTTCTCTTCTTCTTTGGTCTTGTTAACCACCTTCTACACATACATGCCCTTCCAAATGAGCTTCTATTGGCTACTACAATCTATGAGACCTTTCATATTCTGGAAGACATCTTGATTTAGTAAAAGGAACCACAGCTCTTTGGATGACTGATTCTCCAATGGCTAAGGCAGGGAATATACAAAATAGGCATCCTGTAGTGTAAGAAAGCAAGGAAAGTGCACAAAAAACACAACAGTGGGGGCATGCCAAAGGGACATGGGCACCAACATGGAGCTTCCAGTGGACAAAGCTGAAAGTCTTTTTTTTTTTTTTTAAGTTTGTCAGTCTTTTTTTTTTTTTAAGATTTTATTTATTTTATTTGACAGAGAGAGACAGAGATAGTAACAGAGACAGAGAGAGAGAGCATGAGTGGGGAGGAGAGGGAGAAGCAGGCTCCCTGACGTGGGGCTCAATCCCAGGACCCTGGGATCATGACCTGAGCTGAAGGCAGACGCTTAACCGACTGAGCCACCCAGGCACCCCAAAGCTGAAACAATCTGAGAAACAAATAATTCTTCCTACAGAAGAATGCTAAATAATTTATGTAACTTCTCACCCTCCAGGAAGTAGAACTTAATTTTCCCCAACCCTTCTTAACTGGTATATAAAGTGGAAAAAGTAAGTTTACAGAGCAGAAACCTGGCAAACATTACCTTGGCCAGTTGATCAAGGCCTTGACATGACATGATAAAAATGGTCTTCCTCCCAAACACCCATAACCCAGTCTAATCATGAGAAAAGCTATCAGACAAATTCCAACTGAGGCACAGTCTACAAAATACCTGAGTGGTACTCCTCAATACTGTCAAGGTCATCAAAACAAAGAAATTCTGTGAAACTGCCACAGTCAACAGGAGCCAAAGGAGACATGACAACAATGTAATGTGGTATCCTAGACTGGGTCCTAGAATAGAAAAAAAAAAATAAGTTAAAAGTAAGAAAATCTGAATAAAGTATAGACTTCAGTTAAGAATAATTTATCAGTATTGGTTCATTAATTGTAACAAATAGAGCATACTAATCTAACATGTTGATAAAAGGGACAACTGTGTAGGGCAGAGGGTGGGTGGATATGGGAGCTCTCTGTATTATCTTTGCACTTTTCTGGTAAATCTAAAATTATTCTAAAATAGAAAGTTTATTTTTAAAAAAATCACAAAACCTGGAGAAAGAAATACAGTCAAATTCCAGCCTTTATCCTTATTAACTGTGTAACCTTGTACAAGTCACTATCTGAGCTTTGATATCCCTGTTTATAAAATAGATACTCTGTTTTAGGGGACATCTGCAAGTTAGCAGACTAGGAAGCTCTGTCTAGGCCTTCCATCCCCGACCCACACTGACATTTAAAAAAAAAAAAACTAGAGAAGACAAGGAAGATGACAGAGTAGGAGGATCCTGGGCTCACCTCCTCCAAGACACACTAAGGCAATGACTTCATGTAGTGCAATGCACTCTGAAAATTACCTAAACACTGGAAGAACAGATCCTCCCAAAGCCAATGACATTACCAAAAAAAAAAAAAAAAAAAAGGCCATATTGAGAAGAGTAGAAGGGGCAGAGACATAGCCAGGAATCAAATGCCTGCCAGGGTGACCCACAAGCAGAAGGTATATCACAGGCATGGAGGTCCTCTCCTTTGAGGAGTGAGGGGATCAAGACCCAGACTGGGCACCCCCCAGCCCTGGGGAACTACACCGAAAGGAAGAGCCTCCATTATGTCTGTCTTTGAAAATCAGCAGGACTCAAAACTGGAAGATTTGAAAATCAGCAGGGCTTGACTCCAGGGCTTGACTCCTAAAGCCATGGGGCTTTAGGAAACTGAGACTTCGCTCTGCACCCTCTACACTCGGTCTGAGACTCAGCATGGAAACAGCAGTTTGAAAAACACCTGTGTTATACATGAAGGAGATTTACTAATTTTAGGTATGTGCTGGAGACACAGGGATCTCCTGGAACTTTCCCCAGGGACGGGAGTGCTGGTGGGCAGCACCATTTTTCCTGCCCTCCTTCAGTCTAGCTGGCCCAGCGCTGGTGGACAGCAGTTCTGATGCTCTCCATCTACCTTGCTAGCACTGCTTGCCCTGCCTCAGTCTTCGCCCACGAGCCCGCCCTGGCAGGAGCCCCTCCAAAGCAACTACTGCGTCACCACGCCTGGCAGGTAGCCCAGCCTGGGACAGGCACCCCTACAAAGTGACTTCTGCCCTGGGAGGAGGGTAGGATTCCTGCCCCATCCAGCAGCATACCCACAGCCACTCTGGCCAGCCCACTCAGCCAGCTGTACCAAGAGACAGTTGCACCCAAGAGCCACCAGCATCTATAGCCCAGCCTCTCAGCCAGCTACAATGGGAACTAATTCCACCTACCAGCACCACCAGCATGCTCGCAGCAGTCACACCAGTCATTGCTGACAACAGGGCTGAGGGCCAGCCATGCCCCCGAGTGTACCAGACACAACAGGAGGACATATGAACCCACAGAGGGGACACTCCCACAGTGGCTGGTTCTGTTGACCAGGGAGCCTGCACTACTGGACACCACAAAATGCCTTCTTCATAAGGCCACTACTTTCAGGACCAGAAAACATAGCTGACCTACCTAATTCAAAGAAACAAACACAGAGACTCAGACAAAATGAGGAGACAGAAGAATATGTTCTAAACAAAAGAATAACACAAAAATTCAGAAAAAGAACTAAATGAAATGGAGATCAGCAATCTATTTGATAAGGACTTCGGAGTAATGGTCATAAAGATATTCACCAGACTTGAGAGAAGAATGGATGAACTAAGTGAAAACAGCAACAAAGAGACAGAAAATATGAAAAAGAACCAATTGGAGCTGAAGGATAAAATAACTGAAGTGAAAAATACACTAGAGAGGGGCGCCTGGGTGGCTCAGTCGTTAAGCATCTGCCTTCAGCTCAGGTCATGATCCCAGGGTCCTGGGATCGAGCCCCTCATCAGGCTCCCTGCTCAGCGGGGGGCCTGCTTCTCCCTCTCCCACTCCCCCTGCTTGTGTTCCTGCTCTCGCTATCTCTCTCTCTGTCAAATAAATAAATAAAATCTTTAAAAAAAAAAAAGAAAAAATATGCTACAGAGAATTAAGAGCAGATTAAAAAATACAGAAAAACAATCAAGCGATCTGGAAGACAGGGTAGTGGAAAGCACCCAAGCTGAAGAGCAAAAAGGAAAAAGATTTTTTAAAAATGAGGATAGGTTAAGGGACCTCTGAGACAGTATGAAGCATACTAACATTCACATTAGAGAGGTCCCAGAAGGAGAAGACCCAGAGAGAAGGGGGCAGAAAACTTATCTGAAAAAGTAATAGCTAAAATTTCCCTAACCTGGGGAAGGAAAAAGACATCCAGGTCCAGCAAACTCAGAGAGCCCCAAACAAGATGAACCCAAGGAGGTCCACATCAAGACACATAATTAAAATGTCAAAAAGTTAAAAATAAAAGGAGACTCCTTAGGGGCACCTGGGTGGCTCAGTCAGTTGGGTATCCACCTCTTGATCTCAGTCAGCTCAGGTCATGATCTCAGGGTTGTGAGATTGAGCCCCATGTCGGCTCTGTGCTCAGCGTAGAGTCTGCTCGGGATTCTCCCTCACCTTCTCTTTCCCTTTCCTCTCTCTCTCTCTCTCAAATAAATAAATAAAGAGAATCTTTTAAAAACAAGAGAAAAGCAAATAGTTATGTACAAAGAAAATCCCATAACACTATAAGCTGATTTATTAGTGGAAAATCTGTAGGCCAGAAAGGAGTGGCATGTTATATTCAAAGCATTGAAAGGAAAATACCTGCCACCAAGAATACTCAACCCACAAGGTTATCATTCAGAACTGAAGGAGAGAGAGTTTCCCAGAAACAAAAGATAAAAGAACATCACCACTAAAACTGCCTTATAAGAAGTGTCAAAGGGAATTTTTGAGGTGGAAGAGAGAAAGCCATAACTAGAAGAAAATTATAAAAGGAAAAAAATTCACTGGTAAAAGCAAACCAAGTAAAGGTAGTAAATCAAACACTTATAAAGCTCATATGAAGGTTAAAAGACAAAAGCAGTAAAAACAATTGTATCTACAAAAGTTAGCTAAGGGATGCACAAAATAAAAAAATGTAAAATATGACATCAAATACATACAATGTGGAGTGGGGGAAGTAAAAATGTAGTGTCTTTAGAATGTGTTTGAACTTGAGTGGCCATCAACTTAAGACAGATTGCTATATACATAGGATGTTACATATGAACCTCATGATAACCATAAACAAAAAACCTATAATAGATACAGAAAAAGTAAAGAGAAAGGAATCCAAGCATAACACTAAAGAAAGTCATCAAATCACAAGTGAACAGAACAAGAGAAGATGAAAGGAAAAGAGAAGAACTATAAACACAACCAGAAAACAATTAACAAAAAAATGGCAATAAGTACACACCTGTCAATAATTACTTTGAATGTTAATGGTCTAAATGCTCCACTCAAAAGACACAGGGTGAATTAATGGATAAAAAAACCCAAAACCCATCTATATGCTGCCTACAAGAGACTCACTTCAAACCTAGATACATACAAACTGAAAGTGAAGAAATAGAAAAAGATATTCCAGGGGCACCTGGGTGGCTCAGTTGGTTGGGTGACTGCCTTCGGCTCAGGTCATGATCTCAGGGTCCTGGGATCGAGCCCCACATTGGGCTCCCTGCTCTGCGGGAAGCCTGCTTCTCCCTCTCCCATTCCCCCTGCTTGTGTTTCCTCTCTCACTGTGTCTCTCTGTGTCAAATAAATAAATAAAATCTTTAAAAAAAAAAAAAGATATTCCACATAAAGCAAGGAAAAAAAAAAAGGCTAGGGTAGCAATACTGATATAAGACAAAACAGACTTCAAAGACCATAACAAGAGACAAAAAAGAGCATTACATGATAAAGGGATCAATTCAACAACAGGATATAACAATTATAAATATATATGTACCTAACAGAGGGGCACCTAAACATATAAAGCAAGTATTAACAGACCTAAAGGGAAGCATTAACAGTAATTCAGTAAGAGTAGGGAACAGCCCACATACATCAATGGATCACCCAGAGAGAAAATCAATAAGGAAACCATGGCTTTGAACAACACACTAGACCAGCTGGACTTAACAGATATATACATTCCATCCAAAAATAGTAGAATACACATTCAAGTGCACATGGAACATTCCCCAGCATAAATCACATGTAGGCAACAAAACAAGTCTCAATAAATTGATGAAGACTGAAATCATATTTATCAAGTATCTTTTCAGACCACAATGGTATGAAACTAGAAAACAATTACCAAAAAAAAAAAAAAAAAGGGAAAAACACAAACACGTGGAGGCTAAACATGCTACTAAACAACCAATGGGTCAACTACAAAATCAAAGAGGAAATCAAACATACATGGAGACAAATGAAAATGGAAACACAACGGTTCAAAATCTTTGGTACACAGCCCAAGCAGTTTTAAGAGGGAAGTTTACAGTAATACAGGACTACCTCAATATGAAAAATCTCCAACAGTCTAACCTTACACCTAACAGAACCAAAAAAAGTCCAAAGTTAGTAGAAAGAAGGAAAAAATAAAGATCAGAGAAAAATAGAGTCAATCCTTCAACAACATGGGTTTGAACTGTGCAGGGCCACCTACATACAGATTGTGTTTATTCTTTTTCAAGATTATTTATTTATTTATTTGGCAGAGAGAGAGAAGAGAGAGAGAACAAACTGGGGGAGCGGCAGACAGAGCGAGAGGAGGAAGCAGGCTCTTCACCAAGCAGAAGCTCAATGTGGGGCTCGATCCCAGGACCTGAGATCATGACCTGAGCTGAAGGCAGACGCTTAACTGACTGAGCCACCCAGGAGCCCCCAGATTTTGTTTTATAAAGTACAATACTGTAAATGTATTTTCTCTTCCTTATAATTTTCTTAATAACATTTTCTCTTCTTTAGCTTACCTAAATGTAAGAATAGAATACATAAATACAAAATATGTGTCGATCAATTGTTTGTATTCTCAGTAAGGCTTCCAGTCAACAGTAGGCTATCTGTAGTTAAGTTATGCAGGAGTCAAAAGTTGTATGCAGAGTTTCGACTCTGCAGGGGTTGGGACCCCTAGCCCTCACACTGTTCAAGGATCAACTGTAAATGAAATAGAGCCCAAAAAACAATCAAAAATATAATGAAACTAAGTGCTGGTTTTTTGAAAAGATAAACAAAATTGATAAACCTTTAGCCACTCATCAAGAAAAAGACAAAGAAAACTCAAAATCAGAAATGAAAGAGAAGTTATAACCAACACCAGAGAAATACAAATGCTAAGAGACTACTACAAAAAATTATATGCCAAAAACTGGACAACCCACAAGAAACAGATAAGTTCCTAGAAACATACTCTTCCAAAACTGAATCAGGAAGAAACAGAAAATGTGAACAAACCAATTACTAATAACAATATTGCATCAGTAATCAAAAAAATCCCAGCAAACAAAAGTCCAGGACCAGAAGCTTCACAGGTGAATTCTACCAAACATTTACAGAAGAGTTTAATAACTATCCTTTTCAGGGGCACCTGAGTGGCTCAGTCAGCTAAGCATCTGCCTTTGGCTTGGGTCATGATCCTGGGGTCCTGGGATCAAGCCCCGTGTTGGGCTCCCTGCTCAGCAGGGAGTCTGCTTGTCCCTCTCCCGCTGTCCCTCCTCCTGCTTGTGCTCTCCCCCTCTCTCTCGCAAATAAATAAAAATCTTTAAAAAAAATAACTATCCTTTTCAAACTATTCCAAAAAATAGAAGAGGAAGGAATATTTTCAAATTCATTCTACAAGGTCAGCACTGCCCTAATACCAAAACCAGACAAAGGCACTACAAAAAAATTTACAGATTAGTAATCTCTGATGGACAAAGATGCAAAAATCCTTAACAAATTATTAGCAAACAAAATTCAACAATACATAAAAGGTTCATTCACCATGATCAAATGGGATTTATTCTAGGGATGTAAGGATGGTTCAATACCTGCAAACCAATCAACGTGATACTCCATATTAACAAAATAAAGGATAAAAATTATATGATCATCTCAGTAGATGCAAAAAAAGCATTTGACAAAACTCAATATCCATTCAGAATGAAAACTCTTATAAAAGAGGGTCTGGAGGGAACACACCTCAACATGATAAAGACATTATGTGACAATCCCACAGATAGCATCATAATCAATCATAAAAAGCTAAAAGCTTTTCCACTAAGATCAGAAACAGGAAAAGGATGTCCACTCTCATCATTTTTACTCAACATAGTACTGAAGTCCTAGACAGAGCAATCAGACAAAAGAAAAGGATAAAAGGCATCCAAATTGGTAAGGAAGAAGTAAAACTGTCATTATTTGCAGATTGCATGGTACTTTACATAAAAAACCCTAAAGATTCCACCAAAAAAAACTATTCGATGTAATAATTGAATTCAATAAATTTGCAGGATACAAAAATATACAGAAATCTGTTGTTTCTATACACTAATAATAAAGTAGCAGAAAGAAAAATTAAGAAAACAATCCAATTTATAACTGTACCAATAAAAATAAAATACCTATGAATAAACTTAACCAAGGAAGTGGACGACCTGTACTCTAAAAACTGTAAAACACCGATGAAAGAAATTGAAGACTACACAAAGAAATGGAAAGACATTCCATGCTCATGGTTTGGGAGAAACAATATTGTTAAAATGTCCAAACTACCCAAAGCAATCTACAGATTTAATGCAATCCTTATCAAAATACCAACATTTTTCACATAACTATAACAAATGATACTAAAATTTGCATGGGAACATAAAAGACCCCAAATAGCCAAAAAGATCTTAAAAAAGAACAAAGCTGGAAGTATAACAATCGCAGATTTTAAGATATACTAGAAAGCTGTAATAATCAAAACAGTATCATACTGGCACAAAAACAGACACATAGATCAATGGAACAGGATAGAAAACCCAGAAATAAACCCATGCTTATATGGTCAAATTAACCTAGGACAAAGGAGGCAAGAATATACCATGGGGAAAAAACAATCTCTTCAACAAATGGTGCTGGGAAAACTAGACAGCTACATGCAAAGGAATGAAACTGGACCACTTTCTAATGCCACTCACACACACACACACACACACACACACACACACACACAAACCTCAAAATGGATTAAAAACCTAAATGTGAGACCTGAAACCATAAAACTCCTAGAGGAAAATATAGGCAATGATTTCTCTGACATCAGTTTTAGCAACATTTTTCTAGATATGCCTCCTCCAGCAAGGGAATCAAAAGCAAAATTAAACTATTGGGACTACACCAAAATAAAAAACTTTTGTACAGTGAAGGAAACCATCAACAAAACAAAAAGGCAACCTACTGAATGGGAGAAGATATTTGCAAATGACATATCTAATAAGCAGTTAATATCCAAAATATATAAAGAACTTATACAATTAAACACCACAAAAACAAAGAATCCAATTAAAAACGGGCAGAAGACACGAACAGACATTTTTCCAAAGAAGGCATCCAGATGACCAACAGATACATGAAAAGATGCTCAACATCCCTTATCATCAGAGAAATGCATATCAAAATCACAATGAGATATCACCTCATACCTGTCAGAATGGCTAAAATCAAAAACACAAAAAATAACAAGTTTTAGCGAGAACGTGGAGAAAAAAGGAAACCTCATGCATTACTGGTGGTAATGGAAACTAGTGAAACCACTCTGGAAAACAGTATGAAGGTCCCTTAAAAAACTAAAAATAGAATTACCATATGATCCAGTAATTCCACTACTGGGTATTTAGCCAAAGAAAAGAAAAACACTAATTTGAAAAGATATATGCACACCCTACACCCTATGTTTACTACAGCATTATTTACAATAGCCAAGATATGGATGAAACCCAAATGTCCATCCATAGTTGAGTGAAGAAGATGTGGTATGTGTGTGTACACACATACAACGCAATATTACTTAGCCATAAAAAAGAATGAGATTTTGCCATTTGCAACCACATGGATGGACCCAGAGAATATAAAGCTAAGTGAAAAAAAGTCCGTCAGAGAAAGACAAATACCATATGATTCCACTCATATGTGGAATTTAAGATAAAAAATAGAGGAACAAAAAAAAGGCAATCAAAAAAACAGATTCTTAAATACAGAAAAACTGGTGGTTACCAAGGGAAGACTGGTGGGGGGAGGAGTGAAATAAAGGAGATAAGACTACACTTATCTTGATGACCAGAGTAACACACAGAATTGTTGAATCCTTATACTGTAATTCCTGAAACTCACATATAACACTGCATATTAATTTTACTTAAACATGGACATTTCTAAAGAAGAGTAAACTTAATAAAGGAGGTGCCTTTAATGCCAGAAACTACAAAAGGTAGCTGAAAGAAATTAAGGAATACACAAATAGAAAGATGGCATCCCATGTTCATGAGTTGGAAGATTCAATATTGTTATGATGTTAATACCACTGAAAGCAATCTACAAATTCAAAGCAATCCCTATTAAAATCCTAATGACATTTTTGCAGAAATAGAAAAATCCATCCTAAAATTCATATGGAATCTCAAGGGATTCTGAATAGTCACCATAATCTTGAAAAAGAACAAAGTTGGAGGTCTCACATTTCCTTATTTCAAAACTTACTAAAAGCTACAATAATCAAAACAGTATGGTACTGATATAAAGACAGACATGCAGATCAATGAAATAGCCCAGAAATAAACCCTCACAGTTATGTTCAAATGATTTTCTTTTTTTTTTTAAAGATTTTATTTATTAATTTGAGAGAGAGAGAGAGAGAGCACAAGAGGAGGGAGGGTCAGAGGGAGAAGCAGACTCCCTGCTAAGCAGGGAGCCCAATGTGGGACTTGATCCCAGGACTCCAGGATCATGATCTGAGCTGAAGGCAGTCGCTTAGCCAACTGAGCCACCCAGGCGCCCTCAAATGATTTTCAATAAGGGTGCCAAGACCATTCACTGGGGGGGAAAAAGCAGTCTTTCCAACAAATGGTGCTGGGACAACTGGATACCCACATGCAAAAGGATAAAGTTGGACCCTTGCCTAAACCATATACAAAAATTATCTCGGGGTGCCTGGGTGGCTCAGTCAGTTAAGCAACTGCCTTTGGCTCAGGTCATGATCCCAGGACCTGGGGATGGAGCCCCATGTCGGGCTCCCTGCTCAGCAGGGAGTCGGCTTCTCCCTCTCCCTCTGCCCCTCCCCCTGCTTGTGCACTCACGCTCTCTCTCTCTCAAATAAATAAAATCTTTTCAAAAAAATTATCTCAAATTATCAAAGACCTAAATGTAAGAGCTAAACCTATGAAATTCTTATTAGAAAACATAGGAGAAAAGTTTCATGACACTGGATTTGACAAAGATTTCTTGGCTGTAACACCAAATGTACAGGGAACAAATAAAAAATAGGTAAGTTGGAATCCATCAAAATTAAAATCTTTTGTGCATCAAAGGACACTGTCAACAGAGAAAAGGCTACCCATAGAATGGGAAAAAGTATTTGCAAATTATATATCTGACGAGGGATTAGTATCCAGGATAAAAAAAAAAGACTCCTACAACAAAAACAATCCCATTAAAAAATTGAAAAGGACTTAAATAGACATTTCTCCAGAAAAGATATACAAGAGGCCAACAGCACATGGAAACATGTTCAACCTCACTCATCACTAGGTATGAGATAACAGAAAATACATATATGGGTCTCTGCACCTGGTTCCCCATTTAGAACTCCTAAAACCCTTATAACTTCTAAGTGATAAGAGCATAAGGAGTGTCTCTTATTCTAATATTTGGTCTTTAACCTTGTACCTGATACAGGGCTCCTAAATACCTTGTTATTTCCTAAGTGATAACAGCATTAGGAGTATCTTTTGCCCTAATGAGGCAACTCTGGGTGGGCTCCTAGATGGGGGCTGGTCACCGAATAACTAAGCCATAATTAGATGTTGGAATTTTCAGCCCCACCCTTCATCCTCCAGAGAGGGAAGTGAGGCTGGAAATGGAGTTAATGACTGATCTTGCCTAAGTGATGAAGCCTCCATAAAAATCCCAAAAGTAGGTAGGGGATTCACAGAGCTTCCAGGTAGGTTAACACATCCAGGTACCAGTCAGGTGACACATCCCAAGTCCAAAAGGACAGAAGCTCCTGCACTCAGGACCTTCCCAGAGCTCACCTTACATATCTCTTCATTTGGCTATTCACCTGTATCTTTTATCATATCCCTTAATAAACTGGTAAATGTTAGTAACTGTTTTCCTGAGGTCTGTGAGCTGCTGTAGCAAATTAACTGAACCCAAGGTTATAGCCAATCAGTGAGAAGCACAGGTGACAACCTAAACTTACAATTGGCATCTGAAGTGGGGTAGGGGCAGTCTTGTAGGATTGAACCCTTAACCTGTGGGATCTGACACTATCTCCAGGTGTCAGAATTGAGTTAAATTATAGGACACCCAGCTGGTGTTGCAGAGAATTGTTTGTTGTGGGAAAAAAATCTCCACATATTTGGTGCCCAGAAATGTCAAAAGTAAAGTGTTCTGTGTAAAAGTAAAGGAGGCACACAGGAGAGGAGAACAGTAGGTTTCCCAATATAGTAGTGAAATGCCAATCAAAACCACAATGGAGGGGTGCCTCGGTGGCTCAGTTGGGCATCTGCCTTCGGCTCAGGTCATGATATCAGGGTCCTGGGATCAAGCCCAACATCGGGCTCCCTGTTCAGCGGGGAGTCTGCTTTTCCTTCTCCCTCTGTCCCTCCCCACTGCTGATGCTCTCTTGCTCTCTCAAATAAATAAATAAAATATTTAAACAAACACAATGGAATACCACTTCACACCCATTAGGGTGGCTATTATTCCAAAAATAAAAAAGGAAATAACAGGGGTGCCTGGGTGGCTCAGATGGTTAAGCATCTGCCTTCGGCTCAGGTCATGATCCCGGGGTCCTGGGATCGAGCCCCACATCGGGCTCCTGGCTCAGCGGGGAGTCTGCTTCTGCCTCTGCCTCTCCCAATGCTCATGCTCTCTCTCTCTCTGTATCTGTGTCTCAAATGAATAAATAAAATCTTTAAAAAAAAAAAAAAAAAAAAAGGAAATAACAAATGTTGGTAAGGATGAAATGGGAACCCTGTGCACTGCTGATGGGAATGTAAAATGATGCAGCCACTGTAGAAAACGGTATGGCGATTCCTCGAAAAATTATACATAGAATTACCACATGATCGAGCAATTACACTTCCAGATATGTACGCAAAAGAATTCAAAGCAGGAACTCAAACAGGTATCTGTACTCCCATGTTAATAGCAACATTATTCACAATAGCCAAAAGGTGGAAGCAACCCAAGTGTCCGTTAATGGACGAGTGGCTAACCAAATTTTCATGTGTACATACAATGGAATATTATTCAGCCTTAGAAAGGAAGGAAATTCTAACACACGCTACAACATAGATGAACCTTGAAGGCACTATGCTAAGCAAAATAAACCAGTCACAAAAGTAAAAATAGAGTGTTAAGATTCCACTTATATGAGGTACCTAAAGTAGTCAAATTCATAGACACAGAGAGTAACATGGTGGTTGCCAGGAGCTGGTGGGAGGGAATAATAGGGGATTAATGTTTAATGGATACGGAGTTCCTGTTTGGGAAAATAAAGAAGTTCTGAAGATGGATAATGATGATGGTTGCACAATGTGAATATACTTAGAGCCACTGAACTGTACACTTAAAAATGGTTAAAATGGTATATTTTGCTATGTATACTTTGCTATAATCAAAATATATAGAGAGAGCACACTAAAACAATCTCCCAAGTGTTGTGGGACTGAAGACCTATGTAGAAAAGCTTTGTAATCTATACAGCCCTTCACAAATACTAGCTCTTTTTAATCATTATCACCCTGTTTACCCCAACCTGATACCATTATCCACATGTTCTGTCCAGCCATGTTCACCCAGCAGCACACTGTTGGAGTGTAAGTGTGGTACAGTGATAGCCACCTTCGTTTTGCTAAACCCTGGATTTCACGTGTCACTGCAACAGTCTCCCAGAGTTCTGGTCCTGAAACAGAACAAGCCCCCCAAAAGACATAAGTTTTAGACAAGCCTGATTGGAGTCTCGAGAAAAAACTCAGAGATTTCCTCCTCTTACCCAGTTTTCCCCAATGCTTGGTTTGGAAGCAGTCCTCATTCAGCAGCAAGAGGTCACCATGCCATTGCCAAGAACAAGGAGAATCTTCCTCCAATTCAGCTGACCAACTACCTCCCTGGCCTGCTACCATGCAATGTATCTCATAAGGCAGCCCTTGAGCAGGTGAACAATCAGGAACCTTCTGGATTCTAGGAAACAAATATAGGAAATGTATTCGTTGAGCATGAATTGAGAATAGAAGTACTTAGATAAGAAATAAAAAATGAGGGGCACCTGGGTGGCTCAGTTGGTTGTCTGCCTTTGTCTCAGGTCATGATCCCAGAGTCCTGGGATCGAGCCCCACGTCGGTCTCCCTGATCAGAGGGGAGTCTGCTTGTCCCTCTTCCTCTGCCCCTGCTCTCTCTCGCTCACTCTCTCTCAAATAAATAAAATCTTCAAAAAAAAAAAGAAATAAAAAATGAAAATGCTAAAATCAAAAGACCAGAATGACCAGCTTTGATGGACTGCACAATTCTCGATATTGTAGCCTCAGAGCTGAACCCTCAAATACTCACAGAAAGTATAAATATTGCTGCAGAACACGTATGATAATGCAGTAGTGCAAAACTTAGGAATGTTTCTTTCTGGAAAGCAAGCCAATTGGAACCTACATCCAGATACTGACCAGGATCTGTGTCAGCATTCAGGTGCTCTCTGAGAGCCCCAAGTTTCCTTAGCTATTACAGGTGCTGCTCATTGAGAATTTCTCCAAACATGGATAATGCTACAGTGCCATCTGGAATCTTCTTCATGCAGTGATGTATATCCAGGGGTTGCTGCCTTTGCAGATAGTCCCTGGAGACCAATGAGGGCTTTTATTCCATGGCTCTTTGAGGAACTTAAAATGTAGATCAAACATGAAGTAGTACTTACCCCAGCCTTGGAAGTTTGACCTTCTATGGCCAAGTCTCTGTGCCCTCACAATCTTGAATGTCTTTGCTTGCTTCATTTATACCTTATCCAAGATTCTTAGTATCATCAACCAGACTAAATAACAACTCAGGACTTTTCCACAGAACTTTCTGCCAGTGCCCCACAAAGCTTGACTGTGGTTTCCCAAATTCTTTGATTCTCCACAATGCACCCTTTCTCTTCTGTACAATTCCCCCAAATAACACTTATTCTAAATATAGTCCCACTTGTGTAGAAATGCATCTTTCCTAGTTTTCCCCCCACCTCTGCATACTGCACCTATGTTGCTGTGTTAACTGAGGTTCAGTCACAACACCTACAACAACAGCATCAGACGCCCTATCTTTTGTCTTCATTTTGTTATAACCTATAGGCTAAAGATACGTATCACTCCAAGATTGCTGCAGTGAAGGAAAACGACTCTGAGGGACAAGAGGCACTGAGGCAGGAGTCACTAGCACGGGGCCTATAAATGAAACCCAAATATACAAAAGCTTAGGAAACATCCCCTGCACACACCTCCTCTTTTATAACCAGTAGAGTAAGGTTGGTTGAAGAGAACCAACAATCCATTCTCTACAAATGACTGATGACAGCACAACAAGCCCCTGGTTAGAGGTGCCTCGACCTATTCTTGGGTGGTTCGTTGTTATAAGCCACCAACCTAGGATCACCAAGTCAGATGCTCTAAGTTCTTTTCCAAAAATGGTAATAAAACATGTTGAGTCACTCATATTCCCTCAGTTATACTGGGAGGCAACAGCTACAGCAGTTAAACATTCAGTCTCCGAGCCAAAGCAATCTGAGTTCAAATCATGCTTTAGCTGCTTGTTGAGTACCAGCAGTCAATGATCTTTTCTGAGAACCCCGTAGCGACGCCCTCCGCCAGCTCGCTCCCTCACCACCAAACGCATGGAGCCCAGGGGCTACACAAGAGCAGACAGGGGTCTGTTCTCCCTTTACCTCCCCATCTCCTCGGCTATGGTGACGCCTTGAATTTGAGCGCTCCGCAGTCTCTCATTCCGTAGACTGCCACGACTCTCTCTCCTCATGTTGCTTGGTACACTCCAGCTTTCACAAACTAACAAGCACGCTGCTGGGGCGGGACCAAGCACTTCCCTTCCCCAACAGGGCGGAACTAAAATGAAAGGGCCACGGTTGTTAGCGAATGACTTCCCTATTACCATGGTAAAGCGGCTGCCGCCATCTTTATTGTGATCGATGATTCCTCGTGTTGGTCTAAGAAAAAATTAATAATAAGGGATTCTACAGACTAAAATCCTGCAAGTTAGTCTGGCGCCGCCCTACTCTAGGTCGGAACGCAGTTCTCTTCCGGCCGCAGCCCAGCCCGGAGCGGTTAGCTTTTGGGGACCGAGCGTGCGCCGGCTGCTGACGTAATGACGCCAGGGGAGGGGCCATGTGTAGCCCCGCCTAGGTGCTTCCGGCTTACGCGCCGTGCAGAAGCGTGTTTAGCGCAGAGCTCACGCGCCGTACGGAAGTGTGCTCTGGCGCACCGGAAGCTGCCGGAAGAGAGCGATGGCGGGTTTGACTGTGAGAGACCCTGCGGTGGATCGTTCTCTGCGTTCGGTGTTCGGTGAGACGAATTCGTGGAGCCAAGCATCGGGGAGGGACAGAAAGAGACAGGGAGCAGCAAGGAATGCCCCCTGCACCTCTTGAATTGTTGCAGGAGCTGGTGATGGGTCGGGCTTGCAGCTCTACCTGCCTATCCTTTGGGGCGGCCAATCTAGTGGACTTGCGGGCAAAGTGATGCTCTCTTCCCCTGAGGTCTCAAAGCCTTTCCATGATGTGGCTGAGGAAGTTAAACTAGCGTTCAGTTTCTATGCGTTTCTCCTTTTATGAGCTTCAATTATTGTTTGGAATCGAGGGCGCATGGCAACTGTCCCGTACTACTTCTCACTCCCTATCCCAGAATACAGATTATATGCTGAGTGTATAGAACTATATGTCCACTTCCCGCCCTCTCAAAAGGACTTTCATCCTCTGCTTTTTACCGTAACATTTTAGTTCGATACTGGTAGCGGCCACCTGGAGTCTTAAAGTGGATTGTAAATGAATGAATGAACGAATGATTAAGATCTCGTCGAAGAAATTTTAAAGAGGATCAGGTCTATTCTGAGTAATCTTTTCAGATGAAATAAGTTTCTTTTAAGTACGTGTGGTGATTTTAAAGCACCTTTTGGAAAGAACATAACAAAACAGATTAGAATAATTTTTAAACATCCTCCACTACATTCATGGTTATTCTTGAGTGTGTGTGTATGTGTGGAAATACGGACATAATGTGCCAGTTTTTAAAATACCAAATACATTGGTATTTTTAGTAGTTATTGATAAGACTTGCAGATCTTCAGGTAAATACTAGTGCGAAGGTATTTATTTTCACCAAAGTTAAGGAAAATCATAACACCTGTCAGATAAGTCTGAGAACTGATATTTAGAAGTGCCGATACTTTTTATATTTTAGTCTTAGTGGTTTATTTGTTTTGTAATTAAAGTCAGCAGACAAGATTGAAATGTCTGAAATACCATGGAACTGGGATTGTAGGAACACTATTTTGAGGTAGTTGTTACATTTTCAATGATATAAGTCCTGATTCTGTTTACTTTCTCACAAGGGAAATAGGTTACAAACTCAAGAGTTTTAACATATTGTCTATTTTCTTTCATAGTGGGGAACATTCCATATGAGGCTACCGAAGAGCAATTAAAGGACATCTTTTCTGAGGTTGGACCTGTTGTTAGTTTCAGGTGAGATTCTCCTTTGACTACTTGGGGTTTTCTTTAAAATCACAAGTTTGGCCCTTAGTAATAATAGCAAGGTTTTTACTGGTGACTTTTCACATGCATCCTTCTATTTGTAACAGCTTTATTCAGGTATAATTCACATACCATACAACTGACATTTATTTTTACTAAAAGATACTTTTTTTTCATTTAAAAATGTTTAAAAAAATATTTCAGTGAAGCAGTCAGTTATAACGTTATTTGTCTTACAGTGGACCAAATTAGAACATGGCCATGTTAGCAGGAACACTATATGTGTGTAACATTTGTGCCTGATACTTGGTTCTGCTCTTCCAGGTTGGTATATGATAGGGAGACAGGAAAGCCAAAGGGTTATGGCTTCTGTGAATACCAAGACCAGGAGACAGCACTTAGTGCCATGCGAAACCTGAATGGGCGTGAGTTCAGCGGGAGAGCACTCCGAGTGGACAATGCTGCCAGTGAAAAGAACAAAGAAGAGCTGAAGAGTGAGTATGAACCTGATTTGTACGCAACATGAATTAGTAAAGATGTAACAATGAAGATTTTTCCATTTGTGATATGTTTTAGCACTCGCTGAAATGGTTAGCCTTGTAGCTTCTTGACCCACTTTAGGCGCCTGCATTAGGGAAGTGTATATCTTTGAGAAACAAGGTAAAGTTGACTTTAGAAGTCCTTCAGTTGTGAAGGAGTTGGTTGACAGTTGAAGATGAATTCAGGCTCACCAAGCCATTAGTTGCACTAACTATGTCATTAGTTTACCACTGCTGTAACGGTTTGTCAGATCTGTAATTGGTGGGATTACTAAGGCATTCTGGCTTTCACGAGGCAACAGATCAGGGATTCCATTTTGAAATTAGCATCTTTTTCTATTCTTTTGCTTTTAAAAATTAGCATCTTTATCTATTATTTCTCTTCTGAAATGACTTGTCAGAGGAAATCGATATGCCTCATCCCTAATTCAGGTTAACATTGTCCACCTATGTGATCCTAGTCCCAGCTTTCTTCTGAGAGCAGAAAATACACTCTTGTCACTTTCCTCTGCAGAAATAAGGACTTGCAAATCACTTACTTCTCAGTTCCAGAGAATTTAAAGTTACAACGGGTCCTGGAAAGGAAGCAGCCCTGGAAAGTAAATACTTGAAATGATTTAGCTCATAATTTTGCCTCCTTAACTTTTTGTACTTTCTTCCCGATCAGGCCTTGGCACTGGTGCCCCTGTCATTGAGTCACCTTATGGAGAGACCATCAGTCCTGAGGATGCCCCTGAGTCCATTAGCAAAGCAGTTGCCAGTCTTCCACCAGAGCAGATGTTTGAGCTGATGAAACAAATGAAGGTGGGAGGAGGCATTAGGTTAAGAACAAATCAAATCACATCAAATTTTCGAGGAGTTAATTGATCGAGTGAATGGAAATAATTCCCTGAGCTCAAATATAAGGTGTGCCTGTTGACCACCACTTCTTGCACCTTCGATATGCCGTATGTGCACAGCATATTTTACATTTCGTACAAAGAGCTTTCCATTTTTTGTACACAGACACAACTATACAATCTGGCTTTTTGTGGCCCATAGATATCAGATGTAGATATTCAAATGTGGCTTTTCTCCTAAATGGTGGTATTATGGTATTTGAAATGCCTCTTCCTTCTCTTGCCTGACATGACCAAAATTTTGTGTGCTATGCCAAAACCGATGATAGCTTAAAAAGCTTCTTGAATATTATATTTCTCAGATGGGAATGGCTCTAAATCGCTATTAATTTCTAAGTACTAAGTATTGAACCTGATGATGAATCTATTTATCTTCTCAGCTCTGTGTCCAGAATAGTCCCCAGGAAGCACGGAACATGTTGCTTCAGAACCCTCAGCTGGCTTATGCTTTGCTACAAGCACAGGTAGTGATGAGAATTGTGGATCCAGAGATTGCCCTGGTGAGTGCTTCTTATTCTTTTATGGAAACGCCACGGTAAACCTTGAGTGGGGTAGGAACTGCCTGATTGCTTTGTTAAACAGACAGCTCATAGATTTGTCTTTTCGTTTTTTAGAAAATTCTGCATCGCCAGACAAATATCCCAACGCTGATTGCAGGCAACCCTCAGCCAGTCCACAGTGCTGGGCCTGGCTCAGGATCCACTGTGTCAATGAACCAGCAGAATCCTCAGGCCCCTCAGGCCCAGTCTTTGGTAGGGCTTTATCTCCTAACGTTTCTTTTACGTGTTTTGAATGCCATTTTCATGTTAAGAAGATAATACTGAGAGAAGAACAGTCAGGAGCTGAAGATGATAATTTCAATTCCCGGACATAAAAGCAATTTTCAGTTTGCCGAGTACATGGCATCTGTGCCAAGTTTGTGAAACAAAGAGATCCTTCCTGTGTGTCCTTTTATATAGGCTAATTTGATATTTATGTGCATGTGTGGTACTATGGTTGGCACTTTGTTATTCTACATCCATTTTCTCATTTAGTACTTAGACTCTAATTGAATGAGGTTGGCACTCTTACTATCTCTTTACCAGTGGTAAAAAGTAAAGCTTGCTTGCCAGGAATGACACAAAACTGAAGCCATAAGAAATCAGTACATTTGAAAACTGAAAAATTTCTGTATAGAGAAAAAGAAATAAACTGCAAAGACAAATGACAAATTGGGAAAAACTGTTTGCCACACACATGACGGACAACAGGCTGATTAAGAGTTCTTAGTCATGTTCAAGAATGTTTATTGCCACATTTTAATAGTGAAACATCGAAACATCCTAAATGTAAATCAGTGGAAGAATGGGGAAAATGTTGTATATTTATCCAGTGAAATACTCTATAACAGTTAAATAAATTGCACAGGTCACCATGAATGACTTTCAAAAACCTAATTCCATGTAGTAGTAAAGATGAACTAGGATACATGGTATTAACACAGATAACTCAAAAGTTACAAAAGTGAAAATAAGTGACTGTGGAAGCCTTCCCAAAATATGGGATGTATGTGTTTGCACATATCCCAAAACCATGTTGAATGAGTTGCAAATATGTCTAGTACATAATGATTTACATATAATTTCAAAACGTCCGTAAAAATTCTTAAGTGCTTGTCTTAAGAAGGGGACACAGGATGCAATTGGGGAAGACCATAAGGCAGATTTCAAATATATATAATATATTTATTTCCTAAACTGTATATTTATTTTATTTTCTATGCAATTTATATATCTGGAATTTTTCATAAGAAAAGTGTTCAACCTCAAAATAAGGTAAACATAAACAGAAAGAACAGTAATCTACCATTTTTTACCATTCAGATTGGGAGAGGTAAAGAACTTGAAGTGAACCGTAGGTGCCACGTATGGCCTCACAACACAGATCAGACTTGTCAGTCTCTGCTTTTAGAATATGGTCCATCTTAATTGTGTTCTATATAACCAGGCTCATCATGTGTATTGTCCAGAGGCATATACATACTCTGTTTTTTCTTTTGGTTAGGGTGGAATGCATGTCAATGGTGCACCTCCTCTGATGCAAGCTTCTATGCAGACTGGAGTTCCAGCTCCAGGGCAGATACCAGCAGCTGTAACAGGACCTGGTCCTGGTTCCTTAGCTCCTGGAGGTATGTTTCAGTTACAGTCTTCACCATTTTGGTATTTTGCTAAAGTTTTGTTGTAGCAAATGTTCTAATGTCGCCAAATTATTATGTGGTAATGAGACCTTTATATAAAATTAATACACAGCTAGGAAGCATATATCTTAGGTGGAGGAAATAGTTGATCTCTTATATACAGAGAGCAGGGAAAAGGACCACAAAATGGAAAAGTATGGTAACACTTCCAAATTAACAAGGGGGAAATGGAATGAATGGAAACTAGCCAACAAAGCCAGCAAATAGAGGGAAAAGAAAACGACATTGTGGAAGTAAGTAATAATAAACATAGAGTAAGGAGGAAGGAATAAAATCTCATACAGTCATTATTCTGCTAAATGTAAATGGACTGAATTTTCCCACTAAAAGCCAGAGACTTAGATTAGGTTAAAAGGCACATTAAAAAAAAAAAGACAGACACAAAATACAGAGTCACATTTGTTATTATATTTAACAGATATGAAATTGCATTTCACTAAATATAATCAGACCAAACAACAAAAGGAAAAAAGAATTTTTAAAACTGTATATTTTGGGGCACCTGGGTGGCTCAGTTGGTTAAGCAACTGCCTTCGGCTCAGGTCATGATCCTGGAATCCCGGGATAGAGTCCCGCATTGGGCTCCCTGGTCAGCAGGGAGTCTTCTTCTCCCTCTGACCCTCATGCTCTATCTCATTCTCTCTCTCAAATAAATAAATAAAATTTAAAAAAAAACTGTATATTTTGATTGAAAGTGTGTATATAGAAATTATTACTGAGTATTGCTATTATGCTTGTAGCTTTTTATCATTCAACAATCATAACTAAAAAAGTTATGAGTGAAATAGTGGTTCCCTATATGAAACTCCTATATGAACACATGACATATATCCATATTTAAAGTTTTTTATGCAACATATTTGCCTCTTGTTAATTTATCTAATCTGGGTTAGATTGACTACAACACTACTCATAGAGCATAATTGAATCTAAATTGTTCTGTTTTGTAGAGAAACTGGTCTACAGAGCAAGTTGACAAGGAATAGAGGAAGGGATTTTATTTTATTTTTTTTTAAAGATTTTATTTATTTATTTGACAGATAATGAGAGCAGGAACACAAGCAGAGGGAGTGGGAGAGGGAGAAGCAGGCTTCCCACCAAGCAGGGAGCCCGATGTGGGGCTCGATCCCAGGACCCTGGGATCATGGCCTGAGCTGACGGCAGATGCTTGACAACTGAGCCACCCAGGCGCCCCTAGAGGAAGGGATTTTAAAAGAAATTTCAGCAAACTCATGATTTTCATTTATCTATAGGGTAAATATCTTTCAGTGAAAGAAACGGATTCTGTATTTTATACATTTTTGAGTCATGGGTGCCTAACTTACCTTAAAATATCACAAGTTGAAATGTGGCCCTACTACACATGACAAGTATGCAACCCATGACATAGGCAGCTCATAACATGAGCTGAAAAACACCCAAAGTCGTCTGTATCCTGTTCAGTGACAGAAGTGCCCTGATCATGCACTTGAATGTGACAGGAGTGTCAAATTGCTGTAAAAGTTTCTAAGTGTCTGCTCTCCATTTCTGTACTTAACTTGTCCTGAATTGTTAACATACAGTGTGTGGATCAGCGTTGTCTGTGGACCACACTTTGAGTACCTTTGTACTAATAGACAAATAAGTAAAGATATTGAGGAATAAAGTAGTGGAACCAATAAGCACGATTTATTATGGGAGATTTATGTCTTTTGACTGAAGAATACACTTTTGCCCCCAAATGACCATGGAACAGTTAAAAAAAAAACAAACAAACACATACTTGGCCATAAAATAAAAACAAGTTTAAAAAGTAGAGATTTTACAGGCCACATTCTCTTATTATAAGCCAATAAAATTAGAAGTAATTTTATTATAATAAAATTTACAGTAATACGTTACTGAAAATAACCTTTACTTGGAAAAATAAGGAACATACACTAGGTAATCCTTGAATTAAAGAGAAAATAAAAAGGAGATTTATAAATTACCCAAAAGATAACAAAAAGTGTACCTTATACAAAAAAGTATGGGAAATAGTGAAGGCAGTACTTAAAATGAATATCTTCAAATGCCTGTGTTATTAAAGAATAAAGGATCTCTACTAGTTTTAAAGAATTAAGAAAATAATTTTTTAAAGAAAGAAGAGACCAAAAAGAGGAAATTAATAAATACAGAAGTTGAAAGTAAATGGGAAAGGAACTTAAATTACTGAATTTTCAAGTGGTATTTTTTGTGAGTTTGTAGCATTTCTATTTCTGAAGTTATTAAAAGATCACTCAGATTTTTGAAATACCCTGTACAAAACTCCATTGACAGTTGGTGAGAAGGGGAAACAACCTAGTAGAAAAGGAGGCAAAGAAAATGAGTAGGCACTTAATAGAAGAGCAAATCCAAATGGCAACAAAAACAAATGCATTTGTAGTCATGGGATTGCAAATTAAATTACAATATTTCACTTTACTTAAACCCATCAGACTAACCAAAGTCTCAAAGAGAGATGACACTATTGGTGGGAAAAGTGGGATCATAAATTGCCAGTGGAAATGTGAAGTGTTTCAGCCTTTTAAGAAAGTAGTCTCACATTTAAAAATCATGTACACTTTGACCCACCAATTCCACTTCTGGGAAGCTAGCCCCATACAAATAAAAGTGCCATCATGTGATAGTGTATAATATGAGAAATTATGCCCATAAGTCCTTCTGCCACTGCTTTCCTCAGATTCTAAATCTTTGTATTGTTTTAGTGAATGGTCTGAATAAATCAGAGAGTGGTTTGTGGTTAGAAGAGACCTTTGAAATTATGTAGATCTGTGGTTCTCAAACTCTAATGTACAGTAGAATCACCTGATTAGCTTATTAAAGCGCAGATGCTGGTCCCCACCGCCAGACTTTCTAATTCAGCAAGTCAGAGGTAGGGCCCTGGAATTTGCAGTTCTAACAATTCTTTGGTGATACTGACACTTCTGGTCTGAGCAGCACATTCTGAGAACCACTGGTTTAGACCAACTCATTCACTTTACAGATGAGTAAGCATGGGCAAATGTTAACTTTATCGAATCACTTGTTCAAAATCAGTTACTTAGTAGTAGGGGTGGGGCTAGCACAGGTTCTTAATCCGTGGCTCTTTGGTGCCTGGTGTATTAAATGGAATAAGAGAATATGATGTGGGGGCACTTGGGTGGCTCAGTTGGTTTAGCGTGTGCCTTCAGCTCAGGTCATGATTTCAGGGTCCTGGGATTGAGCCCCATGAGCCCTGCATGGGGCTCCCTGCTCAGCAGGGAGTTTGCCTCTCTCTCTCTCTCCCTCTGCCTCTCCCTACCATTCGTGCACGCTCACTCTCTCTGAAATAAATAAAATCTTAAAAAAAGAAAGAATATGATGTGTACTTGATCTTTTAGTTAAGTATTAATGAAGTGCAAACAGTTCAGCTTGTCTTTTCTCCCTACTTACAGCATATATATTTCCTTTGAGGAAAAGAGAATTATTGCTATGTAGAAAGGACGAGACAAGGACTTGTGGTACATAATTATTCTTTGTATAGCAGTCCTCCTATCCCAACTGGTTAGGGTAGAGCAGTGGTTCTCAACCCTATTAGACCCTGTGGCCTCTTTTTATTTTGTAGTGACTTTTTACTATCCTGAAATGAAATGCACAGATGTAACCTACTGAACATAAGTTCCCAAAAAAATATAATGCCCTAACTATAATATAAAGAAGTTAAAAGGAACTTAACCTATAGTAAAGAATATTTTTGATATGCACGTGTTCAGGCACAACTACACAAGAAACCAAAAGGTAACAGTCAGATGCTTGCACCTATCCCATCAGTGTAAAAGCTACAGATGCAGACAAATACAGGTATGATGTTTTGGCAACTCAAATACCAGAGGGACTGTTGACATTAGTGTTGTGATTTTCTCAAATGGTGCAAACTTTTGGTAAAGTTCTTAACAAAACAAAATGCAGTACCTGGAATTGACTCAGTAATTGTATTTCTGGAAAATTCAATATATATGTGTACAGCTGTAAATAGGGCAAAGAGCTTTTTTGTTTACAAATATGGCAGACTTAGGTTCTAAGTTCAGATGACTGTAAACAGATTTTCATTTGTGTTAACGTTCACCAAGACATTTGAAAATTTTGCAAGACAAGATAATTCTGGATTTTGGAGGACTATCTCAGACATTGCAAGGCATCTAGTATCCCTGTTGGCTTCTCATTAAATGCCAGCCATGCCCCATAAATCTTTTCACAACTAAAATCCACAAATTTACAAAATACCCTGGGAACAGTATTGCCTCCTCTGAGAGGAGTTTTGTGGGCAAGTGCCATCATTCTCCTATATCACAGAACTTCCTCCAAGGTTTTAGTAACCAGTGAGATTAAGTATTCTCATTTAACTCATTTTTCTGTCACTGAAGCCTAGAGTTTACTAGCAAACTTTATCTTCTGTATAACTGCATTGTTTAGTGATAATTATGATCTTTCTTTGTAGTTTTCTGCCTGGGAGGCAGAAGAAGGGAATTTGTTAACTCAGCCACTGTCCTAATTTTTTTCTACACAGTCCTAATTTGTGTTTTTCTTTCCTTCCCTTTATCTTCTAGGAGGAATGCAAGCCCAGGTTGGAATGCCAGGAAGTGGACCAGTGTCCATTGAACGGGGACAAGGTAAATAAATATTAATATCTGATTAATGTGGACTGGACTCGGAAATGTTGTATTTATCTGCACTGTCTTAATATGGCATTCACTAACCACATGTGGTTCTTTGAATATTAAATTAACTGAAATTAGGTAGAACTTAAAATTCAGTTTCTCATCACACTAGCAACATTGCAAGTGTTCGACGGCCACATGTGGTTATGGCACCACATACTGGATATGGCAGATATAGAATATTTCCCTCATTGCACAATATTCTGTTGGGGACAGCACTAGTCTAGACTTTCCATCTAGTGACTCAGAGCCCAGCTCTACAAGAATCAAAGCAGATGGATCCTTTGTTTCTATTTAATTTATATCACCTTTTCATAATAGCCTAATGACACTGCTGACATGTTCTCTCTCACCCTTGTGGCTATCTGTTGACTGAGTAAGGAGCTTTAATAATGAGCATGTAACATGTAGAAGCCTAAATCTAAACCACAGAGAAAACTGGGAGGGGATCAGAGGTCTGTGAAGCCTACTTGGTAAGGGTATGTTGTACTGTGGCAGTAACACTGGATACCATAGCAAGAGCCACTCCAGAATCTCCAAATTATTTCCCTCTGTTGCTGGAGTTTGAAGAAACAGAAAATGCAGTGGTTTGGTTGAAAGCAACGTTAGGAGGAGAGAGAGTGAGAAAACAGAAGCAACTAACAGTAAAACTGAGGGCATACTATAGGCCAGGCACTTTAATTTTCATAGACAACTGTGTGAGTTAGGGGGCAGCACCTCAGTATTCAGATAAAGAGATGGAAGCTCAGAGTTTTAAGTTACTTATTCAAGGGCACATGGTAAGTAAATACTGCTGAGTAACGTGGACAGGACTTGGGGCACTCATCTCTTCCAGCTAGTAAGTGGCAGAGCAAGATTCTGAAGTCTCTGACTAAAATCTTCCTCTTTCTGAAAATCCACACCACCTCTATTAACTTCCAGAAACACTCTTCAGTGTCTTCCATCCTTATTCATGTTGTCATCGTGATGAGAAAGAACTGCTTTGGGCAGCACAGAGAAACTTAAGTTACTTCTTAGCATATGGCCTATAAGTGAAACCCATTTTTTAAAAGCAAAATATTAAGGTAGAGCCTGTGTACTATATTCCTCGTCTACGGTTTGTCCATTAGGGTTGGTTGCTGAAGTGACAGAACGGATCATCTGGTCAGATGGTCGACAGTGGGACAAGCTCTTGACCAAATGCCTCATCTAAGCAGCCTGTGCTTTTGTGCTGTTGTGCCCCCACGCCCTTGACCACTCTCAGTAGATGGTGTGTGCATCCACAGTATTTCTGCACTAGGGAGAAGGCATTGGGGTTCCAGTCATATTTTTCTTCTTCCCAAGCCATCAATCAATCAAACTTCAGCCGTTTAATATATATTTCCACAAGACCTCTTTTTTCCCGCTATAGTTCTCTTCATCTCTCTGGGTCAAAAGTTAGCAAAGGGAAATGACTTGAGTTCTGAAGGTATATGAGGTGTGTCTTCTCGAAGAGATAAAATGAGATGAGTTTCTTTTATAGTTTTTGTTCAGTACCCAGCAGAGGAAGCAAGAATCTTTCCACTTGTACCCAGTTTTCTTTCTTTTCCTGGAAGCCATACTTCTTATGCACCTTTGTAATGGTAAAAGGAGACAGTGAGATTAGTTTAAGAAGACACTTCTTGCCTTCTGCCACCTCTGTGTAGTGTTGGTGCCCTTGTCATCTCATTAGTCTTTGTCTGCTGTTGTCATGGTGTTTGGTTATCACCGGGGACTCGTAGCAGCGGAGTATTTTTTGAGGAGTGATATTCTCTTTCTTTGTCTAAAGGTCATTCACTGCATTTCCCGCAAAGATTTTTGTGCTTTAAAATACGGCAAAAAATCGTACAGTCCACTTCTGTTATGGGCCTCTTCAGAAAAATCTTGCCTTCCAGATTCAGTACAATCTCTTTCATGTTTTGCTTATGAAACTATGTTTATGTTCTTTGCCTAACTAGAGGTTTAGAACCATACTTTTTATGTTTTGTTTCCTTTCTTGTAATGGTATAAGGAGATTTAGGTGGACTCATAGTAGCAGAGGTGAAAATGGAGAGTGGCTGAATAAAATCAGGGGCCCACCGGTTTCACCTTAGGAGGCAATCTCATTACAGCAGAAGAGTTTCAGATCCCAAAGAAGCTACTTATAGGAAGATTTTGTAGCCTGGGGCAGGCTCCTGAACTCTTGGCTTTTTAATTTACATGTGTAAATCTCCACCGTCTGTATGTGTATGATTCTGTGTGTGTGTGCGTGTGTGTGTGCGTGCGTGCGTGCGCGTGCGTGCAAGCTATTTTAAGTGTCTGCTCTTTCTCCTTTTGAACTTACTGCTCACCTAGGAACCCTACAGCACTCGCCCGTGGGACCCGCCGGGCCTGCATCAATTGAGCGAGTTCAAGGTACCCATTGTATCTGCGGGTTTCCTTTTGCTTGTGGTGTTCAGGGTGGGACGTTGAGAGGACAAGGGCTGCTTGGCAGTCATCCTCACGTTCGGAACCCAAAAGGGTAGTGTTTTGGGCTTTTGTTTTTACATTTTTTCCTGTTGGGGCCACAAGCCTAAGATTGACCTCTTCACACAGGGCAGAGAACATGGATGATATGGGCATCTGTCCGAGGCTGTACTCCCTCCCTACTGGTGTCAGGAGGCTTGGATGGAATAGCAGTCTGTAAGGAGACAGCAGGTTCTTGCAGAGCCATGGCAGTGTTCACATATGCCAAGACCCTACCTCTCTTTTGTGACTCTGGTCCTTGAACTAAGATTGATTATAAGGAAAACCAGGAGCATAAGTTTCTTCAGGTTGCAGTGCTAGTCCTTGGCAGGTTGCTCCCCACTTTGCTCTTTATATAATTCCATCCATACCTCTGACATGGCACAGATGCTGCCTACACCCTGCTTCTGTTCTTGAGCTGCAAGAGGAGTCTGCCGTGGTGAGGTTTCACCCGCTCTCAGGTGTCTGAATTATGTTGTCAGTGGTATATAGAGTCATTTCTTGTTTCCTTCTGTGTCCTTCACAACAGTAACTCCCTGTTTGTTTCCCTGTCAGTGCCGATGCAGGACCCCAGAGCCGCTATGCAGCGTGGGCCCTTGCCTGCCACCGTCCCAACTCCTCGAGGTCTATTGGGAGACGCTCCAAATGACCCGCGTGGAGGCACTTTACTTTCTGTAACTGGAGAGGTAGAGCCTAGGTAAGCGCTAACATAGAAGGAAAAGACTGCGGGGATCCGAACTTTCCCTTGGTCTGAGAACACTGTCGTTCTGTACCTGTTTGCCTACTTCAGCAGATAAATAAATATTCATGGCCGCTGTCCGAGACTAAGGATGCACTTCTCCTTGGACAGAACTATATCTGTTGAGTATGTCATTTTGAATGAACCATGGCTACCCGAGTCTTTAGAAATTGGAAATTCTAGCACATACCCAAACGGGAAAAACTTCTGTTGCTTCTCGGTAGTAGCAATAATGATAAGATGATGATGATTGATATGAATGGGGATTATGCCTCTGACTCTGCTGTGAGTACTTTACTTCGATCATCTCATTAAATCCACACAACAGCCCTGTGAGATTGGTACTAATACAGTCCTATTTTACAGATGAAGAAACCGAGGCATAGAGAAGTTAAGTAAATGTGCCCAAGATCACACAGCTAATAAGGGATAAAGCCTAGATTTGAACCCATAGAGTAATCCACGTTCTTAAGCACTGTACTACATACTCGTTCTATACAATGGATATCCATTACCTCCTCCTTAATTATGAGTGCCGTAAGCAAATATGAAATTCTAGAATACGTGCGTTTATATCTCCATAGCTTTTTTTTTTTTCCTTTTTGGACCTGTTTGGTGTTTATTCTCTTAGCATTTATAGACTGATGTTTGCATCAGTTCTTTGATTTTTTTACTTACTGATCTTCTGGTTGACTCTTTTTTTGTTGTTTTGTTCTGTTTTAAAATGTAACATTTTTCTCCATCTCTAGAGGTTACCTGGGACCACCTCATCAGGGTCCACCCATGCACCATGTCCCGGGCCATGACAGCCGTGGCCCACCCCCACATGAGTTGAGGGGAGGGCCATTAGCTGAGCCCAGACCTCTAATGGCGGAGCCAAGAGGACCCATGCTAGATCAGAGGGGTCCACCCTTGGATGGCAGAGGTAAGGGGAGACCACGTCACAAGGCCGACTGGTAGTTGTGGGCTGATAATAAACTCAACTGTCTTAGGTTCTAATCTGGGATAAAGAAGGCTGGGGCAGTGGGATTGGCAAACATATTTAAGATTTATCTGCAGACCTGTAAAACTGGGAAGGAGAAAATGGTCTCGTGTACAGTTGACCGTTGAATAACACGTTTGAACTGCGCAGGTCCACTTACACATAGATTTTTTTTATATAAATATAGTGCAGTACTGTAAGTGTATTTTCTTTTTCTTAACGATTTTCTTAATAACATTCTCTTTTCTCTAGCTTACTTTATTGTAAGAATGCAGAACAATACATATAGCATACAAAACAGGTGTCCATCAACTGTTTATGTTTTTGGTAAGGCTTCCAGTCAGCAGTAGGCTACTAGTAGTTAAGTTTTGGGGGAGTGCTCCAATCCTCACCTTGTTCAAGGGTCCCCTGTAGCTGGGGGGAGATGTGATTGGAGGAATAGATTTCTTTCTTTGATTATTGTTTCTTTTTGCAGTAAAGATGAGTAGCTACACAATGGTTTTCTTACAACTTACTTTACAGGCGGAAGAGATCCCCGAGGCATAGATGCACGAGGGATGGAGGCACGAGCCATGGAGGCTAGAGGATTAGATGCCAGAGGATTGGAGGCCCGTGCGATGGAAGCCCGTGCGATGGAGGCCCGCGCGATGGAGGCCCGCGCGATGGAGGCCCGTGCAATGGAGGCCCGTGCAATGGAAGTCAGAGGGATAGAGGCCAGAAGTATGGATACAAGGGGCCCGGTCCCTGGCCCTAGAGGCCCTATGCCTAGTGGAATCCAGGGTCCCAGTCCAATTAACATGGGGGCAGTTGGCCCCCAGGGATCCAGACAGGTATGTGCGATACTCACTTCTTGCTTCTACATGAAATCGTGATCTATTCCGGAATTGACCGTTGAGCCTGACTATGACTGCTTTCTGATTTGGGCTATTTCTCAGCTTGTTAGAACAGGAAGATTAGAAAACTCCCTTCTTCTAGTTTCTCTGTCCCTTAAGGTGGTTATTTTCTGGCCACCAGGATTGTAGCAACCTTGTCCCACAGTTTAAGGAGTTCTTCCATTCAGAGCAGAGCCCCTGCAGATTTAGGAGACAGAGTGTGTATCACTAGAATCTAGGCATGGATAATTTGAAAAACTTCCCCCACGCGATTCTAACGTACAACCGTAAGAACTGCATTAGAGCATGTGAAGAGCTATTAGCAGTCATTTCGATAATCTTAGGTTTGCAGAAACCTATTTTAGTTTACTTTCATCACGTAGCCTAAGTGAACAGTGGAATATGAAAGGCAGGTTTTACTAACGTTCACCTTAAAACCTATGGAACTGAATTCTTATCTCTTCTTTCTCCTTATTTGGCTCTCTCTAGCTAAGTGTATATGGCGATCTCTGATCGTCTATGTGTTGTCATCTCCTCCTTCTCCACACACAATTGGTTGTGGGGAGATGGTATGTGTGTCTGTTCCCTGAATTTGTATGTGCTAGCACCTTCGTCTCCCTCTTGCCCTTCCTTCCTCTATGTACTTCTTCTCTCTTCTCTCTTCCATATGTTTATGTGTCTTGCTCCCCTGTGTGTGTATGTGTGTGTGAGACAGAGAGAGAGAGGGAGGGAGAGTGTCACTGGAATGGAACATGTCAGTCATCCAATTCTCTCATTTTATAGGTGTGGAAACTGAGATCCAAGAATTCAGGTGGCTTATCCAAATTCACACAGCTAAAAAGTGACAGAGCAAGGAGTAGAACCCCCTGTTTTTTTCAGTGTACCACTCAATCCTGTTATCTGCACATCATGTATGTGTATGTGTATGTCTACCTTCCCCTCTTTAATAGGAAATACGAATATGTTGTTTTCTGGTACGTGTAAAAGAAAACTGTTCTCCTTTTTTCAAATTGTGCTTTTTAAAAATGTGTCTGTGGGCCTTGATGTTTATTCTGCCCTCTAGGATCAGTAGCCTTATAATAGAAATGGTTTTTATTCATTTATTCAGTCATTCAGCAGATATTTATTGAGCACCTACTGTGTACCAGAGAGAGCTCTAGGTACTGAGGATATAGCAGTGTGAACAAAACAAAGTCCCTGCTCCCGTGGAGCTTGCATTCTAGCTGGGGAGACTGACAACAAATAACTACATGATGTCGTTATATAATTCTGTCAGTAGTTTTGTGGAGAAAGACATTGAAAATAATGTTTGGAAGACCATTTCTGGATAATGTGTTGCTGTTTTGTCTCTGCTAGTGCTTGAACTCATTACTCTGTAATATTAGATTTATATAGTTTTCATTAGTAGATTGTATAAACCCTATTGGATCTGAGTGGAAAAAAATAAAAATTTTATCTTCAAACCTTTTTTATATTGTTTAAATTAATATGTTTACTCATATATAAGAGAGATAGTGAGACCCTTGCTTCCTCCCCTGTATCCGTCTCCCCTGTGACCCCCAACCCCTATAGATCATTGCTTTTATTCAATTTTGGATGTATCTTTCTAACAAAGAAGAAGATATTAGGAAGAAATGCATCTGTATTTCCTTTCTTTCACTGTTCTGTGCTTTGTTTTTTTTTTAACTTTACAGTATATCCCTAATTCATAATTTTAAATCAGATTTTAAAATTAACTCCAGTTCACCTAGTTGGAAATTTGTTAGTTAAAAGGCTTATTATTAGTAGGGTGATTATATGACTTATCCAAACAGGGACATGTTTGGAGTGAGAGTGCTGTTAAATAGTTACTCTGGGGCAAAAGCATAAACTGGGACTTAGGCAGACCTTGGACGTGTGGTCACCTATATTGTGACTTGTCTGCCTAGAACATGTTGGCACTCCTGGAAACTTTAAATGGCCATTATTGAATGGTTAGCTCATGATAATAATACCTCAAATTAGTATTAACTGTGAAGCTTCCAAAATGTTGTTCTCCTAGATGTTTCAGATCTGTAACGTAACATTAAGGTTCAGACCGGTCTCTGGATTCAGTATTGATAAAGAACAGAAAGTGATAATGAAGTGTGTTATGCTTCCTTCCCTTCTTAAACAAGATAATAAAAAATGATTTTAACCATTTTTGATTACTCAAGGTCATTATTGCATGTGCCTCTTATTGTATATGCTATAATAGAAAGTACAGTTATCTCCTGTTTGGTTTCTGGTCTCCTTCATCATCAGGCTGTCGCCTGGCTCTTCACATTGCTGTCATGGTATCTGCTCCTAACAGTGTATCCACATTTCTTTTTGTGCTTTGCTGCTTCTGATCTACTGAGGAAGCAGGTAACTAAGTTTGTTCACAGTTTGTGTTTCATAAGAGTACCTAAACTCTGGGTGAATGCCTGAGTGTGAACATAACAACATAGGGACCTTTAACAGTTATTCTTGGTGCTCTGAGGCCTTTTCTTTGGGTTCTGGTGGTCTTCCCAAAGATCGAACTCGCTGAAGATCTTAAATAAGTGTGATATAACTGCATTTTGTTCTTTTAACTTGAGTCAGTCCTATTTCTTGGTCTGTATCTAGCAGAAAGCATCTGCTGCATATTCTCTCTGGAAAGTTATAAAAAGCAAATGTTGGGCTAATAGCAGTCTTTTTCCCAGAGGCCTTCCCATCTCCTTTCTGCCTCTGCCATAATGATCGTCTCTGCCTTACTTGTGGGATAGGGTCCTTTGGGGCGAACTGCCTATGTCTTATTGAACTAGAGGTAGGCGGTATTCTCTGTGAATGAAGCTTCCCCAGTGGACCAGCATACATTATCTCTAGAATCTGCTGGCTTTCATTTCTGTTTCCACTGAGCACTAGTTTCTAGGATGTTCTGTTTTCTCTGTGCTTATGCGGCTGGATTTTGCTTGATTTGATGGTACTGTGTGATATTTGTTGATGATGCTAGAGCTGCCGTAAGCAAATGTGTCTAACTCGCTAGTTGATCTCTTGCTAAACCCTGCCTCCTGCCATTGCTAACAGTAGGAAATGATCTTCAGAGTCATTAATTTGCTTTTTTTTTTTACTCATATCCATAATGAGATCATATCTTTCACATTGCTGTTACTGGATTCTGAATACTATATGAGAAGTTCTGAAAACTCTCCTCCTCCTCTCTCTTTGTGCACATAGGTCCCAGTCATGCAGGGAGCAGGCATGCAAGGAGCGAGCATTCAGGGTGGAGGTCAGCCTGGGGGCTTTAGTCCTGGCCAGAACCAAGTTACCCCACAGGATCATGAGAAGGTAAGCAATACTGTCTGTCTTCAGAGGCATACATCTTTTGGATTCCTCTTTTCAGTTACGATGTGGAGGTCCTGGGTCTTTAGAGTTCATTTGGAAGTGATGTTTACTCTTACAAGTTTTTATGATCTTGTTATCTGAATATCTGTGGGCCTGGTCTTAAAATTCTTAAATGGATGTATGTAAATGGCAGCTTATCTTACATTTCAGACTCATCGGCCAATAACAGTTTTTTGTGCTGATTGACCTGAAGCTCTAAGTCCCTTTTCTTCCCCTCCTCTTTCTGCTTTATCCCTAAAAATAATAGCAGATTCCCCATGAGTATATATGTTTCTATATTTGACCATCATGGGGAGCTCATGTCTGATGGAAAGACTAAAACTTGTGAAAAAGAGAGACTTTTAAAAGGGGATTAAAGGGGCGCCTGGGTGGCTCAGTCGGTTAAGTGGTTAAGCGTCTGCCTTCGGCTCAGGTCATGATCTCAGGGTCCTGCTGGGATTGAGCCCCACATCAGCTTCGGGCTCCCTGCTCAGTGAAGAGTCTGTTTCTCCCTCTGCCTCTGCCCCCCTCCCCCCACTCATGCTCTTGTGCATGCTCACGCTCTGTCTCTCTCTCTCAAATAAAGAAATAAAATAAAAAGTCTTTAAAACAGGATTACAAACTGAAGACTTCCCAAGGTCCACAGATAGCATGTTAGTCTGCAAGAACTTTGGGTTCACGCAGGTGTCTGTTTGATTTGAGTCTCCTAATCTTAGGTATGATTGTACTTGAGCTTTTCATTGTGCCTTTTCTCACCAGCCGGTTTTGGTTTGATTTGGTTTGGGGTGGGGTTTTTTTGCCTGCAGTATTCTATGTGTGAGGTATCCTTCCTTTTTGGACAGAAGCTGGTGGTGTTTTTTTAGCTGCCATCATTAAAGCTCATTCCCTTTCTTTTCTCTTCACAGGCTGCTTTGATCATGCAGGTTCTTCAGCTGACTGCAGACCAGATCGCCATGCTGCCTCCTGAGCAGAGGCAGAGTATCCTGATCTTAAAGGAACAAATACAGAAATCCACTGGAGCACCTTGAAAGGTGAGCAGACTTAACCTGCCTAAGTCAAACAAACTCCTTGTGCATTTGGGGTATTAGATACTTTCAGCCTTAACCAACAACATTCTCCTGATCTAAAGACTATCCGAGGCCCACACTCCTCGTGGCTAGACTCTTCACCCTTCATTAGGTCAGCCTCTGTCAGGGTAGGGAAAGGCAACAGGGTATCTGTTCAGTTGTTGAGTTGGTTGTAATCTTTGTTAACCTTTCTTTCCTAATGGCAAAAGTAACGTGATCACTTTTACAAAATGAATCAAATACAGAAATGGAGAAAAGTTGGGGTAAGAAGCTCTGCTTCCTTAACCTCCTTCCCCAGACAACCTCTAAGTATAGTTTGTTGTGTATCCTTCCAGGATCAGTTGTGTTATTTTACTCCAGCTGTCCCATCAAAATGGAGAAAATACAAAGCATTTCAATAAAACGTATAAATATTTTGGTTTCCAGTATTTATTTAATATTAACTATTTTGATGTTAAACTGTTAGAGCACATATTTCAGGGTAGTGACCGTCCGCCATCACCATCAGTCCCTTTACGTTTTAGAGGTTGCTGTACACTGCTGCCCTTTCTTTTTCTTCCTTATCTGTCAGATAAAACGGATCATAATCATGGAAGCATCTGATTCCATGTATTGGCATTTCTTTTAAAAACCATTTTGTCCAGCATCTTGTATTTCATAAATAATTGTTTTCTTGGGGCGCCTGGGTGGCTTAGTCAGTTAAGCATCTGCCTTCAGCTCAGATCTTGATCTCAGGGTCCTGGGATCGAGCCCTGCGTCGGGCTACTTGCTCAGTGGGGAGCCTGCTTCTCCCCCTGCTTGTGCACACGCTCTCAATTCTCGCTGTCAAATAAATAAATAAATAATCTTTAAAAAAAATAAATAATTGTTTTCTTTTTTCTTTAAAGATTCTTTTAGTTTTAAATAATCTCTGTACCCAGCTTGGGACTCAGACTTACAATGCTGAGATCAAGAGTCGTATGCTCTACCAACTGAGCCAGCCAAGCACCCCAATAATTCTGTTTTCTAAAAACAGCTTAAAATTCACATTGTCCCAGTGTCAGCTGGAATATCACATTTTGAACTTCTGCTTGTTACCTCATCTGTATTATAATCCCATTCATATATTATCATATAATAGTGAACTCATTTACACTACTTAGCAGTCTTTACCAAATATATTGTGTTTTAATCCATATTTGCAAAGTTATTAAAATATCTAAACTGGAAATATGCTTCATATCTGTATTTAGACTTTGTTTTCTTAATAATTTATTTTATTTATTTATTTGACGGGGGGCGGGGAGAGCACAAGCAGGTGGAGCTGCAGGCAGAGAAAGAGGGAGAAGCAGGCTCCCCGCTGAGCAGGGAGCCCGATGCGGGGCTCGATCCCAGGACCCTGGGAGCATGACCTGAGCTGAAGGCAGACGCTTAACTGACTGAGCCACCCAGGCATCCCTGTATTTAGACTTTAAATGACTGAACTATAATGAGAAGCTATCATAGATGGATAGCTAGCCAGACTTTTGGTATGACCACTACTTTACCTTTTTAGTCCAGATGCCCAAGGCCATTTTTTTTTTAGTAGAAATATAGACTGTTATATTCAGAGGAATAGATTAAAAACTGTTCCCCTCTTTTACTTTTTCTAATTTATTTATGTCAGAGAAGGTATTCCCTACAATATGGGGAAATTACTGTTTTTAGATAGTGGAGACAGAAATGTTTCTGAAAGTTCTTTCATTACGTATTCTAGCTTATAAGATATTTCAAAGCCTTGCACATACACCACAGGGCAAAGGTTTTTGTTTGTTTTACATTTTATTTTGAAATAATTATAAATTCACAGAAGGTTGGAAAAATAGTACAAAGAGCCTCTTGTACCCTTCCCCCAACTTCCCCTAGTGATAACATCTTGAGAAGCTGTTGTGCAATACCTTTTTGGTTTGTAGTACAAAACCAAGAAACTGACATTGGTACATTACTGTTAACTAGACTACAGACCTTATTCCATTTTCACCATTTTTTAAACCTACATTCAGTTTTCACCATTTTTTAAACCTACATTCATGTGAGTGAGATGTGCTGTGTGCATGTAGTTCTATACAGTTTTACGTGGGCAAGGTTTTAATGTGTATTTGCTGTTACCCGTGCAAGGTTTTAATGTGTATTTGCTGTTACCTGTGCATACTGTGGCGAAAATGGTGGCTCTCTGTCCATCCGGTACCTTGCTGGTTGTGATCCATTTCTGCTATCACTTGTGACAGGTCTCTCTACTATTACTGTTAGATCAGTGGTTCTCAACCAGAGGCAGTTTTGCTCCCTGTAGGACATTTGGAAATGTCTGGAGACATTTTTCATTGTCACAACTTTCGGGATATGGTATACTAGTGGTATTCAGTGGGTAGAGACCAGAGATGCTTCTAAACATCCTATAATCGTAGGATATCTCCCCCCCCCCGCCCCCCGCATAACAAAGAGTTATCTGTCTCCAAATGTCAGTAATGCTGAGGTTGAGAAACCCTGCTATAAGAGGTGATTACTTTGGGGATCCTGGAGGCAGACCCCTTAGGAATCTCTCCCTGGTGATTTGCTCTTTTGCATAGCCTCCCTCCCCCACTTTGAAATTTTTTCTCCTGATGTTTGGGAAAGAGAACTTTGTCTCCATTTCTAATGGCTTTCTCCCAACTTTTCCTTACAGGTTTTCAAAAATACCTGGCAACAAATCGGGAAATTAATTCCATAACTTTGTTGAAATGTTGCAAAAAGATGACTTCTGCATCCTAACCCTTGAATGACTCAAATTGGTGCCAGGTGGAGGATTCCCATCACCTTCTCTCAGAACAAAATCAGTTCATTCTGTTGTCTTAGTTTGTATATTTTCTGTGACTTGAAATAAACTTTGAACACAATTTTAGTATACTGCAAATTGATACACACGACCTTTTTGCTTTTAAAAGGCTGAACACCAAGGGTGAAACCTTAGATGTGTTTTCAACCCTTACCGCAGTATTGTACTTTAATGTTATATTGCCATAGTTCTGTTTTTCCTTTAAGTTAACCACTTATTCTTCTTGGTGGTATTTGAGAATTTCTCAGAAGCAATGTTTTCTGGAACTTAGTTTTTGCTTTGTTTGCTTCCAGCAGGAATAATAAGATTTGCCCTTTGAGAACTTGCTAGAACTTCTGAGTTTACTGGGAGAAAATAGCCCCTGCTTAGAGCTATTAAATGGTCAGAAGGCCAACAAAGCAAAGAGCCTAGCAGAGCAGTGTATTTAGTTTAGGAAAATCTAATGATCAAAATGCACTTTTTTTTTATCAATAGCAGGTTTATTCACATGCATATTTCAGAGCTAAGACAAAAATGTTATATTGGCACTGGTTCAAGTGTGTCAGCAACACAGGAGACTGTTAACATTTACCTGTCTGTTCTAAAACTCTTCAGTCTTGGTAGTCAACCTTAAAAGTTAAAGAAGCCACTAACGTTTCACATGTTCAAGATGAAGTAAAAACTAAATAGAAGTCAAAGGAACAAAATACATTTCATTCTGCCTTCTAGATAATCACTAACTTATAGCCTTCCCCCATAACCAAATTTATTTTGGGAAATTAAAACATAGAAAACCCTAAAACTTTTACATTCTTCTCATTTATTTTAAGAGGACCAAATGTAGATCACAAGCAGTCAGATTGCCCATTAGGCCTGCCCCTGCCTGCTTCCTTACAGATGGATGTGACAGTAATTAGTGCCACTTGCTCTGACCTATGGCTCCTCCTGCCTAGTATTCTCTCTCTCATAGTGGCATTAAGGAGGAACATGATTTCTCTCCCATCAGGCCAACCTCAAGAGGTTAAGAGATGCCTTAATAATTAGTAAAGTTCCACTGGAACTATTCTTTGAACCTATTTATATTCTCAGAATCCTACCCTCTGGGTGAGGATTATGGTCAAGTGAATTAAAAGCCTGCCATAGGCTTAGAGAATGTAATAGCATATTGCTTACATGTCAAGCAAAAGAATGCAATGATAATCAACTTTATGAGAGACATTGAAATTGAGGGATTTTCTATTCTGATATGTAAACGTTTACTACAACAAAAATTTCCTGAATAAGCTACTTCATATTACAACCTAGGAAGAAAAACGCTCAAAACAGCTGAGGAGCTTTCTGGGTCTCCTGCTCATCCCCAATTCAGGCTTGGATGTTGATTATACATAGGATTTATTATTATCATTACCTTTTCTGCCTACTTCCATGAATATTCTAGGCCTTAACATGTTGATTTTAGCAGTAGTCCTATCTCAAAGTATTGATATAGTTAGACATTGAAACCGAGAGTGAAGCCTTTCTCATTAGGAACTCATTATGTAAGTTTCAAGGAACACTAAGATTCCAGATCAAAATCAACGAAGATCAGATTATGTAGTCAGCAGTTGTCTAAGAGGAACCAAATCATCCAGGTTCCATTGTGCATTTTCCTAAAGCCTTATTAAATTTCATTTAGATTGTTGAAATCCAGGAAATCAGCAACAGCAGGGATATTGCAATCTGTTCCTATGGAAATATCCATTACTATTTTTTCTGATGTCCAATTAATAAATGAAACACAATTAGCTGCCGTGAGTTCATGACACCTTTGTTTTGTTCAGACTAGTTACTGAAAATGGATCTTACTAATCCTTCAAGTCATACAGATTTTTGGATAATTAGAAACAACCATCTGTTCATTTTTGGTCACTTAATGGTAGAGAAATAGGTGCTATAATGCTAATTTAGTAGAAACATTCTTACAAATTTAATCAGTTGACTTGTCTTTGGGCACAATGAAGTATGGGTTTTTTTTCCCCTCTCTTTTAAGGGCCCCCCCAGTCTTCTTCGCTTCTACTGATCACTGTGACTACTAACATCCCAGAGCCAGGTGGATGGGAGAAATAAAAAGCATTTTGATAGGAGATAAGACATTTTGCTTATGTCATTAGGTGAATGATTCCTTAATAAATAGGGAAGAGCCGGAAAAATGGTATCAAAGTTTTAAATTATCTTTTTTAAAAAAGAAACGTTCGTAAACCACCTTAGTAAAAATGATGATAAAGAGCCCCTGTTGACTAAGTCATCTTAAGATGGAGTTCAAGTTTTTGCAATTATTTCCAACAGAACCATGTAAGCTAATGATAATCTGACTTTCAATTATAATTTCAATTATAATTAGCATTGTTTCAAGATTTTCTTTCCCAAATGGAGAACCTAGATTAAGTAATAAGATTCATTCATTAAGCAAAGAGGAAAATCCTTCATTTCTTGACAAGCAAAAATAAGTAAAGCAGAAATTGCTATTCACACTGGATAAGAACATGTTTTAAATAACAGTAAGAATGTACATAGTGTTATATAGGGATGGGGTTCTTGGTGATTTTATGTTCATTGTTTTATTATTTATGCTTATGATTATGTTTTGTCATTAATTCTTCAATAAATTTTTTATTTAAAAAAAATCACCCTATTTACAAATCTTCTTTGAAGGTGAGAGGGAGGGGAAAATATGACCGAAGGCTGGGAGATTCCAAGTAACACTTGGAATCAACAGTATCACCTGGGGTCAAGTCATGTAGTTGTCAACCACCTCGGCTCTCAGGCCTTGTTGCAGTCATGGCATTCCAGAAGGATTTATAGTTCTTTTCCCAAGAAAGGATCCATGGCCTTTGCAATTATCGTGGCCTCATGAAGATCAGTGACATCCAAGTTGAATCCAATCAAAAAAGGCCAGGGAGTCAGAGCCTGAGGCATGTTACTGTCCTTAAAGGGCTGCCCAAACCTGATCAGACTAAGTTGTTGGGAGATTCAGAGGAGAGACTAAAATGCAGAGTAGCATCCTCATTCCTGTAATTCAGAAGTTTTCCTTGTTGAAGTAGAATTGAACCTTCCTGGGATCCAGACTGGAGTATTGGTGACAGCGTTTGCTCAGGCTCTTTGCCAGGGTCTGAGGACCACATAGGAAGACTCCCACCACAGACCTGCAGAAATCGAACAATTGAAAGGGCTAGAATCCAGCGAAAGGGGCTTTGTCGGTGAGGCTGGAGAAACTGCCTCTGCTAGGCCTCTACTACTCCCAACAACCTTGCCTATTCAGGCATTCTGACTCACTCACATTCTTCACGGTAGTTTTCTCACCTTTTCTGCCCGCAAGCCCCCAACGCGCTCTCAGCCCTTGTCACACTCTCCGCGGTCACACTCTCCGCGGGCAGCCTTGCCTGTTCTGTTGAGAACAGAAACTCAGGAGACAACGGTGCAGGGTACAGGTGAAGTGCTAGACCCTGGAGCCCAGCTATCTGGGTTGGAATACCAGCTCTGACACTTACCCCAGCTGGGTGACGTCAGGCAAGTTTCTTTAACCTCTCTGTTTCAGGTTTCCCCCCTGTAAGACGGGGATCAAAATAGGCCCCACCTCACTGGGTTGTTTGGGGGTTTAAATGACAATGTATGTAAAGCAATTCGAAAAATGCCTGGCACATAGCAAGTTAGAGCCATCCACTGTGCATCTACCCCACTCCAAAATTTCTCACACTGAAGAGGTGGTGAGCCTTCTTGCCAAGGATAATCTTTCTAACTGTGCTCTGGGTCTTTTCCTTGAGGCGCCCCTCAAATCTACTTTTTAATCTCTAGATTTGCCTGTTCTGAACATTTCATATAAATGGAATCATACAGGGGTTCCTGGGGGGCTCAGTCGTTAAGCGTCTGCCTTCAGCTCAGGTCATGATCCCAGGGTCCTGGGATCGAGCCCCGCATCAGGCTCCCTGCTCGGCGGGGAGCCTGCTTCTCTCTCTCCCACTCCCCCTGCTTGTGCTCTCTGGCGCTCTCTCTCTCTCTCTCTCTCTCTGTCAAATAAATAAATAAAATCTTTTAAAAAATGAAATAAAATAAATGGAGCCATACACTAGGTGGCCTTTGGGGTCTGGTTCTTGAACTTAACATGCTATTTTCAAGGTTCATCCATGTCATAGCGTGTGTCAGTACTTCATTCCTTTTTTTACAGCTGAATAAGATCCCACCGTGTGGATATACCATATGTTGTTTATCCCTTCATCTGTTAATGGATACTTGAGTTATTTCCACTTTTTGGCTATTCTGCATGCATTCATGTACAAGTTTTTGTGTGGAGAGCAAAGGCTGTTTTCAATTCTCCTGGGTATATACTTAGGAGCGAAATTGCTGGGTCAGGTGGTAACTCTATGTTTATCATTCTGAGGAAATGCCAGAGTTTTCCCCAAGTGCCGCACTGTTCCACATTCCCACAAGCAATGTGGGAGGAACTCTCCTACAATTTCTCCACTTGTTCGCCAACTCTTATTGCCCATCTTTTTTTTTTAAGATTTATTTATTGGGGTGCCTGGGTGGCTCAGTCGTTAAGCGTCTGCCTTTGGCTCAGGGCATGATCCCAGGGTCCTGGGATCGAGCCCCGCATCAGGCTCCCTGCTCCGTGGGAAGCCTGCTTCTCCCTCTGCCACTCCCCCTGCTTGTGTTCCCTCTCTCGCTGTGTCTCTCTCTGTCAAATAAATAAATAAGATCTGTTGTAAAAAAAGATTTGTTTGTTTGTTTATTTATTTATTTATTTATTTGAGAGAGAGAGCTCAAGCAGGGTGAGGGGCAGAGGAAGAAGCAGAGTCCCCGCTGAGCAGGGAGCCCGATGTGGGGCTCGATCCCAGGACCCTGAAATCAAGACCTGAGCCGGAGACAGAAGCTTAACCAACTGACTGAGCCACCCAGGCACCCCTTATTGCCCATCTTTTATCATGGCCACCCTAGCCCTCTCCCCATTTTTGCATATTTACTTTATTCCTATCCACTGGCTCCTGTTCTGTCTATAAGTATGCTTAGATCATCGTTAAGTTAAATAAGCATTTTCTGGACCCTGCCACTCCTCCAGCATTGTTGACCACACTTCTCTAATATTTCCTCCCTTGGCTTCTGTGACACCATTTCTCCACATTCTCCTACTTCCTCCTTGGCTCATTTTTCTCCCTTCCCACACAATGTAAGCATTCCTCACTCTGTCCTCTGCCACCCTCTCTCCTGGCAATCTCATCCATTCTCACAACTTCAGCTATGGTCAGCTCAACACAATAATTAACATAATCTCTTTCATTTAAATGCTGCTTTACTGTTTACACAGCATTTTTCATGTATGTATTGCTTAATGTTTACAACAATTCTGCAAGTGAGTAGAGAGGGCATTTACTAATATAACCCCATTTCATAGATAAGAAATCGGAAGATCAGAGGACTTTCTAGCTCAAGGTCCCATAAATGGAAAGTGTCAGAACTAGCATTAGGACCCAGGATCATCTGAATCCGAGTGACTAAGTGTTCTCACCACTGCCTTCATGAAGCCTGCCCTGATCACCCCACGTGGGCACAGACTTTCCTTCCCTCCATGTCTACGTAGTTGTTTCATAGAGTGCATCATTCTGTTTTGAGTTGACTGTATGCACCTCTTATTAAAATGTGTGCTCCTTGAGGGCAAGAACCATATTCTAATTCTCTTTCAACCTCCAAAACTTGTAGATTAGTGAGTGCTGAGCTTATAGAAGGTAACAAATAATGTCTGTGGAATTGAACTGATCTTCAGCTGCCAACTTGTTCCAGGAACTTATCTAATGATCAGCTCAATCTCCTTCCCCTTGAAATGGCTGATTTCATGGCACCAGGTTTTCCTATATGCTCTAGCATATCTCAAAACTCTTCAGAAAGACAGAGGTCAGGTTATCAGTTAACTAGATAATATACTCCAAACCTTTCTTACTTTAAGTAGGGATTACTAAGGCCAAAAACAATGCATTTGAATTTTTCCAGTTTTCCATTTTATTTGGTAATACTGATCAGAACTGAGTCCCCTTGCCTCACTGTTTGAATGGGGAATGTAGGGGCAGAAAACATCTTCTCATCCATTACAAGGTCATAACCCTTATTTGGCTAAAACCCCGGATGAAATTTTGTTCAGCTTGAAGCGAGAATCTAAGAATGGTGCAAATAGTTTCTGCCCCAGAGATCTTTTTCCTAAGAGTGTTCAACATGCTGTAATAGCTTTCCTAAACCCTAACTCTGCAAACTCAACTAACTAGAGGAGAATACACTTACCTGGGGTGGGCATTAGCTATTGTAGAAAACTCATTGTCCCACATGGGTCTCCCAAAGGAGGTTTTCTGTTTCAGACCTGTCAGGATGTCAGTGGCCTTGTCAAAGTTTAATGTGGCGTGACCGGCCTGGATTCAAAGAAAGAAAAGTTAGAAAAAGCAGGTCCTGACAGCTGTCTCTTCCTTCAGCCACTTTTAAACTTGGGGGTGGGGGTGAGGGCAGGTAAGAAATCATTATTTCCAATCAGCACGCACGACCTTGTCTGACATTGATCTTGCATCTAACATGGGAATTAGTGTTTCAATCAATTGTTTGAACTCACTATGTTGCTGTCCCATCCGGTGAGGAAGAGACGGTAGTTCAGAAAATCCACTTTGCCTAATTCCTCCATCTCATGTTCCAGAGAAGCCAACAGGTCATTGAACCAGGCAAAGGCACCTGTCTCCCTGCAGATCCAGTAGAAATAGATCTGGAACCAGCAAGAGAGAACATAGCCTTATTCAAGTGCCTTTAAGATGTCCATTGTGGTGACATGACTATTATATATACTCTATATTTGTTGGTCAAGTCTACGGGTGACCTGAAAAATCAGTTGTACAGAGCAGCATGAACGTCCAGAGTTCTCACGACTTCCCTTAAGGAAAAAGACTTCCAACGCCATCTATGGTTCAAGGTGATTTTAAACTCCAAATTGAAAATGAAGACCCTGTTCCTATGATGAATCTTATAGAAATGGATGCCTTGGCAGAGAGAAGAGATCACTCACTCTCATAGCTCCAGGGATCAGTTGTGAAGAGCTTAAGCCATGAAAGCAGTAGACCTGTCAGTCCCAAACCAGATGAAAAGAAGTATGAGGGAGTTACCGTTTGTGTTTTAAGGTTGTGATCTTCACGCTGAAATTTGTACCAGATGGATTTTAAGATGGAAGCAAAGGGGGTGACCCCAATTCCTGCTCCGACCAACACAGCCACTTCATATTGGAAGACATCTTCACTGACAGTGCCAAAGGGACCATCCACCTCAATCCTGGCAGCAGACAGAAGACAATGGGCAAGTGAAGTCTCACCTCCAGCCCCAACCTCAAACATCCCTCCCAGGACATAGCTGTCCCCATGGTTCGTGTAGTGCCTGTTTATCTTCATCATATTCGATTGCACCAGACTTAAGGTTCAACAAGGAATCGCTTTCTCTTTTCTGCCTGTCTGCCTCTGCTCTGGGTCTCGGCTGCTCTCAAGGACCCACCTGGGAATTGGTGACTGCTGCTGCTCAAAAGCCCTGATGAGATTTTCTGTCCAGTCCCCTGCCGCTCTGATATGAATAGAGAAGAAGTCTTCCTCTGGAGCAGAGGTCAGAGTAAAGGGATGCCACTCCAAATAAGAGATGGAGGGACAATTAACAAAAATATACTGTCCCACTTCCATGCTGAAGCCACGCTTGTTCATCTGTAATTCCAGAACTTTGGATGGGTGCATGACAACCTGCGAATGAAGCACAGAGGCCAAAGGAGGCAAACTCAAATGGTGATAAGGGGCAGGCAGATGAACTAAATCAGTAAAGCGGGAGGGCTGGCAATGGTGGTGAACTGCGAGCAGAAGTCCTTTTGAAAGGGGGCACCAGTGACTTTGCCCAGATGGTGGGTGCACTATGGAACTGCAACTCAGCGTTATCGGGTTGCCTGATTCTTCAGTAGAAGATAGAAGGGCCATTTTTCTTTTACTGTGAAAGCCTCCCTCTGGATGTTTAAATGTCAGCAACCAATTCAACTTTCCAAGCAATCAGTGTGCGGGCCAACCGAAGGATGTCTGTGGACTGGCCCAGGCCACCTGTTTGCAGCCTCTGACGAAGACCCATGCTGATGATTTCTGCCAAAACTTTTCCCCATAGTTCTGTCCAGCACTGGGGGAACTAAAGTATGTTGCCTCCAGCTCTTTTTTATTCCCTTCGGAGTGACAACATCACAATCTATTCCTATAAGCAGGAAGAAAAGAACTCTTATGACAGCTAGAAGAAAGTGCATATTCTTTTTTAAAAAACATTTTTTAAGATTTATTTATTTATTTTAGTGGGGTAGAGGAGAGGGAGAGAGAGTCCTCAAGCAGACTTGGCCCTGAGTGTGGAGCCCGATGCAGGGCTCTATCCCACAACCCTGAGATCAGGACCTGAGCCAAAACCAGCAGTCGAACGCTTAACCGACTTCGTCACCCATGTGCCCCAAGTACATATTCTTTTTTTTTTTTTAAAGATTGTATTTATTTATTTGAGAGAGAGACAGACAGATAGTGACAGAGATAGTGAGAGAGAGCACAAGCCAGGAGGAGAGGGAGAAGCAGGCTCCCCGCTGAGCAGGGAGCCCAACGCGGGGCTCGATCTCAGGACCCTGGGATCGTGACCTGAGCCAAAGGCAGACACTTAACCGACTGAGACACCCAGGTGCCCAGAAGTGCATATTCTTTTTTAAAGTTTTTTTTTTTTTAAAGTAATCTCTACACCCCATGTGGAACTTGAACTCACGGCCCCAACATCAAGAGTCACACGTTCCTCCCACTGATTCAGCCAGGATCCCCAGAAAGTGCATATTCTTTACCTTGGTAATCACGACCTTCTGCTGAGAGCGGTAAAATCGGAGAATCCGTTCAAAGATATAAAGAACCCCTGGTGCAAGGATCCACTTGCAAGACTGCACAGAGAAACAATAAAGAGTGAGGTTACATATTAATCTCCTGTTGAGGATTTATATGTGTAGCAGTTCATTTCTTCATTCAATAATATTTATCAAGTTCTCTGATGTGTATCATTATTAAGCCACTAATTTCACCAAATCTCACAGACAGAAATGGAAAGGAATAAATTATAATGGTTTTGTTTGCTAATCTGTTACTCATAAAGCAGATCATTTCCTGAAGTTTTACAAGTCTCAATAGGAAGCAAAGAAAAGCACAAAAATAAAATATGTGGTAATTATATATATTCTTAAATTATATATACATTTTAATTTTAAGACTCCAAGACAGTCTTCCAGTACAATTTGTCCAAACTGAAAAACCAAGAGAGAAGCAGATGATTAAAAGCAAAACAAACTAACAAAGAAGAGAAAGCTCATGGCTGACACTATTGGTAACACTATATAAAACTTGGTATTTATCCATCACATCTTTTCTCAGGTGCTCAAAACACCTAACATAGTACTATACTTTTTATCTTCTCTATATTTTTTTTTAAAAGTAGCCTTTCTATCCCTGAGATCCTCTCAAAGGTAGCAGGTTGCTTCAATATGCACAGGAGCTACTAAAAATGTATTTCCTAGCAATGCTAAGTCATGTCCTTTCTTGCAAAATTGCTTCAGCGTGAAACATCAGAACTGTGTGGAATGAGGTTTCTTATGCTGTTTCAGGCAAACAACTTCCTTGGGTATCTCCAGGGAGGAAAGGGGCAGAGATGCAGCAGGTGAACTTGAGAGTGGGTATTATACAATTTGATGCTACTCCTGATTTGGAAAAAAATTCTCCATGTCTTCAGAGAAAACACACAAAAAATATATTTAAGAAATGGCTAATAACAACGTGGCAAAAAAAATTTTGACCTCAGAAGTAATCAGAGAAATGAATATTAAACCAAAATAACACTTTAGCCTCTCAGATTGGAAAACAACATTAAACAATAATGCCCACCATTAACTGGGATGCAGGGACATGGGCACATTCACATGTGCAGTCAGTGGAGGGACAAATTAGTAGCATCTTCCCAGAGAGCAATTTGGTAATACATCCCAACAACCTTAAAAGCATTCCTTCTATTTGACCCAGAAATTTCACTTCTAGGAAATGGAGCATAAAGATATAATTAAGGTGTGCACAAAGTATACGAGTATAGGAATGGCCCTATTATTTACTAAGAAAAAAATGACAAATATGGTATACCACACAGATTTTTTTGCCAATACCCAACTGTGTTTTTTTAATTTTTATTTTTATTTCATTTTTTGTATTGAGATATAATTGACATATAGCATTACATTAGTTTCAGGTGTATACCATAATGATTCAATATTTGTATATATTGCAAAATGATCACAATAAGTATAGTTAATATCTGTCACCATACATCGTTGCAAAAATTTTTTTCTTGTACTGAGAACTTCTAATATCTATTATCTTAGCAAATTTGAAATGTGCAATACAGTATTATTAACTACAGTTTCCATGCTGTACATGACATACCCATGACTTATTTATTTTATAACTGGAAGTTTGTACCTTTTGACCACCTTCACTCATTTTGCCCACTCCCCACCCCCTGCCTCTGGAAACCACCAATATGTTCTCTGTATCTATGAGTTAGGTTCATTAAAGTAAGATTCTACATACAGTGAGATCATACAGTATTTGTCTTTTTCCATCTGACTTATTTCACTTTGCATAATGCCCTCAAGGTCATTAAAAATGATCACATTAAAAAATTGACAAAAATGGTATACCATAGAGCTTTTTAAAAACAAATGTTTCAGTGAAGCCACAGAAAGAGAAATTAAGAAAGCAACACCATTTACTATTACACCAAAAATAATAAAATAACTAAGAATAAAATTAACCAAAGAGGTGAAAGACTGTACTCTGAAAACCATAAAGCATTGATGAAAGAAATTGAAGACAACACAAAGAAATGGAAAGATATTCCATGCTCATGGATTGGAAGACAAATACTGTTAAAATGTGTGTATGACCCATAGAAATCTGCAGATTTAATGCAATCCTTATCAAAATACCAACAGCATTTTTCACAGAACTAGAACAATCCTAAAATTTATGTGGAACCACAGAAGACCCCAAATAGTCAAAGCAATCTGGAAAAAGAAAACAAAACTGGAGGTATCACAATTCCAGTCTTCAATTCCAGATTTATGTTAGAAAGCTGTAGTATTCAAAACAGTATAAAAAAATATAAATAAATAAATAAATAAATAAATAAATAAATAAATAAAACAGTATGGTACTGGCACAAAAATAGACACATAGATCAATGGAATAGAATTTTAAAACCCAGAAATGAACCCACAACTGTATCATCAATTAATCTTCAACAAGGTAGGAAAGAATATCCAATGGGAAAAAGACCGTCTCTCTGTCAAATGGTGTTGGGAAAACTGGACAACAGCATGCGAAAGAATGAAACTGGACCACTTTCTTATACCATCCACAGAAATAAACTCAAAAATGGATAAAAGACCTAAATGAAACCATACAAATCCTAGAATAGACCATAGGCAGTAATTTCTCTGACTTCGGCTATAGCAACATTTCTCTAGATATGTCTTCTGAGGTAAGGGAAATAAAAGTAAAAATAAACTATTAGGACTACATCAAAATAAAAAGCTTCTGCACAGCAAAGGAAACAATCATCAAAACTAAAAGGCAGCCTCCAGAATGGGAGAAGGTATTTGCTAATGACATGTCTGATGAAGGGTTAGTTTCCAAAGTATATTAAGAACTCATCAAACTCAACACCCAAAAACCAAAAAATGCAGTTAAAAAATGGGCAGAAGACAGAGTAGACATTTTTCCAAAGAAGACACACAGATGGCCAACAGACACATGAAAAGTTGCTCAACATCACTCATCATCAGAGAAATGCAAATCAAAACTACAATGAGACATCACCTTAGACCAGTTAGAATGGCTAAAATTAACAACGCAGGAAACAATAGATGTTGGCAAGAATGCAGAGAAAAGGGATGGATCCCTCTTGCACTGTTGGTGGTAATGCAAATTGGTGCAGCCACTCTGGAAAACAGTATGGAGGTTCCTCAAAAAGTTAAAAATAGAACTACCTTATGATCCAGCAATTGCACTAGGTATTTACCCAAAGGATACAGAAATACTAATTCAAAGGGATACGTGCACCCCGATGTTTATAACAGCATCATCCACAGCAGCCAAATTATGGAAAGAGCCCAAATGTCCATCGACTGATGAATGGATAAAGAAGAAGTGGTATATATATATATATATATATATATATATACACACACAATGGAATATTAGTCAGCCATAAAAAAGAATGAAATCTTGCCATTTGCAACAACATGGAGCTAGAGAGCATTATGCTAAGCGAAATAAGTCAGTCACAGAGAGAAAAATACCATATGAGTTCACTCACATGTACAATTTAAGAAACAAAGCAAATGAGCATAGCAAAAAGAAGAGAGAGAGAGGCAAACCAAGAAACACACTCTTAACTATAAGAACAAACTGATGGTTACCAGAGGGGAGGTGGGTGGGGGGATGGGTGAAATGGACATGGGGATCAAGGAGTGCACTTGTGATGAGCACCAGGTGTTGTATGGAAGTGTTGAATCACTAAATTGTACATTTGAAACTAATATTACACTGTACATTAAATAACTAGAATTTAAATAAAAACTTAAAAATTTATATAGAACACATTTTAATATATATTTATTCAAATTTATTTTATTTTATTTTCTGACTTCAAGGTCTTTTTAAATCTAATTAAGGGAATTTTTTGCTAATCCTCCGGTATTAGAAAAAAATTTACCAGATGGTCTTAGGATGCTTTTATGATTTCTTTCCTTTCTTTAACATTTAAATCCTTGATCCATGCATTCCTGATTCATATTTTAGTGTAAAGTGTGGAATCAAGATTCAGCTTTTCTTCCTGGATGGATAACCTATTGTCCTAAAAAATTGTTGAATGATATATATTTTTCTCAACTGATTTGAAATGCCAACTTTAGGGGATTTTTAAAAGATATTATTCCCATTTTTGATGAGGATCAAGATACTGCTCTTAATTCTGCAACTGATTTAAAGACTTTAATCACCCCCAGAGCACTCTGAGACACCACAAGTTTACCTTTCCCTTCCATTTATTCCTCCATCTAACATATTTTATGAGCATGTAAAGGTAAACCATGATATCCACAATAATTATCCCAAGGCACACCTTGAGTTCCCTGGAACCCAGTTTCTTGGTTGTCCACTATTTAATAATAATTTCCAAGCATGTTCTTATAACACCAAAGAAAACTGACTTCGAGAATGCTTTAAAAATAAAGAAGCTGAACTCATAGAAACAGAGACTAGGAAGGTGGGTAACCAGGGTCTGGGATGGGAGGTGGGGAAGTGATGGAAAAATGCTGGTCAAAGGGTATGTGACTTCAGTCATAAGATGAATAAGCTCTGGGGATCTAATGTAAAGCATGGTGACTACAGTTGATAATACTGTATAGCATACTTGAAATTTGCTCAAAGAGTAGATCTTAAGCATTCTCACCACACACACACAAAATGGTAACTGTGAGGTGATGGATGTGTTAATTAATCTCATTATGGTGATCATTTCACAAAGTATGCATGTGTCACTCACCACATTGTATGCTTCAAATATATACAATTTTATTTGTCAATTGTACTTCAATAAAGCTGGGGGGGAAAGAATGCATTTCTTCCCCCCAAGAAAATTGACTGGATTTCAGTGGTTAAGAGCACAGTCTTTGGAATCTGAAAAGCCTGGGCTTGAATTCCAGTTCCACTAATTACTTACTGTGAGAGCCTGACAGTTGAATTTCTTTGAATCCTAGTCCTATTGTCTCACAATGGAGACCAAAAAATACCTACCTCATTGATTATTGCTATGTATAAATGAGATAATCCATATTACACAGCAAACCTGTCCCATGGTAAACACTATTAATAATGTGAGGTATCATTATTACTTTTAGATAGGGTCTCACAACATGCAATAACCATTAGTCCTTCCTCTTCAGGATCCCCTGCTAATGGTAATTCCCTGGCCTGTTGCCAGGGATAATGGAGTTCCTTGATGGAAGGAGCCTTGTGAATATATCTTCCATTGGACTCAGCATAGCGCTGAACTAGTAACAGGAACAATAATAAGAGTAATAATAACAACAATAGCAATAACAGCTCCTAACTAGAGGCTATCCTTGTCTCTGGGGTTCTTACCTCAGCGGGGAGCCCTTCAAATCGGGGATGCTTGCAGTGGGAGTCATGATCATCCCAGTGCTTGAAAGATTCTGCACACCTGTGAGGATGACTCTCATTCAGGCTCTCTTCTGTTTGACCCCGGACAATTCCACTGAGACAGACAAAGAAGGACAGCTGGAGGCAAAGATTATGCAAAGTCAGGGGCTGGGGCATGAGAATGAGGGTTCGAGGACCTTACCCAATGCCGTGAATCCCTAAACCAATGAAGTAGATGATAAAAATATGGTGTGTGTACCAGAAGACCTCAAAATAACTCCTCCGGATGAACTCCATAGCTGAAGTCACCATGAGAACCAGAGCTATTGTGATGATCACTCCGGTGAGACCAGCAATGCTGGTAAATGTCACATACTCCACTGTCTACGAAAGGAGAAATTTCAGCCTGACACAGTGGGTGCCAGACACACCATGCCCTTCCATACCCATGACCAGATCGCCGACGCTTTGCCATTGAGTCAACTCACCATGTTTGGGGACTGGATAGGATTTAGCCACGAACCTTCCCCTTTCTCTTGATGAGATAGGGTGGAGAGAATGGAGGCAAGGGATCCATCTGTGTCCTGTCGGCTTCTGCTGTAGTGTTCAAAGTTGAACAGGTGTGCAATGATGTGAATAGCTAAATGGAAAGACGGTGGGGCACGTATTGCATTGAGCACTGGGTGTTATACGAAAACAATGAATCATGGATCACTACATCAAAAACTAATCATGTAATGTATGGTGACTAACATAACATAATAAGATTAAATTAAAAAAAATAAAAATAAATAAAATATAGTTATATCAACAACAACAAAAAAAGAAAGACGACGGGGAATTGAAAGGTGTCTCAGAAACCTCACTGCAGGCATGCCCCACTAGCAAAGGAGAATCCTGTGGATAGTGTCTAGCAGAATGCTCAGTCCATGGAAGGTGCCTGATAAATCTTGATTGCAGAGAGAACCAAGATTTTTTGTATTCTCATTCTGTTCCCAAATGAATCGAATATAAGTTCCATGAAAATAGGCCTACAGGGGTGCCCGGGTGGCTCAGTCAGTTAAGGGTCTGCCTTCGGCTCAGGTCCTGGGATCAAGCCCCGCATTGGGCTCCTTGCTCAGCCTGCTCCCCCTGCTTGTGCTCTCTCACTCTTCTGTCAAATAAATAAATAAAATCTTTAAAAAAAAAAAAGAAAAAAGAAAATAGGCCTACAACAGTGCCTGGCAAATAGTGCCAGGTGTTCGATAAATACTTTTTGAATGTCTAAACGCAGAGGTCAATGAAACTATATTCTGAATGCTCATGAGCTTGCAGTTTTGTGGTTTGCCTTGGTTACCTGTGTGTAGGCAGATCATATATGCTACCAGCTTGTGGAAGGTGAGGTTGTGATCCAGTTGCTTTCTCAGGGTGCGCCTGCAGAACTACAAATGGAATGTGATCAAGGTCCGGTGTCTCCGGGCAGTTGATAAAATTCAGCAACCCATAACCAGCATGTCTTAAACAAAGCATACCAATACCCACCCCCCACACCAATACTTGCCTACCCCCTTGGCTACCAAAGGAGATCCCTGGCTTCCATTCCTAGGGGTTTGAAGATATTGGGCTGTCCCACTGAGGAGTTCAGGGTCTCTTGTCTTTAATGTGAAAGTTGACCTAGGAGTGGTTGGGACTCACTGAGCAGGTGCCCCTCAGGAAGGACAGCAGATTTCGACACACAGGAAGCAAGATCAGCATGCTGTTAAAATTCAGGCAGCGAGCAGAGGCTCGGGCCCAGGCCAATGCCGACTAGAGCAGAGGAGAGAAGAGACCATCAGCTGCTTCATCGCATCATCTAGGAGGTGAGCACAGCCCAGTCCACTTGTCTGAGACCTGGAAAAGGGCAGGGCGACATCTTCCTCACCCCTTTCTCAGTAGCCAGCACACTAGGTCCAGGCTCTCTGCAAAATGACAGAACACTTGCTGAACTTACCAGTGAATTGAGAAATTCTCATGACAAGTGGCTTGGAAATATTTGACTACACATCTAACAATACAAAAGAGAACAGGATTCAATAATTTCACATTAACAGATACATTCTATCGATGTAATACTTTGCAACGAGTATTTTTGCCTAATCCACTCAATTACTGGGGCACCTGGGTGGCTCAGTTGGTTAAGCGTCTGCCTTCGGCTCAGGTCATGATCTCAGGGTCCTGGGATCGAGCCCCTATGTCGGGCTCCCTGCTCAGCGGGGAGCCTGCTTCTCCCTCTGCCTCTGCCCCTCCCCCTGCTCATGCTCCCTCTCGCTCTCTCTCTCACAAACAAATAAATAAAATCTTTAAAAAATACACTCAATTATTATTTTATTGTTTGTCATTTGTAAAACAATCTTGAAGATTGTATGTTTTTATTTGCATTTTAAATAAAGCTTATATATTTAAAGTATAATTACAGACGGTGACTTTCTCTTTCCTGTATTTTCTAACATTGCAATTATAAGCAGATATAATTATAAGCAATATTACAAATATTGCATTGTAATAACCATGCAAACAAACAAAAAAATTTAACCATTTATATTTAAGACGCCTTTAATGATTGAATACAGCTTAGGCAAAACTAGTGAACCCCTCAGAGCAAACATTTTAAACTCAGGCAAAGATTTGAGAAAGGAGAGCTTCTGAGAACAGAATTTCAAACTGATATCCTTGGGTGGCCAGGCAGCATACACCAAGATCAGTCTGATCCAGCAGTAGAAGTTGCCAGAAAAGGAGACTGGTCAGCCTCACATGTGTGCCCATCAGCGACTCGCCGAAAGGAAGAATATGGTTTAGAGTTAATGATTTCTCCTTTTTTTTTTCTAACTCTCTCTTTTTTCTCTCTCTTTTTTTTTTCCTCCCTAAATTTTTCTAATAATCTTTTCAGCACAAAAACTCTTTTTCATGTGACACCTAAACCCAGGGCAATGTGACATCAAGCCAAGTCAAGATCCACCTAACATCCGTAATGGCTTCCCGCGTTCGGCAGCGCAGGGAACAGGAGCCGCCCTACTGTTTTCCATTGCTGGCTCTTCCATATGATCTGTGTTTTCTCCCTCCGCTGAGTCACACTCCGACTGTTTTTCAGAGAGACATCCTGTTCCATTTCTGAGTAAATTTTCTCTGCTCATCTCAAAGAGCCTGCCTTTCCACATTGGAAAGCAAATAAGCAATTGGAATTGCTTATTTGAGACACAGAGGTTTCTTAAAGCTAAAATTGGCAGGTGAGTGGAAAATACAGGACTACACTTTCATAGTTCCATATTCTGGAGGGGCTATCTGTATGGGATCAATTCTTTTTAGAGGGAATCTTTTCTCCCCCCATTGCAGCACACCGAAATATTCCAATTTACGTGCACTTTTTGATATCAACACCACCTGATGTTCAAATTCAACTGCTGCTATCATTAATGTCTCACTGACTATGGATTTAAACTGCTTATTCTGTTACTTATTCGCTCTGCTTCATAGTGAATCAAATAACTCTCTGTATTTTCTTAGAGGAAGCACAAATTCAAGAAATAACTACAGAATGATTAAATAAATTATGGCACATCAATGCCATGGATGGTTAGGTTCTTAAAAGGATGAGAGCTATACGCAGGGGAGTAGGAGTGGTAAACGTTTAAGAACCAGCTTTCAGGGGAAGAGGGGAGATTGGTTTCCAGCCTTTGCCAATTTACATGATGTCAATACCCCCGCCGTGGCAGATTTCAAGATACCAATTTGATGTCATTGAACACCACTGAATATAGGGCTGGGAAGAGATGCACATAAGTGGCTATTGCAAGCTGATATGAGCTAGTTCCAGCACATCACTAGTTACGTACTCACATGGAAAGCTATCTGAAATACATTAAGTGTAAGAAGCAATTTCCAGCCAATATCTACGATGTGATCCCTTTTTTGGTGAAAACAAAACAAAACTCAAAAAAAACCCCAAACAAAACAAAACAACGGCAAAAAAAACTCTCTGCTACTTTATGTGTTTATCCAAATTCATAGAATGGTGCATACACCAGAAAAAAAGAGCGAATTTTACTGTATACAGGAAATTAAAAAGTGAGTAAGAATGGTACCTACCTCAAAAACAAAACCTATATGTCTGATGCATTCGTGAGCTTAAGTCAGTGCATCTACACAAACACACACACAGACTATTAACAGTGGTTATCTCTGGGGAATGGATGGGAGGGCAATTTTCACATTTTTACTTATACACTTCTGTATCATTTGCTATCACGGAAAGTAGCAGTATTTATCATTAAGTGTTTTTAAAAAACGAAGTGAATGAAATGTCCACAGGATATCAGCATGATTCATTTTTCTGCTGCTGACATTTTGGTCATAAAGCAATTAAGCTCTTAATAACAAGTCACATTTATTGCATCATTCTCTTACTAAAAAGCTATTTTTAAAATAAATTAACACTTCCTTTGGAGTTTAGAGTTTCCAAAGAAGGATCAAGGACCAACATTTAAAATGGAAAACAGCAGGGTGAAATAAGCCATGAACAGAACATTCAAACTGGTTGTGATCTCAACATGGATCCTTTGATTATAGAGAGAAAAGAAGGATTTTTTTAAAAGGACAAGCTGTCTTTAAACATGTACATCGGATGGGTCTTTGTGGAAAGCCAATGATCTCATCAAGATGAAAGTGATTTAACCAAATCCCTTCCCTGCTACTGAAAAACTCACTAGAGTTAGCAGTTAGATTTGCTTTTCTAATCAGATAGTGGCCAGACTGATGAGCCTGTGAGAGAATCACTCTCACCTCCATGCTTCTAACTCTGGTCACCTCCACATTGATGTACCCTATCCGGCCCCCATCCTCCCTCTTCTGTTCTTTACCTACCGCTTCTACAGCCTTCTCCGTCCTGTTATTCTCACCCGACCCCTGCCTTTCTTCAGGCCTTGAGTTCTGCTGTGCCCCTCACCCCACAGACCCTGTAAGTATCCCTCTTGTTTGATGGAGAGGTGTTTTTCTGTGAGATCAGTCCACAGCGGTGGCTTTCAAGTTGTTTGTTTACTTGTTATAAACCAAACTCTTTCTGGAAATCATAAGCAGGAGTCCATAAGACTGATAAAGGCTGAGGGGCACCTGGGTGGCTCAGTCGGTTAAGTGTCTGCTTTCAGCTCAGGTCATGATCTCAGGGTCTTGGAATCGAGTCCCATGTCAGGCTCCCTGCTGAGCAGGGAGCCTGCTTCTCCCTCTGCTCCTCCGTCCCACTCGTGCGCACTCTCTCTCTCTCTCTCACAAAAATAAATAAATAAAATCTTAAAAAAAGACAGGTAAAGGCTGCTTTGGTTGAAGTAGGGGCAGGGGCAGGAGTGCTACCCAGTTAGCTTTCCCCTCACACCCTACAGGAGTACTTGAGTCATTTGAAAATGACTGCTTAATAGTTTTCTTTACTGTGTGTTTTTATCATTGGGTCTGGGGAGTGTGCCCTAGATAGGGCTGTCAGATTTAGTGAACAAAAATACCAGATGCCCAGATAAATTTGAACTTCAGATTTTAAAAAGTGAGTAATTTTTTTTAGCATACGTATGTCCCATGCCATATTCAAAATATACCCAAAAAATGATTTTTCTGGAATTCAAATTTAAGCGGGGTTGGGGGGTCTCTTGGGTGGCTCAGTCATTTAAGCATCTGTCTTCAGCTCAGGTCATGATCCTGGGGTCCCGGGATCAAGCCTCCCCACCCCCCTCGTGCTCCCTCCTCCCTGGGCTTCTCCCTCTCCCTCTGCTCCTCACCCAGCTCATGCTCTCTCTCACTCACTCTCTCTCTCAAATAAATAAACAAAATCTCTAAAAAAAATTCAACTGGGTATCCTGTATTTTTTTCTGGGAACCCTAACCCTAGAGGAAATCAGGGCATTGGGTCTCAAAGGAACCAAGGTCACAAACAACAACTACAACAACAACATCAACAACAAACAGAGATTCTCCATATCACAACTGTGATACTCACCCCCAGGATTTCTCTTGTGTAGTAGTACTTATCGGCTTTCTCATATGACAGGAAGGCATGCACAAAGAGGAAAACGTTCAGCCCCAACCAAGTAGCCTGGAGGAAATAAAAAACAAGTACCTCTGAAACAAATAATACAATATATGTTAAAAAAAAAAAAAAAGAAGAAGAAGAAGATAGCAGGAGGGGAAGAATGAAGGGGGGAAAATCGGAGGGGGAGATGAACCATGAGAGACTATGGGCTCTGAGAAACAAACTGAGGGTTTTGGGTGGGGGATGGGTTAGCCTGGTGATGGGTATTAAAGAGGGCACGTTCTGCATGGAGCACTGGGTGTTATACGCAAACAATGAATCATGGAACACTACATCAAAAACTAATGATGTAATGTATGGTGATTAACATAACAATAAAAAAATGAAAAAAAAACAAGCAAAGACTCAAGTAAAATTTGGGTATGGGAAGGAATAAGTAAGGGATAGGAAATAGCGTCACCATTTTGGCGATTTTGTGTTTACCTGTTTTCATTTTAAATGAGTACAATCCCTCTAGTATCTAACTTACTTTCAGAGAGAGTTAGCACTTCAAGACATGCATTCATTAGACCAGGGTCAACAAATCAAGGTCCATGGGCCAAATCTAGCTCACCGTTTATTTTGTACAGCCTACAAATTAAGAATGGTTTTTACTTTTTTGTTTGTTTTCACATGTTATTTTTTTAAGATTTTATTTATTTATTAGACAGAGAGAGAGCACAAGCAGGGGGAGCAGGGGGCAGAGGGAGAGGGAGAAGCAGGCTCCCCAACAAACAGGGAGACCAATGCGGGACTCGATCCCAGGACCCTGGGATCATGACCCAAGCCGAAGGCAGATGTCTAACCAACTGAGCCACCCAGGCACCCCTGTTTTCACACGTTTAAGTGGTTAGAAAAATTAAAAGAAGAATAATATTTCATGATGTGACAATTACATGAAATTCTAATCTCAGTGTCCATAAATAAAGTGGTATTGGAACTTAGCCATGCCTACTTATTCTTATCTTGTTTATGGCTGCTTCCATAATTCGATGGAAGCAGTGAGTAGCTGTGACAGAGACCATAGGGTCTGCAAAGCCTAAAATATGTACTACCTAGCCCTTTACAGAAAACATTTGCCAACTTCTGGACTGGTAGCATTCGAACTATTGCAACCAAAAGATGGCAATAAGTGAATAAATGGATTTCTAAAGAAACAAAGAATAAATTTAACATCTATAACAATACCCATTTGAAAAGGACTAAACCATTCCAGATGGGCCTGCCTCTTTAATTACTCCCTGACACACATTTTCCTGTTTTTAGATTGTGAGTCTCTTTTCAAATTAACCTGTCATTGTCCTCGACTCATTTGAGCTCTTAAGACTGCTTTTGTCTATCCCAGGCTCTGTCTCTGTGGGCAAAGGGGGAACTTGGAACCCACTGTCGCATTGCCTTGGAGACCAACCAGTGCAGCTCTAGCCCAAGCTTTGAGGTGCTCGTTTGTAACGGAGCAGGACTCTAGGGCACTGGGATGCCCTTAATATATATTGTTGGCCCCAGGATGGATCAGAACCATCTCAGCCCCACAAGTAGAGAGCCTTTAGCTTAGGACATGGCCCATTCAGATTCCCTAGATATGGACCACTCACATACCTCCAGCAGCATAGCATAGTTATTTCAAGTGATATTGGAGTCCAACTCCTTGGGTTCAACTTCTAGCCTCACCACTTTCTAACTCTGTAATCTTAGACAACATGTGATTTAACTTCTCTAAGCCTTGGAGTCTTCTATAAAGTGAAGAGAATAATGCTATCTACCCTCACAGCCATACTGTGAGGCTTACATGAAATAACACATGCGGAGTGATTAATACAATGGTTGGTACATTATAGGTACATAGTAGGAGCAATTTGGGTTATTACCAGGCTTCCCTAGTCCATTTCTTCCTGCATCCTTTGCTCAGACACCATTTCTGGACTTGAGTGTCTTTCAGAGATTCTTTGATCCTAACAGAAAAAGAGAGGTGAGAACCACAGATACCTCAAGAGTTCAGAAGACAGAGAAGTTTCTTTAGACAGAGCAGAACTATTTTAGGATCCAAGAGTTCTTTGTCTCTGCGTCAGACCATCACCAACTGTGGGCCAGGTGATTAGAGTGACATCTGGGAGTAAGGAATTCCATTTCCCACCCTCACTATCATTTCCTACATTATGGGTGGAAAGTGAAGTAGAAGACCTGGCAAGAGGAGGAGTAAGAATGTTTTCTGAATAATTTATTTTTGTGCTTTTTAAAAAAATAGTGCCTGGTGATGCAGTCGGTTAAGGGCCGACTCTTGGTTTTGGCTCAGGTCGCGATCTCGGAGTCATGAGATCGAGCCATGAGACCAGCTTCCTGCTCAGCTTGGAGTCTGCTAGAGTTTCTCTCTCTCTCTCTCCCTCTCCCTCTGTCCTGCCTCCCTGCATGCTCTCTCGCACAAATAAATAAATGAGTCCTTTTAAAAAAAAAAAACAGTGCGGGGCGCGTGGGTGGCTCAGTTGGTTGAGCCTCTGCCTTCGGCTCAGGTCATGATCCCAGAGTCCTGGGATCGAGCCCCGGGTCGGGCTTTTTGCTCTGCGGGGAGTCCGCTTCTCCCTCTCCCTCTGTCCCTCCACTTCCCCCTGCTCATGCTCTCTCTCTCTCTTTCTCTCTCTCTCTCAAATAAATAAAATCTTAAAAAAAAAAAACAGTGCATAGGAGTATATGTCAGAGATAGCAAGAAGTCTGAGCCTGCCAGCAGGATTGGTAGGGGGTGGAAATTCAAAGCTACATAGTTAAATGTGAGTCACCATAATGGGTGATGAACTGTCTGAGCAAAAACTAAGAGAGGGACACAAAATGCAGAGGATTTTAGAACTAGAAGCAGGCTTATATTTGTATCTAATCTAGTTATTTAATTTATCTCACACACACACACGCAGGTGACCTGAAGTCCAGAGAAAATAAATAATCTGATCAAGATCCCTCAATTAACAGCAGAAGTGAAACTCATTCCCAGGTTCCCTGTCTCCTAAACTAGTGCAAAAGAAATTAAATATACAGCATTGAGCGTCGAAAATATAAAGCATAGGGTAACCTGCCAAAATAAGCACTTGGCCTTTTGTTAAATGCAAAACAAACAACCCTCCAGGGAAGTATGATTGCTCCTCACGCCTTTTTCCCTCGAGCACCTGGGTCGTCCTAGGGGACTGAAAGGAAAAAATGGAAGAAAAGAGATGACCCCAGAAGGGGTGATGACATGAAGATCTAGGAATGTGAGAAAGGACAAAGGGAGTTCCAAGCTCTGGGGTGGCCCAGAAATGGAAGAAAGAGTGGGGATGGGTGTGTGTGTGTGTGTGCGAGGAGAAGGGGGTTGTGCATACATGGTGTGCACAGTAAACAATTTCTGGCCTGAACACTGGGAAGTTGGGTTTGAGTGATGGCTCTGCATCCATTCACTGTGTGACAAATGGGTCTTATTTTCCCTTGTAAAAAATAAAGGCGCTGGTTTGTAGCTGCACTAGGCAATGCCATTAGCCACAACCCACCTGAGATCACTGGGAATGTGGCTAGTCCTAATTTAGATATGCTGTAAGTGCAAAATACATATCAGGTTTCAAAAACTTAGTAAAAATAAAAGACATTAAATGATCTCATTATTATTTTCTTTTGTCTTTTTTTAAATATTTTTTTGACTGGAAAATTTATTGGAAACTCTATGTCAAGCATAATTTATTGTATATTGGCTAATTGAACATAAAAAAAGACTAAAATTACTTAAAACAAATTAAAAACATCTATAAAAGGTCAGGACATTCAGTATTTTAAGATAAAACTAATTAGGAAAATTGGGACACCTGGGTGACTCAGTCGGTTAAGCGTCTGCCTTCGGCTCAGGTCATGATCCCAGGGTCCTGGGATCGAGTCCCAAGTCGGGCTCCCTGCTCATTGGGGTAGCCTGCTTCTCCCACTCCCTTTGCTGCTCCCCCTGCTTGTGCTCTCTCTCTCTCTGTCAAATAAATAAATAAAATCTTTAAAAAAAACGAATTAGGAAAGCTGTAGTATCATGGTTAAGAAAATAATAATTATGGGAAGCTATACATTTTTAAATTATAGAAAACATTAAAAATTAAATATCTAACAAAATATATCTTGCCGTTGCTCTGGGGAAGGAGATGGGGACAAATATTTTGTATTTTATTTACATATATTTATTAAAAGATTTCCCATATGACATTGCAAATTAGTCCCATTTCCCTTGTATTTTGCTATAATACATGAATTCACACAAAGGAGTTGGAACACATAAAATTATATGGTATTAATATGGTAGAAAAGTAAACCACATCACACCCAAATACACAGTGAATTACAGCAAAGTGCATAAGCCAAACATGTAAGGCATATTAGTTTTAGAAAAAGAGCACTGCCCACCCTCATCTTGTTAATATTTTCAATATTGATTACATGTTGAAAGGATAACATTTTTTAAAGATTTTTTATTTATTTGTTTGTCAGAGAGAGAGAGAGCGAGCGCACAAGCAGGGGGAGCAGCAGGCAGAGGGAGAGGGAGAAGCAGGCTCCCCACTGAGCAAGGAGCCCGTGCGGGGCTTGATCCCAGGACCCCGGGATCATGACCTGAGCCGTAGGCAGACGCTTAACAGACTGAGCCACCCAGGTGCCCCAAAAGGATAACATTACTGATATATTGGGTTAGACTAAATAAATTACTAGACATTAATATCACCTATTTCTTCTTACCTTTTTCAATGTAAGTACTAGAAAAATTTTTAATTACATATGTAGCTCACATTACATTTCTAAAATGGACAGCACTGGGCCATGATCTCCAGGAGTATTTCTATCTCAGACATGCGATGATTTTATGAAATCTTGCCGTTGGTGGTACAGAAAGGATGAAGAGAAATGAAGGCTGCGTGGCAGTAGTTAGAAGTGAGATGGAAGAGAAAAAAGATGGAAAAGGAAACATTGAAATTCCAAATACTTGTGGTTTATATCATTTGTCTCTTTACCAACCAATTTCTGGAGATGGATTTTTTTCCCCTTTTCTAAAATGGTGAAATACATCATACACAGAAGATTTTATAAAACACGTGTAATCTTAGAGTTGGGCTTTTTAACTGATAACTGGCCTCAATGGGCCCAATCTTGGCATGGAATAGTTCCATTTCAAATAACTTTAGAAATATTAACAAACAGGGTGTCTGGGTGGCTCAGTCGGTTAAGCATCTGCCTTCAGCACAGGTCATGACCCCGGAGCCCCAGGATTGAGCCCCGCATCCGGCTCCCCGCTCAGCAGAGAGTTTCCTTCTCCCTCTACCCTGCACCCCACTGGTGCTCTCTCTCTCTGTCAAATAAATAAAGTCTTTTAAAAAAGAAATATTAACAAACATAATCTCTCCTTACTCTGTTAGGAGTAATTAATAGATAGTGAAACATTACTTACCAAAAACAAAACTGAGAACCAGTGGTTAACCACCCAGTTGCCCATTGCCAAAAGGTGGTTTGGAGTCTGTCTAGGCAGCAGGGAAGATTCAGCAACCTGGATTCTGGAGAGGTTCTTCAGGGTTGGGACCTCTGTCTAGCTCAGAGTATGTGAGTCTTTAAGATATAAAAGATGCACAATTACCCAGAAAGCTTCAAGGAATGAAGTAAGTGCATTCAGCCTTCCTCCTCTGGTCGGAACTATGTTATCAGCTTGAGGAGACCAGCCCTACCTATGACAACCACAGGGGTTTTCCCTGGTGGGGTTTTATCCCTTCAGGAAATAGCAATCTTCTTGAGTGAGAATATTCTCTCATCATCTTATCAACATGACCTAATGTGAGGCATTGCTTGCCTTGATAAGACATTTGCTACGGTTGCTCACTAAAGGCTAGGGCTATAAACAGATGACCTCAGGAGAAGCAGGGCAGGAAGCAAGCACATTAAGCTTGCAGGTGGGCTTTCGGAAGAGCTGCCGCAGCTGCCCACTGCGACTTGGACCTCAGCCTGGCTAGCTCAGAAATGTCGCTCTATATGTTCTCCTGGAGGATGATCTGGCTCTGGGGAGAGCTTGACTGGCTGGGAGGACAAGGGGAAAAAATGGCTAAATAAATAAAAGAAAATTTAGGAGATATAAAAGTACACCTCAATTCAAAAAAACAGAGACAGGGCGGCACCTGGGTGGCTCAGTCAGTTAAGCGTCCAACTCTTGATTTAGGCTCAGGTCGTGATCTCGGGGTCCTGGGATTGAGCCTGCCTTAGGCTCCACACTCAGTGGGGAGTCTGCTTGAGGATTCTCTCTCCCTCTGCCCCTCCCCCTGTGAGTGTGAGCCCATGAGCATTCTCTCTCTCTCTCTCTCTCAAAATAAATAATCTTAAAAAAAAACAGAGACAGAATACTCAAAATGAGAGAGGTGATGGTTTTCTAGTATGGATTAACTGGAGTTATGTGTTCAGTTCTGGGCACTGATTTTTTTTTTCCTTTTCTAAAATGGTGAAATATATCAAACACAAAAGCATGCATAAAACATATATATGTATGTAAAAGAATAATTTTAAGGAATGATTATTTATGTACTCACTACCCAGGTTAAAAAAAATAGAATATTTATTTCCAGCATCTTAAAACCCTCTGTATGTCCCTCCCTGATTACAACTCCCTTATTCTTCTCTCCCTTCCCCATCAGATGTAACCACTACCTTAAAATTTGGGTAATTATTGCCTTGTTTTTCTTCATTGGTTTACTAACTGTATGCATCCCTAAACAATATACTGTATTGTTTCATTTTTCCTGTTTTTGAACTTTTTAATAAATGGAACCTAGTTATTTGTATGTATATACGCTCCTGGGATTTGCTTCTTTCACTCAATATTGTGTTGGATGATGACAGAATAATGTTGATAAAATGATGTATATATGCTACAGTTACTCTAGAGTATATACCCTGGAGTGAAACTCCTGGGTCCTGGGATTTGCACATGTTCAACCTTACTACATAATGCCAAACCTTTTTCCAAAGTGCTCACATAAATGTATAATCCAATGAGCCACGGATAAACATTCCACTTCCTCCACGTGCTTACCAACACTTGGTATTTTTTATTAGACTTTTTTATGATTCCAGTGAGTATAAAATACTTTGTTGTGATTTTAATTTTCATTTCCCTGATTACTAATGAGGTTGAGCATCTTTTTCTTAATAAAGATTTTATTTATTTATTTATTTATTTATTTATTTGACAGAGAGCGAGAGAGAGGGAACACAAGCAGGGGGAGCTGCAGGTAGAGGGAGAAGCAGGCTCCCCACTGAGCAAGGAACCCGATGCGGGGCTCAATTCCAGGACCCTGGGATCATGACCTAAGCCGAAGGCAGATGCTTAGCCCACTGAGCCACCCAGGCACCAGAGGTTGAGCATCTTTTAACTCAACCATTGACCCTTTGAATTTTCTCTTTTGAGAAGTGACTTTTAGTTTTTGACCTATATTTCTATTGTTTTATTTTTCTATGTTTATAGAGTTGAGTTCTCTTTAGAATCTGATATTAATCCTTGATTGGTTACATTTATGGCTGTGTTATCATCCTCTCAACAGTGTTTCCTGATAAACAAAGTTCTTAATTTTCATGTATTCTGATTTATGAGTTTTTTCTTTTGTAATTTATACATTTTTTGTGTCTTCTTTTAGAAATCCTTTAATACCCAGAGATCAAGATATTCTTTTACATTTTCTTCTAAGTTTTATATTTTTGCCTCTCACATTTGACTCTCACATTGACTCTTATCTGGAGTTGATGTTTTTAAGTATGGTGTGAGGTAGGGGCCCAATTTACTATTTTTCCATATGGAAAACTAATTGTGCCAGCACCATTTTTGAAAAGTACACTTTCTTTGCTGATCTAAAGTGTCAGTTCTATATACAGGTGGGTTTATTCTTGAACTCTATTCAGCTCACCCCATGCCACAGTCTGAATTCCTATGGTTTTGTTTTTTTTTTTTAAAGATTTTATTTATTTGACAGAAAGAGACAGCGAGAGAGGGAACACAAGCAGGGGGAGTGGGAGAGGGAGAAGCAGGCTTCCCGCTGAGCAGGGAGCCCAATGGGGGCTCATTCCCAGGACCCTGGGATCATGACCTGAGCCGAAGGCAGACACTTAACGACTGAGCCACCCAGGCGCCCCAATTCCTATGGTTTTATAATAAATCTTGACATATGACAGGGCAAGTTTCCCCACCTTGTTCTTTAAGAATCTTTTGGCTATTCTTGACCTTTTGAACTTTTATGTAAGTTTTGGATTCAACTTCCCCTTGCACCTCCTTTGTTACATTTGTTGCTCAGTACTTTATATTTTTTATAGGATTGTAAATTATACCTTTTTAATTTTTAATTGTGGCTATTACATAAAAGGGCAACTTATTTTTACATATTGATTTTTATATCCAGCAAGGTTGCTAAACTTATTTATTAATTCTAATAATAATTTTGTATTTAATGTTTTGGATTTTTATAAACTAAGTCATACTTTTGGTATTACAGTTATTACAGTTATTACAGTTTTATGTCTACCTTCCTGATTCTTATATCTTTTAGTTCTTTTTTCTTTCTTTCTTTCTTTTTTTTTTTTTCGCTTGCTGCGCTCACTAGAACTTCCGATACAATGTTGAGCAAAGACAATAATAGTGATCTCCTTATCTAATTCCCGGTCTCAAAGGGGATTCTTTCAACATTTCACCCTATTTTTAAGATTTTATTTATTTGAGAGAGAGAGTAAGCAAGAGCACAACCAGTGGGGAGAGGCAGAGCAGACTCCCGCTGAGCAGGGACCCTGATGTGGGACTCAGTCCCAGGACCCTGGGATTATGACCTGTGCCAAAGGTAGATGCTTAACCAACTGAGCCACCCAGGCACCCCAACATTACAAAAGTGAATATTTAAAATAAGAAGAGAAATCATAGCACATTTTTAACAGCTTTATTGAGGTATACTTTACATACCATAAAATTTCCTCATTGTAAGGGTATAATTCAATGCATAGCACATTTTGTATTTTAAAAAGCTGATAAATCTCTTCAATATCACAAAGCTCATAAATATAACACTTTCATTAGCTTTCTAACATACCTGCAACTTAGTGTCACAATGCTCCGTGAAATTAGCACAGTGGGTGGTAAGGGTATTCCTGGAAGCCATTCCTGCACTATGACAGCTAGCAATCAGTTAACTATATATGAAAGTATCAGTGAACCACATGATATATATTCTCCTAAACTCAAACTAAATATACCACCAACACAACTTCCCCTTAGCTCTATCCAGGAATGCTCATGGCCATTCCAGTGTGGCTTGACATGAGGGGAAGTATGACAGAGGGGAAGGAGGAGAAGAAAGAGGCCATCATCTCAACCATGTGTGATAAAAATATCTTACTTTTGCAAATTTTACAAGAACACTCGACCATGCCCATGACCACACCTTAAAAGAGAAACGAAAGCCTGTCCTTGGGAGGGTAACCAGGATGATGTAATGATTTGAAACCATCTTATATTAGGAGGTGTTAAAGGATTTAGGGAATTTGGCCATGGAAAAGAGGTTTGTCCAGAACATGAGCTTATCTATGTTTGGGTGTTGGGTTGTTTTTTGTTTTTTGGTTTTTGTTTTTGAGGTTTAGTTTGTTTTGTATATGGTCCCAAGAGGTCAACCTAAGACTGAGGACTCTAAAGTAGTAACGCATTTTTGTTCAATATAAAGCAGAATTTTCTAACACAGGTGTTCAGAGAACTGAAGAGGTAATGAGTTTCCTGTTATTTGAGATGCTTAAGGAAAAATGAATGACTCCTCCCCAGCTACGTTATAGGGGAAATTTCAGCACCAGATGGATGGTTAATTAAATGTCTTTGAAGTATCCTCAATGTTGAGATCCTGTGATTCATAAGAGCATGATTCATAATCTAGATGACAATTTATGTATTATCTAAACTATTATACATGCCACACTGAATGGAGCCTTGTGTCTGTGTGAGGGGCCCCTATTCCCAATATCAGAGTACTAAGAAGTCAGTTAATAAATTGGTGGGCATAGAATCTGGGCAAAGAGAGTCTGATGATCTTAATGGAATATTATTATTAAACTACAGCAGCAGGATCAGTTGGGCCCTTTCAAAATAGGGCACTATTAATCCAAATAAGTTATCCATGCCCCAAATCTGAGGCTCCTTTTTCTTGGGCAATCCTGGACACAATAAAAAATTCTTACTGTCAACTTCCCTTTTTTTTTATAAATTCTCCAAGAATTGCTTTCCTTCTTTTGGCTGCAGACCTTATAATACCTCCCCTCCCTCTGTTTTGCCAGACTATCTCAATGTTTGCATTTCCCAGGTTTATAGATTGACAAGCTTGAGGTTGGCTGCTTCCTGGAGACCTCTATGGAGTACTTAAATGTCATCAGTAACTTATCCACAGTTAAACCATAGGCTGTAGTCTTTTGGAAAAATTTCCTGTAGACAGTTGATCCCACCCATCATAGGTAGATTTTTGTAAATTGCAAACACAGAGCCCCTCCCTGACTTGCGTGCTCTGTCTTCTTCCTGATCACTTGCCTCTGTCATTGTTTGTCCCAAACGTACTTTTACAATTGTAACTTTTATACACCTTTTCCAGGAATGAATATGTAACAGTAACGGTCAGTACTGAATTACTTAACCATTGAAACGTGTGCTTAGGACACCCAGAAAAATGCTTTTAAGAATTCTTTTAAGACTTTGATTGTTGAGGGGGTGCCTGGCTGGCTCAGTTGGTAGAGCACATGCTCTTGATCTCAGGGCAGTGAGTTCAAGCCCCATGTTGAGTGTAGAGAGGACTTAAAAAAATAAAAATCTTAAAAAAAAGAATTTGTTGGTTTTTAAAAAGAAAAATTTAAGCAGTCATGATGAAAAAAATGGTATTTGTATTTATTTTACCATTTATGACTATAATTATTATTAATTGTTTTTAATTTGAATCCATAGAGGATGGTTTGGGAAAGACAGCCTTCTCTTTTTTAGAACTTAGAGTTTCTAAAGGTATTAATCTGGCCTTGATCACAGTGTCTAAAAATAAAACATTCCATAATGATAATGTGGTATTATTTGAAATAAATATTTTATTATTTATTATTCTTTTAAATTCTTTTTCCTATGTCGGATCACAACCAGACCTCACAAAGTGGCCTCTATTAAAGACAACATGGAGTGATGAAGCTGGATTTAACTCCCAGCTCCTACTCACTACCAGTGTTGCCTTGGAAAAGTGTCACTTTTTTTTGGCCTCAGTTTCTTTATCTGTAACTTAGTGTGTTGGTTCCTCGTGGTGAAAATGTCCAAGTAGTAGTCTATATTAACAGGCAGAAGGTGAGGTGGTGTTAGAGAAGAGGCAGTGATGATCCAGTGGGGTATAGTGGTTGGAAACAGATTTCAGAGCCAGTCTACTGGGATTTGAAGTCTGCTTCATTTTACTTATCCATAAAATGGGTTGTAAGAATTAAAACGAGTTAAAATATGTAAAGCAATTATAACAATGCACTCTATAGTTGCTTGCTGCTATGATGATGAGGATCCCTAAGAAAATATAAGCAGAGGGCCTGAACCCAACGGTACTTTGTGTTCAGGCAAAGCAAAAATTATTAATCAGAGGCCAACATTATATAAACTTTGTAAGATTATGGAACATTTGCCACTGCTTTGTACCTATTAGCTTTATCCCCTGTTTGTCCAGAGTGGTTAGCAGATAAAACTTAAAATTCAATGAGCCTGTATGCTTGGCTTCAATGGCAGCAAGGAAGTGGGGGAGGTAGAGAGACAGTCTCCTTCTGCATTTAGGCTTAGAGAGACAGCTGCCAAAAGGAGAGAAAACAGGGGTGTCCCGGTGGCTACAAGGAAGAAGGAACATGGGAAGCAGACCTAGACCTGGAAAGGGGCCTGGGGACTTAATGATGGCAAGGTTCATGTGGTTCCCTGTCCCCGCTGTGTCCTTCACGGGGCTGTGGTGAGCATCAAATGAGCTTATGACAGTGCTTTTTAAGCGGATAAGTGTTACAGAGACATCATATTAAATAGTGAGTACTTTCATTTTACAACTATTACATTGGAAAGCTGCACTCAAAACTGTGTTAAAAGAGAAACTGAGGTATATTAAAAATATTGACAGGGGCGCCTGGAGGGCTCAGTCCTTAAGCGTCTGCCTTCGGCTCAGGTCATGATCCCAGAGTCCTGGGATCGAGCCCCGCATCGGGCTCCCTGCTCAGCAGGAAGCCTGCTTCTCCCTCTCCCACTCCCCCTGCTTGTGGTCCTTCTCTCGCTGTGTCTCTCTCTGTCAAATAAATAAATAAAATCTTTTTTAAAAAAATATGGACAGTTTCTGTGAACAAAGATCAATTCTTACCAGGGAGCACTGAACCGGAAGTGGTTAGGAGCCGTCCGCCGGCAGGAGCTAGGGCGGTAACTCCCATAGAGAAGGCACAGAGGCAAAGAAAGGAAATTATTTGATTGACTGTAGCTCAGAGCCTAGTTGGCTGTTTGTGATTGGTTGTCTTTAGTTTCCTATTTCTTAACCTTGAGGCACTTACAGGCAGAGGTTTTAGTTTGTTTATATAGGCCACCAAAGCATTAGAGCTACCTCAGTCTCATGGCCTCCTTGTTTAATTAAACAGTATGTAAGACCTGTTCAACTCCTTGAACTCAGTTCAGTGTTTCAATATTGTTGGAACAATAGTCAAACTCCCTTTAAGACCGACTGAGCAAGTTCTGTTTCTTCCAGGAAGCCTTCTCTGAACACATCAACAATCACACCACACCCTCTTCTAATTTTCACAGGGGTTACTCTTATCTTCTTACAGCTCCTGCAGCCTGTGAAACCTTCTATTGTTATTTACCTTTCTCTGAATAAGTCCTGTCTCATCCACATGGCCCCCTATGGTGGAGCAAAAAGCTTTCTATTCATAGGTGCTCAAAAAATACTTGTGAAGTGATGGCATGATATGCAGTATAATGGCTCCCCCCAAAATGCCCACATCCTGATCCCTGGAACCTGTGAATGTCACCTTATATAGCAAAGGAGAATTAAGGTTGCAGGTGGAATTAGGGATGCTAATCAGCTGACCTCAAAACAGGGAGGTTATTCTGGATTATGCAATGAGCCTGACGTAATCACAAAGACCCTTAAAAGTGGAAGGAGGCAGAATACGTCAGAGTGATATAATGTGAGAACATGATCCTCCATTGCTGGCTTTGACAATGGAGGAAAGGGGCCAAGAGCCAAGGAATGTAAGCAGCCTCTAGAAGCTGGGAAAGGCAAGGACATGGGTTCTCCCCTAGAACCTACAGAAAGGAATGCAGCCCTGACAATACCTTGATTTTAGCTTAGTGAGACCCACTGCAGATTTCTAACATCCAAAAGGGTGAGCCAGCAGTTTGCAGGACTTTGTTACTGCAGCTACAGGAAGGTAATACAGATGGCAAGAAATGACTTTTCTGTGACTGTATTCAGTGGCTCTGAACTTCCTACTCAGCCTAACAAGATAAAGCCTCAAGTTTTCAGAGCTCAGGTTTGAGAGTCTACAGTTCCTACTATTAACATGTGCTGTGGGGGAAATGAGTTAGAACTATTTTGGTTGCAAGCAAAGCAGGATATAAATGATTGGTCTTTTTAATAAAGAAAGGTAACTGCTTTATAAAAAAAAAAAAAGTTTTCCTTTGTTGTATTAGAAACATTTAGCTCTGAGGCACCTGGGTGGCTCAGCCAGTTAAGCGTCTGCCTTCAGCTCAGGTCATGATCCCAAGGTCCTGGGATCGAGTCCCACATCGGGCTCCTTGCTCATCAGGGAGCCTGCTTCTCCCTCCGTCTGCCACTCCCCCTGCTTGGGCTCTCTCTCTCTCTGATTAAAAAAAAGAAAGAAAGAAAGATTTAGCTCATTCTCGGGGTAAGGGAACCTTCCCAAAACAGGATGCAAATATTTGCCCTCCCTTCCAGAGAGCACGAGATGAGATTACCTAAATTTTGAAAACTGAGCTTTTCCTGCTGTCAGGAAAAGGATTTTTGATTGTTAAAAGTTGGGACTCTGGTTTCAGGCTCTTCACCATGGATTATATCAGAAAGGAAACCTTGATTTTCTTGGTAAAGAAAATAGAACTGGGAAGGTGCCTGGGTGGCTCAGACGGTTAAGCGTCTGCCTTCGGCTCAGGTCATGATCCCAGGGTCCTGGGATTGAGCCCCACATGCTTCTCCCTCTCCTTCTGCCTGCTGCTCCCCCTGCTTGTACTCTCTCTCTAATAAAAAATAAACAAATCTTTAAAAAAAAAAAAAAGAAAATAGAACTGGGGGTGCCTGGTGGCTCAGTCGGTTGGGCATCTGCCTTCAGCTCAGGTCAGGATCCCAGGCCCTGGGATCAAGCCCCGCATTAGGCTCCCTGCTCAGCAGGGAGCCTGCTTTTCCCTCTCCTCTCTGCTCTTGCTATCTCTGTCACTATCTCTGTCATTATCTCTCAAATAAATAAGTAAAATCTTTAAAAAAAAGAAAAGATAATAGAACTGGGTTTGGGATAGAGAGGAGGCATCTTGAAACCCAGGGTGGATTTGCAGGGGTGTGGGGAGACAAGGAAAAGAATTGCTGGATATGTTAGGGAAAAGTGGCCCAGATGCTCTGGGGCTCAATCCTAGAAAGCTCTCCCCCCACCTATAGCTAATCAAGGGCGCTAAGAGCCACACCAAAAGGCAAAACCTGCACCTAGAACCGGTGCCCATTGGTCTTCCGGTCTGCACAGGGGCAGGAACATGATTCCATTCTGCCCAGTGCTTTACCAGCCGACCATCCTGTGGGAGGCAGCAATGCCTGGACCTCAGGAAGATTTTTTTTTAATTGTGGTAAAATACACATAACCTAAAATTTGCCATTTTAACCATTTTAAAATGTACAGCTTAGTGGCAGGTAGTACATTCCCAATATTGTACAACCATTACCAGTCTCTACCCTCATTTCACAATGTATACGAGCATCAAATCATCATGTGCACACCAGAAAGGAATCTGTTATATGTCAATTATACCTCCGTTGAGAAAAAAGGAAAAACAATATTTCTCCCTGTCACCAACCACCTATTCCAGGCAGATTATCTCCCCACAATACCCACAAACACCACTTGTTGGAGCTCCTCCTCCAAGAATCTCTTATGCTCCTACAAATCTTGCTGGATATGCCAAGGAGGCAAGGTCCCGACCTGCTCTTTGCCCAAGCCATTTCTCCGAGTCAGATTTACAGGGAGCAGCCTTGCGGGATGAGGTAATACCTCTCCACAGACAAAGAGCGGGCTTTCTTCCGCTTGCTGCAAATCAGCGAATCCCCCAAGCTGAGTGTTCCTTGGCCGCAGAGCAAACCCATTCCAAGCATAGCATCTGCCTGGCCCTACCCTACCCTGTTTACACCTCCCCTGTGCGACTTGAGAGGCATGGGGCACCCACACAAACCAACATGAAGCTCGTGCTACTTGCTGTGCCATGGGTAATAAAGTCCAGTGTCTCTGAGCCACGAGTCTCGGGTCTTTGCCAGCATCCATGACACATGCCATCTCACTTATTAGCCTGTAAATAAGGTAAAATCCTGGACTCTTCAGTTCTTTTTTTTTTTTTTTTTAAGATTTATTTATTTATTTATTTGAGAGAGCGAGCGGGCGAGCGAGCATGAGTGGGGGTCAGTGGCAGAGGGAGAGGGAGAGACAGACTCCCCACTGAGCAGGGAGCCCGATGCGGGGCTCCATCCCAGGACCCTGAGATGTTGACGTGAGCCGAAGGCAGATGCTTCACCGACTGAGCCACCCAGGCGCCCCATGGACTATTCTGTTCTCAACACCTATAAGCCTTAGATATTTATTAGGGTAGTGAGGATGATCATACACATCTGTTCTGGGAGGGAATGTGAACAGAGCAAACTTAAACCCTAGGGCTGGGACACAGCATTTGGTATTTTAAAATGTAATGTCTCTCTATAAAGTATTATTTAACCATAGAAGTCTTGCATATTTTTCTGTGTATTCTTAAAAATTTATATTTATTGGGGCGCCTGGGTGGCTCAGTCAGTTAAGCGTCTGCCTTTGGCCCAGGTCATGATCCCAGGGTCCTGGGATCGAGCCCCACATCGGGCTCCTTGCTCAGTGGGGAGCCTGCTTCTCCCTCCCCCTCTGCCTGCCACTCCCCCTGCTTGTGCTCTCTCTATCAAATAAATAAATAAAATCTTTTAAAAAAATTTATATTTATTATTGCCTGACAATTTGAATGATGTTTTAGATTTCACTTTTATCTGTTTGTCACCTATATAGGATTCAACTGATATATTTATTTTGTATCCAAGAACCTAGCTCAATTTTTTAAAATTCTAATATCTAATCTGGACATACTTTGGATGTTACAATGTGAAAGTTAATGAAGTTTGTGGCCACCTTATAAAAAATTATTATTGGGATGCCTGGGTAGCTCAGTTGCTCAAGCCTCCGACTCTTGATTTCAGCTCAGGTCATGATCTCAGGGTCGTGAGATCAAGCCCTGCGTTGGGCTCCACACTCAGCAGGGAGTCTGTTTGAGATTCTCTCTCTCTCTTGCTCTCGCTCTCACTCTGCCTCTTCCCCCCACCTGCATGCACTCGTGTGCTCTCTTGTGCTCTCTCTCCAAAATAAATAAATAAAAACTTTTTTTAATTTTTTTTAAGATTTTATTTATTTATTAGAGAGAGAGAGAGAAAGCACGAGCACGGGCAGGGGGAGAAGCAGGCTGCCCACTGAGCAGGGAGCCCAATGCAGGGCTTGATCCCAGGACCCTGGGATCATGACCTCAGCCAAAGGCAGACACTTAACCGACTGAGCCATCCAGGCACCCCTAAATAAAAATCTTCTAAAAATCATTATTACTTAATGCAGGTTAGACAATATTTTTCAAACTATAAGGTCTATAGAGAGAAATATAAGGAAAGAAGTCCTAAGTGATGAAAAGATTGCTATCAACCAAACTATGCTATCCAATTTTGGTGACTCTCATTCATCATAGAAAAATTGAATTTTATATTTGATATTTATTGAATACTTGTCATAAACAAGGTATAAGGAAGTCAGAGATGAATGAGACATAGTCTTTTCCTTCAAGGAGGTCACAGTGTAGCAGGAGGGATGGAAGGAGTGGCTTTAATGTTATATTTATGTGGAGCCACTGACTTCATAATCTACTATTCATTTATCCCTCTAGGCTCCAGTGTTTTTTCCTTCATTATTGCTTATTTTCTCACCCTTGTGGTTCAAAGAACAAAAACCAACTAAATGTACTTCAAGAATAAAGAGGGCTAGTTTCAGGTGCATTTTCTCTGTTATTTCTATGGATTACTTTCCCTCTCATCTCTATACCATCTCTGTTCTCTCACCAATGTTCCTGAGAATAGAATTTGATTGGCTGAGGCTTTCTTTTTTTTTTTTTTTAAAGATTTCATTTATTTATTTTTGACAGAGAGAGAGACAGCAAGAGAGGGAACACAGCAGGGGAGTGGGAGAGGGAGAAGCGAGCTTCCCGCTGAGCAGGGAGCCCGATGTAGGGCTCGATCCCAGGACCCTGGGATCATGACCTGAGCTGAAGGCAGACGCTTAACTGACTGAGCCACCCAGGTGCCCCTTGGCTGAGGCTTTCTTATGCTACAGGCCAGATGTGTGTGGTCGCTGGCCATTCTATTGGACGGGATTGCCTATCCTTGGGTTATGTTATCATCCAATCAGTTAATGTGACTATTAGTGCAGGACATGCCACTCAAGCAGGAGGAGGATATGAAAACACTAGAGTATAGGTATGGCATTAAGTAGAGCAGACAATCATTTACATCTCTAGTATGCAAATTTATCTCTTGAGGAGCCCATTTTTGTTCCTATAAATGGGCATGAGAATAAACCATATAGAGGCACCTGGGTGGCTCAGTAGGTTAAGTGTCTACCTTTGGCCCAGGTCATGATCCCAGGCTCCTGGGATCGAGCCCTGCATTGGACTTTCTACTCAGCGAGAAGTCTGCTTCTCCCTCTGTGGGCTCTCTTGCTCTCTCACTCTCTCACTCTCTCGTGCGTGCTCTCTCTCAAATAAATAAATAAAATCTTTTTTAAAAATTTAGAAAAAGAGATAATAAGCCATATAAAATACTTTGTGCTGTGGGTTGAAGGCCTAAATCAATAGTTTTAAATAGTTTCAATTCTATCAAAAATGAAGAAATTAAAGAAAAATTATTGGGTGAAATACTGAAATACTGGTCAAACAGTATCAGGATTCTTTTTTTACCCCTTGCTGTTAACCAAAATAATTTACAACTTTCATGTACTATATGAAGTCTGCAATTGCTTGAAATTCTCACCTGGCTCTTGTAAAGAGTTCAGGCTACACTTTCGGTCTTCATCATCAGAAAGGATACCCGGTTCTTCATCAGTCCACAGGGAAGGATCTGGATATGGAAAGTGACCCAGTACAGCATCCAAGTCATGCCAAAAATGCCAGGGAATCCAAAACCACATGGTCATACTGAAGAACTCTGCTGCGGTCACCTGGGACCTGGTCAGCTGGGGAAACTGTATACCATGGCTCGATATGCACACCACCGCCAGCAAGATGGACTCCACTGCCTCTAGCTGCCGGGGAGCCACCTCTCAAGAAATGGCCTCCAACGTAGAGGAAAGATGCCAGCAGCGTCAGAGCTGACATGTCAGCCCGAGTCCCCACCACAATCCCCAGGCCACCAGTATCAAGATTCTTTAAGCTTCAGTAAATACCAAGCAATGTACTATCATCTCTAGATCTCTTGATTCACTTGCTTTGGAACTGCAACTCCTTTGTACATAAACATGAAATAACTGGTCATTTGACAGTTTCATGGTTCCACTTCTAAAATTAGACAATGTTGTTTTTAATGAGACCAGCGCAAATGAGAGGTAGAACAGAAAGAATAAGTAGGTCAGGTAGGTAGTCTCCTATGGTGTATAATATTTTGAGAAATTCAAAATTATATTGCTCCTCCCCACCCCACTAAAAAAATAGCATTTTAATTAGTCTGTTATAGGGCAGGAAATTCTTACCATTGGTTAAACTCCATTGCTACCTTGTGCTGGTGGAGGAGTGGGTGGGGTTGGTCTTCTGCTCGAGAGAGAGAGAAAAGTAACTAATCAATCCACTATCACCTGCTATCCATTATATTTTCACAGATGGCAGGGTCCAGAGAGAAAGGGACCTAAAATAGGTAAATTTGAAGGCACGGTAAAAACAGAAACATCTGTAGCTGGGGCTTCTGGCAAAAAAAGTGGTAGTTAAAATGGGGTACTGTAGCAGAGAGCTTTAGAAAACGGATGCCTTGGGTCTTTGGAGGTGGGTTGAGGCATAAGCGCGTACCTAACAGGGGAAGCTTGAAGACCCACTTGATCTACTTTATAATGCCCTGTCCAGACCTACGGAATCAGAATTCTCATTTTAATAGGATCACCAGGTGGTTCGTGTGCACATTAAGTTTGAGAAGTATTGCTTTAACGGGTCTGCAACCCACAAGGGCTCAGACAACCATTGACTCAAGCAGTTTTGGAAAAAGATTAAACGGAAAAAAGCTGGGAATTGATCTCACAAAATGGCTTAATTAAATTCCTTCTCCATTATTTGACGAAATTTGTCTTTTAAGAAATAGTTAGAAACTAAACATTCTTCCCCTCTTGCTTGAATCTTCCCAAATCACAAACCACAAACAATCCCCTTTTTTATTACAGGAAAAATATAAGTTTAGGTGAATAAACATCAAAGATTCAGGTTAGAGTCCTCTTATGACCATTAAGGAAATATGAAAACAAGCAACGGTCAAAAACTCCCAAGAGACTTTGTTTAACTATCACTTTATCTTAACACCTGTCATAGCTCATACAGCTCAGAGCAGGGAGGCAGGTGGGAGGTCATTAGTTTCAAATTTCGCAGGTCAGAACTCAAAATGTACAATTCTTTTTAAAAAGCTTTGAAGAACAAACTATAGCCATTGCTCTGACTTAAGACTCTTACATTTAGGTATCTCAATTAGAAGTCAGCTTAGTTCCTCGGTCTTTTCTGAGCAAGTTGATCCAATGAAAGGAATCCCCTTTTTTCCTAATGAGCAGCCCAGCCACACCCATAAATGCGTGCCTACTGGCCCTGCAAAGAACTAGCCAGGCTGGAGAAAGAGCAGGAAGTGGGCAATCTTTGAGGAAAGATTGAAAATGTGCCTCTGCCTTGGAAATGACCTTTCTTCACTCTGAATTTTTGTTGCCTTCAGGTTGTTTCCTGGTAGTCCAAGCAGAGAGAAAACAGCTAAGTAACTCTGGGAGCAAGGAGTAATATTATTTTATTGTTTTATAGTTGATCTCTTACAGAAGATTAGTTCATTTCCAAGTGGGGGTAGTGTGTGAATATCTGAGGATTACCCCGGGATAATTTCCATTTTCTTAGGGAAAACTTGATTCTCCTGGGCTTTCCAGGGACTATATCAGACAATCTCAAAGTAAGCATTTGCTCATCCAACATTCATTCAACGAACATTTATTAAATATTTGCTCTCTAACAGATACTGTGTTAGGTGAATAATAAGCTGAACAAGCTTCTTGTCCTCATGGAACTTATATTCTGGTGGGAGGGACAGATTTTTAAAAAGGTAAAAATAAATCTATTTCATGTAGTGAAGGGTGCTATTGTTACGGAACCTGGACTGGATCACCCGACGGAAGAACCAAGCACACTCGAAGATCTTGAAGGATAGGAGGTTTATTTAATGCTGACGGGCTCAGAGGAGAGTGGTCTCCAAAGGTCTGAGCCCTGAGCACAAAGGGGGCAATTTATATAATTCTACTTCCGCATACTTGGCACTTTTGGCGCGTGCGCGAAGCGGGGCAGGGAGAAGAACCCGGATCGGTGCGCTTCTGAAGCAGAACAGGGAGAAGAACCCGGAAGAGCCCCAGGGCAAGGACTGGGACTTTCTCGCTGGCTCGGTCGGCCATCTTAGGACACAGATTTTCCTTATCACTATGACAAAAATTGAAACAGGTAAGGGAATAGAGAATGATGTGTGTGTGTGGTGGAGGGGCTATTTTAGATAGAGTGACCAGGGAAGGCCTTTTTGTGGGGATGACACTTGCATGCCGAGAAGGGAAGAGTCATGCTTCTTTGGGGTTCTAGACAGAAGGACTAATATGTATAAAGTACCCGAGGTGAAAATGAGCTTGGTATGCTAGATGAACAGAAAGAAGGCCAATGTTATGAGTTGAATTGTGTCAAAAAATTCATATGTTGAAGGCATAACCCCCAGTACCCCAGCATGTGACCTTATTTAATGTAGTGAAGACGAAGTGGTACTGGAGTAGAGTGGGCTTTTAATCCCATGTGACTACTGTCCTTACAAAAAGGGGGAAATCCAAACACAGACATGCACACACGGAGAACACCATATAAAGATGAAGGCAGAGATCAGGGCAATGCTTCAATAAGCCAAGGAATACCCAAGATTGCCCCCCCACCGAGCCCCCAGAAGCTAGGGGGACAGACCAGGCATGGAACAGATTCTTTTTCACAGCCCTCAGAAGGAGCACACCCTGCCTACATCTTGATCTCAAACTTGTAGCCTCCTGAAGCATAAGCCAACCCGTTTCTGCTGGTTAAGCCACTCATCACACTTGCTTGTGGCAGTCCTAGCAAACTGATACAGTGAGTGCTGCTGAGAAACATCGGGAATAGGTGGTAAGAGTTGAGGTCAGGGGGCGCCTGGGTGACTCAGTTGGTTAATCGACTGCCTTCGGCTCAGGTCATGATCCCAGAGTCCTGGGATTGAGCCCCGCGTCGGGCTCCCTGCTCAGTAGGGAGTCTGCCTCTCCCTCTCCTCCCCACTCATGCTCTCTCTCTCTCAAATAAATAAATAAAATCTTAAAAAAAAAAGAGTTGAGGTCAGAGAGGGAAATAAAAGTCAGATTCTCTAGGGCCTTGCAGGCCTTTGCAAATGTGTTTCGAATGGACCTAAACCTAGTGTTTCAGGTATATTTAGGTAGCCCCTGAAGATCTGAGGTAGGTGAGGGCTGTAGATCACCTCCCCTACAACCTCCTTACTACAGTATATTGCAATGAAGGTAACTGTCAGATTGAATTCTATGACACATACAGTTATTAGCAGTTAGGGACCGAAACAGGCAGGACTTGCTCTCTGACCTTTAGGAACTCTAGCAAGTTCCTTCCGTGAAAGATTTACCTGAAACAGATAGCCTCATCAAATGGTAGGTAACAGGATCTGTCTATCTTCTGGGTGAAGCAGGAAAATCTTCTACCGAGTGGTATATATTAGTTAACTATTGCTGTGCTACAAATTACCCCCCAAAATTTAGTGCCTTGAATCAACATTTATTATCCCACATAGTTTCTATGTATCATGAATCTGGAAGCATCTTAGTTGGGTGATTCTGGCTGAGAGCCTCTCATGAGCTTTGCAGTCAAGATGATGGCTAGGGTGGTAGTCATCTGAAGGCTTGAGTGGGCTGGGGTATCTGCTTCCAAAGTGGTTCACCCGTATGCCTAACAAGTTAGTGTTAGGTGTTGGCAGGAGATCTCAGTTCCTTACCATATGCTATAAGAACATGCAAGTTCAGGGCAATGATCCAAGATAGACAAGACAGAAGCTGCAGTATCTTTTCTGACCTAGCCTTGGAAGTCACACTCTGGCATTTCCATAATATCCTAGTGGTTACACAGTTGTCCCTATTCAATATGTGAAGGAACTACACAAGGAAGGAATCACTGTGGACCATCTGGCAGGCTGGCTACCACATAGCGGGATAGAGGACTCCACAGAGTCTGGGGTGGAGAATGCAGCTCCAAATAGTGAGGAGCTGTTGGGCTGACTTGCCAGATGTTTACACTCTCTTCATGCAAGGGTGGTAGGACCTAGGCAATATTTCTAGCCACTCCACATATTTTGAACACAATTCATTTCACCAGTGAAATACTATTTTTTACATCTCTTATGCCTATTAATGGAGTCTGTGGAGCAAGGATTCCTTGGGTCCTGTGGATAGAATTCAGGAGGACTGTGGACTCTGATGGGAAAAATTATGCCTTTATTTTTATCACTTTCTAACTGAATATAGTCAACAAACCACAGTCTTATTAGCAGTATCTGAGACTTTGTCATCAATACATATCAAAAATTTTTTCACATCACATTACAGCTGTTGCCCATATCTCAAAAGTTCATTTATGTTCATCACTATTTCAAAACTATGGTTAGTATTAGAGCTACTGCTAGCTCTTGTTATTTGCTGGGTTAGCAAACAAGTGTACATATTAATATGTCAAAATTGTATCTTTAATATTTTGATGATTGCTTTACAACACAATTGGTTTTAATTATAATCTTATGTGTTTTGTGCATTAAAAACACGTCTCTCATTTCTCCAAAGAAGACATACAAATGGCCAACAGACACGTGAATAAATGCTCAACATCACTCGGCATCAGGGAAATACAAATCAAAACCTCAATGAGATACCACCTCACACCAGTCAGAATGGCTAAAATTAACAAGTCAGGAAACAACAGATGTTGGCGAGGATGCGGAGAAAGGGGAACCCTCTTACACTGTTGGTGGGAATGCAAGCTGGTGCAGCCACTCTGGAAAACAGTATGGAGGTTCCTCAAAAAGTTGAAAATAGAGCCACCATACCACCCAGCAATTGCACTACTGAGTATTTACCCCGAAGATACAAATGTAGTGATCCAAAGGGGTATGTGCACCCCGATGTTTATAGCAGCAATGTCCACAATAGCCAAACTGTGGAAAGAGCCAAGATGTCCATCGACAGATGAATGGATAAAGAAGATGTGGTACGTACGTACACACACATGCACGCACACACACACACACACACACACACACACACACACACACAGGAATATTATGCAGCCATCAAAAAGAATGAAATCTTAACATTTGCAATGATGTGGATGGAACTAGAGGGTATTATGCTAAGCAAAATGAGTCAATCAGAGAAAGGCAATTATCATATGATCTCACTGATATGTGGAATTTAAGAAACAAAACAGGATCATACGGGAAGAGAGGATAAAATAAAACAAGACCAGAGAGGGAGACCATAAGAGAGACTCCTAATCATAGGAAACAATCTGAGGGTTGCTGGAGGGGAGGGGGTGGGGGGGATAGGGTAACTGGATGATGGACATTAAGGAGGGCATGTGATGTAATGAGCCCTGGGTGTTACATAAGACTGACAAATCATAGGACTGTACCTCTGAACCAGTAATATATTACATGTTAATTAATTGAATTTAAATTAAAAAAATGTTTAAAAAATAAAAATAAAATAAAACATGTCTCTTAAAAGGGTTCACCAGTTGGCCAAAGGGGCCCATGGCACAAAGAAAGTTTAAGTACTCCTGCTTTAGCACAGGTTCAGATAGGAAAATGTGAACATCTGGGTATAGCTACTTTTGGGTTAAGGATACCTGAGTAGGAACTTTCATTTTGTTTTAAAGATTTTATTTATTTATTTGTCAGAGAGAGAGAGAGCACAAGCAGGGGGAGCGGCAGGCAGAGGGAGAAGCAGGCTCCCTGCTGGGCAGAGAGCCCGATGCGGGGCTCCATCCCAGGACCCTGGGAACATGACCTGAGCCAGAGGCAGATGCTTAATCGACTGAGCCATCCAGGTGCCCCTAATTAAAATTAACTTTTAAATGTTTATACCCTCTGGGGCGCCTGGGTGGCTCAGTCAGTTAAACGTCTGCCTTCGGCTCAGGTCATGATCCCGGGGGGGTCCTGGGATCGAGTCCCACATCGGGCTCCCTGCTCAGCGGGGAGTCTGCTTCTCCTTCTACTCTGCCCCTCCCCCAGCTTGTGCTCTCTCTCTCTCTCTCTCAAATAAATAAATTAATTAAATAAATGTTTATAGGAATATGTGCTGTGAGGTGATCTGAAATTTGTAATATTTTCATCATGAACTGTACTGCTCCTAATTGTAATGTAATAAAAATAGTTATGGTGACTATGGTAGTGTGTTAAAAAAAAACCAAAATATATATTAAATCCACCCCTTCTTCCTACCTCCACTGCCCCACCCTAGACCAGTATTTCAAAAGATCATTTTGTGGATAGATATACCACTTCATTAAATCATTGATTCTATGAATCCATGAAGTCATAGATTTTAAGACCCATCATTCTTTTGTGCACCAAGAAAGAAACACTGCTTTCATTTAAACTATGTCATGCCATTAATAGTAACATTCACCCCAATTTTAGAGGTGATAAAAAGTAAAAAAAATTGCATCTTAGAATAAATAAGGTATATTGCACAGCTGATACTGAAGCGTTTTGAAGTAAATCATAGTATAAAACACTGCACATACACAATATAACAGCAAGGAGTTTGAATTTTATTTTACATGTGATAGAAAGCACTTTTGAGCAGGGAAGAGTTGGGATCTGTTTTCCATTTTTTAATAAGTATACTCTGGTAAAGAACAAATCATGAGAGAGGGGGCTGCGACCGAAGTGGATTGGTTAGGGTCAGGGCAGTCGCGAGGTAGGAAGAAAGGGTAGAGTCAGGATATATTTTGAACAGAAGGAACTAGCAATGTTTATTCACATCGATAAACAATTTATACAACTCACTAAGCAAAAACAAAACATTGCTACAATATCTAAATAATTCCCAGAGTTATTAATGGTTGTTTTGGCATTTTTTTCAAAAGATTTGATTTATTTGAGAGAGAGAGATAGGGAGAGAGAGGGCACGAGGGGTGGGGGGATGGGGAGAGGGAGAAGCAGGCTCTCCCCACCCAGCAGGGAGCCCGAGGCGGGGCTCAATCCCAGGACCCCGGGATCACGACCCAGACCCAAGCCAAAGGCAGATGCTGAGCCGACTGAGCCACCCAGGCGCCCCTGTTTTGGCATTTTTAAAAAAGATTTTATTTATTTATTTGAGAGTTGGGGGGGAGAAAGAGGGCATGAGCAGAAGGAGGGGCAAGGGGAGGGGCAGGGCCAGACTCCCCGCTGAGCAGGGAGCCCGACCCTGGGCTCCATCTCAGGACCCCAGGATCATGACCTAAGCTGAATGACCTGAGCTGAAGGCAGATGCTTAACTGACTGAGCCACCCAGATGTCCCTGTTTTGGCATTTATTAACTCGGTACTGTGGAGTGTCTGTGACTTCCAGAAGCTCTGCCAATCCCTAATTAGCTGCAGCTAGTTTGACCTCCAGGTGCCAGTATTTCACTTCGTTGTAAAGAAAGCAGCATATTAAATTAAGTAATCCTAGGGCATGAATGTCTGACAACAACAGCCCCTTGTGTTAGTCTTCCCCAGGGACATTGATATTTTGACATGGGTGTTTTGGGGGTTTTTTTTTAGTTTTTATTTAAATTCCACTTCGTGAGCGTACAGTGTAATATTAGTTTCAGCTGTACAATAGAGTGATTCCACACTTCCCTACAACATCTGGTCCTCCTCACAAGTGCACTCCTTAATCTGACATGGGTTATTTAAAATACATGGTAAGTATGTGTATCAGTCTGCATGTGCTGTCTTCACAAAATAGCACAGACCGGGTGGCTTAAACAACAGAAATTTCTTTTCTCACAGTTCTGGAGGCTGGAAGTCCACGATTAAGGTGCCCTCAGGATTGGTTTCTGGTGAGAGCTCTTTCCCTGGCTTGCCCAGAGCTGCCTTCTCGCTCTATCACCCTCACATGGGCTTTCTTCTTTGTGCACAGAAACAGGGATCCAGAAGGAGAGCTAGAGGAGAGAGGGAGGGAAGAGAGCAAGAGGAGAGAGGGAGAGAGAGAGAACTGTGGTGTCTCTTCCTCCTCTTATAACGACACCAGCCCTACTGGGTTAAGGTCCCATCCTTATAATGTCACTTAATATACGTTACCTCCTTATATGCCCTATCTCAAATACAGTTGCATTGGGGGAGGGGTTAGGGCTTCAACGTATGGTTCAGTTCCTAATAATATCACTCTTCAGAATATATACTAGGGAAATAATTTGAAGTACAGGAAAAAATTTATGAATCGAGAGGTTCATTGTTCATTGAAGGATTAGCTATAATGCCGCCCCACCAAAAGGTAACAATCTAAATGCTCAGTAGCAGAATATAGTCAATTATAGCATACCTACACAGTGGAACACTACAGAGCTCTTTCAAAGAATGTAACAGGAAAATGTATATGCTTTGAAGTTAATGGAGGAAAGAAAACAAGCTATAGCGTAATCACAATTATGTAAAATTTGGCATGTAAAAACACCTGAAAGGAAATATAGAAACATATTAAGTGTGGCTATTGATAAGTGAGTTTCTTTGTGATTTTTTTATTTTTACTCTTCTGAATTTCCTAAAATTTTATAATGAGCATGCATTGCTTTTATATTTTATTTTTATCAAAGTTCTACATTATCATAATTTACAGAGTTAAATCATTCTGTGAGTTTTGTTCTGAAAACAGGGCTCTCTTTCTCCTTCCCCATAATTTCCCACTCCTTAGAGGGGCCCAAGCTTTCAACTCTTTTAGCTGATTCTTTTGGTACTTATCTTGGTTCTCTAAGTAACATTATTTTATTGCTACTTCTTTAAGTTTTTTACATTGTCTATTGAACTACCTACCCACACCCTGCTCCCCACCTCACCCAAAGACCCTTCCTATCCTTACATTCTTCCAATATAGGCATGTCATAATTTTGATTGGACCACTATTCAGTGTTTACAGTTGGCCAAGTAAACATTATTCACAGCTGAGCCATGAAGTATCACAAATAACTTTTCCTTACTGACACAACGTATTGTTTTTTCCTGGAGCTAATATTTATTTTGCTTTTTCTTTAAATAGTTTTCTATTTACTTAGCAGAAATTCAATTTTAAGCTCTTCCTCAGTTACTTCCATCACCTCTCCATGTGTTCAAGTGTATGAGGTATTGCAGATATCTCTTCTGATCCTTTCTGCCCTGTAGGAGCTGGTTGCCCTCTATTTCTTTCTGATGTGCAGATGTCCTCCTGGAACCTCCCTTCACCATCATTCTGGAGCTTCCCTTTTGCCTCTTTCTTATGCTGGATCCTTTCCCCAGTAAACCAAACCTTTCCTCTTTCTTGGTTTTAGAATCTTGTTTTAACCAAGAGGTGCATGAGGATTAAATTTTTGAGATTTCGCTTGTCTGAAAAGGTCTTTATTCTATCCTCACACTTGATTGACAGCTTGGCTGTTATAGAACTCAAGGTTGAAAATAATTATTCTTCAAAATTTTGAAGGTGTTTCTAATTATCTCCTAGTTTACATTGTTAATATTGAGAAATCCAAAGCCATTCTGATTCTTGATCTATTATATGTGACATGTTTTTACCTCTGGGAGCTTGTAGAATCTTCCTTTCAACGCAATGTGGACAAATTTTATGAAGATGTGTCTTGGTATGGGTCCATTTTCATTGCTCATGGGATCTTTCAACCTGGAAACTCCTGACCTTCAGTTTTGAGGAAATTTCTTGAATTAATATATTAAAAACTTTATTCCCTTCATTTTCTCTTCTTCTCTCTGACTAGAACACCATTATTCAGATAATGGACTTCTTTTTTCCTATATGATTTAAAATGCAAGTGCATAAAACAATAACTATAAATCTATGTTAAGGAAAATACGATGTTTAGAGATATAATTTGTGATCATGATAACACACAGAGGGGATGATGGGACTGTATAGGAGCAGAGTTTTTGTACACTATTGAAACTCACTTAGTCTTAATTCAAACTTGTTTGTTATAAAGTTAAGATGATAATTGTAATCCCCAGGATAACTACTAAGAAAAAAACCTGAAAAACAAAATACAGAAAAAGAAATGAGAAGATAATCAGATTGGTATACTATAAAATATCAAACACAATAACCATAAAGTAAATGGAATACCCTCGCCAATTAAAAGGAAGGGATTGGCAGAGTGGATTAAAAAACATGATCCAACTATATGTTGTTTACAAGAGACTCACTTTACTTTTTTTTTTCCAAATAGGCTCCACACCCAGCACAGAGCCCAACATGGGGCTTGAACTCACAACCCTGAAATCAAGGCCTGAGCCGAGATCAAGAATCAGACACTCAACCAACTGAGCCACCCAGGCACCCCACAAGAGACTCACTTTAAATTAGAAGACACAAATAGGTTGAAATAAAAAGGATGGAAAAAAGATATTTCACCCTAATAATTACAAAATAAGAGCTGGGAAGGCTATACTAATATTAGATAAAAAAAGACTTTAAGACCAACAATCGCTACAAGACACAAAGAACAACATTACATATTAACAAAGTGGTTGACCCATTTAGAAGATATAAAAATTATAGGCATTTATGCACTAACCACAGAGCCCTCAAAATATATGAAGCAAAAACTAACATAATGGAAGGGAAAAAGAGATAGTTCTACTATAATACTTAGAGACTTCAATACTCCACTTTTAATAATGGCTAGAACAACTAGACAGGAGATCAATAAAGAAACAGAGGACCTGAATAACATTATAAACCACCTAAACCTATGAAAAATATATAGAACGTCCACTCAAAAACAGCGGAATACACATTCTTCGCAAGTACACATTTTTCAGAATAGATCATATGTTAGGCCACAAAACAAGTCTCAATAAATTTTAAATGATTGAAATCATACAAAGTATCTTATCTAACTAGATGTGGAATGAATCTAGAAGTTATAAAAAAAGGAAAACTGGAAAATTCATAAATACTTGGAAATTAAACAACACACTCTTAAACAACCAATAGGTCAAAGAGAAATTACAAGTGAAATTAGAAAATACTTTGAGACAAATGAAAATAAAAATATAATCTACCCAAACTTATGGAATACAGCAAATACAATGCAAGGAGGGAAAATTATAGCTGTAAATAATTACATTTAAAAAAAGAAGATCCTAAATCAATAACTTAAACTTTACACCTTAAGGAACTAGAAAAAGAAGAGCAAGCTAAACCTAAAGTTAGTAGAAGGAAGGAAATAATAAAGATTAGAGTGAAAACAAGCAAAGTAGAGAACAGAAAAACAATGAAGGGGATTGACAAGATCAAAAGTTGGTTCTTTTAAAACAACAGAATTGCCAAGCCTTCAGGCTAAACTGACAAAAAGAAAAAAGAAAAAACAGAGAGAGGATTCAAATCACTAAAATCACAAATTAAAGTGGGACATTACAACCAAATATACAGAAAATTGAAAGAATTATAAGAGTATTCAATGAACAATTGTATGCAACAAATTAGATAACATAGATGAAATGCACAAGTTCCTAGAAACACACGAACTACCAAAACTGACTCAAAATGCTATAGGAAATATGAACATACCTATAACAAGTAAAGATATTGAATCAGTAATCAAAATCCTCCCAACAAAGAAAAGACCAGGACCAAACCGTCATAAACCTGAGAAGGCTAAGGGAGACGTGACAGTTAAATGTAATGTGGTATCCTGGGTGGGATCCTGGGACAGAAAAGGGGCATTAGGGAAAAGCTACTGAAATCTGAATAAACTATGGAGTTTAATTAGTAACAGTGTACCAATATTGGTTTCTTAGTTGTGGAAAAATAGATCATAGCAATGTAAGATGTTAACAAAAGAGGAAAATGAGTGAGGGGTATATGAGAACTCTATTATCTTTGCTATTTTCTGTAAGTGTAAAATTGGTCTAAAATAAAAACTTTCTTAAAAAATGACTGCATTGGATTGAAGCATATGAAACATATAAAAATATATGAGTTCATAATGATGCTAAAGGCAAAAAACCTTTGTTGATTGCTACTGGAGATTTAAAGCATAAACTTATTACTTAGAAAACTGATAAAGAGAAAAAAAATGCAGCATTTATCCTGCCTTTCCCATATAAATTGTGTCTCAAAGTAAGCAATAGCTGATGGGAGGGAATTCTTATTTATAGAAGAATTCCAGCTAATAAATGTAGAAGAAATGTCAGCATTAGAAAAATCATTTTGCAATTCCAATATAAAATAATGGATCTAGGTGATGATTATTAGGTAAAAGGTTGATGGAAATCTTTAGAATGGGGAGATAGGCTGGCATCATCTGAACCCTACTGACCAATTTTATTTATTTATTTATTTTTTTATTTTTTAAAGATTTTTATTTATTTATTTGACAGAGAGATGGACAGAAGAGCACAAGCAGAGGGAGTGGCAGAGGGAAAGGGAGAAGCAGGCTCTGCACTGAGCAGGGAACCCGATGCGGGACTGGATCCCAGGACCCTGAGATCATGACCTGAGCCGAAGGCAGACGCTTAACCATCTGAGCCACCCAGGCGCCCCCTACTGACCAATTTTAGCATCAATCAAAATGAGATATGCAGACATAATGTACTTCATGTGATGCAGTAGGAAGTAAACAGCACCATCCATCAGGTATCCTTGTCTAAAACTTGACACTGAATCTACTCAAACCTCTAGATCTATTGGTTCATAGGAAATACAGGGGACAGAGGAGCAAGTTAAACAACATCATAAGGAAGCAGTTGGCCAAATCCAGAGTGCAGGACAGTCTACAGAAAAAAATGGCCCAGTTTCTTCAACAAATCAGTGACATAAAAAAGGGAGGATGGACTATTATAAAATAAGAGAGACTTAAGATATCTATTAACCAAGTGCAATGGGTGGATCTTGTTCAGATCCCGATTTGAATAAGTCAATTGTAGAAAGACATCTTGAAAATAATTGAGAAAATTTGAATATGAACTAAGAATTAAGAAATTAGTGTCAATTTTGTTGACTATGATGATGGCATAGTGATTCTGTGTATTTCTTGATGTCCTTATCAGTCACAGGTTGCATACCAAAGTAAGTACTGTAAAATTTTCCTTAAAATCCTCCAGCCAAACTGGTGCAGCCACTGTGAAAAAGAGTACAGAGGTTCCTCAAAAAATTAAAAATAGAATTACAATATGATCCCACTACTGGGTATTTACCCAAAGAAAACAAAAACACTGATTCAAAAAGATATGTGCGCTCCAGTGTTTATTGCAGCATTATTTACAATAGCCAAGATATGGAAGTAACCGAAGTGTCCATCCATAGATGAATGGATAAAGATGTGGTATATATGTATATATGTGTACACACACACACACACAAACACACACACACACAGGAATATTATTCAGCCATAAAAAAGATGTCATCTTGCCATTTGCAACAACATGGATGGATCGAGAGGGTATAATGCTAAGTGAATTAAGTTAGAGAAAGACAAAAACCATGTTTTCATTCATATGTGGAATTTAAGAAACAAAACAAATGAACAAAGAAAAAAAAGACAAAAAAACAGACTCTTAAATGCAGAGAACAAACTGGTGGTTGCCAAAGGGGAGATGGGTGAGGAAAGGGGTGAAATAGATAAAGGCAATTAAGAGCTGTAATGTATAGAAACATTGAATCATTATATTGTGCACCTGAAACTCATAGAACACTGTATATTAGTTATACTTCAACAAAAAATAATAATCAAAAAAACAAAATCCTCCAGCCAGTTGAAAAAAGATTGTAGGCTAGATGAAATAAGAATGGCAAAATGATAATTGTTGAAGCTGGGTGACGGTACAGGGAAATACATTATATTATTTTCTCTTATGTATGTTTGAATATTTTCATAAGAGAGAGGTGTGTTGTTTTTTTTTTTTAATCTGGACTAGGGGTATGAGCCCTGGCTTCCATTCTAATTTGCCCTTAATTAGCTGTGTGATCCTGGCCAAGTCACTTCATTACAGTACCTCAACTCTCTCATAATACAGAAATAATAACTGATTAAAATGTCTCATGTATGCCACATACCTAGAATTATACCAAGTAGTACAAAGGACCAAAAAAACAAAAACAAAAACAAAAACTGTATGAATCCTACCTATTCGTCTACCTATTCTCAAGGCATCAGGGTCAGAGGAAACAGGGCTTTTGGAAATGTAGAATATTCTAAAGAAGAAAATTATCACCGCTAATTCCACCATGCAGAAATAACAAATTAAGATCTTAGTGTATATTTGACACCTTCCAGACATTTTTCTCTGAAAACAGATGCATGTCTTTAAAAAAAAAAAGACATTTGAACAATACTGTATGTGTTCTTTCATGGCCTGTTTGTGTTTTGTTTTGTTTGTTTGTCTTTGTGTGTGTGTGTATACCGTTATATCCTTTGGGTAATCATACTAAAGTACATCAAAACATTGTAGATATAAAACATGACCTAGTTTAGTGCCATTTTCTTCCCACAGCTGTTTCATTAACCACAATCAGCCTTTTAATGAATATGTACCACATGTGCCAAAGGAATGGTCATTTCTGGTTTGAACTCTTGCAGCTGGTCTCCTGGCTTCTAGTTTTACCCCACTCTAATCCATCCTTCCCACAAACACCAAAATAATCGTCCTGAAATACCCCTATGTCACTACTCTGCTCAAAAACCTTCTAGAGGTTATGCACCGTATGATTCCATTTATATGACATCCTCAAAAAGACAAAACTATAGGGACAGAGAACAAGTCAGTGGTTGCCAGGGGTTAGGGGTGTTAGGAGGGTGTGATTACAAAAGGGTAGTATGAGGGAATTCTTTGGAGGTATTGGAATTGTTCTGTGTCCTGAAATGGTGGTTACATACATCTCTACATGTGTTAAAATTCATAGAGCTCTACATTACCCCAGGATGTCCATTTTTTCCATATGATATTTTTTTAAAGCCTTCAATGATTCTCCATTGCTTAGATTCAAATTCACTAAGCCAACATATGGAAGGCCTTCCGTGGCTCCCCAGTCTATCTTTCTAACCTCATCTCCTTACTGAACCTCACCCCCAATGCACACTATATTCCAGCCACACTACAACTTCTTGCTGTTCAGTGAACATATGTCACATGTGAACTTGATACCTGTGTGTCTTTGCTTGTAATGATCCCTCTGCTAAAATGCATCCCCACCCACCACCAGTGGCAACCCTGCTTGTCCTTCAAGGCTTAGTTCAAATCTCACATCCTCCGCGGACCTATCCTCAGCTCCTCAGTCAGAGCTGAATCTCTCTTTCCTCAGTGTTCCCACAGCATTTTGCTTAGATCTCATTGCCTGACACCACCAGGTATTATAGGGAAAGCCCAAGCAGAAGCAGGCTCCAATGACTAGGCAATAAAACCCCAAACCTCACCCAGAAGTATTCACTTAGTGTCAAGCATTTGCATTCCTTCTTTCCTTTCCTCAGTGCCCAATGACCCACTGGTTTCCAGGCCAGGCTACACCTGCAGACTTTAGATGTGCCCTGTTATTTACCGCCCCAACCTTCAAACCCCAGCTTCAACTTCATTCTCAAATACATTCCTGCTTTTCTGCTCTGGCGCTGGATTTCTGGCTTGGCCCCAAGCACATGATTCTTCCATGCCACTCCCAGGATGATCTAGTTTTCTGACCTATGCCTGTTCAATCCTACTCTCCTGGCTGAAAGACAAGGGAGCTTGCCTAACAGGTGTGGGTACCTGGGGCTGAGGCTAGTGGGAGGAATGTCTCATTGGGAAGCGAGCCAATCCAATGGGGAAGAGCAAATTGGAGAGTCAAGTGAGGCAGGCAGAGGTTGGTAAACCAGAGCAGCAGAGCCAAATTACGTCAAGAAACCAAGGAGGGACTAGAGCCTAAAGCCAAGAACATGAGCACATGTAGATGGCTGGGAACCATATTAGAGCAGGCTAAGCCATAGGCTAGTTGGGTAAATATTAGAGATAGAGGACCTTTGCCTGTTCCCTTCTGTTATATGTGAATGCACCTGCCCCCAGTTAAAGAGCCAAAGATGAGTATAAAATACCCACCTTCTTCAGTCCTACCCAGTCCAGACCATGGGACCCAACATCTATGGGAGGCAGTGTGGTTGATTGGAAAGAATATGAGCTTTGGAATCAGAAAGACCAGAGTTTAAATTCTGACTCTTCCCCCTTATTAGTTGTGTTATCTTGGGTAGTCACTCAGCTTCAGCTTCTTCATCTGAAAAATGGAGATAGCATCTATCTCAGAGGATCATGATGATGATGAAATGAAATTGTGTAAATGAAACAACATGGACCTTGGTATCTAATAAACACTCAACAGATGACAGCCCACTTCTTTAAAGGGCACCTATCATAATTTGCCTCATATTTCTAGTCAGTTGTATGCAATACATGTCTCTCGCTCTCTCCAATCAGATCTTAAACTTGAAGGCAGACACTGTGTATGAGTCATTTTTTACACGTCTTTACTTTTTAAATATATTTTTCTGATTGCAAATATCATGTAAAGTTATACAAAATGTAAATATTGCAAACTATTTAACACAGAAGAAATCTCCCAACACCCCCTCCCAACCAGAGAGCTGCTGTAAATTAATTTGGAGCATTTTTCTCCAGCTCCCCCAACTACCATATAGTTTGTTTTGTTTTTAGAAAAGCAGGATCACTGTTAAAGTATGATTCTCAGAATGTTTTTTTTAAAGTTTCATACAAATAGAGAGTGAGCATGTGTCAAAGTTTAATTTTAACTCACAAACGAGGAAACCAGAAAGATGGCAAAGTTCACTCAAAAGAGGATATGAGAACTGGCATTTTATAGTCCCTTTAAAAACAAAGAAATGCTAAAATAACACTAAAATAATATTGCTAAGTTAGAATTAAAGCTGATTAGTCCTACAAGGCACTAAGAACCAAAATCATGCTTTAGGTAGATAGAAAATCTTGTTGCATTTGGTGAGTTTCATGGATATTTAAAATGACTGAACCCTAATCACTTGTGCTAAATTACAATTCTCTAGGCGTAGAGAGTCAGATGACCCTCAGGCCTGTTAGAAAATGCTCTTAAGGTGACATTAAAGCATCAAGTAATCATCTTTTTCCTTTGTATTAGTTTCCTAGGGCTGTTACAATAAATCATCACAAACAGTTGTGATTTAAAAAACACACATTTATTTTCTTACAGCTCTGGAGTTCAGATGTCCGAAATCAGTTTCACTGATTTCAAGGTGAAATCAAGGCTGAAATCAAGGTGTTGGCAGGGACCTGCTCCTTCTGGACACTCTCTGGGAGAATGTTTCCTTGTGTTTTACAGTTTCTAGAGATGCATTTCTGTTTGTGGCCCCTTCCTCCATCTTTAAAGCCAACAGTCTAACATCTTCCATATCTGTGTCTCCATCTTCACATCACCTTCTCTCTCATGAGGACCTTTGTGTTTACATCCAGCACACCCACATAATTCAGGGTAATCTCTCCATCTCAAGGTCAGCTGATTAGCAACCTCAATTCCCCACTTAATTCCCCTTTACCACGAAACATAACATATTCACAAATTCTGAGGATTAGGACGTGGAGATCTGGGAGGGAGACACTATTCTTCCTATGATACTCTTATTTCCAAAGTTTGAATAATTCTTCATAATCTCATCCTATACATTTTGTTTTTCAACTTGTTTTTCACCAATCTTTTCACTTAGCACATACTGTATATGTCTACCTGATTCTTTTTTTTTTTTAGTGGACACACAATGCTACATTATGTTTCAGGTGTACAACTTAGTGATTTGACAAGTTTACACATTATGCTTTGCTCACAAGTGGAACTCCCATCTGTCACCATACATCACTATTACAATATTATTGACTTATTCCCTATGCTGTGCCTCTTATTCCCATGACTTATACATTCCATAACTGGGAGCCTGTATCTCCCTCTCCCCTTCACCCATTTGGCCCAATCCCCCACTCCTTTCCCTTGTGGCAACCATCAGTTTGTTCGCTATTTATAGGTCTGATTTTGCATTTTGTTTATGCATTTTTTAGATTCCACTTATGAGTGGAATCATATGGTATTTTTCTTAGTCTGATTAATTTCACTTAGCGTAATACCCTCTAGGTCCATCCACGGTGTCTCAAATGGCACGATCTCATCCTTTTTGTGGCCACATAATATTCCATTATACACACACACGTACACACACACACATCTTCCTTATCCATTCATCTATTGATGGACACTTAGGTTGCTTCCATATCTTGGCTCCTGTAAATAATGCTATAATAAACATAGGGGTGCATATATCTTTTTAATGGCTGGACAGTATTCCAATGATAGAATTATCAGAATTTAATCATTTCCTTATAGGTGGAAATTTAAGTTGTTACCAACTTTTCATTGTTACAAACAGTGCTATAATGAACATTCCTGTACACATCTCTTTGCACAAGTGTGGCTATGTTGCCATAGGAAAAATTCCTAGAGGTTAAAATTCTGAGACAAAAAGTATGCCCATTTAATTTTGACAAATACTGACAAATTGCCTTCCAAAAACTTAGGCCAATACTTTACTCTCATACCAGTGATGAGAACCAGTGGCTATTTATCTCCAATGTCACTTAAACTCAATATTTGGGATTTGTTTTTGAGCCTTTCAGTATCTATAAAGCACTCTGAAATATCCATGTAGGTTTTCCTGGCACAAAATGAGTTTAATAATTGTTTAATAAATTAAAGGTTAGAACAATGCAAATTCAAATGTACAGCTCAGAGGGCTCACACAGGTTAGCCTTGCTGCTTCCCAGTTTCACATGGTATATGCTTTGTTGCCAAGGCTCATATCACACTTTCCCTGTGCACCCCAGAGGCTCTAAGGTCTAAAGTGTGTGATTAATGGTGCTAGTCCTTCAAGAGGAAAGGCATAAGATTCTGGGCATGTGTGTCCCCTGAAGACAGTAATAAAGCCCAACAGCAAAAGTTTCAGAGAATGAGGTTCCCCACTCTTGGGGAGGTAAATATTTTGGAGGGTCCAGAGTTCACTGCTTTTATACTAAAGGACTTTTCAGAAACAGAACTCCACAGGTTGTTTTTTTTTTTTTAAGATTTTCTTTTTAAGTAATCTCTACACCCAACAAGGGGCTCAGATTCACATCCCCGAGATCAAGAATTGCAGGCTCCACAGACTGAGCCAGCCAGGTGCCCCGGAACTCCACAGGTTTAGATGGAATGTCCCGGTGAACATTCTACCCTTCAGCTGCTCACACCACCCTTACCATGGAAGTAGCAATCAACTCTGAATGCTGAGGACCATGAGCTTGAGAGGTGCAGGTGGGAGCAGGTTAGCTGAAAGAGCACTGAATGTTGATTTAGGCTCTCAGGACTGGGACAGATGGGGGAGGGGCATTATTCTTCCACATCCTTATCTGTGGCCTGCTTTAGAACTAGGAGTCAGCTTCTCAGCAGGAGTAAGGGCAGTGTTGCTAAGAGGAAGTATAAGAGAGTGGGCTTCAGCACTCCCCTGCTGTGACTGGTTGTTTGGGAGGTGAGGGGGGAGAAGATTCATACAAACCTGGGTAGTAATTGCTCCCTCTAGTTTTATTCCCACGACCAGGGTCTGTCTGGAAGCTGTGTGTTTAAGAACACACAGGAGACAAAATCCTGAAACTAGAAAGGAAATGGATCCACCTACCACTCTCCCCCACCTTATCCCCCCGCTCCCAGTATATAAGTACCTGTAAACATTAAATATAAGTACATATAAGTACATGTGAACATTAAATAACATCAACCTATAAGTACACGTGAACACATACTCCATTTTCATCCCAGGCCTTTTAGGACTTGACCTTTTTCTCTCTAGAGTAAATCGAGTGATGCCTCTTGATTACGAGTATTTGTAAGAAAGAATGCTTGATATGAACCGAGCCACAGCCCAGAAAAGATTCCTGGAACCACTAACATATTAAACTAATTCCACAAAGGACCTAAGAGGATTTAGAGGCTTGTGTCATGATGAAGAGTGTAAGCTCTGGAGTGCCTAAGTGCCTAAGACTGAATCCTGGCTCTGATACTAGCCATGACTTTGGGCAGGTCACTTCACTGTTCTATGCCTTAGAATCTTCATCTGTAAAATGGGGGATGATAGTACCGACCTCATAAGGGATTGTTTTGAGGACTGAATGAAATAATATATATAAAGCACCGTGCCAGACATACAGTAAATGCTTATAAATATCAGCTATTATTTAATTCTACAGTGCCTCCCAGTTCTATGCCCCATAGAACAAATGAAATTGACAACTATGAGTTTATTTAATACATTTCCTTAACATGTTCATTTGCCCATACTTAGCCTACCGAATTTCCAATAATGTGGAAAAAAAAAAAAAGCTGTTGCTACAATAGCCTCTCTTTCCCCCCACACTTCATGGTTCTGCCTTCCTTTTCCAAGACCCATTTGCTGGCCCCATCTCTGCCTCCTCTCCCACTAACACTTGCCCCTACACAACTACCCTGTGTCACTTTAAGATTTCAAAGGGTACAAAGAGAGTAGTCAATTAAAGAGGTGTTTGCAGATGGGAGCACTTCCCTTGCCCCACCACCATATTCCAAAATTTCTCCTTTTCTGGTGTATTGGAAGACTGTTGTGGAACAGAAAGGCCACCACCTACAGGAGGTTCTGAGAATTCATTTGCATAACATATCGTTAGAATCTCTTCTCCTTGGGTTAAGGGCAGCAGGTTTTTCAGGTCCAAAGCTGCTCCACAGCCCTCACCCTGAACTCCCTGCATTCCAGAAATATTAAGTCATGGAGGCTGCGGAGGGTAGTGGGAAAAAATACGCCTGGTCCAGTACCAAGGCACATGTTTCTGCCCTGTGTATCTCCACTCTAGCTCTAATTGGCCTGCTTGGCTTAATGTGTGTCACTGTGTTCCCACAGCACCTGTGCCTTAAGTAGCTGATTCACATGGCTTTTATGGACCAAATTACATTTCCACGCTGCTTCTGATTTTAATAGAAGGGCGTATTAACCACCAGGGAGAAATTATTGCTTGAATTCCAAAGAGACAGCGTGTTCTTCTGGAGGCCTTAATAGATTCTTTCAAATTCACCTTAAATAACACAGTCAGAAGATGGGAGTGTGATCTTCTTCTGACACCAACCTAAGTTAAGTCTCTTCATCAAGGATAAAATGATGGATTGACAAAAAAAAAGTGTCCACTGCTCCAAAGCAAGTCACTTGACTCTCCCCCCAAATTAATCTTCCAATCCTTTTAGCCCCCAAACAGTGGTTGAAGATTGGACAACCACACTAGACATGCCAGGAAATAGGAAGGTTCTGGCTAACAGTCCTGCTACTTAAAGGAGGGAGCTCCTCCGCCGTAAACTCCTGACACTGGATAAAAGGGAAACGGCTAAAGATAACCTCTTAACATGATCTCATGAGTAAAATTGGATGGGGACGAGAAGCTTTAGGTCAGATCGTTCACAATTTCTCAAAACATTGTGGTAGCAACAATTGGCACACGCTACTAGGAATTCTCGACTTTTCCTGGTGTGTGAGAGGTAAGCATTAGGTAAATGCTGGGATACTAGGTCCCAATAGGCAGTGGCCATACTAGCCTCGATTCCTCGGTTAACTTAGAGGCATCTAGCTGACTTCCCCATCAAAATACCCCACTGATGGGAGATACACAAGAAAGGGCGATACGCATTCATCCGTTGGGGGTGTGGGAATGAAAGAAGGATGATAAACATTTCCTTATTAGAAAATAAAACCCGGTGGGCAAAAACCAGTACCAATGATGAGTTAATGTGATCTGCTTTCCTTCCTCTGTCTTCACTCTATCTTGGAGTATTAGCTGCCATCCAAAAACCCAAACAGCATGAAGGTAATAGCCCAGCTATTATTACCTTCTCTCTCCCCTGGGCGGGGGGCGGGGGGAACCAGCAAAATACTCAGAACAGTAGGAGACACAACACAATCTTCATTTCTTCCATACATTAGAAACATTTTCAATTACAGTTCAGCTTCTCTGAGATCTATCTCAAGTAGTAAAATGACAAGAGCACAGAAAAACCAGGTTGGAGGGAATTCCTGATAACGAGGCACGAAGTGAGAGATTTTACTCAACCACTCCATTCCACAAGCTGGATGCCCCTGCAGGTCCCTGAGAAAGAGTCATTCTGGCTTATGCCCTGCAGGAATCCTACTCCACACTCCCTCCTTGGGGTGTGCCTTGGAAGGGCTGCTTGAAAAGAGAGGTCTTTGATGAATGATCACTAGTAAAATCCGAATGGAAAGCTAACTTGTTTGGGAAGCAGCTCTTTTAGTAGTGGGGGTTTGCTTCTTAAACCACAGTTTCTCAGTGGATTTAAAAAAAAAAAAAAACCAGCCATGCTTACAGTTACAATTCCACATTAATCAGCCAGTTTCCTGGGAGGTACCCATAATTAGCAAGTTGTCACATCCTCTGATCAGATTCTGGTGGAATTCTGGGCCTTCATCTCAGCCCTAGGAAAGCTCAGGAATGCCCTGGAGCAAATGAGCAGAGCTACAAGATCACATCCAGAGAGCTTAAGGTGCTTGGAGGTAAGATATCCCCTAGGGCAGCCCAACAGCTGCCCTGGGTGGGAGGGGGGTTCACAGTGTCTCTGACCCTTCTTGGTTTATAGTAGCTACCCTGGGTTTCCAAACATAACAGTCAATCTTAAGGAAATAAATCCTATTTGGGAGCTGCCCTTTCTTCTTAGAGGCTTACCAGAAAATTCAAGAAAATGTCCCAGTGGGTACTCACCTATGAGCCTCATCCTCTCCTTCAGTTTCAAAGTTGCTCTTGGCCACCCCCAGCCTATCCCAAAAGACCCAGAAGACAGAATCTCAGACAATGCTTTGCCTTGCTTCAGCATCACAGGATGGCTCTGAGTTCTCAATCCTGCCCCGAGGGTGCCGGTGGCAGCAGACACAATGGAGGTAGTCCACTACGTTGTGGGTAAAAAGTGAGCGCAATGGGTGCAAGTACTGGAAGAAAAGGAGCATGAAGCCAATGGAAATCAGATAAGCAATGATGAGCTGCAAAGCAATCAAGGAAGGACAGTAATCCAGTAACACTTTGACTCCAAAGAACTTGAAAACCAAAACCATGATCACGTTCTCTACCAACCTTACACTATAGTGCAGGCCCATGTGCCCCCAGTTCTGGCCTTTGTCAACGAGGTCCCTGTCTGCCAGTTTCAACTGCAAAGCTGACCAGCAAGAGAAGTTGATGCCTGCATAGAGAACGGTGATGGAGATCAGCACCACCAAGGTGCCAACCCGGCTGAAATTTTTCTCAATGTTATTGGGCATCTGGGCACCACTCCTCCAGAACTTAACCCAGGGCTCAAAGAGGATGATCAGGAAGTTGAGCAATAAGAAGGGCACAGCCTTCAGTTTCAAGGTGGCTGAGAAGAGCACCAGAATCACGAGGCGGGAAGTGATCTCCAATGTCCGCCAGATGGTGATGCAGAGGACTTCTAACGGCCCAAGGCGAATCTTGTATTCATCATACTTGATCTGGATAGCCAACATATTGCAGAGGGTAGCCCCATAGGTGACAGAGATCAGGGAAAAGACCATTAGCACAGCTGTAAGAAAAAAAAAATAACAGAAAAAATAGACAATCAGACTATGTTAGAGAAGCTTGAACTCAGACCCGGAGGTCCAGAGAGAGGATAGGTGAGGCTTGAGGGCCCAGTTAAGAGCAATTTCACGTATGAACACAGCTATGTTAGCACAGCACACAGCATGCACAGGAAAAAAAAAGGGAAAGAAATAAACTAAAATATATTTTTTGTACTAGGGATTATACCAGTTTTCAAAATCCTTTTTTTCTGTTTCTCTAGTTTCTAAATTTCCCAAAATGAACATACATTGCAACACTTTAATAATCATGGAAACATACAAAATGAACTTTTTAAGAAGAGTGGATCTCAGAACTAGCGTTGAGAGGTCACTAACACAAGAAGAGCACATATATAAAGGGATAAGGCAGCACCCACTTGATGAAATAGGCTTCTGAGCAAACAATGAAGGAGGCAGAAGGAATTCTGAAAAAAGCCAGTCCTAGGAAATTCATAGGTAATGCCTTTGGTTACAGAAGTCCCTTCTTTGACACATATCTTCTTTAAGGAATGAATCTTGTATTTATTTCTAGAATGTGTCAGAACGTATACTGGAAATTCCATGAAGGCAGAAAGGACCATGGCTACTTTGTTCCGTGCTGTGTCCCCAGAGCCTAACACACTGCCTGGGAGATAGTAGGTGCTCAATAAATGTTTGTGGAATTAATGAGGAATTCTGAGTTTAGAGAGGCAGCATAGAATATTTACAATTAGAAGCCCTTAGTTCAGCTCTGTGAAAGCCACTGAATATCTATGTGCCTTAGTTCCCCAATTCACTGAGATACTCTAGAATTGCTTGCATAAATCATCAGCAATATCAATTTATCACCCAGGTGCTTTGGTATATTTTAGGAATCTCCAAACTTCTACCAGAGTGGTTTAAAAAAATTTTTTTAAACCCCATTTCATAGCATATCACATCCATGCCACTGTTTAGAGTTGGGGCCCTGAAGGGTCAGGATGCTCCATAACTTGCTACACTAAGTCTCAACTATAGATCACATGGTGTCCCTTTCCTTTCATTCCTTTATATCAAAGAATGCCAATCACTAAGAAAAATCTACTGCTCTCAAGGAGAGTGAGAGGCCTGAGGGGTAACTCATCAAAAAAAAAAAAAAGCTGGAACTTTCTGTTCCCATAAAAATACTAGATCCCAGGGAACTGGAGCCATGGAGATGTCAACTTAATCTGCGAGGAAAGTGAAGACTTCCCCATAGAAACCCAAAAAGAAGCACAGCTTTGTTTCCAAGATCCTTTTCAGCTCTAAGTAGAGTGTTGGAATCTCAAAGACTGGAGAGACTCTCTTGAAGGGTCTACTCTTAGCCTTATTTTTATTATTTTTCCATGTTTATTGAGATATTATTGACATATAATATTGTATTAGTTTAAGGTGCACAACAAAACGATTTGATATACTCTTAGCTTTATAAACCACTCTTAGTCCCATCCTTAAGAGTTGATGCTCCTAGTTGGGAACGTCATCTAGCCAAGTGTGGTGATGCTTTCCCTTAAATTAGAACTCATTTATTGATAGTAGTGTAATAAAAGAAAGCCTGATGCTTCCAATAAATGTAAAAACACCTTCCATCTGTCTCCCTACAAATAGACTCATGCCGTAAGAGATCATAATGCTGTTAGTGAATTTGCTCATCTATGCTGATCCAGATGGCCTCCAAGAGAAAAAGAGATTAGAAAAAGGGGTAGCAAGGAGAAGACAGAAGAGTGGATGAAAATGAGGAGATCTAACCCCAAAAACTGTTTACCAAACTTTAAGAGATGGTACTGTCAGCAAGTTTTTAATAGGAGAAAGCACCAAAGAATTGAAACCAAGGCCTCAGAGAAAGTTTCCCTTGCATCCTTTGTAGAGCAATATAGTTAGAAACATGGGCTCTGCAGGCAGGCATCCTGGATTCCAATCCCATCTTTGCCAACTATTACTTATGAAAGCATGAGGGGAATTTGCTTAACCTCTCAATGCCTCTGTTTCCTCATTTGTTAAAATGGGGGTAATAATTCTATCACAGGGTTGTTGTAAAGATTAAATGAAATAATTACATGCAGGGGGCTTAGAGAAATGTTTAGAACATAGTAGATGCTATCTGCTACCTCCTATCATCATCATCATCATTGTTCCCCATTTCCAAAAGACTAGTACGTGCATTTCCCCTACTCAGGCAATCAGGTGATTTAAAAACTAATAGAATACCTAAAAATAAGCCTTACAAAAATGTGCAAAACCTATAGCAAGAAAACGATACAACTTTACTGAAGTACATTTCATTAAATATTTTTTAATGTACTTCAATAAAGCTGTATCATTTTCCTGCTCCGGGCCTTGCACATTTATGGCATAGACTGTGGGGTTATTTCCTGGATGTATACTTATCTCCAGACTCATCGAGCTGGATGTTAAATAGGTAGAGGTTTCTGTCAATCATACCTCAATAAAGTGATATAAAACTATTTAATGAAATGGAGAGATACATCATCTTCTAATATGAAACTGATTGATCCTGTAAAGATGTAAATTCCCTCCAAAACAACCTAAATAATTTAATGCAAGCCCAATACACAGTCTCAATAAAAATTTTTTTCTTTTGTTGTTGTTACTGTTTTGCTTTGTTTTGTATTTTGGTGGGGGAATTGACAAACTGCTTGTGGAAATTCATCTATTTGGAAGATTGGGCTAAATTGCCCTATCAGATAGGGGTTGTGACAGCCCTTTGTGAGAAGTGCACAAGATCCAAAAGCAATAAAGAATTTAAATGCATAAAAATTTAATACTTCAGAAAGCCAGAAGACCATTTAAAATGTGTGTATGTACACAAATACAAAACACATAAATGTATACATACACACTTATCTACAGCAGAGAAAGGATTAATACCAGAATAAGAAAACTGCTCCTGCAAATTAATAAGAAAAAGACAACCTACTATAAATCAGCAATTTAAAGAACACAATAACCAAACATGAAAAGATGCTCAGCTGCCCTCACAATTAAGAGCAAATTATTTAAGTAATCAGTTATTTTATAATTATACAACTAAATAATATTTAGTTTAATACATAAAGAAAAAGCACATTCATACACCTCAGGTGGGAATATAAATTCACACCACCTTTTGGGAGGGCTATTTGGCAGTACTGATAAAATTCCAAACATGCATAGCCTCTCACCCAGCACTTCTATTGCTAAGAATTTATCCTAGGAAGTCTCATTCCGGTACACAGATACTTATAAAGATGTTCGCTGGAGCATAGTTTGTGATTAGAAAAAACTTTTTTGAATGCAAAAATCAGAAACAAACTTTAATCCTACCAATAGAAGATTAGAGAAATAACAAAGAATGGTCCAGTTCATATAAGGAAAATATATGTTATCTATTTATCATTTATTATTATATATGCATATATAAGTAACCGTTGAAGGAAGATATATTGGCATACTTTTGAAAAAAGACATGTTGAACAGAATGTTTAATACAGCCCTTTTTGACGAAAATACATATACATATATATTGTATGTATGTTTACATAGTAAAGAAAAAAAGAGTCTGGAAGGATATATACTGAATGGTTAACAGAGATTACTTCTGGGGAGTAAAATTACATCTCCTACTTGATATATGTTCTGTGTGGTTTTGACTCTTTACCATAACCATGTCTGATTTTTATAATAAAAAAATAAGGACCAAAAATAGTAATTTTAAACCATATAAATTTCAAACCATACAGAAGGGTATAAAGTAAAAGGTAAATGTCAAAGGACTTCTCATTTTCACTCCCCAGAGGTAAATGGTTTCTGACATATCTTTCCAGAAATTTTCTATGCATCTATGATTACTTGCAGGTCAATTGGTTTGTGCATGCATTACTTCTGTAACGTATACATATTTTAATTAGATGATTCGATGACCTTCAAAATTCTCAGGAGGAAAAGCATCATCATTTCCTTTTCTCTTCACACTACCGTCAATCCTAGTTACGTAAAAAGCTTCAAGACCAACAATTCCATGAACAATTCTTAGTGGAGGAAAAGAGAAAAGGGAACAAATTCCCTCCTTAAGTTCATTTGTGACATGGGGCTTCGCCAAGCAGGATCAGCATCTAATAATAAGGAAATGGTTCAAAATTGTACCCACAGCTGTACCAGCTCCAGCCCAAGCAGACGAAGCTAATCTTGAGCTGTTAAAACTCATTAACAGTACTTTATCTTGACTTTGAAAACATGACTCACATTTCCTCTTCTCCTAGAGGTCTTACTCATCTAAGGATCCGTCTTTTACAAGTGGGAAATGAAGACTGTGACCTCTTGGGTAACTTCCTCCAAAAATCACACAGAAGGTCAGAACTGGGACCAAGCCTCATTTTCATCAGTATTCATTCCACACCCCCATTTCTTTCTCCCCACTGGAGTTGGGAAAAGTAATTAAATCAGTGGTTCCCAAATGTGGCTGATCAGAATCAACTGGGGTATATTTTTTTAAATATAGATTCCTGGCCTCCCCACACTCAGATTGAGTCTGGTCTGAGTAGGAGAAAAAATTCTTTTAAAAAGGAGCTTCCACCCAGTAATATGTTTTCTCGTGATCAGTAATATTTGGGAACCTCTTATTAAAAGATGGCCATCCCTAAACCCAAACAAACAAAAAACCCTCAGTATAATTTAAACACTCTGGGCTAGGGAAAGTGTCCTACTGACTGTTGGTATTACCAGCTACTTCTGGGTCCAGAGAGGGCTTATCTGTGGCATTTTTAGCCTTAATAGCTTATCCCAGTTAAAGAAATCTGGCAGGCCTAAGATGTCTGGCTCCCCAACTTCTTTGACTATCTACCAGTGCTGTTCAAAGGTTCTGTAATACCTGTGCTATCCAATACAGTAACCACGGCTATTGAACACTTGAAATGTGGCTAGTATGACTGAATAAGTAAATTTTTTATTCCATGTTTCATTTTAATTTAAATAGCCCCATGAAGCTGATGACCAGTGTATTGGGCAGCTCAGGCCTGGATTTCTAAGACCCTTGATTTCAATGGAGCCCTCCCCTTTCCTGACCCCACTCACCTCTACCCAGGGGAACCTCTGCAGAGATCAGAGTCACATAGAGCTGATAGGTCAGCTGGGGCACTGAGCCCAGGAAGGCTTGGATCTGTGACATACGTTTGTAGGCATTGCGGTGCATAGCCAGGGTCCGGATGGAGTGGCCCACCTCCCATTCTATCAGCACCTCCTCGCCATTTATTAGCATCTTCTTTCGGGTGAGGCTGACATAGGGCTCCTCCTGCCCCTCTTTCTTCCACAGTGTGAGGTACTTAATCATGGCCTCCAAACATCTGCAGAGGTAAAGCATCACGGGTACTTAACTAAAGCTGTCCTGGGAAGGAAGGTTGTAGGATGGGGGGATAATAATACAACTCAGGGAGTTTGTGCTGCTTTTTGCCATTCCTTAATTCCCATTTTACTCATTTCTCATGAGTCAAAGAGTTTGTCATGCCTTCCACAAGTTACTTGAGTTTAAATCCTTTTTTGTTTGGCTGGCCATCTACTGACCTCTGTGAACACCATCTCAGGGTGTTTCTTGGAGGATTTAAGGAATTGCTTTGTCTCCTTAAGAATAGGTCTATAGTAGAAAAGCACTTTGGACACAAAGATATTATGTAAATAATGTGTTGAGAGAAAACGATGAAGGTTCTTAAAGGCCCAGGTTTTCATAACACCTCAAGTTCCTGAGAGAAAGCATTCTCTATGCAAACCATTCAGCTCCATACTTGGGGCTTTTGAGTTCTGCTTTTTTCAAGACAAGGCCCACAACTGTAATTGTCTTGCCAAAAAGTCTTGGAGGGGGATCTAGAAAAAAACCCTCACATCTATACAGTGATGCCATTCAAGAACAAAGGTGCTTAAAGACTTGACAACTCAGAACTGAATGTGCTACATCCCTCAGGAACATCAAAAGATCTCTCTGAAGGTTATTTTTGGGGCCTCTTGATCTGTTTGGGGCCAAGAGCCTTTTAAACTTCCTTCTTTCTTTACAAAGAGGAAAACATCCTTATGAGAGCCTACCAACCTTGAAATAGTGAGAAGACCCCATTTCTTGCTGTCTCCCTCCCATCTCTCCCACATAAATCAGAAGCCTTTAAGCAGTTCTGATGTGGTGACTAGAAGAGAGGCAACTAGAACATCTTGTTTTGGAACACCTGAGTTACCGCTTCCTCCACTCACCCTGAAATGAATAGAAACTGTGGACTATTATAATAAGTAAGAACGGTTGTGGTGAAAATTAAGCTGTCTTTCCTGACTGAGGGCATGGGTTGTATTTATCTTGCCCACCACCCTTATCGCATGGTGGGTGTTCGATAAATATTTTCTGAGTAAATGAAAGAGTGAGAAGGAAGAAAAGAATACAGGGTGAGAAATGATGGGAGGGGAGGATGATAAAATAATGGCAATGTAATTGAATGGAAAAATAGGCTAAAGACAAGCTCAGAGATTTATATGCTCTCTAGGCCTTTGGCTCCCCATTAGGAAGGTTTGGACATGTGCCGGCTGCCATTGTCCACAGGGCCCCTCTGAGACTGGGGCATATGTGCCAGTCTGAAGCATGTAGTTTCTCCCTAGGAAGTGGACGTTTCAAACTCTAAAACGCGGGAGAGGAAAAGGTGGAAGGAGGAGAGAACAGAGAAGAAAACAAGCTAAGTGCATTTCCAACAAAAGATTTTAGATTTTAACCCAGGCCCATCAGTGCTATTGCTGAATAAAATACTGGGGGAGGTAGCGGCAGGAAGCATTCTGTTTATGCTTCTAAAGGCTATTCACTGGTTTCGGTGAGGGTGTTCGCCTTGTTACAAGCCTCAGTAAATTAGAGCACATTTTCATTTTCAGAATATCTTTGCATTTCATATAAGGGAGCCAGGTCCTCCAAACACTTTCATGTGCCTAATAGCACTAATCAAGTTCCTACCTACCTAAAAAGTAATTTGCCTTGAACATAAGCATATCAAGGATATAATTTATGAGCTTTTAATTATTTCTTCCCTGCTGTCAGGTTAGCTGATTATTATAAATGCTTTCCAATCATTTCTAGTGGAAGCTAAATAACAAAAATGAAATACAGTACTCAATACTCCATATGGTGGGTCCGAGCCAAAGCTGGCTTGGGAGGCCACAAAGCAAAGGAGGGAAGTCTAAACTCCAGACTGGGGCAGTACTTGCTGAAATCTGCACCTTCAGAGTGCTTGATCTGTTAACTCAGTATATCACATTTGAAAAGGCTGATAAGAATGGTTTTCCTTGTTCCTCTAGTGACATCTCTTAATTTGTGGGGTTTTTTTGTTTTTTTAGAGAGAGAGCACGAGTGAAAGCATGTGCATGCAGGGGGTGGGAAGGGGGAGAGGGGGAGGGAGAGGGAGAGAGAATCTTAAGCAGGCTCTACACTCAGCATGGAGCCCCATGCGGGCTCCATCTCAGGACCCTGAGATCATGACCTGAGCTGAAATCAAGAGTCGGACACTTAACCAACTGAGCCATCCAGGCGCCCCAACATCTCTAAATTTCTTGGTTCCAAGTTCAAGATGAGGTCTTTCTTTTACAGCTTAACTTCAAAGATTTAGAATTGGAAAGGAGCTTTAGATTGCTTAGTCCAAAGGCTGCATATAGGCCAGCTGAGTCATATCTGACCAACAGCTGTGGTTTGTCCATACTGTGTTATTTAGTCAAGTTGCTGAAAGTCAAACTGATATTTCATATAAAATCCTGTCTTGGAAGCCTCTCTTGAAAAGTTGGGGAATCTGGCAATACTTGGTCTGAATTCCAAAAGTGAAACAATGGGCTGGAACTGTAGAGTAGCCGCCTCCTTTAGGCAAATCATGCAGACTCTAGCTTGCCACACTACTCTCCATCATTTCTCTAACACTGAGACTTCCTTTTCATTTATCATCACACATGAAGCTACTGGTTTTCTCATACTGGGCCTGCTTCACTCATTTATGAGACCTGCCTGGCCCCTGTAAGCGTTTGCGTTTGAGACCCATGATCTAGCCCAACCCATTTATCATACAGATGAAGAAACTGGGGCCCAAGGCATCTTCAGAGATTTCACCAAAGCCATGCAACTAACTAGTCAATGACAGAGGGAGGACTAGACTCCAGGCCACTGGAATTCCAGGCTACCATTTTCTCTAATGGAGCCTAATCAGTCCCTCCTTGTTTGAGCATATATTGATTTAAAAAATTTTAAGGCAGGGGAGTTCCATCCTTGAACAGTTTCAGGCTGTGTTTAGTTCTCTAAGGATGAAATATCTTCCCACTACAATTACAACATCAACACTCTGACACATATTCTTCAGCTGATTGCAATCAAGACAAACTTGGTCCATTCTTTCCTCCTGACTTCATAAGTTTTGCAACATCTCCCTACCTTGAAAATCCCATAGCGTCCAGATGAGACTGCTGACACAGAAGCCTGTCTCCCTAAGATAAGGCACATTCTCATCCCTTCAAGGCAGTCTGAATGGAAAGACTTGATACTATTACAGTGTGCTCCAGCATCCAGATGGAGAGAGATGGACTATCTTCTTCTGCCCCCTCTAACCATGTACCTTTACTGCAGAAAGATACAAAGAGATACACAAGAGACTGATGAACCAACAGAAAAAAAACAAACTACAATGGGTTGGAGTACTAGATGACCACAAATAGCTGAAAATATTCTCCAGATGTCAAATAACTCTGGAAAATTTGAAAATGCCACCACCATCAGCCCAAGCAGCTCAGGGTAAAGAAATTGAATATGAGATCCAGTTTATAGAGTGTCTAAAAGGCAGAGTCAAAATAACACACTCTGAAGCTATGGCCGGTGCGTACAGGTTAAGCATGTCAGCTGGTCCCGTACCAATTTTCACAACTCAAATCCGAACAGCAAACACTGTCTACCGACGTCTCAGCAATGGTACCATACATGGTTTTGGAACACAGGTACATGCCACATGTTCATTGTGGTGGCATCTAAAGTTTCAGATAAGATTTTCTGGATGGGAGGCAGGGAAACCAAGAGTGGGAGGGAATGGGAGAATTGATTAGAGGCACAGTATCAGCCTTGTAAATATTAGCTTCATCTTTCTCTGCACAAACCCTATGGGGGTGCTAGAAATGAAAAACTGCTCACCTGATAACAGGTCCCAGGAGGATTAGATGCATAAACAATGACAGCGGCTTGTCTTTGGCCAGATCTCTGTGAACAAAAATGAGGGTCAACTGGACCATAATGGATGAAAACATAAAGAAGGATAAGGTGTATGTCATCCAGTAGGTTTCGCTATTCTTTCGGTAGATTCTGACCATGTACAAGGCAGATGCAGCCTCCCCACAGTACAAAAAGGTGGAGAAGAGGATGCCAAATGGAAAGGTAAATCGAGGGTTGGGCCCACGGATGACATCTTCCTCCAGAGATGAAGTTGGATCCACGGTGGGCTCCTCAGGAATTTCATAAACTCGGTCCATTGTCGAGGTTCTGAGCAACCCCCACCCCCACCCAAGAGAACCCTGTAGCCACTGCAGTCCAAGTATTGAAGAGAGCTAGCTGTCAAGTACAATTCCAGAGCGGAGATCTGCTAGTTAGAGCAGGAGACCCCTCTTTCTAGTTTCAAGTTACACTTGTTGGGAGTATGGGACAGAGAGCCCGGGAGTACCACTTTGAACTTGACTCTTCATTGGCCCAGGCTTCCAATCGTCCACAGACGTGCTAAGAAACCTGGACAGGGCAAAAGCAAGCATTTTAGCGCCCCGTCCGGAGTCCAATTCCAGGCACGTGAAAGGCTTGGGGACAGCTGTCTCCTTGGCCCCTTCTCCTTCCGCAGCCCCGCAGGGAGCGGGGTAGCCACTCTGTCGGGGGCACCAACACTCAGCAGCACCTCTCGAGGAGTCCTGACCAGCACGCCCTCTCAAACCTGCCGAGAACTGAACCAGGGCAGAAGAGGGGGTGCAGCCTGAGCGTCCCTTCGGGGGCTCATTTCAGTGCCTAGGTACCCTAAGCTATCGTTAGGCTGTGGCTACTAGCTCGCCCGCTCGCCCGCTCGCCGCTGCTCCCTCAGGACCCGCGCCGAGTCGAAGCTTCTCCAGCTCGCTCTACCGATTCCCCAAGCTCCGCCCCCGAGGCAGCCGGCCGGGGGCTGGAGCAAAGGCACCAACCCGGGCCCGGAGCGCAGGCTGGGGGGAGGGGCGGAGCTGGGGGCGGGGGGGGGGGGAAGCGGAGCGCCCCCGCGCTCCAGGAGCCAGAGAAAGCTAGAGGGGCGTCTTTCCCACAGAGAAACTTTGCGAGCGAGAAGCACGACGTGCGGGGCGCCAGCCCGGGAGGGCAAAGGCAGATGCCGTCAGACTCTTGGACGCCCCGTCGGCTGCTGGGGTCCTCCCTGACCTGCAGTTCCAGCTGGGAGAGATCGGCGGCTTGGGAAACTAAGGCACTGAAGGCGGGGGCGGGCCAAATGGGAGGGACGGCTGGGGCCAAACAAAACCAGCCTGCGAATTCCAGGGCGGGCAGCCCAAGGATGCTCCCCGTGGAGAGGCGCGACAAACCAAAGGGGGGCTTGGGCTGGCCTTCGGAACAGCTTCTCACCACGGCCGCCGGATCCCAGAGGGAAGCCACAGCTTTCCTCTTCCCCCAAAGCAGCAGACGCCCACTTCTACCCCGCCCTCGGGAACTAGCTAGCTCGCACACTTGCACAACCCACGCGGTTAGGCAGGTGTCTCTCTCTCTCTCTCCCCCCCCCCCTCTCTCTCCTCTCTCTCTCTCTCTCTCTCTCCTCTTCTCTCTCCCCTCTCCGCTCTCCCTCTCGGCCTCAGGGTTGAACTTCCCTAGGTCCTATTGCCCTCCAGATAATATCACGGTGGGGTGGGGCGGAGGAGACCTGAGAGGCAATTGGGCCATAGTTTCCTTTCCAGGCAAGTCTGTATGCAGCAGAGGTTAAGATAGAAAAGGATGGGGGGGGGGCGGGTTGTCAAGACTCAAGGTCAGCACTGAAAACTCATATTATAATGCCTTGATTTCCCCACTTGCAAAATGAGGCCGGGAGAACTTTAGAATTGAACTTTCAGGTTTTGGGCTGGAAGGTTCTCAAGAGGTGCCAAATTCTAAATAGACTGGAAAGGAGCCAAGAGAGCTGTTAGTAAAAGCTGAGAGGGGTGACTTAAAGAGCTCAGAAAATTGCCAGGATTCTTAAGATCAATCCTCCCCCACCTCACTGAGCTTTTGTTTTCATGCCTTCATTTGCATAATTCTAAACCCCAGAGAAACAGAGAAAACATCTGCCTCCTGGTAATAATTTAAATGTAGCAGAGCCTGTGCCAATCTCCTTTTGCTGCAGGAAGTCAGTACAAAGAATATGTGAGGAGTGGCCAACTAGCTGCCACCAAAATGATGGCCTGGAGAAAGACTTAGTCTTGTGGTTGTGTTGATTTTTAAGATTCCTGCTGTTGCTGCCTCCTTTCCCCAGGGCTGATTCAGGGACAAATCAACTTCTAAAGGTTGTTGCCTTTGAAGCAGGCACACTATCTTGGTCTGCACCTGTGCTCCTGCTCAGAGCTGAGTTAGCTGGGTTAGCAGGCTGATCCTTCCTCCTTTCCTTTTCACAAGGCAGGTCAACACTATCTGAGAACACTTCACACATAGTGTTAATTGGCTGGGGCTTTCCAACTGGCACAGGGTTCTCCACCAACAGTATAGGGTGAAGAACTTCTGGGGGCTTCTTAGGAACCTGTTCTCAAGATGGATCTCGAGTAGGGTGACAAACTCATCTCAGTTTGCTGGGATGGGATAAGTTGGTCACCCTAGCACGGGAGACTGAAGCTAGAAAGAATGGAGAATCCCAATTCTTTTAGCCTTTCCTCCTTCCCTGTGCCCTCAGCACGCCCCAAATACACAAATCTACAAGACCTTCCTACTTTGTTCCTAAACACCCCCTCCCTCTGGATGCCACTGAAGGCTCTCTGTAATCACCACACTACTTCCCTCTCTAATTTCATCATCCACGTTACCTTATCACAAACCCTTTGCTCCAGTCCAGCAAACTTTCTCATTTAATTATACTTGCTTCCTCACTTCCACCTCTGTGTCTTGTTGAGGTCATTTACAGTGTCCTGCACTCTTTCCTCCATTAGTCCAAACCCCAACCTTCCTTCAGGGGTCAGCTCAAGTACTCCCTCCTCCAAGAAGCCTTCTTTCACCTCCCCAGCCCTCACTCTTCCCTCAGTCTCTACACTACTGGTGCACTCACTCTTGCACCAGTCCTTCAACTCTTTCTGTGTTTGGCCTGCCTACCCAACAGAAGTGTAGACTCAGGGAGGGATGCTCAATGAATGTTTATCGTGGTTCTTGTTGATGACAGTAATGATTTAAGAATGGCGATGATGATGAGGCTTCCTCCCCCACACTTCCTCCAGGAAACTATGCAAGACTCAGGCACACTCATCTCTAGAAAAGCTATAGCCACTGTAACTGGGGCATAAAGTCCTGGGGCATAAAGACCCACTTCCTCAGTTAGCCATTCAGCTCACAGAGGACACCAGCCCACATGATATGTCCCTTCTCCAAGTTCCTACAGCGCTTTTTTGTCAACACCATGGTTTAGCACCAAATTACAAATTATTGCAAGCATATTATTTTTTATTCCACAACTACATTGCCATAAGCTGCTTAAAGGCAGAGCCCCAACTGTTATACTTTTTTTTTTGGACTCCCCCATGGCTGATACAGACCTGTAAGTTTCCAGCCATCTGATCCCCCTCACCCACCAGCTTCTCTATTTTCAGCCCTAGGACTCTCTGGCGCTTTAGGTCACTAAATCCTCTGGTCTCTTATTTCCCTGTTCCTTTTGCCCTCCTGGGAGAAACTGAGAATTTGCCCTGTTTCTGTCCAACTCTCTTTCCTCTTTCAGGCAATCTCTAGATTTCAGTCCTTTACTCCTCTGAGGAGTAGAGACACTGGAAATGTTGACAGGCATGAGACTACTGAGGCCCTGGGAACCCCTTCCCCATTAAGACCACTCATCTCCCGGGGTGCCTGGGTAGCATCTGACTCTTGATTTCAGCTCAGGTCATGATATCAGGGTCTTGAAATCAAGCCCTGAGTCAGGCTCTGGGCTCAGCACAGCATCTGCTTGAGATGTTCTCTCTCCCTCTCCGTCTGCCCGCCCCCCCACTTGCTCACTCTTTCTCTCTAAAAAAATAAATAAAATCTTAAAAAAAAAAAAAGACCACTCATCTCCCAAAGACTGGTCAACTGAGGTGATATCCCTAGGCTGCCCCCCTGAATACTAAATAGTGTTCAGGGTCAATTTCTTCTTCTTGCAGAACCAAAGTTCTACAGGAAAGGGAGACCCAAGATTTGACTCTCCCCTGCAACACCTCCAAACTCAGCAGGAACAGAGAATGAGTCTAAAGGCTCTTGCATCTTGAGGCACCTGGGTGGTTCGGTCGGTTAAGCATCTGCCTTTGGCTCAGGTCAGGATCCCAGGGTCCTGGGATCAAGCCCTGAATCAGGCTCCCTGCTCAGTGGGGAGCCTGCTTCTCCCTCTCCCTCTGCCCCTCCCCCTGCTCATGCTCTCTCCCTCTCTCTCTGAAATAAATAAACCTTTGAAAAAAAAAAAATAAAAGCTCTTGGCATCTTTATTAGCATTCAGAACACCTCTGAACCATATAAGGCTCCAGAATAGGTTTAAGCTTTCAAAGCCACTGCAGTCAGAGCTGACTTGTAAGAGGCAGCTGGTATGCATAAAGGAAGAGGAGAGGAAGGAGCGAGATGTGCAGCAAGTGGCTGATAGTCGTCATAGAACACTAGCTGGTGGGAGGTGAAAGGCAAGGCCCAGAGAATCATTAGCTAGGATGGAAGAATGCCTTCCTTCTATAGAACGCTCAATTTGAACTGTTAGAATCTTTAAAAGATATCTAATGCAAAATCAGTTATGCAGCCTCTGGGCCTTCTCTTTTCACTGTAAAGCAACCTGAGGATGAAGAATTTTTTCCTATCCTGTTCTGAGCCACTCCCTCGTCAGTATCATCCATAGGGCCTGGAGTCAAAACACAAGTGAGTTCCCTGCAACCCTTATCCCTAGTAGTTTTGTTTTTAAAAATCTGGTTTAAATGATCATCTAAATTAGCACTGAAGGGAAAGAAGGGCTATTGCAAAATGCAGCATGGAATCTGGGGATGATGGGTGTTGCCAGGCGGATGGCAAGCTGTACATATATTGCTAGCAGAGGGGAGGGACAGGAGACAGAATTGTGACGGATATTATTTATTTTTTATTTTAAGTCTTGTTATTTTTAAAATAATGGCGATATTGAGATATAATTCATATACCATACAATTCACCCATTTAAAGGGTACAATTCAGTGTTTTTAGTACAAAGTTGTGCAGCCATTACCATTACCTAATTCTAGAACATCTTCATCACCCCCAAAAGAAACCACATACCCATTAAGCCCTCACTACCCATTCCTCTCCCCCCGCCCCCCCCCCCCACGCCTGAGCCCTAGTCAACCACTAACCTACTTTCCATCTCTCTGGATTTGTCTATTCTGAACATTTCATATAAATGGAACCATATAATATATGGCCTTTTGTGTGTCTGGCTTCTTTCACTTAGCATAATGTTATCAAAATTCATCCACATTGTAGCATGTATTAGCATTTCATTTCTTTTTATGGTGAATAATATTCCATTTTGTAGATATATCACATTTTGTTTATCCATTCATCAGTTTATGGACATCAGGGTTTGTAATAGGGTTCTCCAGAGAAACAGAACAGGGAGGGAAGGATAGGGAAGGGAGATAGTTTAAGGAATTGGCTCACACAATTATGAGGACTGGTTTGCAGGGCAGGCAAATTCAGGAAAGAGTTGATGTTGCAGTCTTGAGTGCAAAGGCTGCAAACAGGCAGAACTTTTTGTTAATTAAGTTTCTAATTTTAATTCCAGTATTGTTAACATACAGCATTATATTAGTTTCAGGTGTACAATATAGTGATTCAACAATTCTATACATTACTCAGTGCTCATCATCATCAAAAGTATACTCCTTAATCCCCATCACCTACTTCACCCATCCCCCCCCACCTCCCCTCTGGTAACCATCAGTTTGTTCTTATAGTTTTAAGAATCTGTTTCTTGGTTTGTCTCTTTTTTTTCCTTTGCTTATTTGTTTTGTTTTTTAAATGCCACATATGAGTGAAATCATGTATTTGTCTTTCTCTTAACTTACTTCGCTTAACATTATACTCTCCTGCTCCATCCATGTTGTTGCAAATGGCAAGATTTCATTCCTTTTTATGGCTAAATCCTATTCCATTGTACATATATACCACATCTTCTTTATTCATTCATCTATTGATGGATAAGTAAGCTGCTACCATAATTTGGCTATTGTAAATAATGCTGCAATAAACATAGGGGTGCATGTGTCCCTATGAATTAAATTAGTGTCTTTGTGGGCACCTGGGTGGCTCAGTTGGTTAAGCGACTGCCTTCGGCTCAGGTCATGATCCTGGAGTCCCGGGATCGAGTCCCACATCGGGCTCCCTGCTCAGCAGGGAGTCTGCTTCTCCCTCTGACCCTCCTCCCTCTCATGCTCTCTGTCTCTCATCCTCTCTCTCGCAAATAAATAAAATCTTAAAAAAAAAAAAATTAGTGTCTTTGTATTTTTGGGGTAAATACCCAGTAGTGTGATTACTGAATCATAGGGTACTTCTATTTTTAACATTTTGAGGAACCTCCATACTTTTTTCCACAGTGGATGTACCAGTTTGCATTCCCACCAACAGTGCACGAGGGTTCCTATTTCTCCACATCCTTGCAAACACTTTTTATTTCTTGCGTTTTTTATTTTAGCCATTCTGACAAGTATACTTTGAAGTGATATCTCATTGTAGTTTTGATTTGTATTTCCCTGATGGTGAGTGATGCTGAGCATCTTTTCATGTGTCTGTTGGCCATCTAGATGTCTTCTTTGGAGAAATGGCTGTTCATGCCTTTGACCCATTTTTTAATTGGATTATTTGCTTTTTGGGTGTTAAGTTGCATGGGTTCTTTTAACCCTTTATTGGATCTGTCATTTGCAAATATCTTCTCCTATTCAATACATTGCCTTTTAGTTTTGTTGATGATTTCCTTCGCTGAGCAGAAGCTTTTTATTTTGATGTAGTCCCAATAGTTTATTTTTGCTTTTATTTCCCTTGCCTCAGAAGACATATCTAGAGAAATGTTGCTATAGCTGATGTCAGAGAAATTACTGCCTGTGCTCTCTTCTAGGATTTTTATGGTTTCAGGTCTCACATTTAGGTCTTTAATCCATTTTGAGTTTATTTTTGTGTATGGTGTAAGAAAGTGGTCCAGTTTCATTCTTTTGCATGTAGCTGTTCAGTTTACCTAATACCATTTATTGAAGAGACTTTTTCCCATTGAATATTCTTGCCTCCTTTGTTGTAGATTAATTGACTATATAAGTGTGGGTTTATTTCTGGGTTTTCTATTCTGTTCTATTGATCTATGGGTCTTTTTTTGTACCAGTACCATACTGTTTTTGTCACCACAGCTTTGTAATGTAACTGGAAGTCCAGAATTGTGATGCCTCCAGCTTTGTCTTTCTTTTTCAAGATTGCTTTGGCTATTTGGGGTCTTTTGTGGTTCCATACAAATTTTAGGATTGCTTGCTCTAGCTCTGTGAATAATTCTGGTGTTATTATGATAAGGATTGCATTAAATGTGTAGATTGTGTTGGGTAATATAGATGTTTTAACAATATTGCTTCTTCCAATCCATGATCATGGAATGTCTTTCCATTTCTTTGTGTCATCTTCAATTTCTTTCATCAGTGTTTTATAGTTTTCAGAGTACAGGTCTTTCCCCCACTTTGGCTAGGTATCTTATTAATTTTGGTACAACTGTAAATGGGATTGTTTTCTTAATTTCTCTTTCTGCTGCTTTATTATTGATGTATAGGAATGCAACAGATTTCTGTACATTGATTTTGTATTCTGCCACTTTACTGAATTTGTTTATCAGTTCTAGCAGTTTTTTGGTGGAGTCTTTTGGGTTTTCTATATGTAGTATCATGTCATCTGCAAATAGTGAAAGTTTGACTTCTTCCTTACCAGTTTGGACGCCTTTTATTTCTTTTCTTGTCTGATTGCTGTGGCTAGGACTTCCAGCACTATGTTGAATTAAAGTAGTGAGAATGGACATTCTTATCTTGTCCCTGACCTTAGGGGAAAAGCTCTCAGTTTTTCCCCATTGAGGATGATGTTGGCTATGGGTTTTTCCTGTAAAACCCTTATTATGTTGAGGTATATCCCCTCTAAACCTACTTTGTTGAGGTTTTTTTTTTTTTTTTTAATCATGAAATGATGTTGTACTATGTCAAATGCTTTTTCTGCATCTATTGAAATGATCATATGGTTTTTATCCTTTCTTGTATTGATATGATGTGTCACATTGATTTATTTGTAAGTATTGAGTCACCCTTGCATCCCAGGAATAAATTCCACTTGACTGTGTTGAATCGTTCTTTTAATATATTGTTGGATTTAGTTCGCTAGTATTTTGTTGAGGATTTTTGCTTCTATCTTGATCAGAGATATTGGCCTGTAGTTCTTTTTTCCTGTGGTGTCTTTATCTGGTTTGGAATCAGTTTAATTCTGGCCTCATAGAATGAATTTGGAAATTTTCCTTCCTCTTCTATTCTTTGGAATAGTTTGAGAAGAATAGGTATTAACTCTTTTTTAAACATTTGGTAGAATTCACCTGTGAAGCTGTCGCCTCCTAGACTTTTATTTGTTGGGAGTTTTTTGATTACTGATTCAATTTCATTGCTTGTTATTGGTCTGTTCAAATTTTTTATTTCTTCCTGCTTCTGTTTTGGTAGATTATATGTTTCTAGGAATGTATCTCTTTCTTCTAGGTTGTCCAATTTGTTGGCATCTAGTTTCTCATAATATTCTCTTACAATTACTTGTATTTCTGTGGTTTCGGTTGTTTTTTCTCCTCTATCATTGGTGATTATGTTTATTTGAGTTCTCTCTCTTTCTCTCTCTCTCTCTCTCTCTCTCTCTTCTGATGAGTCTGGCTAGAGGTTTATCAATTTTGTTGATCTTTTCAAAGAACCAGCTCCTGGTTTCATTGCTCTGTTCTATTGCTTTTTTAGTTTCTATATCATTTATTTCTACCCTAATCTTTATTATTTCCTTCCTTCTACTGGTTTGGGGTTTTGTTTGTTCGTCTTTTTCTAGTTCCTGTAGGTGTAAGGTTAGATTGTTTACTTTTATATTTTTCTTGCTTCTTGAGGTAGGCCTGTATTGCTATAAACTTCCCTCTTAGAACTGCTTTTGCTCCATTCCAAAGATTTTGGACCATTGTGTTTTCATTTTCATTTGTTTCCATGTAATTTTTTATTTCTTCATTGATTTCTTGGTTGACCCCTTCATTGTTTAGTGGCATGTTCTTTAACCTCCATGTATTTCTGGTCTTTCCAGATTTTTCTTGTGGTTGATTTCTTATTTTATAGCATTGTGGTCAGAAAAGACACATGGTATGACTTCAGTATTTTTGAATTTGTTGAGGCTTGTTTTGTGGCCTAACATGTGATCTACTCTGGAGAACGTTCTATATACACTTGAAAAAAGTGTGTATTCTGCTGTATTAAGATGGAATATTCTGAATATATCTGTTAAATACACCTGGTCCAGTATGCCATTCAATGAAATAGGCAGAATTTCTATGTTGCAGTCTAAAGGCAGACTCCTAAGGCCTTTAGGTGATTGGATGAGGCCCACGCACCTTATGGAAGGTAATTTGTTTTAGTCAAGGTCTACTGGTTTAGACGTTAATCACATCTAAAAAAATACCTTCATAGTACATCTAGATTGCTATTTGACCAAACAAGTGGGCACCATAGCCTAGCCAAGTTGACACATAAAATTATCCATCTTAGGGTTATCTTCACTTTTTGGCTAGTATGAATAATACAACTATGAATATTCATATACACATTTTTGTATAAATATGTGTTCAATTCACATGGAATGCATACCTATAAGTAAAATGCTGGATCGTATAGTAACTACATGTAAACAAAATGTCACCTGTAGTTTGCTCCCTAGTACAATTCAGTAAGAATTAAAATATCTGCAGACACTTTCACATTCTTTCTTACTGGGCACATTATGTACTTGTTGGACCTTGAAGTGTTCAACCTTATGGCCAAGGGAAGAGGATATTCCAGCAGGGCCAAGAGGAGAAAGAGACTCCCCCTAGACTACGTGATGAGTCAATGGATGAGCTAAGAGTAGAAAGCAACAGTTAAGATCATGAATCTTGTGCCATTACCAGATCACTTCCCTGGCACTCCTGCCTCTCCTACTTGGCTTTACTACTAAAGGGTACCCAAGCCATAAAAAACTTTAGCTCTAATTAAAAATTTTTATAAGATGGAGTTATTATTAGTGGAAGAAGTCACAGCAGCAGGAAAAGTAGGGTAAACTAGGTTGGCAACTTCAGACCCTGGAAAGAGAAATCAGGTAGAGACAAGCTAGTGAGATCACAGTGGGCCAGATAATGCACAGTCCTGCCTGTCAGGACAGAAATCAGGCCATGCCAAATCTCTCTGACAGACAGCAGTGTGTAGTCAAAAGAGTTACATTATGGACTGGGGTAAAAAACTGTGCATTTTAATTCTGGATCTGCTTCAAAATCTCTGTGTGATCTTGGCCCTCTCTGGGATCTCTAAGATCCCTTCTAGCTTCACATCCTGTGACATCAGTGTAGTTAGGCATGGCCAGGCCTCCTAGAACCTCTGATTCCACAGTGACTGGCTTAAGGGAAGAGAAATGGACAACTAGGGAGATAGCAGGGAAAATATGCATTAATCTGTTCAAAACATAAAAAGAACCTTTGCCCACCATGTCACAGAACCATCTTTTTCAACCATCTAACAGAATTTACGTGAACACAGTTAGGAGTGGCTTTGTTTCTGAAAATAGAAGGAAGAGTCTAAGACAATTTTCTTGTGCAGCCTGTCTCAGAAGTGTTTAGGTGGTTATGACGGGTCTGTAGCTGTTTCCTTCCCTCTCTGCCCTCAAGACTTGAAGGTGTATCTTGAGAGTGGCTTCAGGAAGCTAACTGTCAAAGGAAACTGGAGAGGCTAGGAGAAGCTTCTGTTCAGGTGAGGCCTGGAAGAAAAGTGAAGCCAGAAGTCCATAAGTAGCCAGGAGTTCACAAACTACCAAGTGAGGCACATAGGAGTTTCTTGTTCCTTGTAAAAGCTGTTGCTGTATGCCATGGTCCATCATGGGGTCACTAATAGCAGGCCATATACCCAGACGAGAAACGGAATTTTATTTATTTAGTTTTTAGATTTTATTTATTTCTTTGACAGAGAGAGAGAGTGGGCATACAAGCAGGGGCAGCAGAGGGAGAGGGAGAAGCAGACTCTCCGCTGAGCAGGGAGCCCCATGTGGGCTCAATCCCAGGACTCCAGGATCATGACCTGAGTCAAAGGCAGATGCTTAACTGACTGAGCCACTCAGGTGCCCCCTGAATTTTATTTTAATTATCAGTCCCCTAGAAGAACAAGTAGAGGTCATTCTTTTTCTCAAATAAATATCATAGACAGAGTTCATTGAAAGCTAGTAACAATGTAAAAAGTACAAAGATTAAAAAGGTGTAACTGATAGCCAGGAACTAACCATAGGTTAATACATTCAGTGAGAAGAACAATTTATCCTCTATTTAGATTTATTTTATGAAGGATAACCATATGTTAAGTTAAGTGAAGAATTAAGTTTTGAAATATGACTCAATAAGCAAAAAGTGTAGGGCTCGGTTTTAATACTGTAAGTGGGCAAATTTAACACTTTTTCGTGGAATGCATCTGCTTAGATTTAACTATTATACAAATTAGAATAAACTAAAAGAGCTTTTTAGTTGAAATAATATTAACACCAACATTGAGTGCTTACTATGTGCCAGGTACTGTTGTAAGCTATTTATGATCTTATTTACTCCTCACAATGCCAGGGCTCCTGGGTGGCTCAGTCAGTTAAGTGTCTGCCTTTGACTCAGGTCATGATCCCAGAGTCCTAGGATTGAGTCCTGCATCAGGCTCTCTGCTCAGCGGGGAGCCTGCTTCTCCCTCTACCTGCCGCTCCCCCTGCTTGTGCTTTTTTAAAAAATACAATGTCCTTATGAGATAGGCACTAGGATCATCTCCAGCTTATGAATAAGGACACTGAAGCACAGAGAAGTTAAGGAGGTACTCAAAGCTAAAATAGCTTAGGTAGTAGGGCTGGGATTTGAACCCAGGAAGTCAGGCTCTGGTGTCTGGGCCCTAGTCATTTCAAACAGCAAACAAATTGTGTGGAAAATTCAAATATAGGAAATATTAGGAATCAATTTTACAATTCCAAGGACAGCAACCAGAAAGATCTGCATTTGTGAAATTCATATCTTAATTATTTTAACAGTCACCTGATTTCCTTACCTAGTTTCTATATGCTACACTTTCCCACCTTACCAAGCTTCCTGTGATACCTCTATTGTCACGTCAATCCTTTAACGAAAAGCTTCCAAGGGCTCCCTTCTGCTTATCTAATAGATCTCAAACTTGAATGTGCAGCATACACACCAGGGGAGCTTGCTTAAAATACTGACTTCCTAAGCTGCAACCCTGAAAATTTGATTTAGTCGGTCAGGGTGGGGCCCGGGAATCTGTGTTTTAAGTAAGCTTTGCAAAAACACTGGCCTATGTGCACGAAGCCCAAATACTTTGTTATAGCATTCAAGGCTGTCCATGACCTGACCCAAACTCACCTAAATCCTAACATAAAAGCTCTATTCTAGAATGGCCATTGTCCTCAAACTTCTCATATAGGAGGCATTTCTAACTCTAAATCTCTGCCTACCCCTTCCAACCCATCTGGAATGACCTTCCGCCTTCTTTCCTACTATCCAAAGACTATATATCCTTCAAGGTCAAGCCCAAGTTTCAACTGCTCTATAAGACTCTCCTTAAATTCTCCATCCCAGAAAGGTTATCATTCTTCTTCCGAATAATTAAGTCTATACTGGCTGACCCCAATCCTTTTGGTATTTAACTGGTTTCAAGAGTATATGCCTTGCTTCCTCAATGAGACTGATGGTTGCCACTACCCTCACGTGGTTATTTAAATTTGAACTAATTAAGATTAAATAAAATTAAAATTTCAGTTCCTCAGTCACACTAGCCCCATTTCAAGTGTTCAATAGTCACAAAGAACATTTCCACATCACAGAAAGTTCTAGTGGACAGCATGGCAAAAGTTTGTTTGTGGCTGTCACAGCTGCCTTCTTACATATTCTCTCTATAAACACTGCTTGCTCTAAAGTTAAAGTAGATACATAACCAGACCACAAAATGTGATAGATTTTCTTTTTAAACCGATTCCTATTTTCAGTAAAAGGCGCTCACAAGATAAGTGTAAATATTCTGCGTTTCTAATCAAGTTTCAAAATCCTTGGCTTTTCTCACGTCTCATTCTCCTTGACCTCTCTGCTGCATTTGGCATTATATACAGCAGATTTCCCTCTCCTACAAGAAATGCTCTCCTCCTTTGCTTCCACGACGCTGTAACAACAAGAATGATCATCATTAATTTATTGAGCTCTTACCATGTGCCACGCTAAGCACTTTATATACTTCAACAACCATATTAAGTAAATGGTAGTATTCTTGCCATTTTATAGATGAGGCATCTGAAGTTCAAAGAAAATTAATTTGCTCAAGGGCACAAAGCTAGTAAGTGGTGGTGCTGGGACTAGAACCCAAACACCTCTTTTAAGGCTCTTCTTAAGAGTCATTACTAGATCAAATACCCAAAAGAGGCGGGGCAGAACATCAATTCCAACATCAAAGAATGGAAATAACCCACTCAAGAGTCTCCTCTTCTCTTTTTTCCCTGCCCTTCTAAAACTCTATCTTATTCTCTCTCACATACTCCTCTGGTAGATTTTCAAGGTCTTAACAGCCTGGGGAATTTAAAGGCAATTACTCAGTAATTGAGAAAAAAGTAACCACAGTAGGTCAGGAAGAACAGGGACCAGGTACGGCCTTCCGTTTTCAAGAATTTTGTTTTCTCCTAAATACCCTATAGGCCCTTCACATTAAAACCTGTGTTGTTCAGGACTTACAATTTTGATTCAAGTACTCTGCCAACAGTCCATTTTAATTACACTGGGAACTATTTATAGCTTTTCTGTTTGCTGGGTTGGGCCTTGTGTCAAGTAGCTGCTACCAGAGCTAGTCAAATAAGACAAGTGAAGTGCTGGAGGAGTCCAGCTTGAGGTTGGAAGAGTCACCTACTTATTAGTGTTTCACAATACACTGTTTACTGAGACCCTTTAGCAGGTCAAACTCACCATTCCTGGTCAGTAGCCAGAGGGTCAGGATACAGAAGAAAAAGCCTATAGCAACCTTGCCCCCTGCCTTCCTGGATAAGAGACCATCGACCCTGTCCATCTCCCAAACTCACCAGGCTCCCATAATGTAGTCTCAGCAACACAAGGCCTAGCTACTGGAGACAGGGAGCTTAAGTTAATGACTGTGCAGATCCTTTGGAGTTGGAGGCCTCTATTACTTAGGTCAAAGAAGAATAAGGACTATGGGAAATCTCTGTACCTTCCCCTCAATTTTACTGTGAACTTTAAACTGCTCTAAAAAAATGAAGTCTTAATAAAAAAGAAGGAGGAGGAATACTGGCTTCTTGTCCTGCCTATACAACTAACTGGCTCTCTGGGGGGGGGGGGAGGTTCAAATATTTAGTGAGAACTTCTTTCCTTTTATTATTGCATATACCATAAACATTATAGGATATTGCTTTGTGTTCTTATATTTGACATAAATCTGATTATATGGAATTGGATGCAACTTTTTCCTCAACAGTATGCTGTTGATATATTTTGCTCAAGTTCTATGTTGCTACATGTAGTTATAATTCATTTTAACTGCTTTATGGAATTCCATCAGATGAATACACCATAATTTATATATTCATTCTGTTGGTGGTCATTTAGTTTTCCTTCTTTTTACTATCACAAATAAAATTCTTCAGTGGACATCTGTATATGCATGGGCACATGTGGGAGAGTTTCTCTTGATTAAAAATCCATGAGTGAGGGCGCCTGAGTGGCTCAGTAGGCTAAACATCTGCCTTCGGCTCAGGTCATAATCCCAGAGTCCTTGGATTGAGTCCTGCGTCGGATTCCCTGCTCTGCGGGGAGTCTGCTTCTCCCTCTGCCCCTCCCCCCACTCAGTCTCTCAGTCTCTCTCTCTCTATCAAATAAATAAATAAAATCTTTAGAAAAATTAAAAAAATAAAAATCCATGGGTGAACCACAGGACTTCTGTTGATGACAGTCTGTATCAGTACTAAGGCACGATGGTAAAATCCTTCCTCTAGTTATTGCAATTAAAAAATGTTTTGAAATGTATCTAGATTTTTTTTAAATGATAGTAAAGATTTTTAAAATAAAATATTTGAAATTTTAAAAATCATGAATAAATAAATAAAAATTCACAAGTGGAATTACTTGGTCATAGGGCATTCATAAGTTCAGCTTTAGTAGATACTGCCAAATAGTTTTCCAAAGTAGTTGTACCAATTTTCATTACCACCAATTGATCTAAATCTTCATTAATACATGGTATTGTTAGTCTTTTCTCATTTTAGCCACTTTGATGGGTGTGTAGTGATATCTAATGGGGTTTTTTTTAAAGATTTTTATTTATTTACTTGAGAGAGAGACCATGAAGTGGGGAGCACAGAGGGAGAAGCAGACTTCCCCCTGAGCAGACAGCCCGATGTGGGGCTCGATCCCAGGACCCCGGGATCATGACCTGAGCCCAAGGCAGACGCTTAACTGACTGAGCCACCCAGGTGCCCCATCTTGTAGTTTTAGTTTGAATTTCCTTGATAACTAGTGAGATGGAGCACATTTCATGGGTTTATCATCTGATATGCTTTCTTAAAGCAGATATTGACAGGGACAAGAAAGGGGTAAGAAGGACATGGGGGTAGTGAGCAAGGGCTGGCGGTGGGAAGCAAACACTGTAGAAAGGAGAGCCTAAGGGCATTAAATCAAACTTTCTGAGCAGACCAGTTTTTCTGAGGACTAGCCAAGTATACACAGATGCAGGAGCCCCTTCAGAGCAGCAACTACGGATGCTGTAAAGTGCATGCAAACGTGTATGTAAAACATGCTTGAAGTCCAGCCATAAAAAAAAATCCTGGCAGCAACCTATGTCCAAGCTCTCCTTTCTACATCAGCAGCAGTTCCAGCTGCTTCCTGGCATCTCTAACCAGGTTAGGTTCCTGACTGGCTCTCAATGCCCTTGTCTCAAAAATGACAGCACGGACTTTGCAGAGTCCAGCTAGAAGGCCATACAATGCCAGTGTTGAAGAGCACAGAATAGGAAATATTCTTTTTTTCTCCAGCTTTATCGAAGTATGATTGACAAAATAAAATTATATATATTCAAGATATACATCATGATGTTCATATATATACATATATATGCACACCCATTGTGAAATGATTACTACAACTAAGATAATTAACATATCTGTCACTGCACACAGTTACTTTTTGGGGGGTAAATATTCTTTTTACTCAGCACAAGTCAAATACAACTTTCTACAGTAGTCGGGCTGCAGAGCAACATGGTTTAGAGGGCTGCTTCTCAAACTTTCATGTGCATGTGAATCCTCTGGGGATCTTGTTAAAAATGCAGACTCTGATTCAAGAGTTGTGAGGTAAAGCCTGAGACTCTGCATTTCTAACACGCTCTCAGATGCTGCTGATCTGAGGACCCCACTTTGAATTTAGAACATGAGCTATGTCAAGCAGAGAAAGACAATTATCATATGGTTTCACTCATATGTAGAACATAAGGAATAGCACAGAGGACCACAAGGGGAAAGGAGGGAAAACTGATGGGAAGAAATAAGAGAGGGAGACAAATCATGAGAGACTCTGGACTCCCGGAAACAAACTGGGGGTTACAGATGGGAGGGGGGTGGGGGGGATGGGGTGACCAGGTGATGGGTATTAAGGAGGGCACGTGTTGGGTTGAGCACTGGGTGTTATATGCAACTAATGAATTGTTGAACACTACAACAAAAACTTATGATGTACTATATGTTGGCTAACTAAACATAATGAAAAATAAAAAAGAAATAATAATAATAATAAAAAGAACATGAGCTATGGAGTCACACAGACCTGAGTTTACAGCCCAGCTGTCTGGGCTATGGCTTTCTTAGCTGTGAAATCTCTGACAGGCTATTTAATCTCTCTGAGCTTTTGTTTCCTCACCTATAAAAAGATTTAAAAAAAAAAAAAAACATTACCTACTTCATAGGGTTGCTGAGGAGGTTAAATGAAATATGCATGTAAAACATGTTTAGCACAATGCATGGAAAGAATAAGAAGTGCTAGCTATTGTTAATATTCCATGAACTGCCACTTCTACACATCTATGATACCCTGTGGACTGAGGTTCAGAATGATTATCTGGAAGCACGGTAAGAGCCTAGATTAATCAGAGGAAGATAGATTGAATCATATTTAGTCATATTTTATGTTAGTCTTCTTTTATTGTATTCTAAGTCTTTGAAAATTGAGACTTCATCTGTATCAGTCAGGGTCCCAGCAGGAAACAAATGGCACACTCAAATTAGTAAAATTAGTGGAAATTTTAACAAAAGGACTATCTACAAAGGTATGAGCAGAGTGTAGGAAAACCAAGAGGGAAACAGAGTACAGTAACTTGGGGCTGTTACCACCCATACGCCCAAAAGGATGAGGGGAGGGAACAGATACCAGGAAAAAGGAGAATGTGGCACAGAGGGGTTCCCTTGAGAGAAGCTGTGAGCTTTAGGTAAGAGACAACAGTCAGCCTACAGCAATCCTACAAGGCAAAAGCCAGGAATAAATACCCTAACCTTAGTTTCTTCCCTCCTTTTGATGTCAGATCAGGGATCTCCACTGCCCAAACCCTACCAAGAAGCCAAGAAGGGATGGAAACTCACTGATATAATCCATGTAGGTTGGTCTCCCGGGGCAGAGAGCAGGTGGAGAGTGGATCTGGAGGGATAAGCAGAAGATATATGGTATACCATCTATGACACATATACTCAACCAAAATACTATCCAAACCAGAACACTGTATTCCTCTACAAAGCCAAGAGAACAGACTACTGTTCGGACAAAGCTAAACTCAATTAATTTATCACTGAATGAGGATCAATAACTTCCAGGCTATTTCCCTTTTGGCTGTCCTATAATCATCCAAAACTCGACACATCTAAAACTGAAATTTATCTTCCTGTACCACCACAACTCAACTTTCCCATTTCCATGAATGGTAGGCTTTGATATGCCAATCTCTCAGCCTGAAACATTTTTCCATTTCCTCTCTGCATATTTAAATTGTACCTATTCTTTAAGGTCTAACTCAAATACTCTCTCCTCTAAGAGGTCTTCCTCCAACTAGTTTAGCCTACACTGATTTCCCTCTTCTCTGAACCACCATTACCAGTAATTTAATCACTATTGTCAGGTGCTGTTGTTAACTGGTTTGGGTATACATACCATCATCCCAACTAAATACTATACTTCTTGAAGACAGGAACTATGTCTTAACTTTCTTTTTTCCTGTTTGTCAAGACCAAGCATCTTGAGATTTGTTGAATGTAAGGGTACAATAAACACTGGAAGAATGAAGAATTGGGAAAGAATAGCAGGGAACCAAATTTCAGATCTCATTTTTCTATTAGAGCTTCTTGGAAAAAGCCTAACTGAGGACTTGCCTGGCCTTGTGTAGAAATATGCAGGCATAAAGCACAGCTCTGTCTTCCATCTATCCACTTGGCATTTTAAAAACACTCTTCTAAATAACCCTTGGGTTAAATAGAGAATCAAAACAGAAATTACCAACTGTTCAGGAATGACTAACAGGAATATCAACGCCCATCAAAACCCATGATATGCAGCTAAAGTGGTACTCCTAAGAAAGTTGTAGCATTAAATTCATTTATTTATTCCAATATATTCAAATATATTTCAACTGATAATATGAACTATTTCAGCTGACAATAAATGAACTAAACAGTCAACTCAAGAATACAGATAAATAACAACTAAATATATCCAAGGAGGGCAGAAGGAAAGAATAAATATTTTTTTCAAAATTAATGGCCCATTTCTCACCAGTCCTCCCTCTTACAACAACAACAACAACAACAACAACAACAACAACAACAACAAAACAACCCTGGATGAAATAACAATCAAGCATAGGAAGAACCTGAAAAGTAGAAAGGAGAAAGTGGACTTCCTAGGGACTTTAAGATATAAGGAACACTACAGTGGTTAGTTGTCTGGGGGCTCTTTTTGCCATAATCAGGCAGGGAGCTGAACTCCCACCCCCTCCCAGCAGTAACTAGAAAGAAATGAACCAAGCATGAGGACTTGTGGGAAAATGAAAAAAGGACAGAACATTCATATTATGGGAGTCATAGAAAAAGAGAAGAAAGACTATAGAGCTGAAAAGGTATTTGAAGAAATAATGGCTGAAAGCTTTCCAAAGGCTAAGATGTTGACATTAGTGGACTGTGATAAGTTACTTATATATAATGTAATAATTAGAGCAACCACTAAAAAAATCTACACAAAAAATATACTCAAGACCTGTATAGATGAACCAAAATGGAATTCTTAAAAAAGGTTCAAGTAACACACAGCAAGGCAGGAAAAATGAAGAGGAACAAAAAAAACAGAGAGAACAAACAGAAAACAAAAACAACAAAAAACATAGCAAACTTAGGTTTAACATATCTGCAATTACGTGAACTATAAAAGGCCTAAGTAAACCAATTAAAAAATGAGATTGATGGGCACCTGGGTGGCTCAGTTGGCTAAGCATCTACCTTTGGCTGGGGTCATGATCTCGGGGTCCTGGGGTCAAGCCCCTGGGATGGAGCCCCATGCCAGGCTTCTTGCTCAGTGGGGAGTCTGCTTCTCCCTCTCCCTCTGCACCCCCCACTCATGCGTTTGCTCTCTCTCTCTCAAATAAATAAATAAAATATTTTTAAAAATAAAATAATAAAATAAAAAATGAGATTGACAGAGTGGTTAAAAAAACATGACCCAAACATGCTGTCTACAAGATATCCACTTCAAACATAATGATATAGGTAGTTTGAAAATAAAAGAATGTAAAAAGATACATCATACAAAAAGAGTGAAAAAATCAGGTAGACTTTAGAACAAAGAACATTACCAGAGACAGAGGAAGACATTACATAATGATGAAAGGGTCAATTCCACAAGAAGACAGAGCAAACCTAAATGTGTAAGCACCAAACAATACAGCTGCAAAATACATTAAGCTAAAACTAATAGAAATGAAAAGACAAACAAATCCACAATTATACTTAGAAACTTCAACACCCCTTTTTCAACAATTGCTAGAACTACTAGAAAATCATCAAGGATATAGAAGAACTGAACAATACCATCAACCAGCATTTGCAAGACATTCCACCCACCAATAGCAGAACATACATTCTTTTTGAGAGCCCATGGAACATCCACCAAGACAGACTATCTCCTGGGCCATAAAATAAACCTGAACAAATTTTTAAAAACCACAATGATACAGAGTGTGTTCTCTGACCACAGTGAAATCAAACTAGGAATCAATAACAGAAAACAATGGGGAAATCTCCAAACATTCAGAAATTAAACAACTCACATATAAATATATCATGAGTCAAAGAAGTCTTTCTAGATGTAAAAAAAAAAGCATTTGACTAAATTCAGCATCCATTCATGATAAAAGCTCTAGAAATCTAGAAATACAAGATAACTTCATTAACCTAGTAAAGAACATTAACAAAAAACTAGAACTAATATAATAATTAAGCTTGAAAGACTGAATGATTTCAGAAACAAGGCAAAGGTGCCTGCTCTCACCACTGTTATTAAACATAGTACTGGACATTCTAAACAGCTCAATAATGCAAGAAAAATGAAATAAAAGAAATAAAGATTGGAAAAGACAAAATAATATTCTCCCTATTTACAGATGACATGATTATTAGAAACCCTCAAGGAATCCAAACACACAATAAAATATTAGTACTATACACAATAAAACTATTAATACTACACACAAGAAATTGGATTGATCTAAAGGGAATTATGTTGAGTGAAAAAGCCATTCTCAAAATGTTACGTACTGTATGATTCCATTTATATAATATTCTAAATGATAAAATTATAGAGATGGAGAACAGATTAGTAGTTGCCAAGATTTAGAGACATGGGAAGAGAGATGTGACTATAAAGGGGTAGCAGGGATCTTTGTGGTTACAGAACAGTTCTAGGTCTTTATTATGATGGTAGATACATGAATCTATGCATATGTTAAAATTGCACAGAATTTTGGGACAACTGCATATCCACCTGCAAACAAATATAGTTGAAACCCTCTTATGCCATATATAAAAATCAATTTAGGGGTGCCTGCTGGCTCAGTTGGTAGAGCATGCAACTCTTGATCTTGGGGTTGTGAGTTCAAGACCCACACTGGGCATAGAGTTTACTTAAATAAAAACAAAACAAAAAAAATTAAAATAGGTGAAAGGCCTAAGTGTAATGGATAAAATTTTAAAACTCTTAGAAGAAAACAAGCATAAATTTTCATGACCTTGGATTAGGCAGTGGCATCTTAGATGTTATACCAAAAGCACAAGCAACAATAGGAAAAACAGATAAATTGGACTACATCAAATTAAAAAATTTGTGCTACAAAGGATACCATTAAGAAAACAAAAATGTTATTACCCAGCCATAATAAAGAATGAAATCTTGCCATTTGCAACAACATGGATGGAGCTAGAGGGTACTATGCTAAGCGAAATAAGTCCGTTCGCAGAGAGACAAATATCATATGATTTCACTCATATGTGGAATTTAAGAAACAAAACAAATGAGTAAAGGCAAAAAAGAGAGAGAGGCAAACCAAGAAACAGATTCTTAACTATAGAGAACATACTGATGGTTACCAGAGAGGAGGTGGGTGGAAGGATGGATGAAATAGGTGATGGGGATTAAGGAGTACACTTTCGGTGGTGAGTACTGGGTGATGTATGGAAGTGCTGGGTCGTCGCTATGTTGTACACCTGAAACTAGTACTAATGTTACGGAGCATGGACTGGATCGCCCGATGGAAGAACCAAGTGGCACTCAGAGATCTTGGAGGATAGGAGATTTAACGCTGGCGGGCTCAGAAGAGAGTAGTCTTCAAAGGTCTGAGCCCCAAGCACAAAGGGGGCAATTTATACACTTCTACTTCTGCATACTTGGCACTTTTGGCGCCTGCGCGAACCGGGGCAGGGAGAAGAACCCGGATTGGTGCGCGCGGGAAGCAGAACAGGGAGAAGAACCTGGAAGAGCCCCAGGGCAAGGACTGGGACTCTCTTGATGGCTTGGTCAGCCATCTTAGGACACAGATTTTCCTTATCATTCCCCCCTTTGATGCCCCTTTAAACACCTAGTTTAGAGGGCATCATTCTGTTTGACTCTGAGGGTTGACTGCAAGGCTTGGGGCGAACATGGACTTAATCATAAATTTAACAGCACACCAGGTAGCAGAAGACCAGGACTGACTGGCGCCAGGAAAACCATGGTGAAATGCGCTCAGGAGTAGATAGCAGACGGCCAGTAAAAGTGGGATCTATGACCTTAGGTAGAAGCCTCTGGGGGAAAGTCCAGTCAGGAGGGGCAACAGTGTAGAGTCCGACTCCCAAGATGAGGGAAATCATGCTGATGAGAGCCAGGGACCACGGTGAGCAGGTGTCCATCAGTCGGTGGGGTCTCATGTTCGTGAAATCTGGCTGGACTCTCCACTGGCGCAGCTCCTTGCCCGAATGATGAGCTTTCTTCTTTCGTCCAATCTTTGACCCAAACTGAGTCCCCTGTCTGGAAGGAGTGTACCTGAGACCCTAAGGAGATTGGGGCCCTCTCAAAGGTGTACTTTTGTAATTTATTTAGGGTGGCCCCCAGGGCCTGAAGCTGCTCCTTTATCCCTTTATCTCCAACTTGATGCAAGTTTCATCATCAAGGCTTCCCAAGCACGGGGGAGGCCATCCATATATTAATTCAAATGGGGAGAAACCTGATGTCCCAGGTGTGCAGCGAGCATGCAGGAGAGCTAGGGGTAGCAGATCCGGCCATGGAAGTTAATCTCCTGACAAAACTTTGCTAAGGTTCCCTTGAGGGTGTGATTCATTTGCTCTACTGTTCAGAGACCCTGTCTCCTCTTGCCTTGGGTTCAATCAGAGGCTAGTGTGTCCAGTGGACTCAAAGGTTATCTGAGCCCTAAGCTTGGAGAGAATGTCTCGGCCCAGGAGAGGGATGTAGCAATCAGGCAGATAAAGGAATTCATGTTGGACCTTGTGGCCCCCGAGTTCACACCGGCGAGCCTGGCAAAAGGGCTATTGTATCGCCTGCTTCCCGGTGGCTTCAAGGTTGGTCGCAGTCCTGTTGCTGAAAAGGGCCACTGGGGAGGTGACAACAGAGTGCTCAGCCCCAGTATCAACTATAAAAGTCACTGGTTGGCCCACCACCTTCATTCTGACCATGGGCTCATGGGGGCCAAGGAGGAAAGAGCCCGGTCCCCCTCAGTCTGAGTCCATTCCCACAAGGCCTATGAGGTCCTCCTCTTGGGGTTCTTCCTTGTAGTGGCTGGGCATTCGTTTTTTTCCAATGCCCTTTCTCTTTACAGTAGGCATATTGATCCCTTGCCAAGGGGGTTCTGGGCTTCCCCCCTTTCAGTGGTTGGGGTCTCCCCGTCTTTGTGTTGTCCTTTTCTTTCAGGGAGGCGGCGAGGAGGCTGACTTTCTTTTTCATCTTTTTGTTGGCTTCCCATTCGGCTGCGACCTCCCTGTTCATGTAGACCTTATTGGCAATCTCTATTAGTTGGGTGATGTTCATCCCAGCAAAACCCTCTAGCTTCTGAAGTTTTTTCTGATGTCTGGGGCGGCCTGAGCCACGAAGGAGGTGTTTACTATCTGTTGGCTTTCCTGTGCCTGGAGTGTATATCCTCTAGGCTTCACATAATCTTTCGTAGTAGTCCCCAGGGGACTCCCCTGGTTGTTGAGTGACCGAGGATACCTTAGTCATGTTCATGGGCTTCTCAGCTCCTACCTAGATTCCCCAGAGGAGGGCCTCCTGGTACCGGCAGATGTGGGCCTGTCCCTCAGTTGTGGTGAAGTCCCATGCTGGGTGCTCTTCAGGTGCGGCTATATTAGCCCAGGCAGCAGGGTTGATGACTCCTGCTGGTGCGTGCTTTTGCAGGTACTCCTGTGCACCTTTCATTATTCTCCTCCTTTCTTCTGTGTTAAACAGGGTGCGGAGTAACTGTTGGCAGTCTTCCCAGGTTGGTCGATGTGTCTGGAAGAGGGATTCTATAAGGTCTACCATGGCCTGTGGTTCCAGTTGCATGAACGGCCAGGTTGGACCGTCCCATCTTCATCGCGCCTCTCGGGTTCCCGCGTCTCTCCTACCAGCATTTGGAGGGTGCTTGCGCCTGGCCTGGGGTGCAGCCTGGCTGCTGGTCCTGGAGAAAGTGGATCCTTTGGGCCTGGGGGCACCAGTGAAACTGATGGTGGTGGAGTGTCTGGAGCTGAAGGACCAGGTGTAGACGGTCTTGGGGGTATGTACGGTGGGGGCAGGTTCGGTTCATCCTCAGGATCTCCGGCTAGGATTTGTGGAGACTGGGGCTTTTGCTGATTTTCTTTAGGTTGCTTGGATGAGGTGATTAAGACCCTGCCCTGTCCCTGCCTATTGCAAGCGAATCGCACCCAGGCGGGAAGGGTCTGAGCAATTCCTAGCCTGGAGTCAATGTACGGAAACTGGTCAGGGTGTTCTGGTTCTCCTGTTACGACTCGCCATACTCGATGAATCGTTGGGACATCCAGTGTCCCTTCTGAAGGCCACCCAATATCAAAGGTGGGCCATTCCAATTCACATAGGGTTCTCAACTTGCCGGGGTTCATCCTGACTCCATAGTCTCCCGAAAACCCCTTTCCCTGAACCTTGGGGCCGGTAAGTGGTGCAGAGTCTCCAGGTGATGTTGAGAGATTTGGTCAAGACCTGTACAATGTCTGCCACAAATGTGGGTCCATGGTCACTATGGATTGTTAATGGCAGGCTGAACCAGGGCACGATCTCCCACAAAAGGACTTTAGCTACTTCTCGGCTTTGCTCCGTCCTGGTCGGGAAGGCTTCGACCCACTCAGAGTATGTGCATACTATTACTAGGAGATATTTGAACCCCCTGCTGGGCTGCACATCTGTGAAGTCTACCTCTAGATCTTCGAAGGGGTCTGCTTCCATCCTCTGGACAGATGGCGGGAACCGTGGTGCAGACCGAGCATTATTTTTCGTTCACTCATTGCTCGGCACAGTGCTGGCAGCTGACTGATGTAGTAGTGCTTCTTGAGAAGGGCCTCTAATGCAGTTTTTCCCAGATGAGTGAGTCAGTGGTGTTCCTTGACTAGATGCCCTCCAGTTGCTGTTGGAACAAAGATGTGCCTGTCTGGCATCATCCACCATCCCTTTTCAGTCAGGGTGGCTCCCTCAGCCATGGCCCATTCCTTTTCCTTTTTAGTGTAACTGGGCAGAGGGACTTCTTCTGGGGGTGTTAGGGCCATGGTGAGGGAAGGGGCTCTGTCTATGTCCTCACTGGCTGTGATCTTGGCTGCCTTATCTGTCAGACGATCTCCCCGCGCTATGGGGTCGTCTCCTTTCTGGTGTCCCTTACAGTGCAGGATTGCTACTTCCTTTGGAAGCCAGATGGCTTCGAGGAGTCTCAGTATCTCCTCCTTGTTCTTGATAGCTTTTTCTGCTGAGGTTAGGAGGCCCCTTTCCTTGTAGATGGCTCCATGTATATGTACAGTAGCAAAGGTGTACTGAGAGTCAGTATAGATGTTGACTCGCTTGCCTTCACCAAGGGTGAGGGCTTGGACTAAGGCATACAATTCAGCCCATTGAGCTGACCATCCAGCTGGTAATGCCTTAACTTCTAGGACTTCAGTGGTTGTGGTTACTGTATAACCCACTTTCCAGGCACCCTCTTGTAGGTAACTGCTGCCATCGCTGAACAGCGTGAGCTCTGGATTCTTTATGGCTTGATCTTGCAGATCTGGACGGCTTGCGTAAACTTCATCAGTCACCTCGGAGCAGTCATGGTCTGGTTCCCCCTCTTCCGTGGGGAAAAAGTTTGCTGGATTTAATGTCCTTACTGTTTCGAGGGTGACCTGCGGGTTTTCGCAGAGGAGCCCTTAGTATTGTGCTAGCCGAGACTTGGAAAGGAACTTGTGTTCATGAGGGACACAACTGCATGAGGGACCTTGACGTTAAGTTCTTGCCCCAGGGTAAGTTTGTCTGCCTCCTTGATGAGTAAGACTGTGGTTGCCAGCGCCCTGAGACACGGTGGCCATCCCGCTGCCATGGGGTCCAGCTTCTTTGACAGGTAAGCAACTGGCCGTTGCCAGGGCCCAACGGTCTGGGTGAGTAGCCCGAGCGCTATTTTTTCCTTTTCAGTCCAGACAAGGGGTTCTTGATCTGGTCCCCCTAAGAGATCATAAAGGGGTCTTGCTATTGCCAAAAACCCAGGGATCCAGATGCGGCAGAATCCTGCAGCCCCCAGGAATTCTCCTAGGCCCCTTTTTGTCTGGGGCTGTGGCAGGGAGATGATGACCCTTTTCCTCTCCGGCCCTAGTTCTCTTTTCCCTTGGGTGAGGAGAAAACCAAGGTATCAGACCTGTTGTTGGCAGATTTGTGCCTTCTTCCATGAGGCTTGGTATTCTGAGTCTGACAGTTTTTTTTCTGAGCCACTTAGGTGCCCCCAGGGGTTGCTTTTTAAACACACAGATTCTGGGATATTCCCCCCATCCCACCCATTTTGATTCAGTGAGTTTGCATAGGCAGGGTACTATTATACCCTGTGCTCATCACAACACGTGCCCTCCATAATACACATCACCTGGCTACCCCATCCCCCAAATAGTTGCCTTTTTAACAAGGTCCTCCCAGGTGACTCTTATAAAGGAGGTTTGGAAATAATGTCTAAGCCTTGCTGTTCGGAGTGCAGCCACTGGACCAGCAGGATCTGTATTGCCTGGGGTATCTTGTTTAAATTGCCAATGTCAGCCCTACCCCAGACAGACAACCGGAATCTGCCTTTGAACAGTGTAGTAGCTTGGCTTTTGATCTGACTTCTTCTCTGTTTTCATTTTAGTAGGGTTCCTCCCCCGACTTCCTTGCCCCAGTCCTCTCCAGAAGAGCCAGTGTCCCCTGCCTCTCCCTACCTGAGACCTGTCCCATCCCTGGGGGATGCTCGCCCCAACCTCCCACCACCCAGAGACGACAGGGAAAGGTGCTCTGTGAAGCTAAAGAACCTAAACAGCTGGACATCTTGCCTTGTTAGAGAAGGCCGACTTGACTCCCAGGTCCTCCGACCTCCACAATTTCCAGATCCCCAGGCCTGTCTCATGATCTCAATTTTAGTTGCTCCGCTTTTTCTCCATCAAGTGTTCTGAAGCATTTCACATACGACTGGGCTTAGGCAATTTGGCCAGACCTTCTTGAAATTTTTGATCATGGTCTCTAGAACCGTAGGTTTACTCTGCCCTGACCCCATGGTGATGTCCCCGGGTGCAGTGGCGCAGAGACAGACAAAGGGGGAGGTGCCTCCTGAGATGAGGAGACCAATCAGATACCCGTCTGGCCATGTACCGAAGGAGCTTAGGTGAGGCTTAGCCATAGCGGTCTCAGCGTTGTGACTTACAATTGGAAACTATTCCGATGCCGTCATAGACTGTATGCCATTCACCACGGAATCACAGACGGCCAGACTCCGTAGGCTTCTGGGGACCTTAAGGGTGCCTACCCATGGAGTCACAGAATCAGTCTGCTTGAGCAAGCTAGGTCGGACTGCACATTCACTCACACATTCACACTCCAGAAGTTATTACATTCCTTCCCTGGGAATCCCTACCTGTGAGACTTCTAAGAGGTCTCTGGGAGGTGATCAGGCTCCCCTTCCACCCCAGTAGGGGGTGGGCCTGTCTGGGTCCTGGGGCCCCAGGCCTTACCGGAATCTGACGTTGGGATCAGGTCCTCACCTGCCAAGTCTCCTCGAGTCCAGCGGGAACAGCAGAGTATGGCCAGCCCGAGGTGACTGGGGTGGGAGACTGCCGAAAATTAGGCAGGGCGCCCCTTCTCTGTTATGATGCCTTGTTCCATCACCGCCCCGCCATTGTCCCCAAAGCGGTGGCAACAATGTGCCAGCGTGGCTGGGTTTCCCGGTCAGGGAACCAAATGTTACAGAACCTGGACTGGATCGGCCAACGGAAGAACCAAGGAGCACCCGGAGATCTTGGAGGGTAGGAGGTTTACTGAACGCCGGTGGGCTCAGAGGAGGGTGGTCTCCAAAGGTCTGAGCCCCGAGCACAAACAAAGGGGGCAATTTATACACTTTTACTTCTGCATACTTGGCACTTTTGGTGCATGTGCAAAGTGGGGCAGGGAGAAGAACCCGGATTGGTGTGTGCGGGAAGCAGAGCAGGGAGAAGAACCCTGAAGAGCCCTGGGGCAGGGGCTGGGACTCTCGCGCTGGCTCGGTGGGCAGTCTTAGGACACAGATTTTCCTTATCACTACACTTTATGTTAACTAACTGGAATTTAAATAAAAACTTAAAAAAAGAAAGTGAAAATGCAACCCACATGATAGGAGGATATTTTGCAAATTATATATCTAATAAAGGACTTGAATCCGGAATACATAAATAACTCTTACAATTCAATAATAAAGAGACAAATAGCCAATTTTCTTTAATGGACAAAAGATATAGATACCCTCCAAAGAAGATACCCAAATGGCCAATATGAAAAGATGCCCAACATCATTAGACATCAAGGAAATGCAAATCAAAACCACAATGAGATACCTTTTCACACCCACTAGGATGGCTATAATAGGAAGGACATAAAAAAGGGTTGGCAAGGATGTGGCAAAATCAGAACCTTTATCCACTGATGGTGGGATTGTAAAGTGGCATAGCTGCTTTAAAAAACAATCTGGCAGTTCCTCAAAAAGTTGAGCATGGAGTTACCATAAGACCCAGTTATCATATGATCCATACTTAGGTATATGATCAAGATAAATAAAAAGATATGTCCCCCACACAAATTTGTACATAAATGTCCATCACAGCATTATTCCTAATATCCAAAAAATAAAAACAATCCGAATGTCCATCAATTGATGGATAAACAAAATGCGGTATATCCAGTAAATTGGAGTATTATTTAGCAATAAAAAATGAAGTACTGATACATGCTACAACATGAATGAATCTTCAAAATATTATGCTAAGTGAAAGAAGCCTATCACAAAAGATTATGTATTGTAGGATTCCACTTATATGAAATGCCTGGAATAGGCAATTGATAGAGACAAAAAGTAAAGTAGTGGTTACTAAAGGCTGGGGGTGGGAAGAAAAGGCATGTGACTTTCATCCAAGAATACCCTACCCAGCAAAGTTGTTATTCAGAATTGAAGGGGAGATTTCCAGCCAACAAGAGCTAAAGGAGTTCATCACCACTAGACCAGTCTTACAAGAAATGTTAAAGGGATTTCTTTAAGCTGAAACAAAAGGGTGCTCGTTAGTAATAGGAAAACATATGAAAGTACAAATCTCACTGGTAAAGGTAAATACATAGTGAAATTTAGGATAATCAAATGTTGTTAAAGTGATGGGTTAATCACTTGTAAAGCTAATATGAAGGTTAAAAGACAAAAGTAGTAAAAATAACTACAGTAATTTGTTAATGGATACACATGATAAGAAGATGTAAATTGTGACATCAAAAACATATTGAGAATGTGTTCAAATTTAAGTTGTTATCAACTTAAAACAGACTTATGAATATAAGTTGTTTTATGTAAGCTTCATTGCAACCACAAAGTGAACCTATAGACAATATACAAAAGATAAAGAGAAAGAAATCTAAGCATACCACTACAGAGAAACATCAAATCACAAAGGAATAGAGCAAGAGAAGAAAGAAACAGAGGAACTACAAATCAACCAGAAAACAATTAACAAAATGGCAATAATTTCTTTAAATGTAAATAGACAAAATGCTCAAAAGACATAAGCTGAATGGGAAAAAAAGTCTGTATGTTGCCTACAAGAGACTCACCTCAGATGTGAGGACACACAGAGACTGAAAATGAAGGGGTAGAAAAGGATGTCCCATGCAAATGGAAACCAAAAGGAGGCTGGGGTAGCTATACTCATATCATACAATATAGACTTTGAGACAAAGCCTGTAGTAAGAGACAAAAAGGTCATTACATAATGATAAAGGCATTTGTAAATCATTTATGCATCCAACATAAGAACATCTAAATATATAAAGCAAATATTAACAGACCTGAAGTGAGAAATAGCAATACAATAATAGTAGGGGACTTTAATATCTCAATTTCACCAATGGATAGATCATCTGGACACATGAGACCAGATGGACTCAATAGACATACAGAACATTCCATCCAAAAGCAACAGAATACACATTCTTTTTAAGTGTACATGGAACATTCTCCAGGATGTATCATATGTTAGGCTACAAAACAACTCTTAATAAATTTAAGAAAATTGAAATCATATCAGGCGTCTTTTCCAAACACAATGGTATAAAACTAGAAATCAATTACCAGAAAAAAATGGGAAAATTCACAAATAGGTGGAGATTAAATATCATGCTACTGGACAACAAATAGGTCAAAGGAGAAATCAAAAGATACCTTGAGACAAGTAAAAATGGAAATACAACATGCCAGAACTTATAGGATGCAGCAAAATGTTCTAAAATTGATTGCAGCAATGGATGCACAACTCTTTGAACATAATAACCACTGAATTGAAGATTTTAAATGGGAGAATTGTTTGGTTTGTGCATTATGTCTCAATAAAGCTGTTATTTCAAAAAATGCACAGACTATACACATACAAATGAGTGCATGTAAAACTAGTAAAACCTGAATACAGTTTGTATGTTTTATCAATGTCAGTTTCATGGTTCTAATATTGTACTATAGTTACATAAGGTATTACTATTAATAATAGGGAACACCAGGTGAAAAGTACATAGGACTTCCTTGTACTATTTTTATAACTTTCTGTAAAACTATAATTATTTCAAAATAAAAAGTTAAAAAGGCAAAAACAAAAAATCCTGATTATGGATGCTTATTCTAGCTCTATTCATAATTGTCAAAAGTTGGAAATAGGGGCGCCTGGGTGGCTCAGGAGGTTAAGCGACTGCCTTCGGCTCAGGTCGTGATCCTGGAGTCCCAGGATCAAGTCCCGGGATCGAGTCCCACTTTGGGCTCCCTGTTGGGTGGGGAGCCTGCTTCTCCCTCTGGCCCTCCCCCCTCTCATCCTCTCTCTCTCTCTCTCCATCTCTCTCTCTCTCAAATAAATAAATAAAATCTTAAAAAAAAAAGTTGGAAATAATCCAAACATCCTTCAAAGGATCAAATAAATACACTGTAGTACATCCATACAATGAAATATTACTCAGCAGTAAAAAGAAACCAACTATTTATACACACAAAAACTTGGATGAATTTCAAAGCCATTAGGCTGAAGTTAAAAAACTAGTTTCAAACTGTGATTCAATTTATATAACATTCTCAAAATGACAAAATTGTAATGATAGTGAATAGATTATTGGTTGCCAGAAGTTAAGAGTGTGTAGGGGGAAGGGTTGAGGGAGAGGCGTAACTATCAAGAAATAGCAAGAGGGAATTTTTTGGGGTGATGCAATTGTTTTATATATAGATTATGGTGGTGGATACATGTGTTAAAATTTATGGATATATGTGTTTTTTTTAAGTCTATTTTAAAATATGGTAATTTTGTAAAAGAAAACAAATGCTAGGGACGCCTGGGTGGCTCAGTTGGTTAAGCAACTGCCTTCAGCTCAGGTCATGATCCTGGAGTCCCGGGATCGAGTCCCGCATCGGGCTCCCTGCTCAGCGGGGAGTCTGCTTCTCCCTCTGACCCTCCCCTCTCTTATGTGCACTCTCTCTCACTCATTCTCTCTCTCAAATAAATAAATAAATAAAAATCTTTAAAAAAAAAAAAAGAAAACAAATGCTAAAAGAAAGGAATGAAGAGTAAACCTGTAGATTAAACGAGATGTTAAAATATCAAGTTTTCTAAAATGGGCAATACTACAGTGTGTAAGGGAATGACATCGGCTAATGGCAGAGTTGCCAGCTCCAAACTCCCATCCCTCCACAGAAACACTGAAAAACAAGCAAAAACTGTCAGAACCAGTTTTGTCAGAACTCTGAAAAACAAAGGTTTACAAGCAACCAAGTGAACACTGAATTTTTTTTAAAAAAAGGAAACAAAAATGGCAAGAAAGGTTTGTGGTGTTTTTACCTACCCTTGCCTCACCCCTTCCCCAGCTCAGTGGTGGTCTTGAAGATGGCACCTTGCATTCCCAATGTGGGACCCTGGTCCGTCGTTCCGGAGATGGCAGAGCAGACCTTACTCACAAATTATTGTGTGGATCTGTTCTAACCCATCTGGGTTCTAGTCTTTGTTTCCCCTAAATCAGAATTCATTCAGGGCAGAAAAGTGATGGGCATTGCTCAAAAATATTGTAAGGTAAACAGAATCCTGCAGCTGCCTGGGGCAAAGATTATTGTTAAGCCATACCATCAATATACCACCTAAATCCTGGGAGGAAAAGCCAGGAAGAAAGTTCCTTTGGGAAATTAGAGCACTCAAAAGTGCCTGTGTATACTGAGGAATTTAGAAAGCTACATACATATCCAGGGTAAGATGTATGCTCGGAAAAGACCTGAGAAGACCCTAGGCTTGCTCCGCTGGCTGATCTCTAGGTTCAGTGCAAGCAGGAAGTGAAAGCTAAGGCAGAGGTGTAAACAGCCCATATAAGAATTGGAGTCCCCCCCTTGGGGTGCCTGAGTGGCTCAGATGGTTAAGCGTCTGCCTTCGGCTCAGGTCATGATCCCAGGGTCCTGGGTTTGAGCCCCATGTCAGGCTCCTTGCTCAGTGGGGAGCCTGCTTCTCCCTCTCCTTCTGACCCTCCCCACCACTTGTGCTCTCTCTTGCTATTTCTTTCTCTCAAATAAATAAATAAAATATTTTAAAAAATAAAGAATTGGAGTCCCCTAATACAGAGCCAATCTGCAAAAACTAGAAGAGGTGAGGGTTTTTTTTCTTTTGTTTGTTTGTTTTAGTTCCTGGTGTTCAAAGAAATCTCTTCAAAACTAGTTGAATACAAGCTAAAAAACCAAGACACCAGTGACAACATGTAACACAGAATAAAGTTTTCATAAAAATAGTTTAGAAACATCATGAAACAAACAGATGACCATAGCCCTCAACAATAAAAAACAGAGAACTCTGGGGAAAGTGGGAATCTGATTTCCAGAGTTACCACATTATATTTAAATGTCTAATTTTCAATTAAAAAACCGTAAGACACACAAAGAAACAGGAATGTATGGTTCATACACAGGAAAAAAAATGAACTGGTAGAAACCATCCCTGAGAAAGCCCAGACATGAGACTCATTTGACAAAGATTTTAAATTATCTTAAATATGCTCAAGAGAGAAAGGAAACTATGGACAAAGAACTAAAGGACATCTGGAAAACAATGCATGAACAGAATGAAAATATTAATAAAGAAACAAATTCTAAATAGAACCAAGTAGAGATTATATTTTTTTCAAGATTTTATTTATTTATTTGACAGAGAAAGACAGAGATAGCAAGAGAGAGCACAAGTGGAGAGGAGAAGAAGCAGGCTCCAGGAGCCCAATGCGGGGCTGGATCCCAGGACCCTGGGATCATGACCTGAGCTGAAGGCAGACGCTTCACTGACTGAGCCACCCAGGTGCCCCAGAACCAAGTAGAAATTCTAGAGCTGAAAAGTACAATAGCTAAAATAAAAAAATTTACTAGAGGGATTCAATAGCAGATTTGAGGAGGCAGAAGAATCAATGAACTTGAAAACATGATCATCAAGATTATGAAGTCTGAGGAGTAGAAAGAAAAAAGAATGAAGAATGATGAACAGAGCTTCAGAGATCTGTGGGACACCATCAAGTGGACCAACATACACATTATGAAAGTCCCAAAAAGAGAAGAGAGAGAGAAAGGTGCAGAAAGAATATTTGAGGAAATAATGGCTAAAAATTTCCCAAATTTGATGAAAAGATATGAATCTACACATTCAAGAGCCCCAGTGAGCTCCAAATATGATACTCAAAGAGATCCACCCTGAGACATAGAGTCCCATAATGTGTCAAACTGTTGAAAACCAAAGGCAAAGAGAGAATCTTAAAAGCAGCAAGAAAAAGTGACACAACACATACGAAGGATCCTCAGTAAGATTATTAGCTAATTTCTCATTGGAAACATTGCAGGCCAGAAGTCAGTGAAATGACCTGGGTGGCTCAGTCGGTTGAGCATCTGCCTTTGGCTGGGGTCATGTTCCCAGGGTCCTGGGATCGAGTCCCACATTGGGCTCCCTGCTCAGCAGGGAGTCTGCTTCTCCCTCTCCCTCTGCTGCTCCCCCCTGCTTGTGCTCGCTCTCTCTCTGTGTCAAATAAATAAATAAAATCTTTAAAAAGAAATAAAATAAAGTGCTGAAAGAGGGGCACCCAGATGGCTCAGTCAGTTCAGCATCTGACTCTTGATTTCAGCTCAGGTCATGATCTCAGGGTCATGAGATTGAGCCCTGCATTGGGCTCCATGGCAGGCAGCCTGCTTGGGATTCTCTCTCTTACTCTCCCTCTGCCCCCCCACCCACCACCCCATGCATGCTCTCTCTAAAAATAATAATAATAAAAATAAATTAAGTGCTGAAAGAAAAAACTGTTAATTAAGAATTCTGTAACTGGCATAACTGTCCTTCAAAAACGGAGTAATTAAGACATTCCCAGATAAACTAAGTAGAGGAAGTTTGTTACCAGTAGACCTGCCCTACGGGAAATGCTAAAGGGCATCCTTCAAGTTGGAACAAAGATACTAGATAGTAACTCAAAGTCATACAAAGAAATAAATATCTCCAGTAAAGGTAACTACATAAATATAAAAGCCAGTATTACTGCATATTTGGTTTGTAACTTTGTTTTTATTTACTACACAACTTAAAAGATAAATGCATAAAAATAATTTAAACTTGTATTATTGGGCACACAATATACAAAATGTAAGTTGTGACAACAAAGTTGGGGTGGAGTTGCAAAGGAGCAGAATTTTTGTATGCTATTGAAGTTAAGCTGGTTATCAATTTAAACTAGATTGTCAAGGGCACGTGGGTGGCTCAGTTAGTTAAGCGTCTTGGTTTCAGCTCAGGTCATGATCTCAGGATCCTGGGATCAGCCTGAGTTGGGGGGGGGGGTCCTGGCTCAGTGGGGAGTCTTCTTGTGGATTCTCTCCTTCTCCCTCTGCCCCTCTCCCAACTTGTGCGCACTCTCTCTCTCTAAAAATAAATAAATAAATCTTTATTAAACTAGATTGTCATGAATTTAGGGTGTTATGGCAACCACTAAAAAAAATCTCAGTGTCTAGGGATACATACTTAGGTGATTAAAAGCATAAAGAAGCACAAGGAAGTGACTCCTGAAAAAGTCAAGATAGTGGTTACTTTTGCAGGGAGGGAGTAGGCTGTGATTTAGATGGGGCATATGGAGAGGCTTCTGGTGCGGCTGACAGTGTTCTATTTCTTGACCTGGGTGGTGGTTTCTAGGGTGTTCACTTTATAATAACTCTTTAAGCTATGTTTTTTTGTGTGTAGTTTTCCATATGTGCTTCAAATAAAAAGTTGTTAAAAATAAAAATAACAGGGGCACCTGGGTGGCCAGTCGGTTAAGCATCTGCTTTCAGCTCAGGTCATGATCCCAGCGTCCTGGGATGGAGTCCCGCATCAGGCTCTCTGCTCAGCAGGGAGTCTGCTTCTCCCTTTCCCTCTGCTCCTTCCCCTGCTCATGCTCTCTTTCGCTCACTCACTCTCTCTCTCTCTCAAATAAATGAATAAAATCTTTAAAAACATAAAAAATAAATAAAAATAAAAGTAACAGGGATGGAAAGAGGAGGGGAAAGGGAAAAAACCTGGGCCAAGGAAGCCATCTTTGATGAGGTGACAGGAAGATGAGAGAAATGAAAGATGAGGAGGAATCATTAAAGTGAAGGGTAGGAGGAGAGTATTTGAGGCAGAAAACAGGAGGCAGGATAGAAGGGGTAGGATAGAAGGAGGCCTTGATGCAAGAATATGTAGTTGTTCATATCCCAGCAACAGGATATATGTGTGGATGTGTGTGTATATAGATTTATTAGAAAGTACTGGCTCATGCCATTATGGAATCTGGCAAGTCCCAAGCTCTTCAGAGTGAATCAGCAAGCTCGAGACCCTAGAGAGCTGATGGTTTAGCGCCAGCATGTGTCTGAAGGCCTGAGAATCAGAAGAACTGATGGAATAGTTCCACTCCAAAGGCAGCAAGCCCAAGATCCAGGAGGAGCCATTGTTTCAGTTTAAGTCGGAAGACAGGAAAAAAGTCAATGTCCCATTTCCAAAGCTGTCAAATAGAAAGAATCTTCTCTTACTTGGGGGAGGGTCAGCCTTTTTGTTCTATTCAGGCCTTCAACTGATTGGGTGAGGCCTATATATTAGGGAGCACAATTTGCTTTACTCAGTTAAATGTTAATCTCATCCCAAAACAGTCTCACAGAAACACCCAGAATAATGTTTGACCAGGGACGCCTGGGTTGCTCAGTCGGTTGAGTGTCTGCCTTCGGCTCAGGTCATGATCCCAGGGTCCTGGGATTGAGTCCCGTGTCGGGCTCCTTGCTCAGCGGAGAGTCTGCTTCTCCCTCTCCCTCTGCCTGCCGCTCCCCCTGCTTGTACTCTCTCTCCCTGTCAAATAAATAAAATCTTTTAAAAAAATAATGTTTGACAAAATATTTGGGCATCCATCCCGTGGCCCAGTCAAGGCAACACATAAAATTAACTTACCGCAGTATGTGTATTACAAATGTACGAAACAGTTTCACTGAAGGAAGTAGGATAAGTACTGACCCAAGTAACTTCGCAAATAAGTGGAATCTGTAACAGCAAAAGCAAAAGGAAGTGCACTATACTCTAGCTGATCAAGGTCCCCCCAGGCATGAGTTAACACTTATAATACTGCTATATATGTATACTGGAATTGAATAATCAAGTCAATAGATCATGGATGATGGAAGCTGGGTTGCTCATTGTCGGGGTGGGAGGTTACAGATGAGCCAAGGGAGTAGGCTGGAATGATCCACGTGTTGATGGGTTAGAGTTGAAAACATCAGTACGATCTCATGTTTAGTTCAATATACATAAACATTGTCACATAAACATTTACAGGTATATATACAAGTTAGTATACAAACATACATTTCCTTGCTCTGTCGTCTGAGAGGGCCTAGAAGCAATACCACGTCAGTAGCAATGAGCACATCTACTACCCAGATCTTGATTTCTAAGACCATTCTCTAATGAAAGGATCCAGGACTCCTCAAAGAAATGGCTGATTCTATATAGGGCAAGGAATACAGAAGATGAGCCTGAAGCATCTGATAGTGCCAGAAAGTAATGAAGTGCTCAAAAAAACAAACAAAAACACAAAGATGGAGGTATATCAGAGGGATACAGGAGTCTATTGAAAGAACACCCAGTACCAAAGTTGGAACAATTTGAGCAAAAATAAAAAAATAAAATAGTATTGGATTATAACTCAAAGAATAAAATAAATACCCATGAATCCATATTGTATTAATAAATGATTTAATAAACAAACGGGTGAAAATAGACAAACTTCCCATACAGAAGTATCCCAAATAATTTATGTAGATACTCCACTTTTAAGGAGGTGGAGCATACCTCCCCATTCCTGAAGTGTAGGCTGCACATAGTGACTTTCTTCCAAAGAGTCTAGTATGGAAAGGGGAGAAGAGAGTAACTTTACAATGGAGAGACCTGACAAACACCACCTCAGCTGGGTGATTGAAGTCAACATCACCAGCAATACATCATGTTGATAGCATGTATTCATGATATGTATGATGTAATGAGAAAGGCCTTTGCTTGTGTGGTTTTCCTCCCAAGAACATGTAACTCTGGTCTACTCATGAGAAAAATATCAGACAAACACCAAGTGAAGAGCATTCTACAAACTACTTGACCAGTACTCCTGTCTAGGTCATCAAAAACAAAATCTTAGCAACTGTCACAGCCCAGAGGAGCTAAGGAGACTTGACAACGAAATGTGCTGTGGTATTCTAGACAGGATCTTGGAACAGAAGAAGGACATTCAAAAATAGTGGTTCATTAATTTTAAGAAAAAATGTACCATACTAGCATAAGATGCTAAGAATAGGGGAAACTGGGTTCAGGGTATATGGGAAATCTCTGTAGTATCTCTGTGATTTTTCTGTTTATCTAAAACCATCCTAAAAAAATGAAGTTTATTTTTAAAAAGTTCACTAAAAAAAAAAGAATAAGTAAGATACAGTTTGGCCAGAAGAGACAGAGAGGGCCAGAGCAGAGGCAGTTTCTTTGGTACCTAAGATCATCTCATTCACACAGCCTGTGAGATCCTTAACCTAATATACAGGTTCTTTTATTTAAAAAAAAAAAAGATTTTACTTATTTATTTGAGAGAGCGAGAGAGTGCAGAGGGAGAATGAAAGGGAGAGGGAGAAGCAGACTCCCCAAGAAGCAGGGAGCCCGATACAGGACTCGATCCCAGGACCCCGGGATCATGACCTGAGCCCAAGGCAGACGCTTAACTGGCTGAGCTACCCAGTTCTGAAGCCAGAACACCTGGATTCAAATTCTGACTTTATCACATACTAGCTGGGTAACCCTGGGAAAATTACTTAACCTCTTTGTGAACCTCATCTCCAAAAAGTAGGAATGACGGTCCCTAATTTTGTCAATGCTGTAATAAGGATTAAATGAGTTAATATGTATAATGGATTTAAATGAGTGCTGGCACATACCAAGTTCTATATAAATAAATATACACTTTGTATAATATATATAAATACTTTGTAAACTAAAAAAAAGACTATGATGACTAAAAATTCATTTAGTAATTAGCTATAATCATATAAGGTAGGAAGGTGTGGGTTTGGTTGCTATGAACCAGGCAGTAGTTGCCATAGATATGTCAGAACCTTGACAGCCATTGTTAGGCCATTGCCATACCCTTCACAAGCAGGCAACTGAGCTGTATTAATCTGGCAAGAAGGCTAGAAAGCTCAATACACCTTCCTATTACTCTACACATCTTATGTCTTTCATCCAAAAAGAACCAACTTCTAATCAGATAAATAATTAACCACCTCAAGGTAAGCAAAATATATCATTATCTCCATTTTACAGAAAAGAGATCTGAAGGCTTAATTTAGATTATTTCATCCCAGGATACCTAGGAGAGACACTGGAGATGAAAGAAAGGACCAGTAACCCCCCAGTCCCATTGTTTTCCTCCTCTGTTATCCTATTTATCCTTCTTTAGAGTGAGTTCTTGAGGAAAGACTTGTGTGATGTCAGTTTGACTTTTCTTGGTGACACTAACAAATACAGAGAGCCTGAAATCAAGCTGGGAAGCTCTGCCAACTATCAGGACATAGACATGAAGCTGCTGCTGGCCTCCTCTCAAGGGGAGATGGCTATCATGGAACCCAGACAATTAGGCTCTGGTGTTTCAGGCTCCGGGTCTTATCAGCTTCAGGAGCAAAGTGGGAATAAGGCTGGATTTAATCACAGGCCATATATAAGGTTTCCTTTTCATGGGGCATAAGCCATAGCCATTCTCCAGGAGGTCCTTATGGGGAGCCAAATGATTTTCCTAGGGAATAAACTGTACTCTAAGTAATACTGTGAACTGCGAGTCTCTATTTGGGAATGGCAATTCTCCAAAATAGGGACTGACTCTGCAGAACCTTGTTACGTTATCCATTGATAAGATGGACATGCACTGTGCTCATGAGGTAGCTAGGCAAAGCCCATCTGAGGTATCAGTTGAAGTGCTTTGCTAACCCAATCGGAACTTCCCCCAGCTCTGGGCTCCAATATAATTAGTCATTAGGAAAATGAAATCAAAACCACAATGAGATACCACTTCATACCCGCTAGGATAGCTATAAACAAAAAGACAACAACAAGGGGCGCCTGGGTGGCTCAGTGGTTAAGCATCTGCCTTCGGCTCAGGTCATGATCCCAGGGTCCTGGGATTGAGCCCCGCATCGGGCTCCCCGCTCAGCGGGAAACCTGCGTCTCCCTCTCCCACTCCCCTGCTTGTGTTCCCTCTCTCGTTGTGTCTCTCTCTGTCAAATAAAATCTTTAAAAAAAAAAAAAAAGACAACAACAAGTGTTGGTGAGGATGTGGAGAAATTGGAACCCTCCTGCACTGCTGGTGGGAGTGTAAAACGTTGCAGCCACTTTGGAAAACAGTCTGGCACTTCCTCAAAAGGTTAGACATAGAGTTATCATATGACTCAGCAATTACACTCCTAGGTATATACCCAAGAAAACTGAAAACACATGTCCCTACAGAAACTTGTATGCAAATGTTTATAGCAGCATTATTCATATGAACCAAAAAGTAGAAGTAATCCAAATGTCCATCAACTGGTGAATGGATAAACTATGGTATATCCACACAAGGGAATATTATTCAACCAGAAAAAGGAACAAAATACTAATACACGCTACAACATGAAGAAACGTTGAAGTGATTGTCTAAATTGCCCTTTTTACTTAGGTGATCACTTCCAAAGACGGCTGCATTTTGAAATCACCTGGGGGTGCTTATGCAGCTCCCTAGAATCTTTGGGAGTGGGGCCCCTGGACTGATGTTTGAAATCTATTAGACTAGGTGATCTCTAAAGTCCCTTACAGCTCTAGAAATTGTATGTAATCTATGACAGTGGGTCACCAATACACACATTTTTGAAGCAATAAAAGAACCAAGCCCAATGGGTAGCTGTTACTTAGGTCTCCCATTAGGTCCTTCTTAAAATCTAATCTGGTTCTTCTCCAAGGTTTTGTTGCATGCCCCACCCCCACCCAGGAGTGAATGAAGATATTTCTAACAGGGATGAACTATGGCTGAAAGGACAGGCCACAGCTGATGTTATCATGCCCGTGGTGGGTTGCTTTAATAAGAAATCCCCCCACTTTGCAGGTACCTTCCAGTGGACTTGAGAATTACCAGTTTTTCCCTCTATGACATTTAGAGACAAGGTTGGATAGCATGAAGTTATGGACTTCTGACTTCAGGCTTTGTTTATCAGCACCTGTGTGATAAGCTGACTTAGGTTCAGTGTTAATAACGGGGGTGGTTTCTCATTCCTTTGTTTCCCTTAATATTAAAGAACCAAGCTGAATCATGTTCCGGCTGCTGACCTCCTGCTGGTCTTGGCTAAAGACAACTGAAGAGACACGAAGGTAATATTGCAATTATTTCTCTAGACATAGTCCACCATTTCCTCCAATGTATCTGCCCAAAGTCCCTCAAGGGACGAATCTTCATGATATACATTGTGAGGGAGAGTGATTAAGCAATGTCTGCAAGATTGGAGGCAAGGTTGGGGGGCAGATGGCCAATTCTACAAGGCAAGTAAATCAGGGAAGAAATGCATCCTTGGAGCCTTTAAGAAGGGGTTCCCATACCACTTTCTACCACATTGGCTGTGCTTTTTACGGTACATGCATTGGGATTCCTGCAGGCAGAGCCTCAAACGTCAACGAAGAATAGAATTCTTTGTTTATCCCAAGAACTAACTAACAGTGCTTTATAAGGCTTTGGCTCATTTTTCTTTTCTATTTCCAGGAATGTGACCATCATTATCATTGGTTTGGACAACTCGGGCAAAACTGTTCTTGTGGAGGCTTTCCGAAGATGTAAGGAATTAAGAGCATTAGATACTGGTTTAGGTCTCCCATGGGCCCCAGGGACCAATGAAATAATCATTCCGTCCTAGCCTTACTTCATGACCCTCAGGTTCCCTCTTTTGAAGATAAACACTTCCCAACACACACACACACACACACACACACACACACTCCTCTCCTTGGGTATTATCAGCCTGTTTATGTAATGTCTGTCACCTCTCCCTTTACAAGACGTCCTAATTGAAGGTCCTCTCATAGTGTCAGTATGAATGAGCTCAAACTATGTAAAGTACTGTAGTCAATTATAAAGGATAGCAGGTTGAAAAAGGTGTCTAGTTTCAGAACTCAATTAAAGTGGAATTTGGTCTAGATAAGAGAGACAAGTGTGGGATGATGAAGAAGTTTAATAATATGAAACTCTCCGTGACAGTTAATATAGAGGGTTGGAGCTTGAGAAATGTTGTCAGTTCAGAGACATGCAAGCTTAATACCAGATCCCCAGTTTAATACCTTGACATTTCAAGCAACAGTTACACAGAATTTCAGGGAGCTACTATTCTAGTTGTGAAGACCCATCTAACTGCTGGCCAGCCAACCAGGGAGCCCAGCATAGGCTGCCCTCCATTGAAGTTTATAAAATAAAAGAAGGGGTATGACGATGTTGCCGAGCTTGATATTACCTGGGCCCTCAGCAAAGTACAGGAAAGGGCTCACCCGTCTCCTCTGCCACTTGTTTACTTGAAGCCTGCATCAATTTCCTTGCACTACAGTGACTGCCTGCTGGCTGATCTTGCCATCTCTAGTCGACCCCCCACCCCAGTATTCAATCCACACAGTTGCCTGAAGGATCTAATGCAAAAATATGATCATGGCACTTCCCTGCTCAAAACCAAAGCCTCCCCTTTATCATCAAAACAAAATGTAAATTCCCCAGCAGCATACAAGGTCCTCCATGATTTGGCCCTTGATTTCACCTCCAGCTTCCTTTTCCCATGCCCTCTGCATATTGCCCCCTGATAAAGCCAAAACACATTATTTGCCACTCCTCTGTGATCATAGCAGTCTAGTTCACATGCCCACGCTCTGTACATGCTGTCTCATGACCTATCAATTCATCCACTTCACTATTTAACTGCTTAATCAAATGCCCTGAGACACAAGCCTAAGTTTGACCCCAGCTCGACCTGGGCCATCCCTAATTCCCAGTGCCTCCTTCCTCAGCTCCCGCTCTATTCTGTGCCTCCCTCTATCTTGCACTTATCACAACATCACTGTACAATAGCAAGTACATCCCCTAGACTGTGAGACCCTTGAGAAGTAATAGATCTTTTCAGCTCTGTAGCTTTAGTCTCTGTACTTTTAGTACCCTCAGGCAGGTACTCAAATATTTGTGGAATGACTATTCTCCCCCATTCTCCTCAGGCAACATACTGCCTCTTTACAACTTCTCCATCCCCCGTCCTTTCCCCTTATAGGCAGCAAACTTGACTCCCTGCCTCTCCCAGTTCTCTGATAGGCAGAAATGGTAAAAAGGCAAGGAGTAGCAGGAAAATCAAGGAGCTAAGATAAATCACAGGATTACTGATGAAAGTGGGGATAATTTTTAGAGCCCCAACACAGCCCCACCCCGAGATTCCCACCCACTCTGGGTGGGGCCTGGGAATCTATCTTTTAAAAATTCCCCAGGTGTTTCTGATGGCCAGCCAGCTTTGGGAAGCTTTCATCTGCAATTTGCCATGTGCTATTTTGTCTATGAGAACAGTGCCTGCTTTTTATTCTAATTCCTAGAGGAGAGAGCCTCTCATCTGTTTAATGTGTTACTATATAACTTGCCTTGTGCTTGGTGACTAACCTGGGGCTGATTCATAAACCAATAGGTGTATGGTTGTGACTTCGTTCAGAGAATAGTTTTGAATGGTCAAGAAGCAAAGTGCCACTGATGTCACAATCTGAAGGCTGTCTCATCTTTGGCCATGCAGGACAACCAGAGTCAATCTAGTAGGTGGCTCTGTACCCAAAATGCAATAGCTCGCCTCCCCTGCTCCTACAGATGTTTATGATTGCCAAGAACAGAAAATAACCTAGGAAGGAAATTCCAATCTACAAGTTCTAACTTGTGTGAACATATGAAGATGCCAGCTATAAAATATTTTGGGGGACATTAGCCATTATTGTCAATGACACCATTCACTGTAACTGTTTTGCCTGTCATGATCCCGTGGGGCAAGAAACCCAAACATGAGAACAAGCAGCTGCCCTAAATGAGGGCATTTAGAGCAGTGCCTCTCAAATCCAGCTATACATTTCAGTTACCTAGGGAGCTTTAAAAAAAAAAAACAAAAAAAGATGCTTAAGCCCCACCCCAGATCTATGGCATCAAACCTTCAAAGAACGAGGCCTGGTGTCATAGGGTTTAAAAGCTCCACAGGTGATCCTCGCGCACAGTGAGTACTGAGAGCCAAAACTCAGAATCACCTGGGGGGATTTCACACCTACTGACCCAGGTGCCTGGAGGTTCAGATACTTTGGTCTGGGTGGGCCCACAGATTCGAAATCTTAAGACCACCAGATGATGCTGAGGCACAACAAGCATGAGTTTGATTGCTTTCTAAGGCAGTAAGTCTCAAGCTTAAAAGTGCAGAAAAATCACCTGGGGATTTTCTTAACTAGGAGTTTGTTAAACATACGAATGCTTGGGTCCCAAACATAGAGGTTCTGATTCATTTGGTATAAAGTAGAACTTAACGATCACCTCCGTGTATCTCTGAATCAGAGAGTCCCCAGCCTGTGCTTTATGAAACACTATGCTAGGCATGGAGAGATAAATTAGACTCAGTACCTGTCCTCAGGGAGTTTAGAAATTAATAGCGGAAATAAGAGAAATGTAAAATATCAGGAAACAGGGCGCCTGGGTGGCTCAGTTGGTTAAGCGACTGCCTTCGGCTCAGGTCATGATCCTGGAGTCCTGGGATCGAGTCCCGCATCGGGCTCCCTGCTCAGCAGGGAGTCTGCTTCTCCCTCTCCCGCTCCCCCCTCTTGTGCTCTCTCTCTCTCTCACTCTCTCTCTCAAATAAATAAATAAAATCTTTAAAAAAAAAAATATCAGGAAACCACTTCTCATGGCTTCTAAGGTTCACCAACAATAGATTGCATTATTGAAGGGACTGGTAAGGTTTCAAGTACAAAGAAAAAAAACTAGGGAAAATATTTTGCTCTGACAGGGAAAAAATAATATAAAGCTTACCTGGATGCAGGAAACAAGATTTAAAAATTACCTATGGAGTTTCAACCTATTTACTCACTATTTTTAAGTAGTCCAATACAGACATAGCAAATATCACATCAAAGTTGTGACTGAAAATTATATGTTATCTGAAAACTATAATTAAAAAAGATCATTGACTAACATGAAAACAGGAGTTATAAGATCACATTAAAATGTAATAATATATATATTATACACACACATACATGTAAATGTGTATATAATCATACATTTTCAAAGATTTGAAAGCATCTTACTAACTTCTCAACTAAATGACTCATTCTGGCAATCCCATGGAAAATGTCATAGGTAGATCTAAGGCTATATATAAATAAGAAGCTATGGATTCTGGTGTTAAAACTCCCAGGTATGAGTGTAGAGAATCTATAAAACCATTTTACTACTAATGTGGGGAGAGAGCCAGGCTAGGACTCTCCGTTCAAAAGACTGAAATGTGTATTAAACTGCCATTTTGAACTGCATTTCTATGGGACCTGAAAGAGGCATGGAATGCTCTATGGGATTCTATGCTCTGGCCATAGCCTTGAAATGGTAAACATATCTGAGTTTGGAATGGTTTCTTGGAGGAAATATGAGGAAGAGGACTTCATACTTTCATCCACAGTAACAGACACCATAAACATTTGTTGAACACCTACTACACGTAAGGTAATGCAGAGCCCCTCCCTGACAGAGCTTACATTTTAGTTGGGAAGACAGGACACGCACAGAATGAGGTTAAGAACCAGTTCACTAGACCACGTGCTCAATGAGAGAGAGAGAAATGAGAACTGGACAGGTCAGAGAGGCTTCCTAAAAAAAAAGTGGTATTTGAGCTGGACCTTGAAGAAAGGGTGGGAGAGAAGGGCCTCTTGTTCATTCATTCATTCATTCCACAAATATTTGTTATGCCAGCTGTGTGCTCACAGATACAATGGTGACTAGAACTGAAAGGGTTCCTGTCCTGTTGTAGCTTGTAACTCAGATAACAAAATCATAGAATTTATAACACTAATATGTGCTGTGAGTGGTAAGCCCGGAAGAAAGGCACCTTGTCCAGACTGGGGGATGGTGGTGTGAGTTAGGGAAAACTCCCTAGAGGAAACAAGATCTAAACTGATATATTTTCAAAAAGACATTAAGCAAACAGAGTAGTGGAAGAGTGTTCTAAGCAGTGGGAAATAGCATCTTGTGAAGGCCCAGGGCAAGACAGAGCATGGCATTCTTGTGGCATGGGAGGAACACGAGCCCAGGAGCAGAGGGAGGAAGAAACTGGGTGTATACCAGGAGCTCTGTGGACACCAGTCAGGTCTGGCAGGTTAGGAGGCAAAGGAGTCAGTATTCTATCCTGCGAGCAGTGGGCACTCACTGAAGGTTACTGAGCCAGGAAAGGGTAGCATGACAGAGTGCTGGTTGAGGAAGATGAATCCGTGAGTGTGAGCAGGATGGCAAGACGCCTCAGTTGGATTCCTCAGGGCAGGCTCTGGTCAAGGTTCAGATTGTTGTTTAACACATTCTTACGCCTAACCCCTGCTTTGTGGTTGCTTCTCCTCTCTTCCCCTATGCCCAGTACTTCCCAGTAGGATGGATAATTGTATGAAATCTGAACTGACTACGCTCTTGCTGGATGAGTATGAAGTTTCCATCTATGACCTGAATGGAGACATGAAGGGCCGAGAAATCTGGCCGAACTACTACGCACAGGCACACGGACTTGTTTTTGTCCTGGATTCCAGTGACTTAGGACGTATGCAGGAAGTGAAGATCATCTTGACACATCTGCTGTCTGATAAAAGAGTGGCAGGGAAACCTATCCTATTGTAAGGCTCTGCTTTTGTGCCCAATTGCCCCTTCCCATGTACCTTCAGAAGAGAAGTAGGCAGAGGAAGGGTGGCCCCTTTGTCACACCCAGCTTGACCTCCTCTTCCCTTCAGCTCAGTGAGGGTAAGTGGTCCAGTCCTCTGGGGGCGGTTTTCAAAAGCCACTTTCAGTCTCTGACCCTGAGAAGGTGGCAGAAAACAAGCCCTATTTTGTATAATTGATGCCAGTGGACTCCTCCTTTGGCAAACTACCCAAGGGTCATGTAACTAGCATTCATTCCAGGGTGATAATTCCGGTGGCCCATCAATCCTCATCCTTCCCCCACTCCCTATTTGCTTTTTTCATTCCTCATTAGTACCCCCAACTCAAGCCCGAACAGAGGTTGGGAGAGTGTGTAAAAACTCCAAATCTGTTCATATCCTGGTTAGCAATTCTAATTCAAGTTTGATGGCATAGCGTAGAGAAAGTGAGAAACGAGGCCTGGAGATTATCTTGAATTCAAAGTATCTGTCCTCTTCTTTCCTCCACTGAGAGTTGGCTAGAAATATTTCTGCCTCATCCCATCGGTTATGTTTTTAAAGCTAGTTCCTGAATATGTAGTAGTTATACTAGATTGGTCCTCTTTCCCTTCTTTCCCTCCTCTTTCCCTTCTTTGCTTGCCCTTGGCCTCTATTTCTGTTACACTCTTCCTTTTCTCTTCCCTCCCCCTCTCCTATGTCCTGCTCTAGCCTGGCAAACAAACAAGACAAGAAGGATGCCCTCCAACCTTGTGATATTATTGAATATCTACTCCTAGAAAGGCTAGTGAATGAGAACAAGTCCCTGTGCCGAGTGGTAAGTATCAACCCCCCTTCCTCCCCTCCCTCACCCTCACCCTCTCGAGCCCAGCTGATGTATCCCTTGGCCCATTCCATAATCAGCCTCATCTGCCAGGTCTCAGGCAAAGCCTCTCCCCCACAGGCAACATCTACAGTGATGATTTCTGACTCAACGCTGACAGTAAATAACACATTCTTATAACACTTTCACATCTGTTTTCTCATTAGGCCTTCAAAATAGCTCTGTACAATTAGAAGTTTCAACATCCTCATTTTATGGATAAGAAAGCTAAGGCTCAGAGGCTATGAGTGACTTGCCCAAGGTCACACATCCGGGACACGACACCACAATCACTTTTTTAAAGGACCTTAACTTTTGTCTTTCGTCTTCCTTCTCAGGAGTGAGCGCTGGGTGTCTCCTGGGAAGTCTGAGAGCCTCTCTAGGCATAGCAGAGCTTCAGTGTACCTCTGCTCTTGGCCAAGAATAACTGGGACTTTGGGCATCGAGGGTTCCAGTCCTGTGGGCTAGAGCCTTCTCTTCTCTTTTTGTCACAGGAACCCTGTTCAGCTATCAAAAACCCCCAAAGAAGGAACCATCAGCCCATAATCGAAGGGCTGCGCTGGCTATTAGCTGCCATTGGGGATAAATATGAAGAGCTGTGTACTCGCCAACAGCCTCTCACCTCGAGCATCCCAACCTCCAAGGGCACCAGAGGCTCTGGGGAAAGATGCTCATCAGACAGGTACTGAGCTGCCTTTATTAGGTGTACTATGAAGAATAGATGCAGGAGTCAATCTTCAACATATGCAGGGAGGTCTGGGTGGTGTTTGGATTCTGTGCAGTGCTGAGCAAGTGTCTCAAGATCAGTTGGCCCAAATGGGGCTAGGGCAACGACCATGAACATTCCAACATTGTTAGGCCTACCCTCCCCTCATGTTAGTGGGATGAGTTGTAGAAAGGTAAAGCCAAACCTATCCGTATTAGAGCTTCTCCAAAACAGGGTTTCTGTTGCCTGGTTTGCCACACAGAGGCGCACAGAAACAGGAGCCCCTTAAGCTGATTGGAGACATTTTATGGCGAAAAGTCTTAAAGCTACCCTACATTCTCTGCTTTTGGTTCTCTGTTCCTCCCATTAATTAGGAAAGATGAGAGAGAAAGATGAGAGGAGTATGGAAAAGAAGAAGAAAAAGGAAAAAAAAGAAAACAGGAGTTGATTAAGGTTTTGAGGACTAAAAGACCTAAATGTCCTCTTGCTCTGTCATCCCTTTCAAGGTCCAAAGGCATACGACAGGGATGGGGTAATAGCTACATTCAATTAAGGAGCCTGAAGTGTATTTATTTTCACTACTGCTTTGTCTTTCCTCTCTTCCCCAGCTTTGCTACCAGGCTGGGAATGTCCAAAGAAAAAAGACAGCATCTAGGACAACGCTCAGTGGAAGCTAGACCCCTAAAGCCAATCCTACAGGTAAGTGGCTCTTTAAATGTTGCCGCCCCAGCGACCAATCCCTGAACTGTCGGAGCACCAACTTTTTTTTTTTTCTCCATCTTCTTGCTGTACAGAAAGAAGATTTAAGATTAAGGCCCAAAAAGAATATATCAGTAACGTTTGCTTTAGATGAACCCATGGAGGAGGGTGAATGTTCTGGCGGAAATAGAACTTGGAACACTACTGAGCTTTGCTACAATCAAAGTGATGACTTGCAGCCCCCAGCTCCATTTGTCAATGATGATCTTTCTGAAGGTAATGATGGGCCAGTGGTCAGCCAGAAAAGAAAAGATATATAGACCTTCTCTCACAATTTATCAAAGAGTATTCCTATTTTGAGTCTGAAACTCTTTTCTCATACTAAGGTTGGTGGTTAGAAGAAGCAGGTGAAGTACAGGGAGAGTACTTGGGGACTACCCTCTGGTAGCCCAGTATGATGCCCCAGCACCCCAGCACTGGCTGACACTGGGTGGGAGGGGTGGGGTGGCTGGGTGATGGACATTGGAGAGGGTATATGCTATGGTGAGCACTGTGAATTGTGTGAGGCTGATGAATCACAGACCTGTACCCCTGAAACAAATAATACATTATATGTTAATAAAAAATCAAAATTTAAAAACTCACAATTTAAAAAATCAAAAAAATTAAAACGTGGAAACCCAATATTGTGTACAACAGCTAAAAGTTGGAAACAAGCTAAAGGACTAATAATGGGGAACAGCTAAATAAATTTTGGTGCATTCATACAATGGAATACTATGCAGACATTAAAAGGGATAAGGTTGACTTATATTTACTGACATGGAAAGTTTTCCACAGCCTGATATTTTGTTAGAGAAAATGGTAAATCAGAGTCTAGCATGTTCAGCGTGACGTGTATACATGCACAGAATATCTGAAGGGAAATCACCAAAACAGCAGTGGTTTTCTCCAGGGGTGAGATACTAGGTGATTTTGAGAAGTAAAAGGCCTAGGTGACTTTCTTTGGATGTTTGGTTTTTTGGAAATTCTAGTTTTTATAATAAGCATACACAATCTCTCCCAATACAATAAAGGCATTTTTTTTTTTAAAGCTATGAGACCTTGAGGGCCCATTGTTGTTAATGGCCACTCCTTCTCAGTGTTCCTTGGGACCCCACTGTCCGTGATGGTCAACTGTCAATATTATGTCACCTCTGCTCTCCAAGGAATCTAGCCCTTCAGGCCACCCCAGAGCCTTGGATTGTTATACCTATATGGAGGGGCCTAGCCTTGACCATGGCCACTGAGGAGGAGAGAGGCACTGCTCTGGGGACGAGGGGTGAGGATGAGAGCTGAGTGGAAGAAATCTGGTAGAAGAGCAGAGGAAGTGTTTTTCTAGATGTCAGGAACTACCCCTAAATCTCTGTCCAAAACTGAAATCCATTTTTCATTTCTATAACCTCAGAACCCAAGGCAAAAAAAAAACTGGAGACATGGGACACAGAAGAGATGTTACTGGAAAATCCTTGTGAAGAAGCCTTTGGATCCTGTGGTTAGTATTCCTTATATGAAGGGGAGAGGGAAGAGAGCAAGAATGAAAGTATGAGGGCAGGTGTCTGGAGGGGTGCAGTCTACGCCCCCTTGGGTGTAGGGGCCAACACCCTCCCAACCGGGAGTGATCTGGAAAGGACAGGAAACCTGGTGCTTAGCTTCACTTTGCAGTGACTGGCTGTTTTCTTTCTCTTGTTAGACTTTTAACAGAGTACTAAAGAGAAAAATGGAGGGAAGTCCAAAGAAACCATCTCCTATCCTTCTTCCCTCAGTAAATGGGCTCATCTCTAGAACCATCAGGACCGCTCAGTTTTGTTTTGTTTTGTTTTTCATTTCTATTTGCTAATACTTCTAAAGTCTCTCCTACCTACAAGTCCACCTACTCTAACATCACATCCCTGTGGACTCCCACTGTTTCTACACATCTGCACTCTAGCCATCAAATGAAGCTTATACCTGCCCCAAGAGGCTCAAGAAAAGTTAGGTGGCAGCCATTTGAGAACGAAGATGACCTTTGGCAAAGAACAGAGACGTTACGTCTCTGCACCTGGATGCTCCTCATGCAGCCCGCGAACAATTTGTCACGGGTGACCAACTGAAATCGAGCCTTAGAAATAAAGGGTCAGGTTGGAATTACGTTCCCCCCCACCCCCGAGGTTCTTGGGTGTAAGGGCACTGGCAGAAATAAACAGAACTTCGCTGTTGAGAACTGTGCCCTGCTGAATCGTTTTTAGTCATGCCCCCGAAAAAAAAACCCCAAAAACTCGGTTTTAAATTCCCACCAACAGTCTGCGAAGCCTGGCTACAATTCCCTTGCTACCGCTCCAAGAAATGGCAATTGCCGCCTCTTCCAACACTTTGGTTAGGTCTGCAAAAACTGTAGAAGCGGGGCGCCTGGGTGGCTCAGTCATTAAGCATCTGCCTTCGGCTCAGGTCATGATCCCAGGATCCTGGGATCGAGCCCCATATCGGGCTCCCTGCTCAGTGGGAAGCCTGCTTCTCTCTCTCCCACTCCCCCTGCTGTGTTCCCTCTCTCACTGTGTCTCTCTCTGTCAAAGAAATAAATTAAATCTTCAAAAAAACACAAAAAACAAACAAAAAACTGTAGGAGCTTGAACACATTCAACCCTCCATCCCATGGAGGGTGAGGGTAGTATTTACTATTACTACGACTATTACTTTCACCACATGTATCGGGTGCCTTCTGGACGTCAGGCCTAGGTACAGGCCTAAGTTCTTCACATTCATGATCTTATTCACAACAACCCTTAAGGGTGGGCGGTATCCCCTCCTGCATTTTCCCAAATGAGGGAGCCATGGAGCAGACAAGTTAAACAACTTGCCCAAGGTCCCGCACCCTGTTAAGAAGCAGAGCAGGGAGTTGAATCCAGATCGGACTCTAGAGCTGGCAGCAGGCCAGAAAGATCTGCCTATGCTTTTCTCAGACTCCATGCAGAAAGAGAAAGCTTACATCCAGGAAAGTGCTGAAGTGTAGCCATGCCCGAGTCAGGAGAATTACATTGATAGGGACAAGCACACCAATAGTTGTAGCAGACTCGGGTGACTGAGTCCTTCTGTCTGGCCAGGTGCTGGGCTAAGTGCTGTACCTACAATTGCCTTTCTTCTTCACAAGCTATGAGGTCGGTACTATTGTCATCATTTACAGAAGCAGAAACTAACATTCAGAGAGGTCAAATCATTTGTCCCGGGACACCGATGAGGAAGTGGCGAACCAGTTTTCAAACTAAGGTCCAACTCCAGAACTCATGCTCTTAACTCCTACCTTATATTGCCTCACCAGTCAAGATAAGCCAACTAGCCCCTAATTGTTTCTGAGGGATAGAAACCTCGCACTGAATGATCAGTCTTACAACCCCATCTAGAGGGTCTGACACTAAGGCTGCATCATTTGCTATTATGCATTACACACGGCCTTATCTCCAAAAGAACTACCCAAGACACCTTCTGGATCTTTTTTTTAAAGATTTTATTTATTTATTTGAGAGAGAGAGCATGAGTGGGGGGGGGCAGAGGGAGAGGGAGAGAAGCAGACTCCCCGCTGAGCAGGGAACCCCACACAGGGCTCGATCCCAGGACCCCAAGATCATGACCTGAGTGAAAGGCAGACACCCAACTGACTGAGCCACCCAGGCGGCCCCTACTTGTGGATGTTGGATAGAACTCTGACTGAGGCTCAGCCTATTAGTCATGGAGCTGGAAGTAAACTTACAGAGCCTCTAGTCCAACCTCAGTTGTCAAATAGATGAGAAGTTTGGGGTACAGAGAGGTTAAGTGACTTGCCCAAGATTGCATAGCTGATCACTGACAGAGCTGCTCTTAAAATCCACATCTTCTGTGTGCCCGAGCCCGTATGGTATCTTTCCTGTCCCAAAATACTGCTTCCTCCTTGGATCTTCCCTGGCCACTCTTGACCCACCTACTTTCTTCCAATTTGCCTAATAAATGTTACTGGAGAATTCTGTTGACAATCATTCTCACCCAGGGATTCAGCAAATACCTCTACTGAAGAAGAGTTTTATCAAACAGGAAATGTAATTCAACAAACTCGTCTTAAGAAAACTGGATCATCCACATTTGTCTCTACGGCATGTATGTTTATGAGGCAGGCATACTTTCCCAGCCAAGAGGGAAGTGTGGTTAAAAGGGGGTGGGAGTGCTACCTATAAATGTGGGCAAGTTGGGGAATTTAAGTTGAAACAACCTGATAAAACCGCATTTCAGTATATTGGCCCACTTCCCTTTGTACAATGTACGTGTTCCTGAGCGTCAACCAAATTTTTCCTACATAGAATCCATCAATCACAGAGTTATTTAAAGAATACCCCCAAATACAGCCTGCATACCTCTCTTTATTTTTTGAGTGAATCTTAATTTTGTTGCTGCAGGCTGTTACTGTACTTTCCAAATCCCATATCAAGCTGGGTAACCCTGGCAATTTCCCCCAGTGAAGACAGAAATAAGAGTACCTACTTCACAGAGTTGTTGGCAGGATCAAAGGGGAAAATCCATATAAAAATTCTTAGCATAGTGCCTGGCACATATTAAGTAGCTCATTAAATGTTAGCTACTATTATTATGATTAGGGGAGAAGCTTAGATCATTAGACAGCTACACACCCCCTTCTGGGAAAGTGATCCTCTTTTCTGTAAAGGACAACCCAAAGAGAGATGCCTTGGATTCTAATGTAAAAAGAGCATGGAGTGGTGGGGGGTGGGAGGGATGGGGCTGCTGGGTGATAGACATTGGGGAGGGTATGTGCTATGGTGAGCGCTGTGAATTGTGCAAGACTGTTGAATCACAGATCTGTACCTCTGAAACAAATAATACATTATATGTTAAAAAAAAGAAGAAGAAGAAGATAGCAGGAAGGGAAAAATGAAGGGGGGGAATCAGAGGGGGAGACGAACCATGAGAGACTATGGACTCTGAGAAACAAACTGAGGGTTCTAGAGGGGAGGGGGGTGAGGGGATGGGTTAGCCTGGTGATGGGTATTAAAGAGGGCATGTACTGAGTGGAGCACTGGGTGTTATCTGCAAACAATGAATCATGGAACACTATATCAAAAACTAATGATGTAATGTATGGTGATTAACATAACAATAAAAAAAGAGCATGGAGAATTTAGGGTGACTATATAACCACTGCTAACCACTGCCTCCCATATCCTTGTCTTTGAAAATTTTAAATCTGCCAAAGAGGTCTTACAAATCCATGTCTCAGCATAGCAGCCCAAGACCTAGATTAAGGATAGTTTCTTGACCCTCAGGGGCAAATTTTCTTTCAGGCAAGTGGTTGCCTTGGGAATTTCTCTCCTTTCATTGTCAAGGTCTTGGCCTCCCTCCTCTAGGACTTTTAAAGCTTAGCTCCTTGTCAGAGGCACTTTGTGAGCAAAAGACCCTGGTCCATCATTCAACAAGGCCCATATGGCTCTGAGTACTTGTCCATTTTGTCTTGCAGGACAGGCCTGGGTTTTCTGACTAGAGAATTCAATATGCAGGGATAGAGGGAGTCCCTCTGTTTGGAATGGTTTTCAACTCCTGGCATCTACTCACCACTCTCCATTTATATGTTGTTTCTACCTGCCTGGAGGACCTGTCAGCAGTACTGGTATCTGGTGTGATCTGCAGAACACAGGTCATATAATGAGTACACAGTAAGAGTTAAGAAAGAACAGTGATCAATTAGGATTAGGGCATGGAAACCAGTAGAAGCTAACATAGCTATAAATCCCTGACTGTTTGAGTGTTTGGTGCTTGGACCATACGAGTTGTGTTTTGAATATCACTCTTTCCTCCCAGGAACCAATTAGAATCACTCATTTTCAAGGCAGTTGCTACTAGTGAGACCTAACGAAGCGCACTGAATAGAACACTCTTCTCAGGAGAATTCTGCCAACTAGAATTCTTAACCATAAAATGCCACTGGCCATGGGTGGGGTAGAGGTCACGCCTGGACTCACCTGCTTTGTTGCGCATCCCTTTTAACCCTTTACTGGATGCCCAAACCTGGGATTTCTGACAGGAAGGGGTGTAGAGAGCGAGGGCTATGGCCCAGCTTGCCAGGCCTGGAAACCATCCCCACATCCTACTTCATTTTTCACAGGGGTGCCTCGAAGAACTTTAGCCATGGCACCCCCGACCGGTGCCTTACTTCTTTAGCTATAATAATCCACCCTCCCACTCTCCGTGCCTTTTCTCTTGTATCTCTATGTGAAATGCAGGTGGAGGGAACCCAGGTGAGTGAGAAAGCAGCAAGAACTTCTTGCTGTTGGCACGGAGATAGCACGAGCTGGGGGTCGTGGGGGTCAGGGGCTTGTACTTCCATCCCTATGCCTCTGAAGTGCACGGCTTGGGGCCAGAGAGCCCAGGAGGCTCTGCTGTCAGGTGGTGGGCAGAGTGATGTTAACAAAGCACTCAAAATGTGCTGTGTGAGGATGATTCAAGGATCCCACGCCATCCCACGCTCATGCTAGTCTCCACTTCCAGGAACTAAAATAGACCTCTGGTGCTAAGAAACAGCAAGCCTTTTATATCTGCTTAGAGAAAGGAGCCCAGTCCTAAGAACTATCATGCCATTCAATACAACGGAATGTTACCCGGCCATTAAAGATGACAATTACGTACGCTGCACAAGTGGGAAGCAGAATGTAAAATAATGTTAAATGAAAGCAGCAAAACAGAAAACAGCCTGTACACATGCTGATCACAGCTATGAAAAACATACATAGAAGGGTTCATCCCTAAAGAACCTAAGAGAACAAAGAGTGCCACAGTCCTTTTAGACTCCACTCCCCCTCCGCCAACCCCTTTTGAAATTGTCATCTGGTCACACTAAGGTTACAGAAACACCTGCCTTTTAGCTGATAACAGGAGTTCACGCCACAGTTCATTTGATCCAGGGAATAGAGAAGGAACTGAGTGCTCAGGGGGCTGGTGCTTTAAAATGGGTTGGATCCTTACGCTTCCCACTCCTCTCATGTTCAGGGCACCATTTCAGGCTTAGCACTACAGTGAGAAATTCCTTCCAAACACCTAGCTGACCAAACTCTAAGATGGGAGCTGAAGACAACATATATATTTGGACCTCTTTTTTTTTCAGCTTTTATTTATTCTTTCAGTTTTTATTTTAAATCCAGTAAACATACAGTGTTAGTTTCGGGTGCACAATATAGTAATTTAACACTTCCACACATCACCCGGTGCTCATGACAAATGCCCTCCTTAATCCCCATCACCTATTTTACCCATCCCCCACACCCACCCACCCTCTCTGGAAACCATCCATCAGTTTGTTCTCCATAGTCAAGAGTTTATTTCTTGGGGCACCTGGGTGGCTCAGTCAGTTAAGCATCTGCCTTCAGCTCAGATCATGATCTCCTAGTCATGAGATCAAGCCCCGTGTCAGGCTCCCTGTTCAGCAGGAAATCTGCTTCTCCCTGTCCCTCTGCTCCTCACCACCCCCCCCCCCCGACTTGTGCCTTCTCTCTCTCTCTCTCTCAAACAAATAAAATCTTTTTGAGAAAGGAGTCTGTTCCTTGGTTTGCCTCTCTTTTTGTTCCCTTTGCTTGTTTGTTTTCTTTCTTAAATTCCACATATGAGTAAAATTATATGGAATTTGTCTTTCTCTGACTTACTTCACTTAGCATACTTACTTCACTTCACTCTCTAATACTCTATTTGTCATTGCAAATGGCAAGATTTTATTCTTTTTTGGGCTGAGTAATATTCCATTGTATATGTATACCCCCTCTTCTTTATCCATTCATCAGTTGATGGACACTGGCTGATCCCATCGTTTGGCTATTGCAGACAACACTGCTATAAACATTGGGGTGCATGTATCCTTTTGAATTAGTGTTTTTATATTCTTTGGGTAAATGCCTACTAGTGTAATTGCTGGATGGTAGGGTAATTCTATTTTTACCTTTTTTAAGGAACCTCCATACTGTTCTCCAGAGTGGCTGTACCAGTGTGCATTCCCACCAACAGTGTAGGAGGGTTCCCCTTTCTCCGCATCCTTGCCAACACCTGTTGTTTCCTGCGTTGTTGATTTTAGCCATTTTGACAGGTGTGAGGTGATGTCTCATTGTAGTTTTGATTTGTATTTCCCTGGTAAGTGATGTTGAGCATCTTTTCATGTATCTGTTGGCCATCTGTAGGTCTTCTTTGGAAAAATGTCTATTCATGTTTTCTACCCATTTTTAGTCAGATTATTTTTCCTTTTGGTTGTTGCCTTTTAGAAGTCATATTTTGGATACTGACCCATTATCAGATATGTCATTTGCAAATATCTTCTCCCATTCCATAGGTTGCCTTTTAGTTTTGTTGTTTCCTTCACTGTGCAGAAGCTTTTCATTTTGATGAAGTCCCAACAGTTTATTTTTGCTTTTGTTTCCCTTGCCTCAGGAGACATACCTAGAAAGAAGTTGCTATGGCCAATGTCAAAGAGGTTACTGCTTGTGTTCTCCTCTAGGATTTTGATGGTTTCCTGCCTCACATTGAGATCTTTCATCCATTTTGAGTTTATTTTTGTGTATGGTATAAGAAAGCGGTCCAGTTTCATTCTTTTGCATGTAGCTGTCCAGTTTCCCAACACCATTTGTTGAAGAGACTGTCTTTTTCCCATTGGATATTCTTTCCTGCTGTGCCAAAGGTTAATTGACCATATCGTTGTGGGTTCATTTCCAGGTTTTCTATTCTGTTCCATTGCTCTATGTGTCTATTTTTTGTGCCAGTATCATACTGTTTTGATCACTACAGCTTTGTAATAACTTGAAGCCCCATAATTGTGATGCCTCCTCCTTTGCTTTTCTTTTTCAAGGTTGCTCTGGCTATTCAGCGTCTTCTGTGGTTCCATACAAATTTTAGGAGTGTTTGTTCTAGCTCTATGAAAAAATGCTGTTGGTATTTTGATAGGGATTGCATTCAGTGTGTAGATTTCTTGGGGTAGTATAGACATTTTAACAATATTTGTTCTTCTGATCCATGAGCATGGAATGTTTTTCCATTTCTTTGTGTCATCTTCAGTTTCTTTCAGCGGTGTTTCATAGTTTTCAGATTACAGGTCTTTCACCTTAGTTATTAGTTTTATTTTTAGATATCTTATTGTTTTTGATACAATTGTAAATGGGATTGATTCCTTGATTTCTCTTTCTGCTGCTTCATTATTGGTATATAAAAATGCAACAGGGGCGCCTGGGTGGCTCAGTCGGTGGAGTGTCTGACTTTTGATCTCAGGTCTCGATCTCAGGGTTGTGAGTTCAAGCCCTGCATTGGGCATGGAGCCTACTTTAAAAAAAAAAAAAGGAATGCAACAGATTTCTGTATGTTGACTTTGTATCCTGCAACTTTACTGAATGCATGTATCAGTTCTTGCAATTTTTTGGATGAGTCTTTTGGGTTTTCTATATAGAGTATCATGTCATCTGCAAATAGTGAAAGTTTTACTACTTCCTTGATGATTTTGAATACCTTTTATTTCTTTTTGTTGTCTGATTGCTGTGGCAAGGACATCCAGTACTATGTTAAATAACAGTGGTGAGAGTGGGCATCCTGTCTTGTTCCTGACTGTAGAGGAAAACCTCTCAGTTTTTCCCCATTGAGGAGGATATTAGCTGTGGGTTTTTCATATATGACCTTTATTCAGTTGAGGTATGTTCCTTCTAAAGCTACTTCGTTGAGGGTTTTTATCATGAATGGAAGCTGTACTTTGTCAAATGCTTTTTCTGCATCTACTGAAATGATTACATGGTTCTTATCCTTTATGTGGTATATCATGCTGATTGATTTGCAAATGCTGAACCATCCTTACAACCCTGGAATAAATCCCACTTGATCATGGTGAATGATTCTTTTAATGTATTGGTGGATTCAGTTTGCTGATATTTATTGAGAACTTCTGCATCCATGTTCCTCAGGGATATTGGCCTGTAGTTCTTTTTTCAGTGGAGTCTTTATCTGGTTTTAGTATCAGGGTAATGCTGGCCTCATAGAATGAATTTAGAAGTTTTCCTTCCTTTTCTACTTTTTGGAATAGTTTGAAAGGAATAGGTATTACCTCTTCTTTAAATGTTTGGTAGAATTCACGTGTGAAGCCATTTGGCCCTGGACTTTTGTTTGTTGGGAGCTTTTTGATTACCGATTCAATTTCTTTGCAGGTTATCAGTCTATTCAAGTTTTCTATTTCTTCCTGTTTCAGTTTTGATAGTTCATGTTTCTAGGAATTTATCCATTTTTCCCAGGTTGTCTAATTTGTTGGCATATAGTTTTTCATAATATCCTCTTATAATTATATTTCTCTGGTGTTGGTTGTTATTTCTCTCTCATTTGTGATTTATTCGGGTCCTTTCCTTTTTCTTTTTTGTTAAGTCTGGCTAGTGGTTTATCAATTTTATTAATTGTTTCAAAGAACCAGCTCCTGGTTTCATTGATCTGTTTTAATAGGGTTTTTTTTAGTTTTATATCATTTATTTCTGTTCTAATCTTTATTATTTGCTTCCTTCTGCTAGCTTTATGCTTCATTTGTTGTTCTTTTTCTAGCTCCTTTAGGTGTAAGGTTAGGTTGTTTATTTGAGATTTTTCTTGCTTCTTAAGGTAGGCCTATATTGCTATATACTTCCCTCTTAGGTCCGCTTTTGCTGTATCCCAAAAGTTTTGGATCACTGTGTTTTCATTCTCTTTTGTTTCCATGTAGTTTTTCATTTCTTCTTTGATTTCTTGGTTCATCCATTCATAGTTTAGTAGCATGTTGCTTAACCTCATGTATTTGTAGTCTTTCAAAATGTTTTCTTGCAGTTGACTTCTAGTTTCATAGCATTGCCGTCAGAAAAGGGGCGTGGTATGACTTCTATCTTTTTGTATTTGTTGAGGCCTGATTTGTGACCTAATATGTGATGTGTTCTGGAAACTGTCCCATATGCACTTGAAAAGAATATGTATTCTGCTGTTTTAGGATGGGATGTTCTGAATATATCCGTTAAGTCCATCTGGTCTAGTGTGTCATTCAAAGCCATTGTTTCCTTGTTGATTTTCTGGTTAGATGATCTGTCCACTGATGTAAGTGGGGTGTTAAAGTCCCCTACTATTATTGTATTATAATCAATTAGTTCCTTTATGTCTATTAGTAATTGTTTCATATATTTAGGTGCTCTCATGTTGGGTGCATAGCTACTTACAATTGTTATGTCTTCTTTTTGGATTGTCTCCTTTATTATGATATAGTGTCCTCCTTTACCTCTTGTTACAGTCTTTGTTTTAAAGTCTAGTTTGTCCAGGGGCACCTGGGTGGCTCAGTTGGTTGAGTGTCCAACTCTTGGTTTTGGCTCAGGTTGTAATCTCAGGGTTGTGAGATCGAGCCCCGCGTTGGGTTCCACACTCAGCAGGGAGTCTGCTTGAGATTCTTTCCCTCTGCCCTTCCCCCCACTCATGCACTCAAGCTTGTGTGCACTCTCTCTCTCAAATAAATAAATAAATCTTCAAAAAAAGTCTAGTTTGTCCAATATACATATTGCTACTCCAGCTTTCCTTTGACACCCATTTGCGTGATAAATACTTCTCCATCCCCTCATTTTCAACTGTGCGTATTTTTAGGTGTAAAATGAGTCTCTTGTAGGCAGCATGTAGATGGGTCTTATTTTTTTTTATCCATTCTGACACCCATTTTATCCATTCGTTTGACTGGAGCATTTATATTTGGACCTCTTTTAGGTCAGGCTACTGTGTTTTGAACCAGGCTAACTTATACTGAAAGAAAGGAACTGCTTTTTGATAGGCTGCCAGAAATTCCTTATTGTAAAATAATAGCTACATGCTACTCCTGCCCCCTTGTCACCTTGTCACAGGTAATGCATATGCCCATAACTGGGTATCTGGGTGGGCACTATTCTATCCCTGGAGCCCTGGCCTGAACACCTGCCCACACTTGGTTTTACTAGAATTAGCTTTCAATCAGTATGCTTAGTTTTTAAAAGACTATGTTTAGGGTTGTTTTTTTTTTTAATTTCGAAATAATTTTAGATGTGCAGAAGAGCTGTAAACATAGTACAGAGTTCCTGTATACGCTTCACCCAGCTTCCCCTAACATTAACATCTCACATAACTCTGGTATGTTGATCAAAACTACGACACTAACAATATAGTACAATACTATTTACTGAACTACAGACTTTATTCTGACTTCACCGGTTTTTCCACTAATGTCCTTTTTCTGTTTAGGATCTAATCTAGAATCCTACTATGCAGCATTTATAGTATGTATAGTTTAAAAAAAAAACAAACCCACCCCTGGAAACTAGTTTCCTTTTAGGAAGTGGAAAAGGTAAGTCAGTAGAGGTTGTGTGCAATTTATGATCCTGAGCTATTCTACCCAGAAGGGAACTTTATCACTTCTGTACCAAAGCCCTTAATTCATGACACCTCATCACGGTTATTTTCAGAAAACATGTCTTACATTAGCACTTCTCACAGCAGTACAAAGGGATTTGACAAGTGGGTTATTTTAGTAACCAATATTTTGAGGGTGACAAAATGAGAGGGATGGCCTTATCTGTTTTCTATGCTTCATTTTTTTCTCCAAACTCTATTTAAACTTTTTACTAGAAGTTGCAATATTTGACTATAACATAAATGCTGAGAAACACCAACACCAACAGGGAAGAGACTCTTTCCAATGTGTCGTTGGTTTTATTTGCCTGAAATTAAGTACTGAAATCTTACAGAAACCAAATTGATTGGGTTATTTTGGCTTGTTAATCTCCAGAGAGGGAGAATAAGAATAACTCTCGCCTTACTGCACGCAAACTAGGAGCCAGGCAATTTGCAAGGTGCTTTACAAATAATGTCTTGCTGAATGGGTCATGACAATCCCATGAGCTATGTACTATTATTACCCTTCTTTTACAGGGAGAGGGGCAGGGAACAGAGGGTTGGAGAGGTTAAGTAACTCACCCAACGTCACACAGCACGTAAGTGATGGAGCTGGGATTCAAGGCCAGGTCAGACTGATTCCAAAGCTGGTCCTCTTGGCCAGTATGCTATATTGTCTCTCTGAGCACCTGCACATTTCAGACACTGGACTGGGTGCTAAACAGAGATACAACAGCGAACAGGAGATAGCCCTTATGGCTTCAAACCTTACAGTCTAGCTGGAGGAGGAAAACTATTAAACAGCTAAGTATATATAATAAGGACCTCTCTTCTCCTCAGATATTCCTTGGATTGGTTACAAATCAAGGTGATCAGTAAAATGCAAGCAGGAAATGCCAACACTTTTAAATATTTAAATTCCTTTTTTAGGTCCTCAGAGCAAAGGCCTCTCCCCCTCCGTGTACTCTGAGGATCCCTAACAGTTAGGAATGGACTTGATATTGACATGTTCCTCCACCAAATGAATCTGGGCTGGATGTCAGCATTGCCATCCCACTTAATCTTTGAGAAGAAACAATGGGAAATATAATGTGGAAATACATATAATGATAGAACCAAAGCAGTTGACGGAAAATGTTTAAGTCTGGGACATAATTATATTCCATTTCAATCGTCCTTTTGCACTTGAATTAATTGGTAAGCTCTGAGGGAGCTTCAATTGGTTCATGACTGCATTTTATGGCCATGCCATTTTGAAATACAGCTCTTAGAAAAATGACAATGACGCCCCTGTAAATTATAAATTGGCAATGTGATTTTGAAGTTGAAGGGCTGGAAGACTTACAGCTCAGCAAATGACAATAATTCTCTTCTCCCTTCCAAACCCCAAACCATCAAATACCCTAACCCCGTGGTTCTCAACACTTGGCTGCACATTGGAATCACTGGGGAAACTTCAAAATTACCAACGCCTATGTCCCACCCCAGAGGCTGTGATTGTTTAATTGGTGCTGGGTGTGGCCTGGGTTTTGGAAGCTTTAAAAGATCCCTGCGGAATTTTATTATGCAGACAAGTTTGGGAACCACAGCCCTAATCGGAGGATAATAACCCCAACCGCACATTATAATCACCTTGGGGGATCTTTTAAAACTCCAGATCCTTGAGCCATACCCCAGATCAATTAAATCAGAATATCTGGGGTTAGGGACCAAGCCCCAGGAACCGGGAGCTTTTTTTAAAAGCTCCCAGATGAGTCCATCATGCAGCTAAGACTAGGAACCACCGCCGTAGGTAAAACTCCAAACCTGCACTCAGGGCAATGGCAAAATTGCACTCAGAAGTTCAGCAACTCTAGGTTGAGCCTAATGAGAAGAAGCTAGTTCTGAAGACAGGTCAGAAGCAGGCTGAGGAGAAATCCTTAAAACAACTGTCCTACATTAATGTTAAAATGAGCTCACTTTTCGGGGTGCCTGGGTGGCTCAGTGGTCAGGCGTCTGCCTTCAGCTCAGGTCATGATCCTGGGGTCCTGGGATCGAGCCCTGCATTGGGCTTCCTGCTCAGTGGAGAGCCTGCTTCTCACTCTCCCGCTCCCCTGGCTTGTGCTCTCTCGATCTCTCTCTCTGTCAAATAAATAAATAAAATCTCTTAAAAAAATGAGCTCACTTTTCTCTTGCCATGGGTGAGGGTTACTTTAAGGCTTGGCTAGGATTACTAGCAATTGATGGTATCTCAAGCCCACTCTCTACCACACCTACCAAAATAACTGCTGGAAGAATGGGAAAGGGAATGCTTTCAAGGGATGAAAATCTTTTCAAAGGAGTGCAAACCAGTGCTTAGAGACCCTGGGTGGGTCTAGACGAGGAGGAAGCAAAAAAGCAAGATATTTGGCCTATGCATTACACACCTAGTTTTTTATCTGCAATCTGATGTGCACTGTCACTCATCAAGTCAAATACCAGGCTTGGAGACAAAAACCCCAGACCATGGTTTTCAGCCTTACTTGCACATTAGAGTCATCTAGGGAGTTTTTAAAATAACGATGTTAGGGCCACACCCAAAATGAAGGCAATCTGGCTTTCTAAGGAGGTGACACCCAGGAACCTCTGTTTTGAAAGGTCCCCAGGTGATTTAATGTGCAACCAAGGTTGAGGAACAGTTGCTCTGAACAAGTGGGTCTCAAACTTGAGTGAGCATCAGAATCCCCTAGGAGTATGTTACAACACAGATTGGTGGGCCCCATCCCCAGTTTCTCATTGAGTTGGGGTGAAGTCTGAAAGTTTGCATTTCTAACAAGCTCCTAAGTGATGATGCCAATCCTGCTGGTCCAGGGGCCACACTTTGAAAGGCAAAGCCCCACCCAGACCACTGGTTCTCAACCCTGGCAGCACATGAGAATCACTGGGGTGGAGGGCATTTTTTAAATACTGACGCCTAAGACCCTTCTTAAGCCAGTTAAATTGGAATGTCCTCGGTCCAAGGCTCAGTACTTTAAATTGCTCTCCAGCTGATACTAATGTGCAGTGAAGTTCGTGATGCACTGCTCTAGACCGAGATATTTTACAGTTGGAAGAGATTAAGTACAAACCCTTCAATCTCCTGGTAATTTACAGCTACTTTAGCTACTACTGCTATACAGATGGCAACTCCAATGTCCATTGTTCTTTCTTTTTTTTTAATATTTTACTTATTTATTTGCCAGAGAGAGAGAGAGGGAGAGTATAAGCAGGGGGAGTGGCAGGCCAAGGGAGAAGCAGGCTCCTTGCTAAGCAAGAAGCCCAACGTGGAACTCGATCCCAGGACCCTGAGATCATGGCCTGAGCCGAAGGCAGCCGCTTAACCATCTGAGCCACCCAGGCGCCCCTCCATTGTTCTTTCTTAATCATTACTATTAACAATGTGACCGATTCAAGGTCACCAACTTGTTCTACCAGTTTGCATAGGATGCTCCTGGTTTTAACACTGAACGTCCCAGGTTGAGTAAATCAGGACAGTTGGTCAGTGTACTAATGTTTTACAACTCACAGACAGAAATACAGTACTATTAGATTTTGCTTCTAACATTCAGCTTCCAGATCTTGGTTTCTAAATACCATTCTCCATTAAAAGGAACCAGGGTTTCGTGGAAATGGCTGTTTCCAGGACTGGGGCAGGGAAATGTATGGTGAGCGTAGGAATCTTGTACCAGAATCTAAGGAAGTGCTCGAAGACTCATGGAGGAATGTCAAAAGGACATGGGAGTTTAGCCATTCTGACAGGTGTGAGGTGATATCTCATTGTAGTTTTAATTTGCATCTCCCTGATGATGAGTGATGTTGAGCATCTTTTCATGTATTTGTTGGCCATCTGTAGGTCTTCTTTGGAAAAATGTCTATTCATGTTTTCTGCCCATATTTTAATTGGATTATTTATTTCTTGTGTGGCTATAATCAACAACACAAGAAAGAACAGGTGTTGGCGAGGATGTGGAGAAAGGGGAACCCTCTTGCGCTGTTGGTGGGAATGCAAACTGGTGCAGCCACTCTGGAAAACAGTATGGAGGTTCCTCAAAAAGTTAACAATAGAACTACCCTTCCATCCAGCAATTGCACTACTAGGTATTTACCCGAAGAATACATAAATACTAATTCAAAAGGATACATACACCCCAATGTTTATAGCAGCATTGTGTACAATAGCCAAACTATGGAAATAGCCCATCCACTGACTGATGAATGGATAAAGAAGATGTGGTATATATATATATATATATACACACAATGGAATATTATTCAGCCATAAAAAGAATGAAATCTTGCCACTTGCAATGACACGGATGGAGCTACAGAGTATTATGCTAAGCAAAACAGGTCAGTCAGAGAAAGACTTCACTCATGTAGAATTTAAGAAACAAAACAAATGAGTAAAGGGAAAAAAAAAAAGAGAGAGAGGTAAGCCAAGAAACAGACTCTGAACTAAAGAGAACAAACTCGTGGTTACCAGAGGGGAGGAGGGGGATGGTGGGTTAAATAGGTGATGGGAATTAAGGAGTGCACTTGTGATGAGCACCAGGTGTTGTATGGAAGTGTTGAATCACTATATTGTACACCTGAAATTAATATTACACTGTATGTTAACTGGGATTAAAATAAAAACTTTAAAAAAATGTACAAAAAAAGGACATGGGAGCCAGCCTGAAGGGACTATCACTGGCCAAATGAGAAAATTTGAGCTAATATTACAAAGAAAGTGTCTGAACTGAGTGTAAAATACTGAATTTAAATAAGAAAAACACTGAGTCAATATAAAAATAAATCAATAAAACTGCTACCATCAACTTCTGGCTCTGAAAATTCGTGTTCAAGGGGAATTAGGCTTTTACTTCCCCTTTTTGATTCATATTCCATAGATGAGGAAAAGCTCATCAAAACACAAGAATGCCTTGGGGCGCCTGGGTGGCTCAGTCATTATGTGTCTGCCTTCAGCTTGGGTTGTGATCCTGGGAGTCTGGGATCGAGCCCCGCATCGGGCTCCCTGCTCCGCGGGAGGCCTGTTTCTCCCTCTCCCACTTCCCCTGCTTGTGTTCCCTCTCTCGCTGTGTCTCTCTCTGTCAAATAAATAAAATCTTAAAAAAAAAAAAAAAACACAAGAATGCCAGCTAAGAAAAATAGACTGGATGACAGAATTAGGAAATCAACATTTTCCAACCCCAATTAAATCACCAAGCCAGGGAATACATTTTAAAAATCAGAAAACCAAATTACTGAGTCAGGAAACAATAATCAACGGATGCTAAAATATTTAGGTGAGATGTTACTGGAGAACAGGACAATCATATGGTACCAAAGTAACACCCCACAGATTTCTTGTTAATTATAAAGAGAAAAATCACATGGAGAGTTCTGAGGGCCACCACCTAAATAATGACCTTCACTAAGAGTGGACAACTTACATTACATGCCTCCTGCTAAGATGTGACATAAAGCACACGACATGGCTTATGAAGCATTCTTATAAAAAAATGGTTTAATTGAATCAAATCAAGCCTCTGATCCCAAGCACTTCTCATTTACAGGAAATTCAGGGGCTGGAAGGAAGAGCTAACCACCACCATAAGGAAACAAAGCATCCTATTCCGGGATACAGGACCAGTGCTTAAAGCAGGACAGTCACAGGATGACTGGTGACACTACAATTAGATTCCTAATGTGGGGCAGAGCCGGTCTCTTAAAGTCAGTGCCATTTAAAAAAAAAAAAAAGTGGAGAGACTGTTCTAAATTAAAAGAAACACCACACCCAAATGCAACATATGAACATATAGCCATATATATGGCTATCAAAGACATTTAGGAGGGCGCCTGGGTGGCTCAGTTGGTTAAGCACTTGCCTTTGGCTCAGGTCATGATCCCAGGGTCCTGGGATCAAGTCCCACATTGGGCTCCCTGATCAGCGGGGAGTCTTCTTTCTCCTTCTCTAATAAATAAATAAAATCTTAAAAAAAAAAAGACATTTAGGGGCACCTGGGTGGCTCAGTCGGTTAAGCGTCTGCCTTTGGTTCAGGTAATGATCCCAGAGTCCTGGGATCGAGCCCCGTGTCGGGCTCCCTGCCCAGCAGAGAGCCTGCTTCTCCCTCTCCTTCTGCTGTTCCCCCTGCTTGTGCTCTTTCTCTCTAATAAATAAATAAATAAATAAATAATCTAAAAAAAGACATTTAGGAGATAGCTGGGGAAATGTGAATACAGAGCAGTGCTACTCAGCCAGCCCATAGATGTAAATGAACTATGTCACTAAGCACATTGTTTTATTCAGCTTTTTTTGTGACATACTTTCTCAGTGAAGTATGTGGTTCACTGATATACTATGGTCCAAGCTCCTTATCTCCCTGTGTACCATCAAGCGGTCTGCAAACCATACTTCAAGAAGCACTGGATTAGATATTAGATAATATTTGTGAAGATCAGTGAGGTACTGTTAATTTCTTTTAGCTGTGCTTATGGTATCATGTACCATAGAGTTACATAGAAAAAGGTCCTGCTTAGAAGATGTATGCTGAGGGATTAAAGGTGAAATGGCATGTCTACAACTTACTTTCAAATAGTTTACCAAAGAGCAGATACACAGATAAAGTAAATATGGCAAAATATTAACATTTGCTGAATCTTGGTGAATATATTGATGTTCGTTGCGCTATTCTTTCAACTTTCTTGTAATTTGAAAGTTTTCATGATAAAGATGACAGAAGCATGATTCTAAAATCATCTTACAAGATAATAACACTAACAAAATTAGCAGGAAGCTGATTATACAACCAATTCTATATTCCTAGGGGAGTATCTAAGTTAAAAACAGAAAGATAAGTAAAATTAGCCAGAAGAGGTAATGAAAAGTGCATTCCAAGCTGAGGAACAGAGTATGAAAAGGACCAGAATGGAAGAAATTTATCTTTTCCAGGAAAAGGAATTTAATGCATAGAAAAATAAGGCTGTCCAGATTATGAAGGGGTATTGAGGGTGCATCAAGAATTTTGGACTTTTTGGGGCATCTGAGTGGCTCAGTCGGTTGGGTGTCTGCCTTCGGCTCAGGTCGTGGTCTCGGGGTCCTGGGGTCACAGCCCGAGTCAGGCTCCCTACTCAGCGAGGAGTCTGCTCCCTTCCCCTCTGCCCCTACCCCAAGCTCATGCTCTCTCTCACTCTCTCAAATAAATAAATAAATAAAATCATTTAAAAAAAAAGAATTTTGGACTTTTTAAAAGCAGTAAGAAGCCAATGACAGATTTTAAGCACTGGAGAAACATAATGACACTGGCATTTTAGAAAACTCACTATGGCTATAAAGAATGGAATGGATGGGGGCAAGAGTGGATACCGCAGCATCAGTTAAGAAGATGGCTTTTTGAGGGGCACCTGGGTGGCTCAGTCAGTTAAGCATCTGCCTTCAGCTCAGGTCATGATCGAGCCCCACATTGGGCTCCCTGCTCAGCGGGGAGCCTGCTTCTCCCTCTGCCTCTGCCCCTCCCCCTGCTTGTGCTCTCTCTCTCTCTCTCAAATAAATAAATAAATAAAATCTTTAAAAAAAGAAGATGGCCTTTTGAGCAATAATGTGGTAAGAAACGATGGTAAACTACAGGGATGGAGACTTGTGATATGTTGGATGGGAGAAGGAGATAGAGAAGAAGGACTCAGATATAATTCCCAAGCTTTTGGCTTGAGTGACTGAGTAGATTAGCATATTCATCAAGACTGGGAATACAGGAGCAAGAACAAGTTTGGGGGAGAGATATGAAGCATGCAACATTAGATATGTTGAATTTGGAGTACCCAGAAGATATCCAGGTGGAACCCCCTTTGTAGGCAGTTGGTATGAGACTGAGAGACCTAACTCTGGTTTCTGGCTTTGGTAACTAATAGACAGTTTTGCCATTTACAGATATGAGGAACAAAAGAGAAAAGTCACTTTCCCATTACATAAAATGAAAATAGGGAAATGAAAATAAAACTTATCAGACTGCCATAAGTCAACACTTTTTTTTTTTATCACTTTACATTATTTCCTTCTAGCATTTTTTAAATGGATATGTATGTAGTAGCTTTAATGGCCACATTTTTTTCTGAGAAGGAGGCTTCTCCATAAGTATTTAGGATCGAGAAAAATACCAGTTGACCCAATATCATTTTATAAATCAGATTTTTGTACATGTCTTTAGGCTGTTAAAAGATTTAAAACACAATCTAAATTGTTGGACAGGTAACCAAGGACAACTCCAGAGCTGAAGAAATCATGGACTAGAGGATGTCAGTTTCCATATCCAGTTTATTATATACTGGATCATTAGGGGATTGTGGAGCTTTCTGCGTCCATACTACATAGCACAGTTACAGGTATTCAGTCTCTTCTTTGAAGATCTTCTTTCCCACAGTGTCTCTCCTATAACCAATTCTCCTTCCATAGGTGAGAGCTGATTGGTGCTATTGTTCCTACCATTTTTAAAGGGTATTCTAGAACTTCAAAGCCTAGAAAACCCAAAGGGATGAAGCTCTGAGATCACGCAGTCACCCTGCAATCACATTATAGTTTATGCTGCTTTTTATTAAAAAAGCTAGATTTGTTTCTAGTTCTAATCCTTGGCCACTTAAGGAATGCAGAACATATCTACCAAAATCTCTCAGCAAATACAGAGACCCAAGTCAATGTGTTATTACTACCAGCTGCAGAGAAAAGCTTAGTTATATTGTCTCCACACCACAGAGTCAGACAGAGGAGATTAGACTGAACTAGGACCAAGGGAGCCATGACAGGCTGACAGCAATAGGAAAGAACAGTCTAGATCTAGGGCCGAGGAGTGGCCACAACCAAGCCAACATCTGTGAGAGCAAGGGAACCTGAAAACTAAGGTTATAAATCTGTATCAGATAGGCCTGCTATAGTTGACCCTTGAACAACACAGGTTTGAACTGTGCAGATGGACTTACACACGGATTTTTTTTCAATAAATACCATACAGCAAATGTATTTTCTCAATAACATTTTATTCTCTCTAGCTTCCTTTCTTGTAAGAATACAGTATATAATACATGTGACATACAAAATCTGTGTTAATTCACTGGTTCTATTATCAGCAAGGCTTCCAGTCAACAGCAGGCTAATAGCAGTTAAGTTTTTGAGGAGTCAAAAGTTACAGGTAGATTTTCGACTGTGTAGGGGGGTCAGCAGCCCTAACCCGTGTTGTTCAAGGGGCACCTGTATATTCTTCCTGCTTGAGATCCAAAGGTTGGTTTCTCCAATAATGCTCTCAGGATCTGCAATGTAGCAAGATGCCAGACCTGGAAGGTACTAAAATTCCAGCCTTAATAAACAACCTGCAGGGGCGCCTGGGTGGCTCAGTCGGTTAAGCGTCTGCCTTTGGCTCAGGTCATGATCTCAGGGTCCTGGGATCGAGCCCTGCATCGGGCTCCCTGCTCAGCGGGGAGTCTGCTTCTCCCTCTCCCTCTGCTGCTGACCCCACTTGTGCTCACTCGCTCTCCCTCAAGTAAATAAAATCTTTAAAAAATAAAAAATAAACAACCTGCAGTCCCGTAGGAGGCTGCTTATCGAGTGAAGAGGAGCACCAGCTCACAGTGTAGGATGTGGGGGAAGAGATCCACAGGCACAGCTTTTCTCAGGACAAAAGGCTCACCAATAAGCTTCTTAGCAGAGTCTGGAGGACAGCACAGCCTGGAGAAACAGATCATAATATTAGTTCCTAGATACCAAGGAGAACCTATACGAACACCACTTCTTAAAAATTAAGCCTTTCCAGGGCACCTGGGTGGCTCAGTTGCTTAGGCGTCTGCCTTCGGCTCGGGTCATGATCTCAGGGTCCTGGGATCGAGTCCCGCATCGGGCTCCCTGCTCAGCGGACAGCCTGCTTCTCTCTCTCCCTCTGCTGCTCCCCCTGCTTGTGTGCTCTCTCCCTCTTTCTCTCTCTCTGTCTCTGTCAAATAAATGAACAAAATCTTTAAAAAAAATTAAGCCCTTCCCTGTGTTCCAACAGTCCGCTATGTTTCTCTCTATAACACCATTTACCATATTTAATGTAACTACTTGGGTTTTTTTTAACCATCTTCCTCAGTGGAGTATAATTTTTTCAAGGGTGGAAACGAGGCAAAAACTGTTTATTATTCATCTCTGTGTTCCCAGTTTGTGAACCAGAGTTCAATAGTGAATAGAGCAAGCAGCCTAAGTCATATATGTTTCTGCATGATTTGTACATGAAAGGTAATTAATTAACAAATATTACTGGATTATTCTATTGAAATTTTTCAAAGATTACTCATTTCGCTTATTTCAAAGGCAGTCCAGCAAAAATAAGCACAAAAATTCACCTATAAACTCACCAAGGAGAACCACTGCTAACTTCTCAGGATATATCTTTCTAAATATGTATATTTAAATTGGCTTCTTAAAATGGAGTCACACTACATATTGTACATACTGCTTTACAACTAGTTTCTTCAGTTCATCAGAGATCATATCCATCTGTCCACTATATGTCAGTCTACCTCACATTTATTGGCTATATGGTATTTCATTAAACGTGTGTACCATAGTTTATTTATCTAATCCCTTGTGATTGGAAATTTAAGCTGTTTCTAACACTTTACTATTTCAAAAAGTCCCTCCATGAATATCCTTAATAGTTATATCTTTGCACACATTTTTAGTTGTTTAGTAGAATGGCTGAGGTGAAGGGCTTATATGTTTGTAAGGCCCTAAGACATGTACCACTAAACTGTTCTAAAAAAGGTTGTACCAATTTACTCTCAAACCAACAAAGCAGAAGAGTTCTTGTTTCCCTGGCTGACTCTCAACAGTTTAAATAGCACTGTCCCATTGAAATCAGAACAAGGCAAGATATTCACTATTGCTTCTACCATGGAACATTTTTTAAAAAAAAATTTTTAAAGATTTTATTTATTTATTTGAGAGAGAGAGAGGAAGAGAGAGAGAGAGCATATACAGAGGGAAAGTGAGAGGGAGAAGCAGGCTTCCCGCTGAGCAGGGAGCCCGATGCAGGGCTCAATCCCAGGACCCTGAGATCATGACCTGAGCCGAAGGCAGACGCTTAACTGACTGAGCCACCTAGGCACCCCTACAAGGGAACATTTTCTTATCCAGTGTAATAAGAAAGTATTGGAAGGAGAGAGACAAAACCAGTTTTGATATGGTGGTCACATGGCCAGCTACCAAGAAAATGGCCGGCTACCAAGCAAGAAAATCAACTAGAAAACAAATAAAACTAATAAAAGAATGAGGAAGCTGGACACAAGGTTAGCAATAACCACTTAGAAAAAGTAATGAAAAAGATCCCATTCAGGGCGCCTGGGTGGCTCAGTTGGTTAAGCGACTGCCTTCGGCTCAGGTCATGATCCTGGAGTCCCTGGATCGAGTCCCGCATCGGGCTCCCTGCTCGGCAGGGAGTCTGCTTCTCCCTCTGACCCTCCCCCTCTCATGTGCTTTCTCTCTCATTCTCTCTCTGTCAAATAAATAAATAAAAATCTTTAAAAAAAAAAAAAAAGAAAAAGATCCCATTCATAATAGCAATAAAAACTTTACAATATCTTATATTAACCTTAAGAAGAAAGACCTATATTAGAAAAATTACATACACACACACACATATATATATATATACACACACACATATATACACACACACATATATACACATATATATATACACACCAGAACTTCTTTATCCATTCATCGGTCAATGGACATTTGGGCTCTTTCCATAGTTTGGCTATTGTTGATATTGCTACTACAAACATCAGGGTGCATTTGTCCCTTCAAATCACTACTTTTGTAGTAGTGCAATTGCTGGATCACAGGATAGTTTTATTTTTCAGTTTTTGAGGAACCCTCCATATGTTTTCCAGAGTGGCTGCACCAGCTTGCATTCCCACCAACAGTGTAAGAGGGTTCCCCTTTCTCTGCATCCTCATCAACATCTGTTGTTTCCTGTGTTGTTAATTTTAGCCATTCTGACAGGAGTGAGGTAATATCTCATTGCAGTTTTGATTTGCATTTCCGTGCTGATGAGTGATGTTAAGCATCTTTTCATGTGTCTGTTGGCCATCTGCATGTCTTCTTTGAAAAAATGTCTATTCATGTCTTCTGCCCATTTCTTAACTGGATTTTTGTTTTTTGGGAGTTTGATAAGTTTTTTCTTTAAATATTGTATTTATCCATTTGTCAGAGAGAGAGAGAGCGAGCACAAGCAGGGGAGGCAACAGGCAGAGGGAGAGGGAGAAGCAGGCTCCCCACTGAGCAGGGAGCCCGATGCGGGGCTCGAACCCAGGACCCTGGGATCATGACCTGAGCCAAAGACAGACGCCCAACTGACTGAGCCACCCAGGCATCCCAGATAAGTTGTTTATACATTTCGGATACTAACCTTTCATCAGATATGTCATTTTTTTAAATCAATCTCTAGGAGTTTGTTATAAATTAAGGAAAAAACTCTTTTATGATATAAACTACAAATATTTTTCCAGTTTGTATATTGTCTCCTATCTTTGATTTTGGTGCTTTTTATCATGCAAGTTATTGATTTTTTTAATGGTTTTATTGAGAGATAATTCACATACCATATAGCTCACTCATTTATACTGTTCAGTGGTTTTTAGTATACTCAGAGTTGTCCATCTATCAGAACAATCAATTTTGGAATATTTTCATTAACCCAAGAAGGTATCACACCCTCCTTAGCCCTCACTCCCCACTTCTCTGCAACCCTCCAATGCTCAGCCCTAGGCAACCATAAATCTACTCTGTCTTTTTTTTTTTTTTTTTTTTTTTTTTAAAGATTTTTTATTTATTTATTTGAGAGAGAGAGAATGAGAGAGAGCAAGCACATGAGAGGGGGGAGGGTCAGAGGGAGAAGCAGACTCCCTGCCGAGCAGGGAGCCCGATGCGGGACTCGATCCAGGGACTCCAGGATCATGACCTGAGCCGAAAGCAGTCGCTTAACCAACTGAGCCACCCAGGCGCCCCTATCTACTCTGTCTTTTGAGATCTACCTAGTCTGGACATTTCCTATAAATGGAATCATACAAGATGTGGCCCTTTGTGCCTGGCTTCTGGATACCTGTTCCTTATTAGATGAATGATTTGCAAATATTTTCTCCCATTCTATTAGTTGTCTTTTCATTTCTTGATAGTATCATTTGCAGCACAAAAGTTTTTTTAACTTTGATGATGTCCAATTATACATACACACATATTTGATACATATATTTTTTGTTGTTATTGTTGTTGGTTGGGTTTTTGATGTCATATCTAAGAAAGCTTTGCCTAACCCAAGGTCACAAAGATTTATTCCTGTTTCAACTCTTACATTTAGTTCTATGATCCATTTTGAATTCATTTCTGTGTATGGTGTAACAAAGGGAGAAGTTATTTTTTATGTCAGCAAACTTAACTACCTTTTACTATATGGCTTTTGAATTTTCATAGTTAGAAAGGGCTTCTGCACTCCAGGATTATAAAGAAATTCTATGATTTCCTAGGGTACATTTATGGTTTCCCCTTTTTACATTTCAATCTCGGACTCCTTTGTAATTTATCCTGGTATATACAGTGTGAGATACAGATCCAACTTTTTTTTTCACCCTGGCTACCCAGTTGTCCATCACCATTTATTGAACAGTTCATCTTTTTCCCATTGGTGTGAGGTGCCCCCTTTATCATATACTCAAAAACATTTTTAAACGGTATAACAAAAATTAAAATAAAGGACAACTGGAAGAGGTAAATGTGCAAGAATAGGCAAGGAAATAAGACTGTGAAAACACATGGGCCTCATGCTTTTATTTTGGGTAGAAGCTCTTTGACAGGGCACCTGGGTAGCTCAGTCATTAGGTGTCTGCCTTCGGCTGAGGTCAGGATCCCAGAGTCCTGGGATCGAGCCCTGCATCGGGCTCCCTGCTCAGTGGGAAGTCTGCTTCTCCCTCTCCCACTCCCCCTGCTTGTGTTTCCTCTCTCACTGTGTCCCTCTCTGTCAAATAAATAAATAAAATCTTTTTTTTTTTTTTTTAAAAAGAAGCTCTTTGACAACTTTCTCCATTCTTTTCCATGGTTACTGGTCTGTGTAGGCTTACCTATATCCTCTGCAATTAATATTACCCATTTTCATTTTCCCAGAAAATTGCCCATCTAGGTTTTTAAATGTATTGTGAGCAAGTTGTACAAAATACTTTCTTATAATTTTTAAAAACTTCCTCATAGGGGTGCCTGAGTGGCTCAGTCATTAAGTGTCTGCCTTCGGCTCAGGTCATGATCTCAGGGTCCTGGGATCGAGCCCCCAACGGGCTCCCTGCTCGGTGGGAAACCTGCTTCTCCCTCTCCCACTCCCCCTGCTTGTGTTCCCTATCTCGCTGTGTCTCTGTCAAATAAATAAATAAAATCTTTAAAAAAATAAAATAAAATAAATAAAAACTTCCTCATAGCTGTAGTTATGCTTTTTCTCATTTAAGACTTTTTATATTTTTATGTTTTATTCCTTTATATTCTTGATTAGATTTATTTATCTATTTTATTTTCTTCTTCTAATAACATCTTCTTGCTTATTTGTCAAGTCTATAGGGTTTTTTTTGTTGGGTAGTTCATTCATTCATTTCTGGATTTTGTCTAACATTATTAATTTTTCCCTTCAGTCTCCTCTAAGGTTTATTATTTTTTTCTAGATCACTGACTTGAGAGTTCAATTCATTTACTTTTAATTCTCACTTATTTCATCCAGGTATATCACCTGTACTTCATACCCACCTATGTTATTCAAATATTGCAAATTGTATTGCTTATGTAAAAGGGAGAGGGAGGGAGGGAAGGAGGGAAAGAGAGAGAGGAGGAGGAAGAGAGAGACAGAGAGAAGGAAGAAAACTTTTCAAAATTAAAAAACAAGTGACCAGGGCCAGAACTGGAGTGAAGAAAGAGGAATTCACCTTGGGTGCAAAATTTAAGAGGGTGCCAAAAAACTCAGTAATCAAACAAATAATATTTTAATGCAATATTTTGGAAAATCAAATTGGAAATAACCTGCAGACTGGTTCCCTGCTTTTTTTAAATAAAGCTTTATTGGAACCAGGACCAGGATCAGAGTAAGGTGAGTGAGACAGGGTTTAGCAAGCACAGGAGTGGATCTTGCTTTTTTTAAAAAAGATCTTAATGTGGGACACCTGGGTGGCTCAGTTGGTTGCGCGGCTGCCTTCGGCTCGGGTCATGATCCCAGGGTCCTGGGATCGAGTCCTGCATCAGGCTCCTTGCTCAGCAGGGAGCCTGCTTCTCCCTCTGCCTGCCACTTCTCCTGCTTGTGTGCGCTCTGGCTCTCTCTCTCTCACACAAATAAATAAATAAAATCTTTTAAAAAAAAAGATCTTAATGTGTTTTTCACCATGGCTTTCTTGGGACTAATTTTGATTTTTGAAAATGATGCATTATAAATATATCTTAATTACTGAGATTTTATGCACCCTCTTACTAAATTTTGCACCCAAAGTGAGTTGCTTTACTTGCCTTACCCGAGACCTGGCCCTATAACTAACTGCTGATAGTAGTATAATGACTTTTTTCTGTCTCTTTATATTACTCTGTTTTCTAAATCTGTACAGTAAGTACAGATTACTTTGATAATCAGGAAAAAATAATTTAAAAAAGAAGTCAATTGGGGTGCCTGGGTGGCTCAGTTGGTTAAGTGGCTGCCTTCGGCTCAGGTCGTGATCCTGGGGTCCTGGAATCGAGCCCCACATCAGGCTCCCTGCTCAGCAGGGAGTCTGCTTCTCCCTCTCCTCTCTCTCCATCTGTCCCCACTTCTCGTGCTCTCTCTCTTAATAAATAAAATCTTTAAAAAAATAAAATAAAAAAAGAAGTCAAGACTCACTCAATGATGTTCCTTGTGGTTTCACCATGGGGCTTGCAGGAAACAAAAATCAGTGTGCGGATAGCCCTACAGTTTCGAATGGCTTGAACCACCTGATAGTCTGAAGGAAGAAACACATTGCTATTAATATAATTACTTTTGTTTTAAAGATTTTATTTCAGACAGAGACAGCGAGAGAGAGACAGAGAGAGAGAGAGAGCGCACAAGTGGGGGGAGGGGCAGAGGGAGAAGCAAGCTCCCCACTGAACAGGGAGCCCCACGTGGGGCTCGATCCCAGGACCCTAGGATCATGACCTGAGCCAAAGGCAGACGCTTAACCAACTGAGCCACCCAGGTGCCCCGCTATTAATATAATTAAGTTATCATGGTCTGGGTTATCAGAAACTACCAACTGGCTAGCACCTAGGATTGGTTAGGAATAGAGAAGTAGGGTCAGAGCCAGCCCACTGGGAGCCCCCTTAGCACCATATGGGATTAAGGTACTAAAGATGGTGGACATCATGAGAACACCCAACTAGTTCTGTTAACAGGAGAGCTATCCATTCTTACGCAGTCCCGCCCGGGCTGGGTTCACCACAGCAACAATGAAGTGCCCATCTTCCTTTGACTTTAGTAGCTGTGGTAAAATCTTCTCTGCTCGACCAGCGTGGAATTCACAGTTGGTGATGCCTGCAGAAGAGAGGTCCCCAGGACAGAAGTCAAAACTCAAGCCCAGCAGTGAGGAAAGGGGCAAAGGAGGGAGAGTTACAGCTTTACAGAAATGTACAGGAGCCAGGGCTCTGCCATCTTCCCTTTGGGTCTGGCATACCACCGAATAACAAGGAAAAAAACGCTTTTGGACCTGCCTCATTGTTGCCAACACATTTTCCTTTGCAATATCTCAGTAGGCCTTTCAGCTTGAGATACTAGAACATGTTATTTTAAAACTTAGTGACACATAGCACACAAGTACCTATACCAAGAAGAAAACCTTGACTTTTACTCAAGTGCTCTTTCTGCTACATTAGAGATTTTCAGAGCCTCAAGAGTTGTCTGGAGGTAGGGTAGAGAGAACAAGGAGATCTGCTTTCTATATCGTAGTCTGGCATACGATTTTGTTCAAAGAAAAGGTTTTGTGGCTAACAATTGTTTGAAATCTACTGTATTATGTTATAATGCCTCATGAGTCTAATGTCAAGAAGGCTCCTCTTCTTTATTATCCAAAGTTTTGCCAAATTCTCTTCCTATCATCTAGGCCTGTTCACTGCCTCGGGCTCTTCTTCTGGATAGAAAAAAAAAGGGGGGGGGAGATTAGCTATTGGGACCTCTTTTAGAAAACCATCAGGACCCAACTCCAATCACTCCAGGACACCCTCCCTCCCTCTGCACAGTCATGGGTATAGTCGATGCCCTTTCCCACACAACGCTTTACAGAGCACAGAAGCAACTGGAGCTCTTCATTTCTCTCCAGAATGCAAGCACTGTACCATTGAAGGCTGCAGTCTGCCTGGCGTCTTCTACTGCCTGTTCCACCAACTCAATCCCAAGGACCTGCGAGGCATACTGAGCCAGAGAAACACCAATCACACCTGAGGAAGGAAGAGGATAAGAGGAGGATATTTTAGGATTTTATTTTATTTATTTTATTTTATTTATTTATTTATTTGTGTGAGAGAGAGCACAAGCAGGGGGAGCAGCAGAGGGAGAGGGAGAAGCAGGCTCTCCACTGAGCAGAGAGCCCAATGTGGGGCTCGATCCCAGGACCCTGGGATCATGACCGGAGCTGACGGCAGAGCCTTAACCGACTAAGCCACCCAGGCGTCCCTATTTTAAGATTTTAAACCAATGATGGTATGCCTGCACCACCCACCATCGCCTCCCCACTTGAGCCCTGGGTGCTGGGTAGATGGAAGCTAAGTAGCATGTAGATTCTGCCCTGGGCCGCCACTTGCCAGTTCCACAGCAGATATCAAGGAGGATGGTGTTAGAGTTCACTCCGCTCAGCTCCCGCACTGTCCGATATAGCACCTCTGCACCAGCAGTGTTGATCTGGAAAAAGGCATCTGGAGAGATGTGGATCTTCAAGCCCAGGAGATCTTCAAAGAGGTGGGGTTCCCCAAATAGGAGCTGACAGGGGGACTGCTGATGGCTGCAACACGTCATAGTGCTGGAAAATAATTTTTTTTTAAAAGGTTTTATGTATTCATTTGAGAGACAGAGCACAAGCAGGGGGCAGAGGGAGAGGGAGAAGCAGACTCCCCGCTGAGCAGAGAGCCCAACGCGGGGCTCGATCCCAGGACCCTGGGAGCATGACCTGAGCCGAAGGCAGACTCTTAACCAACTGAGCCACCCAGGTGCCCCTGGAAAAGAATTTTTAAAAAAGCAGTTTGGAATAGCAGACCATTCCATCTCTACTGGTTTGCGGGGGGTAGGGGAGAGTGGGCAGCATCTCAGCCAGGAGACACGGCCCCCACGGCATGGCCCTGAAAGGTCTGGAAGAATTCCCTCTCGGGGGATGGAGGTATATGCAGATACCCTCTCATCTAAATTTGGCCTGGGTTCCGGGACCTGGCTGGTGTACAGGGGCCGGTATCACTTAGCCCAGTTCCCCCACAGTCAGCAGCCCTGCCTCAGCAAAGCCACAGCTCAGAATATGGCAAGCCACCCTGCTTGCTGTCTGGCTACCCCAGGTTTACCTTTCCTGGAAGTAAAGTGATGTCAAGTCACAGACTGCTCCTGGCCCAGTGGTGAAAAACTTCTTGACAGCCTCCTTCTGAACACTGAGCTCCTCCTGCCCAGATCACAAAATCAGGAGTCAAGCACAGACTCATCTCTGACAAATTTTCTCTCCAAGCTCTACAATAATAATCAGCCTTGCAGTAGTCAGACAAGAAGGCACCTTTCTCAAATCCTATTATAAATAACACTTAACATAAAGCAATGTTCTACATGACAAAAAATACACTATTTACACATCTCAGCAGAAGCATTGCTTTACTTATCAGCTTTTGACAAATCCTATACAGTAGACATGGTGCTTTCTCCAATTTGAGCCTCCTTAATAGTCTTCTAAAGAAAATGTGAGAGTTATTCCTATTGTAAACAAGGAACTAAACTAAGTTTTTGCCTCATTATGAAAAGCAATAACTTTTCAACTCCCTTTATGCCTCTCCACTTCAAATATCCCAACCACCCACTCAAATACCACCTCAAAGATGTGAGTCCTCAAAGAAAAGAAAGACGGCATGGGAGGGAATGATCAGGGTAACTAAATTCTTTCTTTGAATTCAGAACATTTTAAAATTCTTACATCACTGCAGAGAGCCTAAACATTAGCTTGACACAGGACAGATCACAATAAACTATGCTGGAGCTCTAGAGTTAAAAGGCCACGAATTGTATTTGGGGGATAAATACCCAGTAGTTCGATTACTGGATCATAGGGTAGTTCTATTTTTAACTTTTTGAGGACCCTCCATACTGTTTTCCACACTGGCCATACCAGTGTATTCCTACCAACAGTGCAGAAGGGTTCCCTTTTCTCCACATCCTCGCCAACACTTGTTGTTTCTTGTATTTTTGATTTTAGCCATTCCGACAGGTGTGAGGTGATATCGCATTGTGGTTTTCACTTGCACTTCCCTGATGATGAGTGATGTTGAGCATTTTTTCATGTGTCTGCTAGCCATCTGTATGTCTTCTTTGGAGACAATCTGTTCATGTCTTCTGCCCATTTCTTTAAATTCAAGAACACTAATTCAAAGGGATACATGCACCCTGATGTTTATAGCATCATTATTTACAATAGCCAAATTATGGAAGCAGCCCAAGTGTCCATCAACAGATGAATGGATAAAAGAAGAGGTGGTATATATATACAGGGGGATACTATTCATCCATAAAAAAGAATGAAATCTTGCCATTTGCAACAACATGGATGGAGCTAGGCAGTATAAATGCTAAGTGAAATAAGTCAGTCAGAGAAAGACAAATACCATATGATTTCACTCATATGTGGCATTTAAGAAACAAAGCAAATGAACAAGGGAAAAAAAGAGAGATACAAACCAAGAAACAGACTCTTAACTACAGAGAACAATCTGATGGTTACCAGAGGGGAGGTGGGTGGGGAGATGGGTGAAGTAGGTGATGGGGATTAAGGAGTGCACTTGTCACGATGAGCACCGTGTGATGTATAGAATTGTTGAATCACTATATTGTATACCTGGCCTAATATAACTCTGTATGTTAACTACACTGGAATTAAAATAAATAAATAAATAAATAAATGGGGTTTTTTTACATATGTAGATTAAACTTACTAATGTATTTTATCATTGTCTGTGCTCACCATTATTTACTGCATCTCCCATTAAAGTAGCATTGTGTATTTTCCTGTAGTTCTGTCAGTTATTAGGTGTACGTAATTTTAAATTGTTGTATTTTCCTTTTAAATTGAACCTTCTACCTTTATTAAGTCTTCTCTTTTATCTCTAGTAATACCTGCTGCCTTAGAATCTACTTTGAGAGGCGCCTGGGTGGCTCAGTCGTTAAGCATCTGCCTTCAGCTCAGGTCGTGATCCCAGGGTCCTGGGGGTTGAGATGATCACATTAAGTACAGGAATATTTTAACATGGGAATGTTTCAAAGCCCTAAGTGAATTACAAATGTAAAGTATTATTTGAGTTATGAAATTCTGACTATATTCTCCTCTCTATTGAATCGGCTTTTAGAGTCAGTAGAGTACCTACCAACTTCCACGGGCCAAGTTCTTGTGAAAATACTTGGGAGTCCTCACATGATAATTAACTTGGTAACGTCACCTCAGTCTCTGTGATTTGATTATGCCAGCAGCGTGGTTAGAGTACCTCGCTATCTCCTCCTCACCCTCGACCCCTCTTCCCAACCCATACAAATATTCTGTGGATGTGTAATTTCTGCTATCTGCCCTGAAACTTCCAAAACCAACTGCAGGATAGTGAAAACAAGAGCTGCTACGGAAGCCACCCCTTATTCCATCCTGGGGATGGAAAGTGATGATGGCCATTGTGTGCCCTTGGCTATTCGTGCGGACTATGAGCTCACGCCAGTACCCACCTTCATGGAACAGAAGGCAGGGCTCCATTGGGGACGGTGGAAGGAATACTTCATAGTACTAGGAAGAAAACAGTATTGTTATGCAGACAAATCTAACAAGTTTCACAGCTGATTATTCATGCTGAGTGATTGTTATGGGCTAAATTGCATCCAGCCCCATGCATATGTTGAAGCCTTACCCCCAGTACCTCAGAATGTGACCATATGTGGAGATAAGGTCTTTAAAGAGGTGATTAAATTAAAATGAGGCCCCTGATTGGTGTCCTTTTAAGAAAGAGAAAATTGGGACACACACAGAGACACCAGGGACGCCCAAACAGAGGAAAGATCATGTGAAGACACAGAAGATGGCCACCTACAAGCCAAGGAGGCAGGCCTCGGAAGAAACCAAACTTGCCAACATCTATCTAGGACGTCTAGCCTTCAGAACTGTGAGAAAATACATTTCTGTTGTTTAAGCCACGCAGTCTGCAGTACTTTGTTATGTACCTAGTAGACGGATACAGATTTTGGTACCAAGAAGTGGCATGCTGCTGTAACAAATACCTAAAAATACAGAAGTGGCTTTAAAACTGGGAATGGGTAAAGACTGGAAGCGTTTTGAGGCGCAGGCTAGAAAAAGCCTAGATTGCCTTGAAGAGACTATGGGCAGGAATATGGATATTAGAGGTGATTCTGGTGAGATCTCAGAAAGAAATGAGGAGCATGCTGTTGGGAACTAGACAAAAGTTGATTGTTATAAAGCAAAAAAGAACTTGGACGAATGGTGTCCTAGTGTTGGGTGGAAGGTAAAAATTCTAAGTGCTGAACCTGGATATTTAGCTAAGGAGATTTCTAAGCAGTGTTGAAGGTGTGGCCTGGTTTCTGCTTGCTGCTCATAGTAAAATGTATGGAGAGGAGAAAGATACATTGAAGAATGAATTGTTAAGCAAAAAGGAACCGGAACTTGAAGGTTTGGAAAAATCTCAGACTATCCATATAATATGAAAGCATGTTCAGGAGGCAAAACCGAGGTCTGGCTGGACAATCCCTTTGATAAAGTGATTACAGGTGTGACTCATGGATCCAATCAGCCATCTCAGCAGAAGCCAGGAATAGAGATGAAGTTTTATCAACAGAAACACCGTCAGCTTTGACTAAAGGGGACAGAGACAAGGAAGGCTATCAGACTTCTGGGATTCCACAGGACAGGACAATAGACCTATCTGACTGCCAACAGGTGTTATCCTTCAAGAAAAGAGACGAATGACCCCAAGGCAATTCAGAGATCAGCAGGACGGCTGCTACCACTATTGGCCCAGAGGGGACAGGCCCCAGGGGGGCAAGGTTGTATCCTCAGTTTCAGTGGGCCAGACTGCCAATGTCCAGGGCCTGAAGCATGAACCTGCCACACCAATGGGCCAAAGGACAGAGCATCAAGCCAAAGAGGGTAATTCTTGAGCCTTAAAATCTAATGGCATTTGCCCTGCTAGGTTTCAAACTTGCTTGGAACCTATGATACCTCTCCTCTTTCCAATTGCTCCCTTTTGGAATGGGAATGTTCACCCTATTGTCTGTCCCACCATTGTACTTTGGAAGCAGATAACTTGTAATGGTTTCACAGGTTCACAGCTGAAGATTTTTTTTTTAAGATTTTATTTATTTCAGAGAGAGAGAGTGTGAGCATGAGCAGGGGGAGGGGCAGAGGGAGAAGGAGAAGCAGGTTCCCCACGGAGCAGGCAGCCCTACAAGGGGCTCGATCCCAGGACCCTGAGATCATGACCCGAGCCGAAGGCAGACACTTAACCCACTGAGCCACCCAGGTGCCCTTGAAGATTTTTGCCTTAGGATGAATTATGCCTTGAGTCTCATCCACATTTGATTTAGATGATATTCAGATAAGGCTTGGGATTTAGGGTCAATGCTGAAATGGGTTTAAAATTAGGGGCTGGGGACGCCTGGGTGGCTCAGTCGGTTGGGCGTCTGCCTTCAGCTTAGCTGTGATCCTGGGGTCCTGGGATTGGTCCCTCATTGGGCTCCTTGCTCGGCAGGGAGCCTGCTTCTCCCTCTGCCTGTTGTTCCCCCTGCTTGTGTGCTCACTCTCTCTCACTCCCGCTCTATCTTTGGCAAATGAGTGAAATCTTTAAAAAAAAAAAAAAAAAACTTAAAAAAAAATTGGGGGCTATTGGGGGCGCCTGGCTGGCATGTGACTCTTGATCTTGGGGCCATGAGTTCAAGCCCCATGTTGGGTGTAGAGCTTAAAAAACTGGGGGCTGTTATGAAGGGGTGAATGTACTTTGCATGTAAGGAGAATATGAATTTTGGGGGTCCAACGGGTAGAGGGTTATGGGCTAAATTGTGTCCCCCTAAAACTTGTATGTTGAAGTCCTAACCTCCAGCACCTCAGAATGTGACTGTATTTGGAAATAGGGCCTTTAAAGAGGTGATTAAGTTAAAATGAGGTAGTTAGGATGGACCCTAATCTAATCTGACTGTTATCCTTATAAGAAGGGGAAATTTGGACACACAAAAAGACACCAGGGATGCGGGTGTGCACAGAGAGAAGACTATGTAAAGACATAGTGAGAAAGTGGCCATCTGCAAGGCAAGGTGAGAAGCCCAGAAGAAACCAAACCTGCTGACACCCTGATCTTAGACTTCCAGCCTCCAGACTTTGAGGAAATAAATTTCTGTTGTTTAAGCTGCCCAGTCTGTGATATTTTATTATGGCAGCTCTAGCAAACTAATGCAGTGATATAAGAAAGAGGATCCCTGCCCTGCAACCTCACAGAGGAATATTATCCATTGTATTTTCCAAACACTAAGCTCCATGAAGGCTTAGAGTTATATCCTTAGTCTGCCACATAGTAGGTGCTCAGTAATTATTATTGAAATAAAGTATGACTGAATGAACAGGAAAGGTGTTTCTATGTAGAGTCTTAATTTATTCTATGTACACTATGAAGTACAATAATCTTCTATTTTTATGAATTCCTCCTGGAAGCAACTCCTAATACAGCACTAGGTTGCTATGATTCCACTCTTATTTTTAACTTCCTGATATACACCCATCATTTCTATATTCCTTCATATAACCAGGTACCAACTACACCATGGCTTAGCTGGATGCTTCATTTCCTCCTTGTGAGTACAAGTCAGATGCAATCCTGATTTAGTAGCTGGGATAGCAAAAATCCTTAAAGCTAAACTTTTCAAACACAAACCAGTGGCTAGCACAACAGGACACACTGTCTGATTTACTAGCTCCTTTCATTTTTGTAATACGTGTGTTCTAGTTCCACTGTATTTTCAAACAAACCCCCAAATGATGCATGGAAGGAGAAGTTATACCAAAAAAAAGTGCTGCCTGAGAGGGTAAAATCAACTAAGGCTGCACTTCATCACTTTTGCTATACTGTCATAAACATGCAATATAAGATATGGTTAACTACACTGAACATATTTTTCAAATTTTGAGGTTGGTGATTTTAATAAAAAAGACCGGTTCAACTGTTGGTTACTGGCTGGTTGGAAAGCAATGTTTTCTGGAAGCAAGATTCAAAGATCACTGGGGTCCCGGAAGGATAGGAAATTGAAAAACTGAGTCCAACCTGAAAGATAATGGTAAATAGATATGAAATACAGCTCCGCCACTGTATGAACTGAGACCTTGGTTTCTTCATTTATAAAATGGAGACTGAAACTCTTATTCCTATATAGCAAGGCCTAACTATGATGAGCAAAAGGGCTTCTAGTTAAAATAACAGAATATTCCTTTTAAAAATCCTACTAAAATGGGGGCCCCTGGGTGGCCTGGTTGGTTAAGCGTCCGACTTTTGATTTTGGCTCAGGTCATGATCTCAGGGTCGTGAGATCAGCACCGCATTGGGCTCCGCGCTGGGCCTGGAGCCTATTTAAGACTCTCTCTCTCCCTCTCCCTTGGCCCCTCCCTGCCCCTGCATGTATGCGTGCACGCACTCTCTCTCTAAAAGAAATCCTACTAAAATGAAATAAAGGAATAAAAAAGACACAAGCTGATTTAAGCTCATTACTCCACCAATTCTCCCTTCTCTTTCTCCTGCACCATCATTTTCCTACCTCACTACTAGAACATTCCCATAAACATATAAGCAAGCTCTTACTCTCCCACCTTTAACAAAGAAAGGGAACTTCCTGACCCCACTATCCCTACCAGCCACTGTTATATTTCACTGCTCCTCCTTGTGGAAAAACTCAAAAGAACCATATATATTCACTGCCTTTCACTCCTCTCCTTCTATTCACCCACTAGAATCAGGTCCCCACCACTCCACCAGAATGGTTCATGTGAAGGTCACCAATGATGTCCTTGTTATGCAATTCAACATACATCCATCTCCACCAGTACTGTCACTGCTCTATATCATCTCTCACTTGGATTACTGCAACAGCCTCCCAACTGGTCTCTCCTTGTTTCTATCCTGTCCTCCAATAATCCATACACAACACAACAGCCAGAGTGATTCTGTGAAACCCAAATCATATCATGACACATCCTGTCCATCAAAACCTCCAATGGCTCAGAATAAAAGCCAAAGTCCCTACAATGACCTCCAACGCACTACATAATCTTGCTCCTATTAACCATCCTACCCCATGTCTGACACTTCTGGGCCTATTTTCAGTTCCTCTAAAAAGCCTGTCACGTTCCCATCTTAGGATGGGCTTTCTCTTTTCCTAGAAAGCTCCACCCTCAGACCTCTACATAGCCGACCCCCTCACAGCCTCTAAGTTTTAAATGCAAGGTTTCTCATCCTCAGCACTGCTGCCATTTTGGGCTAATTCTTTGTTGTGGGGAGCTGTCCCACGTGCTGGGGGACGTTTGACAGCATCTCTGGCCTCTACCCACACTAGACGCCAATAGCACTGCCCAATCATCCCTCAGTGATAACAACCAAAAATGTCTCCAGATATTGCCAAATGTCCTGTGCAAGGCAAAACTGCCCCCCAGTTGAGAGCCACTACTTTATTCAAATACTGTCTTCTTCTGGAAGCCTACCTTGACCCCTTTTAAAATTATAACCCATGCTCACTTTGGGAGCACCTATACTAAAATTGAAATAATACTGAGATTAGCATGGCCCCTGTGCAAGAAGGACACACAAATTCATGAAACATTCCATATTTTTATCATCTCAAAGGATAAACACTGACAAAATCTGTTACTTATAGAATCATGATTTAACTCCCTACCTCTTCTCTAAATAAACTTACTTAAGTTCTAGAACAACAACAACAAAATTACAACCTAGGCTTCCTCCAACCCTAGAATTTCTTATCCTCCTGATCCTGCTGTACTTTTCCTATGGCACTTGTTTTAATCTGGCTGGGCCCCTATAACAAAAATACCACAAACTGGGTGACTTATAAATAAGAGAAATGTATGTCTCACAGTTCTGGAGGCTGGGAAGTCCAAGATCAAGATGCTGGCAGATGCAGTGTCTTACAAGAATGTGTTTCCTCACATTCCCTGCATATTTTCAAACCACAGTGCTTTGAAACTGGAACTCAATCACAAGACGAAATTTGGAAAGAACTCAAATACATGGAGGCTAAAGAGCATCCTACTAAAGAATGAATGGGTCAACCAGGAAATTAAAGAAGAATTTTTAAAAAATTCATGGAAACATGAAAATGAAAACACAACTGTCCAAAACCTTTGGGACGCAGCAAAGGCGGTCCTTCAAGGGAAGAGCATAGCAATATAAGCCTTTCTCAAGAAACAAGAAAGATCTCAAATACACAAGCTAACCTTACACCTAAAGGAGCTAGAAAAAGAACAGCAAATAAAGCCTAAACCCAGCAGAAGAGAAGCGATAAAGATCAGAGCAGAAATCAATGAACTAGAAACCAAAAAAAAAAAAAAAAAAAAAAAACCCAGTAGAACAGATCAATGAAACTGGAAGCTAGTTCTTTGAAAGAACTGATAAGATCGATAAACCCCTGGCCAGACTTATCAAAAAGAAAAGAGAAAGGACCCAAATAAATAAAATCATGAATGAAAGAGGAGAGATCACAACCAACACTGAAGAAATACAATCTTAAGAACATATTATGAGCAACTATATGCCAACAAATTAGGCAATCTGGAAGAAATGAATGCATTCCTAGAAACATATAAACTACCAAAACTGAAACAGGAAGAAATAGAAAACCTGAAAAGGCACATAACCAGCAAGGAAATTGAAGCAGCAATCAAAAAACTCCCAACAAACCAGAGTCCAGGGCCCGGTGGCTTCCCAGGGGAATTCTACCAAACATTTAAAGAAGAATTAATACCTGTTCTTCTGAAGCGGTTTCAAAAAATAGAAAGGGAAGGAAAACTTCCAAACTCTTTCTATGGGGCCAGCATTACCTTGATCCCAAAACCAAAGACCCCACCAAAAAGGAGAATTGCAGACCAACATCCCTGATGAACATGGATGCCAAAATTATCACCAAGATACCAGCAAAGAGGATCCAACAGTACAGTAAAAGGATTATTCATCAGGACCAAGTGGGATTTATTCCTGGGATGCAAGCGTGATTCAACATCTGCAAATCAATCAAGGTGATACACCACATTAATAAAAGAAAGGACAAGAACCATATGATCCTCTCAAAAGATGCAGAAAAAGCATTGACAAAATACAGCATCTTTCTTGATTAAAACTCTCCAGCATGTAGGGATAGAGGGAACATACCTCGATATCATAAAAGCCATAAACAAAAAGCCCACAGCAAATATCATTCTCAATGGGGAAAACCTGAGAGCTTTTCCCCTAAGGTCAGGAACACGGCAGGGATGTCCACTCTCACCACTGCTATTCAACATAGTACTAGAAGTCCTAGCCTCAGACAACAAAAGAAATAAAAGGCATCCGAATCAGCAAAGAAGAAGTTAAACTCTCACTCTTGGCAGATGACATGATACTCTATGCGGAAAACCCAAAAGACTCCATCCCAAAACTGCTAGAACTCATACAGGAATTCAACAACGTGGCAGGATATAAAATCAAGGCACAGAAATCAGTTGCATTTCTATACACTAATAATGAGAAAGAAGAAAGAGAAATCAAGGAATCGATCCCATTTACAATTGTACCCAAAACCGTAAGATACCTAGGAATAAACCTAACCAAAGAGGTAAAGGATCTGTACTCAGAAAACTACAGAACAATTATGAAAGAAATTGACGAAGACACAAAGAAATGGAAAAACATTCCATGCTCATGGATTGGAAGAACAAATATTATTTAAATGTTTATGCTACCTAGAGCAATCTACACATTCAATGCAATCCCTATCAAAATACCATCAACTCTTTTCAAAGAAATGGAACAAATAATCCTAAAATTTGTATGGAACCAGAAAAGACCCCGAATAGCCAGAGGAATGTTGAAAAAGAAAAGCAAAGCTGGCGGCATCACAATTCCGGACTTCAAGCTCTATTACAAAGCTGCAATCATCAAGACAGTATGGTACTGGCACAAACACAGACACATAGGTCAATGGAACAGAATAGCAAACCCAGAAATGGACCCTCAACTCTATGGTCAACTAATCTTCAACAAAGCAGGGAAGAATATCCAATGGAAAAAAGACAATCTCTTCAACAAATGGTGTTGGGAAAATTGGACAGCCACATGCAGAAGAATGAAACTGGACTGTTTCCTTATACCATATACAAAAGTAGACTCAAAATGCATGGAAGACCTAAATGTGAGAAAGGAGTCCATCAAAATCCTAGAGGAGAACACAGGCAGCAACCTCTTCGACCTCAGCCACAGCAACTTCTTCCTAGAAGCATCACCAAAGGCAAGGGAAGCAAGGGCAAAAAATGAACTATTGGGACCTCATCAAGATAAAAAGCTTTTGCACAGCAAAGGAAACAGTCAACAAAATCAAAAGACAACTGACAGAATGGGAGAAGATATTTGCAAATGACATATCAGATAAAGGGCTACTATCCAAAATCTATAAAGAACTTATCAAACTCAACACCCAAAGAACAAATAATCCAATCAAGAAATGGGCAGAAGACATGAACAGACATTTTTCCAAAGAAGACATCCAAATGGCCAACAGACACATGAAAAAATGCTCAACATCACTCTGCATCAGAGAAATACAAATCAAAACCACAATGAGATACCACCTCACACCAGTCAGAATGGCTAAAATTAACAAGTCAATAAAGGACAGATGTTGACGAGGATGTGGAGAAAGGGGAACCCTCTTACACTGTTGGTGGGAATGTAAGCTGGTGCAGCCACTCTGGAAAACAGTATGGCAGTTCCTCAAAAAGTTGAAAATAGGGGCGCCTGGGTGGTGCAGTCAGTTAAGCACGTGCCTTCAGCTCAGGTCTTGATCTCCAAGTCCTGGGATGGAGCCCCACATCGGATGCCCTGCTCAGCAGGGAGTCTGCTTCTCTCTCTCTCTCTCTCCCTCTGCCCCTCCCCACTGCTCATTCTCTCTCTCTCTCTCAAATAAATAAATAAAATCTTAAAAAACAAGTTGAAAATAGAGCTACCCTATGACCCAGCAACTACACTACTAGGTATTTACCCCAAAGATACAAATGTAGTGATCAGATGGGGCACCTGCACCCCAATGTTTACAGCAACAATGTCCACAATAGCCAAACTATGGAAAGAGCCCAGATGTCCATCAACAAATGAATGGATAAAGAAGATGTGGTTATATATATACAATGGAATATTAGTCATCAAAAAGAATGAAATCTTGCCATTTGCAATGACGTGGATGGAACTAGAGGGTATTATGCTAAGCGAAATAAGTCAATCGGAGAAAGACAATTACCATATGATGTCACTCATATATGGAATTTAAGAAACAAAACAGAGGAGCATAGGGAAAAGGAGGGAAAAATGAAACAAGATGAAACCAGAGAGGGAGACAAACCATAAGAGACTCTTAATCATAGGAAACAAACTGAGGGCTGCTAGAGGGGAGGGGAGTGGGGGGGATGGGGTAACTGGGTGACAGACGTTAAGGAGGGCACTTGATGTAATGAGCACTGGGTATTATATAAGACTGATGAATCACTGAACTCTACCTCTGAAACTAATATTACACTATATGTTAATTAATTTAAATTTTTAAAAAATTAAAAAATTAACAAAAATCTGTTTCCTCCCTGGCAACCATCTTTTCATTGTAACTTCCCATGGAGGAAAGGACAAGCTAGCTCTCTGGAGTCTCTTTCATAAGGGCACTAATCCCAATCATGAGGGCTCTGCCCTCATGACCTAATCACCTCCTAAAGGCCCCACCCCCTAATACTATCACCTTGGGTGTTAGGATTTCAACATATGATATTTGGGGTGACACAAACATTCATACCATAGCGACACTTATCACCTTCAAACATACCATATAATTTATTATGTTTTCTAAAAATCTATCTCCCTGACTAAAATGTAAGTTTATACAAGGGAAAGGATATTTCCTTCATTATTGCATTCTAAGCACCAAGAAGAGTAGTGCCTGGCACTTGTAGGTACTCAATAGCACTTGTTGAATTAATAAATGAAAGGGAGAACAAAGATAATGATAGACAAGAGCAAAACTAAAGTCATAGAAGATGGAAAGCAGACTGAAGTGATAACTGAAGCAAGATGAAGGAAACTACATCCAGATTGCCTATAAAGGGGGACCCGATGAGATATAAGGCTTATCTGCTCCATACAACCCTGGGAAGGCTCAAACCTGAAGGTGCCAGTAAGGCACAAGGCTTAAAAGGAGGTGTGGGGGAGCCTGGGTGGCTCAGTCGGTTGAGCCTCAGACTCCTGATTTCGGCTCAGGTCATGATCTCAGGGTCTGAGATGGAGCCCTGTATGGGGCTTCGTGCTCAGCATGGAGTCTGCTTGTCCCTCTCCCTCTTCTCTTCCCTCTGTGCACTCTCAATTTCTCTCAAATAAATAAATAAAATCTTTTTTAAAAAGAGGGTGTAATTGAAAGTCTAGACACAAAACTGGTAAATATCCTCATCCTACCAAGAACATCCATCTTCCTGTAGCAAGAGACTGGAGATCTTTTTCTCAGGAGAAAATGAACCCACAAAAGCACTGAATTTGGAGATACCAGACACTGTTAGAGTGACAGAGGTGTGGAAATAGGAAGATTCCATGTAAGCGTGCATTCTAAATGGTAGGAATCCCACCCCTTTCCCACGCTTCAATTCTAAAAGGCCAGCAGCCAGGCAGGAAACTTGGAGATAATTCACTCAAGAAACTGAATAGCTCCAGGGTAAAGATCACCTGAGACAAACATATTACATAATCACCAGCCATAAAGCCAAGAATCAACAAACACACTCAAGCTGAACTGCCAATCAGGTTTTTAAGGCCTCACTCTTAAATATGAATAATCAGTCAAGTATCAACAGCTGTTTGGTTAAAGTCTCCTCTGTGTAAGACAATGACCAAAACAGGAAAAAAATTCCTGAAGGAACAGACAATTCAAAGAACAGAAAAAATACATACACACACGCACACGAACACACACACACACACACACTACATTACTTATATTACTAAAAAAAAGAACAAGATGTTATACAAAAGGATCAGAGAACAAGAAAAATCTTTTGAAATTTAAAGGTAGGATAGCAAAAAATTTCAATAAAGATGTTGGCTTTTTCTTTTTAAGATTTTATTTATTTGACAGAGAGAGAGCACACAAGCAGGGGGAGCAGCAGAGGGAGAGAGAGAAGCAGGCTCCCTGTTGAGCAAGGAGCCCGATGTGGAGTTCGATCCCAGGACCCTAGGATCATGACCTGAGCCGAAGGCAGACGCTTAACCGACTGAGCCACCCAGACGCCCCTAAGATGTTGGCTTTTATATCAAAAAAATTTCACGGAAAGGAAAACAAAAGGGCAGAGATAGAAAATAGAAGAGGAATGAGCAGCAGATTACTGACTCAATCCATGAGGTCCTAAATTCAAATAATAGGAGATATAAGGAAAATATAGAAAATGGGGGAAAGGAGGTAAGAAATAATGCAGGAAACTTTCCCACATCTGAAAGTATTAGCTTCCAGATTGGCAAGTCCTAATTTGTACCCACCACAATGAATGAAAAAAAAAAAGGCCCACTGGGTCATTAAGTTTCAGAGATAAAGAGATAAAGCTTCTAGAGAAAAAGAGGAGAGAAATTACCTACAAAGGATCAGGACTTAAAGTAGCATTTAGACTCACACAACACTGGTGGCCAGATGACAAAACCATATCTTCAAATTTATAAAGGCAAGTTATTCAAACCCAAATCTAGAAATCTAGAAGTTTCAGTCATATGTCAGGAAAGAAAAGACATTTATAGACATGAAAAGACTCAAACTTTACCTCCAGGCACACTTCCTCAGGAATCTAATGGAGGTTATACTCCAGCCAAATGGGAAAGGAAAGACAGGAAAAAGGAAGACAGGAGAGTAGCAAAAAGAGTCCTGGGATAATAGCCATGCAAAAGACCCTGAGAGCCTAGGATGGAAGATTCCAAGAAAAAGGTCTTCAGGGAAAAAACTGAACTCAAGTTGTTGAGCATATGGAGAAGGCAGATAAATGTTTGACAGAGCTCTTCGAGTACTTGGGGAAAAAAATTAGCAATAGGTTCACAGAAAACTAAACCAATGGAAAAATGAGGTAATTATCCATGCCAATAAAAAGTTATAAAAATCCATCACACTGAATAGGACTATGCAGCTATAAAAAAAAATGAAGTGCAGGGGCACCTGGGTGGCTCAGTCGGTTAAGCATCTGCCTTAGGCTCAGGTCATGATCCCAGAGTTCTGGGATGGAGCCCTGCACTGGGCTCCCTGCTCAGCAGCGGAGAGTCTGCTTCTCCCTCTCCCTCTGCCCCTCCCCCGCTCATTCTCTCCTGCTCTCTCTCTCCCTCACTCTCTCTCGCTCTCTCTCAGATAAAAAAAATAAAATCTTTTTAAAAAATGAAGTGCAATATTACATGAAAAAAATCAGGTGCAGGGGCACCTGGCTGGCTCAGCCAATAGAATGTACAACCCTTGATCTCAGGGTTGTGAGTTTGAGCCCCACATCGGATATAGAGATTACTTAAAAATAAAATCTTAAAGGGACACCTGGGTCGCTCAGTTGGTTAAGTGTCTGCCTTCGGCTCAGGTCATGATCCCAGGGTCCTGGGATCAAATCCCGCATCGGGCTCCCTGCTCAGTGGGGAGCCTGCTTCTCCCTCTCCTTCTGCCGTTCCTCCTGCTTGTGCTCTCTCTCTCTCTGACATATAAATAAACAAAATCTTTAAAATAAATAAATAAAACCTTTAAAAATTGTTTTAAAAAAATGGGTGTAGAACAGGGTCAAGAAAAGCTTATTTTTAAAAAAAAAAATAAGCAAAAACAAAACTTGTTACTTATAGAAGGAGGGAGGGAACTGGGTAGAAGGGACAGAGATAAAAGCTAGACCTCTATAAAGGTACCTTTATTTTGTAGATTTGACTTTGGAACCATGTAAATACTTTACAAAATCGTAAAACAAAATTTAATCAAAATGAAAACACTCAATCCCTAAAATTTAAAAGGAAGCAAAATAAAAAAAGTAAAAAAGAACCTGTGCATCAAGTATCAAGTTAGTCTTAAAAAAAAGATTTTATTTAGAGAGAGAGAGAGAGAGAAAGAGTGCGAGTAGGGGGGAGGGGCAGAGGGAAAGGGAGAGAATCTCAAGCAGACCCTGCGCTTGGGGCAGTTCTGACATGGGGCTTGATCTCAGGACTGTGAGATCATGACCTGAGCCAAAATCAAGAGTGGGATATTTAACCTACAAGCCACCCAGGCACTCCAAGTTAGTGGCTTAACCACAAAGACAGGTAATATTTAAGAGGCACAATAATGTGACAAAAAGGAATTGGATATAAATCTTGAGCTCTTTTCAGTTATCAGTTGTTGGTAATAATATTGGTACTCATGTTCTGAAATTATAATATATATAGTAGGAGATATATATATATATACATATAGTAGAATAGAATAAATAATTATGTTAATGTCAGGACTCAAATTTTCATTGTAAGACAAAAGATAAAAATATAAAAATGAAAGAATTTCAGTAAAAGTTCTATCATTCCAAATTTGATTTTAATATATCACTCTGAACTAATATTTTCTCTTTAAGAAAATATTCCTTGGCTCTGTCCACTAGAAAGGGCTTGAAGTATTACCAACCAGTATAAGTAAGCACCCCTAGCACCCATACTGTGCTTCCAAATACCATTTCCCACTAAAAGAGACAAGGATTCCTTGAAGAAATGGTTGATTCCCAGTCTCAGGCAGAAAAGACTAGATGTGCTAGAAATACCTTATCATTCCAGAACTACTAGGGCCATCCTAAGGCTGAGACAACTTAAAGCAGTTCCAATTGGCTACAAACAGAACAATTTGAGTACCAAAAAATAATAGTAAATTCAGTGGACTAAAACATATCAAGTATGTTAAAAATCCATGATTTGGGGGCACCTGGGTGGCTCAGTGGGTTAAGCATCTGCCTTCAGCTCAGGTCATGATCCCAGGGTCCTGGGATTGAGCCCCGTGTCAGGCTCCCTGCTCAGTGGGGAGTCTGCTTCTCCCTCTCCCTCTGTTCTTCACCCCCCCAACTTGTGCTCTCTTGCTGTCTCTCTCAAAATAAAGAAACTCTTTTAAAAAAAATCCATGATTTCATGATGCTGAAACAAACAAATTTAACTGATTATCTTTTGAAGAAGGTGAAAGAACCAAGGATTTACCCTGTCTTGATTATATCAGTACATCAGGGTAACCAAATAGCTGATAAGGAAAAGTTATTTTTAGAAGAATTCTAACTAACAAATGAAGACATGATAGACTAGGTAATGATCACCAATGACTGCGAAAACCATTAGGTGAAAACCTGACAGGAAATTTTTTAATGAGTGGATCAGGCTGATGACACTGAATCCACAATTCAATCTTAACATCACCGAAAAAGAGCCCATCAGACATATACACGTTAAAAATATTCTCACCTCAAGTTAAATCTGAGTCTAGTCATCTAGATCTACCAGTTTATAGGAAATACAGGGGACAGAGGAAGAACATTAAATGACATCATGAGAATTCAATCAGCAAAATCCAGAATAAGAATTTCCACAGGAAAACCAACCAGTTTCTTCAAAAAATAAATTGCAAGGACAAAAAAATTAAGAGGGAAGGGTACCTACAAATGAAAAGAGAATGAAGAGACATGTTAATCAAATGCAATGTGCATACCTTGTTTGAATCCTGATTTGAACAAACCACCTATAAAACTCAAACCATTTATGTGATACATCGGTGTCAAACCTGAATATTTACTGGATATTTGATATTATGGGATAAATGTTTATTTCTGGATGTAATAAAGGTATGAATTTATGTTTAAAAAATTAAGTTCTTTCTTTTAGAACTCACACTGAAGTTTCACATTTTATATGATACAATGTCTGGAATTTGCCTCAAACTAATCCAAACGTGTTGGTGGAATGTGGGGTGGGTGAGAGTATAGATAAAATAAGATTGGACACATACTGATAGTTTTTGAAGCTGGGGAATGGGTATATGGGGTTCGTTACACCATTGTTTACTTTTATATGTTTACAATTTTTCACAATATAAAATGAAAGGAAAATTTGTACAATAAAGGAAAATAAAATCTTAGTACACGTACTTGGCTCAGGAATGAATATCTACATAGTCATAACAATAGAAACACTAAATATTAATTTAACCAAGAATTGTGCTATAAAAATAGAAGAAGGGTAGTTTGGGAAGAAAAACAAAGTAAGGGAGAGAAATTCTTATATGCCATAACTGTAAGTCAACAAATAATATGTAACTTGGATAAAGCAAAATACATCAGAATAATGTACTATTTAGAAATACAGAACATCGGGCGCCTGGGTGGCTCAGTTGGTTAAGCAACTGCCTTCGGCTCAGGTCATGATCCTGGAGTCCCTGGATCGAGTCCCGCATCGGGCTCCCTGCTCGGCGGGGAGTCTGCTTCTCCCTCTGACCCTCCCCCCTCTCATGTGCTCTCTCTCATTCTCTCTCTCTCAAATAAATAAAATCTTTAAAAAAAATAATAAATAAATAAATAAATAAAAGAAATACAGAACATCAGAAGAAATAGCTAAAATAAATGCTGTGGTTTCTAGAAAGCAAGACTCAAGAGCAAGGAACGGTAGGACAGAGAAACATCACTTTTCCTTACTAACCTATTACTACTATTTGACTTTTAAAACTATGTACTTGTATTTTTTGATAGTATTTTATTTATAGACTGCTTCTTAGGTCTTGGTGCTCTGGCTGTCAGCTCCCATAAAATTCATATTTTGACTCAAGACTCAAGAGTAGATATTTAAACCTCAAATCAGGGCAAACTAGGGTTATCCTATCATCGTAATGGAATGGACTGTCACTACCAGGAACAGGGAAAGAGAAATGAAGGTATTAAAGAAGTGAAAACAACCAACCTATACATAAGGTATTATTTTTATTACAGTCAGCATCTGGCCTATATTTGAGTACCTACTGGATTGGATCTTAGGTCCCAGTACAAATTTTGCAGGGAAAAGGAATTCCTCTGGATAGATGTGTAGGGTAAACAATTTGCCCAATAGAAGCTGGAAGGGCTGGAAACTTGGGTAAATATTGCAAAGAGGTATCCATTCACCAAACATTTGATGAGCACCACTATGTGTATGAATCTATGCTAAGTGCTGGGCTACAAAATTAAATAATATCCAGCTGCTACCTCCCAGTCTCATGTGGGAAGCACCAATCAATGCACAACAATGCAATATGGTGTAACAAATGCAACAACAGGAGATAAGCAATGGGAGATTAGACTAGAGTACAGAAAGGGGGACTCCCTAATCAGACTGAGGCATCAGATAAGGTTTTCTACAGGATCTAATGTTCGAAATGAATCTTTGAACGTAAGTAGAAGCCAGGGGGAGAAGAGTGAGGGCACTGTGGAGAAAGAACAGCCTCAGGCAGGAGTGAGATAGCTCGGTAGGATAACTTGCGTTCCATACGAACGGAAAGAGGAAAGCAGGTGAGCATGTGGCAGAAGATGAGGCTAGGGACCTTCTCATGAAGATCTGTCAGTGCAAAGATAACAAATTTAAGCTTTATTCTAAAAGCTATTGGGTAACTACTGAAGAATTTTAAGCAAGATTGTGGTATGATTTTATCTGCATTTTAAGGACACCTCTGGCTGCATGCAGTGTAGAGAATAAACCAAGGTAAGGGGTTGGAACTAGTGAAACCAGTTTGGAGGTTACTGTAATAGTTTAGGCAAGAGAAGATGGTAGCTTGGAATTGAGTGATGGTGGTGGTAGTAATGGTGGTGGAAATAGAAGAGGGGGAGGCAAGGTATTTTTAGGAAGGAAAACTGACAGGACTTGGAGACTGATTAGATGTGGCTGAGGAGGAAGGTGGGGATTAAGACAGAGGAGTCTAGGATGACAGGTCTCTAGTACATGGTGCTACCATTTACTAAGGTGAGAAAAAAGAAGCATATTCTGAAAGGGAAGAGGATAAATTTGGTTTAGGGCAGTGTTTCTCAACTGGAGGCAACTGTGCCCCCCCCAAGAGACATCTGGAGACAGTTCTGGTTGTCACGACTAATGGCACGTAGTGGGTAGAGGCCAGGGATGTTGCTAAAGTCCTATAATGCACCTAACAGCTCCACACAACAAAAAATGATCCAACCCAAAATGTCAGTAGGGCAGAAGCTGAGAAACCCTGATCTAGGGCAGTGCTGATTTGAATCTGTAGGCCAGTTAAGTGAGGAAGTTCAATAGCCTTTTAGAAATGTACCTCCTAAAGCTCAAGAGGGAACCAGAATGCAAATATAAGTTTAGGAGTTATCAATTTGTAGGTGGTCATTCCAGTCACCAACTATACTTGGGTGCAATCTCCCATGAATGTATCTGAAAAGAAGGTCAAGGACAGAGTCCTGGCGGATACCAACACTTACAGTAGGAAAGGAGAGGAGAAAGAGATCCCATGGGAAAGACTTAGAAGTGGCCAGCAAGATAGGAGGAAAACCATCAGAGAAAGGAATCACAGAAAGCAAACAAAGAAAATGTTTCAAGGAAGGAAATAAGAAAAATAAGTGGTGTCAAAGGCAGAGAAAAGTTGAGTAAGTTAGGGAAAGTTTCCATTGGATTTCGCAAAATAGAATCACTGATGACTTTGACAAGATCAATTTCTATGGGGTGTTAAGGGCAGAAGAACCATGAGTTTTTTTTTAATGGGAGCTATTTAATGTTTATGACCTTAAAGAAAAGAGCCAATAGGGGTCATAGGGAAGGAGGTACAGAAACAGGAGAAAGAGGGCATGTAATGAAGAAGCAAAGATCTAAAGGAGGGAGGAGATGAGTCCAACATGGTGTTTCAAGGAAGGATAGGAAGGTTGGAAGACCAACCGCCTCTTTCACTGAAATAGGAGGAAAGGAGGGATAAGATTTCAGTGGAATTGGTAGATGTTAGGAGAACAAGCTCAGAGAATTCTCATGTGATACCCTTAACTTTTCAGGGAAGAATGAGGTACAATCATCTGCTAAGGGCAAGAGTAGAAGTGATGGGGTAGGGAATTGAGGAGAGGTAAGGGTTTAGAGAAGTCACTGAAGAGAATGGGAGAAGAAACTGATGAGGCCCATGTAGGAAGACTTCTGGAGAACAATTCTACAAAGGAAGCTGCATCCTAGCAGCGAAATCCTAGAGGTCAGGATGTGTCCTATTAGAAGGCACCACCCAAGTGTCAGGAACTTAAATCATTAGGAGGGTGGGTGCTGGTAAGAACCAACAGGGAACAAGAGTGTCAGTTGCGAGTGCTGTTCAGTCCTCATGAGCAAGGCTTTTGACTTGTTTTCTTAAGTTCCACAAGGGCAGGGACCATGCCTATTTGAGTCATCATTGGATCCCCAGCACCTGGCACAGTGCCCAACACATAGCAGGCACTCAATAAATAGTAGGTGCATGAAGAAAGAAGGATATAAAAATGTCTTACAGGCCAACCTCATGATGTAGATGCCTTACCACTTACATCTCCCATGATACTTCTCAGTTCTGTTCTGCCGAAAACACTAGCCTTCCAAATATTTCAGACACTTGTCACCTGTTAGACTGCCCTCACCGGTACCTCTTTTTCCTAATACTTCCTTCCTATTAAATTCCTTGGATGCCTGACATGGGCAATAATGGATGAAGTTCTCTCTCCTGCTCTCCACCGTCCCTGAAATGAAACACCAGCAATGTTCTCTCCGTGTTACAAGGTATGCTTTCAGAACAGAGCCCCTCCTCCCCTATAGCACCAGGGGCCGCTCTGTTATTAAAATGTCAGGGACACTACTATTACAGACTGCAATGTCTAGGGTTATCTTCAACCAGTCCTTGTTTCTCATTACCTGTGCCACTTGATTGTGTTTCTCAGGGATGTTTTTCAGATGGTTAGACCGTACACAGACGATGCTTCTGTCTAAAGAAAGAAAACGAATTTGCTTTATATGGTTTTCTTGATGAAAGGTTATTTAGAAATGTCTGGCCATTCAAATACCCTCCTTCAGAGAGGCATACTCAGATTTGAAGAAGTACCTAATTCAAGCTCAAGGCCATTTTTCAGAGAAAACCTGTTTCCTGGTCTAGCCATTTCGAAGCTGATTCTTAATAGAGCATAGAGCTAGCCTGCAATATTTTCTCTCATGCCTCAAATGCACCAATATGACAAGATCTGCTTTCTGTTCAGATTTTAAGAGGGAAATAAAATGTAATGGGTTTTGTTTTTGTTACTGAATAATAGAACACTGACGTCATATACTCATTTAATTCAGCACACGGTGGGGAAAAAGCCAAGTGCCTGCCCTAATGAACTGCAGTTTAGGGCATATGGGTATTAAACAGTGTGACTAATATAAAATGATGGTTTTTCAAGTGGATTTATTGAAAATGGGCAAATGCAAAGTTCAGGAATGGAATCTGGGAATGGGTACTGGGATTAAGTCTCAGAAATACACCACTGTGAACTCCCTTACCACTGCTCACCTCCTCTACCAATTACTTTAAGGCAGATTTATCACAGAAAGTCTAGTGTTCAGGGATATGGAGATATGAAATAGAAAAGGCGACTCTCTAATAAAGAGGAGACTTCTCCCAGTACAGAAAAGGAGCATAAAATGATGATGACGACAATGGTGAGTGGGCAGTGGCAACAACATTAACATTTACTAAGTGCTAACTGGGGCTCAGGCATATGACTTTTCGAGGAAGAAAGGGTGAAAGTTGTGATTCCTAGTGCTATGTGACAATGACTACCCACCGAAAAGCATCCAAAATTAACTTTGTGATCACATTCTGCATCAAAGACTTCTTCAAGGCTGCCATATTTTCCACTCCTCTCTACCCCTCTCCCCCGACACTGTTCCTATACCTTCCTTCTCCTCTCAGCCTTTAGTTTGCTATTTCTACTAGTCATGGCCTTCAACTGACCTCTCCAAGTTCCCAGGTAGTACCCCACGGTCTTCGGATTGCCATCTGGACCTCGGTTCACAGAGAAGGTGGACTTATTTCGGTAGCCATTGATGACAGGCTGGAGAAGGCGGGGCAGGAGAAGCACAATAGGACAAATGAAACCAAAGAGAACAGCAATAAAAGGAACGTAAGAATGTTCTCTGGATGAGGACAAATAAATGGCACTTTCTTGGAAGGTATGGCATTTGTGAAAGTCCATAGCTGAGGTCAAGACACTCCACAGGCACTCCACAGTGGAAAGGAGTTTCAATCTTGCTGTGAAGCAGGGGTCAGCGAACTTTCTCAGTAAAGAGCCAGATAAGAAGTTATTTTAGGCTTTGCAAGTCATATGGTCCTTGTCACAACTACTTAACTCTGCCATGCAGTGCAAAAGCAGCCAGGGACAATCCATAAACAAGCAAGCTCAGCTGTGTTCCAATAAAACTTTACAAAAAAGCAGGGGTGGGTGACAGATACGGCCTAAGGGCCATAGTTTGCCAACCTCTGCCATAAATTAAATTCTGCCTCTCTGAGGCCTCATTCGGTTTCCAAAGTCTGAAATCTTTCTACAGAGGTAATACCGTAGTGGTTGAGAAAGTGAGCTTTGCATCAAATAGACCTGAGTGTGAACCTCAGCTCTGGCACTTTCTAAATGTGTGTCCTTGGGCAAATTACTTAATCTCTCTGAACCTCAACATCTTCATCTGTAAAACAATAGTGCCTACCCCTCAGGGTGACTATAAACAGTCAATGATGGTGCATGCTAATCACTTAGCACAGACAATGTGCTAGACAATGATGCATGCTAATCACTTAGCACAGGGCCTGGTCCCCAGAAAGTGCCCAGTAGGTACTGGCTGATATTATTAGCTATTAAGGGGACTTAGTAGATAAAGGATAGGGAAGTAGTGGCTTACAGAGGGTATAATAGGATGGAGAAGACAAGAGAGCCCCTCAGCTCTGGGTGCAGATGTTGTCACAATTGACTCCATTGAGCTTTTGGAGGTAAGACTCTAGTCTCCGTAAAATTCTCTTCTGAGCTTCAAATTTCACCTGCAAAAGAATATATGTAATGAAACAAAGAGACTTATGCAGTATCACCTCGAAAAATGGAAAACAAAGAGGAAAAGAGAAGGCTGTCCCACAGATTCTTGGGTCATGGTCTTAGCAGATAAGGAACCCGTAATGATGGGACAGCAATAGACCTAAGGAGGTATTGGGAGAAAGGTCAAAAGTGAGCTCTTGTGTAAGCTCTTCATTTTAACCGATCTTTCAGATTGAACACCCAAGCTATAGGTCAGTGCAGTGATAATGGAAATGTTTTATGTTGGTATTATATGCCATATAATACGGTAACCACTAGCCACATGTGGCTAATGAGCACTTGAAATGAGGCTCATGTGACAGAGGAACTGAATTTTTTTTTAAAGATTTTATTTATTTATTTGACAGAGAGAGACACAGCAAGAGAGGGAACACAAGCAGGGGGAGTGGGAGAGGGAGAAGCAGGCTTCCCGCCGAGCAGGGAGCCCAACGCGGGGCTCGATCCCAGGACCCTGGGATCATGACCTGAGCCAAAGGCAGATGCTTAACGACTGAGCCACCCAGGCGCCCCAGGAACTGATTTTTTAATCTCATTTAACTTTAGTTAATGTATATAGTTAGTTGCCTCTGCTGTATCAGGACATACGCATTTCTACACTATGCTATGCAAAATCACATGAAAGAAATCACAGGGCATTAAGAGTACACTTATCTTGATGAGCACTAATATATAGAATTGTTGACTCACTATACTGTACACTGGAAACTAATTTAATATTGTATGTTAACTATACTGGAATTAAAATTTATTTTATTTTTTTTGTTAAAGATTTTATTTATTTGACAGAGAAAGACACAGCGAGAGAGAGAACACAAGCAGGGGGAGTGGGAGAGGGAAAAGCAGGCTTCCCGCGGAGCAGGGAGCCCGATGCGGGACTCGATCCCAGGACCCAGGGATCATGACCTGAGCCCAAGGCAGACGCTTAACCGACTGAGCCACCCAGGCGCCCCATGGAATTAAAATTAAAAAAAAAAAATCACAGGGCTCATGGGAAAAATGGGGTTAGGCACACACATTCCAAAACTTTATAGGATCACACATAGAAAGGATAGGAACCTAACAAAAAGGGTAATACAGTTTTCCACATTCACTGGTTAAGAAATGGGGCGCCTGGGTGGCTCAGTTGGTTAAGCAGCTCGGGTCATGATCTCAGGGTCCTGGGATTGAGCCCTGCATCAGGGCCCTGGGATCGAGTCCTACATCAGGTTGCCTGCCCAGTGGGGAGCCTGCTTCCCCCTCCCTGCCCCTCCCGCTGCTTGCGCGCTCTCTCTCGAATAAATCTTAAAAAATAATAAAAAATTAAAAATAAAAAAAAAATAAAAGGTTAAGAAATTTATAGATAGATACTACAATAAGGATGGCTTGTGGAAGTGGCTGTCCACTTGGGAATGATCCTGAAGTGGTGAAAGGAGGGTTATGTGTCACACACAGAAAGATCTAGCAGCAGACATGGATGAGCATGGCTCAAACCACACTCAGTGAACTGCGGGAACCCGTAAATGCTTGAGGCACGTGTGCGTGTTCATTTTATGCATTCTTATGCAGCTCGGTTCTGCTGGGTAGTTTGCTTCTTTCATCTGGTGTTTCTCGCGGACAAAAAAAAAAATCACTCCTAAGCCAACGTGAAATTTGCATTATGTTCAAATTGTTCCTTAATCTATCAATTCCTTGGAACAAATTTGTGTTTTTAAAACAAGCATTACAGCAGAATTGACTGTATTTAAAATCAAATAGCCACATGTAGCTAGTGGCTACCGGGTTGGAAAGTGCAGCTATGTATAAAGCAGCAAGAGTACTTGCTATTCACACATACAGAGAATAACAAAAAAGCAAGGGAGAAAGGAAACAGGCATTTCCCGGTATGTCTCCAGAGTTTGGAAGACGTAACAGGTGTAAAGTTTCAGATTTATATTACATTAAATTCATATTATATTAAAATTTCAGATTCATATTACTTAGCCACCAAAAAGAATGAACTCTTGCCATTTGCAATGATGTGGATGGAACTGGAGGGTATTATGCAAAGCGAAATAAGTCAGTCGGAGAAAGACAAATACCATATGATTTCACTCATATGTGGGATTTAAGAAACAAAACAGATGAACAGAGGGGAAGGGAAGGAAAAATAAAATTAGAATGAAACCAGAGAGGGAGACAAACCATAAGAGACTCTTAACTCTAGGAAACAAACTGAGGGTTGCTGGAGGGGAGGTGGGGGGGATGGAGTAACTGGGTGATGGGCATTAAGGAGGGCATGTGATGTAATGAGCACTGGGTGTTGTATGCAACTGACGAACCACTAAATTCTAACTTTGAAACTAATAATACCGTATATGTTAATGTGAAAAACTAAATACATTTGAAAAAAACTTTTCAGGGCACCTCGGTGGCTCAGTTGGTAAGCGACTGCCTTTGGCTCAGGTCATAATCCTGGAGTCCCAGGATTGAGTCCTGCATCAGGCTCCCTGCTGAGCAGGGAGTCTGCTTCTCCCTCTGACCCTCCCCCTCTTATGCTCTCTCTCTCTCTCTCTCATATAAATAAGTAAAATCTTTAAAAAAAAAAAACAAAAGAAAAAAGCTTTTCATTAGCATATTGATTTTAAGCACCTGTTGGGGGATCTGGGTAGAGCTGTCCAGTCAAGCTTCCTACAAGTCTGGCACCATTCCCCCTGATGGAACTGGGGAGTGAAAACGTAAGCTGGGTACCAACCTTGAGCTGTTCCTCATAGCTCAGCCTCCAGAGTGGCATCACAACATCAGCCAGCCTTAAAAAAAATAGTTCAGGCACTTCATTCATTATATAAATATGTACTGAGCACCTACTATGCATAAGTACTTCCTGCCACCATTTTCTCTGGCATTTTACTTATTCAGAAAACCTAACTCTCATGCCCCTGGGGAGATACAGTCTGGGAGAAGAGCCCATTTTGGTGCTGTCTACTTAACAAAGCAGAACAGATGGGCAAACTTAATATAAGAAAAATCCAGATTTATCAGGAGGTAATTAATCATATTACAAAAGGCTTCACTGTTGGGTTCCTTTAAATAGCTCACCTCCCTAATGCTTTTAAAATATAATTTGATTTAGAAAATACATTTGTTGCATAAAATGAGGTATATTTGTGTTTGCATGGCTGCAACGGGACTATTCATTTGTAAGCCATCTGATCGCTCTCTGGATTCCTGGTTTTCAGCATACCTGCCCTGGGCCTTTATAGAGACAAGGTCCCAGTTTAATATCTCATTTCTGTGAAAAACACACTTAGAGGCAAGGAGAATATTTTCTGCCATCACAAAGCATTTCCACCAACATTCTTCAGGTGTCTTCAAATTTGCCCTGGGTATCCTACCTCAGGCGCCCCCTTGATCCCTTGCAATGCCATGTTAGTTACAACAGGAATACAGAATTTTAGGAGACCCAGAGATTCAGACTTGCTAATGGGAAACAATATCCACCTGGGTCTTACCTTTCCTGCCAGGAACCATCAAGTGGTCCAACACGGCTTGGTTTCTTCTGACTTTTCTGTCCTCTTTGACACTTCTTGGGTATCACGTCGGTGAAGTTTCCCTCACATGCTGAGCCCAGAAAGGGCTGTGACCAACCCAGAGGCTTAGTGGCACACCAGGGGAGCGATCCTGGTTTGGGGAGGAGAACCACCCTGGAGAGGAAACATCTCGGGCTATGCATTGGGACTCTTCTTTTAATCCCTGCCAACCACAGAAACACCTGCATGAAAGGTGAACAAACAGAAGTTGGGAAACAGAAGCACAACTCCCAAACCCCTTCATTCATTTACAAACCCTTACAGAAGCTCAGCACCCAGCACACTGCCTGGCAGAGAGTCAACACTTGGTAAAAGCAGGCCGGCTGAATGGAACTGAATTACTGCATGTCAGGTACTGGCTTAGGTTCCCAAAATAAAAAGATGAGGAAAATATACTCATTGTCCTCCAGGGAAGAGTTCAACACTCTGGATACACTTCTATGGCTGGTTCCTCTCTATATTCTACCCTCCCACCCAAAAACCAACCAGTCAACTACTATTTAGTACGTGCTAGACTATGTGCAAGACACCGTGCCACACAAGATTACAATCTAATTGAGAAGATCAAGTGCAGATGCAGGACAAGATGACAATAAATAACACAATGTGCTTAGTTCCTGACAAATGCTCAGGAAAAGCTTCCCAGAGCAGGTAAGCCTTGCACCAGGACTTAAAGGATGGCAGGGAGCTGAAACAGATGGCTAGACCAGTCTGGCTAAAACAGTAATTCATTTTGGGGAACAGAGGAAATGAGGTTGAAAAGTTACATCAAAGTGAGATCTGGAAGAACTTTAATGCCTGAATAAAATATGGACTTTATTATGAAGGCAACAGTGAGCTGATGGAGGCTTTATGTAGAGAAATAAAGATGAAATAGGGAGGTTAATGAAAAGCACGTTCAACGACAGGGATGTCCACTCTCACCACTGTTGTTCAACATAGTACTAGAAGTCCTAGCCTCAGCAATCAGACAACAAAAAGAAATAAAAGGCATCCAAAGCAGCAAAGAAGTAGTCAAACTGTCACTCTTACCAAACAACATGATACTCTATGTAGAAAACACAAAAGACTCTACCAAAAAATTGCTAGAACTGATACAGCAAGGGGGGCCTGGGTGGCTCAGTTGGTTAAGCATCTGCCTTCGGCTCAGGTCATGATCCCAGGGTCCTGGGATAGAGCCCCGCATCAGGCTCCCTGCTCAGTAGGGAACCTGCTTCTCCCCTCTCCCTCTGATCCTCCCTCTTGTTCGTGCTCTTGCTCTCTCTCTCAAATGAATAAATAAAATAAAATAAGACAGTCTCTTCAACAAATGATGGGAAAATTGGACAGCCACATGCAAAGGAATGAAACTGGACCACTTTCCTACACCATATACAAAAATAAACTCAAAATGGATGAAAGACCTAAATGTGAGACAGGAATCCACCAAAATCCTAGAGGAGAACACAGGCAGCAACCTCTTTGACCTTGGCCACAGCAACTTCTTGCTAGACACGTCTCCAAAGGCAAGAGAAACAAAAGCGAAAATGAACTACTGGGACATCACCAAGATAAAAAGCTTTTGCACAGCTAAGGAAACAGTAAACAAAACTAAAAGGCAACCTACAGAATGGGAAAAGATATTTGCAAACGTCTTATCAGATAAAGGGCTAGTATCCAAAATCTATAAAGAACTTATCAAACTCAACACCCAAAAAATCCCAAAAAATCCAGTAAAGAAATGGGCAGAAGACATGAACAGACATTTTTCCAAAGAAGACATCCAAATGGCCAACAGACACATGAAAAAACGCTCAACACCACTCCACATCAGAGAAATACAAATCAAAACCACAATGAGATACCACCTCACATCAGTCCAAATGGCTAAAATTAACAACACAGGAAACAACAGATGTTGGCGAGGATGCAGAGAAAGGGGAACCCTCTTACACCATTGGTGGGAATGCAAAGTGATGCAGCCATACTGGAAAACAGTATGGAGAATCATCAAAAATTTGAAAATAGAGCTACCCTATGACCCAGCAATTGCACTACTAGGTATTTAGCCAAAGGATACAAACATAGTGATCCGAAGGGGTACATGCACCCCAGTGTTTATAGCAGCAATGTCCACAATAGCCAAACTATGGAAAGAGCCCAGATGTCCATCGACAGATGAATGGATAAAGAAGAGTGGTATATATATACAACAGAATACTACTCAGCCATCAAAAAGAATGAAATGTTAACATTTGCAATGACGTGGATGGAATTGGAGGGTATTATGCTAAGTGAAATAAGTCAGTCTGAGAAAGACAAATACCATATGATTTCACTCATATGTGGGATTTAAGAAACAAAACAGATGAACAGAAGGGAAGGAAAAACAAAATAAGATGAAAATAGAGAGCGAGGCAAACCATAAGAGATGCTTAACTCTAGGAAACAAACTGAGGGTTGCTGGAGGGGAGGTGGGTAGGGAGAAGAGGTAATTGGGTGATGGGCATTAAGGAGGGCACTTGAAGTAATGAGCACTGGGTTTTATATGCAACTGATGAATCACTAAATTCTACCCCTGAAACTAATTAAATTGAACATATAAAGAATTTAAATCAAGAATTTAATAAAATTCTATTATTCTAATCTAATTCTAAATCAATTCTAAATCAAGAATTTAATTAAAAAATAAAAATAAAAAAGAGGAAAAAAAAGCAAGTTCAGGGGTGCCTGGGTAGCTCACTGTGTTGGGCATCCAACTCTTGGTTTTGGTTCAGGTCATTATCTCATGGGTCATGGGATCAGGCCCTGCGTTGGCCTCTGTGCTCAGCAGGGAGACTGCTTGAAGATTCTGTCCCTCTGCCCCTCCCCCTGCTCACACGTGCTCTCTCTCTCTCTCAAATAGATAAATCTTAAAAAAAAAAAAAAAAAGCAAATTCATGTTTGAGACATGTGTTTGCAATGGTAAGGAAAATATCCAAATGGAAACATCTAACAAGTAGAGAAGCAGTACTACGAGTCATGAGAGAAGTCAGGGTTAGAGATTTGGTTGAGTGTCTGTAAGTACAAGCTGCAAGATTTTTTTTAAAAAAAGGAGCTTTCAGTAAAGAGAAGAGCAAAAGACCGATGACTACACCTGGGAAAAAGACAGTATCTGGAGAACAAGAAGAGATGCTGGTGACCCAGGAGAACATGGAGCTTAGAGGCCAAGGAAGATGCCTTTAGGTAAGACACTAACATATCCAGTAAGTCAGAGGCCAAAGAAAGAAGTGAAATAAGGCAGTAGTAAGTGGCAGACAGGAGGGACAAATGAAGGTTTGAGATCATAGGCGTGGAGACCCTAGAGTCAGGCAGACCTGAGTGGTCCCCTGACTCCACCACTTACTAGTTAGGTGGCCTTTGGCAAGTCAATCATTCCCCATGACTTTCCTTTTTTTTCATCTGTAAAATGGAGATAATAATAGTACCTACCTCATATGGTGGTTATAAGAGTTAAATAAAGGATAATTAATAAAAAGTACCCAGCAGAAGATTAAATGGAGCTGATGTTTGTAAAGCTCTGAGCACAGCGCCCAGTACCTGGTAAAAACTCAGTTAATTGTCATGATGCTTAAAGACAGTACAGGACTGGGTGGGGGTGGCAATATTGACGAAGGGGAGCAGGGGGCAGAGGGAGGGGAAGGACAAGTAGGAGTAACTATAAGGCAAAAGCTGGAAGAGTCAGAACAGGTGAGGGCCTCACTTTGGAAAGAGGAAGGAATCCCTTTGCCTCCAACACAGGACTCAGTGTTGGTGCCTATTTACTTTATGGTGCCTGATCACTGCTGTGTAACTTGTTTGGGTACCAAGGACACATGAATGGACTTGGCTGGACACCTTAATGATGAGCTGTGAAATTACCTTTTTGCCCTTGTCCTCTACCTTGGATTACATCCCAATGTTAAGTCATACCTTAATTCAGAACACACACACACACAAACACACGTTTCCGATGTATGTAACCGATTTATTAACAGAGATTCCTCCACGGCTTCCTCTTATTACTGCGAAATTAGTATGCTGTGACCACTGTGTAACTTAAAGGATGCTGGTATGGGTGCTATAGTATTTAGCCCATATAACACTTTGTGTGTTTACAAAATATTAAAGAAAGTAACTGTCAACATGGAAGCATTTGCGGGGGATCTTCAGAAATTTCTAACAAAACAGGGGCACCTGGGTGGCTCAGTTGTTAAGCGTCTGCCTTTGGCTCAGGTCATGATCCCAGGGTCCTGGGATCGAGCCCCGCATCGGGCTCCCTGCTCCACGGGGAAGCCTGCTTCTCCCTCTCCCACTCCCTCTGCTTGTGTTCCCTCTCTCGCTGTGTCTCTCTCTGTCAAATAAATAAATAAAATCTTTTAAAAAAAAAAAAAAGAAATTTCTAACAAAACATATTTAAGCTGTCTCAAAGTTGAGGTGTTAATAGATAGCACCCTCTACACAACTCCCAGAAAAAGGCAAGTTATTAAGAACATGGGCTTTGGAGCCATATTCTAATCTCAGCTCTGCTGCTCACTAGCTATGTGACTTGGGGCAAGTTACTTAAGCACTATGAATGTCAGTGTCATCATCTATAAAAATAGGACTAGTACCACCTACCTTTCAAGGTTGTGCTAAGAATTAAATAAGCTCAGATGCCTGGGTGGCTCAGTCGGTTAAGCGTCTGCCTTCGGCTCAGGTCATGATCCCAGGGTCCTGGGATGAAGCCCCGCATCGGGCTCCCTGCTCAGCGGGGAGCCTGCTTCTCCCTCTGCCTGCCACTCCCCCTGCTTGTGCTCACTCTCTCTCTCTCTCTGATAAATAAAGAAAAGTCTTTAAAAAAAAAAAAAGAATTAAAGGAGCTCATATATATGAAGTGCTCAGGATGGCACCTAACACGGTAGGCATTTGACATGTGTCACTGCCCCTCCTTAGGCTCTGATTCAAAGTACATCACTTGATTTCTTCATGCCTCGACGTGTCTGACCTGCAAAACTGGCGAAATGTAATAAAGCCTGTGAATGCCGTTAGGATAAGTAAAATTATGTGGGAAACTTATAACACAAAACACAAACCAAAGAACTTTCATAACATTCTGCATTAGTGCCTGCTGGAGTGTGGTGAGCTTAAGGCCTGCCGTGGACCACCTATGAATACTATCAAAAGTGTGTGATCTGTGATAAACATTTTTCTAAAGTGAGACAAAAGTATGTATTTGATATGAAGAAAAGCAAAAGCCAGAGAGAGGAAATGAGTGAAGAGGTAGGAGACAAAAAATAAGGAATGGGCAGAATGGGGGCAGACTGCAGGGGGAGGGTGTGCTGCAGGCCCATTTAGGGGTTGGCAGAGGAGGGACAGGGGAGCTGAGGGCTGAAGACATCTATCTGTACCTCACAACATTCAGACTTTTTTTGAGTGTGTGGGTCCTCTCACTGGTGAATGCCACCAGGACTGTGCTCTACTTGCCCTGTATCCCAGCAGTAGGCTCTTGTGCATCTAGGTTTCTTCCTCCAAATTATCAGGTATGGTCTAAAATAGGACCCCACTATTGCCAACCGGTCACCGCTCCTGGTAAAGACCCTTTCATCATATTTAGTAATTTCTGAAGTGAAATATATTTTTCAAGGCAGCATAATAATACCAGTCAAAGTGAATTATGTTTCTTTGTTTCTTGATGTCGGGGCGGGGGGAGGCATCTGCCCACAGAAAAGACTAGTTTCTTTTCAGAGGTTTTCCTGTTTTAAAAAAATGCTTGGGTTAAAAAAAAAAAAGTGTGTGACATCTGCTCAGTTTCTCCTATAGGAATTAATCGGAAAGGGACTCAGGGTCCAGAGCTGCTAGATAGGAAGGAAGACTAAGTCTCTAGGGCTGGAAAAGGTAACCTGCCTGAAATGCTCAGAGATTCCAGTCTGAGACTATGTGGTAGGTCTGATGCATGTGGGGCCAAGGAGCTTCTTGGAGCAAAATGTTAACCCACAGACAAGGGTACTGCTTACACTCTCTGTTCATCCTTCCTTCAGCTGGCCTGGCCCCACACACGGTTCTTGGCAAGAGGTGATGGACATAAAAGGGTGTATTGCTGAGTCCTCACTGCAATGCACGCTCCATCAGGTCCTTCCCCCACCAGACCCCCTCACCAGCCCCTCCATCCCCCTCTTCTCCGGGCAAGTTCTACCCACCATGTCTGTGGGAAAGACTATCACTGAACTTGGGCCAAGGGAGGGCTGAGGTCACAGCACAGGCGGACGCAGAGCTGGCCGCAACCTTGGACAGCCAGCATAGGTCAGGTCCGCGCGTCTCCACCTCCGCCGGCCTCCTCAATTCCCCGCCCCGCAGGCAGATTGGCTCGCTAAGCAGTTTTCTCTAAGTAAGGGTTCAATCGGGCTTTCCGAGTTCTCCACGTACCCCCCATACCTTTGCAACCAATAAATCCTCTTACAAACCTGAGGCGGCCAAGTAAAAGCCAGCGGCCGGCCTGGATCGCTGCCGCTGGGGAGAGTCACTTCCTGGTGCGCGCGGCGGCTCGACTCCCGACGCACACGCAGCCAGCCCGGGGCAGGCGCGACGGGACGCGGGGCTCCTCCCAGGCGCGGGTCAGCCGGGCCTGCCCGGGACAGCCAGTTTCGGGGAGCCCTCCTCCCTACCCTAACCGGGCGCTTCTCTAGACACCTTCCTCCAAATCACTCAACGCCCTATTGCCCCCTTCCCCGCCCACAAGGTCCCCTTTCCTCCCCTCCTAGCGACCCCGCCCACCGCCTGCTCTTCTCCCCGTCCCATTGGTGGATCTGGATAAGCCTCAAAAATCACAAAGAAATTTGAACTACAGCGTGAATAGTGCTACCCATTGCAGGGGTGCTTGCGATTTAACCCAACCAAAATTATAGGCTCAGATCCATGATGGCTTGGAAGATTGGGAGATGAAGGGTAGGGTGGTGTCTTCAAATCGCAACTTTTTGTAAAAGTCGGCCCTTTTTGGAGCCCTAGGGTTTTTCAGGCGTTCGTTCTCCCTCTATTTTATATTGCTTCAGGAAAGTGTTACGTTCTTATGACAAGGTAAACCTGTTTGGTTTTTTTTAAAGATTTTATTTATTTATTTGCCAGAACACAAGCAGGGGGAGTGGGAGAGGGGGAAGCAAGCTTCCCGCCGAGCAGGGAGCCCGATGCGGGGCTCGATCCCACCTGGGATCATGACCCCAGCCGAAGGCAGACGCTTAACGACTAAGCCACCCAGGCGCCCCATAAACCTGGTTTCTTAAGTGGATCCCACGCAGGGCTGCTAAATCCTCAGGGCAAGAATTGGTTTTCAACTTCAAAAGACAGAAGGAGGCTAGATACTGACGTGGGAAAGAAAGGCAGAAGGAAACGTAGATAAAATTAAATGTCCTTATAACCTGCAGCCCAATGACAAAGCTCCCAACTGTCTTAAAGTTAATGCCTTGCTAGAGGGAAAAACAACCTTAGTTTGACAGTAGCAAGACCTCCAGTATCTTGTGAGTCTTCTTTAGCATATGAAAATCCTTTTGGAACTTCCCTTTTTACTTCCCTGAACCCCAAAGTATATATAATCAGTTGCTCCTCACAATCCCGAGGCTACAGCAGCTCTTTCTGCCCATGGGTCCTGTCCTGTGCTTTAATAAAACCACCTTTTTGCACCGAAGACATCTCAAGAATTCTCTCTTGGCCATTGGCTCCGGACCCCACCAACACAACAACACTACTCCAAAAATACATCAGATACCACTAATTCATCTACCAGCTCCTGGACTACATTCAGTGATTCCTCTAATTTTTAGAGGGGTCAGGAGCCCAGCCAAATGAATAAGAGAATGTTGAAGTATGCACACATGTGTGTGCTGTAAAAAAAAAAAAAAAAGTTTTTAATAAAATTAAAATAGTAAGTCCACATTTAATGACACTTAATTTTTATATTTAATAGTAATTGGACTTTAGTGGAAAGCACTTTATAGCTAACATTTCAGTTATTTACTTATTCAAAGTATAACATGCCTATTATGTGCAAGGCAGTGCATTAGTACAGCAGTAGGTTAAACATGGCCAAGTACCACAAATAACAGCAAATATTAAGTCAGCCAGACCAAAGTTCAAAGCCCAGACCTGCCAGATATAAGCTGTGTGAACTTGGGCAACTTACTTAATTGCTTAGTGCCTCAGTTTCCTCATCTGAAAAAAATGTCCATAATAATTGCACCTACCTCACAGGGTTGTGATAAAGAGTAAATAAGTTAATATATGTAAAGTACTTAGAACAGAGTAAGCACACACTCATTGTTAGCTATTATCATCCAAAAATAATTTTATATACTGTATATGTACACATACATGTACACACATGCATATACACCCTTTAAAAAAAGAGAGAGATCTTTTAATCCCCATTCCAAAGGCTTGAGCAGGTAAAGGTTTGCCTCAATTCAGGGCCTTTCCTAGCCACTCTAACGGTTCTTAAGCATTATTTGAACTAAAACCATTGCTTCAGGTTTCTAGGCTTGCACATTGCTATCAAGTGAGACCAGGCTGGAGAATGCACCTTTGGTTCTCTTCTCCCTTTCTTTTCTTTTTTTTAGTCCCCTTTTATGCAGATAGCCAGCTCTAGTCCTTTCTCCACCTCTTCTTCCCTTTTCTTCTCCTTCCCATGCTCTTCGGCTCCATTATCATTTCTCATCTTGGCATTTATTGTTGTGCCTAGCACAGAGCCTGGTGCCCTAATGGGGCTCAATGAATATTTGATGAATTGAATTGAATCCTCCCCTGGTCTACTTGAAAGGGAAAGGGCATATTTTCACTCACCCCCACCCCCACCTGTTCTGAGCATCCAAGTGAACTCCTTTAAAGCAAGTTTGTCATTTGAGAAGGCAGAACCCTGAAGGGTAAAGAGAGAAAAGAAATTAAGGAAGCTATAATGTAATTATTTAGCCATTAACCCTTTTATATTTATTTAATCTGATAAAGCATGTTCTTCTATAAAACAGAAATCACCACATTTGTAAGAGGGACAAGAAATATCCCATAATAAATAAAAGGTTAGACTCTTCAACTGGAAAAGTCAATAAATGGACATGTCAGAGGTGACAAGCAATATTGTTAAATTAAATAAGAGCTGAAGCCAAGATAACCTTTGCTTAACTTGGTTAGCAGCAAACCAAATCACAACGTGAAGTTTCTAGAAATTTGTCATTCTCACTTTGGTCCAGAGGAGATTTCTGAGAGGCTACAGCATTAGCTTTCAGAAATAACATGTATTAAAATCACTTCCATTAACCACATTCTTCAGGTGTGACTGCGTTAGAGGCTGAGAGGAATAGATGCACAGACCACGCCCTCTAAATTGTGTGACCCCATGGGAAGACTCACAACGAAAGAATACGCAATAATGGGCTTTGGTAATTCTAACAAAGCAGTGAAAATCCGGATAGTGAGGGAAGGAAAAGAATGTGAGAATTGAGTTGAATGCTTAGGATTTGAATAACCTGAGAAGAGGTAGGAGCTGCAGCAGGAAAACAAGAATGAGCAATTTGTGTCCAAGGCCCAGGAGGAGGCAGGCCGGGCTAGATGGGAGGGCTGTACGGAAGTTGTTAGCTTTCTGGCCTATTAGGTCACTAGGTCAGGAAAGATAATGAAGGGCCTGGAGCGCTGGATGAGGGGCTTGATCTAGTTTCCTTAACAATAGGCAGCTAATGAAGAGTTTTTCATGAGATGTTTCTGGAGCAGAACTCTAGATGCTGTGTGTAGGATAGATTTTAGGGTGTAGTGGCCTGGAAGTTGAGGGAGACTGCTACAGTCATCCAGATGGGAGGCACTAAGTCTCTGTACTAAGGCAGGTTACACTGCATTCTGTAAGAATTTCTCAAAATGTGGGCTGCGCCTGGGTGGCTCAGTCCCTTAAGCGTCTGCCTTCGGCTCAGGTCATGATCCCTGAGTCCTGGGATAGAGTCCTGTGTGGGGCTCCCTGCTCAGCAGGGAGTCTGCTTCTCCCTCTCCCTCTGACCCTCCCCGCTGCTCATGCTCTCTCTCTCAAATAAATAAATAAAATCTTTAAGAAAAAGAATTTCTTAAAAATGGATAAGGGCCCATCTGCAATGTAATCAGCTGGGGTGATTGTAACAAATGCAGGTTCGTGAACCCCACCCCATACCTACAGAATCAAAATCTCAGGGGGATAGAGTTCAGAAATATTTGAGTTTTTAACAAGCACTGATAGTGATGTCCATTAAAATTTGAGACCTACCACCATGCATCAACTGAAATACTAGATGATTAGTTGAAAGTTCAAAAAAATCAAATCGAAAAAGCCCTAAAATAGAATATAGATAATTATGCATCTGAAATTTGGACATAGGAGGACTTTCTAAACTGAAAACCAGTAGGGAAAAAAAACACCAAGTAGGTCGAGTTTACTACATAAACCCTAAGAATTTCTATATGACAAAGATATAATTAACAAATTAAATAATACATATCAAAGAAAAAAGATATACAAGTATGGCAAAGGGTCATTATCTTTATTGTATAAAGAACTTGTATAAACAGATAAGAAAAACACAGTGACCCTAATAGAGACCTTGGCAAAGGTTTGAAGAAATAATTCACAGGAAAAGAAATATAATTGGTCAAATAGTGTTTTGTTCTACCTCACTAGTAATGACAGAACATGCAAAGTATATAGATTGGCAAAGATTTAAAAAGATCTGTTATTCCTCGACGTAGACCATGGACAGTGAGGCAGATGCTCTTGCACATTGCTGGTGGGATTGTAAATTGATATAAAGTTCCTGGAAAGCAATTAGAATCAAGAATCTTTTGGGGTTCCTGGGTGGCTCAATCGTTGGGCGTCTGCCTTCGGCTCGGGTCGTGATCCTGGGGTCCTGGGATCGAGCCCTGCATGGGGTTCCCTGCTCCGCGGGAAGCCTGCTTCTCCCTCTCCCACTCCCCCTGCTCGTGTCCCCTCTCTTGCTGTGTCTCTCTCTGTCAAATAAATAAATAAAATCTTTTAAAAAAAGAATCTTTTAAAATATCACACCATTTGCCCTGAAATTCCACCTCAGGAAGTTTATTCTAAGGAGATAGAGATGTGAAAGGTCTTACAGTTAAAAATTAAAAAAGCATCGGGGCGCCTGGGTGGCTGTCAGTTAAGCATCTGCCTTCAGCTCAGGTCATGATCCCAGGGTCCTGGGATCGAGCCCCACATCAGGCTTCCTGCTCCGCGGGAAGCCTGCTTCTCCCTCTCCTTTCTGCTTGTGCTCTCTCTAGCTATCTCTGTCTCTCTCTCTCAAATAAATAAATAAAAATTAAATTAAATTAAATTAAAAAGCATCTTTAAGGTCCAACATTGGAAAAATAGGGAATGGTTATTACATAAAATATGGTCTGTCCATAGACTACTGCAGAGACACTAAAAATGACACTCACGGTATGGTGTTAGAATTCAGAAGGGTGTTACCTTTAGGGTGTGGGGAGCGGCTGGCAGGGGGAATGAGGGGGCTTCTGAGGTGCTGATAATATTCTATTTCTTCATCTGGGTGCTGGTTATAGAGGTGTATTCACTTGGCAAAAATGGATCAGTCTGTACTCTTGATATGTGCACTTTTCTGTATGTATGTTACACTTGAGGAAAAATTTAACTTAAAATTGTGTCTTTGAAAAGTTTGTAATGGCATGGAAATATGTGTAGAAGGCAACCTTAAATGAAAAAGGCAGGATAAAGAATTATGCATTCAGTACGATCCTGTACGTATAAAGCAAAAAATGCATTGGAAAGCAATACAACAACTCTTTACAATTGTTGCCTCTAGATAGCAGGCTTAGGAATGAATCATTTGTCAGCTTATTTTTCACTTCTGTACTTTTCAAATTTTTTTTACAATGGACAGGCATTACATTGATAATAAGGAAAAATAGTAAAATATCAGAGAAAAAAAGTGAATTGACGCATCTTGGTAAAGCCCGCATAGTCCAGACTGAAACTGAGAACTAGATTTTATCAGTTCCTGTGGAGGTGATTTAGACTCTGAGGGACTAACTTACATGTAGCAGATTTATAGGCTACTGGCTTACAAGCCAGTTTCTAGTGACCGAAATATTCTTATTTCCTATCTAGGGTTATACCTACCGGCTATTTATGTACTGGAGAAACCAAACTAGCAATCAGAAGGTTACTTGCAATTTAAACAGAGCTGAATGGTTTCGAGAGAGGTCTTTGGGTTAATTGTAACATGCTTTCCAGACCAGCGTTCCTGTTACTTGAAGAGTGTTGGATAAACACTGACTCTCCACTGTTCTTTTTTCCATCACCTCTAACTACTCACCAGAATTTTCTGTCATTACAATATTACCTGCCTCCTATCCTCATGTCACAGTTGCCAAGGTAACAGCTCATCTTACATGAATTACATTCTGGGTTGGGTGCTCCCAGGTGAGATATTGGGAAGCATCTTAATCTCATCTGCAGTATATCTACAAATTATATTTACAAGAAGTTGCTTCAGGGAAGAGTCACAGATGGCTAGTTTCATTCACTGTGAGCTTTTTTAAAAAATTTTTTTTCAATTGAAGAGTCTATCATTTCCTGATTTATGTTTCTAATTTTTTCTAAACTGTATCTCTTAGGTTTGGAGATACATATTACTTTTGTGGCCCTTCAGTTCCCTGATAAACATCAAGGGTTTTTGAAGAGAGTACTTAGGAGAATGGCATTGGCACTTACAAAAATAAGGAAGTCAGAAAGAGAGATTTTTGAGAGAGAGAGATGATAGTGGAACACTGAGTGAGGGTCCAGTGGGCTTATAGAGAAAGAGTTAACATAATAGGAAAGCTCTCATGTTGTATGTGGGAGGAATTACCCTGGAAACTGTCACCAAACTACCTAGCTACCTTTATGTTCTGGTTTCTAAGGTAACACAGATATTTACTACCTCGCATTTACATGGCTGGTGCTGATGTTCACTTTCTCACTTAAGGTCCCAACCCTTTGCTTTTTATAGTGTTGAAATTTGCAATTCAATATTAATAGCATTCCAACACTGGCATCTCTTCCCTCAGAGCTAGATGTAGAGAAATAACAGGGGGACACCTCTCCCATGTCCTGGTCCACATTGGAATGCCATCAGTACCTGAACCTCAGCTTCATGCCTGGGACTCAGCCCAAGGGCACAAATTCTGCAACAACCTAGAGGCTACAATTTCCATCATCTCCAAATCACCATCCCCAGCAAATCTTCAATACTAATGACGCTCATCTCTACTTTCTTTTCCTGATGCTATGCACCTGGATTTCTTTTAAGAGCCATTACCAGGTTGAATGGAATGGTAGGACTAGATTGTTTTTAAGATGTCCCCCTATGCTTTTATGTTCCATGATTCTGTGAAGAAATGTAAGTGAAATACTTTCTGCCCTGTCCCCACTGAGTTGTTTAAGATATTTTGTTTGGTTTCTGATCTTGTAATTAGGATCTTTTCCAAAGGAATCCAATTATGTTGGAAATAAAAGTGATTATCCAGAACAGCCCTAATAATAGTAATAAAATAATAATAATAATAAGTATTCAGCATGTATTGAATCCTTATTTTGTGCCTCACTCTGTGCTTGGCGCTCTATGTGCATTATCCCATGTAAGTACCTATTTTACAGGTAAGAAAACTGGTAGCTGTATTTTACAGATGAGGTAACTGACATTTAGTGAGGGATCAATAACTTGCCCAAGGTCATGCAGGAAGTGGTGGAACCAGAACTTGAACTCAGCCGTCTGATGCTTGTGTCTCCACTTTTAATCTTTCAGCTTTTCATTGGTGGTTCTCAAATTTTAGTGTGCCTCCAAATTCCCTGGAGGACTTGATAGAACAGATTGCTGGGGCCCCTTTCCAGAGCTTCTGATTCAGTGGGTATAGGGTACGGCCAGAAAATTTGCATTTCCATCAAGTTCCCGAGTGATGCTGTTGTTGCTGGAGCGGAGGACCTGTACTCTGTACTCTATCGCCTTCCGTCAAGGACAGAAGAGCCTCTAGCTGTAAGAACATGAGAAAGCTTACACTCTCCTCATGGCTCAGTGCTCAGGGACCCTGGGGATGTTCTGAACTGCAGGTTCCAGTCACTGCCTCTGCCTCTCCAGGAAGACCAGACAAGAGATTCCACCCTGGGGGAGAACACAGTGCAGGGGCTGTGCTCACAGAACACAAGATTGCTGCATATGGACACAGCCTGGGTTAGGCTCAGTTTCTAACCTGGCTCTGACAGCTGGTTCTTTTGTGGAAGTAACTCAAAGAGTTAAAATCGAAGAGCAGTATTTGCCGAGTATAGCTACCTGTCAGTTGGGATTTTGATAAAACTGACACATTCAGTCCAATGCTGTAGAGGGTCTCGATTAGCACTATTTGTGAAGCTCAGGAAAGAGCCATTACTGTGCAAGCTGTCCTCAGAGTTTGCTGTTCACACCTACCTCATAAAGAACATATGTAGGCAGAGGCACTCACCCCACCATAACCTTGTTTCTCTTTTCACTTTTCACTCTTTTCCCACCATGTGCCTTGTGTTTCCCTGAGATACCGCTGAGGTCGCTGAGTTTTGAGGCAACAGAGTCCAGGGTTCATTAGCGTGGTCGCACATTAGAATCAGTTGGAAAGTTTTTTTGAAAATACCAGCGCTGGGGACCCACCCCAGACCAATTAAATCAAAATCTCTGCAGATGGGCCTTGCTTATATGCCTTAAAAGGAAATTTCCAGGTGATTCTAAGGCCAGCCAAGGTTAAAAACCAATAGTGGTCCAAAAAAATAGGCTCTGCTGTTAGGCAGACTCTATTTCTAGCTCTGCCACTCATGAGAAGATGACCTTGGGCAAATGACCTCACCTCTCTGAGCCTCAATTTCCCCATCTGTAAAAATTGGCCTAATAATAGAACTCACTAAACAGAATTTTCAGAGCATTCAGGGACCACTATACAAAAAACTTAGTATCTGTTGCCTAATATCTCATGGGATTTACATGAACTCTTCATCCTCTGTGAGCATGTGAGTTCAGGACCCCTGGTGTAGTCACCACCCAGAGACCTCTACAGGTGGAGCAAAAACCTACAAATATGCAAATGAGAGGATGTAAGGAATGGTACGGATCAAGAATAGAATTTCTCGGGGCGCCTGGGTGGCTCCTTCGGTTGGGCATCTGACTCTTGGTTTCTGCTCAGGTCATGATCTCAGGATTCTAGGATCAAGCCCCACGTTGGGCTCCATGCTCAGCGAGGAGTCTGCTGGAGATTCTCTCGCTCTCTCCCCCTACCCCTCCTCTCTCCCTCTCCCTCTCTCTCTAAAAATAAATAAATAGATCTTAAAAAAGAGAATAGAACTTCTCATGCCCTAAGAGACAGCAAGGAGGGCCACCTCTTTGTAGGAACCAGGCACTGGATCTCAGGTCAGTTTCAAGTTCAAGTTTAAAAATCCAGTGTTCTATTTTGCCTCCAGAGCCAAATAAAGATAAGAATCATCTCAAACCAACAGCTAACATTATGATAAATGATAAAATAAAAGTTAGCATGATGTAGCAGTTAATAAAATGGACTTTTTTCAGACATACCTGGGTTTCAAATCCCAGCTCAGTAACATACAGACATGTGACTTTGAGCAAGTTGCTTAACCAAACAAAGCCCAGTAATGATGGCTCCTATTTTGGGGCGTTGCTGTAAGGAATGAATGAGATAATGTATGTAAAGCACTTATAATGGCATTTGACACATGGTAACCCCTCAGTAAATGATAACTCTTTATTACTAAAAGCATTCTTACTAGGATTGAAGACAAAGCTAGACTGTTGCCATTTAAAAGTGCTTAGAAATGTTCCAAGCAACCAGTACTATTCTCAGACCTGGGCAAGAGGGGCTTCTGCTCTGGCACCCACAGTTTAGAGGATCCCTCATATTACAAACACATAAAAATAAATTTATTAAAGAAGACATGGCCATCTGTGTCACTCAGGATCCAGTGCTCAGTGTGGCACAACACATAACCCTAACCCTCTGCTCTCATAATTAACATCCTTCAAATGCAAGGGGAATACTTCCTATCGCTTGCCCTGTGTGCTTGAAACAAAAGGCAAATGCATCTGAATGCCTTGAAAGTTTGTGAGTTATGCTGCTGCTGATATCAGACACTGCTTTAGTGTGCAGGGAGAATTTGAGCAGCAGAAGTGCTTAGTAAGAGAAAAGATAAATCAACCTGTCAAGTCCTTCCTCTCTCAATAGCAATAGATTCTTCCATAACAATGATTGTTTCCCAGTAGTAACAAGCATTGGCTTTCTGGCTTCTCTTTGTGTTCCAATTCACGGTTCCTTGACATGTGGTAAGTGGACCTCCATTTGTACTCTTGCCCCAGGCCAGGCAAATCTTAGAAGCTGGCCTGTAGCTAGCACGGTAAGATGTGAAAAAGGAATGAGGTATAACTATTGGAAAAGGAAACAAAAACCATCATTATTTGTAGCTGATTCATTTGTCACTCCAGAGAACACCCAAGGGAATCAGTTGAAACACTCAGATGTAACTCAGAAAAAAGAGTTCAGGAAAGAGTTCAACAAAGTGGCTGAATAGCAATCAATAGTTTTCCTATAAGCCAGCAACAACCAGTTAGAAGATATAATGGAGAAAAAAAAATCCATTTGTGGTGATGACAAAAAATAGCAGAGAATCCCTAGAAATAACTTTTTTTTTAAGTTTTTATTTATTTATTTGACAGAAAGAGATTCCAAGCAGGGGGAGCAGCAGGGAGAGGGAGAAGCAGACTCCCGCTGAGCAGAGAGCCTGGCGTGGGGCTCGATCCCAGAACCCTGCTTGATCCCAGGACCCTGGGATCATGACCAAGCCAAAAAGAAGACACCCAACCGACTGAGCCACCCAGGCACCCCTAAAAATAACATTTTTTAAAAGGCATATGCTCTACACAAAGAAAACAAGGATATTTGTATATCTCTCAGTAACTAGGATTTGAATAAATGGAAATTGATGCCATATTTCTAGATGGGAAAGCTAAATTTTGTAAGATGACTGCTTTTAAAAATTAATCATATGTTTAATTTAATCCAGTCAAGATTCAAAGTTATTTACCATGATAAAGTGATTAGTGATTCTAAGTTCACCTAAAAGAATAAATAAGGAAAATAGCAAAGAAATTTTCAAAGAAAGAATAATAATGATGGGATACTTGGCTTATGAGATATTAAAATGTATACATAAGTTATAATATTTAAAACATTATAGTATTGTCACAAGAATCAACAAACAAATCAGTGGAATAGAAGCCTTGAGACTGACCTAGTAAAAAGATAAGAACCCAATATACAATAAAGGAAGCATCACAAACCAACAAGGACAGAATTCATCAACATATAAAATGTAAAAAAAAAATGAAAGCATAAAACAGCTTTAAAAAGTATAAGCAAATGTTAAATTTTGAGATTGGGAAGAATTTTCTAAGCGAAAAAGCAATGGAAAAGTCATAACAGTATTGCTAGACTTGACTCCGTTAAATTTATTGGCAAAAACAAAGTGGGAAAGATATTTTTTTATTTTTTTAAAGATTTTGTTTATTTCTTTATTTGACAGAGAGAGAGGGAACACAAGCAGGGGGAGTGGAAGAACGCGGGGCTCGATCCCAGAACCCTGGGATCATGAGCTGAGCTGAAGGCAGACACTTAAAGACTGAGCCACCCAGGCACCTCTGGGAAAGATATTTAAAACATAATTGATGTCAGTATGATATAAAGAGCTCTTATGAATCCATCAAAAACACCAACACTCAAAATAAAAATGGAAAAAGACATAAACAGAAAGTATACATATGACCAACAAATATATGAAAAAATGTTCTAACACACCAATAATCCACAAAATACAAATTTTTATGAATGAAATTGGTGAAGATGAAAAACACTGAAATCCTCAATGCAGAAAGATTGTGTTTTTGAAGAAAGTTTAATGATACAGAAAAATGCTAACCATTGAAAAAAAAAGCAGGGTATAAAACTGACTCTATAGTAGGATCAAATTTTGAAAAACAAATTTATATGTGTTTTGTACATAGAGAAATATTTAAGAAAAAGGTCAATTGGAATATTGACCAGTCGGGGTGCCTGGGTGGGCTCAGTTGGTTAAGCATCTGTCTTCAGCTCAGGTCATAATCTCAGGGTCCTGGGATAGAGCCCTGTATCTGCATCTGCATCAGGCTCCCTATTCATTGGGAATCTGCTTCTCCCTCTCCCTCTGCCCCCCCCCCCCCCCGCTCATGCTCTGTCTCTTTCTCTCTCTCAAATAAAGAAATAAAAATTTTTTTTAAAAAAGAAAACATTGAAAAGAAAAAAAGGCAGGAAAAAAAAGAAGGCAAGGAACTTGTCAAAGATGATTATTTTAAAAAAAAGAAGAAGAATATTGACCAATCAGAATAACAATGTTCATCTCAGCATGTTGGGATCATGAGTTATTTTTTCCATATATTTATTATTAGTATTATTATTATTCAGTATTTTGTACATTTTATAATTAATATTATTATTCCCATTATCATGTAATTTGAAAGCAAAATGGTATATAATTCCTACAGTGCCTAATTCACTTGTATGTGCATTGTAGAACTCAGTAATTTATAGGTCTAATCATAATCACGAAAGCCTGAAATTCTTCCACAATAAGATGTAACTGATTCCTAAACCTTAAAGCGTTAACCACTCCCAGGGATAATATGTGCGTTTAAATTCATCAGTTTCCCCCACCCCCAAGGAAAATTTGTTAGGATCTGGTGCACAAAAAGTATTGTTCTAGGTACTGTGGGGGATATACAGAAGTTGTTCCTACCTTTGAAATGCTTATAAGCTACACTAACTGTGGAGTAGATTAGGAAGACAAAAGAAGCAAAAAGGGAACTACATCATTATATGTTAGACACTGTGCTAGGCAATTTACTTATATCGAATTCTTACAACAAACTTTTGAGGCTGAATTTTCATAGACATTTTATAAATGTGGAAATAGAGGCTCGGAGAAGTTAAGTGACAAGTTCCCAGAGTTAGTGGCAGAGCTGGCTTTTAAGCCCTGGACCTTCTGGACCTGACTCCACACTATTATCTCTCTTAATGAACACTGCCTCATGAAAAAGGTGTGTGTGTATGTGTGTGTGTGTAATTACAGTGCAAAGCAGAATCAGGTCAGTGCCATACTTATGATGCAGAGTATGAAGTATATGGAGAGGCAATAGAGCAATGGTTAAGAACCTGGGCTCTTTTTTTTTTTAAGATTTTATTTATTTATCTGACAGAGAGAGCGCCCAAGCAGGGGGAGCGGCAGAGGGAGAGGGAGAAGCAGGCCTTCCACCGAGCAGGGATCCCGAGGCAGGACCATTGGATCACTACCCGAGCCGAAGGCAGCCGCCCAAAGACTGAGTCACCCAGGTGCCCAAGAACCTGGGCTCCTAACCCAGGTTAAGACTGCTTAGGTTTGGGGGCGCCTGGGTGGCTCAGTCGTTAAGCGTCTGCCTTTGGCTCAGGTCATGATCCCAGGGCCCTGGGATTGAGCCCTGCATCGGGCTCCCTGCTTCGCGGGAAGCCTGCGTCTCCCTCTCCCACTCCCCTGCTTGTGTTCCCTCTCTCGCTGTGTCTCTCTCTGTCAAATAAATAAAATCTTTAAAAAAAGACTGCCTAGGTTTGAATTCTGGCTCTCCACTTGCCAGCAGGTACTCTTGGGCAAGTTACTTATTTCCCTGTGCCTCAACAATGGTCCATCCATAAAGTGGGAGCTCATACCTAGCTTGCAGTGTTGCTGTAAAGCTAATGAGTTAATACAAGTAAAGGGTGGTTGTCTAGCACTAAGTAAACAGTAAACAGATATTGGTTATTATTTCAGGAAATCAGAGGAGGGAGAAGCCATATCCAGCTAGGACTGGATCAGGAAAGGCTTTGCGGAGATGACATTGAAGAAAAGGTTGAATGTTAAGGAATAGTGATGGAGTAGGGAAAGGGAATGTAGGGGAGGTGGGAAAGCTCAGGTTGTATGGGGCCCTGAGTAGATAGGAGAGGAGGGGAGGCATGGGAGCTATTGGAAGATAAACTTCCAAAGAGAGGCAGAGGTCAAAATGCCAAATCTAAAACTCTGGCGTTAACGACTGGACAATGGGAGCCATTAAAGGTTTTCCAGGCAGAGAAAAATAAACCTTTCTTCAGGAGCAACGGAGCCTGACAACTTTGCAGTTTTATCCTTGAGTGTTACCCACTGCAGAAACAAATAAACTGAGGACCGCTGTTTCGACTGAGGGAAAGGGAAAGGGGAGAGAAGGAGGGAGGTTGCAAAAAGGGAGTGAATAACTAGAGGACTATAGAGATGAAAAGTGCGCCTGGTGGGAAGTGGTGGGCAGGAGGTCTCCCCTGATTCCTCCTTCCAGAGGCAGCCCAGGAACTGACCTCAAAGCATAACCTACTTTCCTCCCATTTTAAGACGTGAAGTATCCACCTCAGTTTAGGTCTTTAACTTCCAGACTATGCTTTTGGCCAGGAGTAAGCGTAGGGCATTAGGACCCAGAGATTGTTGTAGTGAGAGAGGTTGAATCTCGATCTCTCAATTTTTCTCTCGAGCTCCCTCCTCTCCCTCCCTTTGTCATTCTAGCTGCCTGCTGCCTCCGCAGCGTCCCTCTAGCTCTCTCTGTGCTAACTGCCTGCGCCTTAGACAGACGGGGTGCGCCCAGCGGAAGGATTAGTTGGGACCTGCCTCGGTGACCCCATGGCATCCCCCAGAACCATAACTGTCGTGGCCCTCTCAGTGGCCCTGGGACTCTTCTTTGTTTTCATGGGAACTATCAAGTTGACCCCCAGGCTCAGCAAGGATGCCTACACTGAGATGGTAAGTGAAGCAAACGGGTGACGAGGGACGCACCCCCAAGGGATTGTGAGTACCTCTCCCCTTCTTTCCTTCCCAGTCCATGGTCCGGTCCCCTTAACCCCTACCCCCACCCCGGACCATACCTTCTCCCCAACAACTTTGCGGCTCTGAAGGAGCAGCTGGACAAGAGCGATTTCATTTGTGGGCTATGCTGGGAGCAACTGTTTTGGAGCCACTGGATGCCAGTTGGGGGAGGGGTCGCCCAGCGAGTACACCCCACCTCCAAGTAAACCAGAAGGCTGAGACCTGCGTAACACCTGTCACTGGCAGGAATCCTTCCCTCCTTCTAGCACACCCGAAGTCCGGGCAACCAGTCTGCAAGTCTGATTCCTTCCCTTGGAGCTAAGAGTTTAGCAAGCTGGAGAGTTTATTTATCTTAGGGAAGAACAAAGGGGAAGGAGGGAAAGATCTGGAGGAGAACGGGCTACTAAAACAAGCGATTCCTAGGGGCGGGAAAGGTATTCCTCATCCCTGGCGGAGAGCTGATCCCCTAGCCGCCTTGCTGTGTCTGTATCCTTGAGACAAAGCAGTCTTGGCCCAAATAAAGGTCATTGAGCGCCTGCTTCTGCCCCTTCTCTCAAGGGAGACCTGGGTGTTTTGTTTTGTTTTGTTTTGTTTTGTTTGTGGGCTAACCTGCAAAGTCTGCCTCCTTTTTCCTGCAAAATAGTCCATAATTCCCACCTTGCCTCCTGTGGATGCCCGGGGTCAGGTCCTCTGCAGGTTTTCCCCTCTGCAGAGTTGGAATCACCGAAGGTGACTGGCCAAAACATTTCCTCTGCAACCTGGGGGCTGGGCTGCTCTCCCCAGTTGGGCGTGAAGAGGACTTGTTCCTATGCTGTGGAGTGTGAGGAGATGGCAGGGGATGTTTCCAGCACTTTCGGTCTCTCGTCTTTCGTCTCTCCCCCTGTCACTTTGCCTCTTCATTTCCCCGCCCCAGCTGAAGAGAACCTGCTTCTCACTGCCTTTGCCTGACTGCCTGTAATGGGAGGGAACCCATTACTGGGCTCTCAAGGTCAAGAAGGAAAGGAGCTTAGGGGAGGAACAGGAAGGGGGAGAGAAAAGAGGCAAGAGGGTCTCCCCGTTAGGGCTGAGGCAAGGAGGTCTAGCCCCACATGTTGGCAGGAATAAATAGCGCTCTCCTGGAGCCCACTGCGGAGCCTTCCAGAGCCCCTCAACGTGAGCTGCAAATAGATGGAGACTGGCAGATTGTAGATGCTCAGAAAATGTTTGCAGGCAGCCCTGGCTTCTGTCTCAGGGTTTGAGCTGGTGCTTTCCATGTCTCTCTCACCACAGGATCACCCTGGGGTGGGGGAGGGTGGCTGGGACTCAAGGGCCTAGGTCTAGCCCCAGTGGCAAATACTAATGTATTTCTCCTTCTCCCTTCCCCTCCTCCCAGCATGTTTGACCAGATGGAATTGAAATCAGGTCAAAATGAGTATCCAAGGCAGCCTGCACTGGGGAGGGGAGGGGAGGTGGGGTAGCAGAAGCCACCAAAGGCAGACGGACAGTGTGGAGGTGAAATGCCACTATATTTTTGTCTTGGTGGTAGTAGTTTAGTGTTAGATTACAAGTAAATGAATATGCTATTGCTTTTCTTTACTTTTCATATATACATGTATTAATATGTTTGTGTGTGCACCTTAGGTATTTTTGACTTTTCCTTTTCCTTAGGACATAGTATCCTTCTTCAGTATACTCCCTGGCCCCCAGGCCCTCCTCAGCTGTTTTAGAGGCCCCCCACCCCACGCTGCACCCTAAATACAATGTTAGGCTCTGCAGGCAATCCAACTAAGATGGAGTCACCGGGAATCTTCCTACCAGCTTGGCAGGAGCTCACAAGGAGGACCAGCCACAAATGGGTTTATAGTAGGTTTCTTCCTAGGGAGTGGAGCTGTCTATTGCAGTCTACTGAAAAGCAGAAGAAACCAATATCAAGATTTCATATCACAAAGGAACATATTTAAATAGGTATAAGCTAATACAGCAGTATAGAACTATTGTGCGTGCGCGCGCGTGTGTGTGTATGTGTGTGTACACACAATTCTGTGCTTATGTGTTCGGGGGCATGGAAGAACTATGTCTAGCTGGGAGGTAGACTTCACAGTAGTATGAAGCTTGAGGAGGATTTTCAGATTGCCTTTTCCAGGGTCCCCTCCTGCATTGAACATTGGCCCCAGGCTGGGGATGGCTATTCAGCACAGGACCCACGGCACCAGTCCTGGGCTGGCCAAGCTTTATTCTTAAGTCCATAGGAAATGGGAAAAACTCAGTTCTAGTACAAAGAAGGGGCTCAATTTATATTTGTTGAATGGATGAGTGAATGAATGAGTCATTGGAGCATTGTCTCGGCTGGTCACCACCCTTCAGAGTTCTCTGGTTGGATCTTGATTATGTAGTTCAGGAGGCATTTCTTGCTCTTAGAAGGGGGTATGGCCCCTTAGGACCCCAACTCTAGATCAGCTAGGTTGATTATCTGGGATTTTCTGTTTTCCATTTAGGAGTAATTCCTCTGCTTTGACAGTCATGCATTGCCTGCAGTAGCTTTTCTTACAAGATCTCAAAGTGTTGTTGTTTAAAGATTATTTGCTCTTTAAAACATATCAGTGAGGTAAATTCATTTTATTAGTTATTCTTATTTTACTGATGGATCAAACTGATCCAGTATCATAGGATAAGCTGTTGTGGGAGCAGAGATTAGAAACCAAGCCCGTGACTGAATATTCTCAGTAGAGGAGTCATTAATGATTACAACTGCCTTTTTGGATGTCAGAACTTGCAACTGATTCTTGAAAATATCTGGCATATTTTTGCTTCTTTTTCGTAACAGCTCAACTACACCAATCCATATTTTTACTTTGAAACCAATTTCAAATTTAGATTTTTGGTTTTTTTCTTTTCTGCCACTTTTTTATTTCTTGTTCTAAAACCATTAGTGTTATGCTTAGGTGTTGTCCCCTCCATAAAGAATCATTGCTAAAAACCAAACAGACAAATGACTAGTAGCTTCTTTCCTGTACTGCAGAAGCCAGGAATGGTTAATGTAAAGAACACAGGCTTTCAGTCGTATAGGTTTGTGCTTGAGTCCTGACATTCCTACTGCCTCAGTTTCCTCATCTGTAAAATGAGGATAATAATTCTTCCCTTAGTAGGTTGTTGTAAATATTAATTGAGATTATATATGGAAGCATCTGGTACAGTGTTTACATATAGCAAATGTTCAAGAAATGCTCTGGGTGAAGTGATGGTGATAATTGATTCCACATCATGCAGTGGCTTCCTGACTAATTTGAATGGTCAGTTTAAGGGATTGAAATCAGGCATTTAGGGGCGCCTGGGTGGCTCAGTCGTTAAGCGTCTGCCTTCGGCTCAGGTCATGGTCCCAGGGTCCTGGGATCAAGCCCCGCATCGGGCTCCCTGCTCCACGGGAAGCCTGCTTCTCCCTCTCCCACTCCCCCTGCTTGTGTTCTCTCTCTTGCTGTGTCTCTCTCTGTCAAATAAATAAATTAAATCTTAAAAAAAAAAAAAGAAATCAGGCATTTAGAAGAGCAAGATGCTATTTTCATGTGCCCTGGTGAACAGACCTTTATGCAATTAGCTAATTTTGAAAACTCCACACTTGCTGCCGGTTAATGCACAGTGGATTCCATGCAGAACTTCCAGATGTCACTCTGAATTGCCCATTTGGTGTGTGTCGCCCCATACCTCCTCCAGATTTAGCAAGTGTCATTATAGAGTACTCTAAAGCCCACATGAATTCAACATGACTGATCACTCCCTTGACTAAATGCCTTCATTAATTCACTTGAAATTGGGAGACAGCACTTACAAATGCTGCTAAGCAGTTTTCTGTGCAGTGATGGGGAACATACAAAAGGTTGACTTGCTCTAAATTTGCTATCCAGCTCTTTGTAGCAGTGGTTCCGTTCTGTAATCAAAAGGGGCCACATGTAGAATGGTGAGAAAATACCCAAAAATCCTGTCGCAATGAAGCCAAGGGATTTTGGCCCCAAGGAAAACAGGGCAAGTCTCTGCTTCTTCGCATCCCCTCAGAGAGAAGCTTTGTTGATTTGGTTGATTGGCTTATCTATAGTTAAATGCTGTCCAGTTTGTACAACCCTGGGGAAACACTCCAGATACGTTTGGGCAGTTTATTTAACGTCCTTAGGTAATTTTTTATGCTTCCAGTCACCGCCATTAATTGCTTTCCAGCTAGGTGATAAGATAGTGATTCACTGATGCTTAGACTGCTCTCTGAGGGGGTACAGTACTTTTATTCCCTCAGAGAGGAAACTGCCTCTGAGTTGTGAAGTGACTTTGCCTTAGTTCATACAGCCAACCATCCCAAGCTAAACTCTACTGGAGCTGATGCCGGGGCATTGGAGCCTTTAAGGTCTCAATGGCCAACAGCTATGCTTGTTACAGAGCTACCTTTGGGCCTCAAATGCAATCTGGGAAGGATCCAGTTTGGTTAGTAGGACCAGGTTTACCAGCTTCCCCTGTAGGTAGGTACTATATGACAGTGGGAAGTAGAATTGCTTAAAATGTGTTTATCATTCACATGGATATTTGGCAATTAAACACGTGATGGCTTTTTATTGCATTTAAGAAATAATCGATAACTCACATGTGGCTTTTTCCCCTACAAAAATGCAGGAAAATCATACTGGAGTCAGTAAACTTTGCAGAAGTTATGTAGCCTTTATGGTCTAAGATAGCAATGAGGCTGAGAATTTTAGCCAAAATGTATTTTTGTCCGTGCCCTCTTTCGCTTTCATAGTTTTTTTTTCTCTCTGTAAATTTTAGTGAAGTGTGACATACATTCTGAAATGTGCATCTAACATAAATGTACAGTTCAAGGAATTTTCAGAATACTCCTGTGTAACCAGCACCCATATCGAGAACACAGAACATCAGCTCCCCAGAAACCCCCCTCATGGCCCCTTCCAGTTACTACCTCCCCAAGAGTTATTATTTTCTGACTTCTAACAATATAGGTTAGTTTTACCTGTTTTTGAACTTTATATAAATGGAATTCACAGTAGATTAGCCTTTTTTTTCTTTTACCCAACTGGCATAAGTATACTGAAGTGGACCAAACCACTTGGTCTCTGTTCCCATTTTGTCCTGTTAGCTGACTTGGATCAGTTATTAATTGTAATTGAAGATAAATGTAATTAGACAGTTTTGAGTTCTTCAAATAAATGTCATTAATATGAGATCATGGACCCTGGGTGTTGTGAAGAGTAAATGACAAAAAGAAAAAAGGTATGATTAAAGAAAGGCTCCATATGCTTTTGACTCATGTCTGAATCATATCTTCTCATACCATAAGAAAGGACCTGTTTGATTCACCACTATTATCATTAAAATAATCACTGTGGCTTGCTTGCAAACACATGGACTTCTCATTATTGTATGGTTCATTAATAATGAAATGTGTGTGTGTGTGTGTGTGGCCCTTGTTTGATGCCATGATGCTATGTTTTTTTTTTACTAAATCTCCAAAATGTTCATTTAATTTACAAAAAGGGGAAACCCAGATAATAAAATGCTTAGTAATTTTCTCCAAGCAACTTAGGGGCAAAACTAAAATTGAAATTTAGCTTAAGAATCTCAGCCCAAGGATACTGTTGGATGATTGCTTTCGATTAAAGGGATTTGAAACATTTGACTGAACACTCCTCTTCCCTGCTTCCCTGCCCTATAAAGAAACTAAGGTTACAGGGTCTGGGTCATTGCAATGGAAGGGAAACAGACCCAACAAAGTGAATTGTGAGAGCCTTTTGGGAGAGTGACTCAGTCAACTCTCTTTATTCTTACTATCAGAACAATTAAAGTCTTTAGAGCTCTAGTTACTATAGATTCAAGACATGTGAACCTTCTATTGTTAGAACTGAGGTGGCCCAGACCAAACATTGATGCGGCTGGCAATAGTAGGATTCTTCTGATGTCTCCATCCTACTCCACAGGAGAAAGAATAAAGGGCTTCCTATAATGTCAAGACTCCATCCAAGCTTAGTCCCATTTCTAACATTCCCTGTCTGGAGTCCTGGAGAATAGATGCTATCTATACCTACTCAGCTTTGAACTAAAGATTTGATGAGATGGCTTATCCATGTGCAGTTTCCTCTGGAGAAAGGAAAGGGAAAAAAAGAGGCAACAGCTGCATAAAAGAGCCACAGCTGTAGTTTAAGAAGTTAGATAAACAACTGAAAAAGTAAAATGAAGTTACACCAAATGTAAAGAAAAAAAATCACCCAAGTTCTAGGAACTTGATTTAAAGACGTGGAATTTGGCCCCAGGCTACAGATTCCACTGTAGTATAGTTAAGAATCTATTCTTGAATGATGGGTGGTTAGCCTTAGCCAAAAAAGGAGCGTTTCCAGAAGCCACTCAGCCAGCATCTGGAAGTCTTGGCTCTGAACTGACTGTGGGAAACTCATCTTGCCTCCTGCGCTCATCATGTCAAAAGCTTACATTTAGGGTTTAGGAACTGCCTCTTGGGAAGCTTTGTGCTGTTAATTAGAAATAGTCCTCACTTACGAGTGTTAAGGAAGCCTCTTGTGTCTAGATTTCTTTCCCTAATGTTGCCCTGTTACTGTTACCAGAGTGCAGAGGGGGAGAGAGTGGGCAGGTGGCATCTAGTTTAATAGTGAGAGGAAACGGGTACACTTTTCCCCACCACCAGGTGCCCTAACCCTCATCTCTGCTCTGCTCCATGTGGGTCTGGCTCAGTTCAGCCCGGAGTTTTACTCTGCCGACTAGTCAACGTCTCTACTAATTTCTCTGAAAGTCCCTGATTTAACCTAAAATGGGAAGAGGGAGGAAGAATGACTAACACTCTGTGTTTCCTTTACATGCTCAGGAACAGGATAGGGACTAGGGTGAGGTGAAATTTTAAAGACAGGATCTGACAGGGCCAGGATTGGGAAGAGATAAGGCAGGGTTGTATAAGTGCAGAGCTGGATCTTGCATTATGTAAAAGCTTTGATATTTTGCTCATTAATGATATTATCTACCTTAATCAAGAAATGTTTTTGGTGCCCTCTTAAATTTTGCATTCAAGGCAAATAGCCTGGCTCATTTCACTTTAGTCTTAACCCTGCTCAGGAAAATGACGCTCAGAGAGGTCAAATAATTTGCCTATGAACACCCAACTAGAAAGTGACAGAGATGGGATTTAAAGCCAAGTCTGTTTGAATCAAAACCCATGTTTTTTTTTTTTTTTTCACTAAACCATTGGTCTTTTAACAGTCCTCATAGAGGATTATCTTGTGCCACTCATGATAATTAATCCATGAAATAAGGTGCATTCACTTATCCAAAAGTGAGAGAAATGACTTCACATTTGTTCCAAACTTAGAGTGTGTGAACACTATTCTAAGTGCCAGATGCTTCTAAGAGGTCAAGTTGGCTTTCTGCCTGATTCTTATGATACTTGCCTCGCATCTGGAACTTTTGACTATTCTCTTCTTGAAAACCTTGGGCCCCATGACCCTGTCTCTCTTGGTTTTCCCCCTACTTTTCTGACCACACTCTCTTCTGTCTACTTTGTGGACTATCTTTCTCTTTCCATTTCTTAAATGTCTGTCACACAATTTTTCCCACTGTATATATACATTCTACCTGGGATACTGATGACTATCCATTCTATATCTTTATTCCAGACCTCTCTTACTGAGCTGCCTACCAGACATCTCCACTTAGATGTCTTAGAGACACTTCAACTAAAAAACCCAAATTGAGTCCCTTACTCCTTCTTACCCTTTGCCCCACCCCCAACCTGTTCTTTCAGGTGCATGCCCAAACCTGGAGAATGGTAACACCCTTCTACCCAGGTACCCAAGCCAGAGACTAGAGAATCTTTCTTTACTTATCCCTTACCCTCAGGTTCCACTTCCAGTATAACACTAAATTCTGTTGATTTTGCATTAAAGGTATCCTTGACTCATTCCCCTTCCCTATATCCCTACTGTCATTACTCTAGGTCTCTTACTTGGTCTCCTTGCTTCCAGGCATACCTCTCCCAATCCATCCTCCACACTTTTTCCAGAGGGACCTTCCTCAAAAGCAAATTATGTTGCTCCCCCTGGCTTATAGGATAAAATCCACCTCCACAACACAACATATATAGTTCCCCATGATCTCATAGTGACACATATATAGACATATATAAGAGGACATATATAGTTCTCATGATTCATGATTCATATCTATCTCCCCTGTCTCATGTCTCACTGTCACCCCTCCCTCTCCCAACCTATGCTGAACTGGGGTGGTGTTTGAAACACCCAAGTCTGTTTTGTGCTTCAGGGCCTTTGCTTATCCAGTTTCCTCTGCCTGCAATGCCCTTCCCTTATTGATCTTGCAAACACCTGGTCTTCCTTTAATATTCCACTCTAGCTTTTCTCCATTTCCATCTAGGGAAACTTGACCACTCTGGTGTGGCTCCACTGTATCTGCTGCATAATTTTGTTCAGCACCCATAACTTTTCTTCATATAAACTCAAGCTTCAGGAAGGCAGGACCTTTGAATGATTGACATCTGTACCCAAAGTACCTAGTACAGTGCCTAGCGCAAGGAAGCACTTAATAAATATTGAATGAATTAATGGGTACTTACTGAAAACAAAGCAGTGGGCCGACATAATAAGACACTTGATAAAATCTCATCGATTTACTACAGGCCAATCTGAATACAGTGAAAAATATGATTATCTATTACCCTAAGGTCAATATAATCTTATTACTTTGTAATATATCCAGTGACTCCCTCCTCTGTTCTATGATGTCTCCCTTTGGGCTACAATTAGACCTTGTACAGACGTCTATTATGTGTCACTAACCATGTTGCTTTATACTGGTGTTTTGTGTATCTGTTTCCCCCCACTGGATCAAGAGCTTCTTGACCCTGTCTTATTTACCTTTTTATCTCCATTGCATAATCCATAGTAGGTGTTCAATACATATTTGTTGAATTAAAATTAGTGAACTTGCACCAGGCTAATCAAAGTAGTGTCTTGTAAAGGCCTGGGACTTTATCTCATTGACCATGAGAATGATTTTTATCTTACTATATTTTAAAGATATATAAGGGGCTAACATTTGCACACATTTTTATTTTTCTATTTACTTAGTACTCACTTTTAATTTTTGCAGATTCCACAAATATAAACTCCTGCTCAGCTTTTTTCTGAATTATCACAGATTCCAAATTAAGGAAGTCCGAATTAGTGAGGCTTTATCATACTGTGCCTTGCCTTGTTTCATTTTTGTTGGTATTTGTACACATCTGGGTTTGGACGAGGCAGGCACTAGAAAATGTGGTTGTGGCTAATCTGTACCAGACTTCATGGGCCCAATAAATTTTCTTATAAATGCTTTTAGTGTTGTTTATGATTTATAATCAGAAAATAATTTTTAACTATAAAGCCAAATTCTCTTTGGTGCTGTTACTAAGTCTTATTTATTTTTAAAGATTTTATCTATTTATTTTAGAGAGAGAAAGAGAGCGCAAGTGGGGGGGGGGAGCAGAGGGAGAGGGACAAGCAGACTCCATGCTGAACGCAGAGCCCAGCCCCACAGTCATGCATGACCTGAGCTGAAATCACGTGTCAGACCCTCAACAAACTGAGCCACCAGGCACCCTGCTGTTACTAAGGTTTAAATCACAGGGACCTCAGAAGATTGCTTGTTTTTTTCTTATCTTAATTACAAGGCTTTTATTTAGGGGCCGCAGTAAAAAAAAAAAAAAAAAAAATGGGACCTGGTGGGGACATGGAAAGGGAATGGTGGGGAAGGAGGCCCTTGCTTGTGTGTTCTTCATTCTAATTTTAAAATCATGGTTAATGTGGCATTCCTTGTGGTATTTCACTCTAGAAACGTGCTTACAAGAGCTATGTCCGAGCCCTCCCTCTGCTGAAGAAAATGGGGATCAATTCCATTCTCCTCCGCAAAAGCATTGGTGCTCTTGAGGTGGCCTGTGGCATTGTCATGACCCTTGTGCCTGGGCGTCCCAAAGATGTGGCCAACTTCTTCCTACTCTTGCTGGTGTTGGCTGTGCTCTTCTTCCATCAACTAGTCGGTGATCCTCTCAAACGCTACGCCCATGCTCTGGTGTTTGGAATCCTGCTCACCTGCCGCCTGCTGATTGCCCGCAAGCCTGAAGACCGGTCTTCTGAGAAGAAGCCCTTGCCACCACCAGGGCAAGCAGGGAATGCCGGGAACGCGGAGGAGCAGCCCTCTTTATATGAGAAGGCCCCTCAGGGCAAAATGAAGTTGTCATAGGAAAGCAGAAGTGCAAAAAGTGAACCTTCCAGGCAGTTGCCTCCATGACACCCAGGAAGATGTCAGTGTGTTTTTCATTTGATTTATTTATCTTGAAGGAAAGGGAAAAAATATAATCTGCAAGTTAATGGTCCTATTGGCTTGTGTACACCTATACCCTAAAATGACCTCCCCACATAGACATATGTGCACCACCTTTAATCACTTTGGGGCAACTCTCACATCTTGCTGCATGTACATGTATACGGCTAACTGTTGAAGTGTATTTGTGAGATGGACTCCAGCAAGCATGTGACTATAAGATTATGTGTGGGAAAATGTATTTACTGTCCGTGTGTGTGTGTTTGTGTGTGTGTGTGTGTGTGTGTGCACGCACGCAGGTGCGAGGAGAAGGCTCTGATCTTGAACTAATCCTGCGGAGGTATCCTTCCCTTTATAGACTGATTCTAGTGAGGGCAGAATAAAATAAACCTCCTCTAAAGAGAATCCTACTTACTTCTGGTATAAATCAAGTGATGTATTCCTGTGGGATGAGGGAAATTAAGTTGAAAACTTAAATTTACCACTTTAGAAGAAAGTTCCTTCAATTTGAGACATTGAGTTATACTGATTAGCCTCCACTGTAACAGTTGTTGAAATTTTAAATACTCCATATTGAGTTTAATTAAAATAAGGGATATATGCAGTCAACACATAATCTAATTCTTCAAGTGATAAAATTGGAATTTTACCTTGCCTTTGCCCCAAACCAACCTACTAAGCTCCTTTGCTCACAGTTTGAAATTGAAGCAGTAAACTTGTTACCAGACATCTCTTTTTTTTTGGGGGGGGGGTTCTTAAGCCAAAAGCTGCCTCACTTCCTACTATTCTCAGCAGAGAATCCCAACCAGGATTCGGCAGCTGCTCTACTGTTGGGTTGAGGGAGCAGGGATTAGTCCCGTTAGAAGTCTGTGAATCTCAAACTCTAGCTGTTCTCTTCAATCATCTGAGACTTGACAGAGGAGCTGTATCCAGGGTTTCCCTGCCAGACAGATTCATTACTCCTATTGACTCTTCACTGAACTTTGCTAGTGTAAGCAGAGATCCAAGTTACTCCTTTGGTTGTCTCCTCTACACCTCTTTATCATTATGGTGGCTGGAGTTCAGCAGGGGGAAGGACATTTGATATGGATTGGTTGGATTGAGCAGTATGAAACTTTGCTTTCTTCATTCCATACTGCTGTTTCTCCTTGTGAGATGTGCTTTGATGGTTTTAATATTATTGTGCCAGGGATGGGGAGAGGGGTGGGGGCATTGTGTGTGGGGGGGAGTACAAATTATTGTATTTTCTTCAGTGTCATTGTTCTTGTTAATTGATACCTCTGTCTTATTTCTCTCATTCTTTCAAAATAAAAATTTTTGAAATTTGGAGGAAACTGTCTGGACAGATAATGAAAATCTGGGACGAAAGGGTCATATGAAGCAATTCTGGCTCTTTAATTTTTGATTCTGGATGAGGGAGAAGAAAGAAAAGGAACGATATAATCACTTAGTATACTAACGGGGTTACCACACTTCGGTAACATCAGCACATAAGACAGAAAGCCAGAGAATTAGGATCAATACAATTTTCAGGTTTGGGAAGTTCTGCTTCACTAGGTGATGCCAAGGGAAGGTGGAAGAATGAGTTCAGAGAAAATTGCAGGTGTATGAAACAAAGGAGAACCAGTGCTCTCTCACTATGTGTATCCATAAAGTGGCACACGTTCCAGTGCCACAGACTTGTCATGTTAGGCAAGTTATTTCACCACTCAGAGCCCCAGTTTCATCATCTACAAAAGAGAAGGGGATTGAAGGTTTAAAATCCATTCCAATTCACAGTTGAGTCTATGAAATCATTAAGAGTATGAAAAATGACTCGAGAAACTTTCAGTTTTCCTAGATAAGAGCAGTTTATGTACTAGATAAAATATCACTCAATTCTCATGCATGATTAAACAAGAGTTCGTGAAAGTACTCTGAAAATCATATAAGATGTGGTAAATAGTAATTTCTGGTGTAGTCTTTCCCAAATATATCAACTTAATCTTTGATTCTTCATTTCTCCCTAAGATTGCAGTTCCCTCCTACAGTTTTGCCCAGTTTGTGGATATGTTTTGGCCTCAAAAACACAGTGAGAGCCATTTAATTTACCTTTCCTCTTTAATTCCTACTCTAGTAAGAGATTAAACTAGGGACTAGGCTCAGGTCTCAAACTAAACCCTTGCTGCTGTTTCAGCCAGTTTCTTTAAGACTCACCAAAGTTAGAAATCTGTACGTGTTGCCTGGCGGGTTACGTGCAAGGTGCCACATCTAGCTTAGGACCCAGGTTTTTGGCAAACCCTGGAAGATATGAATGCCCACCCTCGGTAAAAGGAGGGCAGATCCAGCCGTCCTTTCCTCCCACCCCAGAGCTTCGCCTGGGAAAAGCGACAGCTTCAGAAGTCATAGACTCAATAACCTAAGTCTCTTGTCCAGCAAGGTTCATATTTTCCCTATAGATTCAAAGTCCCGACACTTGCGGGTCAATCTGGGCAAAATTATCACTATAATTACTCTTGTTAAATTCAGGAATCAGGACACTAATTGTCGAGTTTTACGCAAAATGACGAATGCGAACATTATCAGGACAGTGGGAACGGCAGCCAATCAGCTAGCTCCAGCAGCAACGGCCCACAAGGCGCGGGTCCCCTACCCGGGGCGGGCGGGCGGGGCAAGTGGTTCTCGGGATTGGGTCTGCGTCAGCGTCGGCGCGCGTGCCTCCTCGCGCCGTTGAGGTGCAACCCAACCAATCAGGCTTCAGCAAAGCGCGCTGCTCTGCCTACTGCAGCCTGGGTCTCTGCAGAAGCGCATGCGCGGGGCGGGGCCCGTCCTTTTGAATCCGGGAGGCGGCGTTGGGATTCCGGAGGCTTTCCGACTGAGGAGTGTGTTAGGTGAGGTACTTTTACTTTTAAGACCGGGCAAAATGGGGGCTCTCAGAGCGGAGGGAATCTCCTGATTTCTGAGCAGGATTCTCCTGCAAGGTGTGGCTGGGGTCGGGTTTTTCCCCAGCTCAGGAATCTGTCCAGTGGGTCGGTAGTCGTGGCCGAGTTCGCTCTCTGCCGTGGCAGTCTGTGAGGGGCTGGCTTCCTGAGAAGCAATGGGACGGTTCAACTGGATGGGGTTAGAATCTGCTCTCCCGCGCTGCTTTTTTAGGACCCTAGGAAACTACCAGAACTCGGAACCTCCCAGTGGGTTAGATAGACATATCGCTTTCCTGCTCTGGCCTCATATGTTCTTAGGGAGGTGGGGTCAAGTAACGGTCATTCCAACGATTTCCTTAGTTTTTCCCATTTGAAGCCAAAACTTAAAAGTCTTTCTGGGTTCCTCTCTTTCCTTTTCCCTGCATCCAGTTCTTTTATCACGGCCTTGCCCAGTCTATCTCCAAAACATATCAGTCATTTTCTACCTCTTCCCCTGCTATCTTAGGCCTAGTTCAGACTACAGTTATATTTCTTCTGGACTCGAAGGCTTTTTTAAAAATTCGTCTGTTTTCACTCCTTGACCCCTCACATTCTGTTCTCCACACTGCAGCTAAAACGGTCTTAAATCAGATGGTATCGCTCCCCTCTCTCACACTCCTTCCCACCCTACCCCCATAAGTTTCACGAGAGCAGAGACCTTGGCTGTTTTATTTTATCCCTAGTAAGTACAACTGTGCTTTGCATATAGATGATGTTCAACAATTATTTACTGAATAAATGAATTACTTAATAGGGAACAATTCTGTTGTGAGAATCCTTAGTTTGGTCACCAGTTTGACTTTTGAACCATGCCGCTTTAACTTAGCACTCAGGAAGTGGAGAGCATAAAAGATTAAAAGCAAAATCAAGGTGGGGGGGGTGGAGAAAAATAGTGGAAAAAGTAAGACTGAATGTAGGAGATGGATTAGTTTTGGATTTGATTATGTGATAGAGCCATTTTAAGAGAACTTGCTATGTTGCTCGTACTCAGTTTTTTTTCCACAAGAAGTCCAGTTCAACTGGTAAATGTTACCCTGGAGAGTTGTTTCTCCCTATTCCTGTTTAAGTCAAGGGCTTCTGTGAAAGTTAACCTTTTTGTTGCCTGAATCATTGTCAGGGTTTGTGTGTGTGTGTGTGTACTGTTTGTATGCTAGGTATTGTGTACTAAATGTTGGGAATACAAAGCAGATATGGTTCCTGTCTTTGTGGAGTAAAAAGGGATGGTTTGTTTAATGGTAACTGGACACTTGTTTCTGTATAGAATATGTGTAATAATGTCATCTCAAAAGAGAGTGAAGGACTCTCAGGCTCAAAAGAGGACTTCACAAGTTAGTGATACTTATGAGACTAATCTCCTGGCCGGGGAAGAAAAAGAGGACCTGAATGACTCAAAGCGCAGCTTGAAACATGGACAAAACAATACAGCAGACGATTATGGACATGCTGATGATCAAGGAGAAGATGCTCTGCAAATAGCAGTGAGATACTTTGAGAAAGGTAAGACAGATAATTTTCCTTACGAAAGTTCTATTTCTGTAAAAATGTCTTAGACTTTTTCTTATGGATTTTTAAAGGAAAGCATATTTTTGCTCATTCATGCTTTTGTTTATTTGATAGGCATTTATTGAGCGCTTCCTAATATCACTATGCTGGGTACTAGGGATACAACAACAAAGAAAATTCTTGGCAGGGTGGTTTCCAAGCTGTTACACATTGGGGTTATCTGTGAATCTTTAAAAAACCTGATGCCTGGCATCCACTCTAAGACATTCTGATTGTATTGGCATGGAATGCAGTCTGGGCATCAGGATTTTTAAAAGGCTCCTCTGGGTGATTCCGATTTGCAGAAGAGTTTGGGAACTACTATCCTAGTATTGAATCTGCTTATAGTCTAAGTTCAGTGCTTTTAGTTAGTTTAGAGCAGAGATGCCAGGGCATGATTCAGTTTTCCTCACTGAAGGTGCTGTTGCTCTATTGCTGTTAAATATTCTAGAATTTTAAAGGCTTTGAAAGGTTTGGGGGAAGACATTTTTAACATAGAGCTATTTGTTTAGGAGCACCTGGGCTCAGTTGGTTAAGCATCTGGCTCTCGATCTCAGCACAGGTCTTGATCTCAGGATTGTGAGTACAAGCTCCATGGTGGGCGTGGAGCCTACTTTAAAAAAAAAAAAAAAACGCTATTTCTTTCAAGTATCCCAAGTTGTAACTGTTGGGGTTGAGGACTGAGAGAATTTTAAAGGTCCCACTATTTAATATTGTTCCTTTTTCCAGGTCCTATTGAAACTTCACAGAGTAAAGATAAAATCTTGGAAAAACACTTGAAAACTGTGGAAAATGTGGCTTGGAAGAATGGGTTAGCTCCAGAAGGAATTGACATTCTCTTAAATGTGGCACTCAGTGGCAAATTTGGTATGTTGAGGGGATACATTTGTCATCAGTTTGCTATTAGTTTTGCCTTCCAGACTTTGAAATAGATTGCTTATTGGAATCAGTTGCAGTTCTTTATTTGTACCAAATTCTTCATAAAACCAATCTGGTAAGATGATAAAATGGGCCTTTCTTATGTTTAAGCTACCTTATGAACCAAAAGTTTCTATGTACATATGCTGAGAATGGTTAGTTATTACATACATGTCTTTACAAATAGAATGTATAGGCTCTTGTCACCAAATACATGGGAGTCATTTTTAGTATTTCTCTTAAGAAACATAGATAAGGCAGCTTAAGAGATCATTTAGTCTACTTCATTGCTTTTAGGTTCACTTACCTATGGCAAATTCCTTTTGAAACTGTCTCCATTCCAGTGTGTATGACAGTCAAGAGGCTTTCTCTTTTGTGATAATGCTTCCTTTCCTGTTCTAAGTGCATTTCAAATGGAGGGGGAGAGGTTCTTAGAAGGAAGGAACACCTGGCCAGTATTCTTTTTTTTGGCCAGTATTCTTTTTGCTTGAGAAGAATCTTTTAACCTACTCTCACCCAAATTCAGACTCAGAAGGTATTTTAGGCCTTGAACATCCTCATTTTAAAGGCGAGGAAACTGAGACGCAGAGTGGTTAAAGAAACTTATTTAATGTCAGAGCTAGAACTGGGGAACTCAGATCTCCTAACTCCCCTTGTAGTGTTTATACTGTACCATACTACTACTGGGTTTTCTACTGGTTTTTTTTTTTTTTTTTGAAATACTAAGACATCTATCAAAACTGGATGCTTTATATACTATTTCCTGGCCCTTGCATATTGGATTCCTTTGTGTATGCCCTAGCATCATGTTTTGCAGGGGTGTTGTTTTAAAGCAACAACACATTACTAGCCAAATTCAAAATATGACTCTCAGGTATTTTAGTTCTCTACTTTTACTTGATTAGTTCTCTGTGTTTTCCTACGAAGCGAAATTTGACCTGATAAAATTGGCTCTTCTTCTTTTAAGTGGTTCCATATTGTTTGGTTCTAATATCTTTCCAGGAACCCATGTTTAACTGATGAGTGTCTATTGAGAATTCTCTCTCTCTCCCTTCTCCTCTTAAAACATGTATGGGATGTACAGGTGTTTTCTATTTTGGAATTTCTCTTTTTTGATATCTCAGAAATTAATGGTTAAAAGGTTTTCATGATGTTTGCCAGGTCTTGTGGCAAATGCATGCCTCAGCCTTGGAAACTTGTATGTAACAATTTTAAACACAATCTCTGGCTTTCTATTCTAACTTTTCATTTTTCCCTTAAGCTGGAATTGGTGATGTCAAATATGGCCTCCTTAATTGTTTGTCTCCTTTTAGTTATTTCTGTGATACCCTCCATCACTACTGTATCTTTACCTGTAGCTCTTTTGCTAAGTTGAAATTCATATTCAGGGGCAGGTGTGCTTGCAGTGTCATAATTAAGTATAAAAGGACTTCAGACACTTTAGAAATTAAAAAGTTGCTGGGAAGTAAGTATTGAGCCTGTACTGAATTGACCCTTTGAATTTGGGACATGTGTGAAGTGTTAGGGTCGGACTGTTTTAAACTTTAGAAGGGTTAGGGGATGGGAGTGGGGGAGAAAAGAAAATGAAAACAAGAAACCATAGTGGAATACAGAAATTTTTATTCTTATGATTCATCACCTGCCCTCACTGCTTCCTTCTCCACAGAATGATGGGGTAGAAATTGAGAATTTATGTAGCATGAATAAATTCAGAGATCTAATATACAGCATGATGATTATAGGTAATAATATTGAATACTAGAAATTCGGTAAGAGTAGATTTCAGGTGCCCTCACCACACACAAAAAATGATAACAACATGAGATAATATGTAAATTAGCGTGGCTGTAGTAATCATTTCCACTATGTATTTGAATATCATATCATCATATACATCTGAAATATACACACCTTTTTTTTTTTTTTTTTAGGATTTTATTTATGGTCAGAGAGAGCACGAGCATGCACAAGCAGGGGGAGCAGCAGGCAGTCCTAGGTTTATGACCTGAGCCGAAGGCAAACGCTTATCCTACTGAGCCACACAGGCATCCCTACACACTTTTTATTTTAAAAATAAAAAAATAAAGAGAGGTCTTCACCCTCAGGAAAAAAAAAAAAGATGTCCATAAGATGTTTCTGAGAATGCTACTTGCAGGCAAAGTTAAGATCAGTGATATTTCTGAATGGATGTGATCATCATGCTATAATACATATAAAACAGTGTTTAAAGACACATATAAGATGTTTCTAAGAATGCTACTTGCAGAAGTTGAGAACAGTATGATTATAGTGAATGGATGTGATCAGCACACTGTAATGCATGTAAAACAGTGGTTAAAGACACATGGATCCAAGATGTTTTTGAGAATTCTATTTGCATGAGAAGTTAAGAACAGTGTTTTTTCAGTGAGTGGTTGTGATCACCACATTATAATGCAAGTGAAACAATGTTTACATACCCCCAAAATTGATGAGATATACATTTAATTCTTGAAGCCTTAATAAGCAGAAATTGATATAGGGTATATGCAAAGGTATTTGCAACATCACTTATATTACCAGATGGGAGAATACCATGGGAGCCCAGAGCGTATGATGGAAAGATTGGACCAGTATAGAATATTACTGCTAGCTAATTCCAAGAACAGCTATTCCATTCTGCTATCCTCCCCACTTTTTGGGAGGGATGGAGAACACAAATATATTTATTTAATTTATTTATTCTTAAATGAAGCAGCTCATGCAAGATGTCTGTCAATAGTTTTAAATAAGTCAGAATCTGTTGTGCTATTAAAAAATAATAACAAAATAAAAAATAATCTTGGGGTGCCTGGGTGGCTCAGTCTGTTAAGCGTCCAACTCTTGGTTTTGGCTTAGGTCATGATCTCAGGATCTTGGAATTGAGCCCCCTGTCAGGCTCTGTGCTCAGCAGGGAGTCAGCTTGAGGATTTTTCTCCCTCTCCCTCTGCCCCTGCCCTGCTCAGGTGCTCGCTCTCTCTCTCTCAAATAAGTAAATAAATCTTTAAAAAAAAATCTCTGAAATTTTCCTAAGACTTTTTTGAAGTATATTCACATACCATAGAATTCACTCTTTTATTTTTATTTATTTATTTTTGAAGATTGTACTTATTTGAGAGAGAGCGAGCAAGAGAGAGTATGAGCAGGAGGGGGAGGGGCAGAGGGAGAGGAAGAAGCAGGCTCCCCACTGAGCAGGGAGCCCAACATGGGGCTCGATCCTAGGACCCTGGGCTCATGACCTGAGGTGAAGGCAAACGCTTAATCGACTGAGCCACCCAGATGCCCCAAATTCACTCTTGAAGCATGCAGTTCAGGATTTTTTTTTTTAGCATATTCACAGAGTTGTACAACCATCACCATTCTCTAATTCCCAAATATTTTCATCACCCCAAAAAGAAACCCTGTAGGCATCCTTCCTTTTTAAATAGAAATACAGAGCCAGAGAATTTGCTTTATAGTTATATTAGAACTTAAAGTTACATTTTTGTTTGAAACTATGTTTTGTAATGATGATAAGGGATATATCAAATATTACTTTTTTATTGCCTTCAGTATAAAGTGAAATTTTTAGGACTAAGAGTGAATAATAGTAAAGGAACAATCAGGATTCTAAAATGTAGTTTAATTTGGAGTTTGTCTGCTTTCTAGGGAGTGCTGTAAACACTCGGATATTGAAGTGTATGATTCCAACAACTCTAATACCAGAAGATTCTGTGGTTAAGGCAGTCTCCTGGCTTTGTGTTGGCAAGTGTTCTGGTAGCACCAAGGTAATCTTTTTAAACAGTTTGATGATAAGTCCTTCAGAACCACTTAAGGGCTGGCAAGGAAGAGCCACTTACGGAGTAATAGCAGTGGCCTTTTGTGCAAAGCCTGTAGTTTTGGAACAATATAGCTTGATGCAGGGACTTTGCTCAAGCAGAAATTTTTACTGAGAAATAAAATCTATTATCCTACTTTGTGCTAGAAGCTTCTAAAACAGCCCTGAGTGGGGAATTAAGCTCTCTCCTGTGCCAGTTATATTTCTCTAAAGATAAGCATTTTGTCTTGCAATAGGTACTTTTTTATCGTTGGCTGGTTGCAATGTTTGACTTCATTGATCACAAGGATCAAATTAACTTGCTCTATGGCTTCTTTTTTGCTTCATTGCAAGATGACGCACTGGTAAGTAAAAATTGGACAATGTCATGCATCAATCAAATGGTACGCTCTCTTGTATGTTGATGCACCAGGTGTGCTTCAAAGAGCTACACAATGCGTTTTTCCTTATTTTAAAATACATCAAACGTATAGAAAAGTAGAAAGCATAACATAACAAACACCCTTGCACTTGTCTTTCATATTAACAAATACAACATTTCTACCATATTTGATTTATATCTTCTTTTAAGGAAATAAAAATGTTATAGATAGAATTGACTCCACATTGGAGTCTCTGCTAATTTAAAGCAGTGATTGCTATCTTTTCCCTTTAAAACCACTTCAGCAGGGTCCTATGGGTCACTTATTCTACATTTTTTTGATTAACACTGCAAAAACCTCATCAGAACTAATGAGAAAGAGAGGATTGCTTTTGATGAGATGCCAGTGGACTGATTTTGATTAAATAGCATAATTATTCCCATTGAAAACATTAATAACTCTAAGAAGTCAATCTACTGTCCACCCGGAAGACTTTCAAGGACCATCAGTAGTTCATAGTCCCTGTGAATCATTCATCTAAACCAAATTCCTCTTACCTTTGGAAAGGGAATTCATTCATTGATTTCATTTTTAAAAATTGATGTTTTCACTGTCTTTGTTACGTTGTACTAGGCACTGTAGAAGACTCAAAGTTTTGGGGTGCCTGGGTAGCTTAGTTGGTTAAATGTCTTAACTCTTTTTTTTTTTTTTTTAAAGATTTTATTTATTTATTTGAGACAGAGAGAATGAGAGAGAGAGAGCACATGAGAGGGGGGGAGGGTCAGAGGGAGAAGCAGGCTCCCTGCCGAGCAGGGAGCCCGATGCGGGACTCGATCCAGGGACTCCAGGATCATGACCTGAGCCGAAGGCAGTCGCTTAACCAACTGAGCTACCCAGGCGCCCCGAATGTCTTAACTCTTAACTCTTGAACTCAGGGTTGTGAGTTCAAGCCCCACATTGGGCTCCACACCGGGTGTGGAGTGTATTTAAAAAAAAAAATTGGGGCGCCTGGGTGGCTCAGTCAATTAAGCGTCTGCCTTCGGCTCAGGTCATGATCTCAGGGTCCTGGGATCGAGCCCCGCATCGGGCTCCCTGCTTGGCGGGAAGCCTGCTTCTCCCTCTCCCGCCCCCCCTGCTTGTGTTCCCTCTCTCGCTGTGTCTCTCTCTGTCAAATAAATAAAATCTTTAAAAAAAAAAAATTTAGCAGAGAGTTTCTGTATTCCAGGGATTTATAATCCAGTTGGGGGATTAAGGAAAGCATGTAAAGTTAAATAAACAACTCAGGAGTTAAATTATCAAAGACAGTATATGATAATGTGAGGATAATAATTGTGATATTTCCAGGAAGGAAGAGAGCACTGTAAACCAGTGATTAAAAAAAGGATCATAAATAATTTGGGCATCAAGCTAGGCCTTGAAGGTGGAATAGGATTTGAGATTTGATAAAAGGAAATAATATTTCATATGACAGGAACATTTCATGCAAAGTTATGAGCTGTGTAAATTTTGTTTCCAGAGACCTTAAATAGATCAGACTGACTTAATTACAGTTGTGTCAGGGAGTGGTGGAAGGTAAGGCTGAAAAAGTTGGATGAGGAAAAATTGTAGAGGTCTTTGAAGGTGATGCTAGGCAATTTGAATTTTATCCTCTATCCAGTAGGCAGGAAATCACTGATAATTTTTGGGCAGAACCTGTTGAAAGCGGAATTACAAGAAGTTGTGTTTAGTAATGCCAAGCAATATGAATAAGGAGAGAGACTACTGTTGGGAAAACTAGTTAGGAGACTAACATGATAATCCAGGTATAACATGATGAAGTCCTAGACTAGCAATTCTCAAATTTGATCTGTGGGCCCCTTGAGGCTCCCTGATCCAGGAGTTCTGAGAGGTCAAAATTATTTTCATAGCAATATCAAGCTATTATCTGGTATTTTCATTGAGTTGACATTTGCACTGATGGTGCTAAAGTAATGGTGACTAAAACTGCTCGTGCCTTAGCAAGAATCAGGGTAGTGGGGCCAAACTATTAATGGTCATTTTATTCTTCACTATAGTAAAAAAAAAAAATGCTAGTTTCTCTCAATGTCCCAAATGAAGCAGTAAAAATTAATTCATTAATTTTATTAAATTTCAGCCTTTGAGACATGTCTTTAATAGTCTTTGTGATGAAGTGGGAAGTACAAATAAATCCCTTCTGTATACTGAACTGCAGTTGTCCTTAGGAAAAGCACTTGCGACATTGAGTTGTGGGGCTAAACTAGCTGCTTTCTTCATGGAATACCATTTTTACTTGAAAGAATGACTGACATATAAACTATGGTTATCCAGAATGGGTATTTGGCAGATGTTTTTTCAAAAACGAAAAGCCAGCCTGTCATTTCAAAGAAAACAACTCGCAGTATTTGCTGCCAATGATAGGATTTGAGCTTTCAAGTGAAAATTATGAGTTTGGAAAATTTGTATCTAGCACTGTGAACTTGACAGCTTCCCAGTACTTAAACTTTTCTGATGAGATTGGTAACAGTATTAATGAATGTGATTTTTAGATATTGTATAATGAAATTTGTCAATATTTGGAAGGTTGGTATAACTCAGTGAACCAGTATTTTCCAGATGACCAAGTATGATGTTGTAAAATTATGCATGGGTAAAAGATTCATTCAAAATGTAAGATATATCAATGAATTTTATGTTTATATGTATGTATTTAACATTTTTTCAATAGACTTTAATTTTATATAGCAATGAATTGTAATGGAACAGTACAAAGAGAGTTCATTGGTAAGGTTTCAGATTCCACATTGCAGCTAACTCTTAAGAGACTACCATTTATCAAGACTAATATACAGTTTTCTGAAAAGGCTACTAAAATAGTGCTTTCTTTTCCAACTACATATATCTATGTGAGGCTGGATTTTCTTCATGTACTTCAATTAAAAGAACATAACAGGTTTAGTGCTGAAGCAGAGAATCCAGTTGTATTCTATTAAGTCAAAAACATTAAATAGAATTTAGAAGTGTAAAACTATGTCACTAGTCTTTTTTTTGGAAAATATAGTTGTTTTTCATAAAATCTGTCATTTATGTTAGCATGTAATGGGTTTATTATTTTTTTAATGGATTAATAAACATTTTTAAGTTTCTCAGTTTTTATTTCTAATATGGTGAATATCAATAGATATAATCCAGATAAACAAAAGCTCTGTGGGATCCTCTAATTTTAAGAATGTGAAGAGTCCTGATACCAAAAAGTTTGAGAATTACTGTCCTAGTCTAAGGAGGTGGCAGTGGGAGTGAAAAATTGAAAGGGCAAATTGGAGGGGAAATTATAAAGGAAGAATTGACAGGATCTGATCCCTAAACTGGATTAAGGGAAGGGTAAGGAGATAAAGATCTGAGGTTTTTAAGTCAGCATGGCTCAGAATGATGATATCTTTGACCATAAAAGGAAGTTTGTGAGAAGAAGGTAGTTTTGGAAGGCATATAATATATTTGGATTTAGATGTACAAAGGTGACAAGCCGTCCTGTAGAAGTTCACTTAATGAACATTTATTAACTATATACTATGCCAGACATTGAATTTAGTATCAGGAATACAAATATGAATAAGACATAATAGTTAATTTATGTGAGGCCTGTATGCCAGGTACTAGGTGCTTTATATACACAGTTATTTTATCAACTCTAAGATGCCATCATGGTAAGATGCATCTTTATTTTATGAACCACTACAAAATAATACTGTCATTAAAACTGTCAGATGACATCAATTATAAGATTATTCCTGTTTTCAGAGATGTTAAAATGTAAAAAAAAAAGTTAGACTATGTAAAGTATTTTTTTTTCTGGTCCTGGGGTTCTGAAAGTTCTTTGTATTCTGACATCAGTATTCCTTAAAAAATATTTATTGAGGTTCTCCTGGCTGGCTCGGTCAGTAGAACATGAGACTCTTGATCTTGGGGTCATGGGTTCAAGTCCCATGTTAGGGTCTTGAAGTAAGTAGAGCTTACTTTTTAAAAAATATTTATTGAGCACCTATTTTCTGTACTTGAGCTGTCCAGTATGGTAGCCATTAATCTCATGTGACTAGTGAACAATGGAAATGTGGCTGGGCCAAACTGGAATGTGCTGTAAGTATAAAATACATACCTGATAAAATGTAGTTTTAACCCATTTAAACCTCTTGACAACCTTACGAGGCATACATTTCTATCCCTATTTTATTTTATTTTTTAAAGATTTTATTTATTTATTTGACAGAAAGAGCACAAGCAAGGGGAACGGCAGGCAGAGGGAGAGGGGAGCCAGGCTCTCTGCTCAGCAGGGAACCTGATGTGGTGCCCGACCCCAGGACCCTGGGATCATGACCTCAGTGAAGGTAGACCCTTAAACAACTGAGCCACCCACGCACCCCATTTTTATCCCTATTTTAGAGATGAGGAGTCTCAAGGCACAGAGAAGTCAAATAATTACCCAGGGTCACATGACCAGAGCCAGGATTTACGGTAAATTATATCATTCCCATTTTAGAGAAGAGACAACTGAGGCATGAAAAAGTTAAGTAACTTTGCTGAGGTAAGCTACCTAGTAAGAGACTTAACCTGGAAGATCTTTAAATGTAGTAAGGGAGAAGATAAGTATAGTGTGATAAATCCTATTATAGTATACATAGGGTTCTGTGAGCGTACAGAGGAGAGGTAGCAAAATAAGACTAGGAATCAGAGTTAAAATTACAGGAATTTGCTTTCTATAGGAAAAGAGATACCTCTCCTTACAAGCAAAAAGGATGTGTGTTGTTGGATAAAATATTATATTTGAGGAGACAGTATAAATTTTGAAATAGCTCCTGATGGAAATGGGAATAGGAGGTGATTAAAGACAGAAGTTTTGAAGGCCCAGATGGGGTTAGAGAGCATGGATATGTGATGTTACTAATATGCAAGGACAGGCAGTTTCTCCAGGGTTGGACAAGGATGCATGAGAGTGATTGAGCTGTTGGACCAGGGAGTTGAGACAGAAAAGGGAAGAAGGTGAAGACAGAAGAGGGCAGATTGGGAACATACACACACAGCTGAGGTTTGGGATGCCTTGGTGATAGTCAAGATATGTAGTGGGATTAAAAGCTGGACTAATAGGAAATTGTAGCATTCGAGTTTAAGATTTCAGGAGGGGATGGTTCAATGTGATGACAAGATTCAGAGTGACCATGGGGTGAGAGCTGTTAAACTTTGAGTGAGAGAATGAAGGTTATTGGAATTGAAATTTTGTTTCCTTACGGATTTGTTGTTGTTGCTGCCCATCTACGGGTTACTGAATGAAAATGTTGAAAATCTCCCACTGTGAAGGCAAATTTGTCAGTTTTTCTTGAAAGCTCTGTCAATTTTTGCTTTATATATTTTGAATCTGTTATTAGGTGTATATACAATTATAGTTTTCTTATTCTGATGAATCAAACCTGTTATGGAGTAACTCTTTGTTAGAAATGCTTTTTGTTTTAGTCTATTTTGTATGAGATTGACATTGCTACTCTGGCTTTGTTTTGGCTGGTAGTTGCTTGGTATATTTCCATCTTTTGGGGTTTTATTTAATCTTTTTTTGTCCTCATGTCTTAGATGTCTTTTTTATTTTTTATTTTATTTTATTAAAGATTTTATTTATTTATTTGACAGAGAGAGATAGCAAGAGAGGGAACACAAGCAGGGGGAGTGGGAGAGGGAGAAGCAAGCTTCCTGCAGAGCAGGGAGCCCGATGCGGGGCTCGATCCCAGGACCCTGGGACCATGACCTGAGCCGAAGGCAGACACTTAACGACTGAGCCACCCAGGTGCCCCTAGATGTCTCTTTTAAATAGCATATAACTAGATTTTATTTTTACATCCTGTTTGAGGATTTTTCTTTAACCTGGAGAATTAGTTTATTTACCTATGTAGTGATTATTGATATAATAGGAATAAATTCAAATATCTTATTTTGAGCTTTCTAAATGATCTGCTTTTTTTCTGCTTTTTTCCTTCTTTCTCTCTTATTTTGGATTGATTGTGGTTTTCCCCCTATTCTAGTTTGGAAGTTAGTTATACATTCTGTGTATGTTCTTTTAGGTGTTATTGTGCCTATTTTAACATGCATACTTAATGTAAAAATGTACAACAATGTCACTCTTCTTACTATTTTTCTTTTGGCAGATATAGTTATTTTTCATAGAATATGTCATTTATGCTAGCATGTAATGGGTATATTATTTTTAAATGAATTAACAAACATTTAAATTTTTCTCAGTTTTAATTTCTAATATGGTTTTTCTTAGAGCCTAAAGGTAACCAGTATCTTTACCTTCATCTTAAATGAGGCAAGGACTTTAGAATGCTTTGGCTCTGGTCACAGCCCTCGCAGATGATATGCTATTTATCTGGTTTTAGTTCTAGCTTGTTCTTCTCCATCCGTCTCCACATACGTGTGAAGTAGGCATCATTATTATCTTCACAGTTGATGTTTGTTTTGATTTGCCCACATATTTACCAATATCTTTGCTCACCATTTATTTTTGCATCTCAGACCTTCAATCTGAGATCATTTTCCTGTGTAGAAATATATACTTTCGAATATTCTTTCAGTGAGAATCTTTTGATAGTAAATTGTCTTTGTCTGAAAATGTCTTTACAATGCCCTTGTTCTTGAAAGTTGGTTTTGCTGTGTGTAGAACTCTAGGGTAACAGTTAAATTCTCTCAGGACATTGACAGTATTATTCCACTGGCTCCTTTCCATTGTTTTTGGGTCAGTCTAATTGTAATCTGTCATTTATTCTTTTCTCTCTGGATACTTTTTAAGAACAACTTCATTGAAATATAATTCACATATGATACAATCCACCCACTCAAGGTATACAAACATGAAAACATGGTTTTCAGTATGTTCACAGATAATGTGCAACCATGAGAATAGTCAATTTTAGGACATTTTCATCACCTCAAAAACCCCATACCCTTTATCATTCCCCCATCTCCCTATTCAGGGGTTCCTAAAAACTCCTAATGTGTTTTCTGTCTTTAAAGATTTGCCTATTTTTAATCTATTTTCTGTCTCAGATTTGCCTATCCTGGACATTTCATATAAATGAAATCATATGTGGTCTTTTATGACTGGGTTCTTTTACTTAGCATAATGTTTTTCAAGGTTCATCCATGTTGTAGCACGTATCAGTGCTTCATTTTTTAACCTGTTACAGTTTTTCATAACTTAAAATTTACCACTTTACTATTTTGAGTGTGTCATTTGTTGGCATTCACTGCATCACTACTGTTTCCAAAATTTTTTCATTACCCTAAACAGAAACTCTACTCATTAAGCAGCAACTATACATTCCTCCTCCCTCCAGCCCCTGGTAACTGCCTGTCTACTTTCTGTCTCTGTGAATTTGCTTGTTCTAGGTACCTCATATAAGCAGAATCATATAATTTTTGTGTCTGGCTTCTTTCTCTTAGCATAATGTCTTCAAGTTTCATCCAACTTATAGCATGTTTCAAATTTTCATTCATTTTTATGACTGAATAATATTCCATTGTATGTATATACCACATTTTGTTTATCTGTTCACTCGCTGGTGGACTCTTGGGTTGTTTCCACCTTTTGGCTAACATGAATAATGCTGCAGTGAATGTTGGCATACAAGTAACTGTCCAAGTCCTGCTTTCAGTTCTTTGGATATATACCTAGGAGTGGAGTTGCTGTATTATATGTTAATTCTGTTTTTAGAACTTTGAGGAATCACCAAACTGTTTTCCACAGTTTGGACCATTTTACATTCCCATTAGCAGTGTCCTCGGATCGAGGGAGAGGGAGAGGGAGAAACAGGCTCCCCACTGAGTAGGGAACCCAATGCAGGGCTCGATCCCAGGACCCTGCTCGATCCCAGGACCCATTAGCAGTGAATGAGGGTTCCAATTTCATCCCATCCTCATGAACACATGGTTTTGGTTTGCATTTCTCTAATGATTAGTGACATTGAACATCTTCTCATGTGCTTATTGGCCATTTATATATCTTTTTTGGAGAAATGTCTATTCAGGTCCTTTGCCTATTTTTCTAATTGGGTTGTCTTTTTATTAATGGGTTTTAAGTGTTCTTTCTGTATTTTAGGTACAAGTCCCTTATCAGATATATGGTTTTTCTGGGAAGTACAACTAAGCTGCAACCACTCTAAATTCTTCACTTCAGGTTTTCCAGGTCATACCACTAGTGTTAAGTCCAAACTGCAGGCCTATATAGGACTGGTTTGTGGTTGCATATTCTTTGGAGAGGCTTTATTTTCCTTTTACCCAAACCCAAGGCCAAGACAGCCAAGTTTACTTGCTGTCCTTTTCAGCACAGTGGGGTGTGTTTTTATTTCACACCCATACACTTAGGGTGTAGCTCTTGAAGTTCCCAGTTTTTTAAAGATTTTATTTATTTATTTGAGAGAGAGAAATGGCAAGAGAGAGCACAAGTGTGGGGGAGGGGCAGAGGGAGAGGGAGAAACAGGCTCCCCACTGAGTAGGGAGCCCAATGCAGGGCTCGATCCCAGGACCCTGGGATCATGCCCTGAGCTGAAGGCAGTCGCTTAACCAACTGGGCCACCCAGGCGCCACTGTTCCCAGGGTGGGCCCTAAGCTTTACCATCTGCTACCCCGCTCCTACCTCCCTTTGTAGCTATTAAAGCTCAAAGTTCAAGATTTTTAAGGTTTGGCAGAAATCTTGGGGAGAGAGCTTGTTCAGTATTCAGTGTTTCCTCTTAAACTTTGTGTTTGGGAACTGCAGTTTCTTTGCTTTCATGCCAGCTCAGAAATGTACTTAAACAGCTAGATACAAGCAGGCGGGTTTATTCAGGGTATCTAATATACAGTATTTCTATAAATGGTAATCAGGTCATTAGAATTGAGAAGGTCAATAAGCTCTAAGGCCAAGGTGATTTGTTGATATAGACATTAAAATCTTCTGGCATGTTATTGGGATTAGGGTTAGAGTGGAAGACTGGATCAGATGTCTAAGTCCTCTGCTCTATGAGCTTTTGGAAGTTACTAAGAGGCCAGCAGTGAATAGATAGGGTATAGGTAAGTTGGAGGAAATGAGGTTGGGTGGACTAAGTGTCAAGGAAGTCTCTCATATAAGAATGAAAGAGTAGTACCTTGAAGTAGCAAGAGAAAGTAAGAATGCTCATTCCTCCCGCTTACCCTGTGGTACACAGGAGTGGATGAATGATGAGTAGTATGTGATTGACTCCTCCTTACCTTTGACATCTCTCTTGACCTCATGTTTTTCTTTTCAGATTATTTATTTATTTATTTTTAAGATTTTATTTATTCATTTGAGAGAGAGAGCACAAGCAGGAGGAAAGGCAGAGGGAGAGGGAGAAGCAGACTCCCCACTGAGCCGGGAACCTGATGCAGGGCTCGATCCCAGGACCCGGAGATCATGACCTGAGACAAAGGCAGATGCCTAACCATCTGAGCCACCCAGGCGCCCCTAAGATTTTTTATTTAATTGAGGGAGAGAGAGAGAGAGCGCAGGAGCAGGGGGAGGGGCAGAGAGAGAGGGAGAAGCAGACTCCCTGCTGAGTAGGGAGCCCGATGTGGTAGTGTGAACCCAGGACCCCAGGATCATAACTTGAGCCGAAGGCAGATGCTTAACTGACTGAGCCACCCAGTTGCCCCTCATACTGTTTTTATTCATAAACTAACCAAATTGCAAAACAAGTGAATTTTGTGTTTAAGCATACTTTGTAAAGAGTGAGAAATACTAAAGCATGCTTTCCTTTTCTTGTAATAGCTTAATAGACTGAGACTGAGTTCTTCTAGGCAGGGACTGAGCCTTTATAACCCAAGAATTTAGTAACACTATTCATGGCACATAGAATATAAACTTCATAAGATCAGGCCTTTTTGTCTGTTTTAGTCACTGCTTAATAATTTTTGTTTCATGAATGAATGAATGAGTGAATGAACAGAAGATACTCATAAATGTCAAATCAATTGCAGTATACTTGAATAGTTTTCATGATGTTGATGAGTTTCTTGCTCAGCTTGGCAAGCAGGAAGGAGACCTACTTTTTTTTTCTTTTCCCTTTTTCTGTCTCTTAAAAATATTTATTGACGTATGATATATGTAGAGAAAATAGCTTGTATCATAGGTGATCAGCTCATTTAATTTTCATAAACTGAATACATTTGTGTAAATATCACCCCGATCAAGAAATAGGGAACCTAACTTTTAAAAGTGTTACTTCTGAAAGTCATTTGCATATAATTTGGTGGGAGCCTGACTCTTTAGTGACTCAGAGGCAGTGGTTACTATTTGTCAGAAAGGCAATTGTAAAGTTTTAGATGTATACGATGTGATTAAAAGGGGACGTCAGACTTACTATAATGCTGGAACCTAGAGCAAGTGATTGTGTGACACTCATTTCGTACACAGCATGACAAATTGTGTTGCTAATGGTTTATATCCTAGGGATGTGAGGTTGTGTGTTTTTACTGAAAGTTACTGTATTTTGTGTAAGATATATCAGACTTGGTCATAGTATTATGTTCTCTTAAAAAAAATCCTGTATCTAAATTCATGCTTTTTACAAGTATGTCCAGAATCTGAACCCATTTCTAAGTAGAGGATAGGCAATATAGAATGCTGTACTTCAGACTTTAAATGATACAAATTTGTTTAAAGAAAGTCTTTGCTTTCATTGTATTCTCTAGTTCCATTACATAATTTACTTTTTTGATTTACTAACATCTAAAGCAAGTGTTGGCGAATTTTTCCTTAATGTGCCATGTAGTAAATATTCAGGTGTAAGGGCCATACTGTCTCTCACAACTACTTACTCCGCTGGTGTAGTGTGAAAGGAGCTATAGACAATACATAAACAACTGTGGCAGTGTTCCAATAAAACTATATTTATAATAACCAGTGGTGGGCTGGATTTGACCCGCGGGTTGTTGTTTACTCATCCCTGCAATAGATTATGTCCTTATCTGATAAACAGATGTTCTTAATTTAATGATCTCCCATTTATGGAGGCTTTTTCTTTTATGTTTTATTTTGTGGCTATCATTTTATTTTCTTTTCTGAAAGAGAAAAACTGCCACCCTCTGGTCATAAAGATTTTCTCCTCTGTTTTCTTCTAGAACAGGTAGTGGTAAACTTTTCCTGTAAAGGGCCAGATAATAAATATTTTTGGCTTTGTGGGCCATAGAGTCTCTGTCAAAACTACTCAGCTCTGCTGTTGTAGCGAGAAAGCAGCTATAGATGATTCATAAATGAATGTGTGTGGCTATGTTCTAGTAAAACTTGATTTACTAAAACATGTGAACTGTAGTTTGCTGACCCCTGGTCTAGAATAAAACCTCAAGAAGTGGACCCTCAAAATGAAATGGTACAAAGGAACCAATCATTCAGCAACTGAAGTAACAGATTTATTGAGTGTATGTTATTTGCCAAACAGAACTAAATGGTTAATTAAGTTATAGTATGTCCACTCCCTGGAATGTTAACATCATTGAAAATGATCATTTGAAGACCAAACAACATGGGAAAATGCTTTTTTTTTTAAAGATTTTATTTATCTGACACAGAGAGAGAACAAACAGGGAGGAGGAGCAGAGCGAGAGGGAGAAGCAGACTCCCTGCTGAGCAGGGAGCCTGACGCAGGGCACGATCCCAGGACCGTGGGATCATGACCTGAGCCGAAGGCAGACATTTAACCGACTGAGCCACCCAGGTGCCCCAGGAAAATGCTTTTGAGTGGGGAATCAAGATAAAAGTTTTAACTTTGTATCTTAATAAATATGGACTACTGGAAGGAATACATGAACTTTTGTTAGGAGGATCTTTTTCTGTTTTTCAAATTGTCTGCAGTGTTTCTATATTCCAAAAGTAACTTAAAAATGGTATAATGAGGTACCAATTAACACTATTGGCTTTTACCACTATGTTGTAGTATGAAAAAGGGAAGCTTTTAGAATTATTGTTCAACAAAATCCTGAGGCCTTTTTACTTAATCAGAAGATTGACATTTGAGGAAAATGTGTTGCCACTCTGTTCAAGATATATTGTCATTTCTCTTTTTAAATTTTTTATATTTTAACAGTGCCCTTATGTCTGCCATTTGTTATATCTACTTACCAGAAAAGAGAATGGTGAGTATTTTCATTCCAGTTGTATTACATTTACTCTGTGGAATTAGCATTTGTATTGGCCTTTATAAAGTTAACTAGTAGCATAGTTCTATGCCAAGATTTTGTGGGAATTGTTTTTTAGTACTTTTATCTTAGAGCATCTGCTTACTGGTTTAACTGAACAGGGTGTTTGTATTTTTGATGTGTTGTAAGAAGATGACACTGTATGAGCCACATGGTTTATTTTTATTCTGAACCCCATGCATTGTACTTTTCTTTACCTTTTCTAGTTAAACCATTTCGCGTGAGAAAACTGCTTGATCTTCAGGCCAAAATGGTGAGTACCAAAAAGCCCTAAAATTGGCCAGTGTACTCTGTGTGTTACTGGGCTTTGGGGATATAAAATTGAATGAGTCATGGTCTTCAAGGAACTTACTGTCTGAGGAGCTTAGTCAACAGAATAAAAATTCAGAGTAGTACTGGAGTCAAGGAGGAGTGGTGATGCTTGAGAGAAATTTTAAGGGATTAATATGATTTAACTAGGCCAAGGAGGAAGAGAAAGGCAGAGGGAACAACATAAGCAAAAACACATAGATGGCAAACAGCAAAACTGTTTAGGGAACTGGGTTGCTACGGCTGGAAAACAAGTGTCAGGGAGTAGTCAAAAACTACTCCTCTATTAAAGTAAAATGTCTGGTTTATTTGTTTGGTTATGTTTTTGTGGATGTGATCTAGGAAAGCATTCCTTTCTGGACACATAAACTTCAGTATATTCCCTGACCGTTATCTCTTGTCCTTACAGCTCTCTTGCATTGTTATTTCAACTACACTTGTCAGGTAACAGAAGTCTGTGAAGCTTTGGATATGAAACAGTAGGAAGTTGTAGTGTCTATCCTAACTGCTGGAGCCTGCATAACCTACCTGAAGGCATTCAAATTTAATGAAAAACACAAACACATGTGCATATTCATTCTCCAGTGCACATAACATGCTTTCCTGTTAGTACAATTCAATGATCGTTCTTGTTTCATAGCTCCCTGTTTTGGTTCTATCAGTGCAATATCTTCTCTTAGCTCTCTGAAGATATCAGTGATAATGTTTCTGTCCAAATTGAATTTTATTTCACAGTATTATGAATGGTGAAAAAGTTGTACATTTTTCCATGTGAACAGCAAAGCATTTCAGGAGAATACCAAAAATCCTTAGCATAACTAAGATCTTATCGATTTGTATTAACTGAAACAACAGCATATGTTCAAGTTTAGAAAATGATTTAGTACATGATTGTGTAAAAATTTTAAACCCAGACATTAAATGTATGGCTTCATTAATAACATTTTATACAGTACATTATTAAATTATTCCATTATCAATGCCCATTTATAAAGATGCATTTTTTAAAGATTTTTTGTTCATTTGAGAGAGAGAGCAAGAGCATGAGCAAAGGGGAAGGTCAGAGGGAGCGGGAGAAGCAGACTCCCTGCGGAGCAGGGAGCCTGACGCGGGGCTCCATCCCAGGACCCTAGGATCATGACCTGAGCCAAAGGCAGACGCTTAACCAACTGAGCCACCCAGGTGCCCCTATAAAGATGCATTTATAATTGTTTTGATTAGCTGAATTTTGGTGAATTTGGCCAAGTCCAACAATATCAAACCAAGAAGGCATAGTGTGCTCACATGTAACCCAACATGTATAGTGGTTGCAAGCATAATCTGCAGGTTGGAGCAAATAAATTGAATATGTGAATTTCTGACACCTGCAAGGGCATGTACCCCCTCTATACCCATTCATTCCCTATAATTCCCGATCCATGAAGGAAACAAAATACAGAAATTGTCTTTCTTGTGGCAAGCATGAATGGTGGGAAGTGGAGCAGGCATGTAGTTATCACACACACACCAGGCCCTGTTGCGACCAATCTTTGGAACATGGGTGGGAGTTAGGTCTCATCCTAAGGGTTGGTAAGGATGGTTTTTAGGATTCTCCAGAGGGGAGAATGAGCGGCATGAGCCTATGTGACTTGGGCTATGATTTTTTTTTTCCTATTTCCAGCTTTTTCTCTGCTTCCTCAGAATTCCTTTCTTTAGTTAGTTTGGTCTTTCACAGTAGAGGCCTTTCTCAAATGCCTGGCAAACCTTGTTTGTCCATATTTAATAGTAAAGAACTAAAATGGTGATTGGAAACTTTTGTATGTGAGCAGGACTTGTTCATTGTTGGATCTTGATGTTTCGTTGGGGAGCCCCACAGATGGCTGTGTCACTTTTCCCAGAGAGGAATTTTCTTGTTTCCTACCTAGGGGTTGTATTAGGCTTCTCTAGAGAAACAGAACCAATAGGATGCATGTATAGATATACAGAAGGATATTTATTATAAGGAATTGGCTTGCATGATTATGAAGCTAGCAAGTCCATAATCTGCAGGGGGGCCAGCAGGCTGGAGACCCTGGAGAGCTGATGTTTCAGTTTGAGTCCAAAGGCAGTCTGCTGTAGAACCAGAAAGAGCTGGTGTTACAGATGGTCTTGTAAGTAGGCTGCTGGAGAATTCCTTCTTGCTTGGGGGAGGCTGGTCTTTTTGTTCTATAAGGGCCTTCAACTGATTGAATGAGGGCCACACAATTATGGAGGGCAGTCTACTCAAAGTCCGCTAATTTAAGTATTAATCTCATCTAAAAACACTCTCACAGAAGCACTCAAAATAATGTTTGACTAAATATCTGGGCACTCTGGGGCCCACCCAAGTTGACACCTAAAATTAACTATCACAGGTTATAAACTTGGGTACTAGCACTCTGGGATGTAAGCAGTGGAAGGGGGTGAGGAAGGGTCCTGGTACCCTCCCTCAGCTGTGCCTGTTGTCTAAACTCAGTTTCATCTTCAGAGAGTAAAACCTTGATGTTTGTTAGTGTGGTGAAGGAATTTGGGGCTCTAACTGCTTCTTAGGTTTTCAACCAATCCTCCTGTTTTCTGCCCCTCTTGCACTTCTACTATCTCCGCTTTTCAGAGGTATCTGGTCCCTCAAATTCCTGAGCCTTTTTGAGAGTTCTCAAACCTGAATCTGCTGCTTTTGAGCCTTTTTCTGTTCTACTTTAGGTTTTGTTTTCTCTCTTTTGCTAAGTTGGTTACTCTTTGTCCATTTTCATTCTAGGTTCCAAAATCTTGTTGGGATCTCTCATTTGCTGTTGTGTCCTCTCTTGTTCTCTTTGAACTTGTGCTTTATGCCTTTTTCATTCCTTTAGTTTTCAGTGGGGCTTTGGGAGGACCCAGAGTTAAATCCATATGTTCAATATGCCATGTTTAACTGGAATTCTTTTTAAAAAAAGAGTGTCAACTTTTTAACAACCAAGATATGTTTAGTTAACTAGATGATAAATTCTAAAGGTCTCTCCTCCACTAAATATACGCTCTATCAAAAACCATTCCAACTCAAAGCAAATACTGATACTAATTGACAATGAGTACAGAGATTGGAAGGTATTTCAGCATAGATAAACTGGATTATTTTGGTTTTGTTATAACAAATTTAATTTCAAGAAGCTGTTATAAAAATAGGAATACTGTATTTCTAAGCCCCATTTTCTGCCTTCCTTATTTTGTACACTATTTGATTCAACAAAATTGTAATATAATAAAACAGTTTGGTTATTTCCTTGTAATTCATTTTAGTGGTATGATTTCTCTGGGTAGCCAGATCTATCTAACACAGGTATCCAGCAGTAATGACTTTTGTCATTATAAAATTAATGTTTTTATTAAGACTTGTTTTAGTTCTATCAAGCTGCTTGACTACTGCATACCAGTTGTTGGATTTCCTAGTGAATTTTCCAGTAATTATGATAAGGTTTTAATATTTTCTTTACCCTGTTTTCTTGGCTTCCCACCTTTCTGTCTAAATCAAAAATGAATCAACTTTGAGTCCTGAGTATGCTACCAGTGAAAGTAAGCCATGCTAGCAGGTATGACTGGTAGAACTAAGGCATGGACAGAGAAGAAGAGAGAAAATATAAAGAAGTAAAGCAGGAGAAAAGGTCATAAAAGACAAGTCCACAGGCTGGCAAGGGTAGTTTTGTGACCGTTGATTTAAATGTCTGGTTATCTATTCTTTGATTTTCAATAGCATCTTCCTATAGCCATATCACATAGTAAAATTAGGGTCTGAATATACGCTTAATCTGTTTACTTTATCGTTACTTTTTTTCCTTATGCCATAGGATTGAAAATTGAAAACTCTTATTTTATTTCAGGGAATGCAGCCTCATCTCCAGGCTTTGTTGTCACTGTATAAGTTCTTTGCTCCTACTTTGATTTCTGTATCTTTGCCTGCAAGGAAGAAGGTAAGGGATTAAGGAGTGGAAAATCATATTGAGATTGAAATATGTTATTTTGATTAAGTTAATTTGCAGATTTGAACTGAAATGTTCACAGCATACTGATTTAAGATCTAGTATTGCGGCACTGTTTCTGGAAAGTTTTTTTTAGGGATTGGCACTTTGTTTTGATTCTATTTGATGTATTTAATAGGTTCTTGATCAGAAAAAAAAACCTAAATGGATTTGCATGGCTTCAAAATGTTTCATAATTAATATACTTTCAATTAATGAAGAGTTTGGGATTTTATATTGCTTTGGGTTATGGGTACCTGCTCATGTACTTTAATCCAATTTTTTAGATCTATTTTAAGAATTCAGAGAATCTGTGGAAGGCAGCTCTATTTGCTGTGAGGCAAAGGAATCAGGGACCCCCTCCTGAACCTCTAAAGTTGATGTTAGGTCCAGCTCAGGTCCATCCTGTAAAAAGAGTAAGTATCTAAAACCCCAAATGATTTGTGCAGCTTTCTTAAATCCAAACAATAACCATTCGGATGTTTGAAGAGATTATAGATATTTAAATACATTTTAATTGCCCAGGATTCTATGCAAACCACATTCAGACTTCATTAATTGAACCACCTCAACAATTGCTTTTACGTTTAGTTTGTAGTCTGTTTAGTCTATTGACAGATTGTTTTATTGTCTTCCTTCTTTAGAAATGGAATTCTTGCTCAGTTATACCAGTGCTAAATTCTAGTAGCTGCAGTAAAGAATGCGGGAAAAAAGGGATGACTCTTTCTGATTATCTCAGTAGCAATGGATCGTTTCCACTAGAACAGCTTAAAAGCTTCCCTCAACTCTTACAGAACATCCACTGCTTAGAGGTATGTGACTGGACCATGTGCTTATCTGCATTTTCCATTTGATCTTTATACCCTTTTATTTTTGTTATATATTTGCTTTCTGATGATTTCCTCGTTGCTATAACCTACTTTTCATATACTTAACAGTTTACTGATTGATATCTCTTTGCAGCTGCCTTCCCAGATGGGTGCAGTGTTGAACAACTCTCTGTTACTTCACTATATTAACTGTGTCAAAGACGAGTCTATCTTACTGAGACTCTATCACTGGTTGAGTCAAACATTACAAGAAGGTAAAAATTGTTACTTAAAAGCATTGGGTGAATGAGGAAGGAACAAGATAGTTCATATCTTTTATAAGGGTGACAAATTCTAAATAGGAGGAGCCTTCATATGCCGTAACTGTTTCTCTGATGATCATATATTCAGAGCCGGTATGCTTCCCTTGTAATTTTAGAAGACAGTAAGAAAGGAGGTGTGTTAAGGAAACATTGCTGGATGGCCACCTAAACTCACTGGGTGGCTCCATTTTGATGACCATCACAGTCCAAAGCCTCTTCATCTATGTATGTCCAGAAACTTGCTGTTCAGGCCCCAGAATCATCAGATTAATGCTAACCACACTCAGAGAAGACTAATATATAAGTCAGAATATCAACTTACTATTTCATAATAGAAGTAATTCTTTTTGGTGACCAAAATGTTCATGTCTGCCAACAATAGTATCTCCTCTCTGCTATCAGTATAGATGGGAGCCAAATTAGTCATTAGAAGATTTCTTAATTACAGAATTGAAGGAAAGAGCAGTAAGGGAGTTTTTCATCCAGGCCATAGTAAATAAAGCCTGATCATTTCATTCCTCCAAGGGGGTCAGTTTTTCTAGAGATCATATTTCTGTTGACCAGATTGTTTCTTTCCTGGGTAAGCAACTCCTAACTCTTCAAGTATTTAAAGTTGGTTTTAGTTGGTTCCAGGCTAACTCTCCTTTTCCTGCCCAGTTTTTCTTTAGATAGGATATGATATAATTAGATTACCACTTACTATAGTTCTACCACTCTGAGATTATCCCCAGCTCACCCTAGTTGAAGTTTGGGGTGTTCTTAAACTTTTAATTCATACATGTATAGTCTCTTGGACTACTATGTGACTTAAGCTAATCACATTTATTATATGTCAATTTTACTAGTTTATTTTTTCACTATAAGCTTTCCCTATATCATTAAGTTCTTGAGGATCATTTCACTATCACTTCCACATACATGTTACAGTCTGCAGTGCAAGTTGGTTAGGGTATATAAGACTGATTACTTGTTTATATTTGTCATGTCACTTTAGAGTAGTGGTAATTATGTTTTGTATAGTTTTTATTGTCATGTACCCATATACTTATGCTTAATATTTCTGCTCCAGAGTGTATTTGGTACAAGATGAATAATTATGAACATGGAAAAGAATTTACCAACTTCCTGGACACTATCATCAGGGCAGAGTGCTTCTTACAAGTAAGATTCCACTTTTTTCATATACACTCCACCACTTCTTACTAAAATTTATTTCGATATCCATTGAATATCTTTTCTTTAGTGCTCGGCATCATTTGTAAACAGTATTTGCACAATTCAAAACTCGTTATAAATAGAGTTGAGTTGAATTGACGTTTATCTCTGTACTGTTGGATTTGAGGAAAGAATTTGTTAAATTATGCAAATAAGAGAGAAAGGCCTGTAAGAGAACAAACTGAAGGTGTAATTGAATGCATTCAACTAATTGAATTAGCTGCTAACATAGATCTCATAGGGTTACTGTGTTCTCATAATCAACAAATATTTTTTAATGTTCTAGCCAATTAATTATTTGGCATACGTAAGTAACCCTAGTTGTACTTTAAGCTGCAGCTCAGTTATCAGCACCATCAGGAAGCCTATACTCATCACCCTCATCTGGTTTAGATGTTTGTTTTATATGCTTCTTTAGATCACTGTGTTTACCTGTATCATGGCACTTTCAGATCTGTTTTTCCACATATTATGAGCTCCCAGCTGGTGGGAACCATGTCTAACTTTTCTTCATGTACAAGTATTTAGCTTGGTACCTGGTACAAAAAAGATGCACAATGTGTTGACTAAATCTTAAGGATTTGATGTGAAACCATTGAATTGGAAGTTGGATGTGGAGTATGGTGGTGAGGATAAAGGGATACATTTCGGTTGACTTTTAGGTTTCCTGCTTGGGAGGTAAGAAAGGGGATGTAGAAGGAACAGGCTTGGAAGGAAAGAAATCTGACTTGTTTTTTAAAGATTTTATTTATTTATTTGAGAGAGAGAACACGAGCAGGGGTACGGGCAGGGGACAAGCAGACTCCCCTCTGAGTCGGGAGCCCAATACGGGGCTCAATCCTAGGACTCTGGGATCATGACGTGAGCCAAAGTCAGACGCTTAGCCGACTGAGCCACCTAGGTGCCCCAGAAATTTGACTTAAAAGATGCCTGTGGGATATCTAAAAGGTCATATCCAGTAGTTAGGTAATGAGTCTAGAGCTGAGGAATGAGATTTGAGCTAGAGATATAGCTTTAGGACTCCTCATGATATAGGTGGTGGTTTTAGCTATGTTATAGATGAGATTGTCCAGATAATTCATGTCATGAGAAGAAAGTCTAGGATGGAGTCCTGGTGCATGCCATTATTTACACAGGGGGAAAAAAAAAGGAAAGCTCTGGATCTTCGGTGAAAGCATAAGCAGTCTACACACTCAAGTGTTCCTTCAGATGGAGCTGCCCAGAGTTTGGATTTGGTCTATGGCCTCTAGAGAAATTATAGCCCTATTATAACATTGTATACATTTTTTAAAAGATTTCATTTATTTATTTGCAAGAGAGTGAGTTGAGCAGGGGGAGGAGCAGAGGGAGAGGGACAAGCAGACTCCCCTCTGAGTGCAGAGCCCTACACAGGGCTTGATCCCATGATCCTGAGATCATGACGTAAGCCGAAATCAAGAGTTGGACACTTAACTGACTGAGCCACCCAGGCGCCCAAACATTGTATACATTTTATTGACTGCGCAAGAGACTGTATATACTCCAGAGTAGTACAATTTCATTTATCTTTAAAAATATTCCATTACTTGACTTTTTACCTTCTTTCCACTTGATATTTTATGGTATTTGAGAAGTATGTTGATGAAGCTGGTAATGTGTCTAAACATTAATTATCTGGTCCTTTTTATGAGGAACTCTGGCACCTAACCCAAGGCTTTTATTATACTGATGACAAAAAATTTAGTCTAAAACAACTATAGCACAGAATAAACTGGTTGTTTAGAGAGTAGTTATGGACTGAGGAGTTTCATATGAGTTTTTACTGTTGACTTTTGTTATAGGAGGGGTTTTATTCCTGTGAAACATTCCTGTACAAGAGCCTTCCTCTCTGGGATGGCTTCTGTTGTCGATCACAGTTCCTTCAACTTGTGAGCTGGATTCCTTTTAGTAGCTTCTCTGGTATGTATCATGAAAATTTGGGGTCCTTTAATTCAGTGTAATATTAATTAAAATAATCTTGAATAATCTTTTTTTTTTAATTCCTAGAGCTGAAACCACTTCTTTTTGACCATCTAGCACAGCTCTTCTTTACATCAACCATTTATTTCAAGGTAAAAAAAACTGTCTTGCTTAGACTGAATAGGAAGTACTGTTTTATGGCCAGTGGTACATGATTCCAAACCCATACTGAAGCGGTGGTTTTCCAGCAGGATTCCCTTGGACCTGGACTTGAGGTGCTGCATTACTCAGATCAAAGTTAATGCATAGAATATTCTGTTTTAAAGATTTTGTTGCGTACAATTTTCCTGAACTGTTCCACTTGTAGCAGATGACAAAGTGAATGAACAGGTGGCAAATTAGTGTTAATAAAAACAAAGTGGGAAATGCTTAACCATACTTAGTTTGATTGTTGTGGTTGATATTTTTATAGATAGACTTATTTTACAAATATTTATTGAGAACCTACCATGTACTAGATGCCCTTCTTAACACTGGGAATACAATAATGGCCAAAGCAAACAAAATCCCTTTGACATTCATATTGTATATTTAGAACATACTCATTTTCTGCTAATAAAATTGTTCCAACCTTATATGATAAAATTAAAATGTGTTACTATTTTGGGGTATTCCCCAAAAAGACCACTGTGGTTTCCAAGAGTTTTACCCAAGTGAGTTTGAGAACCACTTTGTATAGAATGGTTATTCCTATTCCAGATGAATGACGATAAAAGCAGTGTTTCTTTTGTAACATTGTTTTCCCCTTAAATCACTTACTGTTGGCCACATTTACAGGAAAATGTTTTGTCCTGGTTAGTGTTTGTCATATTCAAATGGCACTTTATTAATTACCTGTCACAATAACTTGGATTTGAGGTTTATTTATATTATTTGTGCTTACTACCTGACCAATATCATCATTCACGTGACAGTACATACCACTTCTCCCAGCTAATGCATTTTTAGGGACTTCATTTTGCAGCCTTTTGTGATTTTCTTCCTCTCTTATAATTGGGTTATTTTTTATCTTTTCTCTTATTCCACCAATCTAGAGAGCTGTTTATCTATAAATACTAGGTTGAACCATACGAAATTGCCATTTTTATAGGTCAAAGATGTTTGATCAATGGCAATTTCATATGGTCTAACCTAATAAGTATGCATACATTTATACACACATACATATATTTATATTTGAGAATGGGAGTCTGCGGAGAAAAAGGGATACAGGAAAGGAAACGGTGGGCCAAGGACAGAACTCAGGGGAATACTCAGTATTCTTAGCTAAAAAGGTGAGTCTGTTTTCCCTTCCTTTTCCTAATGTCCTCCATGCTATTCCTTATGTTCCACATGTAAGTGAAACCATATGATAATTGACATTCTCTGTTTGACTTATTTCACTTAGCATAATCCCCTCCAGTTCCATCCATGTCGATGCAGATGGTGGGTATTCATCCTTTCTGATGGCTGGGTGATAATCCATTGTATATATGGACCACATCTTCTTTATCCGTTCGTCTGCTGAAGGGCATCTCGGCTCCTTCCACAGTTTGGCTATTATGGACATTGCTGCTATGAACATTGGGGTGCATAGGGCCCTTCTTTTCACTACATCTGTATCTTTGGGGTAAATACCCAGTAGTGCAATTGCTGGGTCATAGGGTAAAATGAAGGGGGGGAAATCAGAGGGGGAGATGAACCATGAGAGACTATGGACTCCGGGAAACAAACTGAGGGTTTCAGAGGGGAGGGTGATGGGGGGATGGGTTAGCCCGGTGATGGGTATTAAGGAGGGCATGTATTACGAGGAGCACTGGGTGTTATACACAAACAATGAATCATGGAACACTGCATCAAAAACTAATGAAGTACTGTATGGTGACTAACATAATAAAAAAAAAGAATAACTCAAATACAATCTCAAAAAATAAAATAAAATAAAAAGATGAGTCTGTGAAAGAACCTTCTCAAGAGGTATGAAAAGAACCAGAAGAACAACAGTGCCAAGGAAACAAAGGGAATACAGGATATCAAGAAGTAGTGAAGGAATAATGTTGCCATATATCCCAGGAAGATCCAGAAAGATAAGGACCAAAGAGTTTCTTTTGAAATTGATAATACAGAAGTTTTGTGCTACTTTTGTGAGCAGTTTCAGTGAAATGTGGGGGTAGAACCAGATTTCTTTTTTCTTAAAGGGAGAGTCATTTTGATTTTATATTTACCTTCTCAAAGAAGAGACTTATATTCATGTTAGCAGTGGGAAGCAAGGGCAGTGCTTAACCTCCAGATGTTGAAGTGGGATATGGAAATGTATTCAGAGGAAACATTGTCCTTGGGTGGTGAGGGAAAGCCAGGATCTGACTATAATAAGACAGAAAGCATACTCTGAAGAATATTGAAGGTATAGGTTTAGATTACCATGGAATAGAAGTTCTGGAAACTGTAATTGAAAGATTTGGGAAAGATGAGATTGATGAAAGGGGGAAACAAGCACAGAAAATATAGAGTATAAGAAAGGATAAGTGACCAAAGGGGCTTTCATTTTGGGAGGTGGCTAAGGATAACAGCAATGTGACATGTAGTAGAATTAGCTAAAGATTCATTTAATGAGGCTTTTATTATTATTATTATTGTATTAAATTTATGTGGGGGGGGAGCAGAGGAAGAGGGAGAGAGAGAATCTTAAGCACACTCTACGCTGTGTGCAGAGCCCAATGTGGGGCTCTTATCTCATGACCCTGAGATCATGACCTGAGCCGAAATCAAGAGTCAGATGCTCAACTGAATGAGCCACCCAGGTACCCCAGTTTATGAGGCTTTTAAAAGGCAAAAGATTATATGATCTGAAGAGAAACCAGAGTATAGTTTATGAGTTTTTTAATAAATTATTATTACTTTAGCTATTGTATAGCTTGATTATCCAGTTTAATATAATAAATAGTATTTTTAAAAGTCTATTAAAATATTTTCACATTTTCAGTGCTTTTGTTTGTGCTTAGCCAGTTATGTCTATCAGCAAACAACTTTTTTCACTGAAGAATTTTGAACTGAGAAAATTCCACAAATCTACTGTAACAATGCTATTTTCATTGTGGCATGTTAATTTTCTAATTTCTTTCCACATTGATTTATGTCTCCTGTATAATTACAAAAACAGTGGACATAAATTTAAAAACCAGAATACAAAATTCGTCAAATATAGTCAGATATCTAGTCATAGTCCATAGATGTTATACCACAATTAATTTTTTTCTATTATTATTTCTAATTTGTTTCTTTGTAGGAATAGATAACTATATCGATCATCTTCATAGTACAGATTTCTTTATTCTGTCAGCATACATTTCCAGGAATAAAGTTACTGGATGAAAGGAAGGAGTTTGAACATTTTTTATGACCTTGTTACATGCTGTTATTCCTTTGCCATACACAGTTCTTTGAGGGCAGATAGATATAATGGGTAGAGTACTTAAATAACAAGGGTCTGGCAGCCATGGAGAAAGAATTGGGGTTTGGGAGATGAGACTAGAGTAAAGAAGACTGACTAGGAGGATAAAGTAATCTCAGAGATGTGAAGGCCTGGGCTAAGGTAGTTACAGTGGGATTGGAAGGAGATGGAAAAGTTGGACATTTTGAAAAAAAAATGATAGGATTTGGTGATGAAGTAATGCATGAAGGACACTAGATGACTTTACAATTTCTAGCTTGGTATAGTAAAGGAAGCAGGGATATTTTGCCTGGAGGACTAAGATTTTGTGGGTCCCTTCAAGTAATTGATGGATTGTCCCATGGAAAGAGCAGAAGCCTGTCTGACTTCAGGAGGCAAGATTAGATATAGGGCAGTATCTTTTTACAGGTAGAGCAAACTAAAAACGAAATAAATGACCTTGGGACATAGTATATTTCCTTAGTATATTTCTTGGTGTTAGAGTAGGTTAAGCATAGGCTTAATGGCTATATCTACTGGGGATATTTATGTAGAGAAGTTTCATATGTAGGGTAGATCTGTGCTTCTCAACATTTTTTTTAACCCACATTCCTCTCATAAACAAAAGTTTCATTAATGTGGTGACTGGGTGGATTAGAATAGGTGAGTGGGAAATAAAAGGATTTAAGTTTTCTGAATATGACAGTAATACTGACTACCTTTTCAAATGTTCAGATCCTTGACTGACACTAAAATAGAACATTGTTTTAGGTGATTCCAAGGTCACTTTCAACTTGAACGTATTTATAACCTGAATTCAAGGTGTCAGTTTCTTTAAAAAGTATTAATTGAACTGTTCTATGAAGTGAGCATCCTATCACTGGAGATACTCAAATAGCATCTAGGCCATTATTTGTTAAGGATATGTAATAAAGGTTTCCTATATTAGGTTTTGGGATGATATGGAGAGCTTTCAAATTTATAGATTTATCCTCATGAATGCTCTGGGCACATCTCGGTCAAGACTGTATTTGTATGTAAATGAGGCCCTGAGAAATCAAGGCAAAGCCTGAGAAAGGAAAAGACTAGAATTGTTTGTTTTCCAGTTACAGAAGGTAAGATAAATTTTATGACTGTCAAAAAGGGAGTAAATTATAGTTGTGACACAAGGTGAAAAGGATAGGCAACTCATTTCCATAGCAACTTCAAAGGATCTCTGAGGGGAGACAGGAAGGAGTGGGTGATACTGTATTTGGAGATGTAATATATGTTATAAATGAATGTAATTTAGAGAAACGAGAGTCTGTTCCTGGGCTGATAAGCTGGGGGCAGTCTTGTAGAGAAAATGGCAAAATAAACTTGTACTCATATTCATCTGTCTCTCGGAGACTGATCAGGCTGGAGTAGCAGCTATTGGGCTCTGATGCAGAACCCAAGAGCTGGATGCAGTCATCTCCACGGTCCCTTCCACCTCTAAGCCTCTGGTTTAATTTGTTAGTTCTCAACACTAAAGTGTGTCTGAATGATTTTATGAATGATTTTTGTTTTGTTTTGCCTTCTCAGTGTAGTGTTCTCCAGAGTCTGAAAGAACTACTGCAGAATTGGCTGTTGTGGCTTTCTGCAGACGTCCACATGAAACCTGTGATGAACAGTCCTCTGTGAGTTCTCTTACAACACTCCACAAGAGATGATCTGTACAAAAATGTTTGCATGTGGAGTTTAATAGTGTGGCATGAGACCTTATTGTAAATGCTTAGTCATAGTTTTCTAAAAATTTTTTTGTTACTTTTCGTTCCTCCCTACAATCCTGTGAGGAAGGGTAGTTCTTCAAGTTCAGTTCTGTAAATCAGCAAACCCTAAGCCTCTAAGTGACTTGCAAGAGTTACTGTAGCAAAACATTGGAGAGGTGACATTAGAACTTACATCTTTGGCTTCCGTTTAGTTTAGCTCACTTTATAAAACATGTTCTTACTTAAATGTAAAGTCAGTCTGATAATGGCTAGGAAAATCTGTAACTTTGCTGTACAGTTTTGTGGGGGGTTTTTTGTTTCTTTGGTGTCTTTTGATTATATACATTAATCAGTCAATTAATTGACTATATACATTATTTTCACTTTGGAATAAAGAAAGAGCCCCAGATTTCCATTATGTTGATTATTATTAAAGGTGTGCTTTGACTCTTTCTACTAAAATCTTTTGTTTCTCCTATATTATCAGCCACATTATTCTTTAACATTAATTTTTAAAAATGTTCTGTTGTAGAAAATTGCAAATATAATCAAAAGTACAGAAAATAGGGGGATTCTCTCTCTCTCTGCCCCTGCTCATGCTCTCTTTCTAAAATAAATAAATATAATATTTTTTTAAAGATTATATTTATTTTTGCGAGAGCGAGAGAGAGCGAGCGGGGAGGGGGAAGAGGTGGGTGGAAAGAGGGAGAAGCAGACTTCCCGCCCAGCAGGGAGCCCAATGCGGGACTCAATCCCCAGGACCCTGCGATCATGACCTGAGCTGAAGGCAGACACTTAACCAACTGAGCCACCCAGGCGCCCCAAATAAAATCTTTAAAAAAAAAAGTATAGAAAATGGTACAATGTTGCCCCTATATATGCATCATCTAACTTCAACAGTTACCAGGTCATGATTAATTTTTTTTTAAGATTTTATTTATTTATTTATTTGAGAGAGAGAGAGCATGCACACGCACAAGCTGGGGGACGGCCAGAGGGAGAGGGAGCAGGGAGCCTGACTCGGGGCATGATCCCGGACCCCGAGATTATGACCTGAGCTGAAGTCAGATGTTTAACTTGAGCCACCCAGGTGCCCCTAATTTTTTTTAATCTCTAACACTCCTCACTTTCTTCTTCCTTTGTTCTAGATTTTCTTAAGCAAAAAGCAAAACCCAGACATCATTTCAACTGTATAACCAGTATAACACCAAATGAATTAATAGCTTCATTTTATCACCATTTAAAAACATTTTTTTTTTTTAAGATTTTATTTATTTATTTGAGAGAGAGAGAATGAGTGAGAGCACGAGCAGGGAAAAGACCAGAGGGAGAAGCAGACTCCCCGCCGAGCAGGGAGCCCAGTGCGGGACTTGATCCCAGGACCCTAGGATCACAACCTGAGCTGAAGGCAGACACTTAACCAATTGAGCTAACCAGGTGCCCTAAAAACATTTTTAATTGAAATACAGTTGATGTGCAATATTTTATTAGTGTACAACATAGTGATTTGACAATTCTGTATATTGCACAGTACTAACCATGATAAATGTGGTTACCATTTATCACCAAAGTTACTGCTATATTATTGACTATATTCCCTATGCTGTACTTTTCAACCCTGTGACTTATTCTATAACTGGAAGTTATTATACCTCCTAATCCCTAATCCCCTTCACCTGTTTTGTCCCCACCCCCACCTCCATTTCTTCTGGCAGCCATCAGTTTGTTCTCTGTATTTATGAGTCTGTTTCTGGTTTTTTGTTTCTTTATTCACTTGTTTTGTTTTGCCACATATAAGTGACATATGGTATTTGTCTTTCTGTGTCTGACTTATAAAGAACCAATAGTTCTTAATATCTTTAAATATCTAATCAGCATTCAAATTCCCTATATTATCAGTCATAGTCTTACTTTATAAGTATAAGGATCCCTTAGCTTCAGTTGCACGTAGTTAGTGGTTAGCTTGGTTAGATTAGCTCCTACTTTTCTATGTGTTCTTATCCTTTTAGTGATCTCTTACTTTGAGAGGAGCATGGTGAATAGAAGCTTCTTGGGAGTTGCCTGGAAATTGTTTTTAGTTCTTCATATTCATTATTGCAGTGTGTCCATAGATCATGTATGTCTGGTTACTTTTAGAAGGAAATGGAGCATTATGAGTAGTGAAAGCATCTTGTAAGGCTGTGCTTCTCAAAGTCAGGTCCCTGGACCAGTAGCATCAGCATCACTGGGAACTTTAGTTAGAGATGCAAAGTCTCAGGCCTTAACCTAGACCTACTGAAGTAAATTCTGGTAATCTATGTTTTAACAAAAGCTCTCTTGATTTTGGTGCTAGCTAAAGTTTGAGAACCACGATCATAAATTAAATGTTTAGCCTCTTCAAACATCCCAATTCTATTAAGGATAGTATGTTTGAGTTTATAATCTTCAGGCAATTTGCAATGTAAGTCTTAAGGCACCCCGATATAGGAGCTTTACAATTTCTGTATTTCCAAAAATCCTAGAAGCCTTTTTAAATTAGTGTCCTAAATTTTGGGAGGGTATTTATTTATTTTTATTTAAATTCAATTAATTAACACATATGTTAATTAGTTTCAGAGGTAGAGTTCAGTGATTCGTCAGCCTTATATAATGCCCAGTGCTCATTACATCATGGGAGGGCATTTTAAAAGGAGCTTTGTTGGGTGTCTGGGTGGTTCAGTCTGTTGAGCATCTGCCTTCGGCTCGGGTCATGATCCAGGAGTCCCAAGATTGAGTCCCGCATTGGTCTCCCTGCTTGGCGGGGACTCTGCTTCTCCCTCTGCCCCTCACCCCACTTGTGCTCTCTCTTTCTCTCTCTCTCACTATCTTGCTCGTTCTTGCTCTCTCAAATAAATAAAATTTTAAAAAAATCTTTAAAAAAATAAAAACTTTGTTTTCTAAAATTCTTAAGCAAATGGACATAAATGTAGATAACTTTAATGTCATAATACCATTTGGCATTTTTTAATACAGGGGTTTTTTTGGGTGCAAAATGGTGGTTTTATTACAGTACGGGGACAGGACCAGGGGGCAGAAAGAGCTGCTATCTATAATACAGTTCTTAGGTTCTCAGTAACTCCTTTTATTTTGGAGATACGGATGTAATGCCATGTCCCTCTCGTGACCATATGCCACATGACTGTCAAAGAGGGACTAAATTGTAGTTGTAGATCACAAGGAGAGAAGGGTAGGAAACCGTTCTCAGAAGTGGTTCTTCATTGGGCATTTTTGGTTGGTGCAGTGAATGGGAAGAGTGTGCTACCATTATTTAGTAGGTGGGAGCCAAGGATGGTGAACGTATTACTGTGGGTGGGGAGTAGGAGGCAGTCCTGAATAGGGAATTGTTTCATCCAAAATGCCTCTGGTGTCCTGTGGAGAAAGACTTCAGAGGATGCTGTTCTGAGCCGTCATCATTGTTCAAATTATTTCAGACACGTTTGCCTGGTGCTGCCAAAAATCATAGTTAATACATAGTTTGCAAATGGCCAGCTGACTATATGGATGCCCACCTATGTGAATGGTCTCCTAATCTTTCCCTGCTCACTCTGGCACTGAGCCATCATGGTGGTGGGTCGTGGTAGAGTCATCATTTCTCTGGCTCTAAGACTATATATGCTGTTCTTTATTTCTTGTGCATAACCACTGTTGGCTACCTAGATCAGAGGGTAAAGCTATGAAATCACATTTCTAGGTCTTTTCCTAATCCACTCAACAGTGGATTGAAGGACAGGGGTAGTAGATGGATGAATTGAACCAGTTATACACATGTGTGATTTAAAGAGACACAGTTCATTGATTTGGGAAGAATATGAAATATCCACATTTGGTTTTTAGTGGAAGATAGAAAGATGCCAAAAATTTTTCTAATTTAGTGTTAGGATTGAATTGAATTCCAGTTAAAGTGAAAATATTTTTAATAGCATTTCAGCTCAGGGATTCAGGTAAAACTGGGTCTTGATTTGTATACTCAGAAACTAATTTGCTAAATGCTATGGTTCCTGGACATTGGTAATATTATCTAAAGTCTTTCTGGAGCATAATCCTTTATTTCTCTGGTATTTAATAGAGTGGTTGCTGAGGATGTTCTGTGAATTGATCTTAATGATTCTCTGGAGAGCTGTGTAGTTTTATGGTTAATCACTGTGGTTTAAAAAAAAGTCAATTATACATTGGAGCACTGATCGTTTTCTGAAATCCTCAACAACTTTTTGCTATGTATTATTTACCTCTAGCTTGGAAATTGTGAAAACGTTTGCTGATGTGTATCCGAAAATCACAATTTCTTATTGCAGAGAGACAACTTTAGGTGGATCCATGAACTCTGTGTCTGAACTGATTCAGTATGTGGGGCAGCTGTCCACTACTGCAATGCGCTTGGAAAACAACAGTACTTTCTTACTGCACTTTATTTTGGATTTCTATGAGAAGGTAGTACACATCCCATTTTTTTCTATTTAGATTTTTGTGATGGCTATCTGCTTTACTGCTCTATTATTTAAATTTTATGTACAACTCTTAGTTGGGTTTTGACCTTATTAGCATAGTTAAAATAAGCTACTTATTTTGAAGTTAATGATCATATTATCACCTGAATAACTGACTTTCATAAAGTGGATAAACAAGTGCTTTTTGTGAAGGTTCAGGAACTGCTTCAGTGGACATTCCTTGGAAGAATGCTGACCCTAGACAGAGTCTGTCTCTAGCATCACTTTTTGCTCATTCATTGTATATCCCAGACCCCTGGCAAAAAAAAAAAAACAAAAAAAACACCCTGTTGTTTCTTCAGCTCTCCACTTCCACCTTTCAACCACCTTATTTCTCATAGTACCTATAATTCTGGTCTTCTTTGATTGTTTTATAAACTATTTGATGTGGACAGAACTATTATCCTAGAAGTACCCACTAATCTCAGTTTTCCTGGCTTCCTCCCTGCACTACTTGTCTTGTGTTATATATTTACGCAGAAACATGCTCCTTTGTTTTCCAGGTTGACAGCTAACTAATATGATAAATCAGTATTAATGGGACTTAAGGTGAAAGAAGTGCTCCCTTCCCCTTTCTTCCCAACTTGAAGATCTCTTCCCAGAAAAAAATAGAATATTTTAGTAATGACCTTGTAGAAATAATCCTCTATGGCAAGTGTTATGTTTAGTGAGGTACATTTTTAAGCAGGCTTGTGGCTACCTATTCTATTTATGAATCAGGCAGGCCCAAATTTTATGTTCTATTATTGCTTATTCTCTATTGCTAATTCTTTGGGTGAACTTGGTTGAGGGCATCTGGGGAATAATCTATATACTGATGTTATCATTCTTCCCAAAAGGTGTGTGACATATATATAAATTACAACCTTCCATTAGTGGTGTTGTTTCCTCTGGGGATCTTCTATTCTGCTCTTCTCAGCCTAGATTCCAGTATCCTGAACCAGCTATGTTATATCATGCACAGGTATAAAGCATTTGTATTGTTTTATAAATGAACACATCATACTTCTATCTTTGTTTTTCAATTGTACAATAAATTATAATTTATAAATACACTATAATAAACTTATTGTATATAATATAATAAAATATTAAATACAATAAGGAACTATTTCCATTTTCTGCCAGAACCTATGGAAATAAGAAACATGTCTTTCTTTTGGTAATGACCTTCCAATATGGGGCTATTTTAACTGTGTTTTTGAGATATCACTGTGGGGGATATGGATTTTAAAAATTCATAGTTAATGGGAATAAAAGGCACAGCATAGGGAATATAGTCAGTGATATTGTAATAGCATTGTATGGTAACAGATGATAGCCACAGTGAGTGGTGAGCATAGTATAATGTATAGACTTGTCAAATCACTGTGCTGTGCACTTGAAACTAATGTAACATTGTATATCAGCTACACTCATTTTTAAAAATTAAAAAATATTCATAGTTAAAGAATCTTGTGCAGTGGTACTGATGCACTCAGCATTGTTCATTCTCATTGCTGTATCTTAAAGAAAAATTAGTCATTTGCTGACAACTGATTTGGGTCTACATAACTTCTCTGATAAAAAGAACATTTTCTGGGAGATTAGGGGAGCTATTGCCAATTATATGAAACTAAGTATTATTTCTAATCCCCTCTAGTTTTTCATTTATAGGCTGAAATTACTCTTTTTAGTCCACAAGTGTTATAGACCCTTTTGGCAAAACTTGTAGGATTATGCCAAGGTTAGAATGTTTGTAAACTAATTAATAGTTCCCAGGCAAGAAAAAACATTTAAAGATTTTATTTATTTTTTTGTCAGAGAGAGAGAGCACAAGCAGGGGTAGCGGCAGGCAGAGCAGGTAGAGGGAGAAGCAGGCTCTCTGCCAAGCAAGGAGCCCAACGCGGGACTCGATCCCAGGACCCTGGGATCATGACCTGAGCTGAAGGCAGATGCTTAACCAACTGAGCCACCCAGGCGTCCCAAGAAAAAAACATTTTTAAGTTTCTCCTTTATTCTTTCTACTGTACCTTTTTTCTACATTAAGAAAACATGTTTTAAATCAGTGACTGCTCTTTTTTTTTAAAGATTTTATTTATTTGAGAGAGAGAGACAGCACGAGCAGGGGGAGGGGGAGGGACAGAGGGAGAGGGAGAAGCAGACTCCCCTTTGAGTGGGGAGCCCAACGCGGGGCTCAGTTCTAGGACCCTAAGATCATGACTTGAGCTGAAGTCAGTTGCTTAACCTACTGAGCCACCTGTGTGCCCCATCAGTTTCTGCTCTCGAACCTCTATTAATTTTTTTATAATGCAACATTAAGAGCATTTCATTCATTGTTTTTTATTTTTTATTCAGGCATAATTTACATACAGTCAGGTGCATATCTTAAATGTATAACTTAATGTTTGAGCCTCTATTTTTATTCTTTGAGAAGAGTGTAGCACAGAGGAATAAAAACCTTAACTAGACAGCTGGGTATTTGTGTATGTGCACATCTGCATATATTTACATTTAAAATGTACACTTTTGTTTATGTTTACATTTCAAAAGCATTTAATGTTCAAAATTTCATTCTATTCTCCCTTTTAGGTATCGTAACAATTTGACTGCTGCCAAGAAAAATGAGTTGGTACAAAAGGTATGGATGGTAAAACTCTGTGTTAAATCATCAGTGTTTGAAAATTGAGTTTTGGATATATATGATCTACTGGGAGTAAGAAGGAAAGGGAGAATAGGTGATAATGAGAATATTTTTTTTTCTTTCCCAATAGACAAAATCAGAGTTCAATTTCAGCAGCAAGACCTATCAAGAATTTAATCACTATTTGACAGCCATGGTTGGTTGCCTGTGGACATCCAAACCTTTCCAGAAAGGATTATATATTGACCCTGAAGTCTTAGAAAAAACTGGAATAGCAGAGTATAAAAACAGTTTAAATTTAGTTCATCACCCTGCTCTATTGAATTATGCTGTTTCCTTTCTGCTACAGGTAAGGGCATTTAAAGGATTTTTAGATTTTATATAGGAATATTATAATAACAGAAATAGGAAATGCCATAAATTTAGTGTGTCTGAATTGTAAGACGTGTTCAGTCATTCCTTTTTAAGTGTCAGCTAGATTTTGGGCATTGTGCTAGGTTCTGGAGATTCAAAGTTAATTTAAGTAAGTTTTTTTTTTTTAATTTTTATTTGTTTAATTTATTTTTTTTTATTATGTTCAATTAGCCAACATATAGTACATCATTAGTTTTTTTTTTTTTTGATGTAGTGTTCCATGATTCATTGTTTGCGTATAACACCCCGTGCTCCATTCAATACGTGCCCTCTTTAATACCCATCACCAGGCTAACCCATCCTCCCACCCCCCTCCCCTCTAGAACCCTCAGTTTGTTTCTCAGAGTCCGTAGTCTCTCATGGTTCGTCTTCCCCTCCAATTCCCCCCCTTCATTTTTCCCATCCTACTATTTTCTTTTTTTTAACATACAATGTATTATTTGTTTCAGAGGTACAGGTCTGTGATTCAACAGTCTTACACAATTCACAGCGCTCACCATAGCACATACCCTCCCCAATGTCTATCACCCAGCCACCCCATGCCTCCCACCCCCCACCACTTTTAAGGAAGTTTCTACCCTCCCAAGAGCTTGCTTGGGCTTGTGGCAGACAGACTTGTAAATGTTACTGTAATACAGAGAGGTGAAATGAGAAAAGGTACAGTCATGAGAAAGCTGGGGGAGTGATTATTAGTTCAATTCTGCTTGGGTAGAGATGGTACCAGGTAAGAAAAGGCTGTGGAGAAGTAGAAGCTCTCATAAAATCCTTCTAGACATGATGGAAAATGTAGGCTAGATAATATTATAATTAGAGTTGGAGTCTTCACCAAATACTGCTGATTTAATGGATATCAATATGCTGGAAGGGAGGGAATGTGGTCTTCTCAGGACTTTATCATCAGCCCTGTCATTTTCATTCCTTACCATAGTGTTAGGTCTTTGTTACTTCATTCCTTTACCAGTGACTTGAGGAATTCAAATGGTGTGCATATCAAACATGTGGATGACACAACAGGATGGGATTACAAATACACTGATAGAATCTAATTCAGAATTCCCTTAACAGATCGGAACATTGAGGAATCAAACAAAATGAAAAAGAAATGTACAGAACGGGGGAGATACTCATTGAATAATTGCTTAATATGTGCATGCAATGAACCAGGCACTGTGGTGAACAAGACACATCTGGGTGTTGTCCTCATAGAGCTTATGGTCTAGTTGGGGAGGCAGTTGTTAAATAGACATCGTAGAATAAAGAATGATGAGTAATACAGGGAAAGTACAGAGGACAATGAAAAAATGTACAGGGGTGCTTACTCGATTCAGGCTTTACAAAAGTGATGCTAATCAGAGCTTTGAATTATGAGCATGATCTTGTCAAGATAGGAGCAGTATTTGAACAAAAATGCAAAGATAGAGCAGGGGACAGTAGATTTTTTCTGTTAGAAGGCTAGATGGTAAGTATTTTAAGCTTTGTAGGCCATGTTGTCTCTGTCGAGACTACTCAACCTTGCCAGTGTAGTGTGAAAGTAGCCGTAGACAGTGGATAAACAAATGAACGGAGTTGTGTGCTAATGAAAGTTTATTTACAGAAACAGGTATTGGGTTGGATGTGAGCCATGGGCTATGGTTTGCTGGCTCCTATTTAGAGCTTGTCATGTTTGAGGACCTTAAGTAGAACTGTAGGGTTTAAGCAGGGGTTCTACCCTAACAGAAGTACCTAGGGTGCTTTTCCAAAGTAGACATCCTTGATTGTTCCCACCCTGAGACTCTGATTTAGTAACTCTAGGGTGACATCCAGAATCTCCTTTTTTAATATAATTATTCTGATATACAACAAGGGTTGAGAACCACTGGGCTAGCCAGTAGCATGATAGGAGATGAGGTCTTGAAATGTAGTCAGGGACCAGATGGTGAAAAAAGTAGGCCTTCAAAAGCATACTGATTGATTTCAGTATCTGAATAAAAATTACGTTTTTAAGTACATAGAGGGATTTCAGAGCTGTAGAGTTTAGTGATTTTCTGATATTCTTTCTTCTTTTTCTCACCTTCATAACTTGTCTGATTTATCATATATAAAAACTTGTTTCAAATTAATAGTATTTATATTACTATTAATAATGAGACTACTGGATGAAATTTGAAATAATTTTAGTTCTTTTTGCCTCTGGACTAAATCCTACTAAAACTGTACAGTGCATATACTATATTTTATATATATTTAGATATATTGGTTTCAGTTTCTTTTCATGCTTTAGAGGTTGCTTTTAAAAATTTAATTTCATTCCTAGAATATGTAAAGCATTTACCTGATTCCAAATTCTAAACTATAGAAATCTCGCTTCCATCCTTGTCTCCTTCTTTTCTCTTCTTTGTCTGTAGGTAGTCATTTTTATTGCTTCTTGTTTTTCCCATCTAGCGTTTCCTTTCTTTAAACTTAGTAAGCATTGTTTGGGGCATCTGGGTGGCTCAGTCAGTTAAATGTCTGCCTTCGGCTCAGGTCATGATCCTGTTGTCCTGGGATCGAATCCCACATCGGGCTCCCCCTGCTTTGTGGGGAGCCTGCTTCTCCCTCTCCTTCTGCTGCTCCCCCTGATTGTGCTCTCTCTCTCTGTCAAATAAATAAAAATCTTTAAAAAATAAATAAACTTAGTAAGCATTGTTTTGTAATCTGTGTCTGATAATTCCAGTATCAGAAGTTTCTGTGTGTATCTGTTGCCTCTTTTTTCTGCTGCTGCTTCCTCATGTTGCTTGATTTCTTTGTGTGTCTGGTTATCTTTGGCCATGTGCTGGATACCTGGAATATTATTTGTAGAAGAAATCAGAAGATTAGAGTGAGATCTTCCTACAGAGAGAACTTTCATTTGCTTTCTACAGGTACCTAGGAGTGCTCTTTGTCTGGGACTACCCTAATCCAAGTTCTTTGCCTAAGGTTCCTTTGATCATAGGTGGATAGACTGCCAGCCTGTGAGAAGGCTAATTTACTTCTGGTGAACTCTTACCTTAAAGGTATAGCCTTTTGGGTTTCCAGTGTAAAGTGGGGGTTGGTTTATAAGAGTTCCCACTTTTGGCAAACCCTGTGCTTTGACTTTAGTTACCTTAGTCCTTTGAAGCTGTGGAAGTGCAGCTCAGTTTTGCAGCTGATTCCTCTGGACTGGCAAATTGGTAAAAGCCAAGAGTGACTTTGAGAATTAGGTTTACCCATTTGGGTTCTCATCTTCTAGATATTGGCTTACCTTACCATAGATTTTGGCTTTCCTTACCATAGAGTTAGGTCTTTTTTACAAATTTTTTTTTTTATGTTGTAGATTTCAAACATACACAAGTACAAAGAATAGTACAATAAACCCCCACATACCCATCACCCAGCTCAGTCTCTACTCCCACCCTGTTTTACTACCCAATAATTTTGAAACAAATACCAAATGTTATACAATTTTGCTGTGAATGCTTCATTATATACCTATAAAAGATAGGGGCACTTTTTAAAATTTTGTCTTTTTAAAACCGCTTTATTAAGATAAAATTCAAATACAATACAATTCACACATTTGAAGTATACAGTTCAGTGACTTTTAGTATATTCACAGAGCTGTGCATCATCATAATATATTTTATAATATTATTATCCCAAAAAGAAACCCTTATAACCCTTAGCTGCTACTCCTGTCTCCCCATTCCCCACCCCCATCCTGGCAAATACTAATCTATTTTTTATATCTGTGCAGAGTCACTTATTTTGGAAATTCATAAAAATGAACTCATACAATACATATTATTTTGTGACTGGCTTCTTTCACTTAGCATGATGTTTTCAAGGTTCATCTATGGCATAGCATGTATCAGTACTTCATTTGTTTTTATTGCCAAATAATATTTTTTAGTACAGATGTGCTTCATTTTGCTTATCCATCAGTTGAGGGACTTTGGGGTTATTTCCACTTTTTGGCTATTATGGATAATGCTTGTATAAAGATTTGTGTACAAGGTTTTGTGTGAACATGTTTTCCTTTCTCATGGGTATATACTTAGGCGTGAGAATGCTGGATTATATGGTACCTCTATGTTTAACTATTGGAGGAACTTCCAGACTGTTTTCCAAAGTAGCTGCGCCATTTTACATTACTACCAATAGTGTGTTTCCAAAGTAGTTCTGCCATTTTACATTACTACCAAAAGTGTGTGAGGGTTCCATTTTCCCCATATCTTCCCGAAGACTTGTTATTCTGGTTGTTTTTTTTTTCTTCTAGCCATCCTAGAGGGTGTGATGTAGTAACTTACTGTGGTTTCAGTTTTCATTTCCCTGATAGCTGTTTATGTCCAGCATCTTTTTATGTGCTTATTGCCCATTGCCCATTATATATTTTCTTTGGAGAAACGTCTGTTCAGACCCTTTGCCCATTTTTATTTTTATTTATTTTTTAAAAAGATTTATTTATTTGAGAGAGAGAGTGAGAGAGAGAACACGAGCAGGGTGAGGGGCAGAGGGAGGAGCAGACTCCCTGCTGAGCAGGGAGCCTGATGTGGGGCTCGATCCCGGGACTCCAGGATTATGACCTGAGCTGAAGGCAGACGCTTAACCGAGTGAGCCACCCAGCCACCCCAAGACCCTTTGCCCATTTTTAAAATAAGTTATTTGTCTTATTGTTATTGTCTCATTGAGAGTCATTTCTATATTCTGGTTTCAAGTTACTTATCAGATCTATGATTTACAAATGTTTTCTGTGGGCTCTCTTTTCATTTTTTTGTTCATCTCTTAAAAGACAAAAGTTTTTAATTTTGGTGAACTTTTAATTTATGAATTTTTTTCTTTTGTCTCTTGTGCTTTTTAAAAATGACTTTCTTTGTCCCCATCCCCCCAGCCCCTGGCAACCACCATTCTGCTGTTAGCTTCTATGAGTTTGATTATTTTAGATTCAACATGTAAGTGGTATCATGTATTCCGTCTTTGGCTTATTTCACCTAGCATAATTTCCTTCAGGTTTATCCATGTTCTCATAAATGGCAGGATTTCCTTCTTTTTAAAGGCTGCATAATATTCCATTGTATGTATATACCACATTTTCTTGATCCATTTATCAGTTGATGGATATTTAGGTTGCTTCCCTGTCTTGGCTATTGTGAATAATGCTGTAGCGAACATGTGAGTTTAGATAGGTCTTCAAGATCCTAACTTCAGTTCCTTTGGATGTAAACCCAGAAGTGGAATTGCTGGATCATATGGTGTTCTATTTTTAATTTTTTTTGAGGAATCTCCATACTGTTTTCCATAGCAGGGCACCAATTTACATTCCCACTTACAGTGTACAAGGGTTGCCTTTTCTCTTCATTCTTGCCAACACTTTTTATTGTTTGTTTTTTGATAAAATTAATCTTAACAGATATAAGGTGATATCTCATTGTGGTTTTGTTTTGCATTTCCCTGATGGTTAATGATGTTGGGCACCTTTTCATGTATCTGCTAGCCATTTCTATGTCTTCTTGGGAGAAATATCTCTTCAGTTCCCTTGCCTGTTTCTTAATTGGGTTATTTGGGGTTTTTTGCTGTTGAGTTGTAGGAATCCCTTATGTATTTTGGATATTAACCCTTTATTAGCTTAGTTTGCAAATATTTTTTTTCGTTCAGTATGGCTGACTTTTCACTCTGTTGATTTTTTCTTTTCCTGTATAGAAGCTTTTTAGTTTGATGTTACCCCACTTGGCTATTTTTGCTTTTGTTGTCTGTGCTTTTGGTGTCCTATCCAAGAAATCATTGCCAAGGCCAATGTCCAGAAGCCTTTTCCCTATGTTTTCTTCTAGGAGTTTTACAATTTCAGATCTTACATCTAAGTCTTTAATCTATTTCAGGTTAATTTTTGTGAGTGGTATAAGGTAGGGGTCCAATTTCGTTCTTTTGCATGTGGATACCCAGTTTTTCTAGCACCATTTATTGAAAAGACTCTCCTTTCCCAGTTTTGTGTTGTTAGCACCCTTGTAATTTCTGAACTCTATTCTGTTCCATTGGTTTGTGTCTGTTTTTATTTAAGTACCATACTGTTTTGATTACTGGGACTTTGTTATATATTTTGAAATCAGGAAGTATGATTTCTCTAGCTTTGTTGTTCTTTCTCAAAATTGTTTCAACTAATCAGGGTCTTTTGTAGTTCCCTATGAATTTCATGATTTTTTTCTTTCTGTAAAGAATGGCATTGGGAGAGACCCCTGGGTGGCTCAGTCGGTTAAGTGCCTTCGGCTCAGGTCATGACCCCAGGGTCCTAGGATCGAGTTCCACATTGGGCTCCTTGCTCAGCGGAGAGCCTGCTTTTCCCTCTGCCTACTGCTCCCCCCTGCTTGTGCTTTCTCTCTCTCTGACAAGTAAATAAATAAAAGATTTTATTTATTTATTTGACAGAGACATAGCGAGAGAGGGAACACAAGTAGGGGGAGTGGGAGAGGGAGAAGCAGGCTTCCCACCGAGTAGGGAGCCTGATGTGGGGCTCGATCCCAGGACCCTGGGGTCATGACCTGAGCCAAAGGCAGACGCTTAACGACTGAGCCACCCAGGCACCCCAATAAATAAAATCTTTTTTAAAAAAAGAATGCCATTGGGATTTTGATAGGGATTGCATTGAATCTGTACCGTTGCTTTAGCTAGTATGGATATTTTACCAATATTAATTCTCTGAATCCATGAACATGGGATAGCTTTAAATTTTTTGCATATATTTTAATTTCTTTTACTGGTGTTTTATAGTTTCTCAGTGTATAAGTCATTCATCTCCTTTGGTTACATTTAGTCCTAAATATTTCATTCTCTTTAAAACTATTGTAAATAGGATTTTAATTTCCTTTTTGAAGATTTTATTTATTTATTTGAGAGAGAGAGCATGAGCAGGGGGAGGAGCCGAGGGGGAGGGAGAGAGAGGGGCAAGGAATCCCAAGAAGACTCCACACTGAACACGGAGCCCGACATGGGGCTCTATCTCATGACCCTGAGATCATGACCTCAGCTAAAACCAAGAGTTGGATGCTTAACCGCCTGAGCCACCCAGGTGCCCCTCTTAATTTCCTTTGTGGATAATTGGTAGTTAGTGTATTGCTTGTGCTTTTTATGTCATAGCTCAGAAATCACTGCCTAGCCCAAAATCATGAATTTATTCCTATGTTTTGTGTAAGAGTTTTATAGTTTTAGCTCTTATATTTAGATTTTTTTTAATCTATTTTGTGTTAATTTTTGTATAGGATATGATATAGGTATCTAACTCGATTTTTTTACATGTGGCTTGTCAGTTTTCCCAACACCATTTGTTGAAAGATTATTCTTTTCATATTAAAATATCTTGGAACCCTCAAAATCAATTGATCATAGATGTATGGATTTATTTTTTCTTTTCCATTGATCTGTGTCTATCCTTACACCAGTACAAAAATGTCTTGATTGTAGCTTTGAAATCAGGAAATACGGAACCTCCAGCTTTGTTCTTCTCCAAGATTGTTTTGGTTATTCTTGTTCCCTTGAAATTCCATATGAATTTTAGAATTAGCTTGCCAGCTTCTACAAAGAACCAGCTGGGATTCTGATAGGTAATCCCTAGATCAATTTGGATAGTATTGCCATCTTAACAATGTTGTCTTCTGATCTGTGAACATAGAATGTCTTTCCAATTATATAGGTCCCCTTTAGTTTTTGTCAACAATGTTTTATAGTTTTCATAGTGTAAGTTTTATACTTTTGTTAAATTTATTCCTGATTATTTTAGTTTTTTGATGTTATTATAAATGGAATTGTTTTCTCTTTTGAGTATAGTTGACACACAATTTTATGTTAGTTTCAGGTGTACAACATAGTGATTCAACAAGTTTATACATTATGCTGTGTTCACCACAAGTGTAGCTACTATCTGTCCCATTGCATGGCTATTACAGTATCATTGACTATATTCCTTATGCTGGGCCTTTTATTCACATGACTTACTCCTTTCATAACTGGAAGCCTATATCCCCCACATCCCTTCACCTAATTTGTCCAATCCCCCCACCCCCTCCCCTTTGGCAACTATCAGTTCTCTCTATTTATAGGTCTGATTCTGCTTATTGTTTATTCGTTTGTTGTATTTGTTTTCTGTTTTGTTTTTTTTAGGTACCACTTATGAGTGAAATCATATGGTATTTGTCTTTCTCAGACTGACTTATTTCACTTAGCATTATACCCTCTAGAGCCATCCATGTTATTGCAAATGGCACGATCTCATTCTTCTTTTATGGCTGAGTAATATTGCAGCATGTGTGAGATGTGTGAGAGATATCTATCTATATATACATCTATCTATCTATCTATATACACACACACACGTGTGTGTATCCCATATCTTCTTTATCCATTCACCTGTGGATAGACATTTGGATTGCTTCCATATCTTGGCTATTGTAAATAATGCTGCAGTAAACATAGGGGTGCATGTATCTTTTCAAATTAGTATTTCTTTGTAAATACCCAGTAGAGGAATTACTGGATAATGTGGTGATTCTATTTTTAATTTTTTGAGGAACTTACATACTGCTTTCCACAGTGGCTGCACCAGCTTGTATATCCACCAACAGTGTACAAAGATTTCCTTTTTTCCATATCCTTGCCAACATTTATTTCTTGTCTTTTTGATTTTAGCCATTCTGACAGGTGTAAGGTGAATATCCCATTGTGGTTTTGATTTGCATTTCCCTGATAATGAGGGATGTTGAACATCTTTTCATGTGTCTGTTGACCATCTATATGTCTTTGGAGAAATATCTATTCATGTCCTCTGTCCATTTTTAAATTGGATTATTTCTGTTTTTTGGTGTCGAGTTGTATAGGTTCTTCATACATTTTGGATACTAACCCCTTATCAGCTATATTTATAAATATCTTCTCCCGTTTAGTTAGGTTGCCTTTTTGTTTTGTTGAAGGTTTCCTTTACTGTTCAAAAGCTTTTTATTTTGACATAGCCCAATAGTTTATTTTTTAATTTAATTTAATTTTTTAAAAGATTTTATTTATTTATTTATTCATTTATTTATTTGAGAGAGAAAGAGAGAGCACGAGCCAGCTTGGTGGGGAGAGGGAGAAGCTGATTCCCCTCTGAGCCGGGAGCCAGATGCAGGGCTCAATTCCAGGACCCTGAGATCATGACCTGAGTTGAAGGCAGACACTTAAGCTACTGAGCCACCCAGGTGCCCCCAAATAGTTTATTTTTGCTTTTGTTTCCCTTGCCTTAGGAGACCTATCTAGAAAAATGTTGCTATCGCCAATGTCAGAGAAATTACCTATGTTTTCTACAAGGGTTTTTATGGTTTTAAGTCTCACATTTTGGTCTTTAATTCATTCTGAGTTTATTTTTCTATATGGTAAAGTGGTCCAGTTTGATTCTTTTGCATGTAGCTGTCAAGTTTTCCCAGCACCATTTGTTGAAGAGAATGTCTTCCTCATTATATAATCTTGCCTCCTTTGTCATAGATTAATTGACCATATAATCATGGGTATATTTCTGGACTCTATTCCATTGATCTATGTGTCTGTTTTTGTGCCAATACCATACATTTTGATTACTACAGCTTTGTAGTATATCTTGAAATCTGGAATTGTGATACTTCTAGCTTTGTTTTTCTTTTTCAAAATTGCTTTGGCTACTCTGGGTCTATTGTGGTTCCATATAAATTTTAGGATTATTTGTTCTAGTTCCATTAAAAATTGCTGTTGGTATTTTGATGGGGATTGCATTAAATCTGTAGATTCCTTTAGGTAGTATAGACATTTTTAAAAAATTATTTATTTATTTATATATTTGTTTGTTTCAGAGGTAGAATTTAGTGATTCATCAGTTGCATATAACACCCAGTGCTCATTACATCAAGTGCCCTCCTTAATGCCCATCACCCAATTATCCCTTCCCCTCACCCACCTCCCCTCCAGCAACCCTCTATTTGTTTCCTAGAGTTAAGCGTGTCTTATGGTTTGCCTCCCTATTTTCATCTTATTTTATTTTTCCTTCCCTTCCCCTATGTTCATCTGTTTCATTTCTTAAATTCCACATATGTATGAAATCATATGGTATTTGTCTTTCTCTGACTTATTTCACTTAGCATAATAACCTCTACTTCTATCCACGTCATTGCAAATGGCAAGATTTCGTTCTTTTTGATGGCTGAGTAATATTCCTGTGTGTGTGTGTGTGTGTGTGTGTGTGTGTGTGTGTGTATCACATCTTTTTTATCCATTCATCTGTTGATGGATATCTGGGCTCTTTCCTGGTAGTATAGACATTTTAACAACATTTGTTCTTCCAGTCCATGAACATGGAATGTTTTTCCATTTCTTTGTGTTATCTTCAATTTCTTTCATCAGTGTTCTATAGTTTTCAGAATATAGGTCTTTCCATTCTTTGGTTAAATTTATTCCTAGGTATTTTATTCTTTTTGGTGCAGTTATAAATGGTGTTGCTTTCTTAATTTCTCTTTCTGCTACTTCATTATTGGTGAATAGAAATGCATTGGATTTCTGTATATTAATTTTGTGTCCTGTGACCTTACCGAATTCATTTATCAGTCCTAGTAGTTTTTTGGTGAAGTCTTTAGAGTTTTCTGTATATAGTATCATGTCATCTGCAAATAGTGAATGATCATTTTAATGTATTGTTGTATGCAGTTTGCTCATATTTTGTGGAGGATTTTTGCCATCTGTGTACATTAGGGATATTGGTCTGAGGTTTTCTTTTTTTGTGGCGTCTTTGTATGGTTTTGGTATCAGGGTAATGCTGGCCTTGTAGAATGTATTTGGAAGCTTTCTTTGCTCTTATGTTTTTTTGGAATAATTTGAGGAAAATAGGCATTAAGTCTTCTTTAAAAGTTTGGTAGAATTCAGGGCACCTGGGTAGTTCAGTTAAGCGTCCAACTCTCGGTTTCGGCTCAGGTCGTGATCTTGTAGTCGTGAGATTGGCCCCGTGACAGGCTCCATGCTCAGCACAGAGTCTGCTTGGAATTCTCTCTCTCTGCCCCCTCCCTGCTCTCTCAAGTAAATAAATAAATCGTTATTTTTAAATTTTTTTAAAGATTTTATTTATTTGACAAGGAGAGAAAGCGAGAGAGAGAGCACTAAGCAGGGGGAGCAACAGGCAGAGGGAGTAGGAGAAGCAGGCTCCCCGCTGAGCAAGGAGCCCGACTCGGGGCTCAATCCCAAGACTGGGATCATGACCTGAGCCAAAGGCAGATGCTTAACTGACTGAGCCACCCAGGCGCCCCATAAATAAATCTTTAAAAAAAACAAGTTGATAGAATTCACTTGTGAATCCATCTGGTCCTGGATTTTTATTTTTTGGTAGTTTTTTTTTATTACCAATTCAGTTCTGTTACTTGTAATTGGTCTGTTCAGATTTTCTATTTCTTCCTGGTTCAGTTTTGGAAAATTGTATGTTTCTAGGTATTTATCCATTTTTCTAGGTTGTCCACTTTTTTGACATCTAAGTTTTCATAGTTATTCCCTTATAATCCTTTGTATTTCTTTTGTGTTAGTTATTACTTTCTCTCATTTCTGATTTTATTTATTTGGGCCCTTTCTCTTTTTCTTGATGAGTGTGGTAAGGGTTTATCAATTTTGTTTATCTTTTCAAAGAACCAACTCTTAGTTTCATTGATTTTTTTCCTTTTTTTTTCTTTTTTTAGTCTCTGTCATTTCTGCTTTCATCTCTATTATTTCATTTCCTCTACTCTCCTTGGGATTTGTTTGCTCTTCTTTTTCTAGTTTTTTTAGGTATAAGGTTAGATTGTTTTTTGAGCTTTTTCTTGTTCTTGAGGTGGGCCTGTATGGCTATTCATTTCCCTCTTAGATGTACTTTCACTGTGTCACAACGATTTTGGACTCTTGTGTTTTCATTTTCATTTGTCTCTGTATTTTTTATTTCTTCTTTGATTGCTTCATTGACCCATTGGTTGTTTAATATCATGTTGTTTAGTCTCCATGTGTTTGTGTTTTCTCCAGTTTTTTTCCTTGTGATTTTTTTTCTAGTTTCGTACCATTGTGATTGGAAAAGGAGCATGATGTGATTTCAGTCTTCTTAAATTTATTGAGGCTTGATTTGTGGCCTAACATGTGATCTGCCCTGCTGAATGTTCCATGTGCACTAGAAAAGAATGTGTATTCTGTTATTTTTGGCTAGAATATCCTGTGTATATCTATTATGTCCATCTGGTCCAATGTGTCACTCAAAGACATTGTTTTAGAATTGTTTTCTTAATTTCATGTTCAGATTGCTCATTAATGCTGTATAGAAATGCAGTTGATTTGTTTATATTGATCTTACATCCTGAATCCTTGTTGAATTCATTTTTTTTGTTAAACTCATTTTTTAATTTTTACAACTTTTCAGTGGATCCCTTAGGATTTTCTATACACAACACTATGTTTTCTGCAAACAGATAATTTTATTTCCTCCTTTAAAATCTAGATCTTTTTTTTTTTTTTTTTTCTTGCCTAACTAATTGCATTCCCTGGAACCTCAGGTACAATTAATGTTGAAGAAAAGTGGCAAGAATGGACAAGTTTGGTTTTTTTCTTGATTATTGGGGAAATAATTTCATTTTTCTGCAGTGTGATATTAGGAATTTCCATGGATGCCCCTTACCAGGTTGAGGAACTGCCTTTCTATTTTTAGTTCATTGAGTGTTTTTTTTTTTTTTTTAATATTTTATTTATTTATTTGACAGAGAGACACAGCGAGAGAGGGAACACAAGCAGGGGGAGTGGGAGAGGGAGAAGCAGGCTTCCCGCCGAGCAGGGAGCCCGATGCGGGGCTTGATCCCAGGACCTGGAATCATGACCTGAGCCGAAGGCAGACGCTTAACGACTGAGCCACCCAGGCGCCCCAGTTCATTGAGTGTTTTTATCATGAAACAGTGTTGAATTTTGTGAAATGCTCTTTTCTGTATCTACAAATGTGATCATGTGGTTCCTACCCTTTCTTCTGTTGATAATGTTAATCTGCTAAATCCCACTTGGTCATGGAGAACAATCCCTTTTAGATGTTGCCAGATTTGGTTTCTCGATAGCTTGTGGATGATAAGGGATATTGATTTTTCCTTGTATGTCTTTGTCTGGTTTTGGTTTCCGGTTAATTCTGGCCTCTTAGAATAAGTTAGGAAGTATTCTTTCTCCTACTGTTTGGAAAAGTTTGTGAAGGATTGGCATTAATTCTTCTTTAAATATCTGATTGATTTTACCAGTGAAGCCATCTGGTCATGGGCTTTTATTAGTGGGACGATTTTAAATTTCTATTCAACCTTTTGTTATAGTTCTCTTCAGCTGTTCTGTTTCTTCTTGGGTCATGCTCAACATTTAGTTGTTTATCTAGAATTTGTCCGTTTCATATACTTTATCTAATTTACTGATGTACCTTATGATACTTTTATTTATGTAAAGTTGGTAGTGATTTCCCCCTTTTCAATCCTGATTTTAGTGATTTGAATTTTCTCTCTTTTTTTGTGTGTATTTAGCCTAGCTAGTTTGTCAATATTGCTGACCTTTTCAAAGAACCAGTTTCGTTTCATTGCTTCTCTATTTATTTTTTTTTAATTGTAATTGTAATTAAATACACAATAACATAAAATTTACCATCTAATGACATTAAATACATATACGTTGTTGCGCTACCATTACTACTGTCCATCCTCAGAACTCTTTTCATCTTGTAAAACTGAAACTCTATTAAACAATAACTCCCTATTCCCTCCTCCCCATAGCCCTTTGTAGCCTTCATCCTATTTTTAGTCTGAGTTTGAGTCTACTCTAAGTACCTCATATAAGTGGAATCATACAGTGTTTGTCCTTTTGTAAATAGCTTACTTCACTTAGCATGTCTTCAAGGTTCATCCCTAATATAGCATGTGTACAAATATCCTTCCTTTTTTAAGGCTGAATAATATTCCACTGTATGTGTATATGACATTCTGTTTATCTGCTCGTCCTTTTTTTTTAATCTCAATCCCTTTTTATTTAATTTTTTTCATTTTAGTATAGTTGACACACATGTTACATTAGTTTCAGTTGTACAACATAGTGATTCAATTTCTCTATACATTATGCTATGTTCATCACAAGTGTAGCTACCATGTGTCACCAAAATGCTATTACAATATCATTGATTATATTCCCTATGCTGTACCTTTTATTTCCGTGATTCATTTCATAACTGGAAGCCTGTATATCCCAGCTCCCTACCACTCATTTTGCTTATCTGCCTTACCCCCTTCCCTCTGGCAGCCATCAGTTCTCTGTATTTATAGATCTAATTCTGTTTTTTGTTTGTTTATTCATTTGTTTGGTTTTTTAGATACCACATGAGTGAAATCATATGGTATTTGTTTTTCTAAGTCTGATTTATTTCATTTAGCATAATACCCTCTTGGTCCACCCATGTCTGTTTTATCTTTTGATGGATACTTGGATTACTTCTCATTTTTGGTTCTTGAAAATAATGCTGCTATGAATATGGGTATAGAATTATCTGTTCAAGTCCTTGCTTTCAGTTCTTTTGGTTATATACCCAGGAGTAGAATTGCTGAATCATATGGTAATTCTATTTATACTTTTTTGAAGAAACACTTGTACTGTTTTCTATAAGTGTTCCCATATTGAGTTTATATTCATATCAGCAGGGCAAAGGGGTTCCAATTTCTCCATGTCCTCACCAGCACTTCTTATTTTCTGTTGTTTTTTTTTTAATAGCCATCCTGTGGATGTGAGGTGGTATCTCATGGTTTTGATTCTCATTTCCCTAATGATTAGTGATGTAGAGCATCTTCTCATGTGCTCATTGGTCATGTGTATATCTTTGGAGAATGTCTATTCAAGTCCTTAGCCCATTTTTTTCAAATCAGGTTATTTGTTTTTTTTTGTTGTTGAGTTGTAGGAGTTCTTTATATAAAAAGTCTTGGGGCACCTGGGTGGCTTAGTTGGTTAAGCATCTGCCTTTGGCTCAGGTCATGATCCCAGGGTCCTGGGATCGAGTCCTGCATCGGGCTCCCTGCTCCATGGGGAGCCTGCTTCTCCTTCTGCCTCTCTGTCTCTGTCTCTCTCTCTCTCTCTCTCTGTCTCTCTCTCTCTCTCTGTGTCTCTCTCTCTCTGTCTCTCATGAATAAATAAATAAAATCTTTAAATAAAAAGTCTTGATAATTACCCCTTATCAGATAAGTGATTTACAAATATTCTCCCCCATTCCATAGATTGCCTTTTCATTCTGTTAATTATATCCGTTGATGTGTAGAAGATTTTAAGTTTAAGGTAGTCTTGTTTTTTTTTTTTTCTGTTTTTGCTTTTGTTTCCTGTGTTTTTGGTGTCATATCCAAGAAATCATTGCACAGTCTGAGTCATAAAGCTTTTCTCCTGTTTTCTTCAAGGGATTTTATAGTTTTAAGTCTTATTTTTAGGGGTTTTTAAAATATTTATTTATTTGACAGAGACAGACACAGCGAGAGAGGGAACACAAGCAGGGGGAGTGGGAGAAGGAGAAGCAGGCTTCCTGCTGAGTAGGGACCCCGATGTGGGGCTCGATCCCAGGACCCTGGGATCATGACCTGAGCTGAAGGCTGATGATTAACCGACTGAGCCACCCAGGTGTTCCTGTTTTTCTATTCTTTATTTCATTTATTTCTTGCTCTAATCATTATTATTTATGATTGACCCTTGTACAACACAGGTTTGAACTGCATGAGTCCACTTCATGCAGATTTTTTTTTAATAAATACAGTATAGTACTGTAAATGTATTTTCCTTATGATTTTCATAATAACATTTTTTAATTTAAATTCAATTAGCCAACATATAGTACATCATTAGTTTCAGATGTAGTGTTCAATAATACATCAGTTGCGTATAATACCCAGTGCTCATCACATAATGTGCTCTTTCTTTTCACTACATCTGTATCTTTGGGGTAAATACCCAGTAGTGCAATTGCTTTGTTGTAGGGTAGCTCTATTTTTAACCTCCTGAGGAGCCTCCATACTGTTTCCCAGAGTGGCTGTACCGGCTTGCATTCCCACCCACAGTGTAAGAGGGGTCCCCTTTCTCTGCATCTGCACCAACATTTGTTGTTTCCTGTCTTGTTAATTTTAGCCATTCTAACTAAATTTTGAATTTTGGTAACATTTTCTTTTCTCTAGCTTGCTCTATTGTAAGAATACAGTATATAATACATATAAAATATGTGCTAATCGATTGTTTATGTTATTGGCCAGGCTTATGGTCAACAGGCTGTCAGTTAGCTAAGTTTTTGGGGAGCCAAAGTTATACACAGATTTTTGACTGCACCAGGGTTGGCACCCCAACCGCATGTAATTCAGAGGTCACCTGTACTTTCTTCTTACTTTGGCTTTAGTTTGCTTTTCTGTTTCTAGTTTCTTAAGGCAGTAGGTTAGATTATTGAATTGAGATCTTCCTTCAGAGACTTTAAATGCTGGGTTTTTAAAAATAGTCTTTGCCAAATTTTCTCATTTTCTGGGGAGTGGGTCCACAGAACTCATGATCTCATCCTGGAAGTGGACCTCTATGTGGACACTTTTTATCATAAAGCAACCACATTCAGTTTCTTGAATATCCTTCTAGAGACATACTGCATATTTCTGTGTAAATAATCTTTACAACACTATATACTATATTTACTTTTCTGCCTCTTGAATTTTTGACTTAATATCTAGGCTTTTGTTTCATTTTTGTATGTAAAGGCTGCCTCATTCTTTTTGATGTCTCCATAGTATTCCATCATATGAATCCATATTAAAGTTAAGCATGTAAGTTGAACATTTAAGTTGTTTCTAGTTCTTTTATGAAATTATACTCTAGTGAATATTCATAAACCATATACATTTCATACATATATAAGTATGTCTATGGATAAAATTGCTCTAAATGGAATTGTTTTCATAGTGTATATCTTTTTTATTTTGTTGGGTATCATTAAATTTTAGGTTTTAGGGGCACCTGGGTGGCTCAGTTGGTTAAGCATCTGCCTTTGGCTTGGGTCATGATCCCGGGGTCCTGGGATCAAGCCCCATGTCAGACTCCCTGCTCAGCGGGAGTCTGCTTCTCCATCCCCCTGCCCCTCCCCCTGCTCATGCTCGCTCGCTCTCCTTCTCTCTCTCAAATAAATAAAAATCTTAAAAAAACCAGATTTTAGCTTTTAGTAGAAGTTATACAAATTTACATTACTGCTAACAATGAATGGTTTGTTGGTTTCTCCATACCCTGTCAACATGGTTGCATCCAGTTCTTATTTGGTAAAACTTGTAATGAATTATAGATAGGGTAGGATTGATTTTCATAAGTGAAATAATTTTTTCTTCTAGACTGTGTGTGTGTTAGAAGACTCAGTCTCTAAAGTAGTAAATATTATCAACTTGAACATAGGTAAGCAAGCTCATTTTGGAGGATCAGGAATTGATTGATATATTCTTTTAAATCAGAAAACAGTTTTTAAAATGTTTAAGGAAGGTTGGTTCTGACTGAAAGGTTTAAATTCTAGTAGCATAGAGCACATTTGGCAAAATGTAAAACTGCCATTTTTATAACTGATGATGTTTCTATATAGTTCTGAAAATACTAGGTTTTTAATGTCAAGTTGTGTTTTAAAAGAGTGCCTTTTGAGCCCTTGTCGCCAACTAACTGCTCACTAAGTATCTTACCTTCAAGATGGTAAAAATTACCTCTGATACCATGGCAGTATGATTTAATGCTCACATTTTTATTTTATGGAATTTTAACATTGTAAATATTGCAAACTAGTCAGCTTTTTAGAGATAATTTAGTAAATTTAATTTGGCCAATCCATTCTCAGTATCAAAGAGCTCCACTTAGTTAATGAGTCAAAATATTTTGAACATTTGTAGAACCTACATTTCAGGAAATTCTGAAGCTCTAGATTTTATTATAATTACCTTTGAATCAGTAGTTGCTTCTTTATTCATTCAACAAATATTTATTTTGTGTTCACTATGCTCACACTGGGAATATAGTACCTGAGAAGACAGACACCATCTCTGCCCAAATGGAGTTTATATTCAAATAAGAACAAATAGTAAATAAGTTATGAAATAAGTAAACATGATAATTTTGAATTTTGAGAAATGCTATGAAGGACATAAACAGGGTGGGGTAAGAGAAAGAGTGACTGGGGAGTTGTCAGGAATGGGTGTTCAAGAAAGGCTTTTTGAGGAGGTGGCATTTGGTCTGATTTCTTCTAAAAGATGAGAATAAGCCAGCCTAGGAATAGCTGGAATAAGAGCATTCCAGGTGGTGGGAATAGTGGCTCAAGGGGTTCAAGGAAACAAGGCCAGTATGGCTTATAGCTTAAGGAACAAGAGTGAGAATGGAGTGAAATAAGATGGGCAGAGATTCAGGGGCTCTCTCTCTTACAGATCTGCTGGGATTGCCATGGGAAATGATTGAAAATTTTTAAAGCAAAGTCATAGTATGGTCCAAGTTTATGTTTAATAGAGATCATTTTGGCTTTTTTTGTGGAGCATAGAGTTATAAGAGGCCCGAGTGGCTGCAGGGGCACCAATTAGGAGGCTCTTGATAGAGTCTAGACAAGAGATACTGGTAGAGATTTGTATACATATGGTGGTAGTAGAAATGGATGGAAGTGGACTGATTTGAGATATATTGCAGAAATAGAACAGACCGGACTTGATGAATGGCTTCATTAGAAGTGAGAGGCAAACTATAAGAGATGCTGAACTCTAGGAAACAAACTGAGGGTTGCTGGAGGGGAGGTGGGTGGGGGGATGGGGTAACTGGGTGATGGGCATTAAGGAGGACACTTGATGTAATGAGCACTGGATGTTGTATGCAACTGATGAATCACTAAATTCTACCTCTGAAATTAATTTAAAAAAAAGTGGGAATGAGAAAAAGAAAAGGACTTTGAGTTTTTTTAATTGAGCAACTGGGTTGAGGGTGGTTCCATGTATTAATAAGAGGAATACTGGTGAAAGAACAGGAGAGGTTATTTTGGTTTGGGGGGAGGGCAAGCTGAGACTCAAGTTCTGTTTTGACCTACATAAGTTTGAGATGCCTGTTAGACATCCAAGAAGTTTAAGTATAGGCAGTTTGAAGCTGGGCTTGGAGTTCAGGAGAGAAGTTGAAACTAGAGAAATAAATATGGAATATATAATCGGTAAAAACACATGTTCTTTTTTACTTTTTAGCTTCTCAGAGATCAGGATTCATCTTGTAATTGATGTCAGCCAGGCAGCAATGAAAATATAGTTGTCATTTGCTGTTTTTGAGTGTGCCCAGGCAGATTACCAGAATCAGACCTTGCAAGATGGTTGTCAGCAGGTTGGGGAAAAAACTTGGAGAAAATATTGGAACACTCTTTTAAGCCCCAAAAACCAAATGTCTTAGAGAAAGAGGGCAGGAAAGCAGTGTACCATACATGTTATGGACTTTCCTTGAAGCAGGAGCCAAAAGTAGGTTAGGTTTATGTAATTGGGACCCCAACACTGGTATCTTTTAGTTCTTTTAAGAAATGTTGCATTGCCAACAGTCTGGCACAGAAGATATTGTGTGAAAAAACATAATTATCTACAGCTCTTGAGTAGAAAACTAATTCAGAAGAGTAGGACTCCAGGGCGCCTGGGTGGCTCAGTTGGTTAAGCGACTGCCTTCGGCTCAGGTCATGATCCTGGAGTCCCGGGATCGAGTCCCGCATCGGGCTCCCTGCTCGGCAGGGAGTCTGCTTCTCCCTCTGACCCTCCTCCCTCTCATGCTCTCTGTCTCTCATTCTCTCTCTCAAATAAATAAATAAAATCTTTAAAAAAAAAAAAAAAAAGAAGAGTAGGACTCCAAATTAGGGAGAAATATGGAAGGTTATAGTGAGTGTTTACTCAAAAGGAATGCAAGAGTGGTAGTAGGAATAAAATGTAGCAAATGAATCAGGCAGTGAAGAGACGTCCTAATTTTCTGGTAATTTTTGCTAACCAAATATTTTCATCTCCTATCTCCCCATTTTTTTTTTTTAAGGAATGGCCAGAAGAAAGGACAGTAAGCATGAGCTCTATTCGGGTAAATAAATTTATTTTCATCATGTTCAGGGATTTACTATAGCTTCATTTCATCAAAAAATTTATACTTTTCCTTTTCTCCCAGTCTTAAGCCTGCTGCCTCCACAAAGGCAAAGTGAAATGTTTGCCTCCTGAGTTATTTCCGGTGACTTTTATGTGAATTTATTGGCACATATCCTCTACAGTCTTCTCTAAGATATAACTATTCATAGTTTGACTCTTGCTTTTTTATCTGTGCATTGTCTCATTTTATAGTACAGTTGCATGTATTCGAAGTGTGACTGTAATGAGGCTGATTTAACAAAACCTAGCACAGTTGTCTCGTTATTATAGAAACTCTGCTGTGTAGATATTTAATGTAGGCAGTAATATAATAATGTCTGCTCCCATGTTATCCATTTTAGATGTTAAATTTCTAGAGCATGTGGATGATGACCCATTTCCATTTCATAGTACTTGTTCAGTTGAACAGCTAAAATTTTTTGCCAGTATAATCAAAGGAATGTTTAGCCCTTAAATTTTGGGTACTTTCTGGTTTGGATGTTACTCTAGTGCCTGAGTTCCAGTTAGGAACTTGGCCCCTCTGAGCTAACTCTTGGTATGTGCATTCAGGACACTGGGAACTTTTCCTAGGGAAAAAAGAGGAGGTAGAGAATAAGCATAGTAAATATTTGATAAGTAATTTTCCCTTTTTTGTGCCTGCAGGGAAAGAAATGGAACTGGTATTTGGACTATTTATTTTCAGAGGGGTTACAAGGCTTGAAACTTTTCATAAGAAGTAGTATTCATCATTCTTCTGTCCCCTGATCAGAGAGCATAAACCACAGCATCAGCATTAAGTGAATTTTAACTGAAACGAACTGACCATACCGGACTAAATTCTTTTCCTTGTTGCTAGAGAGGCCAAGTGGTTCAACTTGAGTTTCCATAATCTTTTCATCAACAGACTGCCATCCTCAGGGAGTACCTGGACTGGCCTTCTGTGCATTGTCCAGGAGAGCCTCAGTGTGGCTAACTTTATTTTTCAGGATCTAGATTCTTTAGCCCACTAGTAAAAAATGACTTCATCATCAGGCTCTGCCTTCTACCAAATTATACATAGATACATCTGTTATGTGACAGGATTTTTCACATTCTTGTGGACTGTAAGTTGCATTGATGGAAGAGAGCAGGTAATATATAGTGGCATTTAAGCCACAGACATACTCTTGCAAAATGCCCTGCCTCTGAAACCTCTGGGAATATTGCCATTTTCCTTATTGTGAACAACAATGTCAGCATCAAGTTAACAGGATATAACATTTCTTTTTTTTTTTTTTCTAACTCTAACTAGTTGGTAGCTTCCTGGGCCTTCACTGGTAGCAATTTGATAAGAGAAGGAAGTGGAAAGGATTGTGGGGTAATCTAAAATGTTCCTATTTATTCCAGTTTGATTTCACAAAACTATACTATTTTGTGTGTGTATGTGTATGTTATATATATCCCATTTTTAAGTGGTCAGGCCCAAATAAACAGACTTTATTTTCAGTGATAATTCTGAAGCTTTTAAAAAAAATTTATAATAGCTAGAATATTTTGCTGAAAATTCAGCCTCACTACTACTGAGTAACTTTTCCCCTTTTAATAAAATTCATATCATTTGAGAGAAATTAAGCTAAGTTTACTTTTGTTTTTAAGGGCACATTCCTTGTGGGTTTTTTTTTCCTTTAAAGCAAAACAAAACTCTGTATTATTAGGTAGTGTTCAGGCTAGAATCCCATTCATTTTTTGATTCAATACATATTTATCTAGCTTACTATGTGGCAGATACTCTTTTGTGTGCTGGCTGTGTAACTGTGACCAATACAAAGTACTGCTTTTGTAGAATTTACTACATCCCTTTGGAGAAGGCAGACAATAAATATATAAGCAAAAATATGGTATGAGGTGCTATAAAGAAGAAGCAAGGAATAGGGGCAGAATATTGAGCGGGTTGCTACTTTAAGGCCTGTTTGAGGAGGTGACCTATGCAGAAACCCTAATGAAATAAGTGTATGAGCCATGTGAATATTTGGGGAAAGAGCATTCTGGGCAGAGGTAAAGGCAAGTTGTGAAAGGCTTAAAAATGTTAACTTAGTTGGCCCATTTGAGTAATAGCAGAGAGGCCAGTAAGGTTACAATATAGTAATTAAAGGAGAAGAGTGGTAAAAAATGAAATAGGAGAGAAACCAGAGAGTAGTTCATGAAGGCCCTTATAATGTGTTACAGATATATAATAGGAAGCCATTAGAAGGATTGAGAGCAGAGTGATATACTTTGATTTACCTGTATGGAGCTGTAGTTTGAAGGTTAGACTGAAGAAGATTAAGGGTTAAAGTAGAGAGACCAGTTAAGTTATTAGAGTTCCAGACAAGAGTCTTAGACTAGTGTGGTAGATGATGGGGAGGTGGTTAGATATTGGATTTAGGCTCTACCTTAAAGGTAGAGAAGATAGGATCTGCTGTTAGCTTGGATATGAAGAGAGGGAAAAAGAGGAGTAACGGGTGACTCCTAGGTTTTTGACTGAGCAACTGGGTGAGTTCTGGAATGCAGAAATGAGGCATCCTGGAGGAGGAACAGATTTGGAGGAGTGTGGACTCAGAAGTTCTGTTTTGGCCATGTTAGGTTGGAGATGCTGAGTAGGCAGGTGGATATCCAGGTCTAGAGTTCAGGGTACACGTTGGGACTGGCAAAATTAATTTGGGCATCATTAGTGAATAGCCATGACATTGTATGGGATCACTTAGTGCAGCTAGAAAAAAGAAGATAAAGACAGCAAAGGACAGCCCTGTGGTGTAAGCCAACATTAAGAAGTAGAAGAGAAAAGGAGGAACCAGCAAAAGGCTGAGAAAGACCCACCAGTGGCTAGAAGAAAAGTGAGGAGACTGGTTGTTGTGCTGGAAGCCAAGTAAAAAAGTGTTTAGAACAAGAGAGGGAGTATTTATTGGTGTGGAATGTTGCCTGTATACCTGGGTAAAAAAGTTTTAGCTGCTTTGAAGTAAATGTGATAGTGTCCCCAATAGATAACCTTTCTCACTTAGAGAGTTCTCTTTTGTTTTTAAGTTTGCAGTCCAAGTAACTTTCCATATTGTTATTCAGAACATGATATCTTGGTCGTTAAGATCAAGTGGAACTTTCATTTGTGAGAAGGGATTTAATTATTTTTCATGAAATTTAATCCCTAACAATCTTCCAGTCATGGAAGAAATTTCTGAACCTAAGTTTTTGTTCCAGGAAAAAAATATTTTTCCCTTAGGTTTGTCTTTTTGTTCAGTAGTGATTTCCTGGGTATCTTTTCTGTTCATATTCTTCTCTTGATCCAGTTTTTTAACCCACTTAAGATTAGATGTGCAAATAAGCCACATCTAGTTATTTGAAAACTCTTTTTTGAAGAATGTTCATGGCAAAGAAAAAAAAAGATTTAAATAAGAATAGCTATTTAGCTGTAGAGCAAACATTGCCTAGAAAAGAAAAACAGAAAATTTGATTTATTATCCCAACTGTACAGAAAGAATACTTTCTTTACCTAGTATTTATGTAAAATTGTTGACATTATAAATATTGACTTAATAATGTTCAATACTAAGTTGCTGTTAGATTTCTAACATTTTGGAGTCCCTGGGTGGCTCAGTCTGTTAAGCAGCTGCCTTCGGCTTGGGTTGTGATCTCAGGGTCCTGGGATCGAGTCCCAGTCAGGCTCTCTGCTCAGCGAGGAGTCTGCTTCTCACTCCCTCTGTACTCTTCCCCTCTCTCAAATAAATAAATAAAATCTTTAAAAAAAAGATTTCTAACATTTTATTTTTCTTTTTATCATAACTTCTTCCTCTTGGTCTTGATGATCTGGAAAGAAAAGTAGGTAAGTCTGTGGTGTCTCACATAAAATTTCTGTTGTTTGCAGACATTCTCTCTTTATATCAGATACATTTTATATCACTCAATGGTTTACTAGAAATAAGAAAAATTATTCTCTAAAATTGATATTATATTGGGGCACCTGGGTGGCTCAGTCGGTTGAGCATCTGACTCTTGATTTTGGCTCAGGTCATGATCTCAGGGTTGTGAGATTGAGCCCTGCCTCAGGCTCCCCGCTTAGCTGGGAGTCTGCTTTTCTCCTTCTCCCTCTCCCTCTGTTCCTCCCTCTCCCTCCTGCCCCTCCCCCCAATTGTACTCTCTCTCTCACATAAATATATCTTTAAAAAAGAAAATAAAATTGGTATTTTTAAAATCTCTTTTCAGTTGATATAACTTTGTACTTCATTTTTTTAATATAGAAAGACTATTTTTGTCATATAAAAACATTCTGTTTTTTATAAAGATGGATGCTATGGACTGAATGTTTATTTCTCCCAAATTCAGACATTTAAGCCCTGACCCCTAATGTATTGACCCCTAATTGTATTTGGAGGTGGGGCCTTTGGGAGGTAATTAGGTCATGAGGGTGGAGCCTTCATCAATGGGATTAGTACCTTTATAGGAAGAGACAAGAGAGGTACTGATCTTTCTCTCCACCATGTGAGAATACAGCAAGAAGGTAGCCATGTACAAGCTAGAAAGAGGGCTCTCACCGGAACCTATCCATGTTGGCATCCTGATCTTTGGACTTCCAGCCTCTAGAACTGTGAGAAATAAATTTGTTTTTTAACCCACTCGGTCTATGGTATTTTGTTATAGCTGCCTGATCTAAGACAATGACCAACAATGTTTAACAGAATATATTGTTGACCTGAATCATCAATGCTTTATTTTTATAATAACTCAGAAAAGGATGTCTTCCCAAGGAGCATAATAAGTACCTGTGAATTAAAGTCCACTTTTAAGTATGTAACAGGAAAGCAAATTTTTTCAACTTTCGAGGAAGAATATTAGCTTATTTGCTGCACAGAGTTGAAGGCTTGATGTTAAGGAGTCCTTTCATTGCTTCTAGTTCTAGGTTTATCATTAATGAATTGTGTGACCTTGGAAGACACTTAAGTACTTTGCCTCTTGATTCCCTCTTTGGTAAAATTTAGATTCTAATGTCTATCTTTCAAAGGTTTGGTATATAAAATGATAGAAAATCTGTGAAATTTCATTGAAAAGCCATAAAGGGGAAAAAAGATATAAAAGTTTTTCCTACCTTTGAAGTATATCAATTCAAAGTATAACAATAGAATGTAAATGAAGACTGTCCCAGAAGGTAGTAGCTTACTGAAGTAGTACGCATTTTTCTATACTTTACCTTCTGATTGAACAGAGTTGCGTGAGCCTTTCTGGAAAAAGTGCTGAATATATGAATAAGCATTTATTCAAAAATTTGACATCCTGATCATTTATGAGTATTCCAGCCCTGGATACAATAACACAGTTAATATCACATGAAATTGAACAAGACTGCAATTTTTATATGCTTTACTTTCCCCTTGTATCTATTTGTAGACAATTTTCTGTTACCTGAGGTAATGAGAGAGAAGATAGTATATAATTTTTAAAATTAGATAGTACTTTTAGCTTTAAAAAATTAGAAATCATTTTTCTATTTACAGTCAGCTTTGTAGCTAGGTTAAATTTGCAAACATGATCACCAGTTTCTGCAGTCAGTTGAAAATTAAAATGGGGAGGTTTTCTGGATGGCAATGTGAAGAGTTCATTGGAACTCCCCAGAGAATTATCTAATTGGTCAAAATTAGACTAATCATTCAGTCTCTGGAGAATAATAAAAGGATTTACAACAAATTGAGAACCATTTATTCAAAATCTACAGAATTCAGTAATAGTAGTAGTAGGCTGTAACATCTGAAGTAGAGGCTACACCCATTCACCCAACTCTGTTTCAGGAGAGGTATTCTGGGAGGCTTGGAAACCAAGTGGCAGCTCCTCCCAGATACTGTTCTATACAGAGGTTCTGCAAGGGAGGGGTCAGAGAAAACCTCAAAGACTGGCAACATGCTGGCCTTGGCCTGAGGGGCCTGACTTTTTTTAGATAGTGGAGCAATTTACGCCTCCAAGGAATTGTTCAAAATAAAAATCAGCTAACAGTTACTGGGGGCCAAAAGCATAGTATGATACCAATGGAGGCAGATCAGAAATTTAACAGGGAGATCAGAAAGAGACAGCAAAGGAGGCCTGATGATATAGAATAATGTGCTCTTACCTAAGGCCACACTTTTAGGAGCAACTGGAGAGGAAACTGCTTTGCTATTAGTCCTTGGCTAAATGTGGAACAAACTTGTAAACTCCCTGTAATGTGAAAGCAGTCTCCAAACCACGCAGATCACACAGCAAAAAATGAAAACCTTACTGGCTCAGGGGCTTCAGTACAACTCGGATCAATCAGTGACTGACTGCTAAACTGTAACGACCCAGGGATGACCCTTAGGATGCCAGGTTTAAAGATAAAAGCAAGAAAAAATCCAAACAGGCAAAGTAAGGGCTGCATACTGTGGAGGAACAGACTTCACAGACTTAGTGTAGCCAAGTTACTAAACAACAGCAATAAACCCCAGAGCAGGGACAATCAGTATCCAGAGCTGCTACAATATTTTTTTTTTTTTAAGATTTTATTTTATTTATTTGACAGAGAGAGAGAGAGACAGCTAGAGAGGGAACACAAGCAGGTGGAGTGGGAGAGGGAGAAGCAGGCTCCCGGCAGAGCAGGGAGCCCGATGCGGGGCTCGATCCCAGGACCCTGGGATCATGACCTGAGCCGAAGGCAGATGCTTAATGACTGAGCCACCCAGGGGCCCCGCTGCTACAATATATTATCTGAACTGTTCAGTTAAGAGAGGCAAAGAAACAGGAACATGTGACCCATACACAGGAAAAAAAGTAGAAATTTCCTTTGAGGGCATCAGATGTTGAACTTGGTGGATAAGGACTTCAAAGCAGCTATTATAAATACATCTAAAGAGCTTCAACCATGTTTAAGTAATTAAAAGAATATATGATGATAATGACATGAAAAAGAAAATACCACATCAAAAACTAATGATGTATGGTGACTAACATAATAAAATTAAATTAAAAAAAAATACCAGTGAAGGATAGAATGCATACACCAAATGAAAATTCTGGACTTGAAAAGGGTGAAGAAAAATGAACAGAACCTCAGAGAAAGTGGTACACCATTAAGCACACAAACACACTCATAATGGGTATACTGGAGGAGGAAACAAAGGGACAGAAAAAATATTTGAATAATGGCTGATAATGTGCCAAATTTGTTGAAAACAATCTACACATTTATTAAGTTCAAGGAAATACTAGCAAATCAAATCCAGGAGTGCCTGGGTGGCTAGTTGGTTGGGTGTCTGCCTTGGGCTCAGGTCATGATCCCAGGGTCTTGGGATTGAGCCCTGCATCGAGCTCCCTGCTCGGCAGGGAGCCTGCTTCTTCCTCTTCCGCTCCCGTTGCTTGTGCTCGCTCTCTGTCTCTCAAATAAAATCTTTAAAAAAAAAAAAAAGGCAAATCCAGCCACATGAAAAGCATTATACTCCATGACCAACTGGGATCTATCTCAGTCATGCAAGGTTGGTTTAACATCAATGTAGTACCTCATATCAAAACATGTTTAAGGGTGCCTGGGTGGCTCAGTCGGTTAAGCGTCTGCCTTCGGCTCAGGTCATGATCCCAGGGTCCTGGGATGGAGTTCCACATCGGGCTCCCTGCTCAGCGGGGAGTCTGCTTCTCCCTCCCTCTGCCCCTCCCTGCTGCTCATGTGCTCTCTCTCACTCTCTCTCTTTCAAAATCTTTTTAAAAAACTGTTTAAAAATACATATAATAAATTGCAAAGACATCCCATGTTCATAGATCAGAAGACTGAATATTGTTAAGATAACAATACTCCCCAAACTGATCTACAGTTTCAGTGCAAGCCCTATCAAAACCCTAGCTGGCATTTTTGCAGAAGTTGACAAGCTGGTTCTGAAATTCAAATGGAAATAGGCCACGAACAAAATAATACTGAAAAAGAACAAAGTTGGAGGCCTCACATTTCTCTATTTCAGACTTTGCTACAAGGCTACACTAATCAAGACAGTGTTGTACTAGCATAAGGATACACATAGATCGATGGAATGGAATTCAGGGTCCAGAAGTAAACCCATTCATGTAAGGTCAGTTTGATTTCCAACAAGGATGCCGAGACAGTTAATGGGAAAAGAATAGTCTTTTCAGGAAGTGGTGCCAGACAACTGGATATCCACATGCAAAAGAATCTGGTTGGACTCCTATATCCCATCATGTACAAAAATTAATTCAGATGGATCAAAAACTTTAATATCTAAAACTGTAAAACTAGGGCACCTGGGTGGCTCAGTCGGTTAAGTGTCTACCTTTGGCGCAGGTCATGATCCCAGGGTCCTGGCATCAAGTCCCACATCAGGCTCCCTGCTCAGTGGGGTGTCAGCTTCTCCCTCTGCCCCTCCCCCTGCTTGTGCGCTCTCTCTCTCTCTCTCTCGTGTGTGCACACGTGCAAAAATAAAAATAAAACTGTAAAGCTAGACAAAAACTAAATCTTCATGACCTTTAGTCATTTTGTAGCTATGATAACAAAAGCAAAACATTAAAGAAAAATTCATGAACTTCATCAAAATTAGAAACTTTGTGCTTTAAATGAGACCACCCAGAAAGTGAACAGAAAATGCACAGAATGGCAGGAAATATTTGCAAATCGTATATCTGAGAAGTGTCTTGTATCTAGAGTATATAAAGAACTCATGACTCAATAATAAAAAGACAACCCAATTAAAAAATGGGCAAAAGTTCCAGATATTTTTCCCCAGAAAATTCTGTGAATGGATAATAATAACATGAAAAGATGCTCAACATCATTAGTCATTAGGTAAATTCAAATCAAAACCACAATGAGATACCACTTTGCAACCATTAGGATGGCTATAATAAAAGAACAAGTGAGGATGTGGAGAAATTGAAACACTCATACATTGCTGACTGGACTATAAATGATGTAGCCACTTTGAAATACAATTTGGCAGTTCCTCAAAATTTTAAACAGATACTATATGACTAATTCCACTTCTGACTATATACCCAAAAGAAATGAAAACATGTCCTCACAAAAATTTGTGCACAAATGTTCATATGCATAATGCTATCAAATAACATTATTTATAATAGCCAAAAGAGGAATCAACCTAAATGTCCAACTGATGAATGAATAAATAAAATGCACTATTTCCATATAGTGGAATAGTGTTTGGCCAAAAAAAAAAAAGGATTGAAGAAGTGATACATACTATAGTATTGAAAAACCTCAAAAATTTATGTGAAGTGAAACAAGACAGTCACAAAAGAGCACATATTGTATGGTTCTATATATATGAAAATGTCGACGATAGGCAAATCTGTAAAGACAGAAAGTAAAGTGGTTGTCTATAGGGCTGATGGGGAAAGGGAAGCAGATAATGGCTAATACTACAAACTGAACCTTTGTGTTCCCCCACCTCCCAAGTTCATATGCTGAAACCTAATCTCCAATGTGATGATATTTGAAGGTGGGGCTTTTTTTTTAAAGATTTTATTTATTTATTTGACTGATAGAGACATAGCGAGAGAGGGAACACAAGCATGGGGAGTGGGAGAGGGAGAAGCAGGCTTCCCTGCAGAGCAGGGAGCCCGACACGGGGCTCAATCCCAGGACCCTGGGGACATGACCTGAGCTGAAGGCAGACGCTTAACGACTGAGGCACCCAGGCACCCCATGGAGATGGGGCTTTTAGGAGGTGATTAGGTCATGAGGATGGTGCCCTTATGAGTGGGATAAGTCCCCTTATAAAAAGAGGCCCCAGAGGACTCCCTTGCTTCTTTCATCCAGTAAGGTTATAACAAGAAGATGGCTGTCTATGAACAGGAAGTGGGCCCTTACCAGACACTGAATCTGCCAGCAACTTGATCTTGGACTTCCCAGCCTCCAGAATTGCGAGAAGTAAATTTCTGTTGTTTATATGCCACCCAGTCTATGGTATTTTGTTCTAGCAGCCCCAATAGACTAAGACAGGGAGTGGCTGCTAATGGGTTATGAGGTTTCTTTTTAAGATGATGGAAGTGTGTTCTTAACTCTGTAAATATAACAAAAACCACTTAATTTTATGTAATTTTAAATGGATGAATTTTATGTTACTAAGTTATACCACCAAAGTTGTTTAAGAAAACGTGTAAGGACTGTTTCAGATCTGTTTTGGAAAAGGATGAGATAAGTAATCTTTAATATATCATGTTTGCATAATGATTACCCTAACTGTATAATAACAAATGTAGAAAAATTATAGTCATAAAATTATTATTTGCTTCTCTTCTATCTCATACTTTGTCCTCTTCCAGTCTAGGAAATTAGGAATATACAAACAGAGTTATATGTGAGAATTATGCAACTATCAAGTATTTTTAAGAATCTTTAGGGGTGGGGCGCCTGGGTGGCTCAGTCGTTAAGCGTCTGCCTTCGGCTCAGGTCATGATCCCAGGGTCCTGGGATCGAGCCCCGCATTGGGCTCCCTGCTCCGCAGGAAGCCTGCTTCTCCCTCTCCCACTCCCCCTGCTTGTGTTCCCTCTCTCACTGTCTCTCTGTCAAATAAATAAAAAATCTTAAAAAAAAGAAAAAGAATCTTTAGGGGTAAATATCAGATTTACATATTTATTTGAGACATTTTAAAAGGGTCAACAAGGAAAACAGATAATGCTGAAGTAATTTTCTAAAATACAGATAGATAAGTAGAACTAGGTTATGAGATCATATGTGGGTAAAAATCATTGTAGTGGGGTGCCTGGGTGGCTCAGTCGTTAGGCGTCTGCCTTTGGCTCGGGTCGTGGTCCCAGGGTCCTGGGATCGAGCCCCTCATTGGGCTCCCTGCTTGGTGGGGAGCCTGCTTCTCCCTCTCCCACTCCCCCTGCTTGTGTTCCCTCTCTTGCTGTCTCTCTGTCAAATAAATAAGTAAAATCTTTTAAAAAAAAAATCATTGTAGTATTATTTCTCTTTAAAAAGTTTTTGATCAGGCACTTGGGTGGCTCAGTCAGTTAAGCGTCTGCCTTCAGCTCAGGTCATGATCTCAGGGTCCTGGGATCGAGCCCCACATCGGGCTCCCTGCTCAGCGGGGAGTCTGCTTCTCCCTCTGCCTCTCCCCCCCACTCATATTCTCTCTCTCTCTCTCAAATAAATAAATAATCTTAAGAAAAGTTTTTGATCAATGATAGAGGCACTGGCATATTTTTCTACCAAGAATAAAATATATAATATAGCTATAACGGCTATATTTAAACAAGTAAGACACAATAGATTTCTAAAAAACAGTTTAGTTAATTTCCTCTATCCTGAAAGAGGATACAACCAGGGAATGATATTTTAAACAGAATTGGGAAGCTCTCATGTTTTTAGGTGGATCATTGTTAAAAATATATACATTAATTTATTTAATTTCAGGTGAGAATGATAAAAAATAGGCTTATTTCAAAAACTTGGAACCCAGTTTCTAATATATTCTGTGTAAAAACTCTTAGTCATGTTTAGAATTCCATGTTATTGTTGCAGAATCTAGGATAATTTACCATCTCTCCCTGCTGGACATTTATCCCACTACAAGGAAGTAAGAATTTGACCTCTGCAATTTAGCCTCTACACGTGCAGAGAAAGCTAGAGTAGGGAAAATGAGTATATTGAGCTGAACAGGGAACTAGAGGACAATTATGGTTTTCTGCTTTTCCAGACTTCAAGGAGCCATTTCCCTTGTATTTGGAAGTGAATTGAGCTGAAGACAAGAACTTGAGGCTTCTTGGCCTGTGACTTAGGTTCTAAGGGGTCAGACAATAATTAAATCTTGCTGGGATCTACACTTGAAAAACTCTACCCCTAACAATCATTTACGTAAGAGTAGACATTGGCTAACAACTACATTAGCTCTTTTTAACCTAGGTCTCAGATTTCTCCTTGACCTTAATGAGCATTAAATATTTTTTGTAACATTTTGTCTTACTCTATCACCAGTAGGTTTAACTTTGACTTCTTAAACATTTTATAATTTGTACTTTTATATTATTAGGTTTCATTAAGCAGTTTTTAAGGCTAGTTTTGGTAAGATAACTCTTTGTTTTACATTTTACTACTTTTTCTTATCCTGGTAAGATATACACAATATTTACCATTTTAATCATTTTTTTTTTTTTTAAAGATTTTATTTATTTATTTGACAGAGAGAGACAGCGAGAGAGGGAACACAAGCAGGGGGAGTGGGAGAGGGAGAAGCAGGCTTCCCGCGGAGCAGGCAGCCCGATGCGGGGCTCGATCCCAGGACCCTGGGATCATGACCTGAGCCGAAGGCAGACGCTTAACGACTGAGCCACCCAGGCGCCCCTACCATTTTAATCATTTTGAAGTGTACAATTCAGTAGCATTAAATACATTTACAATGTTGTACAACCATCACCAATATCTAGTTTCAGAACCTTTTCATCACTTTCCCCAGAATGTACCCATTAAATGATTGCTCCTCATTTCCCCCTCTTCTCCCAGCTCCAGGAAACCACCAGTCTGTGTTCTTTCTATGGATTTGCCTATGCTGGATATTTCATATAAATGGAATCATACAATATGTGGCTGTTTGTGTCTGGTTTCTTTCACTTAGCATAATGATTTCAATGTTATGCAACATGTATCAGTATGTCATTCCTTTTTATGGCTGAATAATATTCCTTTGTATGGATATACCACCTTTTATTATCCATTTATCATTTGATGGATATTCAAGTTGTTTTCACCTTTGGCTATTGTGAATAGTGCGGCTGTGAACATTCAGATTTTTATTTGAACACTTGTGTTTCAGTTCTTTGGGGTATAGACCTAGGAATACAATGACAGGGTCATATGGTAATTCTATGTTTAACTAATTGAGGAACTACCAAACTGTTTCCCAAAGTGTCTTCACCATTTTACATTCCCATCAGCAATGTATGAGAGTTTCGTGTTTTCCACATCCTCACTAACACTTGTTATTTTTCATTTTTAAAAAGTTATAGCCATGCTAGTGGGTATGAGGTGTTATCTCATTGTGGCTTTGATTTCCATTTACCTAATGACTAATGATGTTGAGCATCTTTTTGTGTCTTGTTGGCCATTATGTATCTTTTGGAGAAATGCACATTTGAGTCCTTTGCCCATTTTTTAAAACTGGGTTGTTAGTCTTTTTGTTGTAGAGTTGTAAGACTTCTTTATATATTCTGAATACAAGATGCTTATCAAATATATGATTTGAAAATAGTTGGTTGCCTTTGCACTTTCTTGATAGTGCCCTTCAATGCACGCAATTTTTAAAGATTTTATTTATTTATTTTAGAGAGAGCACAAGTGGGAGAGGAACAGAGAGGGAGGGAGAGGGAAAGGGAGAGAATCTCAAGTAAACTCCACGTTTAGCACAGAGCTGGACATGGGGCTAGATCTCAGGACCCTGAGATCATGACCTGAGCTGAAACCAAGAGTCGGACACTTAACCGACTGTGCCACCCAGGTACCCCACAATGCACACCATTTTTTTAAAAAAAGATATTATTTATTTATTTGACAAAGAGAGAGCACAAGCAGGGGGAGTGGCACGCAGAGGGAGAGGGAGAAGCAGGCTCCCCACTGAGCAGGGAGCCTGATGCGGAGCTCGACCCCAGAATCCTGGGATCACGACCCCAGCTAAAGGCAGATGCTTAACGACTGAGCCACCCAGGCACCCCAATGCACACCATTTTTAAACTTTGATGAAGTCCAATCTAGTTTTTCATTGGTTGCTTGTACTTCAGGTGTCATGTTTAAGAAATTGTTGCCTAATCCAAGGTCATGAAGATTTATATCAATGTTTTTTTCTGAGAGTTTTATAGTCTTAGCTTAGATCTTTCATCCATTTTGAGTTAATTATTTTATATGGTGTGAGTTACAGGTACAAATTTATTCTTTTGCGTGAAGATATACATTTGTCCCAATACCATTTGGTAAACAGGCTATTATTCCCCCCATTGAATTGTCTTGGCATCCTTGTCAAAAATCAATTGGCTATAGAAGTATGGGTTTATACCTTTAGTTTTGTTCTAATGATCTGTATGTCTGTTCTCATGTCAATACCACACTGTCTTGATTAGTGTAGTTTTGTGGTAAGCTTTCAAACTGAGAAGTGTGGATAGTCCAACTTTGTTCTTCTTTTTCAATGTTGTTTTGGCTATTATGGGTCCCTTGCATTTCCATATGAAGTTTAGGATTAACTTTTTAATGGCTGCAAAGAAAGGCAATTGGAATTTTGATTGAGAACAACTTGAAACTGTAGATTAATTTGGGGAGTAGTGCTATCTTAACAATTTTAAATCTTCCAGTTCATGAACACCAGATGTGTTTCCATCTATTCAGGTCTGCTTTACTTAATTTCAACAATGTTTTGTAGTTTTTAGTGTACAAGTCTTGCACTTCTTTTGTTAAATTTATTCCTGTTTTATTCTTTTTGATGTAAATTGTAAATGTACATTGTAAATGGAATTGTTTTCTTAATTTCATTTTTGTATTGATCATTATAAGTATATAGAAATACAGCTGATTTTGTTTTTTTTTTACTAAAACTTTGTACACTTTGAATATTACCCTCCTATTCCCAGTCCCTTCAGTCCTTCACAATACCATTCTACTCTCTTCTTCTACAAGTTTGACTATTTTAGATTATTCATGTAAGTGGTATCATGTAGTATTTGTCCTGTGTCTGGCTTATTTTATTTAGAATAATGTCCTCTACATTCACCCATGTTGTCACAAATGGTAGAATTTCTTTGTTTTTTAGGCTGAAAAATATTCCAATGTATGTATATACCATATTTTCTTTATTAATTCATCCATCAGTAGACATTTAGGTTGTTTCCATGTCTTGGCTATGGTGCATAATGCTGCAATGAACATGGAAGTGCAGATATCTCTTCAAGATCCTGATTTCAATTCCTCTAAATATATACCCAGAAGTGGGATTGCTGGATCATATAGTAGTTGCACTTTTAAGTTTTTGAAGAACCTCCATACTGTTTTTTATAGTAGTTGCACCAATTTACATTCCCAACATTTTACAAGGGTTCTTTTTTTACTCTCCATATCCTTGACAACACTTGCTATCTTTTGGTTTTTGTTTGTTTGTTTTGATAATAGCTATTGTGATAAGTATGAGGTGATATCTCATAATCATTTTTTAAAAGATTTTATTTATTTATTTGTCAGAGAGCGAGAACACAAGAAGGGGGAGTGGGAGAGGGAGAAGCAGGCACCCCGCTGAGCAAGGAGCCCGATGTGGGGCTCAATCCCAGGACCCTGGAATCACGACCCAAGCCGAAGGCAACCGCTTAACCGACTGAGCCACCCAGGTGCCCTGGGATTCTATTATTAAGAAAGAAGGATAATTGGTATAGAATATATGTTACACTTTTATACCTAAGGCAGCTAGAAGTACTCAGAAGTACTGACTGAGCCACCGAGGCATCCCTTTCATTATAATTTTGATTTGCATTTCCCTAATGATTAGTGATCTTGAGCACGTTTTCATATACTTCTTGGCCGTTTCTATATCTTTCAAAGAAATGTAAATTCAGTTTCTTTGCCCTTTTTTATTTTTTATTTTATTTTTTTAAGATTTAGTTATTTTTAGAGAGAGAGAGCCGGGGTGGGTGCAGAGGGAGAGGGAGAGAGGGTCCTAAGCAGACTCCACGCTGAGCAAGGAGCCCCACACAGGGCTTGATCCCACGACCCCGAGATCGCAACCCAAGCCAAAACTAAGAGTCAGATGCTCAACTGACTGCACCACCCAGGTGCTCCTCTTTGCCCTTTTTTAAAAAATCAGGTTATTTGTTTCCTTGCTATTGAGTTGTAGCAGTTTTGAAATACAACTGATTTTAGTATTTTGATCTCGTATCTTGTAGCCTTGCTGAACTTATTTAATAGTTCAGATAGTTTTTTAAAAGATTTATTTATTTATTAGAGAGAGAGAGCTCAAGTGAGAGGGGCAGAGGGAGGAGAGAGAATCCCAAGCGGACTCCACACTCAGCATGGAGCCTGACTCGGGACTTGATTTCATGACCCTGAGATTACGACCTGAGACGAAACCAAGAGTCAGAGGCTTAACCAACTGCCAGGCGCCCCTCAGATAGAGGATTTATTTTGATTATCTATATACAAGATCATGCCATCGGCAAATAGAGATATTCTTACTACTTTGTTTCCAATCTGGATACCTTTTATTTCATTTTCTTGGCAAATTATCTTGGCTAGTAGAACCTCCAGTACAATGGTGAATGGAAATGGGGAGAGGGGACATCTTTTTCTTGTTCCTGAACTCAGGGGGAGAGCTTTCATTCTTTCAGAATTAAATATGATGTTAGCTGTGGATATTTAGTAGATGTTCTTTATAAGGTTTAGAAAATTCCTCTCTATTCTTCATTTGCTGAGTTCTTTTATTATATAAAAGGGTGTTGAATTTTGTCAAATGGTTTCTCTGCTTCTATTGAGATGATCATATGGTTTGGTTTTTGTTCTTTATTAATACCATGAATTACATTGGTTGTATTTGTATGTTTACTCAACATTGCATTCCTGGGTGCAAATCCCACCTGGTCATGGAATGCAATACATTTATATGTGGCTAGATTCAACTTGATAGTATTTCATTGAGGATTTACAACATCTATATTCATGAGTGATATTGGTTTGTAATTTTCTTGTGATACCTTTTTTTTTTTTTAAGATTTTATTTATTTGACAGAGAGAGACACAGCGAGAGAGGGAACACAAGCAGGGAGAGTGGGAGAGGGAGAAGCAGACTCCCGGCTGAGCAGGGAGCCCGATGCAGGTCTCGATCCCAGGACTCTAGGATCATGACCTGAGCAGAAGGCAGACGCTTAACGGCTGAGCCACCCAGGCACCCCTCTTTGTCTGGTTTTGATACTGTGGTAATACTGGCAAAAGAATGAGTTAAAACATGTCATCTCCTATATTTTGGAAGAGTTTGTGAAATATTGGCATTAACTCCTTAAATTAATTTAATTTAATAATTTTAATTTAATAAGTTAATATATTTAATTATAAAATTAAATACTTTAAATTCTTTGGAATTTACCAGTGAAGCCATCTAGTCCTGGGCTTTTCTTTGTTGGGAGGGTTTTGATTACTGACTCAATCTCCTTACTCATTGTTGGTCTGTTCAGAATTTTCTATTTCTTTAAAATTCATTCTTGGTAGGTTGTACGTTCCTAGGAATTTATCCATTTCTTCTAAGTTATCCAATTTGTTGGTATATAATTGTTCATAGTAGTCTCTATGATCCTATATATTTTGTGGTATCAGTTGTAACATCTCTTTCATTTCTGATTTTATTTATTTACTTTTTTTGCATCTTCTCTTTCTCTTGGTTAGTGTAGCTAAAGGTTTGACAATTTTATCTTTTCAAAAAACTAGTTCTTGGGGCGCCTGGGTGGCTCAGTCATTAAGCGTCTGCCTTTGGCTCAGGTCATGGTCCCAGGGTCCTGGGATCAAGTCCCACTTCCGGGTCCCTGCTCAGCAGGGAGTCTGCTTTTCCCTCTCCCTCTGCCCCTGCTTGTGTTCCCTCTCTCGCTGTGTCTCTCGCTGTCAAATAAATAAATAAAATCTTTAAAAAAAAATTAGTTCTTAATTTTGTTGCTCTTTTCTATTATTTTTCGGGTCTCTATTTCATTTGTTTCTACTCTGATCTGTTTTTCCTTCCTTCTGCAACTTTTGGGCTTAGTTTGTTCTTCCTTTTCTAGTTTTTCAAGGTGTAAGGTTAGGTCATTACTTTCATTTCTTTTCCTTAATGGAGGCATTTATTACTTCCCTCTAAGAACTGCTTTTGCTGCATCCCATAGTTTTGATATATTGTATTTTTATTTTCATTTGTTGTGAGATTTTAAAAAATTCCCCTTTGATTTTTTTCTTTGATCCATTGATTGTTCAGGAGTGTGTTGTTTAATTTCCACATATTTGTGAATTTTCCAGTTTTCCTTCTGTAATTGGCTTCTAGTTTCATATCATTGTAGTTGGGAAAGACACTTTGTATGATTTTAGTCTTCTCAAATTTGCCAAGACTATAATGTAATATATGCTGGAGAATGTTCCATGTGCACTTAAGAAGAATGTATATTCTGCTGTTGTTGGATAGAATGTTCTGTATATATCTTTTAGGTCCATTTGGTCTTTAGTATTGTTCAAATTCAAAGTTTTCTAATTGTTTTTCTGTCTGCATGACCTATCCATTGTTGAAAGTGAGGTATTAAAGTCCCCTGCTATTATTGTACTGTTGTCTATTTTCCCCTTCAGATCTGTTAGTATTTTCTGAATATATTTAGATGCTGCAATGTTGGGTGCATATATGTTTATGATTGTTGTATCTTCTCCTTTTTTATTATTGAAATATAGTTGACATACATTATATTAATTTCAGGTGTACAACATAGTGATTTAACAATTATATGCATCACTCAGTGCTCACCATGATAAGTGTATTCACCATCTGTCACCATACATTATTACAATACTGTGGACTATATTCTCTATGCTGTACTTTTTATCTCTGTGACTTATAACTGGAAGTTTGGACCTCTTAATCCCCTTCACCTATTTCACCCACCTCTGTTTGACTTATTTCACTTAGCATAATGCCTCCAAGGTCCATCCATGGTGTTGCAAATGGTAAAATTTCCTCATTTTTTATGGCTGAATAATATTATATATATATATATATATATATATATATATATATATATATATATATATATAACAACTTATTTTTCCATTCATCCATTGATGAACACTTAGGTTGTCTCCTAAGTCTTGTCCAATGTCTTGGCTATTATAAATAATGCTGCTATGAACATGGGGGGTGGGTGCAGATGTCTTCTTGAGTTAGTGTTTTTGCAAAAAATCCTTCCCATATTTTTGTGTTTGATATCACAGTTTACCCCTTTCTATATTTTGTATTTATTAAAAAAATATAGTTATTTTAATACTTTTGACCTTTAACCTTTATACTAGAGTTAAGTGGTTAACACACCATCATATTACAGTATTAAAGAATTTTGAATATGACTGTATACTTGCCTATACCACTGTGTTTTATATTTTCATGTTACTTGTTAGTATCTTTTAATTTCAACTTGAAGATCTCCATTCAACATTTTTTTAAAGATTCTCTTTATTTATTTAAGAGAGAGAGAGAGTGTGTGTGTGCGTGCACAAGTGGTGGGGGGCGGGAGCAGAGGCAGAGGGAGAAGCAGACTCCCCACTGGGCAGGGAGCCTGACACAGGGCTGGATCCCAGGAGCCTGGGATCATGACTTGAGCCAAAGGCGGATGTTTAACTGACTGAACCACCCAGGTGCCCTCATTCAACATTTCTTAAAATGCAGGTGTAGTGGTGATGAACTCCCTCAGCTTTTGTTTGTCTGGGAAAATCCTTATCTATGCTTGATTTCTACAGGATAACTGCCAGATAAAGTATTCGTAGTTGGCAGGGTTTTTTTTTTCCCAGCACTTTGAATATATCATCCTACTTTCTCCTGGCCTATAAGGTTTCTGCTGAGAAATCCATTGAATGAGTTATGGGGGTTTCCTGATAAGTGACAAGATTCTTTTCTGTTGCTGCTTTTAAGATTCTGTCTTTGTCTTTGACTTTTGACAGTTTTATTATAATATGTCTTGAAGAAGATCTTTTTGAATTGAATTTGTTTGAGGACCTATGTACCTCATGAACTTGGATAGCCAAATGTCTACCCAGATCTTTAAATAAACTTTATGCCCCCTTCTCCCTCTCTTTTCCTGCTGGGACTCCAGTAATTCATAGATTGTTTCTTTTGATGATATCCCATAGTTCAAGTAAGATTTTTTCATTCTTTTTTCTTTGTTCTCATGTGACTGGATAATTTCAAAGGTCCTTCCTTTGACATCACAGAGTCTTCTGTTTGATCCAGTCTAATGTTAATACTGTCTATTGCAGTTTTCATTTCATTCATTGTATTTTTCAGCTCCTGAATTTCTATTTGGTTCTTTTCTGTGATTTCTTTCTCTTTGTTCAACTTCACATTTTGTTTGTGTGTTATTTTCCTGATTTTGTTGAATTGTCTTTCTGTGATTCGGGCTGGCTTTCTGCATGTGCTCACTAGCTGTCTGCAAAAGTTTGATCTCACTGTCATCAGGAATTTCCCCAGGGAGCTGGCTAAGGGGTTAGGGAGAGATGTGGGTGGAGTTTACTTGGTTTTTCTGTTAGACATGAATTTTTCTTAAATACTGTATTCTTTCTCTATCTCCATTTCCTCCACCCAATGTACACAGAAGTACATTGAGGCATCATACTACGGCTAATAGTAAATTGAGGAAAGAAAAGTAAATGGAGAGAGGTGTGATTGAGATCATTGTACTCATTACAGATGGCTGAAATTCTCCACCAAAAATCTTAAGATAGAATTTGAAGGCTCTGAGAGAGCTTTTTCATCCTATGATTTTCTAATAATGTCAGATTCCATACCTCTTTCTTTAATACGCTTAGATTAGGGGAATAAATTTTAGCAAAAACCACTTTGGTTATTAGTTATCTCTGCCACTTAAGCAACCCTGTTAGTACTTTGGCCAGCTTATAAAAGAAGAACCTCTGGTACTGTATTTAAGGAGGTGGTAGACTAGAAGAGGCTTTTTCTTAGCAGAATTTCAACATGAGGCTCCAAAGTCTAATGGTATATATAGCCTTTTGCGTTTATTCATTATTCACAAATTAACTCCTTCTCTAGAGGTTAATTTTTACTATGTCTTTAATTCTGTTTAAGGATCTCATCAGAAAATTTTTAGGAGCCTCATTTCTGAAAAAATTATACAGACTAAGTCCTGGTTTGGAACTTCAGGCTGATTCTTCTGAGCGTTCTTTGGAACCTTGTTTTTTTAAAGCTCATCTTCTAGTTTAATGTACTTTGGAGCTTATAAAGTACTTATATTTACCTTATCTTGTTTGAACTTTAGAACTCTGTAAAGCAGGTAGCGTTAGACAAACATATACACACAGAAGCTCCAAGAAATTTCTGCTGGCTTTCCTCTAACTTTACATATTTGAAATCACCTTTTTGTTAGAAAGTTCCCAACATTACCTAGTATAGGAATTGATTTTTAAGATTAGTGTAAAACTGAAAAAAAAAAGATTAGTGTAAAATTGAAATGGCAATTTTCCAATTCAGAAGTCTTCACATCATTTAGTTCTCATGATTGGTATGGTCAGTATCTACTAGAGTTTCTAGCCTATCTTTTCTATTGATTTGCCTCTGCTTGCTCCAGCTGAAAAGTTTCTCTCAACAGAAAGCTTGCAGAAAATGCTGAGATGAAGATTATTTCTATAACTATTTTATTGCATTTAAAAACCCTGTGCTCAGGCAACTAGCCATACAGATCATTTTAATTTATCCATATTTATCTCCAAGAACTTTATGGGACAACAAGGACAAGAATATAATGATAAGATGGCTGAAATATTTATACCATCTACCTATTTGTCCTAATTCTGCCCTCTGAAAATGCAGAGAATAAGTTCAGTTCCTCTTACACATGGTAACTCCTTAAAAATTTTAAGACAGCTGTAGTTCCTTTTCTTCTATGCCCTAAGCCTTCTATTTTTCCAGACCAGTGTAAACGGCTAGACCTTTACTGTCTTGCTCATCCTTCCCAGCATGCCATCTAGTTCATTGATATTTTACTAAATGGTACCTACTTTATTAATACAGCCTACAGACCAAAACAGATCATGTTTGGTAGCCGTGTTTGTTCATACAATAGAATATTATAGAGCAATAAAATGTATTAATTACAGTTCCTTGCATCAGAATGGATGAATCTAACAAAAATAATGTTGAGCGAAAGAAGCCAGACACAGGATGCCTGGGTGGCTCAGTTGGTTAAGTGGCTGCCTTTGGCTCAGGTCATGATCCCATGAAGGTCCTGGGATCGAGTCCTGTGTCGGGCTCCCTACTCTGCGGGGAGCCTTCTTCTCCCTCTCCCTCTGCCTGCTTGTGCTCTCTCTGTCAAATAAATAAATAAATAAATAAAATCTTAAAAAAAAAAAAAAAAAGAAGAAAGAAGCCAGCACAGAAGTATACATATTGTTTGATTACATGTATATAATGGTTCAAAAACAAAACAAACAAAACAAAAACCCTAAGCTATTAATGTTCAGGCATTACCTAATGATTAATGCTTAGGTGGTAAAGCTATAAAGATGACATGATTTTCATAAAAGTCAGGTTAATGGTTGCCTTTGTGGAAGAAAGAGGACTTAGTGATTGGCAGGGGGATTCTGGGGTGTTGGTAATGTTCTGTTTCATGACCTGGGTTCTGGTTACATGGCTGATTCTCGGTAAACTATTGAGCTATATATCTCTGTGTGCTCATTTTTCTGTATGTGTTATTCTTTACAATACAAAAGGTGTTTCTTAAAGTACAGTGTTTCACTGCTTTCAGTTTTCTGATGCTATTCCTATAATTGTCACTTTCTCAAAGATCATTTATAGGGATCCAATAGTCTCATCACTAAGTTCTTTGGGGTCCTAGGGTCCAGCCAGATAAAAAGAAATTACTCCTTGTGTTTCAAACAGGAAATTTGATTTAAAAAAATTAGTTAAAAAGATTTTGAAAAGAATGTAGAGCAAAAGGGAGAAGGGGAGGAAAAAGGAGGAAGAGGTGATACAGAGATCAGAAACTAGTATTTCTGGAGTGAAGCTTGTACCTACTATTGCACTATGAGAGACATTATTACAATCAAGTATAGATCTACCGAAGTAGTATCAACTTAACCAGGTCTAGAAACTAGTATTGCTGGCACTACAAGTCCTACCAGCAACTGTCTTCAATCAGAGCCAAAAGCAGGAAGCATCTCTCTTCCACCTGCCGTGTGATCGCCTGCTGGTGCCTCCTATTGGCAGATCCTAAGAGCAAGCTAAGGTGGCAAGAGAGCCTGGGAAATGTACAGAGCAAAGTGTAGAATGGTAGGAGTAAAGTTGAGGGGCAAAGGGTAAGTTACAGGCACAAGTCCCTAGAATTTCATTTTTACAGATTGATGAGATGTTGTCTTTGGAGTTGCTTAACTCATTTTTGGATATAACATTCATACCAGTAATTGTTCTACCCTTCCCAGACCAATGAATAATCATTTTCTAACACAGAGAAAATAGAAGATAAATTGGTACTGGGTAATTCTGCTTTCTCTGTTTCATTCTTTCAAGTTTGAGTGTTTGAAAGCTTTGAACAAAAACTTGACCTAATAATATAGTGGTTAAGAAAGCACATTCTGAAGCTAGATTGCCTAAGGTTCAAATCTAGACTCTGCCATACTCTAAGTATGTGGCCTTGGGCAAGTTATTTAATCTCTCTGTGTCTCAGTTTTCTTATCTATAAAACAGGAATAATAATATCACCTTCCTTTCAGGGTTGTGACCAGAATTATATGAATTAATATATGTAAAGCACTTAGAACAGTGCTTAGTATATAATAATCACTTGATGAATGTTAAACATTATTATTATTGCTTCTTCACCCAACTTATCATCATTAAGTACATTAAGTACCTAGGGAAACATTTTGCTTAGAATGATAGTAGTTGATGGACTCAGGATTCTTTTATCTAGCAATTCTCCTTTGAAGTGAGAATCTTAAGATGCTGAGGATTTGCAGGGAGAAGTTGTGAGATTGAAAAAATAGTTAACTTGGTTCTTGTTAATGGTTGCCTTTGGTATATATTGTCAGAAAAAAGCATCAAGATACAATTGACAATTCAGTGACTAGCCACTAAGAAAAATAAATAAATAAAGGGAAGCATTGGAAGGTAAGTGGGAATGAGATGTCAACGGTCTACTTTTGTTAAGTAGGGATAAAGTTGTCTGTGGGTTCTATAGCTACCAATAGAAGAGTTCTAGGGCAGACATTTAGAGATGAAAGAAAAAAGTACTTGAATGTCAGAATGCTTCATCACAAGCCTGCAATTACTGAAATTCTATAATCAGTACTATTCCTAATTTTATAACATCTCAATGAATATATTCCCTCTTTTAGAGAAACTCGGATTGTAGAAGATGTAAAGCTGTGTCATCTAGGTTAGTTTCTCTGAATGCTTGTCCTAGGAGGAAAAACTTGTTCGACTGGACGATAGTATAACCAGAAAAGAAGTTTCCATCTTACAACATGAACTAGTTTACCTATGAGAATTTTTTTAAGATACACGGTAGAATGAGAAAAGTGTCCTAATTATCTTCTGTTGTGTAACAAGCCCACCCAAAGTCAAAACTATTTTTACCTAACACTTTTGTGAGCTGACTAGGCTCAGCTGGGCAATTCTTGGCTAGTGGTTAGATTCATCGAAGGACTCGATTGGGCTGGATATTCAAGATGGCTCATTCACATCACTGGTGGCTGATGCTAGCTAGCTGTGGGCTAGGAATTTAACTGGGGCTGTCAACTGGGGCAACTACATGTGCCTTTTCCATGTGGCCTGAGTTTAGCATAATGGCCGGGTTCTGAGTGGGAGTGGTCCAAGTTGCTCAGGTAATAGGGTAAAGCTTCTTACAACCTTGCCTTAACACTCACATAGTTACTTCTATCTATTGGTCAAAAAAAGTCACAAGACCAGCCAAGATTCAAGGGGAAAGGAAGGATATGGGATAGGTCACATAGAGCATGAATATAGGGAGGCTTGGGCTCAGTGGGGGATGACCAAGGGAAGAAAAGATAATAATGCATACATTTTGGCTTATACAGAAGTGTCAAAGCAACAAAGAAATAGAATGAAATAATGCCACTGAGGAATTATTGGAGAATATCCAGCACGGGAAAGAGGGAAGGGAATTAAGTATCATGTGTCTAACTATGAGTAGGCACGGTGATTACAAAGATGAATAAAACTGCCCTCCAGGAGTTAAGATCTTTTGGGGAAATATTTTGAAAATATCTCCTGCCTATTGCTTTGCACTATGTGGTGGACGGGTAGTCGAATGTTACCACAAAAAATAGTGGTTTTATTTTCTTTTATTCAAATAGAGGGAGAATTATGGGCAGGGGCTTAGTCTTAAGTTGCCCTTTGCACTAAGCTGAGGAACTCAAACTCGAGGCACCTGGGTGGCTCAGTTGATTAAGCTACTGCCTTCGGCTCAGGTCATGATCCTGGAGTCCCAGGATCAAGTCCCATATCGGGCTCTCTGCTCAGCAGGGAGTCTGCTTCTCCCTCTGACCCTCCCCCACCTCGTGCTCTCTCTCTTTCATTCTTTCTCTCTCAAATAAATAAACAAAATCTTTAAAAAAAAAAGGAATTCAAACTCATCTTCAATGGTATGGGAACCACAAAAGGTATTAAGTAGTGGAGTAACATGATGAGATTTGGGTTTTCAGAAAGCATCCACTATAGCATGAATATATTGGAAGGGACTAAACCAGAAGCAAGAAGACCAACAAGGAGACTTTTGCTGCAATCAAGGCAGGACCAGGGCCTAAATCAAGGCAGTAGCAATAAGAACAGAGACAGATTAGGAAGATATAAGAAGTAGAATCAATATCAGACTTTGTGACTGACAAGATAGGAGTGTGTTATTGGCCTAGTACTCTCAGGTTTCTAACCTAAACTACTGGGTAAAAAATGGTACTGTTCACTGAGTTTGGTTTAATCAGAGTGCTTTGGTTGCAAACAGCAAAAAAAAAAAAAGAAATTTAAATTTAAGTGGAAAAAAACTCTGACTGACTTAAACCACAAAAAATGGAATTCATTGGAAGGATAGGTCGCAACTGAAGGAAGAGCTGGGTCAGACCTTAGAAAGGACAGGATAAGAGCAACTATAGGTTTCTCTGAGAGCAGGAAATTATGGATGTCTCTTTAGGGTGCTGACATTAGATAACCAAACCCTAGCCAACTTTCATCTCCATATGCACTTGAGATTCAGTTTTCTAAGAGAGTCCAACCTTGCTTGGATCACACACCCCACCGCTGTGGTGGAAAGGGGGAGGTGCTGTATTCATAATTCCACAAGAACCAGTAAAATGGTGGAGGGCCAGTTTCCCCCGAAGAATGATACCTGCTTTTTGTAGAAGCAGGGCCAGTAAGATGTTAGGTAGATAGATGTCTACTCAGGGGAGGAGGATGTGTGGTGGGGGGGAGGTGGCTATATGGAAAGGAGCTATGGGGAAGAGGTACTCAATTTTAAGCATGTTGAACTTGAGATGCCTGTGGAACACCCAAAAAGTTATCATCAGGAAGTACATTTATTATTTTTTTAAAGATTTTATTTATTTATTTAACAGAGAGAGACACAGCGAGAGAGGGAACACAAGCAGGGGGAGTGGGAGAGGGAGAAGTGGGCCCCCCGCGGAGCAGGGAGCCCGATGCAGGGCTCGATCCCAGGACCCCAGGATCATGACCTGAGCCGAAGGCAGACGCTTAACGACTGAGCCACCCAGGCGCCCCAGGCGCCCCAGGAGGTACATTTAAAAGGTGGAAAAGAGTAGTCACTAACTCATTGTGTTGCTGTGGAAATTAAATAAGTGAATGCATGTAAAGTATTTCGAATGGATGCTGACCCATAGAAGAATCAATAAATGTTGCTTCCTATTATTATTACATGGTCATCCTTCCAAAACGTATTTATTGAATATTTACTATGAGCTAGGTACTGGGCTAGATGCCTAGGGTTGCTATGAGAAGGAAATAAGAGAATGCATAAAGAGCAGTTAGCACAGTACCCCCAAATGGAAACATGCAGCAGCCAAGAGGTAGAGAAAAGATTATTGAGCAGAGGATGCACCCTGCTGGTTAGTAAGGGTAAAGAAAGGGAGATGAGATACAGATATATATATATATATATATATATATATATATATATTTTTTTTTTTTTTTTAAAGTCAGACAAGAGTTTAAATGTGTAATTTCACTTATAAGATAATATGAACTACCTCCAAGGCTTGTAGTAAAAAAAATGAATACTATAGTGGACATATTGTATAGCACAGAAGATACTCAATATATATTTGTTAAATTAATAAATACTTTTCTAATTCTCCCATTGCATTCCCAATGTCATAAGTAAATCAAGAATGGAGGAAACAGAGTAGGAAGATCCTCAGGAGAAGATATTTCTGAGGCTTGGCTAGTGATAACCTGTAAACCCTGGCAAGAAACCCCTTCCTAGCCCTATAGAGAGAAGCTTTTCTCCGAGAAAAATCCACCATCAAAGATCTCTCATGTGGAGCCTTCTTTAACTCCCATTTTTTCCTTCTGTCCCTACCAGGTCTTATCTCTGAAAAAGAGTGTTTCCAATATAAATGTTAAGATCAGTCCTCATTCATTCAACAAATATTTACGGTCTGATACTTGGGTATTGGTCAGCTCAGGCTACCGTAACAAAATACACAGACTTGGGGCGCCTGGGTGGCTCAGTCGGTAAGTGTCTGCCTTCAGCTCAGGTCATGATCTAATGGTCCTGGGATTGAGCCCCACATCCGGCTCCCTGCTCGGTGGGGAGCCTGCTTCTCCCTCTCCCTCTGCCCCTCCTCCCTGCTTGTGCTCTCTCTCTTTCTTAAATGAATAAATAAAAATCTTTTTAAAAAGCTTAAAAAATACCATAGACTTGGTGGTTAAACAACAGACACTTACTTTCTCGCAGTTCTGAAGGCTGGAAAGTCCAGAATCAAGGTGCTGGCTGATTCAGCTTCTGGTAAGTTTTCTTCCAGATTTGCAGCCACATTCTCGCTCTGTCCTCAAAAGCCTTCCTTCAGCAAAAAAAAAAAAAAAAAAAAAAAAAAAGAGAGAGAGAGAGAGAGAGAGAGAGAGAGAGAGAGTATGTACCATCCAAAGGCAGGAGGGCCTTGCTGTGGCCGGCTCTGGTTGGAGATGGTAAGAAAATGGAAAAAAAAAAAGGCAAAAAAAAAAAGCCTTCCTTCAGTGAGTGCACATTGGAGGGGTGGTTGGAGAGAGAGATGAGGAGAGGAGAGAAAAAAAGAAAGAGGGTGCAAGTGAGCAAGAGAGTGCTCTGGTCTCTCCTACTCTTCTTACAGGGACACTAAGGTCCCTTGGATCAGGGACCTACCCTTCTGACCTCATCTAACCTTAACCTCCACCAAGGCCCTATCTCTACATACAGTCACACTGGGGGTTAGGGCTTCCACAGACGAATTTTGGAAAAACACAAACATTCAGTCCATAGCATAGGTCCAGGCATTGTGATGAACTAGAGTTAGAAAGATAAAAAAGTCCCCCATGGTTTGTCTCCACAGCACGCATGTAGTATAGCAACGTGGTTTGGGGATCGAGCAGGCTTAAGTTTGAGTCCAGCTGTGTGCTCTTGTACAAGTAACTTAACCAATTTGTGTTTCATTGCTCTTACTTATAAACTGAAGAAAACAAGAGCGCCTAATCCATTCATTCATTTAATAGATATTTGTTGAGTGACTACGATATGCCAGCTATTCTGCTAGACCCATAGGGTCCTTATGAAGGGGAAAGAATATTCTTAGTATAGTGTTAGTATTCCATTAACGTGGGTTATTGTTACAAGGCAGAGCCTCACTGAAAATTGAATTTCAGGGCTGGCACTTCCAACTCAACATTGTTAATTCCCTCCTGGTATGCCTCTCACCTCTTAGCCCTCCCCCATCCCCGACAAACAAACAAACAAAATCTGGTTTTCCTCCGCAGTTCCCTCTCTCCATTCATTTAACATCTAAGGAGTCATCCAAATGAGACACATCCATTATCTTTGATTTTTCTCTCATTTCCCCCACATCTAACTGGTCACTTCCTAGGGACACACTGGCTCAAAAGAGCTGATTGAGCTCTTCTCAATTTCGCGTCCCTTGATGTCCGGTTTGTGCCTTGAGATCTGCCAGGGGGGATGTATTTACAAGGCGGAAATCAGCAAACACTATAAATCAGGGCTTTTTTTTTTTTCTTTTCTGGTGTTTACCAGCGTACCCCTGCTTCTTAGTGTTGCTCAAATCTGCCACCTTTCAGTCCCCACTACCGCTGTCCTACGTATGGCTCTTATTTCTTAGCTAGCCCTTTGCTAGAGCCTCCTAAATGGTCTTACCTTTGCCTCTCAAACCTCCATACTGCTACCAGAGCTCATTTTGTAAAAGCGGATTGGATTGTGTGTCATTTGCTTGGAACACCCCATTGCCTAGAGGAGGGGGTCCACCTCCTCCTTAACGTGCCATTCAATGTTCTTTACAATCTGCCCCCACCCTGCCTTGATCTAGTCTCTTGGACATCGCTCTCACTGCTCTGATACCATCCACTGTCAGCCCACTCAGCTATTCGCTTTCTTTTTTAAAAATTTAAAAATTTTTGGGGCGCCTGAGTGGCTCAGTCATTAAGCGTCTGCCTTCGGCTCAGGTCATGATCCCAGGGTCCTGGGATCGAGCCCCACATCGGGCTCTCTGCTCGGCGGGAAGCCTGCTTCTCCCTCTCCCACTCCCCCTGCTGTGTTCCCTCTCTCGCTGTGTCTCTCTCTGTCAAATAAATAAAATCTTAAAAAAAAAATTTTTTTTAATTTTTATTTATTTTTTATTTTTGAGAAAGAGAGAGAAAGAGAGAGAGAGTGCATGTGCCTGCAAGTGGGAGTGGGGAGGTGCAAAGGGAGAGGGAGGGAAAGAATCTTAAGCAGGTTCCATGCCCAGTGTGTAGCCCAATGTGGGGCTTGATCTCATAACCCTGAGATCATGCATGACCTGAGCCAAAACCAAAAGTCGGGCGCTCAACCAACTGAGCCACCCAGGTGCCCCTGGATAGTTTGGCCTTGGTGGGTTTGAACAGAAGAAAAGAGGACAGCATGGGTGCTAAACCTGGCTCATCTCTTGTGGGAGTCAGGAAAGGTGACCAGAGATTCACATAGCTGGAAGAAATGGTCTCTTTGCTTTCAGCAGAACGACACCTAACCCACCGCAGACTAGCAAAGGAGAACTTTTTGAGAATGTCTTGTAAAAGAGAAAAATAATCATAGAAAAGTACTTGGCCTTGCCTGGTCCCTCCCCTCACTGTTAGCCTTCTTACCCAAAGTGGGAGGTGCAAGGAACTTGGACACAGGAATCTGGGGCGTGTATCAGTGTGTGGGTTGGTGGCTTGTTGGTGTTTAGGGTTCATTATGCTCGGTCTGCTATTGCCCTGGTTCCCTCACAATTAGATTGTTCACAAATGGTTGTTCCTCCTGCCCACTGTTTCTGAGGCTCAGCCCGTCAGGAGTGGAAAACAAAAACGGGGCCTCCAAATGGCAAAAGGACTTACGAGAAAACAGCAGAGATGTCACAGGAATGCCCAGTGATGTTACCCCACTGTGTGTATGTCCCTGGGCCCTCCAGCCCGACCCTGGGAGGACTAGAGATATTCCACTGGGTTGGTTGCTGTTTCAAGACTATGGAATGCCCGTCCAATGAGAGACCATAAGCAGAGAATTTTACGCAGTTCTGGCTACAATCCTGTAAGAAACAGGAGTGCCCACGCATGGTTTTAGGTCACTCTCTGAATCGAGTTCAAGAGGCCCTCACTCTAAGTGCTCTATATGTAAAATAAAGACAGTTAGTGCGGCTGTTATCATTGTACTCCTCAGTCTGCAATTAAGGTACAGGCAGAAAATGCAGAGTATTTCTCCCACTTCAGTTTAATCGCACTTTGGAAGCAGGAAGCTCTTCGTTGCTACCTTGCTGTCTCTCTTTCTTTTTTCTTTTTATTAACATATAATGTAGTATTTGTTTCAGGGGTATAGGTCTGTGATTCATCAGTCTTACATAATTCACAGCGCTCACCATAGCACATACCCTCCCCAGTGTCCATCCCCCAGGCACCCCACCCCTCCCACCCCCCTCCACTCCAGCAACCCTCAGTTTGTTTCCTGAGATTAAGAGTCTCTTATGGTTTGTCTCCCTCTCTGGTTTCATCTTGTTTCATTTTTCCCTCCCTTCCCCTATGATCCTCTGTCTTGTTTCTCAAATCCCACATATCAGTGAGATCATATGATACTTGTCTTTCTCTGATTGACTTATTTCACTTAGTATAATACACTCTAGTTCCATCCACGTCATTGCATATGGCAAGATTTCAATTTTTTGATGACTGCATAATATTCCACTGTGTGTGGGTATGTGTATATATATATACACATACACACACCACATCTTCTTTATCCATTCATCTGTTGATGGACAGCTTGGCTCTTTCCATAGTTTGGCTATTGTGGACATTGCTGCTATAAACATTGGGGTGCACATGCCCCTTCGGATCACTATATTTATATCTTCAGGGTGAATATCCAGTAGTGCAATTGCTGGGTGGTAGGGCTACCTTGGTGTCTCTTAACAAAGCTTTGCACTACTGCGCACAGAGTAGATGCTTGATAAACATGAAAGCCAGGAAGGGGGTTAAAGATTCCTGCCTGAGAGCCATCAGCCATTAACCTCCACTCCCCACCCTCCCCCGTTCCTTTTGAGCCTTGCCCCAGCCAAAGACCCTCCCTCTACCTGCGCAAGGTGGTCCGAAATCAGTCCTCTCTTCCGCTGGTTCATCCATTAGATTTTCTCTTGGCCACAGTTTTGCCTTTTCTTAGGGACATGTAGGGTACCCCGACTTGCAGGACCAACCCGGGGAAAATGCTACGGGAAGAAAGTTGGAATGACTTGTCAAGGGTCCGGGGCTTTGTACCTAAGAATCACTGCCCCTACGTCTGCATTGCACTCTTTGTCATGTGATGGAAAACAGGACTGGGAGGGGCCTGGCTGCATTAGAGGAATCCTTTACCTTAGAACAGAATGTATTGCCATGCAATCATTTCCACTTCGGTGTTGACATTCTTCTGAAACTTCAGTAGGTGCGAGAAGCAGCTCTCTGGCATCCGAGTGTCATTTCCATTGCCCTCCTTCAATCAGGGCACCTTTCCTATCACTCTTCTCGGTCCAGGCCTCTTCCCCAGAGCAGTTCCTGCAATGGGCCCATGAAACTGGCTGAGGCGCTGTACAATTTTACTCCCATCCGTTGATCCTTGACAGGTTTGCTGTGGTTCTGCACAAAGAGCCACAGTAGCTAACATTTATCGAATATTTTCGGCGCACCAGCCCATGTGCTGGGCGCTTCACGGGGAGCTCTCATGTCGTCCTCGATCCTACCCCCTGTCATGAGTAATTTCATTATTTTCATTTTACCAAGAGGGAAACTAAAGCCTAAAATAAGCAGGCGTTAAAGTCAGGATTTGAACCCTGGCAGCTGACCTTCAGCACCCGTGCTGGTAACCCTGATGCTATGACGACAGTGAAGTATTAAAATTAGTAAGTGCTCAATAAATATTGGAATAAATAAATAAATGACTGGAGGTCTCTCTTTTCCAAAGGGCTTCCTCAAGGCCTCCCTCGGGCGGAATCATGTGTTTTCACAACTCCCTGGCCCAGCGCTCCGAGCAGGGTTTAGACAGATGGCTAAGAGCAATGAGGTTGTGCTTGACATTTTTCAAGCACAATTGAGTCCCACTTCAGAAAAGTAGAGAGCAGTTCAAAAATGAAATTACCTTCTCTGGGCTGTTGAATATGAGTTAGCTCTGCTCAGGCAGACGGCTTACTCTTAACCACTCTCAGGAGAAAGGCTTAAGACTTGGGGAGTAGGTAGCCCAAACTCACAACCTTCATAGCTGCAGATTTCCCATGGGTAGAGGTGATGGTAAGACAGGGAGAACACCCAGAACCTCAAGTCTGATCGCGTGATTTAAAAAAACAAAATTATTCGGCCATCTAACCTCTCGGTGCCTCAGCATCTCCATCATGGAATAGGAGTGATCTCTCCAGCTTGCTTTCTATTTCCAAAGCAAAATCCCGAATCAAAGTACTTGTAAGACTGCAAAAGCCCTCTGAAGGTGGAGCTGCTTGTGAGCATTATCTCCAGAAGCTGGGGGTGTGCTGCAAAGAGCCATAATGGGAACGATTCAGGTAAAATAGGAGAGTGACGAGGGGGCAATGAGAGACTGCTGGAGTAGGACTTGCGTGTTGTTGGTAAGAAGGTGGCAGTGGGAGATTATTATTCATAATGCACTTCGGAATTACATAGCACTTTACAGCCATTCTTCAGTGCAGTCCTACAAATTGACAGAAGACTGAAAGTAATGAGGCCAAGTCTGAAAGAGCCAGTGGGTAGTAAGTATGAAGAGTAATGGAAAGGAGAAAGTGACAAATATATGTCTCGGGCCCAGTGCAGTATATCTCTAAGAGCCTTGTTCCCCGCTCTAATAGCTGTTTCCAAGAAGACTGACCTCATGCTGTGGCTGCGGAGGGGTGGAGAGCTGGGCTGCTTGGGTGACGTTTGGGGCTGCTCAGCACCCTATTTTGGGAGGACTGCATCGGACTCGCCGCAACACCCCTCTGTACTCCCATTGCCTTAGAGCACGTCTCTCGTTCTCCTTTGTTTTGTGGTTGTTTGAGAAGACATCTGCTTCCCCTATTAGAGAAGGAGCATGGCTTAGTCATCTCTGTATCTTGGTTTGGTGTTGGAAACGCTTTACAGGACAGGCCCTCCCTTACGTGCCCCCCAACCCCAGGATCCAAATCAATTCAAGCTGATCTCAGTCCCGGATGGCCTCATAATGGGCAGATCAAGCATATGATTAGGAAACCAGATAAATAGAGGCATTAAAGATTTTTTTTTTTAAGAATTAGATATTTGGGGGCGCCTGGGTGGCTCAGTCGTTTGGGCATCTCCCTTCGGCTCAGGTCATGATCCCAGGGTCCTGGGCTTGAGCCCTGCGTCAGCCTCCCTGCTCAGCGGGGAGTCTGCTTCTCCCTCTCCCTCTGCTCCTCCCCCTGCTTGTGATCTCTTTCTCTCTCTCTCTCAAATAAATAAATAAAATCTTAAAAAAAAGAATTGGATATTTGATATTTCAAAAAGGGATGGACACAATGAGATACCATTTCATATGCTCTAGGATGGCTGTAATAAAAAAAGACAACAATAAATGTTGGTGTGGTAGGACTATAAAATGGTACAGCCACTTCGGTAAACAGTCTGGCAGATTCTCAAAAAGTTAAACACGGAGGGGCGCCTGGGTGGCTCAGTCAGTTAAGTGTCTGCCTTCAGCTCAGGTCATGATCCCGGGGTCCTGGGATCGAGCCCCGAATCAGTGTGGAGTCTGCTTTTCCCTCTCCCTCTGCCTCTCCCCACACTGGTGCTCACTCTCTCCTCTTTCTCTCTCAAATAAAAAAAAAAGTTAAACATAGAGTTTACCATATAACCTAGCAATTCCATGCCTAGGTATATACTTAAAAGAACTGAGAACATATGTGTGTACAAAAACTTGTACACAAATGTTCAGAGCAGCAATACTCCTAATAACCAAAAAGGGGAAACAACCCAAATGTCTACCAACTGAGGAATGGATTAAGTAAAATGTGGCAGATCCACATAGTGGAATAGCATTCAGCCATCAAATGGAATGAAGTACTGATATGTGCTACAACATGGGAGAACCTTGGTAACATTATGCCAAGTCAAAGAAGGCAGACACAAAAACATATTGTATGTGATTCCACTTATGTAAAATGTACAGAATAGGAAAATCTACAGAGACAGGAAGTAGACTGGTGGTTGCCTAGGGCTGGGAGGGGGGTGGGAGTGACTGAAATGGGGGTTTTGGCAGAGGGAGGGTGATGAAAGTGTTTTAAAATTGCTTGTGGTGATGATTGCCCAACTCTGAATATACTAGGAGTCATTAAATTGTATACTCTTTTTTTTCCAAATTTATTTACTTGAGAGAGAGCAAGCACAGAGGGAGAGGGAGAAGCAGACCCCTGCTAAGCAGGAAACCTGATGTGGGGCTCGATCCCAGAACCCCAAGATTATGACCTGAGCCCAAGGCAGACACTTAACCGACTGAGCCACCCATGCGTTCCTGAATTGTATATTCTTCAAGATTGAATTATATGGCAATAAAAAAAGAATTACGGTAGTAATTATGGGAAAGATCAGATTTTTGTTGAGCCACTTTATACTTATTTTACAGGTTGGTATTATTTTTATCTTAAATTCTATATGGGTGTGTGGGGTTTATAACATGATCTCTTCGGTGCTTTGGGTTTCTAAATATCTTGATCTGGCCCTGCTGGACTCTAGCTGCCCATCAAATGTCACATTGAATCTTTCCCTCTCCCTTCCCCTTCAAAGCCATTTGCCCTGTGTCTCCTACCTGTCTGGTGATTAGAATGAAAGTGATAAACTAATGAGGATAATGTATAGTGACTGAAGATAGCACTTATATTTTGACAGATGCCTTAACCTGAAAGAAGTGATTAAGAGGGAACCGTAGGCCTCCTGGCAGGACCAGTGCGGGAAGTCATTTTGATTAGTAATAGCATTTCAGTCCTCCTTAAGCCATACCAAGTCGGTACCTACAGACTCTACCCACTCCTGTAAGATTTAATTTAAGACTGAAGCAGAGGGGAGGCTAGAGTTTGATTGGCTATTGGCTGAACAACACTGTGTGAGGCATCCTTTTATCACTGACCGATTCTCACCTTGAAATTTTAATTTTGCCTCTGCCAGGCAAGTATCTTGCCTTTCTTCTGTGTGCGGTAGGGAGATCACTACCAGATGTAAAAGATTGATAACTCTTGTCTTTTGGGCCCAGGCTTGCTTTAGATTCCAAAGCAACTTAAATTTAAAAGTATTTCAGAGTATCCTCAGAAGGGGCTTCTACCTGTCGGTGACCAAGGGACTGGCCAGATGTTATGCCACTATGTGCTTTTGAATGCGCTGAGAAGTGGTGATTTCTAGGATGTGCCCTACTTTTAATATTGAGGCCCTGTCTGGAAGGAGAGAAGTTGGAAGAGCATCAGCATTGGAGTCGGATGGAGTTGGGACAGAATCCCAGCTTGAGTTTCTTACCAGCTTAATAAACTTGAACAAGTTACTTAACATCACTGAGCTGTAGTTTCATTGTTTGTAGAGCTGGGAACACGAATCCTCACCTCCCTCACCAAGTGCTTGTGAGAATCATAGGAGGTAACACAAGGCAAGTGCCTTACACTGTGTTTGGCCCAGAGTGTGAGCTCAAAAATGTTAGCTCTCTCCGCTCTCAATGCAAGTTCTGAGCAAGAAACGCCCACCTTGCCCCAGCAACCTCAACATAATCAAAGTAGAAATCGGTAGCTGTTCTGTGTAGCCTAGAAAACCAGTGGTTCTTATTGCATTGTATATCCTATCCTGGAGTCTCGTACGTAAATGTTGTTAGTATGTGTGCGTGTGTTTGGCATCCTGGGCTGGCCAGGGGGATGGGGAGATTGATAACGTGAGGGATGATTAATAAGACTCTGAGTGCCTTGTTGGTATGTCCTCTTAAAGCACCATAATATCTGATCTATCATGGAAACCAGAGCTAGTTACATTCTTGGCACTGCTACCTTTGCTGTAATCTACTCTGGGTCTTTATGTCTTCTTCTTCTTTTTTTTTAAGTTTTTATTTTAATTCCAGTTGGTTAACATACAGTGTAATATTAGATTCTCTGGTCTTTATGTCTTCTGCAGATAGGAAAGCCACTAGGACCTTGAAGCAATGGAAATCACAATCTTTTATATTTGAATAGCACTTCACAATTTCAATATATTCAATATATGTTCACATTCATTATCCTGTTTGATTCACAACTTAATCAAGTGAACAAGGCAGATATTATCCTCTAGCTGGAAGAGGAAAAAAAAACCCATGGATCAAAAAGGTTAACAGCAATACAGTAGCAAATTTGGGATTAAAACCTTTGTCTTCTGACCCCTAATTCAGTGTTCTTTCCACTTTAACTGTAACTGAAATGATGGTGGCCTAAATGGAATATATTTGAAAACAAACAGAACATAATATTTGGTTATATAACATCCCAGCTGCTGGCTCTGATTTAGCAGAAGCTTTAAGAACAGTAGAAGAGGGTGGAAGGTAACCAAGTGTGTAAGATGAGTTCTGCATTTTGAGATGTTCAACAAAAGCCGCAGAGGATGCTCAGAACATCGACTGGGACAACACTGAGACTTCAATTCTCCGTCTGTCATGCCTTTGCATTGTTCCTTATCAACTCCAGTGACAAAATCCAGCCTTTTCAGCATTGTGCCCCGACATCCTAACGTGTTCCTCCAACATGTCTCCTAATTTCCTGCTTCCTTGTCTATGTCATAAACACTTGATGAAACCCCTCCTCCTACTGTCTGACTCCTTCTCACATCCCAACTTCTCCTGAGGCATTTCACCTTCGTCTGTCCCTCTACTTAACCCTTTTGGTTTTGTTGCATGAAATCCCCCATTCATTGGAAGCAATCTTTGCTAGATAAATAAAACAAAGTGGTAAAAACCACTCTGTGAATAACTGACAGAGGTTTATTATTCTTCTTTCTTTATTTTTTAGGGGGGGAGGGAGAGAGGGAGAGAGATTCTTAAGCAGGTTCCATGCCCATTGCAGAGCCCGACAAGGAGCTCAATCTCATGATCCTGAGAAGATGACCTGAGCCGAAATCAAGAGTCGGATGCTCAATGGACTGAGCCACCCAGGCTCCCCAGAGGATATTATTCTTACCCTCTGCATTTTCTTAATGCTGCTTTTTACTTCCCAGCCCGACCTAAAACCTGGGAATTCTTTGCCCTGATGACTTTATTTCCCTCTAAACCCTCTCCAACTTGTCTGTAAAAACAGTCTTGACGCGGTTATGTGTGTGTGGTGGGTTGCGGCAAGGGGGTAGGTGTGAGGGGGCCTTTCTCTAGGGAAAGATTCTTCCCACTTCTCAGCTCACAGAAGTCAGCAGAATTCCTGCTCCTCACATGTTTTTAGACAGCAGGGAAAGTGTCAGAGGCAAGGAAAAGACTGAAGATGAAAGCAAGAGAAAGAAAATTTATGGAAAAAGTCCCAGAGGAGATAAGAAGAGAATGTTGTGAGATAATGAGCAGAGGTATTGACCTTAAGGAGGGGGAAAATGGGGGTTTGCTTTGTCTGGGGATGATAGAGGGGGAAGAAAACTGGAAGAAATTCTGAGGCAGAAAAGAATTTGCAGGAGTAGCTCCTACCTTCTCAGTAAAGCAAGAATGGAGATTATTTGCTGAAGTAGGTGGGCTCGGGTTGGGCGTTTGAGAAGAGTAGAAACAATCTGAAGTAGTCTTGATAAACATGGTCAGGGAGCCAATGAATAAGGTTGTGGAACGGCAATGGACATTACCTAGGTTACCTCTCCCCCCACGCACCCTCCCTCAAAGGACGAAAAAACTATTCACAGTTTATTTCGCTTATGACTATTAGCAAATAGGCTAGGAAGAAATGAAAAAAAGGAAAGGATCATATGACGAAGATCCACTGGGAGAGGGTACTGGTTTTTTTTTTTTTTTTTTTAAGATTTTATTTATTTATTTGAGAGAGAGAGAGCACACAAGCCGGCAGAGAGGCAGAGGGAGAGGGAGAAGCCGACTCCCCGCTGGGCAGGGAACCCCACCACGGGGCAGGGTTTGATCCCAGGCCCCTGGGATCATGACCTGAGCTGAAGGCAGACGCCTATCCGACTAAGCCACGCAGGCACCCCGAGAGGGTACTGTTTCACCCTCACTACCAACTCCTCTGGTTCAGGCCCCCAGCAGATGAGTACCTGCAACCACCTCCTACTCAGCATTCAAGCTTCTGGCCTTTCCCCCCCTCCAATTCATCCTTCATTGCACTTATCATCCTATTGAAATGAAAGAATAATATTTCTAAACCATAAATCTGATCATGCTGCTTGCCTTTGAAAATTATCTTGTATGACCCTTAGCATAGTGTTCTAGCACCTTCTCGTGTGCTTCCATAGCTTCATCTCCTGCCACCTCCCATTTCCCACCCATATCCCTACCTTAACTTAGCCATACTTAACTAGTACTTGCAGTCCCTTAGCAAGCTGAGTTCTCTGCGCTTTGTGCCTTTGCACACGCTTTCTCTCTACCTACCGAGAAATGCCCGACCTATTGTCCACCTAGCAGAGTCCTGCTCAGTGATACCAGGATGGGTCTCAGGCATCCTTCTACAGGTTATCAAGGTGAAGCCGCAGTCAGAGCTTATGGCCCAAACTACTTCGATTTTTTTCTGCCCTCCTCAGGGAAATAGTTAAAGCTAGCCTATGTGCTTGCTCTTATTTGTCCAGATGTCCCCTGGGTGCGAAAGAGTCTCCTTGGGGTTTAGATGTCAGAGCGGACTTATGTGTCTAGTTGGTAAGGAAAGATCTTACCTCTCCTGCAACACAACTAGAAACTCTGTCTATCCCAACACCCTCCAGGAAACAAAACACACAACTCTTCTCCAAATGCCTCAGGAGACCAACAACAATAAGGTATGTACCTTCGGTGGCCTGTGAGATGGCACATAGTGAAAAGCCCACAGGAGCTAAGCAAGTTGACCAAATACAGGAAAGTAGAGAAGTACCATGGGCTACGTGGGAACCATGGCAAACCAGAGAACTCCATCTCATCTCAAGATCATTTGTCTTTTCCTTTTCATACTCCATGCACGGCCTTAACCAATTTCTTTCTTTAAAAAAAAAAAGATTATATTTCTTTATTTGACAGAGAGAGAGAGGGAGAGAAAGTGCACAAGCAGTGGGAGAGGAAGAGGGAGAGGGAGAAGTAGTTTCCCCCCTGAGCAGGGAGCCTGATGCGGGGCTCGATCCCAGGACCCCAAGATCATGACCTGAGCCGAAGGCAGATGCTTAACCGACCGAGCCACACAGGCGCCCCTCTTTCTTTTTATTTTATTTGTTTATGAGAGAGAGAGAAAGAGCAGGGGGAAGAGCAGAGAGAGAGAGGGACAAACAGACTCCACGCCAAGCGTGGAGCCCGACACGGAGCTCGATCCCAGGACTCTGAGATCATGGCCTGAGCCGAAACCAAGAGTCAGATGCTCAACCGACTGAGCCACCCACATGCCCCTTAACCAATTTCTTTTGTGGGGTCTGCTCACTTGGAATTCTTCAGGGAGAGAACTCTGGCCTCTAAGGTCCCTGTGTCACTAACCAAAGGACGGGAGGCAGTTTGAGTAGAGGAAATAGCTTGAGAAAGGCACAAAGGATAGAATAACTATCTGGGGAATTCTTCTGCTCTAATCACATTTGTCTCAGTGACCTACCTAGGCCTGGCATCTGTTCAGGCCAGGACTGGATGAACGGAAGCCCTTAGCAGTGGTTCATCAGGTGGACGTTGCCCAGAGAGATCAGGGATAAGTCAACCTCCATCACACATCAGCTGTGTGACCTTAGACAAGTCATTTAACCTCACTATGTCACAGTGCTTTATCTGTAAAGTGGGGACGATACGAGAAGCTATTTTAAGTGTGTGGTGAGGATAACATGAGCAAATAATGTGTGCAAAGCCCTTCCCATTTTCACAGGGACCGTTGATGCCTTAAACAGAAATAAGGAAGGGAGGTCTTGTCCATCGTGATGGGGTCAGTGGGAAAGAGATTTGGGGAAGTCTTTTCTTATACCCCTCAAAACAAACTCTGTGGGCTTATTTTCGTGGAGGCAGATACTGTCCTTTTCTATCTGCAGGGTGAATGCTTTCTCTTGAGGTAGAAAAAGAAAAAGATTATTCCAAGGGCCCCTTGTGATGTGGATAAGGTCACCTGCAGCCAAAGAGGGAGCAAGTACCCCATCCTCCTCACTCTCCTTCCTCCGTCTAGACCTAGACTCTGGTTGTGTTTGGCCTACTGGTGAGCTGGTGCCAGGGTGAGTAGTGAGTCCGGGTGAGTAGGGTTTGGTGTATGTCTGTTGTGGTCATTCTGCATCTGTGCTGGCCCAAATAATTTCTCAGATTGTTCCCTCCGGTCGTTCTTCGAGCCAACTCTCCCTTCCAGGTCATTCCAAGTCAGTTGTAAAGGACTCCTGGGGCCCTAGGTCTGGATGGTGTTGAGAAGCCCTGCAAGCTGCCAGGGCTAAGCCTGGGGCTGGGACTCAGGGCCAGTCCCGGGCTAGGCTGCGGAGCTAAGAAATGCTCCGTTGAGGGTGTGTAGATTGAGAAGCTGGATGTGCTTCCAAAAGTTCCTTCAGAAATCAAAGGCCCTTTCTGCGCCTTCGTGGAGGCCTGGCTGCTCCTGGTTTGGCCAAGCAGGAAGGGCAAACAGCTCTGAAAGCCTATCTGGGGGGCGGGGAGGGGGCATTTGGTTCCCATTTTGTTTGCTTGTTTTATAGAGATTAGGCCTTATCGTTAAACTTGTACTGGAAACAGCAGCTGAAGTTTTTAAAAATCTCATCTCAAAAGAAAACACACACATAACTTACACACTAATTATTTCCTAGCTGAGGATTTTCAACAACAACAACAACAACAACAACAACAATTCTCAATCCCTGTAGACACTCTGTAAACACTAGACCCAGGTCTTATGTTCTGATCTACATTCCAGTGCCATCAGAGCTTATAGAATTTTTAGATGCAAATCACTGAAGTTAAGCAACACCCCCAACCCCCCCCATACCAATCTGTTTCTCTTCTTTCATGCACCCTGTTCTCAGAAGTGGAAGGAGGAAAGAAGAATGCTTCTCTTATCCTTTTCCCTGGCCTGGAGCTGCTAGAGCTTTACATATGAGTATGTTTGTTTGTGTAGGAGGATGGGGATGGTGACTTTTTTTTTTTAAAGATTATTTATTTATTTGACAGAGGGAGAGAGAGTGTGTGCGTGCACACAAGCAGGGCGGGGGGCAGAGGGAGAGGGAGAAGCAGGCCCCTCAAGGAACAGGGGGCCCCACACGGGCTCGATCCCAGGACCCTGAGATCATGACCTGAGCTGAAGTCAGACACTTAACGACTGAGCCACCGAGGCGCCCCTAGCGATGGTGACTTTTTGACTGCTATTCAATCCATCCATCCATCCTTCCATCCATCCATCCATCCATGCATGCATCCACCCAATTTACTCATTTAACAAATATTAAGTAACCTACTGTGTGCCGGGCACTCTGTAAAGGGATATAATCCCCTCTGTCCATTGCGTGGATCTTCCGAATTCTCTCAGGATGTTTGGGGCTTATACCCTCTTCTCTTCAACAGGGGTGATAGAGGAGTAAGGGGCTGGTGTGGACAGAAGCGGGGAGAATGACGGGGGTCGTTGCTGAGGCAAGGCATGGAGGAAATATATTCTCTCCAATCATTCAGGGTCCACTTTGTTTCCTTCATCGTGGAGGTTTTTTCCTCCATGTAGCTCTAACAGGGGTGAGCCGAGAACTTCGGGGATGACTGGAGGTCTGCCCTGGCCCAAGGCTGTGCCTTGGGTACCAGTGACAATTCTAGAGCAGAGTGTTTCAACCTCCAACACAGAAGCCGAATCCTGGACTGGCTACTGAGGGACGCTGCCAGCTTCTGGCTCTGAAGTTGGCTTTGGCTCTGGGCTAGATCTGGGGAAGTTGGGGCCCAGGCTCCTCACTCAGCCGCTCGTATTGATCTCCGGGCCTCTTTTGTCTCCTCCTCCCCAGTGGAAGCCTCCCCCCCCATCTCCCCCTCTGCCTCTCAGCCTCTTCCGCTTTCCTCCTCTGCTTCTCAAGAACTGAAATCTCCGCGAGAGCCGCTGAGGCTCTGGTAGTTTCACAAAACTGTCCTTGCGCTTTCTGCATTCGCCCAGTCAAGGGTACCTTTGCCGGAGGTCAGAGCAACGCTGTTAGTCCTGATGCGATTGCATAGCAACACCCAGCGGCTCTGAGAGCCGAGGGGGAGGGGGAGACAGCGAAGAGGGCAGCAAGGTGGGAGAGACGGAGGGAGAGTGTGCCTCCAGCAGCTGGCAGCATCCCTGTCTCAGGGACTCCTTTGCTGATTCACAGAGGCAGCCCCGCGCCGGCCTGCCGGCGGCCAGTTGCAGCCTGCTCCTCAGACCTGCCGGAATCCGAAGGTAGGCCACGGAGAGATGATGCCCCAGCCTTGCCCTTTCTCCTTATTCGGCTGGCTGAGGGGAAAGGACTGAGGGAAGGGACGCGCCGGAGGTACTGTGTGTGTGTGTGTGTGCGCGCGCGCGTGTCTGTGTGTGTGTGTGTGTGTGTCCCCCTACCTGCTGCCTGCATGTGCCTTTGGGGGGAAACTTGCATTAAAAACAAATGCCCACGATGAAGTGGCCACTGCTTGGACTCCGGGGGGGGGGGGGGCGGACAAAAAGGTGCCCAGGAACAACAGAAACTCAAGCCAATGTGAGCAACTAATGAATAAGAGGAAGGTCCACAGTTTGCTTCTTAGAGAGGAGAGGGCTATTCTTCCTTTCTTTGTTTGCTTGCTTGTTTGTTTGTTCATTTGTGTTTGTTCTCAATGACATGCCTTTCGTCCAAGGGTGGATTTCCTGGCGGGAGGGAAGGGAAGGGGTGTGGAAAGCACTGGCTGCAAAGGGAGGAGAGAGGAAACGTGGGACCTCAGAGCAGGTCTCCTGAGCAGATGAATGTCTAGTCCGCACACAGGACGCAGGAGTGCCTCCCTGGAGTAGACTGGGCTCTGCCTTAGGAGCCTGGTGCTGAAGGCGCATCCTACTCTCCGCCCTTGCTTCCTGGTTCAATCCGTCTTCCCTGAAGCCCTCTGCTTCTTCCCTTGCTTTCCTTCCTACCCCATGCGTTCAGGAGGTACCTCTGCACTCCTGAAAGTGTAGCTTGGCGTGCTGTGCAATGGGGCTCACCTCTCCTGGAGTCAAGCACCCTGCTCCTTCTGGGCTCCGTACCTTTCCTGGCACCGGGCCCAACGCCCCAGCCTGGGAAGCGGGCCCGAGACTGTGTGGGTAGCTACGGTTTATCCCGCCTTTGGTAGGCAGGCAGGGCTAGGCCTCTGGGCGTTGTGGACAAGCAGGTAGCTGGGCTGGCCTGGGGCGGGGTGGAATCGAGACAGCAGCTGCCGCCCGTTTCCATCGAGAGCACGGTGCATGCCGAATGCAAGAGAACGGACTTTTCTGTTTTCTTTTTGATCGTTCAAAAGAACCGAAAGCCTTTAAAAGGCTCTAGGTCTAGTTCACCTGAGTTCCTGACTTGTCCAAAGGAATCCTTGTTTCTAGACTAAAGGCCCTCAGGTACATCACCTTTTAAGAGGCCCTGTGGGATATGGTTCCAGAGAACTTGGGAGCCTTCTAAGGAAACCCTCCCTGAAAAGGAGGTGCTGCGAGTGAAAGTGATAAGTGTCGTGTCCCTGAAAGAAGACAGAGTCCCTCTTTTCCTGGCTGGGTCCTCGTCTTGCTTGCAGTCCTGCTTCCTGCAAACTCTTGCAGGGGGTGGGGGGAGAAGACACATGGAAAGTTGTTCCCCTAGGCACTCTGCTCTCCTGCCAAGTATCTCTGGAGCTCTGCGCCAGAGCACCCTTCAGTTCCAAAATCACCCAGAGGAGGAAGTATGGCTTGAAGCAGCAAATTTAACAGAGGCCCAAGAGCCAGAATTAGAGAGTGTATTTGCGATGCAGCACTTCTAAGTATAGATCCCCAGAAGTTTCTGATGTTCAGTCTGCCACAGAGCCAGATAGGAGGGGCTGTCACTCATGAAGCCCAAGCAGATAATCCTTCTCAACTGGCCAGGGACACTCAGAAGAAACCCATTCTATGGGGAGCTATACCGTGAGACGCCATTCCTCCCTTATAAGGGATTCTAACCCCACATCCGCAACTGAAATAGCAAGTGAGACAAATTCCTTCTTGGACAGCACTGAGCACGCTGATGTCTCACAGAACACTGTTCTGAGAGAATGTTAATAGATTCTGTTTTTAAAATAAGGAGTGGTGGTGGTGGTAGTGTGGGGGTGCATTCCGTGGTCCAATATTTTTTTTGTTTTTGAAAATGCTTCAAAACCGAATTCTCCTCTTAAGAGAGTCACAATGTATATATAAGCATATTAAAAGGCTCTGAGCTGGACTGCCATAAATAAATCCATTTACTTTTGTTTAACCCAGTAGATCCCAAACGGATTTGACCAGGGAACGCTTTTCTACATGGAAAACACTTTAGCAGACACAGTTTTGGGACTTGCTGCTCAAAAACCCAGAACCAAAAAAACCTGGGAGAAATTGTCATGTGGAAAAAAACTTATCAGATAATCTAGTCCAATACTGCCTTTTTAAATGCGAGAAAAATTGACAGACTAATCAAATTGTTCTCCTTTCCAAAGCTGATGAGTATCCGAGAGAGTGGAACCCTCATCTCCTGATTCTCGGTCTACTGCTGCTTCTCCGGCAGGTTCCCTCCTGTGAAACTAGTCCCAGGAAAATGAAACAGGTTTAAGGAATATTCCTGTCACTTGGAGGGCAGCATTTGGATCTTATACATTTCTTTTGTTATTTTGTTACATCCCAAAAGTGTGGATTCTTTTCACCATGAGATTTGTTACATTCTTTCAACCAGTGTGCTGTGAAAATTTTTTCTATGCTCAAAAAGATACAAAGAATGACATAATAAGAATCCGAATACCCACCATCCAGATTAAGAAAAAAACATCACCAGTAGACTTGAAACCCTCTGTCTATCCTTCTATGATTAAAACTCCCTCCCCCCCCACCTCCCTCCGAAGTAACCACTCTCCTGGATTTGGTGTTTATGATTCTCATGCACTTCTTTATACTTTTACTACATACGTATATGTCTTTAAACAGCATATACCACTTCTTCGCGTGGTTTAAAAATTTATATCAATGGGATATATTCTGGTCCAATTTTTTAAAATTCACTGTTATATTTGTGAATCATCCATGTTGTGACATGTGACTCTAGGTCATATTTTTTTCGCCATTGTATAGCATTCCATTTAATGAATATGCCATGATTTATTTATCCGTTCTGCTGTTTATGGACATTTAGGCTGTTTCCAGTTTTTGGCTCACAGTTAGGGCTATTATGATCAGTCTTTTATAGATATTCTTAGGTGACTGTTGGGTATATATCTAGAAAGGAATCGTTCCATCACAGGGGATGAGAATCTTCACCTTTGGGAGATATTGTCAGATTGCTGTCCAAAATGGTTTACTAACTTATACTCCCACCAGCAGTGTATAGAGGTTTCAGATGTATTGCATTAATTGGCCTTAGAATAAAATGCTCCCCATGGGGATGTATCTCTGATTCTTTTCACTGGAGAATAAACTTCATTTCTCCAGATTGCTTGACAACTAACTTCTCAGGAACCCATTTCATTCTTTCTGTTTGTAAATGAGGGGGTTGGGGGCGCCTGGGTGGCTCAGTCGGTTAAGCGTCTGCCTTGGGCTCAGGTCAGGATCCCAGGGGCCTGGGATGGAGCCCCACATCGGGCTCCCAGGGAGCCTGCTTCTCCCTCTCCCTCTGCCATTCCCCCTGCTTGTGCTCTCTGGCTCTCTCTATCTCTCTGTCCAATAAAGAAATAAAATCTTTAAAAAAAATAAATGAGGGGATTGGTCTAGATAATCTTTAAGGTCCCTTCCAGTTTGACAATCCGAGTCTCCATGATTTATTCATTAAGGGAGAGCATCTGAAGCAGAACCTCAGTTTTTGGCTCCCTTGCAAGAATTATTTTAGGAACACATAACAAGGTTCGGTACCAATGAGATGTGTGTCTTCTCTCTTAGTGCCATGCTGTCAGGTAGAAAGGCAGTGCTGTGAGAGGGGGTGCCATCATTCAGTGTTACCTTGGATTGAGAGAGGAATCTGTAGCACATGGGAGGGGGGTCTTCTTCCCACTGCCTTGTTCTTTGCCAAGCCTCTCATGATTTAAAAGTCTTCCCTATTTATTTATTTTTCTCCCAAGAATAATAAATGCTTGTTATAAAATACATACATATAAATGTATGTGTATGTATATATGTATACATATGTTTGTGTATATACACACACACATATATATATATACACATACACGAAGTGTATAAAGTCAAAGGGAGAATCCCCCTCACACAACTCCCCAGAAATAATGTTGCTGAGCGGTTTTGTGTCTCCTTGCAGGCTTTCTTCCTATGCATATGCACATGTAGATTTTTTTCAAAAGCTTTTTGCATAATTGATGTTCTCTCAGACATATTATTCTGAACTTGTTTTCTTTTATCTAAAATATATATCTTCAATATCTGTTCACATCAGTGTATATAGATCTACCTTTCTTTTTTAAAGATTTTATTTATTCATTTGAGAGAGAGAGACAAAGAGAGCACAAGCAGAGGGAGAGGCAGAGGGAAAGGGAGAAGCAGACTCCCCACTGAGCAGGGAGCCCGATGTGGGGCTCGATCCCAGGACCCTGGGATCACGACCTGAGCCGAAGGCAGATGCTTAACCGACTGAGCCACCCAGGCGCCTGATCTACCTCTTTTTAACAGCTACATAATATTTCATCTCATGAGTGGCTGTAGTAATAGGTAAGATGTGAGTACTTACTAGATGTCAGAAACCATGAATGAGCTCCTTGCAACCAGGCTATGAGGTAGGTCTTTTCGTTATCCCTGGTTTACGGATGCAGGGACTGACGCCCAGTAAGGTCGGGGGGCTTGTCCAAACCTGTGCTGATAAGTAGTGGAGCCAGGATGCAAACCTGGGTGTCCTGGCTCAGAGCCCACATCCCTAACTGTCACGCTGTGCCGCGTCTCTTGACAGTAGCCCACTTATCCGGTCCCCTGGTAAAGACCACTTGAGTTGATTGCAGAGTTTTGCGACTGCAAACAATACTGCAGCAGATATCCTCATCCATTTCTGCAAGTATTTCTGTAGGATAGGTGCCTAGACTGCTCTAGTTTCTAGGTAGACTTTATTCGTTCATTAAAAAATATATATATATCTACTGAGTTCTAAAGGCACGGGAGGAGCTCAGAGGTGAGACTAGGAGAGTTGACCAGAATTTTACTTCTCGGATGTCCTAGGAAAGTCATTGAAATGTAGGGTTTGCCAGCTGGGTGATCCCCCAGACCTCCAGACTCACTGCATCCTCTTAATTGCTTGTGCCTTTCCCCGGGTGTGGCATGACTGAGCCAAGTGCTTGGGCTCCCCCCTGGTGGCCCACAGCCAAAAACAAAATCTCTGCTTGCTAGGGGTCAGTGACTACAGTGCCTCAGGGCCTGGGTTCTAGAAGTTCCAGAGGCGGAATAGTGTAAACAGTGAAGAACTTGTGTTCTGGGACACATCTGCCCCGGATACAAATCCCAGCTCCTCACCCCATAATTCACAATATCACTTTGAACCGGTTACTTACTGCCTCTGTTCCGCTGTGTTCCTATCCGCACCATGAAGACAACAGCAACCCCTTCATGGGATTGTCGTGAAGATTAAGTGACTTGATTATATAGACTGATTAATGATGAAAAGCCTGGAATACAATAAGTTTTAACTGTTATTATTTATTTGGCTGTGGAAAAGCCGCTGCACTAATTTTTACAGAAAACTGCTGAAGACGTCCACGGCATGTTAGTGAGGAGTGGGAAGGAAGGGAGGAAGTGCCTGTTAAAGAGCTAATATATTGACAGGGTACAGAAGGATATTCAGTAAAAACTGCATCTCTTGTGGGTGGCACAGGGCTTTTGTGGGTGTGGGTAATGGTTCTATTTTTCAACCCCAGCAGTGACTATATGGGAATTTGCTTTATGATATTTCAGTATATTTTACACATCTGTTTTACGCACTCTTTGTTAAGTGTATTATATTTCTCAGTTTTAAAGAGAGAAAATCCCAAAAGAATGGAGGGAATTCTCCCACCTCTGTCTGGTAGTCACTTGGCTCCCTTCTCCAAAGCCAATCAATATTAACAGATTCTTTTGTATGCTTTTATTTTATCCCATGTAATTGTTTTGCATCGATAAGCACATACTCTCCTTTTGGTTTTACACAAATGTAAACTAACCACCTTATTTTTTCTTCTTTTCTTTTTACTTAAAATTATGTCCTAAGAGATACATAAAGTGTTCTTAATTACGTTTTTAACCGCTGTATAGAATTCCATTGTATGGATATACCAGTATTTATTTATTTATTTAGAAAAGATTTTATTTATTTATCTGACACAGAGAAAGAGAGACAGCCAGAGAGGGAACACAAGCAGGGGGAGTGGGAGAGGGAGAAGCAGGCTTCCCGCTGAGCAGGGAGCCCGATGCGGGGCTTGATCCCAGGACCCTGGGATCATGACCTGAGCCAAAGGCAGATGCTTAAAGACTGAGCCACCCAGGTGCCCCTATACCAGTATTTATTTAACTAGTCCCCTAGTAATGGAAATTTAGGTTGTTTACTTTTTTTTTTTTTTTGCCGTTTCAAGGCTTGCTTCAAATGCTAACATTCTATATACATCACTTTACACAAATGCAAATAAATACATGTATCCAAAGTGTTTTCCTTTATGCCTTCTGGGATTTGTACCTACAAAGTTGAGGACCTGTACACTGACCTAGTTGGAGTTCAATTCCATAAATCAAGTCAGGAAACATTCACCGAGTGCCTGCTGTGTACTTGCCACCATCTTAAAAAAAATACGTGAGATAGAAATAAATATCAGATATAGACCTTGTCCTCCAACAGCCAATAATTTTGCTTTCATGTTAGAATCCTGGTATTTCCCAAATGTTTTTAAAGCTTTTATCTCTGCCTAAGAGAAATAATGTCTCCCCCCCCTGAATCTTTCTGGAAGGGCCTGTGTGTGGCTTTGAAAACCAGGAAGAACATTCCTAGTAGCAAAAAGCCACAGCTTGGTATCGAGCAGGATCCCTAGGGGAGGGCACCAAAGAGCTAGCTCCACCCCGAAAGCATCCTTCGCACTACTCCATGTGTACAAATCTTCTCTCTCACCTTAGCTCAAAAGGATCTCTTCCATAAATACATCCTAAATCCCTCCAATTTAAGACGAACACTTCCTCCTCTGTGACCTCTCATGGCATGGTTTCTGTGTCCCACATAAGGTATGAATCATCTTTTCTCTTAAGTTATACTTCTTAAAAATATGTCTTATCTCCTACACTTGGCCATCTGGGGACTGAGATTCATCTCCAATTCCTCCCAGCCTCTGCAAATTAAAAGGAAGGATAGGAAGAGAATTGGGGGGTGCCTGGGTGGCTCAGTCGTTAAGCGTCTGCCTTTGGCTCAGGTCACAATCCCAGGGTCCTGGGATCGAGCCCCGCATCAGGCTCCTGCTCAGCAGGGTGGGGGGGGACGAAGAGAATCAGTATGTACAGGTGGTAATGTGGGACATTATGGAGATAAATAGGCAGAAGGAAGAATGCTTTTGTAGAACAAAGGGCACTGGCCAGGGGTCAGGAGGCCCGGCTCACTTGTGTCTCAGCATCTTCGTCTCTCAAATAGGATCATAATTCTGGCTGGGCCAAACCTTACCAGGTTGCACGGAGGACCAAGAAAGACAATACGGCAGGCTCTACAAACACAGGGAATGCTAGTATTCTGATGTTCGACAACTCTTACACATTAACGTTTTACAGGCTAGCAAACCAAGGTCTAGAGAGGTGAAATGACTTGACGTCACAGTCAGTGGCAAAGCCTGAAAACAGCAGAGGATAATCAAGGTAGGACCAGAAGGGGTTTATGCCTTCTCTGCCTGCACTGGGATGAGAAGATCTGAATTCTCTGACTCCTGTTTGCTTTATTTTTGTTTTGTGAAGCATCAACCTGACATCAGGTCAGTAGAGGAATAAGAAGGAAGGAAGTTATAATTTGTAGAGAGGTGAACCTTGGAAGAGATAAAGAGATAGTTCATGAAAGAAGAAACACAACTGGTCACTAAAAATGTAGGGTTAAGCATCTTTAGTAATTAAAAAATACAGAGAACTCCTCAAGATGCCATCTTCTCTTATAAAATTGGCAAAGATATTTTAAAAATAAGAATATTCACTGTATTTGGGGCGCCTGGGTGGCTCAGTCGTTGGGCATCTGCCTTCAGCTCAGGTCATGATCCTGGGGTCCTGGGACCGAGCCCCGCATCGGGCTCCCTGTTCCGCGGGAAGCCTGCTTCTCCCTCTCCCACTCCCCCTGCTTGTGTTCTCTCTCTCGCTGTGTCTCTCTCTGTCAAGTAAATAAATAAAATCTTAAAAAATAAAAATAAATAAAAATAAAAATAAGAATACTCACTGTTGGCAAGTGTGTTGGGAAACTGGCACTCCCATACATTGCTGGTGTTAGTATAAAGTGATCTAACTATTTTTTCTAGGGCAATTTAGAAGTATGAATCACAAGCCTGAAATTGGTTCATACCCTTTGGTCCAGGAATTCTCCCTTCTAGGAAATTATCATAAGAAAAGAATCACAGATATGCACAAGGCTGTTCATTGCAGTGTGACGTATGTCTACTCGTTAAAATTATGGTATATCCATTCAACTGAGTAGTATACAACAATGATTCCAGCTAACATTTATTGAGCAGTATACTATTGCCAGACGCTATGCGAAGTTGTTAAAACTCATTATTAATTTTAATAATTAGAATAATTCTTTGAAGGCAGTATCATTGTCATCTCCATTTTGCAGATGAGAACACTGAAGCTCAGAGAGGCTAACTCATCCCAGGCCATACTGCTATTAGGATGAAGAGTGTGGGTCTGGTTCTAGGTCTGTGTGATGCCAGAGCCCATGGCCTCGACTGTAGTGCTCTATCACAGTTACTGCCATTAGAAATCAGGTTTTAGAGGAATAGTTAGTGACATTCTAAAATGATCATGATATAAATGGTAAGTGAAAAAATCACAATACAAAATGATATATATCATAGGATGACAATTGGAGATTTATGGACATATATTTTTTTCATAGAAAAACTACTGCAAGGCTTCACGCCTATTAGTAGTAGCTATTTCTGGGTGGTAGTATTATAGGTAATTTTAATTTTCATCCTTATGATTTTTTTGGGTTTTCCAGTTTTTCTATAAAGAACATGCATGACTTGTGTAATCAGCAAAAATAAAAATGTTAATATAAAAAGAGGTCTGAAGGCAAGCCTTTTGTAGCCTTCACACTTATAACACACCTAGAGTGATACCTTGGTTTTTATCTGAATTACTAATTATTTTATGTTGGTGTCAGATAAGAGGGGGCCATCTGTTCAGCCATTCTTTGGAGAATCTCTTTGGGCATGAGGAGCTATGTAGCTGTGTAATCTCTTGAGACTTTGAGTACAAGAAAGTGTCCTTCAGACCATAAACTCTTGCATCTTTATGATCTGTAGCAGTCCCCAGTCTTGAACCAAGGACCCCTGAGGAGGATGGAAGGGCACTCAGTGCAAGAAATCCACAGATCTTTAAATGTTTAAGTGCTTTTTCTCGCTCTGTAAGTACTGAAAGTACAGCTACTATTGTAGGTATGAGTGGGTGAAGTGCGATTCTTTTTTTTTTTAATCTTAAGGGGCCCTTACACCTAAACTGTTGGGAACCACTGAAATAGAGACGAAAAATGGTGGCTCTTTAATCATCAACATCAGGAGTCAAAGATGCTCACACTCCCTACTCTTTGAATCAGGGTTTGCATGCCCAACACTAAAAGATACCACTTTTAACATTTGCAAGCATTGTCTTTGTTACTCATTCTCATCCCACTTGTGTACATCCACTAAACTGTTGACTGATTTGTACATCTAACTTTTTCACTCATGTCTTCCTTTTCTCAGCTCATCCAAAGCTGAATGTGTCTCAAGCATAGCTTACTATGGCACACTGCCCTCACCCCCTACCACACCAAATTTGCTCCTTCTCCTGTCTTCCCTCTCTTGCTGTTGGCAACATTATGCACCCAGCTCCCAAATTAGAAACTTTTCACTCCTCCACCTCCTTCACCCTTCACATTCAATTGATCACCGAGCTCCATGTATTTTACCTCTTCGGTAAGTATCTCATAAGCCGTGCTCTCTGCTCCCTCCTCGCTGCAACTGCTTGCCAATTATAACAGCTTCTCAAGGGGTTCTTCCCCAGGGAGAATCACTCCACAAGGCAGCCAGAGGGCTCTTTCTGAAAGGCAAATCTGGTCGAGTCACCTTTCTGCTTAAAATCTTCAGTGCCTCCCTATTGTCTACAAAATAAAGCCCAGAATTCTCTGCTTATCATTCAAGGCATGACCCGATCTGGCCACGGCCAGCCTCGTCTACTGCTTCCCATGCCATACATTTCATTTTGTGCTGTTTAGAATTATTATTATTACCATTATTATTATTATTACTTTGTCTTATCTCCCCCGCCTAATGACAATCTTGATTTCTCATTCATGGCTCACCTCAAGTGTATTTCGTCTGGGGATACTTTTCCTGATATGACCAGGTAGAACTCACCTCATCTATCCCTTCACTCCATCCCATAAATACTTCTATTATTAATGCAAGTAGCACTTCATGGCTTGACTTTTCCCATGTCTATTCTTTCTATATGTGAACTCTTCGGGGGCAGGCACCGTGTCTTTTTCAACTCTGTGCCTCCTAAACTCTAGCCACGTGGCACTTACTGTACTCTGAACACGCTATGCTTTTTTGGGTGACATCCACTTTTGCATAGGTGGGTTCCTCTTCTGGGAACACCCTTCTCCCTTTTTCCCCTTCTCTGCATAGGCAAACATCTACTTGTCCTTTGAGACTCATCTCAAATGCCATCTCTCTGAAATCTTTGCACATTCTCAGAGTTAGCTGTTCCTCTGTCTGTGCTCCCCTAGCCTTCTGGTCAAATCTCGATTATAACACTTGCCACATAAGCATTTTATTATAGTTATGGGCTTATATGACTGCCTCCCCTCACCCTGATCTCCCCCACCCTCTTCTCTAGGCTGTGAGATCTCAGACAGCAAATCATTTTGGTGTCTCTAGCACAAAGCACAATAGATAAACAATAAATACTTCTTTGGTCAATAATTAAATAAAGTCCCTTATGGTATATGGCGGCCTGGGAAAAAAACTACTGGGTAGACCAGTAAGCTTTGAATACTTATTTACATAACCTGTCAAGGCACCGTTGGGTAAGTGTTGGGCTCGTAGGCCTTTTCTGGGTCTTGACTCTGAATCTCTCCTTGTTACTTTTCCAGGTGCTTATGGTCAACAGTCGGTGCACTGCCCATTCTCACCCCACATGAGCCTTGGTTCTGATGCAACCTATGGTCATGCAGGGATGCCCTTATACCCTCCCACGATGTCATGAATGGCGGGCAGCTGACCAGTTCCATCACAGCAGCAGCCTCCGAAGCACCTGCCCCCAGCCTCAGGTAAGAGGCTGAGAGCAAGACAAAGTCCTGTGGAGAAAGAGTGGACACAGGATCTGTGTGTGTTCTTGTGGGTGTCCATGCTTCCTAAGGCTCTGGAGCACTCTCTATATAGATGAAACCCTTTGGAGGGCATGGGACCTCTTTCTGGCTCATCCCTTGTCACTCATGAAGCCTTTTATAGGGGGCATAGGGCAAGGAAATGTGTTGGGCTGGGCAGGGCCCCCATGGCTGAGGGGGACTAGTTCCATGTTAACCTCCCAAGGGAGGTCCCAGAACAGTGACCCTTCAGGGTGTGACCTAGGACAAGGCAGGACCTTCCTTTGCCTTAGCTTCTTTATGGCATACTTTATATTCTGCACCTACAGAATATTCTCTCTCCTTCCATTGGCTCTTCCTCTCAAGTCTTTAGTCTTACAGCTCCTGGCTCAGCCCCACTTCGAGTCCCTTGACCTTCGTACCTGTCTCTCCTTTCCACTCTCCTCCTTAGGAGTAGAATGATGGTGCTATGTGTTCCTGCCTATGTATGTTGGTGGGTGGGTAGAGGACGTATGAGAGGCAGTAATCCCAAGAAGATAGCCCCTTTTCCTGACAATGAGGGAGGTCCATGGGAAGTTAACTGGACAAGGGGGAGGCATAAACATGTTTTGGCTTGTTCTACAATGTTTTGGGGTCCAGAGGCCATGAGGGTGTGAAAAAGTACTATGTCTCCTAGTATCTCACAGATGCGCTGCGGTGCTGAGTCACTGCTGGGGGTGCAGACAGCAGCAGAATATACAAGGAGGAGGAAGGGAGGGAGAACGGCAGCAGGGATGGAGAATGTGGGTGCTGGGGAGTCCATTTTTGCAGAGAACAATGAGGGAAAGGTCCAGAGAGGCATAACAGCCAGGTCTTCCTGAGCTGTCTTCCCACACCTAACCAGAGAGAAATTGCTGCCTCTAACATATTCTCAAGCCAGTGTCAACTTAGCATCCCCCAGTGTACCCACCCCTTCCCCAGAGTGGGACTGACATATAGGGTCAAGGGATGGAGAAGCCTGGGCCCTTCCAAAACGCTTGCCCTGCACATCATCCACCCCTCTCCAAGCTTCACCACCTCGGCAGAGGGACCTGAGGGCTTCACTTTGTGATTGAGAATAGTGAGACCAACCCCTCTCCTCTGCCACTGTTCAGTTTCTTCTCTTCCTTCCCAATGGCCCCGACTTTGTCTTAAAGTTTCAAGAGATCAGAAGAGAGCCCTCTGGGGATTGGGGTGAGAAGCAAACATCTTGGCCACAAAAGCCAGAAGTAGAAGGCCAGTGGTAGGGAACGAAAAATGTTGTTATTCATCAGTTGCCTATTGTGTGCCTGGCTCTGCTAGGGGGACTTGTGAATATAAGAGGGAACTAGGAAGGGAGAACAGGGTAATGGGGGTATAGTAAGGGAGCCAAATGGGGATTTGGGAAACTAAAAAGTCTGAAGGGAATGACAGCCTAATATGGGTGGAGCCCAGTTCATTGTGGGCGCTCCTCTCAGAAACAAGAAAACTTGGTTGTTGCTGGGTCACAAGGAGCCATTTCGCGCTCTGGGGCATTCCCAGTCTAGGGGACTCTGTGAGACTGGCTTGAGCCCAATTATCCCAGCATAAGCAAAGCTGTGACCCGGAGCTAGAGCCCCTCCCTGCTCTTGGCCTGCCATCCCCTGCCATCCCCCATCCACCCAGAATGGCTCCACCCCAGACCCCCAGAAAGGGTCAGGCAGCTGCTCCAACTATTCCTGTAGGTGGGCCTCAGCATGGAAACAATGTGGAACTGTGGAAAGCCCAGAAGACTCTGTGGGAGATAAATGAGGATGGGAACAGAACCCTTTTTTGGTAAAAACGAAGTGTTTTCCCTCAGGGCCAAGGGGTGGGGGCCTAGCTAGGGAATGTTAACCTTTCCCCCAGGCAAGTCTGCTGGAGAAAGAGAAGAGGGGTCACTTCCAGGAGGGGCCCTGCCCTTCAGGCCTGTGGCCCAGGGCAGCACAGCAGGGCACTGGATCCTCAGAGCTGCTGGGTTCCATTCTGCCCTCTCCCTTCCCTGCAGCGGTCCAAGGGGATGCCCATAGACCCATCTATTTCCCCCTAGCCTTAGAGTGCAAGGAGAGGTCTGGGGGGTGGAAAATGACTCTCCCTCCTCTCAGCTCTTCCTCCCAAAGGCAGGGCAGAGCACCCCCTTGTTTTCACAGTGGGCTTAGACGAATCTTCTGCTGTCCAACTTCCTGACCCTGCCTTCCCATGGCTCCGTCCCCAGGTGCGCCAACACCCACTACTCACTGCCTCTGGGCACACACTTACTTAGTTAAAGACAAGGCTTATTTCCAAGCCCATCCTCCTGCCAGGCTTTGGGGAAATAGCTTACCAGAGGTTTGTCACCCAAGTGGGCTGATCTTTTCTTCTATCTCGGGGTGGGGGGGCTGGAGGCAGTGAGTCCTTGGTGTCTTCCATGGAAAGGGAGAACAGATCAAGAGAAACTACCCTGTGCATGCCCCTCCTCAGCACCATGGAATGCCCAGTCCCACTCCCGCCATCCTTGCCAGCCTGGGAGGGTCCTCCTGGCCCCGGTGTGGCGGGCCCAGTTGGGAGCGAGCTGGAATTCCCCAGGGACAAAGCTCTGATTCACCGGCTGAGCCCTGACAGAGCCGCCCCCTCCAGATTCCTGGGGGGTCAGTAAACAAACAGGGTGACAACTCCCGCCTCCTGACCTGGCTCAGCTCTGCTGGCCTCCCCTGAGGGAGCCTGCTTAGAGCCTGTTGGGACTCTGCCTGCGGCTCACCAGACACTGATTCTGGACATGAGCTGAGGGATCATCATGGAGCTGCCGAATCCTGCAATGGAGTCCCCAGGCAGCACAGGTAGGGTCAGCTCATGGGGACCCAGGGTGACTGAATTCAGAACTTTGCCCTTGAGCTGGGTTGCTCCCTCACTTCCCTTTCAGTATGTGGCTGTGAGCTGTGGTTTTAATGGGATGATTGGTTTCCTAGATTGCCTGGAGGGCCTTGTGTGGGAAGGAAGTATGGTTTTGGGGGACAGGGAGACTAGAAGAGTCTCAGCCACCCCCAGAACCATGTTCTCTCTGCAAAAGGCAAGCAGGTAGATAGGCGGATGGGCAGGTGAGTTTCCCCAGGCTGGGACTGAGTGGCACAGGCTGAGATTTCCTCCCCCATACTTTCCTTCCCTCTATCCCCCTCTGCCCCTGGCTGGGCAGTCCTGGCACTGTGCTAGAGGTAGCTAGCTACTTAAGGGCTATTTGGCACTACCCTCATTCCCCTAAACCTTATGATACCCTGCAGGGCGAGCAAGTGATAGGCTCTGAGCTTAAGGGCACAAGGCGAGCCTTTGGCAGACTCTATGGCTGGTCCTTTTAGCTGCTGACTCCGTTCAGGGTCCTTTGGAGATCAGGATCAAAAATGTGGCTTTAGCTCTTTCTCCACCCATGGAAGATGAACAGTGCTCTTTAGGACCATTTCTAGGCTTCCTGACTGGTGGAAAATGCAGGTGGGGAAGAGGGAGAGGGAACACCAAGGAAGGCCTAGATTCATTTGGGAAGTCGGACATCTATTACCAGTAGCTCTCTCTGGCTGGTCTGCTCTCTGTCTCCCTGAATCTCTGAGGCAGCCCATCAGCTTTCTTTTCTAGCAGGTTGGGTAAACTGGGGGACACTGACGCATGACCCTACGGCTTACCTTGAATGCTGTGGTTGCCAGTGTTTGGGCTATTCTGAGCAGCTCTTATCTAAAGCAAGTACTTCCAGAATCCCATCCGGGCAGTAAGTAGTCTTGGCAGAACTCACAGTAATAAGAGTAATAATGATAATAGTGAGCAGTTCAAAGTCACTGACCTGGGCCAAGAGAGGACCTTGCAATGAACAGAGCCACAGAGTCTTCCTTTATCTCACCCCGCCCCCCCAACACACCCTGGGACAAGGCTTTCTCTCCCCCTGTTCACATTTGTCCCATCCTTGGCTTGGTGCAGACCAGGGTGTGACACACTCCGGGGATCGCAGGATGTCTGTGTTTCTGTCCAGGTTAGAGCTGCTGCTACCGCCCCTGCGCCTCCTCAGGATGGTGCTGGGGGTTCCTGCCTAAGCCCAAAGCTCTTCAACGGGTCTGTTGGTGCCGCTGGACCCCTAGAACCACCAGCCATGAATCTGTGTTGGAATGAAATCAAAAAGAAGTCTCACAACCTCCGGTAAGGCCTGGCCCCTAGAAACAGGAGCCTTAGGCGATTGGCTGGGACAGTGTTGGGCTCCTTTTGCTGCTGCAACTTGTCATTCTCCTCTCAGCCTGTGTGTCACCCTCTCGTCAGCCTCATCATCCACTTCTCCCTTTCCTTCTCTGGACTTTGGAAAGGACCCTGGGTCGGAAGTCAGGAGATTTAGATTTGAGCCTTGGATTTTAAGTAGCTTGATTTTAAGTAGTTGTGTCACCTTGGATACATGGTTTGAGCTATCTGAATTTCACTTTTGTTTTCTTTCTTTTTTTTAAGAAAAAAAAAACAAGTGAAGGAACTGTCCTAACTACCTCACAGTGCTGTTGTGAGGATTCTTATAAGATAGGAAAATGCTTTCTGAACTTAAAAGCACTGATGTATAAATGAAGGATATGACTACTCCCTCCTCCTCTTCCTCTCGTAATTGCCCTCCATCTCAGTAGATCTTATCTGCTCTCTTTCCTGTCCTTTTATGCCTTCTACTCCCATCCATTGGTTATCAGCCCACCTATTCCTCCCCAAACTGAGGGCAAATCAGTAAGAGCATGAAAGCGATTCCTATATCAGTTGTCCCTCTTCTCCCTACCCTTCTATATAACCTACCCCTCACACTTTTCCTCTCCACTCCCTATTATCAAAGCCCAAACTCCTGCCTGTTGGTAGGCTTTGGCTGGAATGAGGTGGCATAGAGAAGTTGAAAGAATGCAGGCTCTGGAGTAAATAAACCGGAGTTCAAATCATAGCTCTACCGGTTATTTAACTGTGTGACCTTGGGCCAATTACTTAACCTCCCTACTTCATAAGGTTGCTGCTCTGAGAATTAGTGGAAGCAATCATTTAGGTAAGGGCTTAGCCCAGGTAGTAGGGAGGCAATGAATAGTTATTATTGTCAGCTATGGGGAATGGGCTTGATGGCTGTACCTAGGCTGGCCTCCAGCTTCCTACCACTTGGTCCTCAGCTCACGTCTCATTTGTGGAGGGAGGCATACTGAGATGACTATAGTGTGCGCATTTTTCTCCTTCCATATGTCAAATCTCTAGCCTATGGTGCTGTCATCTTTTGGGACCCTTGGGCTGCGTATATTTGTGTGTGTCCTCACACATGTGAGTGCCCGCATTCAGTCACCTGACTTAGCCTTTCTACTTACTGTATCCTTTTCTGCTCAGAGGGCAGGCTCTGAGAAGCCTCTGTTGATGAGTAATTTGGCATGATTTGAGTTCCTCCAAGGCAAGACGGCAACCAGACAGCTGTCTCCCCTAATGCCCTTGCTCAGTTTCCTCCCCTTCCCAGCCTGATGCTGGGCATGCAACTGAATTAACTGACGTCCACGCTGACGCTTCCCACTCATGGACCTACCCATTGGCTTTTAGTACTGCACTCCATGTGAAGGTGCCTTGAACCTCTGTGGGTGAGGAGGAGGGAGGGCTCTGGGCCTCCTCCCACTTCAACCAGAGCAGCTCCTCTTTAATTTGTTTTATGCATTAAAGTAACACGTAAGTATTTGGGGGAAAAGATGTTTTGCCACTTAAAAAAAAAAAAGAAGATTGAAAATCACTGGTCTTACGCCTTGTGTGCAGCGCTCGCCTAGAGGCCTTCTCAGACCACAGTGGAAAGCTTCAGCTCCCTCTCCAAGAGATTATTGACTGGCTCAGCCAAAAAGATGAAGAATTGTCAGCTCAGCTGCCCTTGCAAGGGGACGTGGCCCTGGTGCAACAGGAGAAGGAGACACATGCGGTAGGTTTGAGTTACGGAGGCTGCCGTGTGTAGCCTCTCAGCTGGGAAGGGATCTTTTTTGCCGGATTCTGACAGATGGGCACCTAGCCTCTGCTTAGACACCTGAAGTAACAGAAGGCTGGATCCAGTTTTACTGGTTTTTGGATAAAAATCCACCAGAGTAAGTCAAACCTTTTCTCCTTAGCCGTTTCATCAGAAATTGGCCTCCCTTTAAAATCCTGCCCTGATTTTCAGTGGGAACGTGGGAAAATGAACATACTATAATGTTAAGTGAAAAAAACATAAACATAGGATACAGAGCTATATCCAGGTGGATCTCAATTGTACAAAAATCTACATAGATGTGTGTGCACGTATACACATATACAAAAACGTAAGAAAGAACTATATCAAAAAGTTCACAATGGTTAATGCTAGGTGATGAAATTAGAGTTCTTTTTAATTTTCTTCTTCATACTTTTCTGAAATTTCTAGGATTTCTGTGACATATATTACCTCTTATAATCAGAAACTAGCAACAGATATTTCTTAAGAATGAATACAGAATGCACTAGAAGAAATACTTACGTGATACAACAGAGGTGTAGCTAAGGGGACAATGGCAACCATATTGCAATAGAAATGTATCAAATCAATATGTTGTATACCTTAAATTTATACAATTGTATATTCGATTATATCTCAATTTAAAAGGTGGATACAGAACGGAATACAGTACAGCAAGAAAATAAACTATAACTCCATGCCACAGCATAGATGACTCTTAAAAACAGTATGTTTAGGGGCGCCTGGGTGGCTCAGTCGTTAAGCGTCTGCCTTCGGCTCAGGTCATGATCCCGGGGTCCTGGGATCGAGCCCCGCATCGGGCTCCCTGCTCGGCGGGAAGCCTGCTTCTCCCTTTCCCACTCCCCTTGCTTGTGTTCCCTCTCTCGCTGTGTCTCTCTCTGTCAAATAAATAAATAAAATCTTTAAAAAAACAAACAAACAAAAGTATGTTTAGTGAAAAAAAACCAGATACAAAAAGAGTACTGTAATGTATAATACCATTTATATGAATTTCAAAAAGGACCAAACTAATCAGTGGTATTACAAGTCAGGACAGTGGTTACCTAAAGGGGAAGGATGAGATAGTGGCCAGAAGGGGTCATTGAGTGTGCCTTCTGGGATGCTGGTAGAGTTCTGTTTCTTGATCTCAGTACTGATTACAGATATGGAATCAGTTTATGGAAATTCCCCAAGCTGTACGCTTTTGATTTGTGTACTCTTCTCTATATTTCAACAAAAAATTTAATTAAAATTATAATATAGGGGTGCCTGGGTGGCTCAGTCGGTTAAGTATCTGCCTTCAGCTCAGGTCATGATCCTGGGGTCCTGGGATTGAGCCCCATGTCGGGCTCCCTGCTCAATGGGGAGTCTGCTTCTCTCTCTCCCTCTGCCTCTCCCTCTGCTTGTGCTCTCTCTCTCTGTCAAACAAATAAATAAAATCTTTAAAAAAATTATAATATAAATCCTGCTTATCTGGTTTTGATTTCTCTAAGCCCCTTACAGGGGACTTTCTGGGTCTTCCAGAGAACCAAGATTCCCACCCCAAATGTCCGCATTTCTCTCTACCTTGTGGCATAAACAGACCCATTTCATACTAAATAGACGTCCCAGTGTCAGAGTCATTCTTCTGGCTATAGGGAGGACTGCACCCCTTTCTGTCTGGGTAGCCCGAAGATACATGATAATGCTTAAGGATCAAGTTGCACCGAAGAGAAGAAAGGTTGTCAATTGCAGAGTGGAATTTAAAGCAATTGAAAGATTTTACTTCCCTGCTGACCATGTTGCTAAACTTCATAGGCCTTTATGGAAGATGTCAAGTCTCGGGGCCCCTATATCTACTCTGTGCTGGAGTCAGCTCAGGCCTTCCTGTCCCAGCACCCATTTGAGGAATTAGAGGAACCTCGTTCTGAGAGCAAAGGTGGGTGGTCTTCCTCTCTTTTGCTTTCTTCTTAGCTATGAACTGCTAAACACCTTCCTGCCTTCCCCAAACTCATTTTCTCAGCTGTTCTCTAGGAGGCTAATTTTCTCTTAGGGGTCCAAAGTTGGGAAGAAGCAAGATTCACATTGCAGGCAAAAGCAAAGAGAACAGAACCTGGAGTAGGGGAGACCAACGTGTGGCCCAAAGCTGTATGTGGCTCTGTGGGGCATCATGTGTGGCCTTCTAATGAGACATAAAAAGGAAAAAACACAAAAGGCTCGAACACATTGAGCTGACTCAGTGAATAAAAGTAGTAGTAGTATGTCCTTTAAAAACGTACTGCTTCATTCCAACATAGAGAGACATGCAGTGATGCTCTGATCAATAAAAAAAAAAAAAAAATCTTTCTAAAATCTAAAAAGCTAGGAGAAAAATTTATCATGGGTCTTTGCTACTGACCCTGGTGACTTCTGGCCCCTTTCCTCAGTAGAAGTAGGCCACTCTAGGTTTAGGTTCAAATAAGGTAGCATCGGGGGATTCATGGTGATTCGGTCTGAGTGGTAGCTCAGCAGGTCCTCTCCTCCAGGAAGTCTTTGCCTTTCAAGACTGGCTATGAATAGCCTGGAAGGACCCTTTGTTAATTGAGCCCTTTGGTAAAGCTGTTGACTTGCTCAGTTTACTTTCAGCCCCTCAGTAGGAGGCCAGTAGTCAATTTACTGCCCAGTGGGCCTCAGATAGGACCAGCCTGGAGTTTTGGGGGTCTGAATCTACTCCTGAGGGGAAATCTGGGGGAGGAAGAAGAAACCCCCAATTTAGGTGCCTCGGTGGAAAAGCTAGGCAAGTTATGCTAACCTCTCCTGGGCATAAAATGCCTCCTTCCTTTGGATGGAAGTGGGCAGCAGACACTAATGCAAAATAGTGCTCTAGAGTCATGTGAATAGGACTCTGGATGATTTACCTCACGGCACCTCTTAAAATATTTTACCTTGCCCATTTTTTGAGAATATGAGGAAATCCTCATAGTAGGGCAAAAGTAACAATATGGCGTCTTGACTGTGGTGGGGGATCCATGAACCTACACGTGTGATAAATCACATAGTGCTAAACACACACACACACACACACACACACACACATTTTACAAAGGTCTCTCTTTGTCCCTGTCTTTCCCTGGGCTGCCCCTGCCAGGTTGGCCTGACTCTGGCTTCCTGCTTGCTCTTACAGATACCTCTCCCAGACAGCGGATCCAGAACCTTAGCCGCTTTGTGTGGAAGCAGGCAACAGTGGCCAGTGAACTATGGGAGAAGCTGACAGCCCGCTGTGTGGACCAGCACCGCCATATTGAGCGCACTCTGGAGCAGCTGTTGGAGATCCAAGGGGCAATGGAGGAATTAAGCAATACTCTGACCCAGGCTGAGGGAGTCCGAGCCACATGGGAGCCCATTGGGGATCTCTTCATTGATTCACTCCCTGAGCACATCCAGGCTATTAAGGTATGCAGGCACCTAACCTGGCTATGGCCCACCCTGAGACCTGACACTCCTCCCAGTCCCTGCTACTGAAGCTTCACTGTTGGCCCAGACTGCAACTGAGCCTTTCCCAGTTTATGTGCTGGCTTTGGCAGCTGGTTTAGCTGGAGTCTCCTCTGTCCTCCCACTGTCTTCTCTTCCCCTGGCGTTTTCTGAGAATGGGAAAGGAAGAGAATAAGGACAGTGGCCCCCCACACCTGAATCCAAATGGCTTAATAGCAAGCACCTGTGTCATGCTGTTGGTCGTGAAGAGGGAGGAGTTGAGGTGAATGACTAATGGTTCCTCTTTCCCACTCTCTGTTTGCTGTGGGACTTGGGTTCTGGTTCTGTAGCTGTTCAAAGAAGAATTCTCCCCCATGAAAGATGGAGTGAAATTGGTGAATGATCTGGCCCACCAACTCGCCATTTCTGATGTACACTTGTCAATGGAGAATTCCCGAGCCCTGGAGCAGATCAATGTCCGGTGGAAACAGCTACAGGTAGAAGAGAAGCCTGGAGTGAGCCATAGGGAAGAGCTTTGATATAACTAGGCTTGGGGGAAATCTTCAGGCCAAAAGAAAGTGAAGGGGCATTAAAGTGGGACCTACATGGGAAAAGAATAGTAGAGAATTTCAGGCCAGGGAACAGTCTTCTCAACCTCTAGGCTGCAGGGAGTAATTGAAAAATGAAGATCTGAGAGGGACCTGTCTAAATGTAGGCATTCAGGGTGGACAGGGGCAGATGAAGAGTGACTATGGCCTGGAATTAAGGATGCTTTTCTCTGACCCTTGGGAGTGATGTGGAAGGGCTAGGAGTTGGGCAGCTGTGGGAGGAGCTAGCCTGTAAAGGACTTCACAAAGATTTCCAGAGGTGCCTGGAAATCCCACACTAAATATCTGGAATGAATTCACTGACTTTCTGCCTCTTTCCGCAGGTGTCAGTTGGTGAGAGGCTTAAGCAGCTCCAGGATGCCCACCGGGACTTCGGGCCTGGGTCACAGCACTTCCTGTCCTGTACGTGAGACAAACTAGACTTCACTTAGCAGAACCTCAGATACCTTCCAAGAGAGTCTACTCTCGTCCCTTGGGGACCTGGTGGGAGCCCAGGATATCATGGCATCCAAGAAGCAGTAAGGATAAAGCAGCATAGTTTAGCGGTTGAAAGGACAGGCTGTCACGTCGGAGAGGCCAGGGTCTGAGTCACTGCTCCTTGACTTCATAGCTGGGCAAGCTTGAAAAAAATAGCTTAACCTTTCTGGCCATCAATCTTCCCCATATGTAAAAAGAGGAGAAAATATTACCTAACTCACAGGGTTACGGGAGTCAAATAGCTTCATTTTTTCAACATTGATTGAGGACCTGATGTGGGCCCAGTAGTGTTTCAGGCACTGAAGCCGCCTCAGTGAACGAAACAGACAAAAGTCTTTAGACTTGCTGAGCTTATCCACTAGTAGGGGAAGCCAGAACGTAAACAAACAAGTACAATATATATAAGGTAAACTGGTGACCAGTGCTGTGGTAGAAGGTAAAGCAGGGAAAGCATGAAAAGGCAGTGCTGGACTCGATGAGGGAGGCATTGCAATTTTCAATAGGATGGTCAGGAAAGACCTCACTGAGAGCAGGGCAATTGAGTAGCACCCTCAAGGAGACGAGGCCATGAGCCCCGTGGATAGCTGAGGTCAGAGCACACCAGGCAGAGGGAACAGCAGCTTCTAGGACCTTAAGGCAGGGGCATGCCTGAGGAACAAGAAGGAGGCTGGTGTACAAGTAAGAAGGAGAGGAGAAAATGGGAGATCAGAAGGGTAGCAGGAGACCAGAGCACCGAGGACCCTTGTAGGGCATGGTCAGACCTTGGGATTTAACTCTAAATGGAATGGAGAGCCTTTGCAGGGTTTGGGCAGAAAGATGACATGATCTGACAGAGTCAGAGTGTTGGGGGGCAAGAGCGGGAGCAGGAAGACCTGTTAGGGAACATATTGTAATCATCCAGGTGAGGGATTATGGTGACCCAAGTCGGGGTGGCGGCAGTGGAGATGGTGAGAATGTCCGGATATGAAAATCAGCTATGTCCACAAAGCACTTAGCAGAGTCTCTGGCTCATAGTAGGAACTCAATAAACATTAATGGCGGGTAGAACTCTTGCTCTTATGATCGCTGGCATGTAGCTGTACCTCCCGTGGGCTCTTATACCCAGGGAAACTGCGGTGAGGTTGGCCAAGTCACGAAGCCTCTCCTCAAACATCTGGAAGATAAAGACATGGAGCAGAGAAGGGCATCCTTTTCCAGAATTCCTCGCCAGAGAGAAATGGGCAATACCATTCCCCATTGCCCCACAGGACCGAGAAGCTTGACCTTGTGGGGGAAGGGGTTTGGGGGTCCCCTTCGTATCCTCAACAGCCGAATGGGTAGAAATGGCAGACTGCTCAAGGAAGAGTTTGTCAGGGTGGCTGAAACATGAGGGTATCAGTGACAATTTCTTCTTCCCTTGCCCTAACATCAGGGAGAGAAGTGCAGTTTTTGTCCCACCTTCAGGGGCTGTTAAGAGCTGGCAGGGCGAGTCAGGAATCCCCTTTTGGGCTTGACCGCCTGCTCAGGAGGATAGAGCAGGGGAGTCCCTGGGGGTCTGAAGAGCATAAGTGGCCAACTTCTTTCTCTCTCTTCTCTTTTACCAGCCTCTGTGCAGGTTCCCTGGGAAAGAGCAATTTCACCCAATAAAGTTCCCTACTACATCAAGTGAGTGACCATCTGAATTAGAAGCGGGTCATTCACCTGCCCAACCCCCCTCCCTTGCCTGTCTTTTTTTCTCCCTGTCCCTCCTTATCTGTTGGGATTCCTCCATCCAGTCCAGTTTTTCCTCCTACTCATCTCAAGAGCTCAAGATTCTACCTGGGTAAAGGTGAACGCTTGTGCTTTGGGATCTTCATGGTTCACCCTGGGATCCTGAAGCTCCTTGCATCCAACCTATCACTGAGTGATGCACACATGTGTATGGGGGCTTGGGGGGGTGGCATGGACCCTGGTATTATTGATGCTTCTGTTTGTAGCCACCAGGCTCAGACCACTTGCTGGGACCATCCCAAGATGACGGAATTATACCAAACCCTGGGTAAGAATTCGGGATTCCTGTATAGGGTGGAGATCTATACAGCTGTCTTTTTCCTATAAGAACAGAAGGGAATTCCATTCAACAAGCAGGTGGGGGGCAGAAGTGAGTGCCTTCTCGTTTCTCCAGCAGCCTTCCTTCCTTTCCCCTCTGCACCCCCACCCTCAACTGGAGGCTCTACATTCCTCCTGGACCATTTACTATCACATTAGGGACTTAAGCTTAGAGATGTGAACCAGCTCTGCTTTTAAAGACACTGTCCAGGCTATGATGAGTGTGACTTTCATGTGCCTTAGTGTTGGCTACTAAGAGAGAGTCATCATTAGGTTGCAAATATTGTCCATGTTGATGTGTGTAAATATTGTTCATTCATTCTCCCTGCCATAGAGTGTTCCATTATATATACCACAGTTTCTTCATCCAGTCTACTGTTGATGGACTTTTGGGTTGTTTATCATTTGGAACTCATAAAGGACAGTGCTGTTAAAGAGCTCTTGAAGACACGTTCTGTGCATGTCTTTCAGTCTACAGGTCTAACATCATTTCAGTGCATCATGAATAGACTAGGAAATTTGAAAGTGCAACAGATCCTTAGCAAGAGTCCTATTTGCTTGGAATTTGTTATGTTTTTACTTTACCAAATCTAGCAAGGCACTGTTTCCTGAAATGTTTCGTTCAGTTATTTATACATGCACACATGGGTGTCCATATTGGACCGTGATGCCAAATGAATTTCTTACCATGCGTCTTAGTCAATAAATGTTTGAAAATCACTGCTGTAGGGATACACAGCCAGCAGGTTGCAGGATACGTGACTGTTCAATTTTACGAGGTAATGCCAAGTTGTTTTCTGAGGTGATTGTATCAGTTCATGCTTCCACCAGCCCTCCTCATTTGTCCACGTCTTTTCTGACACCTGCTATTGTCAGACTTTAATCTCTTGCCAAGCTGGTGGGTGTGATACGGTATCTTGTGGTGGTTTTAATGTGCATTTCCCCGATCTGAGTGTGGCTCTTTCCATTCTTTGCAGCTGATCTGAACAACATTAAGTTCTCAGCTTACCGCACTGCCATGAAGCTACGCAGAGTCCAGAAGGCACTGCGTTGTAAGTTTCCCCTCACATCTCTCCGTGGCCTTCACCCCCACTCCCACTCTTCCTCATCTGTTTCCTGTTCTCCATTTTTATCCCACCTCAGGCCCGGGGTGTTGATTGGCTTGGCGGGAATTCTCCAAAGGCTGGGAGATGCTGGCTGTGGGTACCTGCTCTTTCCAGGCGCCCCTGATGGCTCCAAACCTTGGACTGGGATACTTCTGGCCACAAAATAGTTGCTTGACTCTCCATGTTGGGCAGGGAAGGGACAAGGAGGAGGAGGATTATGGTTATTTTGGAAACAAGTCTGGGGTTTGGGGACAATGGAAGGCGCCTGGAAATGGGACTTGACCCCTTAGGAGTTCATACAACAAAGGAGGTGAATTTACTCACCTCCTACCATCTTCTTGAAACTGATGTCAAAGAACGTAGGGGTATATATACATTTTAGGTTAATTTAGGGGGCCTTTCGCTGCCATCCCCCTCTTTGGGATAAGGGTCTTGGTGAAGGGCAATCTTGTATCCTACTTACAAATGGTGGGTCTGGAGATGGAGTCAAATTTGGTGATGGTGGTGTGTTAACTCCTTGACTAGTCTTGGGAGTTCTACTTTTGGCTATCCTTTCCCCCTGTCTCTTTTCCTTCCCAGTGGACCTGGTAACTTTAACCACAGCCCTGGAGATCTTCAATGAGCATGATCTGCAGGCCAGTGAGCATGTGATGGATGTGGTAGAGGTCATTCACTGCCTGACGGCCTTATATGAACGGCTGGAGGAAGAAAGAGGCATCCTGGTCAACGTGCCACTCTGTGTGGACATGAGCCTCAACTGGCTCCTCAATGTTTTTGATAGGTGAGGGCTTGTACCCCTGGAAGCCTCCAGGATGAAATCCAATGGGACATCGGAAGTGGGCATGGTGAGAAGGGCTTGCTCCCACAGTGGACTCAGACTTAGCTCAGCTTGGGGCATGGTTGGCACAGAGCCCTGCTAGGATCAACTCTGTGAGGGGAATTAATGCCAAGATGTTAACTCGTTCCGTATAGTCATGTTCTCAGTCTCTTCTCTTAAACCTAGTGGTCGCAGTGGGAAGATGCGGGCATTGTCCTTTAAGACCGGCATTGCATGCCTGTGCGGCACAGAAGTGAAGGAAAAATTGCAGTGTGAGTACAGCTCCAAAGTCTGGAGTGGAGTTGGGTGGAGGGAGAGGTGTAGTGGGAGGAGGAAGGGTGAAAATAAGCAGAAGGTAGGTCTTATGACTAGTCAGCAGAGTACAACTCGGGCTACATTATAATGGTGGTCCAGGCTATGCAAAGAACGCACAACAGCCAAAGGCTAAGATGGGTCTAAGGCCTGTTACTATTTCCAGTGTCACTCCAAGGGGGTTGGCTTCTTCTGATCTAATGTAATTAGTTGACCAAGTTCTGAGTTGGCATCCTGGGGTATCCAAGGGTCCGACTTCCTAGTGCCCTTCCCCTGTGGCCTATCGGGCTTAGCCCTCTCCCAGTCTGAAGCTCAAGCCATGTCACACATTCTACTGGAGACTTCCCATGTGATTGCATGGGGCGGGCAGGGGGCGCACACTAATCCCCATCGGGATTATTATTGGGAGGTGAATAGTAGGTACGCCTGTAGTTTTTAACCTCTCTGGTTTCTAGTACCTTTGCTTTTCCCTCCATCCTCCATCTTCTCTACAGCATTTTGTGCTTTTCTGTGCTAAGTGCGGTGAGTACAAGGTGCAAGTAGACACGGTCCCTGCTCAAGTTGTTGACGGTCCAGAGGTGGTGATGGAAGTCCACAGAAAGCATTTTTGAAAGTGCTAATTAGAATAATCTGAATGGCAAAGGGTATGTGCTATATCAGATCATAGAAGAGGGATGACGGATCTGGGAAAGCTTTGCAGGGAAGGAGACAGAACAAAGCAAGGTCATAGCAACGATATTATTGATTTCTCCCAACATCCCTTTGAAAAGGACTGGGCAGTGATTATTTCTCCTAAGTTTACAAGTAAGGGAACTGCAGCAGAGAGAGGTTCCTCACTTACCCAAGGTCCTCCAAGCTAGTCAGTCATGGATCCAGAACTAAAACTCAGGCCGTCTGCCTTCTACTTCTGAGTATTTTCTAAGCCATAGGCGATGTATGAGACAGACAAGAACCTTTGAAGGAGCTTTTCTAAGGTTGGGGTAGGATGGGGGTAGTTCGCACAGGGCAGATAGAGCCCCGATTCAAATATAAGTACCATGGTCTATTCCACAATCACTTAGAGGTAATTCTTAGATGATCATCTCCTGTCTGCGGATTATCCGTGCCAGTGTTTCTTTCCATTTGAGTGGAGAGTTGAGAGCTTACTGCAGTGTCAGGCTCCGTGAGCTACATGAGCAGGAGGGGACTCATGTTCAGGCACCCCTAAACCCCACGCCCCTTCATCTTGCTACTTGAGTCTGTTTTCCCAACAGTGTCATATCTGTGTCTGGCATTGGTCTCACATGCAACCTGCTCTCTGTCTACATCTCTCTCTCTCTCCCTCTGTTTCTGATGTGCCCTCTCTCTCCCTCTCTCTCTTTGTGTCTTTTTCTCTCTGAACTCAGAGAATGCTCTTTTTAGAACTCATGGGCTTCTAGAAGGTCAGGGATGGACCTTTAAGTATTCCAGTTTTGAAAGTTATTAGCTAAGTCGATGTGCTCTTTCCCTGTCTTCCTTTTCTGCTCCTTCTCCTTACACCATTCTCTGGCCATTCCTGCTTCGGGGTGGGCCATGACTTATGGTGTGGCCCACAGACCTCTTCAGCCAAGTAGCCAACTCAGGCAGCCAGTGTGACCAGCGCCACCTCGGCGTCCTGCTTCATGAGGCCATTCAGGTGCCCCGTCAGCTGGGGGAAGTGGCAGCCTTTGGGGGCAGCAATGTGGAGCCCAGTGTCCGTAGTTGCTTCCGTTTTGTGAGTATGGAACTGGAGAGGGATGATGAGAGGGAGGGTGGGAGGAAGGGAGGGAGAACTAAGAGCGAGGTTTCCGATCTGAACTACTCAGATGTAAGGGAGTTTGCTCAGATGGAATAACAAAGCAGAAGGTTCTCTGGGCTTTTAAGGCCAGAGTCCTGCGGGGGCGGGGAGCGATGCCAGCTCAACTAGCAGAAGGTGGACACCTCTGTAGAATAGGCCATAGGCCAGCCCAGGTCTTGCTGGTTCTCCTGCCCCTCTGCGGGCTGCCAATCTGGGGACAAGGGCCTCAGTCATTGTCATTGGGTTTCTTGTTTCCCTAGAGCACTGGGAAGCCAGTCATTGAAGCTTCACAGTTCCTAGAGTGGGTCAACTTGGAGCCCCAGTCCATGGTGTGGCTAGCTGTTCTGCATCGGGTCACCATTGCTGAGCAAGTGAAGCATCAGACCAAGTGCTCTATCTGTAGGCAGTGCCCCATCAAGGGCTTCAGGTAAGGAAGGCAACACCTGCTGGACTGATAATAATAAAGGGGCCACGTTACATATAGAAGCACATATTATGAAACAATGTATTCCGTAATTATATAATTACAGCTCATCTACAGCACACTGTTCTATGTTGTTTTAATCCTTTCCACTGCAGAATGTTCGACGTTTTAAAAAAATCGGCAATGGTGAAATACTTTCTTTTGTTTTCGTCTATATTACAAAGTAGTCCAGACCTACCAAGAATGTATAGAAAAGTGAAAAGGGGGTCGGCTGGGGGTGGGGAAACAGCACAGAGAGGGAAGTAGTTTGTTCATTGTGTCCCAGGGAACGTTAAGTAGAACCCAGAAGCCCCAGCATCCTGACATATAAGAACACTTCTGTACCAAATGATATGCTGGCAAATGGTTCACAAGGGACTCCCCAGAAAGCAAGAGAAACAAACAGAAACCCAAACCTGATTTGTAGTATTTGCTAATTTCCATGACGTAAATACTCCCACCGTGGCTGATGTCCAGCTACCCACAAGAGGTTGAGAAGAGATGCATTGGTTGGATACTATTTTTTAAAGATTTTATTTATTATTTGTCAGAGAGAGAGAGTAAGAGAGAGAGAGGGAGTGAGCACAAGCAGGGGAGAAGCAGGCAGAGGGAGAAGCAGACTCTCTGCTGAGCAAGGAGCCTGATGTGGGACTCGATCCCAGGACCCTGAGATCATGACCTGAGCTGAAGGCAAACGCTTAACCGACTGAGCCACCCAGGCATCGTCCCTGGTTGTATACTATTGACAGCATTTCCACATTACAGATACAATAGACTGAACCTCAAGAGCATAGATAATAGAAAAATAATCAGGAGGTGGTGAGTTCTGAGTAATTGTTACCTTTGTTTTTAATATCATTTACTTAATTGTGAGTTTATATATATTTTTTGTAATGGTTGTGTTTAACAACTGGCTTGGAAAAAATCCCTGAAATTTTAACAACTGGCTCTCATGAGCTGGTTTGAGCCAGCTCTAGCCCGCAGAAGTGTGCACCCACCACCAAGACGAAGAAAGAAAGCACGATCGCAATACATTTAAAGTTTCCCTGGTTACATTCCCCTTCTCCTCCCACTACCCTGAATTTGGCTTTCATCATAAAATGCTCAAGTTTTCAACTTTTGAAAGCATGAAGGCACTCTCTTTACAAAGGCCCTGCTTTTTATAAGCAAATGAGGCACGCAGGTGTCATGTGACTTGCCCAAGTTCACACAGTTGGTGAATGTAGATCCAGGACTAGATGTTGGCTCCTCTGACTTCCATAAGTCTAGGCATTTCACCTTTCTGTACTACTAGGTCTGGGCAGTTCAGCCAGGCTTTGGACCTGGATCTGAAGAGCTAGTCAATATTCAGTAATAATAGAATTATTATTATACTTATTTATTATTTTTTTTTTTAGAGAGAGAACATGAGCAGTGGCTGGGGCGGGGCAGAGGGAGAGGGAGAGAATCTTTAAGCAGGCTGATGCCTGAGCGGAGCCCAGAGCGGAGCCTGACTCGGGGCTCAATCTCACAACCCCGAGATCCTGACCTGAGTCAAAATCAAGAGTCGGACGCTTAACTGACTGAGCCACCCAGGCACTCCGAGTTATTATTATAAACAAGTTTTGGAAATAACTTAGCCAACTTGCCCAAGGCTGGTAGAATAAGAGCCTTCGTATTGGAAGTGTAACTTCTCCAACGTAGATGGTGGTACCTGTGAGACAGGACCCTTCGGAGACATCTTCGTTTAGAAAGCTATTTGCGGGGCGCCTGGGTGGCTCAGTCGGTTAAACGTCTGTCTTTGGCTTGGATCATGATCCCGGGGTCCTGGGATCGGGCCCCGCACGGGCTCCTTGCTCAGCGGGGAGCCTGCTTCTCCCTTTCCTGCCGCTCCCCCTGCTTGTGCTCTCTCTCTCTCTGTGTCAAATAAATAAATAAAATCTTTTAAAAAATGTAAAAGAAAGAAAGAAAAAAAAAAGAATAAGGCTAGTCATCTAGTGAGGACGCAGCCACTGTTACGTATGGGAGGTTGAGCCCATTATGACTCCATGCCTCGCCCCCTTCTAACGTGTGTGTGTATATCTGGAAGTTAGGGAAATGGGGAGGTCACTACGGTCCGCTGGATTCTCTGTCCTACCACCTCTCGTCTCCCCAAGGTACCGGAGTCTGAAACAATTTAATGTGGACATCTGCCAGACCTGCTTCCTGACAGGCAGGGCCAGCAAAGGCAACAAACTTCACTACCCCATCATGGAGTATTACACACCGGTACGGAGCCTCTGGGCGGAGCAGGTTGGGGAGGCAGCAGTCAGCTTCTAGGCCCTTGATCTGCTTGGCCGAGCATGGACTAGCTATATTCCGTTCTCCTTTGGGGAGCATTCTCCGAGCAGTCCTGGTGATTCACCAGTTTGGGGGATTCCTGGCTATAGCAGCCCAGGACACTCATGGCCATTTAAAAGGCATTTACTATTTTCCTGCAGAGCAAAGTCTCAGGAAAAAAAAATAGAGAGAGCAAGACAGTTCCAGGCAACTGGCCTTCCTTCCATTGCTCACTTTAATTTTTCCTGCCTAGCTTCCTGCATTGCTCCCATCAACCTGGTCTTCACCGGCTACTTTGTCATTTCTTCCATCCCTCCTAGTCAATTCCAAAGTTTGTGCTCAAATCAATTACTCAGTCTCTTGGAGGTAAAAAAAAAAAAGAAAAAAAGAGTATGCTCTTTACCCGGGTCCCCAAATTAACTTGGTTTTCATTGGAGAAGAGATGACGATTTGGAGAGATGGATTATGGGGAACCGCGTTGAAAGGTGGGGAGGTGGGGTGGGAGAGAACATTGGGGGGAGCTGGCAATATGCTTGGGACTTGGGAGTATCTGTGGGGCAGAAAAGGATAAAAGAGCTTGGGGAGTAGAGTCCACTCAGGGAGCTAAGCTTGGAGTTTTGGGTCCTGAACACAACAGAGGAGAAATTCTGTGAGTGGATTTCAGGAATGCTGACCAACCTGGGCTCAGGTAGCTATGAAGGGCAGAGTTTCACCAGTTTGGGGGATTCCTGGCTATAACTTTGAGCATTCCTGCAACCTAGTCTTCACCGGCTACTTTGTCATTTCTTCCATTCCCGCTAGTCAAGTTTGTGCTCAAATCAATTACTCAGTCTCTTGGAGGTTAAAAAAAAAAAAAAAAAAGTCCCTCATGTTCTCACTGGATGTGTCACCCAGTGGGAGCAGGGGGCTTGCCTTTATTTTTCTTCTATTATCATTTCAAAATAAACATACAGAGAAAACTGGCTTGAGATGGTAGACTGATAATCCTCTACCTCCTGCTCATCTTCTGCACCCCTAGGATTTATATAAAGATCCTTTAGAAAATAACAAATATATGCTTACTGCAAAAATTCCAATTCCTTAGAGGTGTATAAAGTCCAAAACGAAAGTCCCCCTCTCTCCTCAGCCTCGCCCCCACCTCTCCAGTCCCACTTCCCAGAGGCAGCCAGTGTTCACAGTTTGGCAGTACATCCTTCTTGACCTTTTTCTGGGAGTGGAGCGTGGTGGGCATGAACAAGAGTAGATGACCGGTCATGTTCCCTGCTCTGGGGGAGCATCCCCACTTCCCCAGCACCCCGAAGCCATTAAGATGGGTCCCTCTGCCCTATCTGCCCCTAGACCACATCCAGTGAGAACATGAGGGACTTCGCCACGACCTTAAAGAACAAATTCCGCTCAAAGCATTACTTCAGCAGACACCCTCAGCGAGGTTATCTGCCCGTGCAGTCGGTGCTGGAGGCGGACTACAGTGAGACGTGAGTACCAGGCGCTGAGCGGAGGGGCTGCGGGCCCTGGCGGGCTGGGGGTGGGATGCACCGTGTAGGGGCGGAGGAGTATTCCGAGGCCAACCTGACTAGCAACAGGGAGGGTCAGCTTGGGCCTGGCTAGGGAGCTGGCCCGAGAAATAGATTAGAATCCAGCCCCTGCATCCTGTTCCCATCAACTCTTGGCCATCTGCCTAGTTTAGTGGGGGGGTGGGGGGGGGTGGAGAGGGTGGTGATAAGGAAACAGACTGCTCAGCTGCCCATGCCTTGGTCCTCTGAGTCCGCTGCTTTCTTCTAGGCTGGCTTCTTCCCCGACGTTGCCACACGCCGACACACACTCCCGCATTGAGCATTTTGCCAGCAGGTACCACCAGGTTCGGGGGAGGGAGATTTTAAAGAGTCTAAGGGGGAGGGGGTCTTCAGTCAGGGCAAAGAGAATGGCGTCTAGACCAGGGGGGTGTGCACAGTGGGGTATGTGGCAGCCAGCGAGGCCCAACACTCCAGGGTGGTTGGGGCAGCCCCCCAAAGCTAATGATCCTATTGTGGGATTAGAGTCCTTGAGATGAAAGCAAGCCCCCACATCCTGCTTTCCCTTCTGTTCCTGCTTTTTCTTCTCAGGCTTGCTGAGATGGAAAGTCAGAATTGTTCCTTCTTTAATGACAGCCTGTCCCCAGATGACAGCATGTAAGTTTTCACAGCTGCGTATTTTCCAGAAAGAGTTCTCCTTAGGATCCCTCTGCCACCATTTGGGAAGGATATATCCTCCAGGAGAGGGACGTGTGGTGGCCAGGGTCCCAGAGGCCCCAAGGAAGGAAGGCTGCTTTCTGGGCACAGTGTTTAGTAATAGAAGCCCTCTATCGACTGACTGAGCCGCCGTATGCCCAGGTCCCTTCCTCTTGCAAGATCCCGTCCTTCCATGCCTAACTCTGAAGGAAGGAGAATATGCCCTCATCTAAAGTTGCAGAAATGAGCCATTATCTCCGCTCAAGGTGCCAAAGCCCCGTCCAGTGCCACACCCTGGGGAGACACCAGGGACTTGACTGAAGTGTGGCCAGAGGGATTCCCTGGTGCTATAGCTCAGAGAAGGGGCCCCTTATCCCTAGGGAGGTCCCTGACAAGCTCAGGGGGCTTAGGAGCTACTGGCCAATGGATGAGGCTGGCCCCGATGGAACTTAGACAGGCAGTGAGCCCCCTGGCGGGGGGGGGGGGTGAGGAAGCAAAGGAGGACGAGGTCAGGGAACAGCACACACCGGGAAGTGATTTGCTCATTGTTTCCCAGGGGGCTTTAGGTAGAACCCAGAAGCCCCAGCATCCCGAAAACACTCCCTCCTATACCTTCAACCACGACCTCTGCCACCTTTAAACACCTTTATCCCTCTTAAACCTGAATATATAGGCTTTCCCTCTCTATGTGACTTAGAAGTGAATCTTCCAGCCTATGTCTCCTGGGGCCTGAGCTGGGAGCTGAGAACTCCTGCCCTGAGATGTTTCTTGGTTCACTGCCTGGCCACCTCCTCTTCTCTCCCCACACCCGCGCAGAGATGAGGACCAGTACCTGCTGCGGCACTCCAGCCCCATTACAGACCGGGAGCCGGCCTTTGGACAGCAGGCTCCGTGCAGCATGGCCACAGAAAGCAAGGGGGAGCTAGAGAAGATCCTGGCCCACTTAGAGGATGAGAACCGGTGGGTGCGGTGATGGCACAGATCTGTGCGGGTGGGAGAGTCAAACAGTTTAATTTCGAGTCTTGACACTTCCACATCCTAGCTATGTGACTTCTACTCAGTGATCCCCCATTTCCTCATTTATAAAATAAGGATGACAATAATAGTATCTACCTCCTAGGGTCACTTGTGAATTTCCAATGAAATCAGGCATATAAATGCGTTAGCCAGTACCTGGCTTATCGTAGGGTTCAATAAATGCTAGCAATTCTAATCATAATTGGAATCCTTTTAACCCAACCCAAATATTTTCAAGTACCCAGTAGATGCAAGCAGAGAGAGTGCAAACACAGAGAATACAGAAGAGAGAATGCATGTCTCTGCCCTCGAGGAACTTTCTGTGTTGGAAATGGAAAGAGGCACTTATCACTCACTGAAAGTAATAAAACAAGAGAAGGGTGACATTGCATGGAGTATGTGAGGACTGGAAGAGGGAAGGTGAAGATTACGAGGATGACATTAATCTCCATAAAATACGGGTTTTGGTACTTTTCAGCCTGTGTCAAAGGGTCCAAGCCACTTTGGGGGCATTCGATAAAACCCAAAGGATTCCTCAGACCAGTGCTTCTCGAACCTTAGTGTGCATACAAGTCACTTGGGGAGCTGGGTAAAACGCAGATTTTGATTCACAGGTCTGGGGTGGGGCCTGAGTTCTGCATTTTTAACCGGCTCCCAGGGGATGCCCATGGTGCTGGCCCCCAGACTACTTGGAGTGGCAAGTCCTTAGAACAGGGCCGGTCTGCCAAGTGTTCGCTAACTGGTTCAAGACAAGATAAATACAGACATAGAAAGTCAGCTTCTAGAAACCTTTAGAGCAATTCGACATGGCCATGTGTTCCAGGCACATAATTAGTGGACTTTTCATGGAATCAGCCATAGACCCATTTGCGTGCTGTTGAACTTGTGTGGCAAGTCACGTGTGATGGGAGCTGTGTGCTGGCCCTAGGCATTTGGACCACTTATTGGTCCACAGTGATTGAACCCCCACCTCCCCTGGTTTTCTGCTACGGATAGTTTGAGAAGCACTGCGTTAGATCAGCAGTGGGCAGGCCCGGGGGAAGCATTGGTGAGAGAGCGATTCTGTTTCCTGATGACTCAACAGGGGTATTCAAAGGGGGCCAAACAGGAGGGTAGGTGGAGAGAAGAGGCAAGATGGGTGATCTTTTGTTTGTCTTCCGCTGGAATCTAAAAATCTAAAAATGGAGTAGGTGAATCTGTGGCCCTAATGCCTCATTTATTTGCAGACTATGTTTCTGCCTGATTTTAAGGTCAGAATTAATCCCTGAAGCAGCACATCAAAGCCCTGAGACCTTTGTTAGATGAAATGTCAGCTCTCTCTGCTCTGAGGCCCGAGGATGGCAGAGTAAATGACATGTGTGCTGGAGAAGAATGGATATGGCCATTCGAGCCCGAACATGGCTGGGGTGGGGGTGGGGCTGGGAGAGCAAAGGGACCGCACACCACTAGGTAGGAGGGGACATCTGGGACCCAGACAGTCAGTACTTTGTTAAGGCCATAGGTCTTGGCTCCTGTCTCCTTGGCAGGATTCTCCAGGGAGAGCTGAAGCGCTTGAAGTGGCAGCATGAGGAGGCTGCCGAGGCCCCCACCCTGGCTGAGGGCTCTGCCGAGGTAGCACAGGACCACCGCAACGAGGAGCTCCTGGCCGAGGCCCGGATCCTTCGGCAGCACAAGAGCCGCCTGGAGACACGCATGCAGATCCTCGAGGACCACAACAAGCAACTGGAGTCTCAGCTGCAGCGCTTAAGGGAGCTGCTCCTGCAGGTGAGGCTGGAGCCCGGGGGGGGGGGGGGGGGACCAGAGCTGCTGACTGCCCCCCCCCACCTCCTGGACGTGGGGAGCTGGGGAGTGCAGCAAAGGGCAGGAACGAAAGCGCTCCTTGGCGGTGGCTGTTGTTGGATGACTTTCTGAAGAGAACTGGGCTGACGACGATTAGGGAAGGGGACTCGGGAAGGGGCCGGTGTGCTCTTGGCCAAGTCTGAGTGCTCACTTCCCCACGACCCATCTGAATCTGGTATCGAGAGGACGAAGCTCAAAGAATCATCCAAAACATTGATTTCGCTACCGTGATGTTTGCTGGAAAGAAGCAGGTTTGGACATGCTGGGGGAGACAATGATGTTTGCCGGGAAGGGAGCTCTTCGTTCCTGTTTGTCCCTTTCCTCCTTGAGGGGTTGTATATATGGCATGGTGTAGCTCTGGAGTCGGACAGCCCTGGGTTCGAATGTGGCTGTGCCAATTCATGACTGTCAGGTGTTAGGCAAGTTACTTGGCCTCACTTACCCCAGTTCCCTCATCTGTAAAACAGGGATAATAACATCCCAACTTCGTGGAATTGTGAACCTAAGATGCGATAATGTATTTAAAGAATTTAGCACGATGCCAAGAATGTAGGGAATACTTTGTAAACGTTACCTATTACAGTTGACCCTTGAACAACACAGGTTTGGACTGTGTGGGTCCACTTATATGCGGATTTTTAAAAGATTTTGTTTATTTATTTGAGAAAGAGATCGCGTGAGCATGCATGAGGAGGGGAGGGGCAGAGGCAGAGGGAGAAGCAGACTCCCCGCTGAGCAGGGAGCCCGATGTGGGGATGTGGGGCTGGATCCCAGGACCCCAGGATCATGACCTGAGCCGAAGGTAGATGCTTAACTGACTGAGCCACCCAGGTGCCCCTATATGCGGATTTTTTACTGTACAGTACTGTAAATGTATTTTCCCTTCCTTATGATTTTCTTTTTCTTTTTTTTTTTTTAGAGGGAAAGTGAGGGAGAGGGGCAGAAGGAGAGGGAGAGAGAGAGACCCTTAAGTGCGGAGCCCAACTTGGGGCTTGATTTCACAACCTCGAGATCATGACCTGAGCCAAAACCAAGAGTCAGACGCTCAACTGACTGAGCCACCCAGGCGCCCCTTATGATTTTCTTAATAACATTTTCTTTTCTTTTGCTGACTTTATTGTAAAAATGTAGTATATAATGCATACAAACTAAATGTTTAGTGTTTATGTTACCAGTAAGGCTTCTGGTCAACGGTAGGCTATTAGCAGTTAAGTTTTGGGGGAGTCAAAATTATATGTGGATTTTTGACTGCACGGGGGTGGTCAGTGCCCCTAACCCCCACATTTTTCAAGGGTCAACTGTATAATCACTATATGTACCAATAATACCACCCCATGCCTCTTCCCCAGATCCTCTGAGGGATAGCCTCTAGATGAATTCCTAAAGGTCCTAACATATATCATGAACTGAGGATCAGGTGTGTAACGCTATATTTTCAGGGAGATCCGGGTTCTAAATAGCTTAATTATAGCTGAGATGGACAGCAAGAGACCTTTAGGTGCAACTGGGAGTCTTTGACACATGTTGAAGGAGGAAGGTTAACTGGTAACTGAATATTCTAAGAAGTTTCTTCAAAGGGGAAGCCACTGTTTGGGGCACTACCGAAAACTTCTTAAAGTCCCAGGGCAAAGGGATGGGCACGAGGTCTCTAAAACCCCTTCTAAGCTCAGGAGTCTGTTAAAGTGAGGTCAGAAAAGCAAAGCCACCTAAGTCATGCCTTACCTCTTGCCAGCCACCCACCGAATCAGATGGCAATGGTTCTGCAGGCTCGTCCCTAGCTTCCTCTCCGCAGCAGTCAGAAGGCAGTCACCCCCAGGAGAAGGGACAGACCACTCCAGATACTGAAGCTGCAGGTAAGTTCCCCCTGGCCCCTCCCAGCCCCTTCCTCCATGGCTTCATCCTGCCCCAGATCTGCCCAAGGTCCTGCTAGGGCTGGACCATGGGTTTCCCCTCGTGGCTTTGAGCTTAGTGTCAGGGATACTGGCTTATCGACTGAAGCGTTTGTTTGCTTATTCTACACGTGTATATTGAGCACCTCCTATGTTCTAGGCGTTGTGCTGGGAAGACACAAACGCTGTGGGGTTTCGTCCTTCAGCGGGCAGCCTCCCGCCTCAGCCCCTTGGCCTCAGCAGGGAATCCCTAGTTCTCTCCCCAAATCTCTCTTTTCCAACTTAGATGATGTGGGGTCCAAGAGCCACGATGTCAGCCTGTGCTTGGAGGACATTATGGAGAAGCTCCGCCACGCCTTCCCCGGTGTGCAAAGCTCTGATGGGACTGCCAACCCCCTGTTGGCCTCTTGATGGAGCCAGATCCCCATCCTATAATCCACAGTCCTCTCCCGGTTCTGGTCCAAGTCTTCCTTCACGCCTTCACCCAACCTTTCCGGTCCCTCCCGGGCCCACATTCCTCAGCCAGAGTTATCTGGGCTCGGGGCAGCAGCAGGGATCTGCCCATGTGTGAAGTGGATGCTTCAGGGCTGGGAGAGGGAGAGGCATGATTCCCCCAACTCTAGAAACGTGCCCTTTAATCCTCAAGTTTGAGACCAGTCCCTTATGTATGTTTCTGTCGCGGTGCGGGCAGATGGGGAGCAGAGAAGCTGCCTTGCAGAACTAAGCAGTGCCCATTGGCCCCTTTCCCTTCTCCATGGCATTATGGAGATAAGGAAGCCGCATGACCCCACGGTTCCAGCATTAGGAACCCACAGGGGTTAGCCCTACTCTCTGGCCCAACTCAGGGAGGCAGAAGGGCATCCCCAAGACACAACCCCCCCCAAAAAAAAGTGCCCCTGAAAATGTCTGGGCAGCATGTGTCCTATTACTTTAGTTTGACGGCGTCTCTCTCTACCCATCCTGATGCTCCCTAGATGTTGTTTCCCCTTTGAATATCTTCAGTTCCTTCTGCCTCAGGCCCTGGCCGCCCTTGCTCAAGTTCATTCTGATTCTTACTTACACCATACACTTGGAAACATTAAAGAGATACTTATGGGCTTAGTTCCCACCCCACCCCCCACCCCGACCCCCCTCCTTCCTGAAGGCCTCAGCCTCCTGAGACACCAGAAGTTGCTCCGGAAATCCAGCTGAAGCCACCCTTCACTCTTCCGGGTCTGCCCTCACAGCCCTGGGGCAGGGGCAGCTGCTTGCTCAGCAAGGGGGTCTTGCTCTCCTTGGGTGAGGAAGGGGAAGCCACTCACTAGCCTGGAGGAGTGTGACTGCCCAACACTCTTGCAGGCTGTGACCCTTGTTTCTTTCAGGCGGAATCAGATGAGGCGGCTGATTGTCCCCAGCTAATCACAAGGCAGATGCAAGCAGCAGCCCTAAATAGTGGTCCCTTCCCAGGAACCGCTGGCCACAAATCAGGAAGCTGGCCACTTCCCACCCAGACAACAGCAAGGCCTTCCTTTGCATAAAACTGTTCTTTCTAACTCTGGAAGGTGAACCCGATCCTCCAAGTAAACTAACTCTTGCTAGGCTGCCTAGACCATAATCCCTTTATCCAGAAACCGTTCAGAGTAGATAGCAGGGGGTGGGGGTGGGGCGCGGGGGAGTGGGCTTGGGGAATTTGAACAGAGTCAGAGCGCACTTAGGCAGCTTTCTGCAAAAGAAGCTTTATAACCCAGAGCCCTGCAGCTGATTTAATTTGCCTAAGTTTATATACATACATATCTGTCCTGCAGAGGTACTGTACAGCGGTACTCCCCTGGCCTCACTCACACATTAAATTCTAATACCTCTTAAAGTATTAATGTTCTGCCTTGCTCTTTGTTAGCCCCAGCCTCCGGCTGGACAGAGACATGCAACCTGGCCGCTCCCCTAGGATGTCTCTCCATTCATGTTTGGGGTGAGCTGTCCTCCAGACCAAAGCAAGAGAAGCCTGTGGCCACAGTGGGATCTAACGGGAAGAGTCACTCTGTTTTCTTCACTCGTTCCAAATCTTGTTCCCTTGAGACCTGGGCCCTGGATGAACTTTTCCTGGGCTTCCCCTTAAACAACGGTTCAGGTGCCAAAACAGAACAGAGGCAAGCTCTACTCATCCCATGCAGACAAGAAGGAACAGATGGGCTTTTGTTGGCCTTTGCCAGGCTAAGACACAGAGAACACCCTCCAGCCCCTTCCAGGTCCTAAGTCTGCCTCAGGGTCTTAAAGAAAGCAGTGGCTGCCACCAAGGTCAGGAGGGTATGAGATAGGTGGGGTGCTCTGTTATAATCACGTAGTGCATCCGTCCATGGGTAGAACTGCTGGGAAGTTAGATTTCTCTGCTGCAGGGGAGGGAGGGCAGTAGCTTGGGTCCAGAAGCCTAGGATTGCTTCCTTCTCGAATGGCCAGGGAGCACTAGGCCACAGGTCTGGGGTATCAGACCTAACCATGACATCTGCCTCAGTGTTCATGAGGTGTCTGGATGGGAGGACTGGGTATCTGGATGTATGGTGAACAGGTAGTAGGCAGGCATCAGACACAGACCATGGGCATCTGTCCATGGCGGGGGTGGGGGGTTGGGGGTGGGTGTGGGGGTGGCAGAAGGAGGCCATATTTGTAGGGCCCTATTTTGTGGGCAGGAATGGGATAGAAGAAATGTGCTAAAGGTCAGGGAGCTCAGGGTCTTTGAGGCATATCCTGCCCAAGCCTTAGGAGGGCAGATGTTATGAAACAATCTTTTACCAGGGAAGTCCTAGAAAACCCTTTCTATACGCCCCCCCGCACCTCACCCAAGAAATCTTGGGCTGCTGAGGGCCTGTGGCAGCCGCAGTGGGCTAGGCATGGTAGGGAAGACGTAGATCTTGCTATGTAGGATTTGTGCTGTGGGTGGACCGAAGCAGCAGGATAAGAGTTGAATTCTCACTAGTGGGGCCGCTGACACTTTGTGTGTGGTCCTGTGTGTACCTGTGTGTGTGCCCGAGGTATGTCACTCAAGGGTCCAGTGACAGTCACTGCAACATGTGTGGGCCGTCTGCCCACAGTGAGGTAAATGGATCCTTGGGCACCGTGAATCCAAATCAGGGTGAGATTTACTGAGATGTGTTGCAGGTTGTGAGGCATCTGTCTCCTAGAGGTATCTTTTGCGATGCTGCATTAATTTATGGCCCTGTGCTGGAGGAGTGGTAAAGGGAGTTTCCGGGGAGGCAGCCTAAAGAAAACCTCTGACGTGAGATCAGCATCCATGCGAAGGAATGTGAGTGTTTGCCGGGGTGGTTGTCAAATAGTATCGGGGAATAGGTAGAATCGAGAGGCGACTGATTCTCGACGGAATCTGACAGAGGCCAAGAAAGCCGTTACGAGGGGGCCTCTGCTCCGAATGAGGGCAGAGTGGAGTCATGTTGACTGGGAACTTGTCAGAAAAGGCTGACTGGCTGCAGAACACCAAGCTGTCTGCTGTACGGTTCCCTGAGGGGGGCCCTTCCCCGGGAGGACACGTGCCCTTCCCTCCAGGATGGCAAGGCTGAGATCAAGGCTCTCAAGCGCCCATTTCCTTCAAGGCCCAAACTTTGGAAATATGTCCCTGTAGAGAAACCTGTTGTTGAGTTTCTTGGGCTCCAGGAACTGGGCTGGCAGGCCACAGTAATGAGAAACCCTGAGGTCAGGCAGAGGCCTGTGCTGGGAGAGGTTTTCCCCTCCAGGTTAATTTTAAGGAATACCCATGCTGCCTGAGGTGTGTGTTTGGGATCTGGGCTCCATCCATGTCCAGCTTCATGCCAGAACATTCCTTGAGCACGCAGTCTCAGTGGCCGGCTCATGGCCTCTGACACGGTTTCAGGCCAAGAATCTCATTAAAGTTCCCTTGACATGGGTGACAGCTGGTCCAGAAAAGTAAGCTGCCTTAAGATAAACAGTCCCGGGGGAGAGCCTGGGGGCCCTGCCCTAGGGTCGTGGCGGCTTAGCTGCTCAGCTGGGCAGCTCTATCTCTAGGCCTCCCTGCCGAAATCTTGCCCTGGGAACAAAGGAATACTTCAGCTCCTTACTCTTTTAACACCACCAGCTTCGGGAGAGGGAAAGGCTCAAGGCCAGGGCTCAGCTCCCTGCCTCCATCTCCTCCCACAGCTGCTGCATTTGGGGGAGACCTGCTGAATGTCCTTGCTGTCCCCAGGGCAGTATTGAGGCCAGAGTGGAGCCTGCTCTGCTGCTTGCTGGCTGCAAGAACTGGTCTCGGGAATGGAAGCAATGGAAGCTGGGGAAGGGATCCAGGGGACAGGGAGGTGGCAAGGGTGGCACACAAGTCTAGAAAAGTTTGGGACAAAGGGGCGGGGCTGGGAACAAACTGGTTAACTTTGCCACTCACCGTGGTGCTTTTCCCCTTTCCCTGGAACTCTGCTTTGAAAATAATAAATTTGTATTTGTTTACTTTGGTTCTTCCGGTTATACTCTGATATTCCACACCCTTCCCTTATTTGGGTGTGGGAAGAGAGCGTGGGCCAAGAAGCCACAGGAATACTAAAAAACATAGGCTACCAGATGAGTTCAACACCTGCCGGACAAGAAAGAGGGAGAGAGAGAAAGAAGAAAGGAAGGAAGGAAGGAAGGAAGGAAGGAAAGAAGATAAAAGAAAAGAAAAGAAAAAAGAAACCCACCTGCACTAGCCCCATCCACTATTGTTACCTGGATTGGTTGCCTCTCAAGGTCCCACACAAATTAGCCAGTTATCCCCTCCTAGGTGGAGCTCTCTACACCAACAGTACTTAAATACCATCCTCAACAATCTGAGGGATTTTTCACCAGCCTGAAGCAATATGAGAAAAATCAGGACAATGCACTGAGTTTCCATAGAGTTACATTTATTCAATTTAAAGGTCTGTCCTTCATTATGGGTATTTACATATATTTGGAGTGTTAAAATGTCCCTGTAACTATGGGAATAAAACTATGAACATAGTTTTTTTAAAATGCCATTTTCTGGCAAAATAAAACCCTGTGAGTCCCTCTTCCCCACCACCAGTTTTTTTTCTCACCAATCTATAAAAGCACTGCCCAATAGAAATATAATGTGAGCCATGTACACAAATTTTCTAGCAGCCAAATTTTAAAAAAAATAAACAGGTGAAATTCATTTTTTTTAAAGGTTTTATTTATTTATTTGAGAGAGAGAGAATGAGAGCACATGAGAGGGGGGAGGGTCAGAGGGAGAAGCACACTCCCTGCCTAGCAGGGAGCCCGATGTGGGACTCGATCCAGAGACTCCAGGATCATGACCTGAGCCGAAGGCAGTCGCTTAACCAACTGAGCCACCCAGGCGCCCCCAGGTGAAATTCATTTTAACATTTAACCCAGTATATCCGAAACATCATTTCCACGTGTTATCGGTATAAAACAATTATTAAGATACTTTGTAATCCTTTTTTTTTTTTTTTTTAACTAAGTCCTAGAAATTGCCAAGCAGGCTGACAGATTCAGCTGGGAAAAAACCAAAACAAAACAAAGTAAGAAACCCACATATATCCCGACAATTTATTACTCATATAGACAGCAAAAGCAAGATCGGCAATGGTATCACCTCCCTGCATTCCTCGTCCCACAGGATGACGCCGCGACAGAAGGGGCCCAAGGACACGCAACATGAATGGTGGGACACCCTATTGCTGAGTGGCCAATTCCACACTGCCGCTAAGCAGTTTTATGGCCTTTACCCTGCACCCTTTGCGGGTGGTGTGGCAGGCCAAAAGCTCTGTGCCTCACCCGAATGAGGGAGGCCGATGAGAAACAGCCTCCCAGAAGCTTCCCTCGAGATAGGGAGGTGAGTGAGAAATGGTCTTGCAGCGACTTCTCATGAGACGGCCTATCTTCCCGTGTTGCGGCGGGAGGATCACGGGGCATTCTGCCAAGGCCGGGGGCAGCCTGCAGTGGAGCCTCGCCTACGTGGCCTGTGTTAATAGTGCAAGGTCGGCAGGGCCCCAGCCCGGAGCAGTCCCCCTGCAGAAACCCAGAGTGTATTTTACACTCACTGCATGTCTCAGTTCGAGCTAGCCAAATGTCAAGGCCTCGAAGCCTGCGTGTGGCTGGTGGGTACCATATTGGCCAGCGCAGGTCTGTACCATGCAAAATTCAGAATCACGGGACTGTAGAAAAAGAACACCTCATGAGGTATCACGTGTGTGTGTGTGGGAGGGGGGTAAGGTGGACAGTCAGGGCGGCAGTAAGCCTTGGGGGACTGGAGGGCAGTGGTGAAGCAGTTACCCTGGGTTACGGTGAGATGCGGCAGCAAAGGGAATGGAAGGTCAGTGCCGACACGTGGATTTGCCCTTGCCCCTTGGCTGCTGTCTTCCCTTCCATCCTGCCTCTCGGCAGCACAGTTCTGGCTGCTCTTGGGCTGTAGTATTGGACAAGATGCTGAACTAGGGCGCTTCTACCTCTCTCACCTCTAGGTGTCACCTCGCTAGCCTCAGTCTCTCCAGCCATGTCCCCAGGGAGCTTTCTATCTGTTTCTGCTCCAGTCCCCTGCCTTCCTTCATCTGGGAAGGCCTGTCTTCTTTGCAAACCTTGCTTCTTCCCCCACACCTTCTGCCTCTGACACTCAATTCCTTTCCCCCACTCTCCTTCTCATCTTTTAAAGCCTGGGTTTCTGAAAAAAAAAAAAAAATCGAGAATGAGAGAGAGAGAGACCGCGAGAGCACAGGGAAAGGGGCAGAGAGAGAATCCCAAGTAGGCTCCACGCTCAGCATGGAGCCTGACGTGGGGCTCAATCCCATGACCCTGAGACCATGACCTGAGCGGAAACCAAGAGTCAGACACACAACCGACTGAGCCACCCAGGCGCCCCTGAAAAAAAAAATCGTTTTTATATCGTCTTGGTTTTCAAGCTGTCCTCTAACTTCTCTCCTAATCTTAACTTCATTTCATTTGCCCTTAACATGTCTAGCCCCCTTAGTCCCACTTCTTCCCTGCATTTGCCCCCAGCATTCCTTCCGTCTTCCATCCTCCTCCGCGGGCCCTGCCCATACACACTGACCTGCTCTTCATTGCCCCTGGCTTATTAACTTCAACTTGGAACGGGAGCACTAAAAGTGGCACAGAAAACTTGGGAGTACATTTCCTAGAGCAGCACTGACTCCATCAATTGGGACCAGACCTGGGTCTAGCTGAACGACCTCCAGAAAACCCCCAGATGCCTCTTGGTCATAAGCATTATCACCCTTGATTTCCAGATGAGAAAATAACAGAGGCTCTAAGGGGTGGAGGGACTTGCCCAAGGTGAACGGCAGAGCCAGGACTCCAACCTTGTGTTCTTTCCACTACAGCGTACTTTGACGCAAATACGGGAGCTGCCATTCTTATCACTTCTCTATACTCTTTCTCGAAATTCCAGTGTTAGATGGTTGATAGGAGATGATTTGCTTGGTTCATTAGGAGTTATCCCAAGGGCTCTTTAGAAGGATGCCCCAGTACGGACACCATCTTCTGTCATTTCCTAATGGTAGAGTTTATTGCCTGTCTCTCCAGTTTCCTTTTGGATAGGAGTGCACTCCTCATGGGAGCAGTTTCATAAAGTGACAGCAATCCATTTAAAATGAGAAATTCATTTATTGCTTAAAGAACACAGACCAGAAAACTTTAACAATACAGCAGAAAACAAACAAACCCACCCAGGGTTTTTAAGGGAGGCTTCACAGGCATCTGATTTTTCCTAACCTTTTCTGGCAGGGGTTAGGATGAAGAGGCTCAGAATAAGGATAACAGCTCAGAATTTCATCTCTGCTCTAACTATTCTCTTAGCTGGCAAATAATAACCAGACACAATCCTAAAAATGCAACAGAACAAAGATAGCAGCAGCAAGAAATCATCCCTGAGCAGGAAAGCAGCTCCTATTACCTTAACAGAGACAGGACGAAACCTAGCATTAACTGCTGCGAGGTAGGCACTCAATTCACTGTGGCAGGTCCTAGCCTTTGGTAGAAATGATTCATTCCATGTCTTAGGAAATATTTAAAATTAACAGGAGAAGGGAACTGGAAACATATGCAAACCAGCTGTGTGGCCTTCAAGCGGGACTATCTGCTTTGGCAAGCGTGGCTGAATCATTTGATGGCACCAACAGAACAGAAGCAATATAAGCAATTCTCAAATTGATAAAGAGAAGCAAAGTTCCATACTGAGTTGGGTTTTTAGGTCTACTACTTTTTTATATTCTGTCCCTTTCTACGCAACCTGCTAAACTCCAAATTTGACTAGCAAACAGAGATTCAGATAAACAAATACAAATGACTCGACATAAGGCAACAAAAGGGGCAGAAACACGTACAATTCATCCAGTCTTCAGCGGTCTAGACAGTGAATCCCAGGCTCATGGGCCAGGCTGAATGCTCTCTCACTTCAAAAAATATTTCAGTTGTTCCCGTAGGGAAACGAGCTGTAGGGAGAGGCGGGAAAACGTGAAAAAGTCATCTGAAATCTTAAGTTCCGTTACTTGATCTAGAATTTACTTGTAGGAACCAAAAAGAACTACTGTGACTTGGTATTTATAAGGTTATCTTAGTCTTGCAATGTTCCAAAGCACAGCACGTGGTTGTGAATTCATGTACAATGCTGAGTGCGGTTTTTATTGCGCCAGACTTATAAAAGGAAGCTTTAAAGTTGAATCTGCTTAAAAATGAAATATGCTTGCTGTTAAGACTCTGGGCTTCTGGGAAGAGTGTACAGGGGGGGATCACTGTAGCCATATTCAAAGAGTCAGAAAATAAAGCAGCTGGGATAGCCTTTTGTCTCCCTGAACACGCTGACTCTTAAACTAGTCTTAGCTGCTGCTTCTTGCCATGTTATGAGACACTGAGAAACTGAGCCAGAGACCCGACCAGTCAGGAGCCTGATGATGTTCTAGCTGTTTGGGGTCTTTCTAAGTCAGAAGTCCTGAACCTTTCGTGGCATAGGATTTAATTTTTTTTTTTTTTTTTTTTTTTTACTTGAAATGGCAAAGTGACCAATAACATTAAGAGAGGTATACTATCTTTGGGGCAAAGATTGTTTCTGAGTGTTACTCAATTTAGGTCACTCCATACCAAGTGTAGATTTTCATTCTGTGAAATGAAAGGAACGGAACATTATAAAATGATTCTATGCTGCACATCACCTACCGAATTACTAGAATTGCTCCCTACGGTAATTTGGAGGCTCTTTACACTCAAATGCTGACATGATTACAACCACTGACTGTTCCAGTTCTTTCCCCTTTGTGGGCTCTTTCTCTCACCACCCCCAGGTTCAGACTTCTTGCTAAACAGTCGCCCTGGCTAACTCATCTATCCCCACAGCTTCAATGATCATTTCTCTGCATGAGCCAACCTCTGCTCTCCCATTTTCCAAAAGTGCTTCCATTGCACCGTGCTTCCAATTTAGCTCATCACCTTCTCCACCAACACCCCACAACGCCCCCTAATAATCCCCTTCCTGGTGTCTTCTGTTAGTGCCATACCATTTTCCAGGTGCTCAGGCTTTGGACTCCTCTTTGTTCTCCTTTTTGCCCCGTAAATCCAATCAATTGTTAAGCTCTGATTCCTTCTGTCACTTGGATCTTCCTCTAGTCTCTCCCCACTCTTAATTTCTCCTACCTACTGCTGGCAGAGAAGTCTTCTTGAGTTACTCCCCGGATAGAAAAGCTTTGATGGCTCATTATGCCCTATGCCAAAAGTCTCAACTCTAGCCTGTCCACTGCCCCTCTGAGCCACTGTGCTTTCTGTAGAGAACGCCCTCCTTTCCCTATATCCTTCTTAAAACCCCACCCACCTTTGAAGGCTCCAGCCAAACACCATTTCTCTATGAAGTCTTTCCCTAATCTCTATGGACAAAAGTGAGCCCTCATTCCTTTAAATTCCTGTCCCTCTCATGGATCTCTCCCCAGATGGAGGCAGAGACTGGGTGGCAAGCATTTTGTACCTCCCTGCAGAACCTAGCTTAAGGCAGGCATCCATCTACGCTGACTAAATGAACTAACATAAAGGACTGTGGGTGAATAAAGTTTACAGCTACATTTCTGTGTTGAAAATAGCACTTCCCCAATACTATTTATGTGAATGAAAACAAAGACGTTTGGTGGGTGCTAAAGCAATTTGGCACTAATTGTTCACATGGTTGTTTATAAGCAGTACTTGGTTAAGTGATCTGCCGAGGGGAAGGGAATATATGGAAGAATTCCCCTCACCTTGCTGGCATGTGGAATGGGGATGAGGGATGGTGTCTCTACCTTCAGAGCCTCATGCGAAGCCCATCAGCATATGACCTCCGGTTCCTTTAAAACTGTTACCCTCAATTTTCTAGGGCTGAAGTCAGCATACATTTTCTGTACAGCTACTTGACCCTCACTTATCCCAAGTTACCCTCTTCTCTTTGCACTCTGGTCACTCTCTTGTGGCTTTAAATAATACAGTTGTTCAAGTTAGAAATCTGGCATGCATCCTTAACACTTCCTTCAACACCCACTAATTGACCCAAGTCCTATCAATTCTATTTTTAAAATACATTCTCTCATATATGAATGTTTGTGGCAGCATTATTCATGATAGCTGAAAAGGGGACACCACCCAACTGTCCATCGATGGATGAATGGATAAACAAAACATGGTATGTGTGGTATGGTATGCACACACACACACACACACACACACCATGGAATACTAGGATATTATTCACCCACAAAATGGAATAAACTACTGATACATGCCACAACATGGATTAAATTTGAAAACATTACGCTAAGAGAAAGAACCAGATACAAAAGACCACATATTATGTGTTTCCCTTTAGATAAAATAAGCAGAATAGGGACAGTAGATGAGTAGAAAGTACATTTGTGGTTGCCTAGGTCCGGCAGGTGGGAGGAATCCAGAAGAAATGGGGAGTGGCTGCTAATGAGTACAGGTTTCTTTCTGGGGTGATGAAAATGTTCTAAAATTGATTGTGGTGATGGCTGCATGATTCTGTGAATACACTAAAAGCCACTGAACTGTACAGTTCAAATGTGTGGTATGTGTGTTATATCTCAACAAAGCTGTCATAGAAACCTTTTTATTGCAGTTAAAAAATATTATATTCTTCCCAAATCCACCACCACCACCTTAGTTCAAGTTGTCACCACCTCTTATGAGAGACCACCACACAGCCTCCTAAGTGGCCTCCCTGCTTCTAGTCCTCCCCCCTGTAATCCATTCTCCCGATAATAATCAGGGTGTTCTTTAAAAAGCTTAAATTAAATGTGACCCTCCTATCGCTTCTCGGCCTTTTGGCTAGGATCAAGTGTAAACGTGACTCTCCCGCTTAAAACTCTTCATGGGTTTCCCACCGCACTTCACACGAGAACCCATCCTCCTCACCGTGGCCTGCAAGGGACCATACGCTATGGCCTCTGCCTACTTCGGCAACCTCATGTTAAGTCACTCTCTTCCTTGCTTTAAATACTCCAGAGGTCCTCCAAGAGGCCAGGTTCTTCCCCAGTGTGGGACCTGGCATATGCTTCACCCAAGAGGCTCTCCATTCCCTCTTTACCTGGACTTATCCTGTAGGTCAAAGCTGAAATATCACTTCCTCAGAAAGGCCGATCATTTTAATTTAATTCAATTTAATGCACGACTCTTTTTACTCAAATAGAACCACGGATTTTTTTTTTCTCCTTCACAGCACTTCTTCACGATTTGCACGTTTAGATCTGTCTGTTAATTTGTTCACTGCCAGTCTTCTGTGCTAGACAGTTAGCTCCATGAGGACAAGCGCTCTGTCTTATTCAACGCTGTCTGTACATCTTGTGCTTTTCACTTAATAGACATTCGATATCTGTTGAGTGAGTGAATTTTCACAAAAACCTTGTTCCGACCTGCTACCCTTCATTTAGAAGATTTGGCCATTACTACTCCTGCGACAGGAGCGGCCAGAAATGACCCTGGGGGTGGGGGTGGGGAAGTCTTTGTATCAAATGTTTCCCGGGTGATTTGAAAACACACTTCTCACCTGCTCATTTTTTTGTATTTCCTGTAACTCAAGCTGCTCCAGGACAGACTGTAAATGAGCCTGGAAAACAAATTGTATAAATGATGAATGCTGAGTCTCAAGGGAAAAGAGAACCAAGCGAGACAAAGAGTTCGGCAAATAATTTGAAAAGAAAATGGTCAGTTGTAACACAAGAGCACTCTTTTTAAAGGATTTAGAGTCTAAGAACTTGTACGCCCTAACTACAGAACCATCTGATTGGATTTTATAACCCTACACACAGCATTTTTTTTCTTGCCCTAAAATAAATGGTTGGAGTACCTTCACGGTACCTTTCTTTAGTTTTACCACAAATCCTTTGACTGTGGTGAACTATTTAAAAAGCTGGCTTGGAATGTGATGCTGACTCATTCATTTCCCTGCACTAGGGCAGAAGAGTACTATTCCCAACTAGTACTTCATGCAACATCCTAATAATACCATACAGCTGTATCTTCCAAAGTGTGTCCACATCTATCATCTTACTTGGTTATTCTAAAGGACAACACTCTAAAGAGGTATAGTTCTGTGTCACGTTGCTCCATTTTGATGACTACAGCTCTCCAGAAAATGAAATCTGGCAAGGAATTTTCCAGATTCTTCAGAATTTCCCTCACTATAAAAAAGGATGCAAACATGGCCTAAACATACATTTTCCTTTGGTTGAAATATGTGTTAACAAATATAAAGCAAGATAATTATTCTTGTTAAGGCATGCATCATAACATTTAAAAATGAATTTAGTTAATTTTCTTTCACTGCAATGAATACATTTTGGTACAAACAACAGGATTCAATCTATGTCTTACCACTTACTGTGGTCCTCGGCAAGTTACTTAACCTCTTTGAATTTCCAATTCCTTATCTGTCAAATAGGACTAGTGACAGTACCTGTGTTTCAGGAATGCAAGGATGAAATGAGATGATACGTAGAAAATGGTTAGCTCTTTATGTGCCTTTCACATAACAAATGCTCAGCATCGGTAATTATTATCTCAGGTCTCCTGGTCTCTTCCCAAAATTGCTTATGCGAGATGATCAAAATTACTCAGGTAAAAGGAATAGGGCTATGTTTTATTAGGGGTTTCTAAGAGGTTGTTTTAGGTGTGCAAATGAATAAGAATGCTGCACAGAGATAACATGAGTAGAAACACAAAGATGGGATTTTGAAAGTAAGATTTCAAGATATCTTTATCCCAGCCAACAGGAATTTACCTTGAGCATCAGGTTTTCCACTTTCATTATGAGATGCCTCTGTCTTTGTGCTTTGCATCGAATCACTTGGAGCTTTTTCTCCATGTAATGAATCTGCTTCTGAATATCCATGACTAACAGAGATAGACAGAAATTTTATCTAAACATAGCCTAAACTAGTGGACCGAGATCAAAATCAACTAAAACTCCACTACACATTTCAGCAATAACTTCTCAAACTTAGCCTTGCATCTAACACGTGTTTAGAGTCCATCTTCAGCACTGCCACCCACTCTGTCCCATCCCTTTGGTTTTTCCTCTGTGACTTACCTATTGAACTGGCTCCTTCCTTTGCCTCATACTGGCCAGATGCAAAGAACTTGGCTTGTAGCTCCCTTTCCAGATCCTCTTCATAATAATCTTCCTCAACTTCGTACTCATCATCATAGTCATCCTCTTCATCCTCATCCTCCTCATCCTCATCGTCATCGTCATCATCCTCATCCTCATCCTCATCCTCATCCTCATCACTGTTACTGCTAGAATCACTGAACACCTCCCGAAGCATACCATAATCTATTGGTTTTAAGGAAGAGGAAGATAAAACTCTATGAATCTTCAAATGACTCCCACTCTAGCTGCAGTTATACTCCCTCCCCTCAAATTCACTCAACCAATGAATTTTATAAATAATTTTCTTGATGGAAGATTATTCCCTTCCTAGAACAATGACAGGAAATGCAAAACACTAACATTCATTCATGTATTCAATGATCAAGACATTTAGAGTATCAAAGGGCCTCTAGGAATTTAGGATACCAGGGATGGGTGGGAGATTAGAACATCAATCTAAAACCCCTGAAGCACTGAGGGACCAATAAGAGGAAAGAAGGGCAAAGGCCTCCTTTTTCTGTGATTGGCCTGTGAGTCTACGGAGACTGGCCTTTTACACAGTCAACACCTGCACTTTCTGAAGCTCCTGTTTCGCTTTTATAGACATACCTGATGAGACACGATCCTGCTTATAGTCACTCATTCCTGAGGATATTGCAAAGCCTGGGATAGAGCCTTGACTCTCTATTTCCTTGGTTTCATCTTCAGCAATTACTTCCCATCCTGAAAGGTGGGTCAGTTAAGGAACAAGCAGAAAGAAAGGAGAAGGCCCAGTTGAAAGGGAAGAAGCTCTCTGGCTGAAAATGCTATTTAATTTAGTCCAACTTCAGGCCATTTGTATCTGAATTCCTAGTATGAAGAAGTACCTTATACTGAGTTACACAAGTAAATACATTTCTATCATGTGAATTTACTGTTCCTAGCTAGGAAATAACATCTCCAAAAAATCTTAAGTTCCACACATCACAATTCGCACACGAATACCAGAAGTGAGGGCTTGGTCAGCAAGTGCACGTGGGGTGGAAGAGACTACATGGAAAATATTTAGTATAAAAGGATACGAGCACTGACAGCTTCAGCATCTGAACCCAGAAGTCTTTTCACTTCCTTTTCCACATCGGGAGACTCGATGTACTGAACCAAAGTGGGGGAAGGGGGAATATCAGTAAGGTCATCTAACACCCCGTGTTTTGCAGGAATGCCCTTTACCTACGTACAAATGAATTCAAATAATTAGGCCTCTTCAACATGCATACAACCAAATTTCAACTTTAAATAATGCTATTTACGAAGGAATCTTTGACCAGGGTCTAGGTTTTTGTACGATAAGCTTATTTTTTTCCCCATTCAAACAAATTACTTGAGACATTTAATCTTTTCAATCTGCAACTCTGTGTTAAAGACCTCTCTCAAAGGCACAACCCTTGGGTCTCGGTTATTAATTATTTGCCCTGGCCCATGTTGGCAAAGAACTACAATTCCTTATTTGTTATTTAACAGTAAGTTGGTCTAAAGATCCAAATTCCCAGGGTTCACTTCTCCACATCTTTATTATTAAAGATTTTCCTATAAAAACTGGGTCTTAGCTACATGTTCTCCCTTAAATCCAATTTTAGACAATTATCTCCACAGCAACCAATTCGTCATGCCACAAATAGAAATTAGAACTTTGAGGGGGAATAAGCAATTGCAAAAAACTGCTGGTAAAAGTGAACTCTGGCTTCCAAGAAATGGCTTTTAAAATAAGTACCAGAGGAAAAAAAAGCAGATTAGAATACAGAGTCACTAGCCAAATTGTATCTTTTCCTCTAGGAGTTAGCACACATTAAACAATGAATCCATTTTTAAGTGAATCAAATTCAGTGTCTGTGCATGACAGCAGCAGTTAGAGATACGAAGGCAGGCTTAAAAGTAACCTTTATGGTTTCTTTGATTTGCTTGAAAGTAATAAGCAATGAAATAAAACCCACCAAGGGTCAACAATAAAGTTATATTATGATTGCTCTACCTCCGGAAAGCTGATTTCTTCAATTTGTTTGAAATCAGTCAGCTACGAAATAAAACACAAACAATGAAGTTATATTACGATTGTTCTCCTTCACTAAAGCTTAAAGAATTGTAAAATTATTCTTAACTTAGTTTTATATTTAGTAGGCACTCAGTACATGCTGTTGACTGACAGTAGAAAAGCCAAGGCAACTGTGTTCATAGAGTGAGAGAGTCAACGCAATAAAGCTGTCAATTCTCCCCAAATTGATCTCTATATAGGTTTAATGCAATTCCTACCAAAATTCCAACAAGGTTTTCTATAGACATAGAAAACTTTTTCTAAACTTCAAACATACTCTAAAATTTATGTGGAAAGGTAAAGGCTCTAGAATGGCTACAACAATCTTGACAAAGAAAAATAAAGAACAGTCTTGCTGATTTCAAGACTTATATAGCTGCACTGTGATATCAGAAGGATCAACATATAGATCAATGGAACAGAATAGGGAACCCAGAAACAGACACGCACAAATATGCTCAAGTGATTTTTGACAAGGTGCAAAAGCAATACAATGGCAGAAGGATAGTCTTTTTAACAAATGGTGTGGGAGGAACTGGACATGCAAAATGCAAGAAAAAAAATGAACCTTGAACTAGGGGTGTCTGGGTGGCTCAGTCGGTTAAGCATCTGCCTTCAGCTCAGGTCATGATCCCAGGGTCCTGCTCAGTGGGGAGTCTGCTTCTCCCTCTGCCCCTCCCCTCACTCGTTCTCTCAATCTCTCTCTCTCTCTCTCTCAAATAAATTTAAAAAACCTTCAAAAATTAGCTCAAAAATGGATTGCAGGCTTAAATGTAAAATGTTAAACTTTAGAAAAAAAGAAATAGAAAATCTTCAGGATCTGGGCTAGGCAAAGAGTTCTTAAACCTGATGCAAAGGCAAGATCTTTAAAAGGAAAAATCAATACTTTGGACTTAACCAAACAAAAAACTTTTTGCTCTTTGAAAGACCCTGTGGAGAAGATGAAAAGACAAACTATAGACTAGGAGAAAATATTTGCAAATATCTACAAATTTCTACAGACAAGACTAGTATTTGGAATATTAAAAGAACTCTTAAAACTCAATAATAACAAATCCATTTAGAAAATGGGCAAAAGGCACGAACAGACATTTCACTAAAGTGAACTATATGGATGGCAAAAAAACATATGAGAAGATATTTGACACCATTAACTATCAGGGAAATACAAATTAATACCACAATTAGATCACTACATCTATCAGAATGGCTAAAATAAAAAAAAATAGTGACAGACACCTAATTCTGATGAGAATGTAGAGTAGCTGGATCACACCTACGCTGCTGGTGGGAATGTACAATGTTAAAGCCACTTTGGGGGGCGCCTGGGTGGCTCAGTCGTTAAGCGTCTGCCTTCGGCTCAGGTCATGATCCCAGGGTCCTGGGATCGAGCCCCGCATCGGGCTCCCTGCTCAGTGGAAAGCCTGCTTCTCCCTCTCCCACTCCCCCTGCTTGTGTTCTCTCTCTCGCTGTGTCTCTCTCTGTCAGATAAATAAATAAAATTTTTAAAAAAAAAAAAAAAGCCACTTTGGAAACAGTATGGTAGTTTCTTATAAAACTCAGCATTCAAGGGGCACCTGGTGGCTCAGTCGGTTAAGCGTCTGACTCTTGATTTCGGCTCAGATCAGGATCTCAGGGTTGTGAGATCAAGGCCCACGGTCGGGCTCTGCACCGGGCATGGAGCCTGCTTAAGATTCTCTCTCTCAGGGTGCCCGGGTGGCGCAGTCAGTTGAGCATCCGACTCTTGGTTTCGGCTCAGGTTATGATCTCATGGGTCGGGGGATGGAGCCCAGCATCAGGCTCCACACTTAGTGAGGAGCCTGCTTGTGTCTCTCCCTCTCCCTCTGCTCCTCCCCCCTCCACCCGCCCGTGCTCTCTCTAATAAATCTTAAAAAAAAAAAAAGATTCTCACTCACCCTCTCCTTCTGCCCCTCCCCCTTCTGAAAACAAAACAAAACTAAACATTCAAGTACCAGAGGACCCAGCAATTGCACTCCTGGGCATTTATCCCAAAGATACAAATATTTATGTTCACACAAAAACCTGCTTGCAACTTTATTTATAATAGTAAAAAACTGCAAACAACTCAAATGTCCTCCAATGGGTGAACAGTTCAACAAGCTGTGGTACATCCGTAAGATGGAATACTACTCAGCATTGACAGGAACGAACTACTGATACATGCAACAACTTGCATGGATCTTAAGGGAATTATGTTTAGTTGGGGGGGGGGAAGCCAGTAAAATGTTACACATTGTATGACTCCAACTATATGACATTCTGAAAATGACATTACAGAGATGGAGAACACAACAGTGATTGCCAGGGGTTAGAGACTGTGGGAGTGGGGTAGGAGGGAGATGAGTGTGACTATAAAAGGGCGATGGGGCGCCTGGGTCGCTCAGTCGGTTGAGCGTCTGACTCTTGGTTTCAGCTCGGGTCATGATCTCAGGGTCTTGAGATCAAGCCCCGCATCGGGCTCCACACTCAGTGGTGGGTCTGCTTGAAGATTCTCTCCCTCTGCCCCTTCCCCCGTTCATTCTCTTTCTCTAAAATAAATAAATAAATCTTTAAAAAATCTTTAAAAAATGGGTGAGATGAGGGATCCTTGTGGTAACAGAACTGCACAGTATTTTGACTGTGTAGGCAGATACACGAACATACACATGGGATAAAACTGCACAGAACTAAACATACACACACACACACAAACACAAGTACAAGTAAAACTGGAGAAATTTTAATAAGATTGGTGAATTGTATAATATCAATTTCCTGTTTGTGATAATGTACCATAGTTTTGCAAAAAGTCACAATGATGAAAACTGGATAAAGGGTACATGGTATCTCTCTTTTATTTCTTACAACTGCATGTGAACCTACAATTATTTCAAAATCAAAAGTTAATTTAAAAAAGAAGAAGCCAAGCCACAATAATCCTGTAGCTTGCCCAAGGTTCTACAAGTCTGAGGTAAGGTTAGGAATATAACCACAGTTCTCAATTCTCAGGTTCTAGATGGGTTCACCGTAAAACTAGGTCTTGCAATTGAAAACTGAAAGCATTAGCAGAAGTTTCAAATTCATGACACATCCCTAAATGATCCCTAAATGATCAGGTCTGGTTTTTGTTCACTATAGAATCCCAACTGCTACCACACAGTGCCTGGCATTTAGCTCACAATAACATATTGAACATATAAAGGAATGAACAAATTAATCCCCAACTGACTGTCTCCCTTTCCTCCCCACTCATAATCCTCTTCCAATCCACCCAGTAGACACAGAAGTAGCATGCAACTAACCTTTTTTGTTGTTTTGCGGAACCTTTTCTTTCTGACATTCTTAAGTGGTGGAGTAACTAAAATAAATTCAACATGGTGAAATGTATATATGACTGTTGGTAGTCACACATCTATCTGAATTTGATAAAGAGAAAGGTCACGCTATAAGCCACTAGCTCATGACATGACCTGTTCCTTGAAGAGTGTCTGGATGCCTAACGAACCAAACACCTAAGTGTGGTAACAGGTCCCTGGCTCATGAGTAATTAGGATTCAGCAGATAAATGTAGTCAGCCAGAATGAGCAAGGGGCTGGTGACTTACTGCCATGCTTCCAGACATATTGTTTCTGTCTTTTTTTTTCATTTTTCCTGATTACTTTAAGATCAGTAGAGGTAACTGGTTCTTCCGGAGAAGGATGGAGATCACCATCAGCAGTGCACACAAGCATCTACATTTAACAAAGATAAAGAAGTTGATTACAGCCACAAATCTTGGGTTAGTAATGAATTGTGATGATTTTTACTACCAGAAATCCTGGAGCACAGAAGTAAGGAGAATGTTACTTGGCATTTCCAGAAAACCAAGTATTAATATACATACATATTCATTCTCTCTGTCTGTCTTGGCAGCATTGTATATGGATTCTGGGTTTTCTTTTTATTTGTTTGTTTGTTTTAGCTCAAATGCTTACCACTGCAGAGGAAATATGTTCAAAACAAATACGTCTTAGCATTTTGATTTAGAAGACAAACAAGAAATCAACAACAAGATGATGAAAAGAACAAATATAATCTCCAGAGTTCACAGCATCTTGCTTTAGCAGAAAGTTCAGAAGATCCCAGATCCTCGGGCGCCTGGGTGGCTCAGATGGTTAAGCGTCTGCCTTCGGCTCAGGTCGTGATCCCAGACTCCTGGGATCGAGTCCTGCATCGGGCTCCCTGCTCAGCGGGGAGCCTGCTTCTCCCTCTGCCTCCTCTCTCTCTGTCTCTTATGAATAAATAAATAAAATCTTTAAAAAAAAAAAAAAAAAAGAAGATCCCAGATCCTCATTTTTTCAGATGAAAATCATTATAAATGGCAAACATAAACCTTTATTATCTAAAAGCTATTTGGATAAAATTAAGTAGTCAAAAGTTATGGCTCAAACACCAAACCAGAACACGACATTGTATTCCTGTGCAATTGAGCTGGAATTAGAAATGATAAGCAGCCGTTCACCAAGTGGGAAGGAGCACTGAAAGAAAGAGAAAAGTAGGGAGAAAGGGATTCCTTGAACGATGTAAGAGCTAGTAGATTAAGAAAACTCGTCCATACCTGAGAAATATCTGCTGTTTTATAAAAAGTTTTTTTATCAAGACTTTTCAGGCTTCCAATAACGCATGGCAAATCAACCACCTTTGCAGCTAGTGAGACATCTTCTACCTGAACAACTGCATGACGTCCATCAGCTGAAGAGAGGTAGGAAAAATTAAAGTTGACATCTTCCCAATGCATTCTTAAGCTTCCTAGAGTTTGAGTAATGAAGACTTACGTGGGACAGACTAGTCTTTCAGCGAACCCTACTATTTCTCATAATGCTAGAATTGTGTATGTAATTAGTAACTTCCCAGAGAAAAGAAGGCAGGGTATATGTTTATGCTACTTGATCAAAAGTAGCTAAGTTTCTTTGTAATCACTGTGAACTAAATGCGGATGAAGTGGTAAGTGCTTCATTCTCCTCCTGAAGGGCAAACTCCATTCAAACCCATTCATTTTGACACCATCAGAAGCACTCACTTACGTCATTGCACATGGGTATGTCGAGTGAAGGGTTGAGTGAAGGAAGGGTTGATCCCAGAATGGTGCTAGTAAATCTGAAGTTACAATCTCTAGTTACCTTCACAAAGATATTAGTCTACACAATATCCATATACGGTAGGAATATATATATATATATATTCATATACTGACAACCTGACTCCTGCCCAGATGTCTCAAACATGAATGTCCTTTAACACAAGAAGATTCAAGTGAAATCTTCTAATAGTAAGTGAAAAAGAAAAAAATGCAGAATGATGTTGGACATGATTCTTTTTGTGTCTTTAATTCTTTAAAGTAACTTTAAAGATATAGATGATTTAAATGTTGGTATTGTGCATAAAAATTTTGTCTGTAAGGAAACACAAGGAGAAACAATTATTATTAGTTATCTTTGGCATTAACATTGGAGCACTGCAAAGGAGAGGTTCACTCTTCTTTTTGAACTCTTCTGTTTTATTTGAATTTTCTAACCATGAACTTGTATTACCTTTTTAAAAATGTTAATAAGGGCTACCTGAGTGATGGTATTATAGACCATTTTAAATTTTCTTCTTTATATACTTCTCTGTACTTAAAACACCTAATAAATATTATTTAAAAGAGAGAAAGATATGTCACTTTTATAAACAAAGAACAGTATTCATTTGTCATTCCCCTGGACAGTTAGAAATCACAAAGCCAAACAGCAGTAGACAAATCGCACAGTTGGCCCCCATGTTTTTCCTTATACACACTATAATAATTACCTCAAATTACATAATTTCTACTTCCTTTCCTCAGTAAGAAGCTATGAAAGTGACTTAAAGCTTCTTAAGACTTCTTAGAGTCTATCGAGGCAGAGACCATATTCTGTTCTTTGTCATATCCTTAGTATCTAGTATAGTGTCTGGCACATAGCAATCCCAGAATAAATTACTGTTCAATGTATGGTAAATGGACAGTCACTACTTACAAGATAAGTCAATTTTGAGTTTATCCTTCATGGCAACACTTCTAGAATGTAGTATCTTCCTGACAGTAGATGCATGTTCCTAAAAAGAAGGGAGGTTGAAAAATCAGAAGGATGAATTGTCTACTTGGCAACTAATAGAAGAGATATGTCACAGACAGTCCTCCCTTAAATAAAGCCTTAAACCTGCCAAATGTTAAGAACAATGCCATGCACCATGGCATACCGTGCACTGTGTAAGACAAGTTAGGATGAGGCTGACTCTAGTCTCAGTGTTGTTTCTTAGTAGCTACAGTTAATGCCTTCTTCTAGCTCTACATTCCTGCCTCTCACGGCTGCCCTTCAGTTGTAGTTGCTAAGGAAAGGCTTAGCTGCAGTTTACTGGGTATATTAAGTAGCCCTAATTGGGAAAATACCTTTCTGAAACCCGTCTTTAATATAGCTTTCTTAGACTAAATACGACTTGAATCCAGGTATCAAAGGGAGAAGAGACCCTAACACAATGTTAAGATGAGCTTCAACAGCCTGGCATGGTGATAAATTTGAGGAAATAGTGATGGTCCTTCTCACTGCCCCTTTGGAGGTGACAGGATTTTAAAAGAGTCTTATCTTGGCTGTCCAGTGAACAGGCTGTTAGCACCTCTGGTAAGTGACTGAATCCCTCACTGTCACAGCCGTTTGCCAGGAAATCAGCCCACATGATAGGCAGCATGTACAGGATGAAAGAAATTCTGCTAAAAGAGTACACACTAGGATAGGACTGTTGAATAGAATGTGATTCCTGGGAAACAAATGTCCTTAGTTTTTATAGCATACCTTAAATAGAAATACCACAGAATCCAAGCAGAGCTAATACATATGCACTGAAGATATTTGGTCTGAGATACAAGGGTTTCTTACCGGAGGCAGACGCAATATAAACTGGTTCTCAAGTTCGTGAGGAGGTTCATCCTGGCTTTTACTCATCTCTTTGTTTTTGAGTTCATGAAAGCAAAAACAAAATCGACAGAAAGTGACCAAAAACTCATCTTGCTCCCTCTGCTGACCACTTCTGGTAGCACTGGTTACATTATACAAGATCTTGCCCATAACCCTCACTGGAATGATGTGTGCACAGCTCTGAAGTATCTTATTTGACATAACTTGATTATTTCTAAAAGTCACCTTATCTCCCCTCTAATATATGCAGACTTTCCAAGGATAGTCCAAATTACATGATAACAAATGAAGTAATAGTTGTTATGAAACATGATTTAGTCTTCTTAATGATATTCTTAGACTCTTAGGTAAAGGACCACAATTCATCAACTCAGTGGTGGCTACCGAAGCAAACTACATGCCTCTGCAGGGAAGAGTGCCAACCAAAGGCCAAAATCAACCAAAACCATGGGCAGAAATGTTCTATGATGATTTGAAGGAAAGAGCATAATTTTTAATATTTCATTCACCTTAATGGATTGGTAGGAATTAAGCCCATGGGATAGCAGGTAGCTTTTACAACTCTAAAGTCAGCATCAACGGCTCTGGGCTATCTTGGAGAAAAGTTAGGAGTCCAGTTCTTATGGCTAGGCCATCTATATGAGTACACTTAAGTTCACGGAATAGACACTTTCTTGAAGGGGTGATATAAAAGATCAGAAAACCCAATTAATCAATTCATTACTAACATTTACTGTGTACATTCTATATGCCAGGCACTTCACTGAGTGCATTAGGTCTATTATTTCATTTAATCCTCATAACCACCACTTACTTGAAATGCCCCTAAAAGTTATTTAAAGGAATCTTAAGATGGATCCCTTTATTTAAAAAAAAAAAAAAAACTTCTGTAAAGTGAATAATCTCATCAACGTTCATCTTAATTTTTAATTTTACTTTCCATCTATTTGGGATATATCTGTAAGTGACTTGCATGTTGGGCTCACACTTCTGAGGAAATTTTTTCTCAAAAGGTGGAAAGAAAGCAATATACATATATGAAACCTGACAAGGTCTTCCTATGCTCTAAGGACATTATGCTATACACCAAGTTATAAAATATTATACCTTAAATTAGATTAAAATCTCCAGTTAAGCACAGCTCCCAATACTCCCAATACACAGTAAACCATATGAATCTCACTTAAAAGCATTGGAACCATTTTTAAAAACACATGCAAGTGAGTCTGAGATCCTATTATGGTGAAATCATTCACCAGTCCTTTAGTATGACTTCGGAAACTACCAGAAAGGCACTGAAAGCAAAAGAGAGGTCAGCCGTGGAAAAGGAGACACCCAGGATGAGAGAAAGATTGATTATTTGTGATAGTCGATTCTTCTCTTCCTGCTTATATAGTTATATATATATATATATATATATATATATATATTTGTGTATATATACACACACACACAGAGAGAGAGAGAGAGAGAGAGAAAGAAAGAAACTGTGAACATAAGGAAAAAATTAATTAAAATAAATTAAATAAAAATCTTGGGGCTGGGCACACTGCCTAACAGAACGAAAAGTAGCAAATATAAGGTTGGGGGCAGAAATACAGATTATTTGAAGAACTAGCTGCTAAGCAAGATTTTATCAGATCAGAAGTAACTTTTAGAGTTTTCAGCAGAACTAAGACTAGGGCATTTTGTTCATTTCAATGCCTTTCTGGCAACTCCTCTCTTAAGAGAGAAAGAATGTAAGAATCAAAACTATCTCAGAGAAGGTGGACGACCCTAGGTGAAACGAGTTTTAATTATTTGTAAAATTTGTTACCTTTTACTTTCATTTACCCAATGAACCCGGTGTACCGTATATCTTTTAAAAAAAGGCATCCATTTTTTTTTTTTTTTCAGACAAGCACTCTTCGATAAGTAATTAAACTAACAGGACCGCTCTCCACCATTCATCCCCAGCTCCATCTCGTTTCAGCGAAATCAGAATTGGAATTAGAATTACAGCTAGCTGGAGGGTGCCTAACAGCATGCTCCAGGCAGCACAAGTCAGCACAAGCGTAAATTGGTATTTTCTCAAGTTCATAGCCGCTGGCTGCAATTTGGAGGCAATGACCACCCCATCCTTATCCCAGGGGCACTCAGCTTCCAAGGAAGAGTCCAGCTCCTAGGCCCTGACCCAATTTTCCTGGAAAACCTCCCGCGGGGCCCAGGGTCCCGAGCCTTCGCGCCTCGCCGTCCAGGCGGGCTGGGGAGGGAAGTGCGGCGCGCGGTAGCTGGGCGCTGACCCGGCCGGGGAACCCTCTGCCGGCCCCGACTCACCCGCTGCTCCGCTGACTCGCGCCAGGACCGGAGAGGCTGCGCGCGGGGAGCGGGGCGGCGGGGGGACCCGCCTCTCTTCTCTGGGTTGGGGGTGGGGGCGGGTTCCGGCGAGGGCGTGAGTGGGCTCACGGGCAGCGGGCGTGGAGGCGGGCTGCGGACCGACGGCGTGGCGACAGGTAGGAGCCGCGCGCGCCGCCCCTCCCCGCCTAGCCACGCCTCCTGGGCCGCGGCCCGACTGGACCCGCGGGTGGCCTCGTGAAGGCGGCCAGTTCACCGCGTGCCAGGGCGGGGGGGCTTGAAAGGCGCTGAGCGCGGCGGGGACCTTGCTGAGCAAAGCTTCCAAACAAACTCCTTTTACAGGGAGGCGACCTTCGGGGCGGCCGCGGGAGTCTTAGCGGTACATAGTGGCATTTGTAAAAGGGGCGGTACATTCGCTTGCTCCTCGAAGCCGTTAGGTTGGACCGATTTGTTCCTTGGCGAGACGACCTCGCCTGGTGACAAATACGCCGCCGCGCAAAACCATTAAATAACTGGAATCCGCGCCCAAACTACTCTCACCTAATTAGCCGCTCTCTTCTCCTCAAGAGAGTCACCACTGTACATCTTTCAGACAGGGACACCAGTGACACGGCTTATTTCTCCTAAAGGGAGTCTCAGTTCAAATAAACTTTTAGCAGTTTTCTCCCCCAAAATATCCTTAACCTATGAGGAAAAATACATACATACATACATACATACATACATACATAAAGCCCCTTACCTTTCCCTTCTGGTAAGTTTTCCGGAGGAGCTGTGGCACCAGCCTGGGCGCCGCTGTCGGCATCCGCTTGGGTGACATGGTCAGCAGCAGTTTGGGTGACTTGGTAGCTGGCATTTTCGGCGCCCTGGACGCCGACGGTTTCCGCCCCGTTGTCGACAGAAATTTGGGGATCTTGCAAGCCGGTTACTTCTGATGTTGAAACTCTCAGTGTGGAATCATTTTCTAACGGATCCGGAGGCTGTCCCTCAGGGTGCTCCATGGTCTACTCCTCGAGGTTGTAAAATGGCTTCCGACTTAGTCATGTGACCCTGAAGGTTCCAGAACTTTAATAAAATGATGTCAAAGGTATCCTCCTTAAAGACATAGGGATAATATTAAGGGACATTACTGGTGCCTGTTAAAGAAGATGGCGGTGAAATCTCTACTGCCTAATACATATCTAAACTTAATCATATGGGATAAATATTTTTGGAAGACTCATTATTGTACAGTCATTTCTTCTGGGTAAGATTTTCATTCAGTGAAGCTAAATTATCCAAAGTTTCAGACCTAGACAAAATTGTTTTGGTCCCTTTTGGAATCCATCCACTGATCTTTATATCAAGGCTTGTAATACAAAATAGACCAATGAAACTCATTTTTCATGTAGTGTACTATATTCTTGAAAGCATTTATATCACATAATATTTCTTTAATAATTCAAAGGAGGGGGGTGCCTGGGTGGTTCAGTGGGTTAGGCATCTGCCTCAGGTCATGATCCTGGCGTCCTGCGTGCTCAGCGCCACCTAGGGCTCCCTGCCCAGCGGGAGCGCGCTTCTCCTTAGGCCTCAGCCTGCGGCTCCCCTTGCTTGTGTGCTCTCTCTCTCCCTCTCTCTCTCGCTCTCTGTGTGTGTCAAGTAAATAAATAAAATCTAAAAAAAAAATAATTCAAAGGAAAAATTCCTTTTTTGGTAACTGAAATAGCTGAGTAATTGTGTTTTGAATCATATAGACCATGTGAATTATGTAATTAACATTCCTTGTGATAGCTGCTAGGGAAGCTCAGAACCAATTTTACAATCCACCTGGAACCACTGTGAACTTTATTGGCATATGCTGATCTTTCTGTTATCTTAAATAACCATATCCCCTCTGGGGTGCTTGGGTGGCTCAGTCGTTTAGCGTCTGCCTTCGGCTCAGGTCATGATCCCAGGGTCCTGGGATCGAGCCCGGCATCGGGCTCCCTGCTCAGCGGGGGGGGGGGGGGGTCTGCTTCTCCCTCTTCCACTCTCCCTGCTTCTGTTCCCTCTTTCGCTGTGTCTCTCTCTGTCAAATAAATAAATAAAATCTTCAAAAAAAAAATAAAAATAACCATATTCTCTCCCAATCCCCTAATTATTTTTATCTTGTGCAGTAACACTGAAGGCTGCTTCAAAACGTTTTTTTTTATTTTTTAAAGATTTTATTTATTTATTTGACAGAGAGAGAGAGCACAAACAGGAACAGCAGGCAGAGGGAGAAGCAGACTCTCCGCTGAGCAGCAGGGAGCCCAACACGGGGCTCAATCCCAGGACCCTGGGATCACGACCTGAGCCAAAGGCAGAGGCTTAACCTACTGAGCCACCCAGGTGCCCCAGGTTTTTATTTTTTATTTTTTAAAGTAATCTCTACACCCATTGTGGGGCTCAAACTCAAGACCCTGAGATCAAGAGTCTACGGACTGAGCCAGCCAGGCACCCCTCAAAACTTTTTTAAAAAGAGAATCAGAGAGGGGCGCCTGGGTGGCTCAGTCAGTTAAGCATCTGCCTTGGGCTGAGGTCATGACCCCAGGGACCTAGGACGGATAGCCCCATGTAGGGCTCTCGGCTCTGCCGGGAGCCTGCTTCTCCCTCTCCCTCTGCCTGCAGCTCCCCCTGCTTGTGATCTCTTTCTGTCAAATAAATAAATAAAATATTTTTTTAAAAAGAGAGAATCAGAGAGGTGCCTGGCTGGCTCAGTCAGTAGAGTGTGTGACTCTTGATCTTGGGAGTCCTGAGTTCAAGCCCCACTTGGGTGTAGAGATCACTTTAATCACTTTAAAAACATTAAAAGAGGAGAGTCAGATATAAATAGTAGATAAATAAAAATAGTACTCTGACAAGTGTTATGGGGAACATCCCTATAGGAAGGGAACATAGTAACTATTCACGTATAAATTCAATCATCCAACAAATGTTAGTTGGAAATCTCACGTGCCAGACTAGATTTTAAATATTTATTAGATGCTTAAAATATGGTAAGAGTTTCATGGAAGGAGGCAAAAATTACCCTTAAGACACAGGCATACATATATGTAATTTTTCCTCTATTGCCAGATTTCCAGCCCCTTCTTAAGGAAGAAGGGGATAAAATGTGCAAGAAGAAAAAGGGCATGAAAATTGTGGTTCATCTTGCTAGAAGAGAGCTGATCCAAGAAGTAGCACTGATGTACAGATAAAAAACCTGTCATACGCATATTATCATATTGTCAAATAGATACAGAATATATTTCTGGGCTCTGTTCTGTCATGTTGCTGTCTTTCCAATAAGTTCTTCTGGACCCCATCCTCTCCCCCAACTGTGACTTTGATCAATTTCATCATTATAGCAAGTATGCAGTTGCATGTTTTCCTTCAACAGAAATGTATTCAGTTATGTGCCAGAAACCACTCTAAGATTAATAATAGCTAACATTCATTGAGCACTTATTAGATGCTAAGCTCCTTACTAAGCACTTTGTATGTATTATTTCATCTAACCCCCACAATTGCTCTGTGAGTTTGGTGTGACTATGAACCTGGGGTTTTTTTCCAGATAAACTGAGATTTGGAAAGGTTAATTAACTTGACCCATGTCACACATGTAGTAAATGGTGGAGCCAATACGTAATGTAATCCCAGGTCCCTTGACTGTGTTGATGTTTACAAAGACTTCCCCTACACAATTAGATGTACAGTTATTCCCCCATTTTCTGCTCCCCCCAGCCCCTAGTAACTTCTATTCCACTTTCTGCTTCTATGAGTTTGCCTACTCTAGGTACCTCATATAAGTAGAGTCATAATATTTGTCCTTTTGTATCTGGATTCTTTCACTTACTCATACAATGAGTTGGGAAGTATTTTCTCCTCGTATATTTTGGAATAGTTTGGAAAATGTAGGAGTTAATATGTTTAATGTTTGGTAGAATTAATCAGTGAGGCCATCTGATTCAGAGTTTTTCTTTGTTGGGAGGTTTTTGATACTGACTTCATCTCCTTATTGGTAATAAATCTGTTGAGATTTTCTATTTCTTTATAATTCAGTTTCAGCAGCTGTGTGTTTCTAGGAATCTTTCCATTTCATCTAGGCTCTCCAACTTGCTGATATATAATTGTTAATAGCATTCTCTTGTAATCCTTTTTATTTCTGTAAAATCGACAGTAATGTCCCCAGCTTCTTTTCTGGTGTTATTGATTTAAGTCTTCTCTCTTTTTTGTCTTAGTCTAGCTAAAGATTTTTCAATTTTGTTGATAACTTCAAAAAATCTACTTTTGGTTTCATTGATTTTCTCCATTGTTTTTCTATTCTCTATTTTATTTATCTTTGCTCTAATCTTTAATATTTTCTTCCCTCTGTTAGCTTTAGGTTTAGTTTGTTCTTTTTCTTGTTCTTTAAAGTGTAAAGTAAGGTTGTTGATTTAAGATGTTTCTAAATGTGTTTTTAGCTAAAACTTTCCCTCTTAGCACTACTTCTGCTACATCCCATAAGTTTTATTATGTTGTGTTTTCATTTTCATTGGTCTCAAGTTATTTTCTAATTTTCCTTGTGATTTCTTCTTTTGCCCAATAGTTATTTATTCTGCCAATCTTTCTGCCTTTTGACTGAAGAATTTAATCCATTTGCATTTAAAGTAAATTCTAATAAGAAAGGACTTCTGACATCTTGCTATTTGTTTTCTACATGACTTATAGGGTTTTTTTTTTTTTTGTCCCTGATTTCCCTTTGTGTTTAGTTCCTTTTTTGTAGTGACACGTTTTGGTTCCCTTCCCTTTCTTCTATAGATATTTCCTTAGTGGTTACCATGGGGAACACATATAACATCTTAAAGTTATAAAAATCTAATTTTAATTGATACCAACTCGACTTCAATTGTATAAAAAATTCTACTTCTATTTATAGCTCTGTCCTACCCTTTATGTTCTCAATGTCACAAATTACACCTTTATAAATTGTGTGCTCAATAACATAGACTTATAATTATTGCTCTGTGTTTGTCTTTTAAATACTGTAGAAGATGAAAAGAGGAGTTACAAACCAAAAATATGATAATACTGGCTTTTGCATTTGCCTCTGTAGCTACCTTTGCTTTGTTCCTTATTTTATCATATGGCTTTGAGTTATTGTCTAATGTCCTTTCATTTCAGCCTGAAGGACTCTGTAGCATTTCTTGTAGGGCAGGTCTATTAGTAACAAATTAAGTTTTTTGTTTATCTGGGAATGTCTTAATTTCTACTTAATTTCTGAAGTGTAGTTTGACAGATACAGAATTCTTGCTTGACAAGTTTTTTTTTCAACACTTTGAATATGTGACCCCATTGCCTTCTGGCCTCCATGATTTCTGAAGAGAAATAGACTGTTAATCATATTGAGTCTGTCATGTACATCATGAGTTGCTTCTTTCTTTATGCTTTCAAAATTATCTCTTTGGCTTTGGCTTTTGACCATCTGACTATAATGTATCTGTGTGGGTCCCTTGAGTTTATCCTGCTTGGAGTTTGTTAGCTTCTTGGCCTGTAGATTCATGTATTTCATCAAATTTGAGAAGGTATCAGCTATACTTTCTTCAAATATTCTTTATTCCCCCCTTTCTCTCTTCTCTCCCTCTGGAAATCCCATTATTTATATGTTAATATGTTTGATAGTGTCCCACTAGTTCCTTAGGCTCTATTAATTTTTCTTCATTCTTTTTTCTTCCTGCTCCTGAGAGTGGATAATCTGGATTGATCTATCTCCAGTTTCACTGACTCTTTCTTCTGCTAGCCCAAATCTTGCTCAAAACTCTCTCCTCTAGGGAATTTTTCTTTTTTTTTTAATTTTTATTTTATTTATTTTTAAATTTAAATTCAATTAATTAACATATAATGTATTATTGGTTTCAGAGGTAGAGGTCAGTGATTCATCAGTCTTATATAATACCCAGTGCTCATTACATTGCATGCCCTCCTTAATGTCCATCACCCAGTTACCCCATCCCCCCACCCCCTCCCCTCCAGTACCCTCAGTTTGTTTCCTATGATTAAGAGTCTCTTATGGTTTGTCTCCCTCTCTGATTTTGTCTTGTTTTATTTTTTCCTCTCTTCTCCTATGATCCTCTGTTTTGTATCTTAAATTCCACATATGAGTGAGATCATATGAAAATTGTCTTTCTCTGATTGATTTATTTCGCTTAGCATAATACTCTCTAGTTCCATCCATGTCCTTGCAAATAGCAAGATTTCATTACTTTGATGGCTGAGTACTATTCCATTGTGTGTGTGTGTGTGTGTGTGTGTGTGTGTGTATGTATATGTGTGTGTGTATATATATAATCACTTCTTCTTTATCCATTTATCTGTTGATGGACACCTGGGCTCTTTCCATAGTTTGGCTATTGTGGACATTGCTGCTTTAAACATTGGTGTGCAGGTGCCCCTTCGGATCACTACATTTGTATCTTTGGGGTAACACCCAGTAGTGCAATTGCTGGGTTGTAGGGTAGCTCTATTTTCAACTTTTTGAGGAACCTCCATACTGTTTTCCAGAGTGGCTGTACCAGCTTGCATTCCCACCAACAGTGTAAGAGGGTTCCCCTTTCTCCATATCCTTGCGAACATCTGTCATTTCCTGACTTGTTAATTTTAACCATTCTGACTGGTGTGAGGTGGTATCTCATTGTGGTTTTGATTTGTATTTTCTAGGGAATTTTTCATTTCACTTATTGTACTTTTCAACTCCAGAATTTCTTTTTGGTTCCTTTTTATAATTTCTATCTCTTTATTGATAATCTCTATTTGGTTTGACATTCTTCTACTGGTTTCCTATAATTCTTTGCTCTTGGCTTCCTTTAGCTCTTTGGATGTATTTAAGACAGTTGATTTAAAGTCTTTGTCTAGTAAATCCAATGTTTCTTCAAGGAGCTTCTTCAGGAAGTTTCTATTAATTTCTTTTTATCTTTGAATTGGCCATACTTTCTGCTTTCTTTGCATGCCTTGCAATTTTTGTTGAAAACTGGATGTTCTAAATATTATAATATGGGAACCCTTGGAATATTATTTTCCCCACTCCCCAGGGTGTGTTTTTGCTTGTTGTTGTAGGTGGTTATTGTTTGTTTGTTTAATAGTCTAAACTATTTTTGTAAAGTCTCTATTCTGGAATATGGCCAATGAAACTTGTATTCCATTAGCTTAGTGGTCAACTAGTATTTTGACAGAATTTCCTTAAATGTCTGGAATCATGGAAAGAAAAACAGAAGAGGAAAAAGAGAAAGAAAAAAGTACTCTCCCAATTTTTGGAGACTGGCTCTGTGTTGGGGGACTCTTTCGATGCTTAGCCAAACCCAGTTACAATTCTGCATTAACCTTCAGTTCTCACTGGCACAAATCCTGAAGGTCAGCCAGAGTGAAAGCGTAGGTCTTCTCAGGCCTTTTCTGAGCATGTGTGCAGCTCTGCGCATGCATGTGGCTTTCTCAATTTCCCAGTATACATGAGAGCTGTTAAAAACACTTATTCTCCCACATATTTCCTTTTGCAGCCTCCCATCTAATTAGTTGTTTTGTGAAGAGATGGAACCCTGGGATTCCCTAGTCTGCAATTTTTGGTGATGTCACTCAACAAGCATAGTTGCTGTAAATTTGTTATTATCTTCCAGAGTTCTTAAAAAGCTGATTTTGAGAGTGTTTGCCAGTTTATTTCCTGCTTTTGTGAAGAGAAGGACTTTTGGAGTTTCCTACTCTGTCATTTTTGCTGATGTCACTCAAACACAGGAATTTTTTGTATCTGGACAAATTGCCCATCCCAGTATTTTATCCCACCAGAGAATCATTGCTGGAAGGAAACAAAGTCTGGTCACTCTGTTGTCTATATTAGCCTAGTGTTGGCTCTCAGCTCCAGCATTTTCATTGGAGGAAGCTCTATCTTAAAGAAGATAGGACTTATTAAAATGACCAGCAGTACTTCTATTAGAGAAATCTCTACATTAAAAAAGAAAAAAGATTATTTAGGGGCACCTGGATGCCTCAGTCAGAAGAGCGTGCATCTCTTGATCTTGGGTTTGTGAGTTCAAGCCCCATGTTGGGTGTAGAGATTACTTAAAAATAAATAAACTTTTAAAGAATAATCAAAAAATAAAAATAAAAAGGTTATTTAGCTTTTCTTCTCTCCCTCTTGCTTTTCTTTCCATTAGCACATTTCCTTCCTTTTACTTGTCTGTATTTTCCTGTTTCTTTGCAGTTAACATACATGTCAATTTTATAATCTGAAAAAAATCAAGCTTCTTCAAAAACAGGTAAATATCTTGTTTCATAATTGGAATAAAAAGTTTCATGAATGTGATAGGAAGCATCCAAGCTCCTTACTAATGCTCATGAAGAACATTACATTTTTCAATTATCTTTTCACCTGAGGAAAAATATAAATAGTTGAAGTATTACTTTATTATATTACAGTGTTCTAGAATTGATAGTTAATAATTTTTTGGCCTTTCTTTAGGTCATGGTGGTCATACATACCTGAAAGAATGGTTCTGGTGGGTTGAACTAATATTCAGTAAGCACTCTTCAGTTTATAACCTATTGGAATTATATTTAACCCAATGCTCATATTAAAAAAACTGAGTTTATTTTTTTCGGAGATCACAGTCAGGTTTAGAATAAGCCAACAGAGATTCAGGATTTCTCTTTTTCTCAGATATTTTCAGTAAAATATCATTTCCTCCCATAATTACCTGTATACTCATATACACAGAAATAGTCACATAAACATTATTTACTTTTCTATAATAAAAAATTATCTCAATAGTCTATTTTTGTCTCTGCCCTACATTCAGATCCGTTTCTGTGTAGCTAAGTCAAAAGCAAATTTAACTTCAGCTCTCGTTGACTTGGCTTAGAGTTATAGCTGAGTCTCACTGTTCAAGGCCTACACTATGGGTAAACAACTTTCCCAGAAAAGGTCTCCAAATGAGGGAGCATTTTGGGAACAAATAACAGAAAGAGATAAGGATAATGTTGATGTCAGACTCTAGAAATTGAGACTGTCTGTGAACCTTTCAATAAAATCCTGCCTTTTTGGTCTTCTTTTCTGGCAGAAGTAGAGCTTTCTTAATCATAGTGAAATAGAAATTAAATGCTTATCTACTGCTCATTTCTCTGGAAAACATGATGTATTTTCTTCTCATTTACCAGTCATTTACACGTATTTGCGGATACTTTGATTGGTGGGTCATAACATGTTAGAAATTATCAGCCTAAAAAAACCTATCAATCTTGGCTCACTGGAATAATGATAACTACTAGAGCATCAGTAAGAACTATCCTATTTTATAGCTACTGTGGAATTTTATTGAATTGGGAAAAAACATAGCACTAAACTGGAATTTGGTAGATGTTCAGAGTTTATTTAGCACAAATGTATGTATAAGAGCTTTTGATTCTTTACATGGGCTGGACTTGACTTGAGGAAGTGTAGTGTATGTAAAAAATAGTACAGATATGCCAAGTTTTGTTTATAGTCATGTTCCCTCACTTAGTCATGAACTTCATGTCTCCTTTGCAGTGGGAATTGGAACAGCTACCAATTTTGTAGCCTGTGCCTTTGCACTAGCATCCCCTGGGTGCACTGAGTATATTAGTCAGGTAAGCAGAATTAAGATGCTTTATCTGGGACTTCTGTTAACATCATCATAATTTTTATTCTATCTTTCTCATTCTTATTTTTAATTTTTATACTCCCAAATTAGTTCTGATAGTATTTTACTTCTGCCAAAGATGGTCTTTTATTTTCCTTATCTCTTCATTTAGGAGAAATTTTAAATTTTATTGTGTTTAGAAGATACTATATATTTCAACAAATATTTGCCCTTATATAAAGCCCTCCAACTATAACATTCCTTAAATTGTTACTTGTACAATAACATTTCTTTAGTTAATTTATCTGCCTTACACGCCCTTTGCTGCTTCTTACTTTGTTCCTAGGACCATTTTTATTCCTATCAGCCATTTTTATTCCTATCAAAACACTAGGGAAAAAAATCTGTATGGTATAAGGAAATTGTAGTAGACTTGGTCATTTTTACCAAGAATTTTTCCAAGAGTTGCCTAACCTATGTTTGGTTTATTTACTTTTTATCTGTTTCACCCTAGTTCACTTTTATCTTCATACTTTTTTTTAAAGATTTTATTTATTTATTTGAGAGAGAATGAGATAGAGAGAGAGCATGAGAGGGGGGAGGGTCAGAGGGAGAAGCAGACTCCCTGCCGAGCAGGGAGCCCGATGCGGGACTCGATCCCGGGACTCCAGGATCATGACCTGAGCCGAAGGCAGTCGCTTAACCAACTGAGCCACCCAGGTGCCCCTATCTTCATACTTTTTGAATGAAGTAATTGATTATGCATAGAAAGATGGGCTACATCCTGAGTGTTCTGGGCTCTACAGTAATAATGATCTATGCCCAAAAGGGGCAGCAGAATTCTACCTTGTCATAGGTGGTGGAGAAATTGAAAGATCCAAATACTGACTGAAGAAACTAAAACATAATTTCTGGTTAAAAATCACTTCAAAATTTTTATTTTAAAATTACTTAATAATAAGTATGACCAAATATGGTTTATTCCAGTAATGAGGGTGGTTAGATATAAGAAAATCTATCATCATAATCCATTGTATCACCAAATTAAAGGAGAAAGCCCTATGATCACGTTCATAGTGAAAAGGAATTTGATAAAATTCAGCAGGAATTCCTAATAAAAACTCTAAGTAAAATAGGAATAGAAAAACCCTAAATAATAGTATATTTACCAAAAACCAACAACAAAGAGTATCCTAAGTAGCAAAAGACAAAGCATTTTGTTTAAAAGCAGGAACTATACAGGGGCACCATGGTGGCTCAGTTGGTTAAGCATCTGACACTTGGTTTTGGCTCAGGTCATGATCTCATGGGTCATGAGACTGAGCCCCACATTGGGCTCTGCACTCAGCGGGGAGTCTACTTGAGATTCTTTCCCTCAGTCCTTCGTCCCACTCACTCTCTCTCTTTCTCTCTCTCTGAAAGAAATAAATATATAAATCTTTTTAAAAACCAAAGAACTAGGGGCGCCTGGGTGGCTCAGTCGTTAAGCGTCTGCCGTCGGCTCAGGTCATGGTCCCAGGGTCCTGGGATCGAGCCCCGCATCGGGCTCTCCACTCCGCGGGAAGCCTGCTTCTCCCTTCCCCACTCCCCCTGCTTGTGTTTCCTCTCTCACTGTGTGTCTCTCTCTCTCTGTCAAATAAATAAATAAAATCTTTAAAAAAAAAAAAAACCAAAAAACTATACAGATATCCCTACTATTATTATTATTCAACATTAGATATTTCATACCTGTGCTGTTCAGTATGATCGCTACCAGTCATATGTGGCTATCTACATTTAAATTAATTAAAATTACATAAAATTTTAAATGTAGTTCTTCGGTCTCACTAGACACATTGAAAGTGCTCAGTAGCTACATGTGTCTAGTTGCTACTCTATGAGACAGCACAGCTATAGAACATTTCCATCCTCACAGAACATTCCACTAGACAGTGCTATTCTGAGAATGAAGTAAGATAAGAAAATCTGTGTATATACTGTGAAAGATGAGATTAAATGATCTTTTTTGCCTCGTGTATACTTATATACATGGCAAACCCAAGACTTCAGTAACAAAAACTCTGTAATTATTAAAAGAGTTTGGATTCAAGATAAATACACACAATAAACAATTTTCTGTACCATAGCTATACATACCTAGAAATGGAAATGAGAAAAAATGTCACACTTACCATAGCAGAAAAAAAGAGCCCCTAAGCCAGACAAAGGAATACAAATACTGCGTGATTTCACCTATATGTGAAATCCAAAAAAATCAAGCTCATAAAAACAGAGAGTAGAATGGTGGCTCCCAGGGTCTGGGGAGAGGACATGGGGGAAACGGAGAGATGCTGGTCAAAGGTGACAGAGGTTCATTAATGTAGGATGAATATGTTCTGGAGATCTAATGTCTAGAATGACGACTATAGTTAGTAATACTGTATTGTATTCTTGAAATTTACTAAGAGATTTTCCTAAGTTTTTATGTAAATTCCCGTTAGTTACCATACAGTATAATGTTAGTTTCAGGTGTATGATATAGTGATTCAACACTCCCATACAACACCTGGTGCTCATCACAAGTGCCCTCCTTAATTCCCTTCACCTATTTCACCCATCCCCCCACCCACCTCCCCTCTGATAACCATCAGTTTGTTTTCTATAGTTAAGAGTCTGTTCTGGGTGCCTGGATGGCTCAGTTGTTGGGCATCTGCCTTCTGCTCCGGTCATGATCCCAGGGTCCTGGGATTGAGCCCCGCATCGGGGTCGCTGTTCGGCGGGAAACCTGCTTCTCCCTCTCCCACTCCCCCTGCTTGTGTTTCTGCTCTCACTATCTCTCTGTCAAATAAATAAAATAAATCTTTAAAAAGAAAAAAAAGAGTCTGTTTCTTGGTTTGCCTCACTCTCTTTTTTTTCCCTTTGCTCATTTGTTTTGTTTCTTAAATTCCACATATGAGTGAAATCATATGGTATTTGTCTTTCTCTGACTGGCTTATTTCACTTAGTATAATGCTCTCAGCTCCATTCCATGTCATTGCAAATGGCAAGATTTCGTTCTTTTTTATGGCTGAGTAATATTCCTGTGTGTGTGTGTGTGTAACACATCTTCTTTTTTTCTCATTTATTTTTTTAATTAACATATAACGTATTATTTGTTTCAGGTGTAACACATCTTCTTTATCCATTCATTAGTCAATGGACACTTGGGCTGTTTCCATAGTTTGGCTATTGTAGATAATGCTGCTATAAACATAGGTGTTCATGCATCCCTTTGAATTAGTATTTTTGTATTCCTTGGGTAAATACCCAGTAGTGCAATTGCTGGATCATAGGGTACTTCTATTTTTAACTTTTTGAGGAACCTCCATACTGTTTTCCAGAGTGGCTGCACCAGCTTGCATTCCCACCAACAGTGCAAGAGGGTTCCCCTTTCTCCGCATCCTCGCCAACACCTGTTGTTTCTTATCCTGTTGATTTTAGCCATTCTGACAGGTGTAAGGGGATAGTTTTGATTTGTATTTCCCTCATAATAAGTGATATTGAGCATCTTTTCATGTGTCTGTCTTCTTTGGAAAAATGTCTATTCATGTCTTCTGCTCATTTTTAATCAGATTATTTGTTTTTTGGGTGTTGAGTTTTATAAGTTCATAATAGATTTTGGATACTAACCCTTCATCATATACGTCATTTCAAATATCTTCTCCCATTCCATAGGTTGTCATTTGGTTTTGTTGATTGTTTCATTTCCTGTGCAGAAGCTTTTTATTGTGACAGAATCCCAGTGGTTTATTCTTGCTTTTGTTTCTCTTGCTTCAGGAGACATATCCAGAAAGAAGTTGGCTATGGCCAAATTCAAAGACATTACTGCCTGTGGTGATCTCCTCTAGGATTTTTATGGTTTCAGGTCTTACATTTAGGTCTTTAATCCACTTTGAATTTATTTTTGTGTATGGTGGGAAAGTGGCCCATGTTCATTCTTTTGCATGTTGCTGTCCAGTCCTCCCAACACCATTTGTTGAAGATGCTGTCTCTTTCCCATTAGATATTCTTTCCTGCTTTGTCAAAGACTAATTGGCCTTATAGTTGTGGGTTATTTCTGGATTTTCTATTCTGTTCCATTGATCCGTGTATCTGTTTTTGTGCCGGTACCATACTGTTTTGATCTCTACAACTTTGTAATATAACTTAAGTCCAGAATTGTGATACCTCCAGCTTTGCTTTGCTTTTTCAAGGTTACTTTGGCTATTTGGAGTCTTTTGTGGTTCCATACAAATTTTAGGATTGTTTGTTCTAGCTCTGTGAAAAATGTTGTTGGTATTTTGATAGGGATTGCATTAAAAGTGTAGATTGCTTTGGGTAGTATAGACATTTTAACAGTATTTGTTCTTCCAATCCATGAGCATGGAATATCTTTCCATTTCTTTGTGTCATCTTAAATTTCTTTCATCAGTGTTTTATAGTTTTCAGAGTACAGGGCTTTCATTTCTTTGGTTAGGTTTATTCCTAGGTGTTTTATTGTTTTAGGTACAATTATTGATTCCTTAATTTCTCTTTCTGCTGCTTCATTGTTGGTGTATAGAAATGCAACAGATTTCTGTACAGTGCTTTTGTATCCTGTGACTTTACTGAATTCATTTATCAATTCTAGTAGTTTTTTGGTGGAGTCTTTAGGGTTTTCTGTATATAGTATCATGTCATCTGCAAATGGTGAAAGTTTGACTTCTTCCTTGCTGATTTAGATGCCTTTTATTTCTTTTTTGCTGTGGCTAGGAATTCCAGTACTATGTTGAATAAAAGTGGTAAGAGTGGATATCCCTGTCTTGTTCCTGACTGTAGAGGAAAATTCTCAGTTTTTCCCCATGGAGGATATTAGCTGTGGGATTTTCATATATGGCCTTTATTATGTTGACATATGTTCCCTCTAAACCTACTTTATTGAGGGTTTTTTTTTTTTATCATGAATGGATGTTGTACTTTGTCAAATTGTTTCTCTGCATCTATTGAGATGATCATATGTTTCTTATCCTTTCTTTTATTTATGTGGTATATCACATTGATTGATTTGTGAATATTGAACCACCCTTGCAACCTAGCAATAATTCCCACTTGATCATGGTAAATGATTTTTTAAGTGTATTGTTGGATTTGGTTTGTTAGTATTTTTTAAAAGATTTTGTTTGTAAAGATTTTGTTTATTTATTTGACAGAGAGAGAGAGCACAAGCAGGTGGAGCGGCAGACAGAGGGAGAGGGAGAAGCAGGCTCCCTGCAGAGCAGGGAGCCCCACGCGGGGCTTGATCCCAGGACCCTGGGATCATGACCCGAGCTGAAGGCAGATGCTTAACTGATTGAACCACCCAAGAGCTCCTCGGTTTGTTAGTATTTTATTGAGAATTTTTGCATCCATATTCATCAAGGATATTGGCCCATAGTTCTCTTTTTTAGTGGAGTCTTTATCTGGTTTTGGTATCAGAGTAATGCTGGCCTCATAGAATGAATTTGGAAGTTTTCCTTCCTTTTCTATTGTTTGGAATAGTTTGAGAAGAATGGGTATTAACTTCTTTAAATAGTAGAATTCACCTGTGAAGCCATTTGGCCCTGGACTTTTGTTTGTTGGGAGTTTTTTTTTTATTACTGATTCAGTTTCTTTGCTGGTTTTCAGTCTGTTCAAATTTTATATTTTCTCCTGTTTCAGTTTTGGTAGTTTATATGTTTCTAGGAATTTATCCATTTCTTCCAGGTTGTCCAATTTGTTGGCATATAGTTTTTCATAATAATCTCTCGTAATTATTTGTATTTCCATGGTGTTGGTTGTTATTTCTCCTCTCTCATTTGTGATTTTATTTATTTGGGTCCTTTCCCTCTTCTTTTTGATAAGTCTGGCGAGGAGTTTATCAATTTTATTAATTTTTCCAAAGAGCCGGCTCCTGGTTTAATTGTTCTGTTCTCTTGTTTTTTAGTTTCCATATCATTTATTTCTGCCCTAATCATTATTTTCTTCCTTCTGCTGGCTTTAGGTTTTGTTTGTTGTTCTTTTTCTAGCTCCTTTAGGTGTCAGGATAGGTTATTTGAGATTTTTCTTGCTTCTTGAGTTAGGCCTGTATTGCTATATACTTCCCTCTTAGGACCACATTTGCTGCATCCCAAAGGTTTTGGACTGTTGTGTTTTCATTTTCATTTGTTTCCATGTATTTTTTAATTTCTTCTTTGATTTCCTGGTTGACCCATTCATTGTTTAGTAGCATGTTGTTTAACCTCCATGTATTAGTGGTCTTGTGTTTGACTTCCAGTTTCATTGTGTTGTGGTCAGAAAAGGGGCATGGTATGATTTCACTCTTTTTTGTATTTGTTGAGGTCTGATTTGTGACCTAATATGTGATGTATTCTGGAGAATGTCCCATATGCATTTGAAAAGAATGTGTATTCTGCTGTTTTAGGATGGAATGTTCTGAATATATCTGTTAAGTCCATCTGGTCCAGTGTATCATTCAAAGCCATCGTTTCCTTATTGATTTTCTGTTTAGATGATCTCTCCATTGATGTAAGTGGGGTGTTAAAATCCCCTATTATTATTGTATTAGGATGAATTAGGTCCTTTATGTTTGTTATTGTTTTATATATTTGGTTGCTCCCATGTTGAGTGCATAGATATTTACAATTGCTATATCTTCTTGTTGGATTGTCCCCTTTATTATGATATAGTGCCCTTCTTTGTCTCTTGTTACACTCTGTTTTAAAGTCTAGTTTGTCCAATGTAAGTATTGCTACTCCAGCTTTCTTTTGACAGCCATTTGTATGATAAATCTCTCCACCCCTCACTTTCAATCTGCAGGTGTCTTTAGGTCTAAAACGAGTCTCTTGTAGGCAGCATACAGATGGGTCTCTTTTCATCCATTCTGACACCCTATGTCCTTTCATTGGAGCATTTAGTCCATTTACATATAGAGTAATTATTAATAGATATGTATTTAGTGCCATTTTATTACTTGTTTTGTCATTGTTTCTGGAGATTTCTCTGATCCTTTCTTGTCTTTGTCACTTTTGGTCTCTTCATTCAAAGAGTCCCCTTTAATATTTCTTGCAGGGCTAGTTTAGTGGTCACAAATTCCTTTAGTTTTTGTTTGTCTAGGAAACTCTATCTCTTCTTGTATTCTGAATGATAACCTTAATGTGTAGCTTATTCTTGGCTGCAGATTTTTCCCATTCAGCACTTTGAATATATCATGCCACTCACTTCTGGCTTGCCAACTTTCTGTTGAGAAATTTCCAGCTAGCCTTATGGGTCCTCCCTTGTAAGTTAAGGACTACTTTTGACTTGCTGCTTTTAAGATTTTTTCTTTATTACTATATTTTGCAAATTTAACTACAGTATGTCCTGGTGTTGGCCTGCTTTTGTTGATTTTGATGGGGATTCTCTGTGCCTCCTGGGTCTAGATGCCTGTTTCCTTCCCCAGATTAGGAAAGTTTCACCTATTATTTCTTCAAATAATTTTTCTGCTGCCTTTTCTCTCTTCTTCTTCTTCTGGGACTCCTATAATACGAATGTTATTACGTTTGATGGTGTCACTGAGATCCCTTAGCCTTATTCTCATGTTGCATAATTCTTTCTCTCTTCTGTTCAGCTTCATTATTTTCTATTATTTCATCTTCTAGGTCACTAATTCGTTCCTCTGCCTCTTTCAATCTGCTGTTCATTCCCTCAAGCCCATTTCCAATCTTATTTGTTGCACTCTTCATCTCTGATTCTTTTTTAATTTTTATGTCTGTGGTATGGGTCTCACTGATGTCTTCTATTCCTTTCTCAAGCTCTGTATCTTATGATTATTGTTTTTAATTCCCCATCAGACATGTTACTTATATCTGTTTCACCTAGATCTCTGGCCGTGGCCTTATCTTGTTCTTTCATTTGGGATAAATTCCTCTGTCCTGGCATTTTGTCTAAGTCTCTCCCTTCTTCTCTGTGTTAGAAAAGCCAGTTATGTCTCCTGCTCCTTCTTCATTGTGGTCTCTTCTCTTCCTTTATTTGTGGTTTGTTCTGTCCAAAATTTACTAAGAGATTTAATCTTAAATGTTCTCACCACACAAACACACATACACACACAAAACATAACTATGTGAAGTGACATATATGTCAATTAACTTGATTGTGGCAATAATTTCACAATGTATACATATATCAAAACATCATCTTGTACACCTTAAATATATACAAATTTCATTTGTCAAGTATGCCTCAATACAGATGGTAAAAAATGTTTAAAGAACTTATAAAATATTTGGAATACATTTAAACATAAACACACAGGACTTATTTGAAAAAAAACTATAAAGGACTTCTAGTACTATGTTGAACAACAGTGGTGAGAGTGGGCACCCTTGACGTGTTCCTGATCTTAAGGGAAAGGCTCTCAGCTTTTCCCCATTGAGGATGATATTCGCTGTGGGTTTTTCATAGATGGATTTTATGAGCTTGAGGAATGTTCCCTCTATCCCTATACTCTGGAGAGTTTTAATCAGGAAAGGATGTTGTATTTTGTCAAATGCTTTTTCTGCATCAATTGAGAGGACCATATGGTTCTTCTCCCTCCTCTTATTAATGCGTTCTATCACATTGATTGATTTGCGAATGTTGAACCACCCTTGCATCCCGGGGATAAATCCCACTTGGTCATGGTGGATGATCCTTTTAATGTATTGTTGGATCCTATTAGCTAGGATTTTGTTGAGGATTTTGGAATCCATATTCATCAGGGATATCGGTCTGAAATTCTCCTTTTTGATGGGGTCTTTGCCTGGTTTGGGGATTAAGGTAATGCTGGCCTCATAGAATGAGCTTGGAAGTTTTCCTTCTGTTTCTATTTTTTGAAACAGCTTCAGGAGAATAGGTATTATTTCTTCTTTGAATGTTTGGTAGAATTCCCCAGGGAATCCATCAGGCCCTGGACTCTTGTTTTTTGGGAGGTTTTTGATCACTGCTTCAATCTCATTACTGGTTATTGGCCTATTCAGGTTGTCCATTTCTTCCTGTTTCAGTCTTGGCAGCTTATAGGTCTCCAGGACGGCCTCCATTTCATCCAGATTGCTCAGTTTATTGGCATATAGTTGTTGATAATAATTTCTAATAATTGTTTCTATTTCCTTGGTGTTAGTCGTGAACTCTCCCCTTTCATTCATAATTTTATTAATTTGGGTCCTTTCTCTTTTCTTTTGGATAAGTCTGGCCAGTGGTTTATCAATCTTATTAATTCTTTCAAAGAACCAACTTCTGGTTTCGTTAATCTGATCTACTGTGTTTCTGGTTTCTAATTCATTGATTTCTGCTCTAATTTTAATTATTTCTCTTCTAATGCATGGCTTAGGAGTCGTTTGTTGCTTTTTCTCTAGTTCTTTAAGGTGTAGAGTTAGTTGGTGAATTCGGGATTTTTCTATTTTTTTGAGTGAGGCTTGGATGGCTCTGTATTTCCCCCTTAGGACCGCCTTTGCAGTATCCCATAGGTTTTGGACCGATGTGTTTTCATTCTCATTGATTTCCATGAATTGTTTAAGTTCTTCTTTGATTTCTTGGTTGACCCAAACATTCTGGAGCAGACTGGTCTTTAGCTTCCAAGTGTTTGAATTTCTGCCAAATTTTTTCTTGTGATTGAGTTCCAGTTTTAGAGCATTGTGGTCTGAGAATATGCAGGGAATAATCTCAATCTTTTGGTATCGGTTGAGACCTGATTTGTGACCCAGTATATGGTCTATTCTGGAGTTCCATGTGCACTCGAGAAGAATGAGTATTCTGTTGTTTTAGGGTGGAATGTTCTTAAATATCTATGAGGTCCATCTGGTCCAATGTATCATTCAAAGCTCTTGTTGCCTTGTTGATTTTCTGCTTAGATGATCTGTCCATTGCTGAGACTGGAGTATTGAGATCTCCTACAATTCACGTATTGTTATCAATATGACTCTTTATTTTGGTTAACAGTTGGCTTATGTAGATGGCTGCTCCCATGTTGGGGGCATAGATATTTACAATTGTTAGATCTTCTTGTTGGATAGACCCTTTAAGAATGATATAGTGTCCTTCTGTGTCTCTTATTACAGACTTTAGTTTAAAATCTAATTCGTCTGATATAAGAATTGCTACCCCAGCTTTCTTTTGAGGTCTGCTGGCATGGAAGATGGATCTCCATCCCTTCACTTTCAGTCTGGATGTATCTTTAGGTTCAAAATGAGTCTCTTGTAGACAGCATATGGATGGGTCCTGTCTTTTTATCCAATCTGCAACCCTGTGCCGTTTTATGGGAGCATTTAGGCCATTCACGTTGAGAGTGATTATTGAAAGATATGCAGAAGAATGAAACTCGACCATTCTCTAACACCACTCACAAAGATAAACTCAAAGTGGATGAAAGACCTCAATGTGAGACAGGAATCCATCAAAATCCTAGAGGAGAACATAGGCAGTAACCTCTTTGACATCGGCCACAGCAACTTCTTTCAAGATACATCTCCAAAAGCTAGTGAAACAAAAGCAAAAATGAACTTTTGGGACTTCATCAAGATAAAAAGCTTCTGCACAGCAAAGGAAACAGTCAACAAAACAAAGCGGCAACCCACAGAATGGGAGAAGATATTTGCAAATGACACTACAGATAAAGGGCTGGTATCCAAAATCTATAAAGAACTTCTCAAACTCAACACCCAAAAAACAAATAATCAAGTCAAAAAGTGGGCAGAAGAGATGAACAGACACTTCTCTGAAGAAGACATACAAATGGCTAACAGACACATGTAAAAATGTTCATCATCATTAGCCATCAGGGAAATCCAAATCAAAACCACACTGAGATACCACCTTACACCAGTTAGAATGGCCAAAATGGACAGGGCAAGAAACAACAAATGTTGGAGAGGTTGTGGAGAAAGGGGAACCCTCTTACACTGTTGGTGGGAATGCGAGTTGGTACAGCCACTTTGGAAAACAGTGTGGAGGTTCCTCAAAAATTTAAAAATAGAGCTACCCTATGACCCAGCAATTGCACTCCTGGGTATTTACCCCAATGATACAGATGTAGTGAAAAGAAGGGCCATAGGCACCCCAATGTTCATAGCAGCAATGCCCGCAATAGCCAAACTGTGGAAAGAGCCGAGATGCCCTTCAACAGATGAATGGATAAAGAAGATGTGGTCCATATATACAATGGAATATTACTCAGCCATCAGAAAAGATGAATACCCAACTTTTACATCAACATGGATGGGACTGGAGGAGATTATGCTAAGTCAAATAAGTCAAGCAGAGAAAGTCAATTATCATATGGTTTCACTTATTTGTGGAATATAAGGAATAACATGGAGGACATTAGGAGAAGGAAGGGAAAAACGGCGGGGGGCGGAATTGGAGGGAGAGATGAACCATGAGAGACTATGGACCTGAGAAACAAACAGGGTTCTAGAGGGGAGGGGGGAGGGGGGATTGGTTAGCCCAGTGATGGGTATTAAGGAGGGCACGTACTGCATGGAGCACTGGGTGTTATACGAAAACAATGGATCGTGGATCACTACATCAAAAACTAATAATGTATTGTATGGTGACTAACATAATATAATAAAATTAAAAACTACAAAAAAAAAAAAATAAAATGTTTAAAACATCAAAAAAAACTATAAAATCTCATTATAAATATTTTATAAATATGAAACAATCTCATGAACTCATGAAAAGCCACATGCAGTCTTCTCAAATGGGGAGACTTAATGTCATAAAAATGTTGATTCTCCTGGAATTAACATATGAATGTAATGCAATTCTTTTTTTTTTTTTTTAAGATTTTTTTTTTTTTTTTTTTTTTTATTTGACAGAGAGAGAGATAGCGAGAGCAGGAACACAAGCAGAGGGAGTGGGAGAGGGAGAAGCAGGCCTCCCGCCGAGCAGGGAGCTGGACGTGGGACCTGATCCCAGGACCCTGGGATCATGACCTGAGCCGAAGGCAGACGCCCAACGACTGAGCCACCCAGGCGCCCCGAATGTAATGCAATTCTGATTAGAATCCCCACAAGATTTTTTTTAGAGGGAATTGGATATAATGAGTAGCCAAGAAAAGTATAAAAAATAAGAACACTGAGGGAGGGTTTGCCTTCCTAGGTATTAGGAAATACTATTAAGCCAGTGTGATCCAATCAGCATAATAGTAATACAAGATTAGACAGGTCAATGTAACAGAATAACAAATCCAGAATGAGACTCCAGGGTACGTGAAAAGTTAATGTATGACCAAGTCAGTAGTTCAGTGGGAAAAGGGTAGATTATTTAATAATTGAAACTGGCACAATTGGCTATCCATTTGGAAGAAAATAAAAATGGATTCTTACACAATTTCAAAAATAAATTCCAGATGTCTTAATACTTAATATAAAAGTAAAATGGTACACATGGAGAGTCTGGCAGATTGGGGGTACAGGGCAGTGGCAGAAGAAATCTTTCTAATAATGACTGGATATGGCTTATGGATATAATAAGCTACCTAAAAGAAGAGCTAGACCTATTCAACTATACAAATATTAGAAATATATTTTTTTCAAAAAAGAAAAATAAATTAGTTCATTCTGGTATTTCCAGTTCAAAATTAAGATCATAGAATTTGTACTCAACTTTTTTGATTTTATAATTGTATCTCTTTTCTCTTATGCTGAAATCTCAGTTGCTAGTGACATTAACATAATTATTTATTTACTTTATTCTACTAAATATCTAATAGTTTTAAAATATCAATTCTAGTATTATTGCTAACAAATATGATTATTGAATTAATTTAATATTTCTGTGTGATTATTTTTGTCTTTGGAGCATAGCCCATCAGTTTAGTCAAATTGCTGTGCTTTAAAGAAAACTGGAATAATTCTCTGTGTAGTTCTGCCAACAGCTAATATATATTTAGAGTCGTTTGTTGTATTTTTGTTTTGTTTTGTTTTGTTTTCAACTTTTATGGGCTTTTGGTTTAAGTTTTGTTATAATCATGAAAAAAATTTACATGATTCCAAAGTCAAAACTATGAAAGACACATTCAGAGAAGTCTGACAGCCTGTTCCTTCTTCTTAGATGTAACTGTTTTTATTAGCTCTTAGTTTATACTTTCATTGTTTATTTTTGAAAACATAAATAGCTATATATGTTCTTATATCCCCCCTTTATTTCATAAAAATTAACATACTGTAATACTGCTCTGCACTCTGCTTTTTCACTTAACGGTATATACTGGAGATCACGCCTTAGCAGCATATAGAAACCTTTCTTATTTATTTTTACAGCTGTATGGTCTTCTGTTGTTCCAATGTACCATATTTTACCCAGAAAATCTCCTATGATGGAAATTTGGGTGATTTAAGACTGGCTATATGAGGAAAGGGTATTGTGAAATAATAGAAAACATATATGTTGATCTCTGTCCCCAGTTCCTGGCATAAAGCTCCTAAAACCCTTGTAATTTTCTAAGTGATAAGAGCATCAGTAGGATTTTTTCCCCTAATATTTGGTTTTTAACCCCAGTTCCTGACACAGAGCTCCTATATCCCTTGTAATTTCCTGGGTGATAAGGCTGTCTTTTATTCTAACAAGGCAACACTTAGTGGACTCCTGAATGCCTTCATGATTAGAGCTAGCCATCAGAAAAACCAGGCCATGATTACAAGCTTAGAACTTTCGTCCCGGCCCCCCATCCTCCAGGAAGGGGAAAGGGGCTGGAAACGGAATCAACAATCCATCATCCTATGTAATGAAGCCTCCATAAAAATCCCAATCATATAGGGCTTAAAGAGCTTCTGAGTTTTACACATTTACATACCTGGGGGGAGGGTGGCACATCCCAACTCAACAGGGACGAAAGCTCCTGTGTTCAGGACCCTTCGGACCTTGCCCTATGTTTCTCTTCATCTAGCTCAGTCATAGCATTTATTATATCCTTTACAATAAACCGTTAAACCTAATTAAGTGTTTCCCTGAGTTCCATGAGCCATTCTAGCAAATTATCAAACCAAAGGAAGGGGTCATGGGAACCCCAATTTATAGCTGGTCAGTCAGAAGTTCAGGTGACAACCTGGGACTTTGAACTGGTGTCTGAAGTGGGGCAGTCTTGTGGGAGTGAGCCCTTAACTTGTGGGATCTGATGCCAACTCTAGGTAGTGTTGGAACCGAATTGAATTGTAAGACACCCACCTGGTGTCAGAGAATTGCCTGATGTGTGGAAAACCCACACATCTGGTGTCAGAAGTATTATGCGGTAGTAGTGTGAGAGTAAAGAGAAACACAGGAAGAAGAGTATTTTTTTTCCATGTAAGTATTCTTACACATTGATGGTAGAAATATTTAGTATCATAGTCATGGTAAGCAATCTGGCAATATCAAAAATGTTAAAGATGCATATAATACGATCCCATTTTTTAAAACAATCTATGATCAAAATCATATCTATCTGTCTATCTTTCTATCTATCCTTATCTACGTACGGGGGAGTAGAAAGATATATATTAAGTTGTTAATATGTGTGACAAGGGTAGAAATGAAGAAGAGTTGGGGTAGCCAAGCCAAAAAAAAGGAAAAAGAAAAGAAAAGAGAGGGAAGAAAAGAAAAGAAAAAAAAAAAAAGACTGTGGTTAATAAATAAAGCATCCATGTATTCACATTTACACATTTAGGTAAAATTGTGTGGATATATGTGAAAATATTTTTTAATTATTTAGAAAATATAATGGGGGAAAAAAGATCCCATGTCCTATAGCAGTGTAAAACTTTAAACATTTTTCTTTGTTTAAAGATTTTATTTATTTATTTGAGAGAAAGAGCTAGCAAGCGAGAGAGCATGAGCGGGGTGAGGGGCAGAGGGAGAAGCAGACTCCCTGCTGAGCAGGGAGCTCGATGCAGGCCTCCATCCAGGGCTCGATCCTGGGACTCCGGGATCATGACCTGATCCAAAGGCAGACACTTAACCAACTGAGCCACCCAGGCACCCAGCAGTGTAAAATTTTAGCTTGCTTAGGAATAAAAATACATGTAAGGGCCTATATGGAAAGAACTTTGAATCTTTAATGAGAAACATAAAAGAAGACTTGAAAGAAGTATGCCATGTTTCGTGAGGGCAAGCCTCAGTATTGCAAAAATATCTGTTCTCAAATTATTTGCAATTATAATGCAAGCCCAATAGGATTTTTATTTTGGAATTTGGTAAAATATTCTGAATTTCATCTAGGAGAAGAAACAGCCAATTTTTGGAGAGAACAGTGAGGGGTACTTGCTCTACTAGATAGTAAGATGTATTCTAAAGTTAACAATAAATAAGATAGTATAGCAACGGCATAAGAATAGGCAGTGGATAGGGTGACCAAACATCCCAGTTTGCCTGGGAGTGATGGGTTGCCCAGGACACAAAACTTTCAGTGCCCAAACTGAGACAGTTCTGAACAAACTAGAATGGTTGGTCATCCCAACAGTGGAAAAGAATGGAAAGCCCAGAAACAAACCTTAATAGGTAAGAGGGAATCACAAATCAGTGGGAAAAGGAAGGATTTTGGGGTGCCTGGGTGGCTCAGTCAGTTAAGCATCTATCTTCAGCTCAGGTCATGATCCCGGGATCCTGGGATGGAGTCCCGCATTGGGCTCCCTGCTCCACAGGGAACCTGCCTCTTCCTCTCCCCACCCCCTGCTTGTGCATGCTCTCTCTCAAATAAATAAATAAAATCTTAAATAGAAGAAGGATTTTGTAAGAGAGGGTTTCAGAGAAATGGCAACTATTTGGAAAAAAATTAATTAGGCCCCTACTTCATACCATATACCAAAATAAACTCCATATGGATTGGCGAATTAGATATAAATATGAAAAGTGAAACCGTGAAACAATAAGAAATTATATAGGTAAACATTTCCCTCATTTGGGTATAAGGAAAAACTTTCTAAGTATAAAGACAGCAGAAGATATCACAGAAGAAAATGTTGATATAATTGAATTTAATATATATATTCTATATATAGAATTTAATTTTTTATACACATTAGAAAACAACACACATAAATGAGAAAAGCAGATTATAAATTGGAAGTAAAAGATTTGTAAAAATATGTGATAGACAAAAACAGCCACAGCCAAAGGAGCCTAAGGACACATGACGACTAAATGTATTGTGGTATCTTGGATGAGATTTGGAAGCAAAAAAGGACAATAGGTGAAAAATAAGGAAATATGAATAAAGTATGGACTTCAGTTAATAATAATGTATGAATATTGGTTCATTAATTGTGACAAATGTACCATACTAATGTAAGCTGTTGACAGCAGGGGAAACTGGGTGTGGGGTATATGAAACTTCTCGGTACAATCGTCACCATTTTTCTTTCTTTTTTTTTTTTTAAAGATTTTAAGTAATCTCTACACCCAGCATGGGGCTCAAACTCATGACCCCGAGATCAAGAGTCACACACTCCACCAACTGAGCGAGCCAGCCAGGTGTCCCATTCACAACTTCTGGAACTCTAAAGCTATTCTAAAATAAAAAAGATTGTTAAACTATATATATGATAAAAATACAGAGAACAAACTGATGGTTGCCAGAGGCGCAGGGGTGGGGAGGATAGGCAAAATGGGTGAAGGGGAGAGGGAGATACAGTTTTGGAATGAATAAGTCATGGGGATAAGAGAGACAGCACAGGGAATAGTCAATGGTATTGTAATAGCGTTGAATGGTAACACATGGTAGCGAGTGTAGCATAATATGTAGACTTACAGAGACTTGTGGAATCACTATGTTGTACACCTGAAACTAATGTAACATTGTGCATCAACTATACTTCATAAAAAAGTACATGAGAATGACAAAAAAAGAATATATATACGTGAGGGTGTGTATGATAACACTGACCAATATATAATATATAACTATATACGAAAGTTAATATATGACAATATAGTATATGTAACATGTATACACATATAACATATAGTATATATAACATGCAAACAAATTAGAAAAATGAACATCTTTAAAGAAACAATTGATATGCAAAAGCATATCAATAGGTGGTCAATATGTGAAAAGAAATGTTCAACCTTACTCTCATACAGTACCAATGGTATGTAAATGATTTTGACCTTTCTGGAAAGGAGCTTGCCAGCATATAAGAGCTTTAAGATGTTCATACGTTTTGACTTAGTAAGTCCACTTCAGAGTAACTACCTTAAAGGGTTTATCTAACTTGCACACAGTGTTTTATGTGCGAATATATTCTTCACTGGGTTATCTGTGATAGGAAGTAAGTGGAAACCAGCATCTAAATGTGCAACATTTGGGGAATATGGTGGTGAGCTTTATGATCTGTACATATTCTGAAGCCATTCAAATATATCGAAGAAGAGTGAGGCATAACAATCAAGAGCATAGGTTTGGTTTTTTTAAATATTTTATTTATTTATTTGAGAGAGCGTGCGTGAGCACAAGTGGGGTAAGGGGCAGAGAGAGAAGCAGGCTCTCCGCTGAGCAGGTCTCCAGAATCATGACCTGAGCGGAAGGCAGACGCTTAACCGACTGAGCCACCCAGGCACCAAGAGCATAAGTTTTGGAAAACGGATCTGGATTCAAGTTGAAGCACCATCATTGGCTGAGTGATTTGAGGCAAATCACTTCATAGTCTTTCTAAGCCCCACTTACCTGTAATCTAGGGGCAATAAGAGTTTCAGGCCATGCGGTTTCGTGAAGGTTTGGCAAGTTTTTTCATGTGTTTAGCACAGTGCCTGGCAGGTAGCTCAGTAAATAGTAACTCACAATAACCCTAGGATGTAGGTTTTTACAGATGAGAAAATGGGATCCGAGAGAGGACGAGTCGCTTACCCAAGTTCACATATTCACATGGCTAGTAAGTGGGAGCTGGGCTTCAAACACAGAAATTTGGACTTCGAAACCCATGTTCATGACCAAAACTCTAAAATGTCAGCTGTTATTTGTGCTGTTGCAGCATCTGCTGCTTTCCTGACACGGGACAATGACTATGGGAAAATATTGAGCAAAAAAAAGTAGAATACAAGACTCTATGTAGTATTATTCTGATTTTTCTTTGAAATTTATATATATGTATATCCACATATATATATGGATAAAAGGCTAGAAGAAAATATGCCAACATATTAAAATTATTATCTTTCAAGTAAAGCATTTAGAACAGTCCTGGCACATAAAAAATGGAACGTATTATCATTATGGTCATTTGTTTCGATGTTCTGAAGATTTGCCAAAATGGTCTAAATGTGAATTTAGTAGTATTTATCTTGCTCAGGACTCAGACTTCCTGAATCTGAGAATTCACATCTTTAATTCACTGGTTCTGGAACACCCCCAGTCATTACTTCTTTGAATATTACTTTTTTCCCCCATTTGTCCTCTATGTGTCTTCACCTCTCTTTCATATTTTTATTTCTTTATCTCTCTGTGCTGTTTTCTGTATATCTATATTCCAGTTTACCACTTTTTCTCTCTAGCTGTGCTCAATCTGTGGTTTAATCTGTCCATTGAGGTTTTAGTTTTAAAACTATTTTTTTCATTTCTAGAATTATTTCTTAAAAATTTGGGATAGTGAAAAAAGCAGAAATCAACAAATGTTGATTTAACAGCAGGTAGATTGAAATGAGATCCTTTCTGCTGATGAAAAAAAATTATTTGGTCTGTTTTTAAAAAAAAAAATCGTCCTTTTCTCATGTTTTCTTTTTTTTAAGATTTTATTTATTTATTTGACAGAGAGAGACACAGCGAGAGAGGGAACACAAGCAGGGGGAGCCGGAGAGGGAGAAGCAGGCTTCCCGCCGAGCAAGGAGCCTGATGCGGGGCTTGATCCCATGACCCTGGGATCATGACCTGAGCTGAAGGCAGCCGCTAAACGACTGAGCCACCCAGGCGCCCGTCTCATGTTTTCAATTATGTCTGTAATCATTTTACACGGAGTTCTTGTGTTAGATGATTCTAACACTGAAGAGTTATCTGAAGATTTGGAGTCTAATCCTGCTGTTGTGTCTTCAGGCATTGGCTACTGATGGGGTATTGCTTCATGTGTTCTGTAATATTCTTATTATAAATTGTGTTCAGTGTGGCTTTACCTGTGGGGATCTTGTGGAAGATTCATTCCCCTAGAGCTGTTTTATGTTGCTTCTGCCAGGTAGTTCAAGGGATAACAACAGCTAGGAACCACTCTCTACTAATATTTTGACCTGTAGCATTCTTGGACCTTGCAGGATACGTTTTAAATCCCAAACACATGTGAAAGCAGGCTTGCGATTACAAATCCTCATAGGGAGACCTTTTTTCTGCCTTCCCAGATACCAGGCTGTCTTCCCTATGCTAGTGAGTGGATTTTTGTCTGGTTCACCCTTATTGTAGGGGCAGTCCTTGAAAGTTTCAACTTTCTACAGGTGTCTTAGTTCCAACCCCCTGTCTTAGGCCCAAGGCTCTGTTTACTGCCTTTGCATAGTCTTCAAAACCTAAGCCACCTGCATCCCACCATTAAAGCGGCTAAAGCTTCAGCTCCTGCTAAATGCTCTGGTTTAGGGTTTCCCACTTTGTGTTTGGACCCTTAATGATTTCCTTTACTTACTTGCAAACTCAGCTATACATTTGAAAGGATGCTATATTTTATTCTGTATTTCTCCATGTTTTACAGTATGGACAGACTTCCAGGTTATTTTCACCACGTTACTGGAAATGGACATGAAAGATAATTTTTAAAGGAAAATAATCTTAGGATGGCAGGCAGCACTGGCTTAGATGTTACTCCGTTATTGAGGAGGCCATCCCCCTTTCACAGAAGAGTGTAAATGGACTTTTTTCTGCCCTACTCCATTTTTAAATATTTTTTGCTTGCCTAAAAAAGGAAACAAAACTGTCAACCTACCAGTTACCTGAGGTCTGCTGCCTCTTTTATTAATCTTTTTATCCAAGTCTTGGTACATTTGGCAGAATACCAGATTTCTTGCCAGTTTCTTGCCAAGGACTATAGTGAAGGTGGGGAGGATACCTCTCACATATGTGTGTTTATTATGGATGGGTCATTTTTAATATGAGAAAATTGATCAGATGAATGGTTCTCCAGTTTTTTGGTGAGCTCTGTTACAGAAGTAAAAGCTGTTTGGCATGCCTTTTAGAAAGGAGAGAGTGATTTATCTCCTTTCACACATTTCAAGAATGAATGTATAATATAATATGGATACAGAATAGGTTGTAAATGGGTGAATCTTGAATGGTTGGTCATCCTCATTTTTTCCCTCTTCTCTGAGTCATCAAAACCCAGCCTATCTACCTTGTAATTACCTTTCTACCTTAAAAATCTATCCAGTCTCCACCTCTAGTCTTGTCCTTCAGTCCTTGGCCCTGTTGTGATTGTAATCTGCCTGAAACACGTGCTTAAAATACTTTAGATGTTCCCCCATCACCTTCAAAATGAAATGCAAACTCCTTAGCATAGCATAAATAGTCCATGTCTACCTCGTGATTCTTATCTCGAGATTCTCCAGTATCTACTTTGCATTTCAGTTGCACCAGATTACTAGCACTTCCCCCAAATTCTACATATTCTTATTAGGCCCAAGAAAATACTTAACGAAAATATTACTGGTTTTAATGAAAATATTATTGATGAATTTGCTTTCATTAAAGCCAGAAAAGTAAACTTTAATAAATTCTGGTGTTGGCGTAAATAAAATATTTAGCCTTAATGCTGTGAGTTTTAATGTATCTACTTTGCAATTTTTCGACTGCTTTAATGTTCTGGAAAAAATTAACCATTCAGGAATACATAAAAACATGTATATGGGGCCCACATTTTTTCCTTTTGCCTCAAGCTCCAGTACGGCTCAATATGGCACTTTTGTTGATCTTGTCCTTATTTAAAATTTTGATACTCTGTTCATCATGGATTTTTGCATTAATTTTAGTTGACAAATGCGGAATTATCTAGATTATGGAGGTTTTCTTTTTGTATCCCCTTAAATTCTGTGCACACGGTGAGTGCCTTATTCATCCCACACTTATCCCACACTTGCTTGAGATCCTTAGGTATATAAATAATCCATCTGAAACTAGTGGGCATCTGAAAGTATTGCAGTTGAAATATAGAGCTTTTATTCCTGGAAGTGGTTTCCATCTTACCTCCCCACTTTTTATTTTTCTTATTTTTATATTTTATTTATTTATTTATTTATTTATTTATTTATTTATTTATAGTACAGAGTTCAGAGTTCTGAAGTGGGAAGAAATTTTATTTTTAAAATAATATTTATTTTTTGAATAGGTAATACATTCAAATGATTCAAAATTCAAAAGGCATACAGAAAAGATGTCAAGTCTCTCCCCATCCTTACCCTCTAACCACCTAGCCCCTCTTCTTGGAGGCAACCAACATTTCACAATATCCTTCAAGAGATAATTTATGCTTATTCAAGCAAATGTGTACATATATTTTAATCTCCCCCCTTTTACACAAATGGTAGCATGCTGTGTCATGAATCTTGCTCTTTTAATTTAACTATGTACTGGAGTTCAATCCATATTGGTACATATATAGGGGTTCCTTATCCATTTTTATAGCTGCATAGTTAAGTCACTCATTGTAGGAACATTATTTAATCAACATCTCAATGAGAGACACTTGGGTTGTTTCCAGTGCATAACTTTGTCATTTTGAACATGTGAGTATATCTATAGGATGAATTCCTACAAGTCAGATTTCTGGAATAGGTTTATGCATATATAATTTGGTAGATATTGTTAAACTGTTGTCCATGGAGATGGTACCAATTTATACCCCCACCAGGAATGTAAGGACAACTGTTTCCTTACACTGGCCACACAACAGTTATGTTATCAGGCTTTTGCTTTGCCAGTCTAAGAGGTGAGAGGTGATATTTCAGTGCAGGTTTTTAAATTTCTCTTAAATATAAACATCTTTTTACACGTTCAAAGCCATTTGTATTTCCATTTCTTTGAATTGTCTCTTTATATCCTTTGTCCATTTTTCTACTGAATGGTCTTTTGTTATTGATTTGTAGGGGCCCTTTATGTAATAAGGAAATTAGTCCTTTGTAGAAAAGTTTCAAATATTTGTTTCCTGTTTTTCTTTTAACTTTGCTAATGGAAGTTTTTGCTGTTCAGAACTTTTCTTATGTAGACAAAACTAACAACCTTTTATTTTATGGCTTTTGAGTTTTGTGTGAAATGGGGAAGCTTGGTGAAAGCTCACTCAATAAAGATGGAGGGGGGATCTTAATAATCACTATATCAGTAAGGAAGAGAATGTGAATCAGTTGACCGTTAGAAATTTCTAAAATTCCAGTCTTTGCAATTTCCCCATATTTATTCTGTATTTTGTCCCCATGTCTATTTCCCCAGAGTGATTAAAACAAAGCCCTTGACATGTTGAGGGCCTATGTGCTTGTCTTGAATAGGAAGAATGGGGTGAATTGGGAATAATAGTTAATCTGGTAGGAAGAAGAATCCCAAAGTGTTGGCAGCTTTAAGAGGAAAAGAAAGCATCCCTGGGACCTGCCTGAGGGAAGAAAAAAGAAGAAAGTGCTTGAAAAATGGGGATCAGCTCTTTCGACCTGGTGGTGTAACCTGCCACACAATGATAATGAAAGAGAGCTGTTTAGAAAAAGAACTAGATAAAAAGAAAATTAAAAGAACTAGACAGTGTCGATAATGTTTCCTTTTTTGTGACAAGGTACAACTAGCAATATCATGACCACATTAGGTTTTTAATTTGGACAACACTGGCTTAGTACACAAGTCAGTCACATTATATAGAAAATGGCTTAAGCCTTAAGGAAATGACTATAGGTCTCAAGTACAGTTTAACAAATATTGCTGAGTCCCTGAATCCCGTTTCCTTCTTTTTCTTTTTTGTCATTCGACTCCTGCCTCCTTTCCTTATCAAAGTACAGTATTAAAACCCAAATGGTATTTTATCTTACTTTTTCTTTGGCTTTTTTCTCAACTTTCCTGTTAGAGGTTTACAGAACATTAGGTGTGCCCATGTGGCTCAGTCGGTTAAGCATCTGCCTTTGGCTCAGGTCATGATCTTGGGGTCCTGGGATGGAGCCCCCATGTCGGGCTCCCTGCTCAGTGGGGAATCTGTTTCTCCCTCTCCCTTTGCCCTTCCCCTCCCCCCCAGCTCGTGCTCTCTAATAAATAAAATATTTTTTAAGAAGTTTATAGAACATAGAACATTGTATCTATGAGTAATCTTTTAAGTATTTCTGACTTTAGGGGTATGCTTATGTTCCTTAAATCGGAAGATGGCAAGAAACATTTCCAGGGGTTACCCAGACACTGGAACTATGGAACTGGGGATAGCCATTTGTGTACCTTCCTCTCTGCAGCCTGTTCAGTGTGATCAGTTGATACCTTCTCTCTCCCTGCTCACCTTTGCTGCCCTTTGCACCTCAAGGCATCCCCTTATTGGCACATTATCCTATACCCTACCTCCTTTCCTGTTTTACTCCCTTTCCACGTTACTCCAGATTTCTCTCACAGCTCCCCCAAATTCCTAATATGTCCCCACTTGCACTATTTGAATCCAGTCTTCCACAGTCTTTTGGCTCAATTAGCGAAATACTCTTACTACCGTTCTCTCTGCCTTAACCCAGCTACCATTTAGCTGTTAAAGTGATCGAAATACATCCATGATGGTAAGGGGAGGACTTTCATTTATTTTAAACAATTCTATACTGTTTGAAAGTTTTAAAACATGCATGTAGTACTGTTGTCTTTTTTAAAAAGTACAAATATCCTTATATTATTCCACTGTTTAAAATCCTCCAATAGTTTCCATTGATTGCGAGATAAAACTCAAAATTCTTAATATCATATGCTCCATTAGCTCTGCCACTTCAATTAGTCAACTTCATTAAGTGACTTGTTTTCTCTTGTTCTCCCAGGTAATGGCTCCACCAGGGTTATCAAAGATGCTCAGTTCTGAAAAATAGTAGTAAAGAGCTACCATTTAAACATCTAGAGTGTGTCAAGTGCTTTACATGTGATTTCTTCTTTCAACCCTGTAAGGTGGGCATTACCTTTTCAGTTTTATAGGTAAAGAAACTGAAGATCGGAGGCTAAGTGACGTCCCTAAGGTCACACAGGTGTTGGCAGGTGGAATCAGGATTTGAACCCAGTTCTGCCTAACTCTGAAACTCTAAAGCCTATGCTCTTTCCACCATACCATGCTCTCTAGAATGAAATGTTCCTTTTAAAGAAACATTACTTCCTATCTTTAGGTAGGAAGTTTAGGAGGTAGTTTAGTGTAGTAGTTCAAACCATTAGTTCTGGGGTCAAACTGCCTGGATTCAAATACCATCCCTCTAACTTATTAGCTGTGTAACCTTGAATAAGTTCAAATTTCTGAGCCTCACCTTCTCCATCTGTAAATGGGTATGGTGATAATAGTTCTTCTCTCATAGAGTTATAATTTTTAAAAAGATGACCCATGTAAAATACTTAGCACAGTATGTGGCAAATAGTATGCATACCCTCAGCGAAGCACAGCTATTATCATTATATTGCAGATAGATCTCAGAATTCTGTTGGCCCTTTTGTTCATCTAGAGTTCCTGATCAATACATCTGAATCCTGGCTTGCTATATCCTAATTGTCCCTTCTATGTATGTCTGTGTAACAGAAAAGTACCATAATTATATTGTATAGGTTTTGCCTTCTTGAGTGATTTTTTTAAGATATAGCTTTAGGGGCACCTGGGTGGCTCAGTCCGTTAAGCGTCTGCCTTTGGCTCAGGTTGTGATCCCAGGGTCCTGGGATCGAGCCCCACATCGGGCTCCCTGCTCCACAGGGAGCCTGCTTCCCCCTCTGCCTCTCTGTCTCTCATGAATAAATGAATAAAATCTTTAAAAAATAGTTTTAGAGGGGCACCTGGGTGGCTCAGTCGTTAAGCATCTGCCTTCAGCTCAGGTCATGATCCCAGGGTCCTGGGATCGAGCCCCGCATTGGGCTCCCTGCTCAGCAGGAAGCCTGCTTCTCCCTCTCCCACTCCCCCTGCTTGTGTTCCCTCTCTCGCTGTGTCTCTTTGTCAAATAAAAATCTTTAAAAAAAAAGAATGCATTAAAAATAGTTTTAGATACACAATACAAATTTTATTAGTTCATACATTAAATGGCTAATTGCTGAAATGTTCCTCATTTGCTAAGGTATCATAGAATGTAATGATTTAATTGTCAAATTGCTTTAGCATTTCTTATAGGAGTTACTCAAAGTAGTAATTCAATTTTCTTTTATCGCAGCATTTGTCATTTTGACTGTGTGTAGTGACCAGTTCCACTTGCTTGTCTTCACAGTGGGACCTCCTGATGGCCTGGGTAACCTCCTAGTGTGTATTCTTATCTGCTCTTCTGTTGGCTCACTTTCCGTGTCAGGTATCAAGTTTGGGCATTGCCTTGAAGCAGCTGTTTTAGGGAAGCCAATCACAAAGCCAGCCCTCAACTGGATACTCTTGTCTTGTGATTGGTGTAGCATTCAAATGAACTATCTGAACAAGGCCTTGGATATACTTTCAGTACCTATGCAGACATGGCCATGTGGTGTCTGCTTCTCCCAACACCTGGCATCACCTTCTCTGCCATTCTTTCAAGGAATGGCAGCGTAGGCCCTCAACAACCTTGGTTAGTACCACCTATGGTTTCCTTACCATAGTTCTCGGCCTTTTTTCCTCCACACCTTTTGAAATGTCCCTTGTGGTCTGTATCTGTTGCCCTTTGACTGGAGATCAATTAATCTGAACAATACTCTTACTCTTCCATGGAATAATGCAAGTTACCAGACTTTTCTGCATCTGCCTCTTTTGAGTCCAGAAGATGAAGCTAGAAGAGAGTATGAAGAGTCTTAAAAGAAGCACTACCGGGTGGTCTTTGAAATAAAATCGTCCTAGGCCAAGATTTTTTATTAAGGTACTGATAGGAGTGAGAAGTGGGGTTTTTTTTAATTTAAAAAAAATTAAAATAAAAATTTTTAAAAAAGGACCAATTGCTTTGCATGTGAATGTTATCTTACATGGGGTTAACTGACTTATATTTTTTTAAAGATTTTATTTATTTATTTGAGAGAGAGAGAGAACAAGCAGTGGGGAGGGGCAGAGGGAAAGAGAGAGAGAGAGAGAGAGAGAGAAGCAGACTTCCCACTGAGCAGGAAGACTGATGTGGGGCTCAAGCCCAGGACCCTGGGATCATGACCTGAGCTGAAGGCAGGCTCTTAACCAACTGAACCACCCAGGTGTCCTCTGGCTTGTTACATTTTTAAATCTAAACTCCGTCTGGAGATTTGTTACCATAAATAAATACAAAGTTCTTGCTTGACTTCCTTGTATCTGTTATCCTTAATGTTCATTCATAGACTCATGGGCAGGGGCCTGAGGGATAGTCTTGGTCCAGTTTTCACAGTATGTTTAGTAAAACCCTAGAGGTCCTAAGACAGTGCCTCAGGTACCACAGGAGTGGGTGAAGTGGGGGTGGGGGTGACAACAGTGGGCCTCTTTCCAAAACAGCTTTGCTTTTCTATTTTATATATTAGGCTTCCAAGTAAGATTTCATTTCAGGGAGAGTCTGCTAATTCAATCCTTTTGTTTCATACTTGGAGTCTTAGGCATTCTACCCTGAATACTAAAATGAGAACTTTGAGGGTTATTAGGGCTGACAGTACCACCTTTCTATCAAGATTCTGAAGTTTCTGAGATTGACAAAGCAAAAAGCTCAAATTGTTGCTCTGGTATACTTAACCTCCTTGATGATGGGGACAATGTTCTACCTTTTCTTTCTCCCATTATCTTGTACCTAGTAGTACTGAACATACACTTGGTGCTCAAGCATACTGTATAAATCCAACAGACCCTCTCTCTCATTATGTACATTAGCTGAGCAAGCAGTTAACATTGTAAAAAAAAAAAAGTTACGTTTGTCTAAATGTGACTAGAGTATTTTAATACTATATGAAGGGAGAGTAAGAAGGAATGATAGTTAATAATAAAACAGTAATATATACGAAAAAGGAGGAATAAGGAAGAATGAATAAGAAGGCAAAGATTAAAGGACCCTTCCTTTATGACTTGAGGTTTTCCATGAACACACTAAATTTTGTAGGAAAAAAAACAAACAAACAAAGGGGATATACAGATACAAAGTACATGCTAGACACCTACCTTAAGAGCCTGATTTTTCTTGGACTTTAAAATGCCATTATTCTTACTACTGTACATGTACAGGTTCTCCAAACAGCAGCCGGACCCTCCTAAAACTTAAGTTATATCACATCACTCATCTGCTAAAAACCCTCACATGGCTCCCCATCTTGCTTGCTAAAAGCCAAGTCCTTGCAATGGCCTACAACTCCCTACATGATCAGTGCACTTACCTGCCTCCCAGCCCCAATCCGTCTCATGCTTATGTCTCTGACTTTATTTCTTACCATTCTCCTTACTCATTTTACTCCAGCCCTACTGACCTTTTGACTGTTTTACCTTAGCGTCACGGCATGCTGCTCTGACCTTGGGGCCTTTGGACCTGCTGTCATCTCTGCCTGCAATGTTCTTCCCAGATACCAACATGGCTTGGTCATTTAATTCTTTCAGGTCTCAGCAAACTGCCACGTTCCCAAGGAGGCATTCTCTAACCATCGCATCTCAACAACAGCCCCACAAACATTCCCTAATATCCCAGACTCTGCTTTTTCTCCATGGCACTCATTAAACGGACATATTTATGGGTTTGTTGCCTGTCTCCCCTCTCCTAGAACATAAGCTCCACATGGGCAGGGACTTTGTTTTTTGTGCACTCGTGAAGCCCTGGCACCAAAAACAGTGTCTGGCACAGAAAAATCACTTAAACTTTCGTAAATTTTTTCACCAGGATTTAAAAAAAAACATTCCTTGTGGTACCTATATGGTGGAAAGCTAAAAGGACTTGAGGCTTCTAGAAATGTGTATTTCCCCAACCTTCAGGGATCAGAACTAGAGGCTCCCAACGCATAGTTCCATGTTAGGTCTACACTCCAGTCTACTAGCATCTGAAGTTGGGAGGGGAATCCAGTCATTATAACCTCATCCACTCCACTCAGGGAGCTGTCAGCACTGAATCCCTTCCCTCCCCATCTCATCTCAAGGTTCTCCTTTCTCACAAAAAGGTCAGACAAGACATCCCTGGAATACCGTGCTGTTCCCTGCACAGATCAAGTACCCAGACAGGCTACACTTCAGTCTTGGAACCAGCCTACACCAAATCTCTCCAGGGTGCAGGTGATAACCAGAATAGAAAGCCTTCTGAATCAGAGTTGAATTTTGTAGAAGCCTTTATTTCAGTGATCAAAAGAATGCAATAAATGGAGTCTACACTGATTAACATTAGGCATGCACCTCTACCTGAAACTGCTGTTAGTTTTTGCCTGGCCTAAATCTTTATAACCTATTTAGGCACATCTTTGAATTTTTCGGACCCTGATATACAGGGTAAGTAAGCTTCTTCCTTATGGCAGTTTAGTAATGAGAATTATGCTCACTGACTAGATTCCTTTGTAACTAAAGGCCTCTAGACACTCAGGCTACCTGTGCTACCTCAAGACCATACCTTATACATTAAAGAAAATCACAGCATAAGGGAGGGAGAGAATCTAGAAAGCTGAGTGTATTGTATGAACATCCCATAGATTTTTTTCCAGCACTGATAGTCAAAACACTAGTTAAGGAGGCCTATAGTTAAGTACCAAATTACTCTTCTCCCACTGCTTCCCTTTCTGAGAGACACAAAGATGTATATCCAATCTCCCCAGAAATCTGAAATGAATCCACACAAATGACAGATTTGTGTGGTCCCACAATCAAATTATAGAAAGCAGTTCCACTATCAAAATTATAGGAAGCAGTTAATGGGACTTTGAGAAAGCACAGTCCCACATACAGTAATATGCATCTAGTAGAGTTTTCCATTCATCTGTCAATTGTTTTCACAAGATTAGCATTAAAAAACACAATCAAGTACACATATGACCCTCAAAACCCACCCCCCCCCCACACACACACACACAAAAATGGTCTTTGTTCATTCTCAGATGACAGGATGTCCCAAGAGTGACAAAGGTGGGAGCCAATTCCCCCATAGCCTTTTCTTCTTCAACTATCCCATCAACCGCTCTTCATTCTTGAACTACCTTCCTTTTCCAAAGAGGTAATGCTGAGATCAGTCAGAAAGGCTTTCTGAGAAAACTGGCTTGGATTTCTGGGTCTGTTCCAGTCGATTCAAGATGAATTGGCTTGTATCAATGAAGCGCTCAACACAGTTCACAAAACAGGCCTCAGCCCGACTGTCCAACTTTGGCCCAGGCTTGTCCATGCACTTCTCCTGCTCAGGACAAGATACAGAAACACAAAGAGAACTTGAGAAAAAATTCGGGGTGGGGGAGGGAGGGAAAGCTAACTTCTTGTTATTTATAGGAAAAACTTGACCTAAAAACAGTATCTGATATGTTACTATTTCACATTGGCATGTGGCAAGCAGTTACATTAAATTCTCACAACAACCTTACAAAACAGACACTATCATTAATCCTCATTTTACAAAGAGGGAAACCGTGGCAGAGATATTTTGCCCAAAGTTATTGGAACAGACAATGGTGGAGCTATTATAGAGCAAAAAAAAAGGGGGGGGGGGCACCTGGGTAGCTCAGTCATTAAGCATCTGCCTTCGGCTCAGGTCATGATCCCAGGGTCCTGGGATCGAGCCGAGCGGGGAGTCCGCTTCTCCCTCTCCCACTCCCCCTGCTTGTGTTCCCTCTCTAGCTCTCTCTCTCTGTCAAATAAATAAATAAAATCTTTTTAAAAAAAGGGGGGGGGAGCAAAATACAAGTGGAGTAACCTTTCACCGAATCTGGTTATAACTCCACAATGTTGCCACCATTAAATGCCTTTAGAGTAACTGCAGGGAAAAAAGGGTGAAAGAATAAATCGCGTGACACCCTAAAACCTACCAAAGAAAAAAAGGAATTTATTACCCAGGATTCTATAACCTTGTCTACTTAAGCCAGAAGTTCTTGAATACTCTCAAGATGAATGGAAAATTGTATTAATTTTCCTAAAGGGCCCACGGCTTACAGATTCTTAAAGGAGTCCTTAACCACACCCGCTTCTGGCCAAAGAATCATAGATTTTTTTTTTTTTAAAGAATCAAAGCACCAAGGAGTACAGAGGTAAGCATCTGTTAGGGTCAGAGTCCAGGATACCATAGGTTTATGTGAAAGGGACTACGGAACTGATGACTGTATATAGTTCAAGTAAGTGGTTCAAATGAATTTTGTTCGTTATTCTCTGCTGTGTACACAAGCCTCAGACTCGCCACTTCCAAGGAAAATTATCCTTAGCCTCTAAATCCTGAGGGGTTTTTTTTTCTTTCACAAGGCATGGCGGTTATGCTGTCCTTGGCAGCCAGAGAACACTTTGATCCCCAGCTGCAAATGCTTCCGCCCTTTTGCCAAAGTCCCCTCACAGAGCATACTCAATTCCTCAACCTTCAAACCTGAAAGAGCTTGGTATTACACAACAATCCAACACGAAAGCAAGTGTGGGGGGGGGGGGGGGAGGGAGATTACGCCACTTTTACAGTTAGTGGGCTAGAGCCACTCATTTCTCACGGGCAACAGCAACTGGGTAATCCAGGTAAACCCTGAGAAGTCCAGGAACAGGAGACTCACTCCCTGGGAATCGGGGCTCAAAAAAAAAAAAAAAAAATTCTCAGTATTGGTGGCTCTCAACAGTCTTGGTGACCAGCACTAGGCAGCTTCAACCTCAGGTGCCTAAAGTGCTGCTTGGGACAGGGGCAAAAGTCGGCTGTGATCCCCAGTCCTCGGCACCAACAAAGCCAAGGTCTGGGGTGAGAGTCCCCCGAGAAGCGGAGTCACCTTTTCTACCTTCCGGCTTGATCTGAGAAACCTGAAGAAACCAAGGGGATGCTAACCGGTCCTCCCGCTCCCCGAATCCCGGACGTCCTGGGGAGTCCCGCCGGGCAAGGGCAGGGGGGGAAGCAGGTACAGTGGCCAGGTCCCAGCCCCAGGCTCCTTACCCAACAAAGTTCCGTCATCTGGTGCACCAGTTGCTGGAAGCGTTGCTTCTGAGTCTCCACCTCGATGAAATGTTGCAGCTGTGGGTCCACCGAGCCCAAACCCGCCGCGGACGAAGACGAGGAGGAATCCATCCCAGCGCCGCCACGCGTGCCGAGACGAACTCCGCACCAACTCACCGACCTTCACGTGTCTCCGCCACGGAACCGGAACCACAACCTGCCGTCTCTGGGCCCGCCCTGTGAGCGCACTGCGCCGGCGTGCGGCCCCGGGCGCGACCCCGCCCCCCCACTCCGCATCCCCTCCCGTCCCGCCCCCCCCGCCGCTCCTCCCAGCCGCCGGTGCGCCCCGCTCCCGCCAGCGACCCCGCAGCAGCGCCCCACGTGAGCCCTGAGGCCTCGGGGCTTGCAGCCCAGTGCTGCGGCGCTGACGAGACGTTATTCCCAAAAGAAAGGGAAAAAAGTAAAAAAGGAAGTTACTTAACACCACGTGGCCGGTTTCCGGCCGGCCCAACAGCCCCGCCCCTGCCCACTTCCAAATTGGCCCGCGCTTTTCCCGCTGCGATGCTGGTGCTTTCTTGGCCCAGACTGCTTGGCCCGTCTCTTAGCCATCCGGTTTTCTTTGAGGGTGTTTTGCCTCCTGATGGAGGAGAAAGAGGCTCCGATAGAATTTGTCCCCAACTTTCAGATTCATTCCGGTAATATTACATGCCCGCTGTGTGCCAGGCACTGGTGCTTTGCTTGTGAGTTTGTCTCTGACTCAGAGCCAGAATTTTCCAAGAGCCAGAGGGGTTAAATTGCTGAGGATCTTGAGTTCTCAAAGTAGGAATATGCCAAACCAATGCCACACAACAGTTTTCTGGAACACTGAGATAGGGCGCTCCAGGGAGGTTGCATGATTAATCGAGATAGCAAGAAAACTTCATGCTTTCCAGTAATTTTATTTGATCAAAACACCCTCCCCTCCCATTTTTATGACACCATTTTATTCTTGCCAAATTCTGCCTCCCTCCCCCCAAGCTCTAATGCCTACCCAAAGAGCTGTTGGACCCCTTGTCAGGCTATTTACACCCCTCCCTCCCCCAAACTTTCCATCCCAAATTCAGTCTGTCTTAATACTCCTGGAAAATTGTCTCTCTGAGGACAATACCAGGCACAGTAATTCCTTGGTTTTTGCTCAGAAGGTACTATCTCAGAGAATCAAAGAAGAGAGTCATTCCTAGATGTAGAGAGGGGCCTTTGTGTACTCATTGAGAGCACAAGGCTCCAGGGCCTGTAAGCCTGGGAATTCCTCCGAAGAAGTGAAATTGGGGCTTGTGGAGAAGAGGAATGGAACCAAGAAGCTTATTGGTGAGCTCAGGATTCTTCATCCATGACATCTAGGATGTTGCTCAGAAGAATTTTGAAAGTGGGACGTTCCTCTGCTTTCTAAAACCAAAGAAAAAGCAGGATGTTACAGTGGGCTAGAATCCAGAATTAAAGGGAAATGCAATGAGTAAGCAGAAATGTTTATTAAGTATATACTATATGCCCTGTAGCATACCCTGTCAATTACACACACACACACACACACACACACACAAGAAAGAAAAAGGAAAAGAAATTAAAGTGCTCCATGAAGTCCTTGTTCACTTTTCATCTTTAGTAACCCAGGTTATTAATGTGATGAGGACAATTTGCAAATTAAACTGGCAAACACTGATTAAAAACTGAGGGCGAATTCATTACAGACTTGTATACCAGTACATCATTATTTTGGATCCTCAAATGAAAAATGGCTAACTAAACAAGTTTAAATGTCTGCCAGAATTGAAATCTTGTAAACTTTCAAACACTGTTTTATCATACCGTAGCCAAAGTTTTACAGAGGAATTAACATCTCAAGACCATGGGCTGCATCACTGAACAGGGATCCCGAGCACCTGGGACATTTTATTACCACTGTCTGGCCTCTAGACTAAGGCCCTTTGTGACAGCCATGATCCATAAACCCCTAGGGTTTTACTAAACATACTGTGAAAACTGGACCAAGACTATCCCTCAGGCCCCTGCCCATGAGTCTATGAATGAACATTAGGGTAACAGATACAAGGAAGTCAAGCAAGAACTTTGTATTTATTTATGGTAACAAATCTCCAGACGGAGTTTAGATTTAAAAATGTAACAAGCCAGAGGACACCTGGGTGGTTCAGTTGGTTAAGAGCCTGCCTTCAGCTCAGGTCATGATCCCAGGGTCCTGGGCTTGAGCCCCACATCAGTCTTCCTGCTCAGTGGGAAGTCTGCTTCTCTCTCTCTCTCTCTCTCTCTCTCTTTCCCTCTGCCCCTCCCCACTGCTTGTTCTCTCTCTCTCTCAAATAAATAAAATCTTTAAAATAAAATCATCAATTTCTTGTTCCTTTGAATCAGTGGTTCTTAAACCTAGCTGAGTATCAGAATTTCTTGGGAAGTTTAAAAGGACATTTCTGGGTTCTGCTTCAGACATACCTAATTGGAATCTCTGAGGATAAGGCCCAGTCATTTGCAGTTTTAAGAGTTCCCCAGGGATTCTGATATGCACCCAGTTTCAAGAGTATTACTTTAGGGCGCCTGGGTGGCTCAGTTCGTTAAGCGACTGCCTTCGGCTCAGGTCATGATCCTGGAGTCCCGGGATCGAGTCCCGCATCGGGCTCCCTGCTCGGCAGGGAGTCTGCTTCTCCCTCTGACTCTCCTCCCTCTCATGCTCTCTGTCTCTCATTCTCTCTCTCTCAAATAAATAAATAAAATCTTTAAAAAAAAAAAAAAGAGTATTACTTTAAACGGGCTGTGGAAAAAGGGCCTGTCTGAAATAGTTAAACTAGCGGAGTGAGGGTGTCCTAGTTGGGAGGGAGCACAGTCAGTCCCCCTTAATCCTGCGTGGCACAGGCGAGAGAAGGGAAATGGTTGTCCCTTTCTCCACACTTCCTCTGTGACCTCAGTTATTTGTTGAAGGGAAAGGAGCCATGCTCTGATCCAAGTCCCCACTTTTCAGCCCCCCAAGAGGGCTCCAGATTCACATATGTGCTTGTTGGACACCATCCTGCCCTGTTTCTAGCACTGCAGCATTCATTTCCTACTAGAGATTTCGGTTGCCAAATTAAGGTTGCCAAGGACCTACCGAAAAGTGGAGAAAGCACCTCTGAAAGAACCCAAGGTGAGAGCAATAAAACATTTTAGTAATAGTGGGACAGGCTCCCTGTTTTCAAAATACCACATCTACCCACATAACCCGTGATGCACCCCATTTAAAAAAAAAAAAAATGACCACGACCTATTTTAGTTCCCTTTCAGGAGGGTTTTTTTTTTTTTTTTTTTAATTCCAGTTAGGATCACAGCCAAAAAAGATTGGCAGTTAGTTAGTCTAATAGAAGAAAGGGCTAATGACTTCCAAAGGAATGAACATACATTTTAATGGCTTTTCTTTTGAAGTGTCCATACATTTGGCCGAATGCCTCTAGCTGCCTGCTTATGCTAGGCGACACGGCCCCACCGCATCCCCTCCCCCTGAAGCTGAGTTGGTAATGGGGTCTGCTGAGGATACTCTAGTGGGAACTAGATGAGCCTGGGAAAGCCTCCGGCCATGAAAGGACTGGGGTACAGGTGGGGTCCCAGGATGTGTGTGGCTATCTGTGTGCCCAGCTGCCACACGGCCGGGGAGAGTGCGGCCTGGGGGCCTGGCTGGCTAAATGGGAAAGGAGGCTCAAGGAAATAATTTGAGAGGTCCCCCCAAAACACTTACCTCATGCCAGCAGCTGTACATGATGGTATATACCCTCTCTGAAGCTAGATGAGGTCTATAGAGACGTAGGCCTTGGGCAATGTGCTCAGCAGTTTCACTGTTAGTAAATCTTTCATATGGCATCTTCCCCAGAGAGTAAATCTCCCACATCAAAACCCCTAGGAAATGAAAAAAATGCAGTAAGTCGATTTGCAGTCTCTTTGGGTAGTTGGGCTCCTTGTCTTCCTAGATCAACCTCAAATACTAGATTTCAGCTGATTCCCCACTCTGTGAATTTTACATTTTTGTCCAAACTTCTGCTCTCGTACTGACCATGCTGGAGGGTAGTCAGGGTTGGACTGGACAATTAGCTCCTCTGGAGTGAGACAGCCTCTTATTTGTCTTTGTAATTAGAGGGTCTGGCAGCATCCCTTGGTACATAATCAGTATTCAGAAGCTGTGGAATACTGAACAAATTGTTTGTTCCTCTCAATATATTGTAAGTTCCAAGAAGGCAGGGATCATGTCTAGGTTACTCTTTTTATCCTCAGGAACCCCTGTGGTGCCTGACAATAGCAAGCACTTCCTAAGGGTTAGGGGAAGGAAAACAACACATCATAATCTCTCTGTGCAGGTTGCAAAGTGTCAATTTCCCCATTGCATTCCTCTTCCTTTGAGCTGTATAATCTGTGTAATTCCCTCCACTTACCAAAAGCCCAGATGTCAGATTTGCTGCTGAACTTGCTATACATAAGGACTTCGGGTGGAGACCACCGGACTGGAAACTTGGAGCCTACTGAGCTTGTATATTCATCATCCAGGACATACCTGCCGAGGGGTCAGGACTTGTTACTGTTACGATTTTGGAGAGCTTGACATTTACTTACATTTTCTTGACACAGTTGCAGGTGCCGAGGAAATACATGCTTGCAGGCCCCCCGGTGTCTTTTACAAATGTTACTTTTAGCGTATTCCTGTTTTCGTATCTGATTTAGCTTTCCTCATTGACGATATGGTTACGGCAAAGATGACGTGAAATAACATCTATTAGGTACTCCCCTCCTCTTCTCTGTCCCCCTCTCTGTTTTATCCTTCCTTCTGTGCTGCCCTTGCCAGTGGGAATTAGACTGATTAGGAAAGAAGGAGGCATGGGGGGGGGGTGGGCAAAGACAACAGGATTAACAGATCAAGATAAGGTATTGGGGAATCTTAGCTTTAAAAAGACGGAGGGAGAAAGGCGAGGAGAGGGATATTACAATAAAACAAAAGGAGGAAGAATTCAGAGAAAGAAAAGGGATAGAAAGAGAGTGGAAAAGACTAGAATGAGGGGGAAAACAGAAAGGGAGAGGATTCAAACCAATAATGCTGCCTCATGTTTGTACTGTGCTATTTTTACTTTTAGAGGGAAAGATGAAAAAGGCACACCCACCTGGAGAGGCCGAAGTCAGATACTTTAACAACTCCTTGATCATTTACCAAACAGTTTCGAGCCGCCTGTAATACAACAGTTACCAGTGAGACTCTGTCCCCAGCACACAGGTTAAAGGCACCAAGCTTCTGCCCACCAGGGGAATGAAGCCAGGGAAGCCTCATCTCTTTCAACTCAAGAGACACTTTCCCACCCAGCAGGAGTCAGGTGATGCCACTGAGAAACTCGGATGCATTTCCACTACATCTAAAGCGACCTGATGTATAGACAGAAGTAAAGCATCGGAGGGCATGCAGGATGATTTCATTCACACCGACGATTCCCTGACACCCCGTCCTCTACTGAATTGCTGAGAGAATGAGGGAGAACCCAAGGCAAGTGTGTTTTGTTTTGTTGTGTTTGCTTTCCTGCCAGTGGGGCTAAGACAATTTGAGCCTTGGCCTGGCTGCCATAGACAGGGGCACAAAACTCCGAGGCCTCTAGAGGCCAGGCAGCCAAACTGATAGAGGGAAGTGGGGTGGGTAGATTACAGGAAAATGCAGAGCATGCCCTTTGGTCCGAAGGAGGTGAGCTGCTCCCCAGCTCCAGGGGACCGTTAGCATGGCCTGTGAGAATGAGCCTGATGTTTCAGGGTGGCCAAGATTGTCAAGAGAGGCTGGAAATTCAGTTTTTTCAGATGTGTTTTTCAGTGTTTGCTAGCTAATATATAACATTGAAAAAAACAACAACAACAACGAATGTTACCCACAGACCCCCAGGATATGACTCTGATGTAACCAAGTGATGACTCTGTGCCAGGAGCAGCCCCATTGGGAGGCGGGGTTGCCCTTCTGTCCTGAGTGGGGGACCCCACCATTTCCTTGTTGCCGTAGGGGGCTAGGCATGAGTCACGGCTCCAGCTTCCATCATGGCGCGACTTGTAGCGTTGAGGCTGGAGATCCTCGACTGGCTGACCACTGGGGCACGGGCTCACCTAACTCTCAATGTTTTCTGGATAAAACTGAAATGATGGTCCCGGCCACCCTCCTCATCCAGGTATGATCTATCTTTCTTCCGCTGTTGCTTCTACCCCCTCAGTCCTCGGTCCCAGGCCAATCCTTCTGAGGTCCTACCAGGTCCCGGTGAAGGAATTGCTTTGACTCCAGGTATTCCATGGCTTCGCAGACATCCTTGCACATCTCCAGCAGCTGCTGAGTCTGGAAGCGGTTGCGCATTTCCCTCAGGTAGTTCAGGAGGCAGCCATTGGCCATGTACTCGGTGATGATGAAGATGGGGCGCTGTTTGGTGCAGACGCCATACAACTGTACCAGCTTCTCATGGGAAAGATTCCTATGGGAGAAGCAACAAACCAGTCCTCCCTCTCTGGCTCTCCATACCAATGAGAAGGGGCTGGAGAGGAAAGGGGTTGGTCTGGAAGTAGAGCATCAGATAAGGGCCCATGATAACAAGTTGAGCTTCCTCCTTCCCACCCTGAACCCCAAAAGTGCCTAATATGTGAGGGCGGGCAGGGATACGGAGCCCAAACAGAACAGAAAATAAGCTCAGGGCCGACTTAACACTAAGGTTAGTCAGAATCCGTCTTCCCTTTGAAAGTCCCATTTTTCATGTTTATCCCCAAATGCTACTGAGGTAGTACACACCCAAGACCAACACTGTTATCCACCAATATCTAAGGCAGAGAAATGGTTACCTTAGCAGTTAGTACTCCCGCCAATCAAAGATTGACCTCAGGCCCTGGTCCCAAATCTCTCTCACTCTAAGTCACCTTAAGCCACAGTGGAAACTGTCCTGGTAATTCCTAGACTCCAGCAACTGGGTTGAGGGTTGAGTTTGGGCTGTAACTCACATCATGACTTTGGCTTCTTCAATGAACTCATCCTCGGACATGGAGCCTTCTTTGATCATCTTGATGGCCACGTCGTACTGGCCTCTCCATTTCCCATACTTCACTACCCCAAACTGTCCAGTCCCCAGCTCCTTCAAGAAGGTCAGGTCCTTTGGATCGATTTCCCATGATCCTATAACAACAAAGCCTTGATATGATTTTTTGGGGAATCGTGTATGTGTAATTCCTACAATAGATAAGAATCCCTATTGGGGGTAGAAATAGGCAAGCTGTAAAAGGGAAATGCTCAGGAGTACTAATCTATCTTTGCTCAGGTAAATCTCAGGGACGGGGTGGTTACTGGTTGGAGGAATTGGCATTTTAGGTGCCAGGCAGCCATAAAGAAAGGAGAAACTAGACAACCCCTTAAAATCCCTTCATGATTATGTTTTTTTTTAATCACACAATTAAAAAATAATCCCTTTATGAATCTGTGTGTTTGCAGCCCCAGTAGGAGCCACCAGAGGGAGAAAAAGTACTAAATAACTTGTTTGGCCCTGACTTAATCTTCCTCGAGGCGGTTGGTGCGGAACAGTGTGCTGCAAGGTCTAGTTGGGTCTGCCAAAGTGGTCCTTGTCACTGGCCCATCCACCCTACCCTAGAGAAATAAGCAGTTACCGTAACCCAGGCCCGCAGTGGAAGGTGCATTCTTGTTTTGTTGAGACACTGGATATTTGAGCCTAGATATGAGCCCTGAAACATACAGAGGAGAGGGTCATGCTGCTGGAGCAGCGTAGGAGGTGGGCTGCTGCACACAGCCTCACGTAAAGCCTGACACTTCTCACAGTCATCTTTCCGATACAGTTTGAATCCCAGGGGATCTCCACGAACCCCAATGTTTCCGGAAGCTTCTCCTCTCACAAAAGAATTTTCAGAAGGAAAAAAAAGACAGAAAATACTCATTGAAATACACTCCCCAACTAAATATATCCCCACCTCCCAACCCAGGCTTAGCTCACATCCAACTTCTGCTTTTGACACTGCAGAGTGTCATTGGGACCCCCTAAAATGACGGCCTTGAGACTGCCTTGCGTGGAGGTAGCAGATAGCAGCAAGTCTTCTGAGTGAAGCTTATCCCATGTCTTCATGCCCTCACCAATCTCCAGGTTTTCAAATGTCCACCCTACTTAGACGCTGTCTTCGGGTATTGTCCAACCTGTGTGTTCTTTGAGGGCAAGGACCTTGACTGATAATTTCACTGTGTTCTCCTCCAGTACCAAGAAAATTGCTGTGTTTACAGTAGGACCTCAACGAGTACTTGCTCATTTGTTAATTACCAGGATCTTCTATGTCTTTCCTGAGCACTGAGCATCAGTCACCCGATAAGAAGTCACTCCCTACCGGCTGTAAAGTGGGCCTTTGACCGCCTCTTTACTTGATCTCGCCCTGGCATCATTGGGGTTCTCTTTCACCAAATTTGCCCTGCCCTATGAGGCTTTTTCTTCCCCTCACCGCCTTGTCCCAAATTGCCTCTCCTGGTTCTTGTCACATCCTTTTTCTCTGGTGCCCCTGATACTCACCGGCAGAGTTATGCTGATGGTAGTTGATGAGCTCAGGGATGGTGCTAAAAAGGTGCTTCTCTGCCAGGTAATACTGGCTCTGAGGTGTGGAGCAGACAACGTAATGGCGGATCACCCCTTGAGGGTCCCTGAAGAAGTGGAGGCTGAGTCAGTGACTTGGGAACAAGGGTCAGCAGGACGCAAGAAGTAAAGTGAGATGAATTTTGAGTGTTAAGGGGCAGAGACAGTAGGAGGGGCCCACCATGAAAATACCTCTGTCCGTTGTCCCCAGGGCCTTGAAACAGTAACACTCACCCTGTTGATTTAGCAAACACAGACACAGTGTATTTTCCAGCTTTGCTGGAGTCTCTGACAATGAAACCTCCTTCTTTCCCCTGAAACGATGAAAAAGAAGCCAACTTTAAGGAGGAAGTGGCACTCACACCTGCATTCCACCTGCCCAAACTTGAGAGAAAAATTGAAGCCCTAATTTTACTGCCCTTCCATAAAATGGCAGTCTTGACACCTCCTTGCCTTGAGGTGACAGAGAGCAGCAAGCCCTCGCTTGTGCAAGGAGAATGCCGTTTGCCTGTGGTCACACCCTTACCTCTTGCTTTAGCAGTTGCTCAGCTTGACTCCGGGTCATGTGTTTGGAATACCACCTGTAAAGGGAGAATGCTTCAGTGGCTCTTAGGCCGTGGTGTTAGCAGCTTAGAGGTCAGAGCGCCTTCCACAGTTCATCTATGCCAGTGGTTCAGTCAGCTCACTCAACTCCTTATTGAGTACCTATCGTATGCATAGCACCCTGCATCCCTTTCCCAGAGCCTGGTTGGAAATGAAGAGGAGAGGACAAAAGGCAGGTGGCAGAGGGGTGCTGGGACAGGATCAGGGACAGGGCACCCAAGGACAATCCATTTCCACGATTAGGGAGAAAGGACAGTGACAGAAGTTTGACATTTTCACCCTTGTAAATGTTTCCTATCCAGTTGTCAAATCCTTTTCTTTGAGTGGCTCTTCTGGATTTGGGGGGGAGGGCATGGTGACCTCTCCAGCTCTCATAAGCAAAGGGTGTTTGGTGTGAGGATAAGACAGAGCTACTAACTTAGGGTGGTAGCATCATCTGACCCCATTGGCACTGACTTTAGTAAATATCTTGAAATAAATGTATTGAAAGTATAAACATGTATACCCTATCTTCGGTTCCTCTGGGAAGACTGTGTGCTAGGCACATAAGCATACTCACTCATACATTTCTATGGAGTCTTCTGCTTCGGTGACATAGTTACTAGGGATGTAGCCTTCCTGTCTGTAGAGGAGACAATTTGTTAGATCATCCAGCACTTCTCATCCTTGGGGGTGGAGACAGATTCATAGGCCTGCATCTCTGAGCTCAGAACCAATCTCAAATGGAGATCTATAAGCCACGCCCCTCCCTCAAAGAAGACCATGTCACTGATGCATGGCTAGGCCAGTGAAGCGTGTAGCTTCTGCGCATGTGGCACTGATTACATGTGCATGACAACATATGGGCCAGACCCTACTGGCTCAGAGATGTGGCCACGAGGAGAGCACTCTGGGAAATATTTGGCAGGACAGCATATTCCCTTTGGGGTGGGAAAAACAATTGCTGATTGGGATACTGAGTAGGGGAATTACGCTGCATGCTTCTGCACACGTGTGGAGAGGGTGGGCAGAAAGTTCCAGAAGAGCTGGAGTGGACTCACCCATTTTTATCCCGCGCTCTCCACCAGGGTAAGTTGCTCTCCTCCAGGATAAAATACTCGTCACCCTTTCGTAGCTGCAGATCATTTGCATTCATTGGCATGTAATCATAAAGGGCTACAACCTTTTTCAGCTCACTCGCAGAGACAGGTGCTGCTGTTGGCTCAGGGGGCAGTGGCTTTTTCAAGATCTGTGTTGTTGGGGAAAAAAGTAGGGGTGTTTGGCTAGATATCAAGCACCCTCCTCTTCTCCCCCAACTCTCTGGCTTACTAGAGACACCAGTCTAACCTAAATCAGGCATTAAAAAAAAAAAAAGGTTTATTCAGCATTCATTCAACGATTCTCAAGTATCTATGCTGGGCTCTCAGCCTGGAGTGCACATCCGAATCATCTAGAGAGCGGTTAACAATCCCAGGCAGTTTCCTATACCAGTTATGTCAAAATCTCTGGGGGTGGGGCCCAAGCATCAATATTTTTAAAGCTTCCTGGACAAAAACCATGAACAGCCACGATCAGGAAACCTTGGCACTAAACTAGTACATGGATCTACTAAGTGGCTCTGAATCTTGGTTTCCTTGTTTTAAAATGAGCATAATAACGCCTGCTTACTTACAAAATATGAGAAAGTGCTCTTTAGACTTCAAAAAGTAACCAAAAAAAATCAATTTTTAAAATACTATATTAGTGGTAGAATCAAGTATTGGATATATGGGTGTTTACTGTGAAATTCTTACAACTTTGTATTTGAAAATATTTTTCATTTTAAAAAACCCGGTCTTTGTTTCATTTTAAACAGGTGATTGGATTAAATTGTTGCCAAGAACTTCCTAATAGCCCTCTATCTTACCGCTGAAGAGTGGTAAGATTTGTCCTTTTTAGGACAAATCCCATTTCTCCACAAGAACACCAATGAACACTGCCAAGTCCCATGGGAGTTCTGAGACTGGTGTGTTTTCAGGGTGTGACTGGAAGGTTCTTTCTTTTTTTTTTTAATTTCTATTTTTTTTAAGATTGTATTTATTTGACAGAGAGAGACACAGCAAGAGAGGGAACACAAGCAGGGGGAGTGGGAGAGGGAGACGCAGGCTTCCCGCAGAGCAGGGAGCCCGATGCGGGGCTCGATCCCAGGACCCTGGGATCGTGACCTGAGCCGAAGGCAGACGCTTAACAACTGAGCCACCCAGGCGCCCCTCTTTTTTTTTTTTAATTTAAATTTTATTTTTTAAGTAATCTCTCTGCCCAACATGGGGCTTGAACTCACAACCCCAAGATCAAGAGTCACACGCTCTACTGACTGAGCCAGCCAAGCACCCGTGTAAGTTTCTATTTAAGTAGTATCTGCACCAATTTTCCTGTATACCTGGTCCTCCTCCGGCGTGGGAGGAAGGGGCTTTTTTGTCTTTCTGTGCGAACTCCCAGGTTTTAAGCCTGCAAAGTAAGAAACCAGTGTTGATATAGAATGCATCTTAGGAAAGGGCCCAGGGACAGGTTTGATCAGGGGCTTAGCTTTTGTATACAGTGCCTTTAGGAAAGTTAGGAAAAGTCTGAGTGCATACAGCCCTGTGCCAAGTCACATGGTTTGGAGAGCAGAGCGCCAGTGGGATGTCAGCCCCAACCTATCCCCTTCCCCAGGCCCCTTTGTGCATTGGCCAACCCTTTAAAGAGTGACCGATAGAATCAAAAGAGGGAGAAATTATACTGATCAGATCTCTTACTTCCATTCCTGTTCTCCAAAATTTGGCAGCCCATCGCGTTTTTGGCTGTCTGAGAGCAGCAGAGATACTGCCCATCGATCCAGAAGCAAGGGTGGTATTTCTGTACCAGATCACTGTTGTACCGGATGACTGTAGCAGGGAGAAAAGAGAGAAAGAGATCACATCTGACATTCTGAAGAATCCACCATTTGCATGTTTTCCTCTTTGACTAAGGTTAGTGGTGAGCTTCGAACAACTGCCCCTTCCTCTCCCACCCGAAGAAAGCAGGCGACAGAACCAGTTAGCTCACATCCCTGGCCCTGGGAAGTTCTTGTGCAGTTCTCTGCAGTGGGCTGTCATGATGACTATCTCCTGACTACCAAGATAAGCATATCTGAGGGCGCCTGGGTGGCTCAGTTGGTTAAGCGACTGCCTTCGGCTCAGGTCATGATCCTGGAGTCCCTGGATCGAGTCCCGCATCGGGCTCCCTGCTCGGCGGGGAGTCTGCTTCTCCCTCTGACCCTCCCCCCTCTCATGTGCTTGCTCTCTCTCATTCTCTCTCTCTCAAATAAATAAATAAAAAATCTTTAAAAAAAAAAAAAAAAAAGATAAGCATATCTGATGTCGCCAGAGCCCAAGAGAAAAAAAAAAAAAAAAAAAAAAAAATATATATATATATATATATATATATATAGAATAGTCTGTTTTCCCAGTAACCATTTCAATCTTCTTGTAAGGCAAAGTGTTGATTATGGTGTTCTTTCCCAGATACAGGAAACAATGTGCCCAAGCCAAACTCTCACTCCAGTTCTCAGCACACCAATGTCCCAGCTACCTGAGTGATCTTTTAGAGATATTTGCTTTCGTGAGAATGTCTGCGTCAGGCTTTCAGTGTTGAGAGAATAGTCAACAGAATGGCACTCAGGAGCAAATGAAGTGATTCTGCTTCTAGCATAAACATGGTTCCATTCTTCCTAGGGCCTCTGAGGTGGGTTGAGCTCATTGTGGGAGATGAACACAGCACCTCCATTTCCTTCACAGAGTCATGAGGCTCAAACGGTCTCCCAGAAGCCAGAGTACTTTGTAAAGAATAGAGTGGTTTGCAGATAGGAGGAATTGGTATCACTTGTTTTAATACTGTGGCATCTCAAGAATCTTAGCACGAACTCAATTAGACAAGTCATCCTGGGATCGTGTTGTCAGATAACAGAGAAGCAAAGACAACTGAAATAACTGACAACAGCTAGCATTGGGGCAAAAAGACCTCAACCAGTCTAAGAATATGCACATTTGAGGGGCACCTGGGTGGCTCAATCCGTTACGCATCAGCCTTTTGGCTCAGATCATGATCCCAGAGTCCTGAGGTCGGGCTCCTTGCTCAGTGGGGAGTCTGCTTCTCCCTCTCTCTCTGCCCCTCCCCCCGCTCATGCTCCCTCTCTCTCTCTCTCTCTCAAATAAATAAATAAAAAATCTTTAAAAAAAAGGAATGTACCTACACATTTCAGTGTTTACTGTTAAGAGGAAGCCCACATAACTTTTTTAAAAGATAAAAACAAGGCACAACTTTCCTCTATAGAGACCAACTCAAGTTCTTAAGAGCTTGCTAGTCACACTCCATTCACTTAAGACTTTGGGGGAAGCCTAGAAGCTTCTGGTGGCCAGGTGCATTTTACAGGCAAATGAACAAAAGTGCTGTTTTTTTTTTTTAAAGTGCTATTTTGATGCTTTTCTAAACATGGATTTGAAGACTTCTAACCACTAGTCCCCTGCCCACCCTAACCCCTTACTTTCTCAGCATTCCCCTTCACCATCATACCAAGCACAGGGTGGTAGGAGCTATTCAGATGGAGGTACAAGCTATAAGGGGCTGCACTGTCTGTAGAGAATTTTATTTTATTTTATTTTAAAGATTTTAAAGATTTTTATTTATTTATTTGAGAGAGAGAGTGAGAGAGAGCATGAGGGGGGGAGGGGCAGTGGGAGAGGGAGAAGCAGACTCTCTGCTGAGCATGGAGCCTGATGACAAGGGGCTCCACATGGGGCTTGATCCCAGATTCCAGGAACCTGAAGGCAGACACTTAACCGACTGAGCCGTCTATAGAGGCGCCCATCTATAGAGGATTTTAAAACAATAATAAAACCAACCAAAAGTCTGTCTTTTATTATTACCAGGCACTGGCAATTCTGAACAATGTTCCAGATACCAGCCAGGACTGATTGCTCTCCCTACCTCCACTTTCTGCCCCTCCTTCCCCTCACCATTATTCTTCACCCAGGGAATTTGAAGACCCTCCGGTGCAGGCCTAGACCCTGGTAGACCTGCCAAGAATTTTTAATCAACACCCGACTGCTCTGCTAAACTAAGCTATGCTAATATGCTAACGGGGGCACATAGTGCTTTCTGCCCTCTCTACCTCCAGCGGATCCTAAGGAGCTCACCCAATGTTCCCAAATACTGCCTGCCTCTTAAAAGACCCCGTGAAGATGACCCCCTTTCTTTTGTTGGCCAATTTGGTATTTCCAGAGCTGGTATTTCCAGCTACTTAGGAGAGAATCGCAGAAGTAGAGTGTCTGTTATGGACTAAATGTTTGTGTGTCCCCCCCGCCCCAAAATGCATATGATAAAGCCCTCAAGGTAATAGTATTAGGAGATGGAGACTTAGGGAGGTGATTAGGTCACAAGAGCAGAGCCCTCATGATGGGAGTAGTGCCTTTATAAGAAGAGACTTGAGAGAGATTCTCTCTGTCTCTCTTTGCCATATGAGAAAGGAGCCATTCTGCAAGCCAGGCAGATAGTTCTCACCAGAAACCAAATCCACTGGCACATTCATCTTGAACGCCCTGCTTCCAGAACTGTGATAAATCAATAGTTGTTGTTTAAGCCACCTGCTCTATGGTATTTTTTTTATTATTATTACAGCCCGAGCTGACCCACACAGTGTCCAAGGGAGAGGACCAGGAAAGACTACTGCACCAATGCATAGGGCCAGTCCTGTCTGGGAGGCACTAATGGTTGGTGCACACTCTCCAAGTCCTGGATGGCTGCTCTCTCATATTCATATTTATCAGGATAATATCTAAAACTCTGTTTCAGGCACGCATGAAGTATTCCTCCCTATATTGGTTGTTGGAGTTTTGCCAATGCCCCCTCTTTCTTTTGTTGTTGGTGAGCTCAGGCCTTTTGCTTATTTTTGACATTGCAATTAGGAGATGATCTACAGAGCTTGACCAAAGATTCTAAAGCGAATGCAGACACGTATCGGTGGTGCTATACCATTAAAGTGTGCACTGCCGTGTTCGGGGACATGGAAGAAGAGAGCCCACCGCAAAGGCCTCGGGGTGCAACCGTTGCATAGAAAGTGCCACTGAAAAAAGATGGCGGCTGGATATGGGGTACCTGAGGCCCTACTTTTATTTATTTTTATTTTTATTTTTTAAAAAATTTTAAAGATTTTATTTATTTAATTGGACAGAGACAGAGAGAGCACAAGCGGGGGGAGCGGCAGGCAGAGGGAGAGGGAGAAGCAGACTCCCCGCTGAGCAGGGAGCCCGATGCCGGACTTGATCCCAGGACCCTGGGATCATGACCTGAGCTGAAAGCAGCCGCTTCAGCGACTGAGCCACCCAGGTGTCCCGGGGCCTTACTTTTAAATTGAGGTATAACTTAGGGGCGCCTGGGTGGCTCGGTCGTTAAGCGTCTGCCTTCGGCTCAGGTCATGATCCCAGGGTCCTGGGATCGAGCCCCGCATCGGGCTCCCTGCTCCGCGGGAAGCCTGCTTCTCCGAACTCTCCCACTCCCCCTGCTTGTGTTCCCTCTCTCGCTGTGTCTCTCTCTGTCAAATAAATAAATAAAATCTTTAAAAAAAATAAATTGAGGTATCACTTACATATAATAAAGTGCGCGATCTGAGGCATACAACTAGCCACGTTTGTCGACAACCGTTTGACCACCACTCGGATCCAGCACCAGAGAAGACTCCCTCATGTACTTTCATAGCCAGTACCCCTGCAGAGGTAGCCAGGACCCTGATGAAGTCCCCTTCTCGTGCTAGTGATTTTTAGTTGGTGCATTTCATCCTACAGCGGGGTAACTTATCCCTAGAGTAGGATTCTGTGCCTGCTAGATTATTTCACAATTCGCATTGCCAGCACCTGGGGCTGTTCTGGGATTGTTAGGACTTGCCCCTAAATCTCCCAGCAACTGTGGGTATCTGTTGCAAGGTGCTTCCTTTCTGGGTCATGTGTGAGCCCAAGCAGGTTCAACAAGACATACACCCAGGTCTAGAACAACTGGAAATGAAATGCCTTCAGTAAAATGCCAGAAGAGAAGGCAGAATTGCACCTTAACCCACACTATCCATCCGCACTAATAACCCACTTGAAATGGTGGTGTTTTCTATTTGTTTTGGCTTTATTTTTACTGTTGTAATTTTACTTGCCCAGTGAACTTTAATACTAGTGCATAACCAGCCTTATAAGTTTGCCATTTGAGTCAGTAAACCAAGTTTACAAGCTGGATATTCTTATCCTCTGTCACTGCTCATACCTTGAATGTAGTGGGCACTCTAGAAGTATTTGCTAGGCTAATCTATGACTGGTTTTGAAATCAGTCGTTTAAGTGCAAAGGAGTTACTAACTTGCACATGTCACATTTTTTTTTTCCTTTTCTGGTTCTCCCTCAGTATGTCCCACCTTCCCCTATTTCCAAACTAAATCCTAGCTGTCCATCAACATGGAGCCCAACCACCCTTGGTGGTTGTTTACCCTTACAGAAAAATCTGTTAACACAACTATTGGTCCCTTTCTGTGTGCAAGGCACTGCATGAGGCACTGTGGAGAGAACCAAGGAAGTGCAAATATACATGCCCTCTGTGTGCTCGTTTTGTCCCCCTAGGGCTAAAGCAAGCCTCTTACCTCAAAACATGCCAAGAACTGGCTTTGTGGTACAAGATATCACTGATTTGCAATCTCAACATGGCCTTACTCTAGAATAGCTTGCAGCCAACTACAGGTGTAATTTCTGGACTTGAGACCAAAGCAGCATGACACTATGCAATAAGCTTAGGCTCTGGAGTCCTACAGACATAGGGATCTGGCAAAGATCCAGGCTTCACCTCTCAGCGTGCCCATGAGTGTGACCATGAGCGGGTTACTGAACCTCTTGGAACCTCAGTTCCCTCATCTGTAAATAGGGGAATGATACATACTTCATAAGCTTATCGTGAGGATTAAAAACTGGTACATTCGAAACACTTGGCACAGAGCCTGGAACATACCGAGTGCTCATTCAGTGTTAGCTATTACCATTGTTTTTACCCCAAGGTTGCTGTGAGAATTAAATGAGATAATAAACATAAGGTATCTAGCTCGTTGTCTGGCACATAGCAAGAATTCAATAAATGACCCCTTTCTTCCTCTCTCCTCTCCTCTTTCAGCTTGAAAGATTTGGTGATTTTTATTTTGGCCAATCAGACTTGCACTCAAGGGAGTGAATAAGGGTGGTACAGTGAGCCACCGAATATCAGAATCTAAATGTTAAGACAAAGGGCTGTCATGCAATAACCCAACCATGCTGTTATCAGTCTGCCATCCTTCCTGTTTCTCTAGGCAGCCTTTCCTGATGTCAACTCAACCAGTTAATCTCTCAGTCACTTGACATGTGGCTATATATACACACAAATAGGTCTGCATGCATCCTGTGCTGCAAGCCTTTAGAGTTCAAGTTTATCTGAGCACATTGTATGGTCTATGTCAGCTGCTGAAACTGTTCAAGTTTAAGTCCTCACAAAACAGGGAACATGAACTAGTTCCTTAGAAAATATTTACCCATAATGAAAAGATGTACAGTGCTTTCCTGTACAGTGTTTCAGAGTTTTCTACGTGCTTTCACATACATTACCTCATTGGATCGTTAGGACAGCCCTGGAGGTAGGTGTGGCAGGCATCATTATTATTTCTATTTCAGAAGAAAACGCTAAGCCTCAGAAGAATCTTGTTAGCCTACTTGCCAGAGGTCACCCAGCTTATTTGTGGTAGAAGAGGGCTTGGAAGAAGCTTCTCCACACTGACTTCAAGCACTCTCATGATCATCTAATTTTTGGAACTAGGTATTTTATACTTACGAGTTGAAATATTGCAATGACCATTGAATAACCCAACACACCACCCTTGTAATTGGTGTAAAGAGTGGGACTGTTTTATAGATAGGGAAATAGAGGTGCCTACAATTGCAGAATTGCACCAGAGAGATCGTGGTGGAACTGGGTTGAAACTCTTAGTCTAGCACGTTATCTCTTATTCATATAATGGAATATGAAACTCAATCGTATCACTAACATTAGAGAAAATGCAATCTATCATCCTTCCTCCTTGTCGTCCTCCTCCCCGCCCTCCTCTCGTTCCTTCCTTCCCTTCTACCTCTGCTCTTTCTTCTCACCTCCCTCCTTCCATCCATTCTTCTTTTCCCTCTCCTTTTCTCCCTTCCTCCCTCCATCTCTCTCTCTCCTTCCTTTCTTCTCTCTCTCTTTTTCTCCCTCCCCACTTTCTTCCCTTCTTTCTTTGGAAACTAGTTTATTTTCCAAATAATTCTCACCATTTTTGAGTTGGTGAATCCAACGCTTTCTCAGTTCTTCAGTTGGGGAGAAGACATAAAGAGGTCCTTCATCATACACAACCTGAAGCAATGGACACACAGACTTCAGCAGTTAGGATTCAGAAAAAAGGAGAAAGTCTTCGAAGGAACTAATCTTCAGCTACAACGTTGTATATTCATAGTGGAAAACAAAGAAAGGTAGGGTCTTCCGTTGGCGGTGGAGCTGGGGTCATGTGAACTATCTGAAAAATTCCTGAACAATTCACATCCAGGGTTGTAGGACTTGGAAGCACTTAGCTTTTTAGATAGTCCTAGATCCTCTTGACTTGTGTTTCAATTTGTGTGTAAACTTAGTTCATAATATTTCCCCCAGCCTTGGTGGAGACAGGATTTGTGTTTATTCAACAAAGAATATTTTATGATCTTATTAAACCTTGAGTTTGTGTAGAAGAGAAACTGAAGTAATGATTTGTATAACTTAAGTCTTGTTTAGTACATATGGATTATTCACTTGGATAATATGAAGCAAAATTTTAACTCATGGCTAATTTTTCTCCTACTGCCTAGTGGCCTCCCCTTGCCAAAATTAACCAAGTTTGGAACCACGAAAGAGTAAAGTATATATTTACTTCAAAAAAAGTAAAGTATATTTTAAGCATTGTCATCAGATCAAACAGGCAGTATTTTTTGAACACTTTACATGTACAAGGCATTGTGTTAGGTGTTCCGGAGGTGCGTGAGACATGTGGTTCCAATCCTCACAGACTTAACAGACATTACATAGTGGATTCTGAAATCAAATGTAAACTAATTTGAATTATCTGTTATTTAGCATTACCCACTAGCCCAGCCAAACAACATCATCTGGTTGAAAGACAATAGTAAAAACTATGTCTAAAACACTCCTCCTTCACAGGTTTTGTGAACTTTGATACAGTCAGGGACATGAGCAAGATCCTTGCACATTTTTCTTTTTGCTTGTTAGTTTTGCTGTGCTCATAAATCCATGACAGAAAGCCCCCTCCCCTGAGACTTTCCACTTCCTTTTCTGGCTTTCACTGTTTGCAGAGGCTGCTATATTCACAACATGTGACCTACAGAGTTTTCAGGACACAAGCAAACCACGTTGAAGACTGAATCTGAAGCTCTTGCTCTCCTTCATGGATTACAATACATCTTTGAAACAGATGTCTATGTGGCTCTTCAGTTATTTCAGACTAGAATAGAATTTAGGTTTATGTGTAAGTCTAATAAGCCTTCCCCATACCGAACTTCCTAATAACTACTCCTTCCCTCCCCTTTTCTGTCTTTTCAACCCACATGACCACCATTAGACAGATAGGCAGAACCAGAAGGAAGTGAAATGGTCACTCAACAGAGCATCTTTCTCAATGCAGTTACTATAGACAAGACACACCATAATAGAGTTACTGCCATTATGGATTCGCTTTGAGGTGTAGGGACTAAAAGGTACTATGTTAAATTGGGAAAATAGAAAAGCTAACACTCTTAGCCCATGTCAGTCTCATTTCTCACTTCAGCTTCCTTGTCCACCTCAAATTCTGTTCACTGGGACCAAGTATTCTTCACTGTGCCCTGCACCCCAACTCTAATTATTACATTACAGGGACTTTTGAGAGCTGATGAGAGAAAATACCTTACCTGGAAGGGGTAAGGGAACCTTTCAATGATTGAAATCTGCTCCATTTCACTGGACTCTTCACCCCTTCTCTGCAATGAAAGATGAAAGCATATGCCGCTGTAGAAAACAGTGTGGAGATTCCTCAAAAAGTTACAAATAGAGCTACCTTACAACCCAGCAATCTCACTACTGGGTATTTACCCCAAAGAATACAAAAACACTAATTTGAAGGGATATGTGCACCCCAATATTTACAGGAACATTACTTACAATAGCCGAGATATGGAAGCAGCCCAAGTGTCCATCAATTAATGAATGGATAAAGAAGATGCGGTATATGTATACAATGGAATGTTATTTAGCCATTAAAAAGAATGAAATCTTGCCATTTGCGATGACATGGATGGAGCTAGAAAGTATCATGCTAAGCGAAGTAAGTCAGACAGAGAAAGACAAATACCATGTGATTTCACTCACATATGGAATTTAAGAAACAAAACAAACAAGCAAAGGAAAAAAATGAGAGAGTCAAAGCAAGAATCAGATTTTTGAGTATAGAGAACAAGCTGATGGTTACCAGAGGGGAGGTGGGTTGGGGATTGGGTGATGGGAATTAAGGAGTGCACTTGGGATGAGTGCTAGGTGATGTATGGAAGTGTTGAATTACTATATTGTACACCTGAAACTAATATAACACTGCATGTTAACAAACTAGAATTAAAATAAAAACTTAAAAAAAGAAAGCCTAGTTATTGGTTGATGCATTGTTCTTTTTTTGGATTTCCTTAGGTACTGGGAGTCTTTTGCAGTCACTCCAGAACAATTTCCTGCATAGACAATGCTAATGATTACAGATTGCTTCCTTTAACCCAGTAGGGACACATATCCATAGGATCCAGCACATACATGTTCAAAAAAACCTCAGGCATTTCAAACCATCGAGGAAAGGGAGGTTACTCAATCAGTGGTGGTGGGACAAATATTTAACCACTAATTTGGGTGTGGGGGGGACAGTTAGGTGGCTATTTCACGCCATACATCAAAGTAAATTCTGGATGGATTCAAAAGCTTAAAAAAAATGGAACTATGAGTTGACAGAGAAAAAACACAAGTGACTGTATATATAATCTTATGGGAGACAAGACTTCCCACTAAACGCTAGAAGTTAGACTCATTAAGAAAAAGATGAACTAATTTGATGACATAGCTTTTAAGACCCAGAATGGTAAAAATGAGCAAGTAAAAAAACACCATAAACAAAGTTCAAAGATAAACAAAAAACTGGGGAAAATATTTTCAACATGTATTACAGTTAAGGATTGATACTCATAATATATCAAGATCTCTTAAAAAGTACTAGCAGTAAGGTAAACATTTCAATGGAAAAAATGGGCAAAAAAATGAACAGGCAATTCAAAAACAGAAAAATGTAAATGAACCGTAAGACATATAAACGTTCAACCTTATGAGTAACAAAAAATTGAAAAATAAGTCAGCAATGAAATACCACTTTTCTTGGCTGTCAAATTAACAAACATTTAAAGTATCTGGTATTGGAAAGAATGTAGAGAAATAGAGATACTCTCATACATAGCTTGTAGGAGTATATGAAATTTAAATTACACTGCTAGAAAATAAAATAGAATAAAAAGATAAACATAACAAAATTGTGCAGATTTAATAAAGAGAAGAACAACATTTTACTTCTAGGAAGTTATTATAAGGAAAAGAATAGCAAAAGTTCATAAAGGTGTATGCAAGGATGTTCTCAACATAGTTATAATATCAAGTTGGAAACAAATGTGTAGTAATAGGAGATTGGTTGAACAAATTGGAATATATTCATAATAGAGACTACCACACAGCCATTAAAATCATGTTATTAAAGAGTATCTATTGTCATGGGAAAAGTTTCCATATATTGTTAAATTGAAAAATTAGATTACAAAGCAAGATGTGTAGTATGATTCTATGTTTTATTTTTTATTTTTTTTTAAGATTTTATTTATTTATTTGACAGAGAGATAGAGAGCACAAGCAGGCAGAGTGGCAGGCAGAGGGAGAGGGAGAAGCAGACTCCCTGCCGAGCAGGGAGCCCGATGGCGGGGCTCTATCCCAGAACTCTGGGACCATGACCTGAGCCGAAGGCAGACGCTTAACCGACTGAGCCACCCAGGCGCCCCTGATTCTATGTTTTAAATATATAACATAGGGGCGCCTGGCACACTCAGTCGGAAGAGCACATGACTCTTGATCTCAGGGTCCTGAGTTTGAGTCCTACACTGGGTGTAGAGATACTTAAATAAATAACATTTTTAAGGATTTATTTCTTTATTTTAGAGAGAGAGGAAGAGAGAGTGCGAGTGGGGGGAGGGGTAGAGGGAGAGAATCTTCAAGCAGACTCCCCGCTGGGCACACAGGGCTGGATCCCAGGACCCATGAGATCATGGCCAGAGCCAAAACCAAGAGTTGGATACTTAACCAACTGAGCCACCTAGGTGCCCCTTAAATAAATAAACTTTACAAAAATAAATATATAATATACATATTAGTGTGAATATATGTGTTGCTAGTGGAGAAAAACATCTATAAGTCTGTGTACCAACATATAATAGTTATTTTAGCTGAATAATAGGATTATGCATGATTTTATCTTCTTTATTGTGCTTTTTTGTATTTTCTAGAGTTTCTATAATAAGTACCCACTACTTTTGTAATTAGGACAAAAATAATAAATGATATTTAAAAAAAAAACTCAACTCAGAAATCCATAGGTGTTATGCCTTGGAGAGGCCCTGGGAAATGAGCGGAGAGAATAAAGAGTGAGTTGTTAAAGAATCTCACTACTCAGAGCCCTAGGATTCTGGCTTTCAGACTAACTCAAGCCTATAGATCTGATCCTGGTGTCTGAGAGAGTAAAACCAATCATCTCTGATCAGTTTGAAAATTTCATATATTGGGGCTCCTGGCTGGCTAAGGCAGTGGAGCATGCGACTCTTGAGCTCAGGGTTGTGAGGTTGAGCTCCACGTTGGTTGTAGAGATTCCTTTAAAAAAAATAATAAAATCCTTAAAAAAAAAAAGAAAATTTGATATGTCATCGTAAAATTCGTGTTAAGACGTTTTCAAGGTTAGGTGAGTTGTTCTGCATCTGGGGGAAGAATGCTGAGACTCAGTATAACCAATAACAGAGTGAAGAATTTTGTAAGGGAGCTCTAACACATTGCACAGCATTACTGATTTACAGAGAGTTGAAGTGTTCCAAGTTTCTTAACCACCCCATCCCTGCTCTGACAATGGTCTCTACTTACTAGAATCTGTCTTTCAGGGGGAGGATTTTTTTCAGGAACCACTGTTTCAACACAGGTGATCTTCTCAACATCTATCGAACCCTTCTTACTGCCTCTTCTCTGAGAAAGAGAATGAGGAAGAAAATGGAGAAAGATTAGGAGTGATTAAGCAACCAGATGATTAGATTTTGTTATCTAATCATTCAACATAGTGAGGTGACACCCACACTTTATCCATCAGGACCTGTCATTTTGAAAAACAAACAAAACAAACAACTTCCAGATCTATTAATTTAAACTTTTTTGACTACCAGATAGAGGGCAAATATTATAGAAGAGTGGATGACTGTGTGTGCCTTTACCATAAAAAATAAAGAATAATTTTCAAGACTTGGATTTCCTTCTCAACAACATTTAATGAATGACCACCTACTGCAAGATTCCATGGTAAGGCTCCCCCCATGGTTTCTTAGCACCTTTGAATTTTTGCGCCAGCATGGTTGCGGTTAGTTCTAGACTAGGAAACATCTTCCTGAGTTTGCAATATACCTAGGTCCCTACCACCTCCCTCCTCCGACCAAAAAAGTATCTACCTCCTCAAGGAAGATCTAAGGCCAAGTCCTTGATAGTCAGGTTTCACAGCAGAGAAACTTACCCCACGTTCAAAGTCATACTCATAGTAGGAAAGTTTGTGCGCAGTCAAGAGAAAGAGGCGCTTCTTGAAGTTTAAAGGCGATGTCTTCTTTTTCTGTTGGGATCGCTTCAGAAAGATGCTCTCCAGTATCACTGTAGCCATGGCTTCTTCTTTCCGGAGCTCACTGGTGTGCTATTGATAATGAGAGTTCTTGAGGACCCAGCACATTAATCCTCATCCCTCCTGGTTTCCCCTCAGCCTAGCCACCTAGTTTCAAATGGAACAGAATCGTGCAAAGCTAACGAAGAGCCTTCTTCCTACCTTGACATCCTCCTTCCACAGCCTCCATCTTCTGCCAGTTTTCAGGTGTAATGGATGCGCATTGAATAGGGAGGACGGGTTCAGCGTGAGTTCACATACACTGGTTTTTTGTATAAGGCCATGGAATGCTCTGGATGTCAAATGACATGTACCTGTGTGCTTGGTAATGTCTGGAGGCCACTTTATACTAACCACCCTTTTATGATACGTGCAGAATCTGTGAACAGCAGAAGTCTCTGTGCAGCTGTTGACTCTGATATCCCCAGAAGGGATAATGCAGGTGTCAGAACTCCACTGAGGCAGATATTGGACTTTCAGTTCCCAGTTTCCTAGACAGTGAGTGCAATTTTCTCAAACATTGTCCCTCTGGGGTCTGCTAACCAAGGGGTCTAATAAGGATATGGAGGCTGCACCTGCAGTTATGGACGTATACTAACTGCCGCCCAACCGATTTGGCCCATCAACCATTGGCTGAGCTACAAAGGATAGATGCTTTGTTCTGAAATTGCAAAAGTAATTTTGGGGGAGGGAGTTGTTGTTGTTGTTGTTTTTGGTTTTTCCCCTCCTTTTTTTCTTACATTGGTTCTCTTAGACATTGTCGTACAAAAGTGATGCAACTGTCTTACTCATGGATACCGTCTCTGGTTATTTACGAAAAGTCACTTGTTTACCCTCTCCAAATTTACAGTACTCTCGAAAGATTCAGTTTAGGTGACTGAAGTACAGAAATGCAAAGAGAGTTACGAAAAATCACCGTTGGCTTTTTTTATTCACGCAAAAACACACTTCATATTAGTTATTCACTGAAAGTTGATGCACAATTGCATATTACTAATTCCAAACCTTCCTTAGAAAGATGAAGTGAAAATATAAATACTGTCACAAAATGGGGAGCTAAATAAGTACTGAAAAAAAATCACCAGCTCCCCTCAAATTTTGTTACAGGTGGCTTTTTCTTAAGGGGGCATTGATGACATTTTGTAAAACTAAACTCCTTATGCTTTTGGTGGCACCGTGGATGCAGAATAAATAAAGTCAGCATCATTTTTCTACCTGCCAAGCACAGATTATTGCTCACACCAGGGACGCAAGGGAGCAATTTTTATCACAGTCTGAGGCTATCCGCACCGTTATTTTGCTCTTTCCTGTGGTGTAGAAAATTCTATTATCATACCGGGGAGACATTAAAAATAGGTTAAAGGAACACCAGGGATGTTCAGAATGATCACTTTGCCACTTATTCACCATGTCAATGCTACTCTCTTCTGGTGGTGGATTCATTCAGTGGTTTATAAATGATCTTTTGAGAAAAATTAGGCCAAGGAGCAAACCTTTTCCCACACCTTGCCACACAGTTCCCTGGCTCCCTGGTTTAAATGGTCTCTCACGGGAATGACAAACTGATAAGACTTTACAACCAGAGTACTTTCTAATGCTCAAACCCCACTGAGATTTCTGTCAACACTGAAATTATTCCATTATTCCGATGTAGTGGCAACCAAGTAATAATACTATATTCTCAAGAACTGTCAACTCATCAAGATCCTTGTAATAATATCACATTTTTTCCACAGTGAATTCCAATTAAGTACCTCTTCACAATCAAAAAGACTCAAATTAGAGGATAAAATAAAACCCTAATGAAAGTGAGTAGCATGAGCAGTAAATTGGATCAGAAGCCTCCCAACAAACTACATCCAGTTTTGCTTCTGTTAGCTGAATAAAGCATACCCATCATTTTACCTTTAGTTTTGTTGCAAGCTCTTGATGGACAGACACATTGCCTGCTCGGACCCAGCATCCGCTTCAGTCTTGGCCTCTGCTCTTACTTCCTATAAGATAGGTCCTTCTGGACACTGCCTCTGCTTTTTTTCTCCTTTAGAACAAATCCAGTTTGTACAAGAGGAAGCCTTCCTCCCTTTCAAGTGTCTGTTGGGTTAGGGTTCAGTGCTGGTCTAAGTATGAGGAAGTAAGCAAGCCTCTCACTAGCCATCACCCCTCTGAGCAAGGGGTGAAATGGCCTCTATTGCTAGATCATTGAGTTGGAGGATTACCAGGATTTCCAAGGTCTGGTTGCCCCTTCTTTGACTGCTTTCCCCTTAATTCCTTGTGATCCAGTCCAGACACACACAGCCTGAAAATGTGGTAGTTCTTCCTTAATCATCACTGATCCATCCAGCAATAATGTGAAAGGAGGTGCATCTGTCTTTATGTCTTCCTGAAGGTTGGCGTGTGATGGACACTCTGCGTTAGAGGGCAGTTGCAACTTCTTTGTGAAAGGTTCTAAATTTTTTTCTAACCATATCAGCAGCTGACAGTCAATTTGACCACAAAAGATGCACTGTGAGGGCTGACCCTCCACTTCACTCAGAGAGTGGGGGTGGGGGTGGAAACCGGAAGTGACATGAATGTTACACACACACACACACACACACACACTGTTGCTCATATAAAGAAAGAGGGGGAAAAATAATAGAAAAACACAGAGGTCTTCATTTAAAATACAGAATTCCAGCATTATAATGTTCTCTTTATTAAACTACAAATGCAAGGATTTTCATGTGGCCACCTTTTGCAGCCTCCCAGCTCCCTGTGGAGCAGCAGAATTCATAAAGAGGATGCTTGTGAGTAAGAGTTCAGCCATCTTACAAACTGCACTATGCCAAGGAATTGATACGAAAAGCACCTGCAGGATCAGTAAACTAGACCACCTTTGACCCTATCACTGCTCAAGCTAAGAGAAACACTATTAGGGACAACATCAGAGCAAAATTCAGAAAACTGCACAGCCTGCCTATGATTGGGAAGAGTCCCGGAGATGCTAGTTAGAAATAACCAGTCAGTCATAGTTCAAATAGCTACTTAGCCAGACTATCCAAGAAACATCATTCTCTCTTTATTTCTCCTTTAAAGCATTACTTAATTGCCCAGAAAGAGTCTGTCTATTCCCTTTTCTGCCCAGGGGAATGGAAGGAAACTCTTGTTTCTCTCAGTGCAGTCTACCCATCAGCCATTTTATACTCATTATTTCATTTATTTCTCTCAACACACAGCTGAGGAAAGTGAGACTCATGGAAGTTGTGTGACTTGCCCAACCTCATCCATCTGTGACTCGATAGCCCTTGCTTTTTCTGTGATACCTACCTCGTTGCCTCCCAGATATATATATATACATATACCCATCATTTTACCTTTAGTTTTTTATACCCTCCCAGATATATATATTTGCCTTCAATGAATTTTGATGCTATCCACCTCAGCATCCTGTCATCCCCCATGGCTATCATCAAAGAGCAGTTGGGACAGACCCCTCTGCATCTTCTAGGAACGTTTGGCAAAAGAGGAAATGGTGGTAAGCTCAGGGGATAAGAGAGAGTACAGGTACAGGATCCTGGAGCATTTTCCTCTGCAATAATCCTCCAAGCAAAAAAGGATGATTTAGTTCTGTTAATTGTCAACTGTGCTTGTTCCCACATGTGGACTCTTCCTAGTCCTGCCAGATTTTTTTACATTTTCCTTGAAATCTTCCACAAGGAGATCCCAACTGGTGTTACTTGCTGTTTTCTTTTCAGGATTTTTTCATTGTTGATGGGATAAAAGCACAAGATTAGATGGAATACCCACCCACTCTTATCCCTAGGGTTGTTATTGTATACTGTGAATACAAAGTTTTGATCGAATGTACTTTCTTTTACATTACAAAATGTTGAAAATAGTACAGAGAATAACACTACACTCAGGAACTCACCAAGCTCTATAAAATCCTAGCATTGTGCCATAATTGCTTCTGGTGTTTTTCAGAAATAAAATACTACCCATAGAGTCAAAACCTCCTTGTATACTCCTCTATAATCAATCCCCTCCTTCCTCAGAGGTTAACAATATCTTGAATTTGGAGTTTATCATTCCTAGACATGTTTTTATATTATTCCTGGATATGTAAATATCCATAAAAGGTATTTAGTATTGGTTTGCATGTTTTACATTTTTATATAAGTGGTACATATTCTTCAGCAACTTGCTTTTCTTCTCAGTATAATTTTTTTAAAAAGATTTATTTATTTATTTTAGAGAGAGAGAACTCGCTCCAGCACGAGTGGGGGGAGGGGCAGAGGGAGAGAGAATCCCAAGCCGACTCCCTGCTGAGTGCTGAGCCCCACATGGGGCTTGATCTCACCACCCATGAGATCGTGACCTGAGCCGAAATCACAAGATGGACGCTTACCCGACTGAGCCACCCAGGTGCCCCTCCCAGTATAATGGCTTATGATTTATTTATCTTGGTAGCTCTAGTTCATACATTTTGATCTATTTCTATATGCATAAACTATTCTGTATGATGAATTCATCACACTTTATTTGTCCACTCTCCTAGTGATGGATATTTAGATTGCTTGTTTTCAATTATAAACAATGCTGCCATGCACATCCTTGTACACATGATCATAGATTTCCACTCTCAGAATGAATTCTCAGTTACTCAGACAAAGTGGCAAACCCAGGTCTGGCTTATCTGTTGGCCTATGTGCTTTGTGTTATCCCTTGTTCCCGTTTTAGTCCTGTCTTCCTGAAGTTTTACTATGGAATCTGGTAGAATTATCAACTGTCTGAAATTAGAGTATGATGGGCTAAATTTACATTCCCAAAAATCTCTTTTCAGTCCCAAGAAGCATCTCTCAGGTTCCGATTGAGATTTTCACTGAGAATTCCCTGGCCTTGGAACCAGAAGAGAAGTCTTCTTTGGAATATAACCATAGCAACATAGAAACCTAATTACTCTTGCTAAGTTCCCAAAAAGCTCTATTCAGGCACCAGTGAAACCTAATTATTTGATAAGCTTCATGGTCAGCGTGACAGGTGACCAAATTTATGGTGAAGCCCTCCAGCCAAAATCAGTTTTCTGGCTGCATGTTAACCAGGACAATTCTCATCTCCTGCAGTCCTCTCCAAGAGGTCTCGGGTCTCTGGTTCTTCTTCAGCCTTTCATCATGCTAACATTGGACATGAGAGCCAGGTAGCTAATCCGAAGTTTGCACTCAGCATCAGATTGGTGGTAATACACCTCTGCTCCGAGGGTGACTCCTGGGGTGTCCGTCTTTCACTCTGGACTTGAGTGGCCCTTTGGCCTTCTTTTTCAGTTTAGTTTTTGTTTTCCCTGGTTTAAATAGTTGCTGTATTTTCTCTTTTGATATTAAAATAACACATGTTCATTATAAAAAATGTTTCAAGTACAGGAATATTAAAAAGAAAACATCAATTACAAGCTCATCATCCAAGGGCGTTAATATTGGGGCATATTACCTTCCATTTTTTCCTGTGCATTTCTCTTAGGTTTGAGATCATATTGCACATAGTATTTACAGTTGACTTGTATTTCTTAACATTATCTATCCATCCATCCACCCAACACACCTTTTCCCCAAAATATCTAAAGGTCTTGTTTAATGGTATTCCTGATTATTTTTCCATGATATTAGGATCTCTATATAAGCATCATTTACCAAGTCAGAAAGTGTGTGCATTCTGCATTTTGAAATATATTGACAAAGTAGTCTCCAGAAGCACTTTACCAATTTCCACTCCAGATAGCAGTTTTTGAGAGCCTGCTTTTCCCATTCCTTTATTTTCTGCTCCATTTCTAGTCAGTTTTTTTACTCTGCTTTTATTGCCGACTAGTCTGTTTTTTTCATTGAGCCAGTGAATTTCAGAAGAGTTTCATTCTTCTAGGGATGAGCTAATTGACTATAGTTTATTTTTTTTAGGGAAGCAAGGCAGTGAGATGAGCTTCTCCTTGAGGTTCAGATAAGCAACTTTAACTCTCAGGGCATCTGGTGATGCTTCTCAGAGAGAGTAAGAAGGAAAGCCTGGGATTAAGGCTTTTGTGTTTCAAACACCCTCTATCAGTGCACATGAACCTCTATAGAAACTGAAAGTCACACGTGGCCCATTTGTTTCAGGGTCCTCAGAGAAGTTCTCTCTCCCCCTCCCCTGATGGCTTCATTTGCATAACCAAGCAGCTTTGGAGTGAATTAGGTCAATGTCTTGTCTCTAGCTTCTTGTTGAGCACTGACTCACTGAAAATTCTAGCTCTCCCTTATTGCCAGGAGTTAGCAATCAGATCTCAGTATAGCATCTTTGGGCAAAAAGCAGCAGGTGTCTGCTTTGGATGACTCTTTGGAGAACATCCAAACTGGTTTTCAAAAGGCATATCTTCCCCTTATACCTAAGTCACTTCCTGGTATGGGTCTAGTCCACTGAAAGGAAAGTCTCTGTAGGAAATTTGCTCAAATGGAAATAGTAAATCATAGTGATGATAACTTAAAATTGCACCAAGACCCTTGAAGTGGATGGAAAATTGCACTGGTTCTCACCATACAGGGTTTACAAAGGGCTCCAGACAAACACATCACTAGCCATAAGCAACAATTTGGACTTTAACATAAACAGCCTAAACAGTTTGACTATAAAGAGGGTCAGAACAGAGCAAACAGGGCTAGCCTTCAGGGATACTGTTTTGGTTGAATGCTTTAGGTTCCACGAGTATTTGCATTTTGTGGCTTATCAGGAGGATGACATTGTTTTATCAAATAACTGAGGCTCCCGAGAGGCTATAGCACCCTTGTTTCAGGTGCTTGGCATGCAAAACGAAGGAAGGAGCAGACCTAGCACACAGCTAACGGCACAGGGGACAGTCCCTCAGCCTTATAGACCCCTGCCTCTAGGCTTTGCGGCTGTCCTGCCTCTGGAAACACACAACATGCCAGAGAGATTTTGAGCGTGGAGAACTGGATGATCAGGACTGGGCCAGGACGGGGGATGCCTGGGTGGCTCAGTCGGTTAAGCGTCTGCCTTTGGCTCAGGTCATGATCTCAGGGTCCTGGGATCCAGGCCTGCATCGAGCCCCACATAGAGCCCCAAATCGAGCCCTGAGCCCCACATCGAGCCCCGCATAGGGCTCTCTGCTCAGCTGGGAGCCTGCTTCTCCCTCTCCTGCTCCCCCTGCTTGTGCTCGCTCTCTCTGTCAAATAAATAAATAAAATCTTAAAAAAAAAAAAAAGGAAACTGGACCAGGATTCCATTTGGAGGTCTAATAGCTCATCCAAGGATGTCTTGATTAGGGCCACCAATCCCTTTTATTCTAAATGCCACACCATTTGCTCTAGGCAGACCCACTCAGGCAGAATAAAAATAACAGCAAACATGGAGATATTAGCGCTTACTATTGCCAGGCTTTAACTGTTTTCTATATATTAACACAGTTACTACTCACAACATTCCTGTGGGGAAGGTACTAGAAAAGTAGAGGGGAAGGAAAAAGGGAAAAGAACAGGGGAAGGAAAGGGCAAGAATAATCCAATGCAATTCAACAATTGTTTATTAAGCTCTGACTCTGTTCCAGGGGATGCGGTAATGAACAAGATAAAGGGGGGGGGGTATAAGAAGAGGGAATACAGGTAGATATAGGAGGAAGAGGAAAAGGAGGAAGAGGATGGAGAGGAGGAGGGAACGGAGAGGAGGAGAGAAGAGAAAAGGAGACGAGAAATGATGAAGACAAAAGAAAGCCGTGCACATGGCAGGCAACGGTAATAGGAAAAACCTTCCCCATGACCTCAGGGGTTGGCCACACTGTCTGGGCTGAGGCTGAGGCTGTTTTCTTCTGGCCCAGTCTTTTACCCACATTACCACGAGGTTGGCGCACACACAATCTTTCCAATAAGCCAGCTCCGCTCCCGGCAACATCAGCCCGATGCAGCCCCAGGCAGGTAGCTTACACCTAGGGTTACTTAGCCTGGGCTTTTCCCCAGTTTACAAAGGCTGAGGGCCTCTGGTGGCATGTGAGCTTTTACTGTCTTCTCGATCTGCCCCTTAGATTTTCTTCTTCTAAGGGCCTCTGGACACAAGTCAACCTTTCGGGTCTTCAGGCAGTATTTGACCAAATGGCCTATTTGTATCTTACTACCATCAACGAGATTCCTTTGCTGCCAAGTTTTGCAGGGGTGCCCCCTTCCAACATTTGCTACCTGTTCAGATGGTCACCTCATGTCCCACTTTGCTCTTCTTGTCTCCCCCCCTCCACAACCCGACTCAGAAGGAACCCTTACAGCCCCTTCTGATCATTGAGAAGGACTGCCAGGGCCTTGCGCTGATGACACTCCCACCCTCTGTCGGTCTCCTTAGCCAGCAGACTACTATATGGCACGAGCCATGCTTTCTCTCCGGCCTTCGGTTGGGGGGGAGGTGTCCCATGAAAAGTATTTGTGGCAGCTGCCCAGCCCCCGCCATGCCCCAGACCCACCTCAGTCCTGACTTAATGCAGGTAGCTTCCCAGATGCATTGAGCTGCCAGGACTTTGAAGGTGTGACTCGATCTCAGAAGACACTGGCCCTGGAGACATATTCTTACAGTCCAGAGAGGAAGGACAGTCTGAGCAAACCCCACCCTTTCACAGCCACTCAGTTCCCTTTTTTTGTTTCCTGACTTAAACCAATGTCTTTTTTTTTTCTTCTTCTCAGCAGCATGGTATCTGGTTCCCTGCTGCTGCCCCTATCCCCCCCAACCCCCAGCTGTCCCCGCCCTTCATTTGCTTGGGACCTCTGACACTGCTATCTTGAATGTGCTCTGAAAGAGCCCTGCTCAACATTACTGGGGCCACTGAGACTCTGGATGGGGCTGGGTTGAGCAGACAGGTCATCATGCCGACCTCCCCGAGGTAAAGGGACCACGTACCATAAAGAACTGTGGGGATAATCAGCAGAGAGTGGAGACTTACAGGAAGGACGGGAATTGCAGACATGCAAAGACAAAACAAAGGGTCTAATGAGGAAGAGCGTCTTTAGAGCCTCCTGTCCTTGAAGGCAGAGGAGATTGGGAGGGGGGGTGGTCACACCATTTAAGCTCGATAACAAAAGATGGAGAGTGCTCACAAAAGGGACCCCAAAGTGCAGAGCCTGTGAGAGGTAGAGACAAGACTTCCCCCTGCTGAGTCATTTTCTAAGAAAGCATTTTTTTTTTCCTACAGATAAAAATGTCTGAATGTAAGCCCACACAAAGACTTGTGCCCTTCCCCATTTTCTGTGGATGTTGATTTTCTCCCTTTCAGATTCTGCCTGAGGGAGTAACTCTTCGTGTATACCTTTCTCTTTAATTCTGTAAATCCGTGAACCCGACTAAACGTGTCACTCGAAGCCCGAATGTGTCCTCAACTACTTCCTCGCCTATGTTCTAGCCCCAGTGGTCTCTCAGAGGCTTCTCCTAGGACATGCAGCCAATGGTGTCCGCAGACCAGGATTGCCGCAGAGCGCCGGCTGACTGGGCTGCATGCCCACCTTGACACATCAGGCACGGCCATATTTGCTCCCCCCCCCAGGTGCTGGATCGAAATGTAGGAGCAGAGCACGGATCTCACTAGAAGTCTGTCAGAGTTTTTAAGGCAACAAGATTTTGTTAAAAAGCATTTTGTAGGAATGGCAGAGCGGGTAATCCTCACATCCGCACAAGAGAGATGGGCGGTAAGTGTTGCACAATCTCCCTATTTCATTGACAACATATATCGTTTTACTAGTCACCTCTGAACAGCTGCTCTAGTCGCCTGTCTGAGAGTCGGTCACAGACATTCTCCCTGCCTCCCCTTTTCTTCAGTCAGGTACTACCTGTTGTCACATCGCCTGTCCCTTCTCAAGATCCATGGGGGGGTGGAGACTGGAAATTAACAGGCATACAGTGGGGGATCTGGACAAGGGAGAGTGGGACAGGGGACAGGGTAAAATAAACCTAGGCACTTTTTTTTTTTTTTTTTTTACCATCTGCCCATGAGCACTTCCCTAACACACTTGTCTAGATGATTGAAGGGCTGCACCCAAATAGTGCAAATAAATGGCCTGGTGTCACCTCAAAAGACTCCCAAGGTAATATAAGTTTCTGTTTTCGGTGGTATCCTGTTCAACATTTTTACTAATGAACTTTGAGGAAGATACAGAAAGTAGCCTAGCTAATCTGCGAATGGTGCAAGGCTGTTGTGTGAGCTAGATTGGATGACGGAACCAGAGCAATCGGTTTGCAAAAAGATCTTGATCACCTGGTGTGATAAGCCAACTTCACCCAAGGGTATTTTACCCGAGCTAAGGGTCACGTCCCATAATGGGGCACCGAGTTGAACCTCAAAATACTCCAGGTGAAAGTGGGATAGCCGGAGCATTTGTGAAAATGGTTCAGAGGTTTTTGCTGATAGTAATAAAGAGAAATGTCATATCAGTAACATAGCCGCCAGAAAATCCAAGGTGATATGAGGCTTGCTTGTAGAAGGCCACCTACTCTGCAAGGTCAGGCCTGATCTAGACTCCGTGTTCAGTTCCGAGTGCCTCACGTTAGGGAAAATCAATGAGCAGGGGCATGTCCAAAACAGAGACCAGGATTAGTGAAGGGAATCAAAACCAAAGGCACATCACACAAGGTGTCATAGAAAGAACTGAGATTGATTAGACTAAGAGGGGCCATGTTCACCGTCTTCATATTCCCATGCTACTAACATCAAAAACCTCTAATAACTCCTCAAAGGCCAGTAAGACTGCCTAAGAGCCCAAAGAGAAGAAGAAAATGCTGAGACTATGGGCTGGCTGTTTGGCAAAGAAACTTTAGGAAATGTAGTAGCAGGTAGGGGTACTGTTTTCATTATCTCCTTCCCGGAGACCACCCAACAAAAAGGAGATGATCAGAGAGTCAGCTCTGGACCCACGGGTATTCCCGGAGAGTTATGCCAGCAGGAGACCCCAGGCTCTCACAGTTCCATAGCCCCTAATCACTGGAACCCCTTCCTGAGTCCCTGCTCAGTTCTCTCTCTTCATCAGCCTCTACCCTGCAGCTGCCCCTGCTTGCCCTGTGTGATGTCACTGTTAGGTGCAAGGACTACCTGGGATGAAATTCCAGCTCCACGAAATAACCACCTGTGTTGTGCCACAGTTTCCTCACCCGTTAAATATTAATAATGGTACACACTGCTTTGGGTTGTTCGGATTACAAGAGGTAGTAGTATATGAGGTGTTTGGAAAATGCCTGGTATATATTAAGTGGTCTGTAATTGTTAGCTATTATAATTTCCAGGCCACAATAGGCATATTGTATAATGGTAAAGAAACCCAGGCTCTGGAGTCAGATCACCTGTGTTTGTATCCTGGCTCCACTAAATACCATGAACATTGGGCAAAATGTTGACTATCCTAAGGCCTCAATTTTCTCATCTGTAAAATGGGAATAATAGTACCGCCTACCCCCTAGAATTACTGTGAGAATTTTATGAGACAATCCATTTTATTTATTTTAAAGATTTTATTTATTTATTTGAGACAGAGAGCATGAGAGAGGGGAGGGTCAGAGGGAGAAGCAGACTCCCTGCTGAGCAGGGAGCCCAATGCGGGACTCGATCCCGGGACTCCAGGATCATGACCTGAGCTGCAGGCAGTCGCTTAACCAACTGAGCCACCCAGGTACCCTGAGACAATCCGTTTTAAATACTCAGTACCCGGCAGTCTTTCTCTGCTAGACTCTTGAAACCTAGCACATGACTTCTGCCAGGTATGTAGGGAAGGGAAGAGCTGCTGGATACTTTCTATCTCTTGGCCTGTTGATGGCTATTGTGCGAGCTGAACAGTTTCATTGTCACTTTTCAGAACCCAGGGCAGCCAACTTGCTCCTTCAATAAAAGGGGGCTGCTTGAATGCCGACCGTTGGTACTATTTTACAAAGTACTTTGTAATTATACACTTATGAGATTATTTGATCATCGTGTCCCTCCCCTAGAACAGTGCCCAACACAGAATGGGAATTCAATTAACATTTGTTGAATGGACCAGCCAGCCATGTGATAAACGAATGAGAGCACTGGCTCCCTCCAAGCCTTCAGTTAACCAGCAGTTCACGGTCGAAGAAGATACTCCCAGGGTCCTTGATGGGAAACAGTAACGGAACCTGGGTGTGTAGGGCCCCTCCCTTTGATCCTAGTCGTCCCTTCTCTCGGAGATAGAGACAGGGACGCCCGAGGGTCTAGAACGAGCACTGCTTCCCTCCTTTAACGCTGCTACCTAGCGGCGTCCGCCAGAAGTGATGAAGTGAGGAAAAGCTGCAAAGCTGGAGAACTCGAGCAAGCCGAAGCTAGGACCCGCCTCAGGCCGAGCCCTTCCTTAAGCTCCCGCCCGCGGCTCCGAAGCGAGTCCCCTCAGCCGCCAGAGGGCGGTGCTCACAGAGTCTTAGACTCTATGGTCATTCTCGCTGACTCCCATGAGCAAGAGCGACCAGAAGCCTCCTATATACTTTCATTTCCGGCCCGGCCTCTTTCTTTCCGTGCCGATAGCGCTCCCGCAAACATGGTAGGAGCCGGGGGAGCGGGCCCGGTAACATCCAGTTTAATCTTTTCGCCCACTTTGACCGAGGCCGTCCCAGGCTGGCTTTAGGCCCACGTGTGGACTCGTTGTACCAAAGAAACCCATTGTTGCCGGGGTCGACCCCGAAGGCACTGGGCTTCGGGGCCAGGAAATGAAGTGATGGGATCAAAGAGGTAGACTTAGCCGGGGGTGGAGGGGGCGTGCGCGCGCTCCACTTCGGGGCCCCGCGGAGGCCGCTGGACCTGAAGCACGTGCGGCTGTACCAGCTTCTGGTCGAGTGTTGTGTGCTAGCGAGCGGTCTGAGAGTCGAGCCCTCCTGGGAAGTCTTGGCTTCAGCTGGGTCGGTTAGGGCGTTGTGCAATGGGTATCTGATAACGCCGCGCGTTCTCAACTCTTTCCTAGGTGAACGTTCCTAAAACCCGCCGGACTTTCTGCAAGAAGTGTGGCAAGCACCAGCCCCACAAAGTGACACAGTACAAGAAGGGCAAAGATTCTCTTTATGCCCAGGGTAAGACGGTCTATACGTAATGCGGTTTTAACCATTCGGGAACTCCTATAATACATGAGCAGCCCCGTGCGCCCCCCCCGACCTGGGTATTGTTATTTCTGCTGGAAAACCCAAGATAAAACGTGTAAGAAGACTTTTCCGTGTGGCGGGTGTGATTTATTATACCTAACAAAGGACTTGGTTCTCCCAGGAAAGCGGCGTTATGACAGGAAGCAGAGTGGCTATGGTGGGCAGACTAAGCCGATTTTCCGGAAAAAGGTTAGTCGTAATTACTATTTGCCATGCTTCCCACTTACTGTGGTAAAGACCTTGCATTTTTCTCCAGCCCACACTTGCACAGTACAGGTGTGTGTTTTCAGTTTCAGTGAAGTTCTCTGCCGGTACCTGTCTACATCTAGTAGGCAGTGGAGCTCGGAGTGCAGCCCGGGTCGGACTCTAGTCTACAGTCCTGCACTGTCTCGGTGTTCCATTTTTTTTAGTCCTTCCGTTTTTGAAGAGGCAAACATCAAGTACAGGAATGTGCCCTGACTTCCTAAGGACTGAAGTTTGAGTACAGCAGTGAATCCTTTTCCTTTGCCCTGTTCCCCTGTCGTACGCTAGTGAATCCTTAGCCCTTGCTTGCAGTGAGAACTGCTCTCTTACTTTGCTTCTCAGTTCAGAAGCCTGCAGTCTGCTACCTATCTGGTGAAGTTTTAAAAGCTCTTTAACATCCTTATGTAGGCCTTCCGCTGCTCTCCTGAATTCTCTTGTCATTCAATCATCCAGGCCAAATGAGTTCCTGTTCTGCCCTAGGTGATTGGCTACACCTTAAAGTACACAGTGCCTGGAATAGCATTCCTAGGAACACAGCATTTCTTTTGTTTGGCGCTTTGCTCATTCAGCCTTGTTCCAGAAAGTACTAAGGAATAATGTTAGTGTTCGTTTAGGTGCCGGAAATGGTTTGATCTCAAGGTGGTAAAAGGAATGCCAGATCACCTTTTCACATTCAGCTAACTTGTTGAGAAGGTGGGAAGATTCTGCTTAGGCTTTGGCTTTTCTGAGAACTGTGAACGGGCAGAAGTAGAATTCTGATTATAGGAGTAGACTTAAAAAGTTTATTAGTGTACCTTGAATTAAATAAATACAGTTGAATGGACGTAAATTGTAGACATAATTTTAGGTAGTCTCCAGAGAATCGATAGATCTAAAGTAACAATTATTAACCCTAGTGAGAAAGTTATGTTTAGTTCACGGTGTCGTACACTTGGTTGACCCATTTTTGGTTGTGGGGAGTACCAACTATGAGCTGGTGAAAGGCCACAAGCTCAAGGTGGTGTGATGAATGCCTGTTTGATAAGAAGCTCTTTGGGATGTTTGATGGGAATGGAGAATTTGATGGCAATTAGATAACCTTCTACTATTGCTATTAAATTTCCTCTTAAATGCACTGGTTTTTACGTTTCTATTTTCTCCCTATAGCTAAAGACAAATTGCCACAACTCGGTCATTTGCACAGCTTCTCTTTAAGTAGTACTTAACCCAACAGTCCTATTTTGAAGAAAGATTTTCTGCAGTGATTTATGAAGGGGTTGACTTCATTTTTTTCCAGGCTAAAACTACAAAGAAGATTGTGCTGAGGCTTGAATGTGTTGAGCCCAATTGCAGATCTAAGAGAATGCTGGCTATTAAGAGATGCAAGCATTTTGAACTGGGAGGAGATAAGAAGAGAAAGGTATATAATTATGGGTGGAAGGTGTAATCTTTTGGGAGAGGTGAACATTTCTCCCCACTTAATGATGGTGGAATCAGGAATGGGGCAATCCTCTTAAAATAACTAGATCCATAGCTGAAGGTATGAGGTTTTTGGTGTTGGTTTTGGCATGAGTAGTAGAGGGATAATGAGGAGATGTGACTTAATTAAAAGGTGGTGATCCCTTTAGGGGGCTAGACCGTGTACTTGAGAGAATAGAGGTTCTTTGCAAAATAAAAAAACTCACTTTTTTTTTTTCTGTTCCATTACAGGGCCAAGTGATCCAGTTCTAAGCTTCATATTTTGTTAATATTATGAAGACAATAAAATCTTGAGGTTATGTTCACTTCATTTGGTTGCAGTTGGTCTTTTAAGAGGGAAATAAACTAGTGCCATCAGTAAAATTCCCCTTGTGGGGCAGTTTATGCTTGAGGATTCTTCTGGGTACTTTGCTCATTTTGGATTGAATTTGATCTGGTTGAACTCACATCAAACATGGTGATTTTCCAATTTGGCACTTCAGTTAACATGGGGGTTTCATGGGATTCCTTTCGCTGTTAAGCAAGGGTTATTAGTTATCATGGGACATAGAGTCCCATGAAAACTAACAATTATATCCACAGTGAATGTAAAGTTTACCAAGAGCGAAATACTTACTCTCCTATACCCTTGCTACTTCAGTCATTTAATGAGGAATTTAGGCCCAGTTTTCTATGCAGAGCATTCTATATGTATTCTGAGTTCTCAGACTTAACTCTAACATTGCTCAAACCTTTTGATATACCCCCTCAGACTTCAAAGTAGACATAAATTCTCATGTTGAAATAACTGCAGAGGATATAATGTCTAGTGAATTAAGCTGCCCGGCAGAATTTAACAGGGATATCTGTCGATTTTTAAAGATGTCTAATCGTTGCAAATTTTACATCCTTTTCTCTTTGTATACTATTGTATACTTGATTCTTACTGATGTTCAGCTTTTCATACTTGTACAGCAAAACTGGAGGCGAAGTATATAAGCAATACATTTTGGTAACGAAGTACATCTCTGTGAGATGGAGCAGTTTTCTTCCAAATTGCCTTGTTTCCGTGGGTGATTAAGTCTGGGTTTGCCAGTTTTAGCAACTGATGATTACTCCTCCAATTTTATTGAAAATAATCGATAATCACCTAACAGGCAAAGGAATTGTTACAACATGCACTTTGTATTTTGAGGGCCTTTGTCCCTTGCTAATTTTGTGCTGTTGTGCATTCAGGCTGGGTGAGCTGCTGCCGTTGGTCATGTGGGAGAAGGGTGATTGTGAAAGGGGAGAGGTGATCAGCGGGCTTGAAGCTTTGACTACAGATTGGTCCTCCGGCAAATCAATGGTAGGAAAAGGGAATTCTAATGTCTGGAAATTCCTTTGAAATGATCCATTCCCTGGGGCACCTGGGTGGCTCAGTCACTTAAGTGTCTTGACTCTAGATTATGGCTCAGGTCATGATCTCAGGGTTGTGAGATGGAACCCCGCATCAGGCTCTGCGCTGGGCGTGGAGCCTGCTTGGCATTCTCTCCTGTACCACCCCCTTAAAAAAAATGATCCATTCCCACATACCCCAGTCTGAAGATCACTGCCTCATCACATCCTAGAGAGGAGGCAACTTAAAGGGGAGAGGGTGTTCTGGCCAGAGATCATAATGTATCAACTCTTGCTGGTGAAAGTAAGCCATGTGCTTTTGTTGGATCTAGAATGCAAACAACCTTAGGATTTGGAAACCTGTGTGGTGGAGTGTGTCTTGACGAGATGGTTCCATAAAAATTCAGTAATGTGGTCTCTTGGGTTGCTTCTGTAGGTTATTCCTGCTGGGCTATTTTTTGCCGTTCAAGTAGCTTTGTTTTTCTCCTCCCTTTGGGCTAAGATTGTATTTAAGCAGTGCCATCCAAGCCCCTCAGTAGGTAGTAGTTGGAAGGGTTAAAAGTCTGGGCTGAAATCTTGGCTGCAGTTTGTAGTGGATAAGTACCTGCCTCTGCTGTTGGTGAGGATTCAAATGGCTCAATATACTTAACACATCTAGAACAGTGCCTGGCACATTTTTTCAGTTTGTTTCAAAAGCTTTTCCCCAAAATGTTGTCTAAAGACACCTTCAGCAGTTTTTACAAAACTCCACTGAGGAAAATTTTATTGACCGAAAGGACAGCTAAAGTGGGAATGGAAGAAAAGGGAGACACCAGTGGGGGAATCACTTGGCAACAAAATACACATTTTTTTTTTCCTCTTGAAGTAGGGGCTTAAACTCAGGACCCTGAGATAAAGACCTGAGCTGAGATCAAGAGTCAGAAGCTTAACAGATGAACCACAGGGGCCGCAACGAAGGCTTTTTAGTGTAGGCTAGGTCGCTGCCAGCCGAAGTAAAACGGTGCCTGTGGGATTTATCTTAGTTTTTAAATCTGAAGTCCACTGATAAAACCCAAGCTTTCTCTTCTCAGGCAGGAGCTGTGTGATCATGCAGTCAGGAATACAGGCCAACCCCTGACCCAGGGAAGCAATAGAGATGGTATGAAAACGAGGTCCACCAATCTCCTGCAGGTTTACCATAGCCACAGCCCAGGCTAAGTCCGACAGTGGGCGTTCCCACACCTCAATGTTGTCTTCCTGAAAAGTAAGCCAAGAAAATAGGTGTGATAGCTTGGTAACTAGCAAGAAGCTGCCTTGCTGGTACTGGCATTCAGTTATTGTCAGAACTACTGAGCGCTTCTAGGAAAAATTAAAATCCTACAGCATGCTTTGGAAATAAGGTAATGGTTAGCAAAAAAGGAGCCTCATTACTGATTATAATACGAAGATTAAAAGTAAATATTCTCAGCTCAGTTGGTTAAGCAACTGCCTTCGGCTCAGATGATCCTGGAGTCCCGGGATCGAGTCCCGCATGGGCTCGCTGCACAGCGGGGAGTCTGCTCTTCTCCCTCTGACCCTCCACCTTCTCATGTGCTCTCTTTCTCTCTCTCTCGCAAATAAATAAAATCTTTAAGAAAAAAAAGTAAATAGTCTCAAAAGACAAGTGCACATCCTTTTAACAGATTTAGGACCAGGACAATGGTGGTACTTGGGCATAAAGCCATTCCATCTTAAACACACAAACATTTGGATGAACTGTAAACTAGAAGGCAAAAGCGTATGTCTGGCCAATTCCTATTTTCTCCCATAGAACATTATTTACTGTACCTTTCTAAGCCGGTACCCCTGCTTGCCCAAGGGGTCCTGGTTGATGGCAATTACATCCTTATCCTGAAGGAGGGCTTTGGCTTGAGGGCTGATCTCTCGGAGGTCATTGGACATGAGTAACGGAGCGGCCATGATAGCCCACAGGGCCATCTGAGTTACCTGCTGGTCCCAGCTGAGGCCAAAGTTACCAATCACTAACTGGGACAAAGAAGAGCAAGAATTTAAATTAAAAAATGAAACATTTGGGGTGCCTGGGTGGCTAAGTTGTTAAGCGTCTGCCTTCGGCTCAGGTCATGATCCCAGGGTCCTGGGATCGAGCCCCGCAGCGGGCTCCCTACTCGCGGGAAGCCTGCTTCTCCCTCTCCCACTCCCCCTGCTTGTGTTCCCTCTCTCGCTGTGTCTCTCTCTGTCAGATAGATAGATAAATAAAATAAACAAACATTTTTCAAGTTGCCTAGATACAGAAGCCACTTTCTGTGGCACCTTGCTGTGAGTACTCTCATGTAAGGCCTTATTCTAGGAATTTTCCCTTCTGATTTGCCTTGAAAAATCAAATAGGAAAACAGGTCCACTGCAGGGGCTTGAACAAGGAGGGCTCAGGTTCTTACCATATCTGGGTCATTCCAACCCCCTGGTCCTGCGACATCTACAATTCTCTTCTGGTTAGAAGATGCCCAGGCCAAGATACTCTTTACACTTTGCCAAGAATCATAAACATCCTCAAAATTTCTCCAGTGATTGCAGTACTGTCGGATTTCTGTGTAATTGGGCTGTGAAAACAGACATAACTCTTCTGTTTACTTTCTACTGACATTCTTGCAAGATGAAAACAGTCAAGTTTAAAGGAGGTACCAGTAGCCTCTTTAGTGTACAGATTAAAGGTCTCTATGAGGAGAGCTAAATCCCTATTATAATGGAATTTCATTGTAAGAAGTCTGCTTCAGAAGTAGGCCTTATAACTTAAAATCTCTCCTTAAAATGGCTTTAACACTGTTTATGCTGGAAATTTGCCAAATGGTAACTAAGTATCGGGATTATGGAAGATTTTTATTTTTTTCACAACTTACTGTATTTTCACACTTCCCTAAAATGGACATGTATCACTAAAATGATCTCTGTAAGTAAAAATAAAAGCTGCAAAATTACATAGGATATACAAGCATAGGATAAGGCAATCTGCATCCTAGGCACATGATTTATTAATGGAACGAATACAAGTTTGTAGATGGGGAGGGAGAATATCAGAGGTTTACGATGTTGAGAAAGAAGGGAGAGTATTTTGCAGAGATTAGAGGGGAAGAACAGGGATTCATTGTATAAGTAATTATTCAACACTTACCATAAGCTAGGGATACAGTGATAAAGTCAGACAAGGTCCCTGCCCTCCTGGAGCTTACATTCTAGTGGGGAGACAGACAATAAGCCAATCAACAAATAATTCCATACAGTGCTAAGCTCTTAAGGAAATTTAGCAGATCAGTGTGATAAAGAATAAACGGATAGAGTGCTGTTTTAGAGTAGAGAAGAGCTGTCTGAATATGTGGCATTTGGTTTGGGACTTCAGTGTTAAGAAGGAGCCAACCATTTAAAAATCTCGAAGGAACAATGTACCAGGCAAAAACAAAACCCAAGTGTAAAGTCCCTGAGGCAGCAGCAGGCTTGCGTGTTTGAGGGACAGAAAGAAAACCCCGTGCAGTCATGGAAAGAGTGAGGGGAGGTTGGAGGCAGGCCAGGACCAGATCAATGGAGTGTGATTTTATTCCAAATGCAATGGGAAGCCAGTTAAGCAGGGGAGTGCTAGGATTTACATTTTAACAAGATCACTGTGGTGCTGCTTAGAAAATGGAGGGCAGGACCGTGGAAGCGGACCAGGCTGATGGTGCAGTCTGGGCAGAGATGATGGTGGCGGGGAAGACCAGGGTGGATGCAACCGAGATGGAAAGAAGTGGGCTGATTCAGGATGTGCTGTGTAGATAGTACTGATAGCATTGCTGGTGGATAGGCTGTGCACTGCGGAACAAAGGGAAGAATCAAAGATGACAATTTCCCAGATTAGACTCCAATTACAGCAGTGGAGAGGGTGAGAAGTGGTTGGATCCTGAGAGAGAGGGTAGGATGAGCCTGTTAAGTAAGGCTGGACTTTGAAGGAGACCCTTTGTCTCCTTTGTTCTCAAGTTCTGAAAATCTATCAGCAAGGCTCTGTTGGATTCTGTGCTCACTAGCTCACCTTACGAAAAGGCCACATATAAAGGGGCCACTCACAGGAATACACAATGCTTCTGCCAGTCCTGTTCAGGGCCAAGGACATACGCTTATAACCTGTATGAGAAAACAATGGGTGAAATAAGGGAAAGAAGGGAATTTCCAGCTGGCGCTGTGTATTTTAAAAAGAGGCTGCCTGGAAAGGCCGTGGTTATATCTTAAACCAGCAGCAGAGACAGGTGGCTGCTTTGTGATTAAATTGTGTTTAGTACCTCCCAGACTGCTGGGATTGTTCTCAGGAGGTAGTGTGGGATGGTGCATAGACTGAGGAAAGGCAGGAATGAAGATGCTCTTTTTTTTCTGGGACTGACATTCCAGATGCTTTCCCAAGTGCTGTTATGGAAAGTTACAATTACTATTTGTAATGAACTCGGAGCCCTCTTGAATGAAACGTGCACATTATTAGCCATGATTAGGCATGCATGGATTTTACATGCATGCATGAATGCATGGACAAACTGAAAGAAAAGAAGAGATAGGAGCTCTGGCACATTGAGAATATATTTCCAGTATCGTGACTGAGCATTTAAAATGTGAAGATGAGCTCTTTGGAATGCTCCAGTTACCCTGGCCTCCAAGTTCCTCCCTTTGCTCATGGCTAAATCGTACCTTTTTCCAAATGTTCCACGCTGTCACAGTAACAACCATCAAATTTTAGCAGATCTACTCCCCAGTCAGCAAAGGTCTTGGCATCAATGTCATAGTGTCCAAAACTCCCAGGGAAGCCTGCACAGGTTTTATTTCCAACATCTGCATAAATTCCTAGCTTCAGTCCTTTGCTATGGACCTGAAATGAGAGAAAAGGATCACAGTACAAGGGCAATCGTGAAGTACAGAGAACCACTCTAGGCTGGGGGCACAGATAAGTATATTTCACTAGGTATCAGGGGCTTCTTTTTTCACAAACCCCCAAAATTATCCAGGTGAGTTAGCTGGGAGACAAAGTCTCCAATGCTGCTGAGTTCAAACTATATATGTAAGCTATGATACGGAACTAAAGGGAAAGCTATCACTCTCATCTTCTGATGGGATCCTAAAAGTTGCCTTTCCATGGCGATGATACAATTATTTGGACAAAGACTCTCACCATGACCGTACCTTAGGCTCCTCTGTGCCCTTTTCTTAAGTAGGCCTCACGTTTCAGCAAGAATCCTGCTAAGTCATCTCCCTACCCTTGGTATCTGATCAAGTTCCTCATCCTCTGCCCTTCATGTCTAACTCCTTGGCCTGCCTGCCTTTAGCAAGAATCCTCTTGACCTTGATGTCTCCTCTTGGTAATTTTCCATCCACTGACACCCTCAAGCCTGCTCATTGACTATAAAACTCCACCTGTCTTTGTTGTATTTGAAATTGATCTTGGCTCCTTCCCCTATTGCAGTAGTACTGAATACATCTGTCTTCATTGCCTTTAACTAGTGTCCAGCTCTATTGCTCCTTAATTTCCAGAATATATTCCTTCTATCTTCTACTTTATACTACAATTGTAATAGCTGCTCAAAGCGTATGGAAATACATGCACACATGTCGAGAACCAAGTTCCCTTTTCCTCCTAGAGAATTCAGTGGTTTCAGCAAAAGGAGAACTTCTCCAAGATGGGCCTCAAGAGCTACCGCAAAACAAGGATCTGCTGATGGAATGAAAATTCCACGTGATAAGCCTTACAATTTGATATTCAGATAATAGCAGCTATTTTATTTTCTCAGTTTTTCTGAATAAGCTTCAGTACAAAAGTGCTTACAGTCTCCTGAATGAAAGAGAATCATCTATAAACTCACATAATCAGCAAGGCGTCGGATCCCACTAGGAAAGCGTTTAGGGTCTGCCTGAAGTCTGCCTTCTGAATCTCTTTTGGGAGCCATCCAACAGTCATCAATGCAGAGGTACTCATAACCTACATCCTTCCAGCCATCTGACTCCATGAGTTCTGCCATCTGCATGAAGAGCTTCTCACTGAAAGAGAAATTCCAAAAATTGTTGCAAATCATTAAACAAATGATAAGGCATCTTGGGGTTTTGCAAGTTCTTTCCACCCAGTTACTACCCAATTCAGTAGTAACCAGTGCAAGGTAAAATGGACTGGGCCCTTTTTTTTTTATTTCCCCCTGCCTGAATACTTCCACCCTAAGAACCTCAATTAGGAATGAGAAGTACATGAAATTGAAAAGGTAATTAGAAATAAGAAGAAAGTTCAGTAAAGTAAGAAACTACAAAGTTACTATAATCAACAGCTTCCTTAGATATCAACAATAACCTGTTTGGAAAAAAAAGATACCATTCACAAGAACAACCAAAAAAACAACAGAAAAACCTAAAATACTAGAGATAAATTTAAGACGTGCAGAATCCATATGAATAAAACTATGATGTTCCCAAATGATTTCAGTAAATGGAGAGACGTTATTTTGCTCTGGGATAAGAAAACTCAATGTTAAAACATATCTTTATACATTTTTAAATTAGGCTCCACGCCCAGTGTGGAGCCCAACATGGGGCTTGAACTCACGACCCTGAGATCAAGACCTGAGCTGAGATCAAGAGTAGGATGCTTAATCCTACTGAGCCACCCAGGCATCTCTTATACATTTAATAAAATCCTGAACAAACCCCAAAAGGACTTTTTAAGGAACTTGGCAACATGATTCAAAAGTTCACCTGAGAGAACACATGAACATTTTACAAAAGATAAATGAAGCTGGTATAGTACCAGTAGCATTAGAATATACAAATCAATGGAATTAGAAAGTTCTGAAAGAGATCCTTCCAGCCATCTGGTACCATGGAATCTAGTATATACATATTTTTTAAAGATTTTATTCATTTTTTGAGAGAGAGCATGTGTGTGCACACAAGTGGGGGGGGGCGAGGGGCAGACGGAGAGGGAGAAGCAGGCTCTCCACTGAGCAGGGAGCCTGATGTGGGCTCGATCCCAGGACCCCAGGATCATGACCTGAGCCGAAGGCAGACGCTTAACCGACTGAGCCACCCAGGTACCCCAGGAATTTAGTATATATTAAATGTGGCATTCCTTACAGGAAAATAAAGTTCAGGTGGACTAAAGATGTAAATATTTTTTAAAGATTTTATTTATTTATTCGAGAGATAGAATGAGAAAGAGAGAGTGTGAGAGGGGGTAGGGTCAGAGGGAGAGCAGAACAGGGAGCCCAATGCGGGACTCGATCCATGGACTGCAGGATCGTGACCTGAGCCGAAGGCAGTCACTTAACCAACTGAGCCACCCAGGCGCCCAAAGATTTAAATATTTTAAAAATCCATAAAAATGCTACTAGAGAATGTAGGTGACTATATTATCTTCAGGTAGATAAAGACTTTCTCAACATGATGCCAGAGCCAGAAATCATAAAATCCAACATAAGCTGGAACCACCATATTCATAATATATGACAGACCAAACACACATACACACACAACCCCAAAACCAAACCCAGAACATTTCAGCTAAAAAATAATTAAGTGGAAATAAAAACACCAGATTGGCAAAGTTTCAAAAGAATGACAAAAATGCAGTCTTGGCCAGGGTGTGGGGAAATAGACATTCTCATACACTGTTCTTGGGGATGTGCATTTGTAAAACTTTTCGGGAGGATAGTTTGATATGTAACAAAATAGTTTGATATGTAACATACCTTTGGATACAATAATTACATTTCTAAGGAAAGAATCTTACGATGTACAAGGATGGTTAACACAGCTTCACAGTAATAAAAATTGAAAAGCTTGAATAGCTATCAACAGGAGATTGCTTAAATAAATTATATACATATAATTTGCATTTGTGGAGCACTTATTCTGTGCCAGGGAAACTTTATTTTCATTATACTCTTCTTTACCATCTACATTTTTTGCAATGATCATGCATTAGTTTTATTATCAGATATAAAAATAAGCCAACAACTACTTAGGGAAAAAAAAAAAGGAAAAGACAAAAAGAAATATGTGATGGGAACTACATTCAGCATCCCAGCATTAAGCCTCCATAGCTTTGAACTGTGTCTGTGAGCATCTGTGATTTATCTCCATTTATTTTGTGCATCAAAGCCAAGAGAGGTTATTTTTGGGGTCTGGGAATGCTCAAAAATTTTTCCATATAAATTAATGGTAATTGCTTCTTCACTTTAAGCCATTCCCGCTTATGGAACACTCAACTTTTGGACAGCAGGGGAAACCTTTATAAAGTTCCTCCAGGTCAACCAGATTCTAGCCAGATGCCACACTCAAGGGCGAGGGGGTGGGGATATCTCAGAGACTCCCTGGTTCCTCTAAACTCCCTCCAGTTACAGCCAAGGAACCCCTGACCCCAAAAGCAGAAGAAAGAGCACGTGTCTTAGTTCTCTGTCTCTCCTACTCACCCCGGCTGTGGTCACTACCAGTGCCTGGCAGACAGAGGCAGGACAAGCAGTTCCCAAGAAGGGTCTGAACAGAACTGGATGGTGAATGGATCAAGTCCCTAGTTGGGTGATGCGGCACAGAGAGACGGAGAAGCAGGGGTTGCTGACCCGACTCCTACCGCAGGAGGGGTCACGCCAGACAAAGTTTAGGGCTAGTTCCCCACCAGGGTAGTTTGCTGGGGATAAAAAAGCAGCAGCAGTAGGGGAGCCCTCCCTCTGCGACCCTCCATCTCCCCCCAAAGAGAGACAGACAAACACACGGGAAAGCGAACGCAAGGGGGTACTCATTATCTCTCATACCTGATACAGGAATCCGGCTCTTCTTGGCAGTCAACATTGCACATGAAGCGCTCCCAGTGCAGCCAGCCCATCGTAGGGGTCATCGCCAAGCCATTGTCCAGGGCCCTGGCCCCAGGGAAGCTCCAGAGAACCAGGGCCAGGAAGCGAAGTGCCAGCAGGAAGCCCGGCAGCTGCACTTCGCCTTTCAGCTTCATCGCCACCTTAATGCAGTACAAATTTCCACCGGTGAAGTGGGTTTTTAAGTTTAACTTTAGAGGCGGACCAATCACCGGTGAGCTATTAAATAATGACGTTACTGTTTCTGAGGCAACTGGGACGGTTATCCCCGGAGGCGGACCAATGACCAGTCACGTCAAACGCACCGCAACCAATCACACTCTTCCTTTCTTGATATTGGCCCGCCCTGCTTCCATACCAGAAGGAACTGCGGCGCTTTAGCGATCCCGAGTCTAAGCCGGGAGCTGCTCACGTGACCGAGATCTCACATGACGTAGGCGATCACGTGATCAGTCGCTTACGTGAGCAGAAGTAGTTCTGGTCGTCGTCTACCGTCTCGCTATAGCCGTTTGAGGGAAGAAGGAGGAAAATTATCCGGTATCGTTAGAGGTTGGTGTGTGGGTGGGAACTGGGGACCCGAGGGTGGTGATGATGAAGACCAAAGCAGGATCCGCGGGCCGCCTCCGCCTTTTTCGTTCCCCGCTTTCCCCTCCCCCGCTCCCCCTCCCCCCCCCATCTCAGTGCCGGGAAGCCGCCTTTGCTGCGCCTGGTGGGGAAATGGTGGACGTTCGTGACTGTGTGTGTGTTTTTGTATATCTGTCTGTCTGGGCGGGTCTCAGGGGACCCTTAAGAGAAACTCTAAGGTGAAAATGCTTGAAAACCACGTCCCTGGATTAGGAAAAACAAATATTGAGCCCAGTGGCCGGAGTGCTGTTCCATTCAGGCACTTAGTCCCCACTGATTGTCTGTCTGTAGGGGGAGGCACCAAGTGAATTTTATCTGTAGAGTCACTTCTAGGCAAATGCTGCGTGCCTGACAGAGGCGCTCAATAAATGTTTTTACTGAATTGGATATTTAAATAACGTTTATTTTTGTACTTATAATAACAGTCTACATGTTCAGTTTTGAACATTCAAAAAATAACAGTATACTATAAATTTAAAAAAATACACGTAATTCATCACCGGGAGGTAGCTACTCAGCATTTTGGTGTATAAAAAGTATGTGTATAACACACATATAAATACACAATTTCTTAACCCACAAATGGAATCCTCGTTCCTACTTCAGCAACTTAGTCTTGGTGGCCTTCCCGGGAGATAGAGTAATGAAGCAGAATCTCCCTGCCACTACAGAGGGGATGTTAATTTCTAAAGTGCTGCAGTGACATGAAATGGGATTGGTCATCCAAGAGATAAGGCATGCAAAAAACCAGTCGGTAAATCTGTCACTCAAACCTGAAGATGGTTTATAGGGAGACTGTTATTTGCAGATGCAATGTGCCAGGCATATAATAGGCAATTAATAAATGTTGAATCCTCAGTGTAGTTTTATGGCAGTTATTAAACTTTGTACTTTCTTTCCAAGAGGCCCAGTGTTTCCAGACCATGTCAGACAAGCCATGCACATATACAGAATTAGAAAACTTTATAAAAGCAAACATTTAAATTTATTTTTTGCTGAAATAAAATTAATCTGCACAGAAAATTAAGAATGCACAAGAAATTGAAAAAATAACATTGAAAAAGCCAGAAACCTGCCACTTAGAGCAATCACTATTAACATTTGCCGCACTCCCCATGTATATATATTTTTCTAACATTTTGTTCCAATGACTGATTTTTAAAAATTAAAACTATAAAGAAGTATATTGGGTAAAGAGTGAAAATCTATCTCACCCTACCTTCCAGTTCCTGTTTTCTCAGAACACAAATTTGTATTATGTGCTTTCAGATCGTCGTCTATACATTTACATACATATATACCTGCATGCTTATATTTTAAAATAAGTAGGATCATACTATGCATATTTTATTTAATACATTTTGGAAATCTTCCTAGGTCAGGGCAGATCTTTTTTCTTAACAGCTGCATAGGATTCCATTTTAAGGATAAAGTATATTGTAATTCATTCAGCCATTCCCCTATTGATGAATAGTTAGGTTTCTAATTTTCAGCCATTACTAACAGTGCAATAACAGTGAACATTTGTGAGTATTTCTGTTGACCAGGTTCCTGGAAGGAATTATAGTAGGGTCAAAGGATATGTGAACATATGTTTTTTTTTTTACACAGTTGAGATTATAAAGCAGCCGTGATCTTGGTTCATAAGATTATAGCATATGTAGTTCCTCATGTTATTAAATATTTGTATAATTTTAAAAGTGTGTAATATTCTTTCTTAATAAAATACCTTTTGAAGAATATATAGCTCCATAAATCTTTGAATTTCAGGTCATCTCCTTAGGGCACATAATCTGAAATGGATTTACTGTATCAAAAACTGTGATACATGTTTCCAAATTGCTTTCCAGAAATATTGTATCTACTTTCACTCCTCTAGGAGTGTTCAAGAACCCTGAATATTAGCATTGGCTTATCCTCCCTGTTTAATTTTCACTGTCTTGGTGGGTGAAAAATGTTGATTAACTCTGGCTTTAACTTGGATTTCTGATGATTGATGAGGTTTTAACATTTCCCAGACAACTCTCCTGTATCCTCCCTCACATCTGTTTTCCCCCAGTATTTAATCTGTTATCAAGTCCCGCAGAATCCACCGCTTTGAATGCGTAGATCACATCTTTCCTTTCTTTTTTATTTTTTATTTTATATTTTTTAAGATTTTGTTTATTTGAGAGAGAGAGCGCGCGCACAAGCAGGGGGAGGGACAGAGGGAGAGGGAGAAGGAGACTCCCCACCAAGCAGAGAGCGAGGTTCCATCCCAGGACCCTGAGATCCTGACCTAAGCCAAAGGCAGCCACTTAACCCACTGAGCCACCCAGGCGCTCTCCTTTGTTTTTTTAAAAACTACTGTTGCCTTGGGGCGCCTGGGTGGCTCAGTTGGTTAAGCCTCTGCCTTCGGGTCATGGTTCCAGGGTCCTCGCTCAGCGGGAAGCCTGCTTCTCCTCCCTCTGCCTGCCGCTCCCCTTGCTTGTGCTCGCGCGCGTGCTCTCTCTGTCTCTCAAATAAGATCTTTAAAAAAACAAACAAAAAAACTGCTGTTGCCTTAGGTGAATCCCTTATGCCTGCCTCATAGTGACTGGGTTTCTAGCTGATCTTGCTGGTGTCATACCAACCCCCTCTGTTTGAGTTCCACACTGTTGCCAGGGTGATCTATTATTTGAAAGGGCTCTGATTACATCACTTCCCTCCCCTCACTCCCCTGCCCACTTCCCTCTCCTCACTCCTTCACCCACTCCCCTACCCTCACTCCCCTACCCCAGACCCTTAGAAGGCCCTTAGTGTTTGTCTATCTAGTAAGGTCTTTGGGATCTTATGTCTACCTTGCCAGCCTTATCTCTCGCCGAGCCTCGTCCTATTTTATGCTCCATCCGTAATTTTTAAAATTTACTTGTGGATCCTTGAACTGGTGAGTCTGTTTTATTTAACAATTCTGTGCCAACTGTTAGAATTGACCAACTAGTACCTGTTTTATACCACCTTTTCACCCTGGCCAGAATTTTGTCATAGCAGGGATATTGTTTATTTGCCCTTTTGTCTTAATTAGTAAAGATGTATAATGCCCCTGTAGGACCATAAACCCTTTCTGGGCTTATTGATCCTTGTATCCCAAAGCCAAGTCCTGCACTTGGCAACTGAAAAATATAAAAGGAATGTGTGAATTTTTTCCATTTATCTCTTAGGCCTTAATATTTCCCTGATTTTATTAATTGGCATGAGTTCTTTATATAATAAGGATATTAATGTATTGGTGTAAGTATCTTATCAAGTGTACTGTTTGTCTTTTAATTCTGTTTAATCTTACCTTTGATGTAATGAAGTTTTTCATTTTTATGTAATCAGGGATAGCCATCTTATATTCACATCTTCCAGTGATTTTGTTGCTGTTAATTTTTTATGCCTTTTATGTTCTGTAATGTTAATACATGTTCAGTGTAGAAAACTTAGAACATACAGAAATGTCCAAAGAAAATATTCCTTTAATCAAGAAGTTCCCATAATCCTACTGCCCAGAAATAACCACTGTTAATGGTATCCCACACGTAATAGGTATTGAGTAAGATATTCGTTGGGTGAACGGATTAAAAATTTGGTGTAGTCTTTTTATTTATATGGATGTTTTAGAAAAAAGCTATCCATGTGAGTTTTATATTACTAGTTTGCTTTTTTTCCTCTTACTGTATCATGAACTTTTTTCCATGACAGTAGTCTTCTAATTTTTTTCAGCTACACCGAGATTGCATCGAGCCAAGCTTGCCACCAAGAGCCCAACAGTCACCATGATGCTGAGCACAGAAGGCAGGGAGGGGTTCGTGGTGAAGGTCAGGGGCCTACCCTGGTCCTGCTCAGCTGATGAAGTGATGCGCTTCTTTTCCGATTGTAAAATCCAAAATGGCACATCAGGTATCCGTTTCATCTACACCAGAGAAGGCAGACCAAGTGGTGAAGCATTTGTTGAACTTGAATCCGAAGATGAAGTGAAATTGGCTTTGAAGAAGGACAGAGAAACCATGGGACACAGATACGTTGAAGTTTTCAAGTCCAACAGTGTTGAAATGGACTGGGTGTTGAAGCATACAGGTCCGAATAGTCCCGACACCGCCAATGATGGCTTCGTCCGGCTTCGAGGACTCCCATTTGGCTGTAGCAAGGAAGAGATTGTTCAGTTCTTTTCTGGGTTGGAAATTGTGCCAAATGGGATGACGCTGCCGGTGGACTTTCAGGGGCGGAGCACAGGGGAGGCGTTTGTGCAGTTTGCTTCCCAGGAGATAGCTGAGAAGGCCTTAAAGAAACACAAGGAAAGAATAGGGCACAGGTACATTGAGATCTTCAAGAGTAGCCGAGCTGAAGTCCGAACCCACTACGACCCCCCTCGAAAGCTCATGGCCATGCAGCGGCCAGGTCCCTATGATAGGCCGGGGGCTGGCAGAGGGTATAATAGCATTGGCAGAGGGGCAGGGTTTGAAAGGATGAGGCGTGGTGCCTACGGTGGAGGGTACGGAGGCTATGACGACTATGGTGGCTATAATGATGGGTATGGCTTTGGGTCGGATAGATTCGGAAGAGACCTCAATTACTGTTTTTCGGGAATGTCTGATCATAGATATGGAGATGGTGGGTCCAGTTTCCAGAGCACCACAGGGCACTGTGTACACATGAGGGGATTACCTTACAGAGCCACTGAGAATGATATTTACAATTTTTTCTCACCTCTTAACCCCATGAGAGTGCACATTGAAATCGGACCTGATGGCCGAGTTACTGGTGAGGCAGATGTTGAATTTGCTACCCATGAAGATGCCGTGGCAGCAATGGCAAAAGACAAAGCTAATATGCAACACAGATATGTGGAGCTCTTCTTGAATTCTACTGCAGGAACAAGTGGGGGTGCATATGATCACAGCTATGTAGAACTCTTTTTGAATTCTACAGCAGGGGCAAGTGGCGGTGCTTATGGCAGTCAAATGATGGGAGGGATGGGCTTATCCAACCAGTCTAGTTATGGGGGTCCTGCTAGTCAGCAGCTGAGTGGTGGCTACGGAGGTGGTTACGGTGGTCAGAGCAGTATGAGTGGATACGACCAAGTTCTGCAGGAAAACTCCAGTGACTATCAGTCAAACCTCGCTTAGGTGAAGGAACACTAAACACCTATTACAGAAATAAAAGCCCTGCATTTAATGGGGATTGTAGAATGAGAGTGATGTTTAGTATATCCAGTATGATTGGTAAATGGGAAATATCATTGATTCTGATCACTCTTGGTCAGCTTTCTCTTTCTTTCTTTTTCTTTTTCTTTCTTTCTTTCTTTTCTTTCTTTCTTTCCTTTTTTTTTAAGAAAACAAAAATTAAGTTTAACAGTTTTGCATTACAGGCTTGTGATTCATGCTTACTGTAAAGTGGAAGTCAAGGTTTTACAACTTCAAGCTCAGTAATTTCAAACACTGAAACATTCATCTAGGGTATAATAACAACATTCAGTATTGACCATAACTGTTAAAACAATTTTAAGCTTTCCTCAAGTTAGTTACGTTGTAGGAGTGTACCTAAGCAGTAAGCGTATTTAGGTTAAAGCAGTTTCACTTATGTTAAATGTTGCTCTTATACCACGATACATTGAAAACTTTGGATGCATGTTGAGAAACATGCTTTTCTGTAAAACTCAAATATAGGAGCTGTGTCTACGATTCAAAGTGAAAACATTTGGCATGTTTGTTAATTCTAGCTTTTTGGTTTAATATCCTGTAAGGCACGTGAGTGTACACTTTTACTTTTTTTTTTTTTTTTTTAAGATCTGGGACAATTTTGAGATGTAATATCAATACCTTAGGAGTTTGGTCATGTCGTTTGTATGAGATTCTGAGGCTTTGATTTAAATCTTTCCTTGTATTGTGATTTCCATTAGATGTATTGTACTAAGTGAAACTTGTTAAATAAATCTTCCTTTTAAAAACTGGAAAAATAATCTTGTACAGCGTGATTATTTTAATGTTCTGTCATATGAACCATTTCTTTTTTTGTTGTTATGTTCAATTAGCCAACATACAGTACCTTAGTTTTTGATATAGTGTTCAATGATTCATTAGTTGCCTATAACACCCAGTGCTCATCACAGCATGTGCCCTCCTTAATACCCATCACCCAGATACCACGTCCTCCCACCCCCCTCCCTTCTGTAACCCTCAGTTTGTTTCCCGGAGTCCAGAATCTCTCATGGTTTGTCTCCCTCTCTGATTTCCTCCCATTCATATGAACCATTTTTTTAAAAGATTTTATTTATTTATTTGCGAGAGAGAGCGCTTGCGTGAGCGCACAAGTGGGGGGAGCGGCAGGCAGAGGAAGAAGCAGACTCCCAGCTGAGCAGGGACACTGACGTAGGACTCAATCCCAGGACCTGGGATCATGACCAAGCCGAAGGCAGATGCTTAACAGACTGAGCCACCCAGGCATACAGAACCATTTCTTTGATACAAGTCCTCTGCCCTTGAAATTTAAATTGTTTTTTTTTTAATTTTCATAAGCACATTTAAAAAAATTTTTATAAGCACAAAAAGTATCTTTATACATACATTTTTGCATATATCAATTATTTCTAAACTATATGCCTAGGAGTGGAATTGCTGAGTCAAAGGTACACACATTTTTACGGCTTTTGATTTGCATTATCAGAAAGATTATGGTACTTTGTGTTTGCACCAGGAGTATATGCCCCCCCGCCCCCGCCAGCCTCCTCAGTGATGCATATTATTCTTGATCGTGGCTAATTTGTTAGTTGAAAAATGGTATCCTATTGTTACTTTAATTTCTGTTTAACTGATACTGAAGTGGAGTATTTTTCTGTTTCTAAACTCATCTCCATGTCCACAGGACTATTGAGCTACTCAGGAGACTAGACTTTTATCAAGACAGCATTCTCCAAAAGCCCAGAAGTAAAAGCAAATAAATCCCCTTCCTTTGATTTAATCATAAATGGAAGATCTAAGGGACCTTTATATGTTTTTAAAAAGAAGGAAGCCTATGTTATTATACAAATAATTCAGTCTCCTCTGTGCATTTATTAATAGAGTCTCAACACGCTTTAAGGTTTTTCAGGGTGGTTAAAGCTTGTTCTTCACCATTGGTTCTCAAACTTTAGCGTGCCCCAGTATTATCTGCAGGGCTCATAAAAACATTGATTACTGGGCCTCACTCCTAGAGTTTCTGAAATTCGGTAATTCTGGGTTTGTGTTTAAGAATGTGCTGCTGCAGGGTGCCTGGGTGGCTCAGTGGTTAAGCGTCTGCCTTCAGCTCAGGTCATGATCCCGTGGTCCTGGGATCGAGCCCCGCATCGGGCTCCCTGCTCAGTTGGGAGTCTGCTTCTCCCTCTCCCACTCCCCCTGCTTGTGTTCCCTCTCTCGCTGTGTCTCTCTCTGTCAAATAAATAAATGAAATCTTTTTAAAAAAAATCTGCTGAGGCTCTTGGTCTCAATGACCCCATTTTGTGACCCATCCCTCTCTAATGGCTAAAGGCCCAGAACGGCAGCTTTAAGAAGCAGCTTGCTCCGTGATTCCTGATCGCCTCCCCTACATTCCTGTAACAATTTAAACTTTCTGTTAAAGTACAGATTGCATATGATTGTTTACAATATCTTGCACCTCCCACAAGGACTTCAAACACCTGTGATGCCAGGGGTTCTCTTACATTTCTGCATATGTAGTTGCGGTTAACAATTACACCTCTCAATGACCTTCAGGCCTGGATGCCCTCGGGTCACCACCAGCTGCACCTGAACTTCAAGTCGGTTTTGTGGCTCTCCTGACCAGCTGGGAAATGGATTGTTATCTTTGGCTCTGCTTATAGCTTGGGGCTCAGAGAAATGCTCTGAGAGGGGAAGCAAATACCAAATTGGTATTACCTGATTCAATTTTATTCAAGGATACTTTTTATGGAGTATCATTTCTAGTAAATCATTCACACTGAGGGTACAGTGAGAGGTGATTTGAGATTCTTTAATGACTTCTAATTTCTGTCACAGCTGCCAGGGGAGCAAGAAATCCATTTTGGCTCATGCCATACCGAGCCAGTCATTACCTTGCCCTCCCAAGCTCCTTCAGGAAGCCTTTCTCAGGGAGTTCACAAGTAGGTGTTTTTCCTTTCACCGCGGCTCAGTTAATTTTCCAGAACATTCTCTAAGTATGAGCACAGATTCTCCACTTAGCCACTAGATGTCACCAAATGCCAGGAAAGGATTGGCTGAGCCCTGTGCTCAAAGGTGTTTGCAGCCTCTTGCTGGATAAGAAAACTCCCACGTATTTAGGGAAGCGGTCAAAAGAGAGAGACCTTGGAGGTCAGCAGTCAGCACTAGAGGTGTGGAAAGGGACAGAAGTACCTGTCAGGAGAGCAGCACAGATGCACACACACACACACACCTCTAACTCTTTCAAATCTAACACCCGAACACTACCCAGGAGAGTTTGCTGGGAGGTAAAGTGGGAAACCCACCCATAGCTCCCCAACCAGCAAGCCAGGGGATTCATTCTAGACTGCACCTGCGAGCTACCTGGCAGGCCCAGGCTGAAAGTTTGCAGCCACAACAATCATGGCCTAATCATGGCCTGAGGGCTGATGCCCGTGGTTTTCAGAGTGTGCTTCCTGGACCGGCAGCCTGACCTGGAGCTTGTTAGAAATGCAAAGTCTCAGGTCCCTCCTAGGCTGACTGAATCAGAAGCTCTGGGGGCAAGGCCCCATATCTGCATTTTAACACGCCCCGCAGGTGATGCTGATGCACAGAACCATTGGCTAGTGTAGGCATCCTGTTATTCACTCATTCGTTTCTTTCTGCATTCATTCATCCAACCCTAAAGGAGGTCCCTAAACCAGAGACAATCTTATCTGTAAGCATGGCCCCGCTTCTGTGTCCTCCCCTCCCAAACTGGTATGAAAACGCATTGCAAATTCACTTACAAATCAAGGTTCTTTCTCCTCGGGGAGAATTCCCAAGTTGTCAGCAAAAAGGAAGATTTCTCCATGATGGGCCTCGAGGGCTGTTGCAAGAACAGATTGCCGTGCGGATGAAATCAAATTCTGCTCACTGCCCCTGACGCTTAGCTGGGAGTGTCACAAGGGCCATTTCACAACCTGCTCTCACAGTGACCAAAATTCAGTCTTGTGAATGCAGAGCAGTCATGTCGGTGGGGTCACCAGGTTAGCTGGGTCCACGGCCCCATGCAGAGGGTTAGCTTGTGCTTGGCGCCTGTCTGTGGGAGGCCTCCCCCCGCCCCCGCTGGCAGTGATCTGCACGGCAGATGCCCAGAACACACTTCCCACCAGCTGTCAGTCACCAGCTGCTGAAAAGAGAATGTTAGCCTTCTGAAAAAAGAGATGGGTCCTGAGAGACAACATCTGAGAATCACTGTGATTTAGTCAGTAATTATTTTTGAACCATTTACCTATCCTGGACTATGAGGTGTTGAAACAGGTACTACCAGGAATCCTAGTCCCCGGGCTGTCATTGGCCCTACCTCCCTAATGACAGGACTTTGTTTCTGGGCTGACATCATTGCATCTGGCTCCATTCTCCCTCAGGATGAATTTCCTTTTGCTCAGACCTCCCTACCCCCACTATGACCTGGAATAGTCTTGTGGCAGGGCCTCCCCACCGGCTCTTCGGCTGTGCCTTGTCTCAAGGAGCAGACATAGTTGAATCCTTTCCTGGAGGCTCCTGAGCCTCTATTGCGAGTAGACTTTCACTGGGTCCATTTCATCACCAACAGCCACAAACAACCTCCTAGGTCCCCCCCCCAACAACTATATACAAATCATGAGTACCTTCCAAGGAGTCTCCTCAGCTCACACACAAGTGGACTTGTGCAAGTCTTTTCTGCAATCTTTCAAATCTGCCCAGTTCCAGTAGGTTCCTGAGTATGGACATAGGAGTCAGCCCCTGCAGATGAGATAGATCCATGCTGCAAAGCAGGTTTCTGACTTCTGCCGTGCTGAAAAGTTGGTAAATTCAGCAACTGAATGACTCCCTGGGTATCAGACTGTCGGCCTGCCCTGGGCCATGCCCCCCCCCCCCCGCCCCGTGTAATTTTGTCACCCCTGGGCACATCCCAACCACCCTGCTTGGTCCTGACTGCAGGGGGCCTGCCTAAAGTTTGTGCAACTCAGGGATGGGAGAAGGCATATGTTCTAAGAATACACAGGGTCTGGTTCAAACCTGACCATAAGGCAGGTTTACCTAAGGTACATGAAGGACAGAAGAGAGCCAAGTTAAGCTGAAATCCATATTGGGGCAAGTAGGGTTACTCGGGTACTAGTGGAGGCCCTGGGGAGCAGAACCATGGCTATTGCAATCCGTTAGACCAGAATCCATTTTAGAATGAAATACCTAGTGCTTAGCAATCAGACAGGTATAGGTCAGCATCCTGCTTCAATCTTTTATTTGCTCTGTGACTTTGGACACGAAACCCTATTTGAGTTGGTTTCCTCACCTGTGACGTGGAGGTAGTAATGATGTTGCTGTATGATATTGTTACAGTTTGTGATTTGCTACACGCAGCAAGCCGGAACAGTAGCTGTCACCTGTGAAGTCAATTCCGACGTTCATCCACCTGCAGTCGATCCATCTGCAAGGCTGCTGCCGTGTCTGTGAGAGCACTGGCACCCCCCAGACTTGCCAGGTGCCAGTTCGGATGCAGTTTCCTACATCCCGTAAACCTTTGGACTTGTACCTGGGTTTAGAGAGGTAAGGAAGGGACCAGGAAGGAAAGGCAGGCATGACTTTGCAGACAGAAAGAAGAGGATCAACACAGGGCAGGAGCAAGGCAGGGACACCTCCAGAGCCCACTGAGACCCACGATCCCTTACTGAATGGAGGAAGAGATGGCTTGGAGGCCAGTAGGACAGTGACCACAGTCCAGCTGCACCTGTCTCTGGCCGTGCACAGCTGCAAGACAGCATAGTGTCCAGCTTTCATTTTACCACAGCAAAGAACCTCTGCGGAGGTTCTAAGCCACCATATCCACAGAGAGCAGCACTGGAAGAATGTTCTGGAGATCACTCCACCTTCCCAAGATTTTAGTATCTGTGCCATTATCAATAAAGGCTGATCATGCCTTACATTGTGAGTGTGTGTTTATGATCAGGTTCTATTTCATCCAGCCCAAATCTGATTGTCAGCAAAAAGGGGCTTTCTTCAAGGTGGGCCTACTATGTCTCCCACCCTACAATGAGAGACCAGAGAGATCTCTACATTATGGGCATTTTCTGTCATATTCCTTTTTTTAACGTTTTTTAAGGATTTTATTTAGTTACTTGAGAGATAGAGAGAGAGCACAGAGGGAGAGTGAGAGGGAGAAACAGACTCCCCACTGAGCAGGGAACCCCACCACGGGGCTCGATCCCAGGACCCCAGGATCATGACCTGAGCTGAAGGCAGATGCTTAACCGACTGAGGCACCCAGGCTCTCCTTCTGTCATATTCCTGAAAGCCATTTCCCAAAAGGCCTCAGCACAGAGAAACCCCAATTCAATGCTCAGGATGGGAGGCAGGGTTGTGTTTGGACTCCTGCAGGGAGCCTGGCTCAAGGTTTACATGGGAGAAAGGTTGGGGACTCCTGAATATGCTGCCCTTTGTGAAGCAGAAGGCCTCCAGTGGTCATGGATCAGAGGTACCAAGACCCTGCTTCCTTGCAATCTCCTGCATGAGGATGTGTGTGCTCACCCAGAGACTGAGCCCAGGAGTCACCTCCATTCATTTATGACCACATACTGAGTGGCTGGTGTGTATCAGGCAGGGTGACAATGCTGATGTGAACAATGAGGTTTCTTTGCCTGACTGTATTAGTTTCCTGAGGCTGCTGTAACAAGTTGTCACCAACTTGGTGGCTTAGAACAGAAGCTTATTCATTCTCACATAATTCTGGAGGTCAGACATTCAACATCAGTTTCACTGAGCCAAGACCAAGATGTTGGCAGAGCTATACCCAATCCAGAGGCTCTAGGGAGGAATCTATTCTTTGCTTCTTCTCAGCTTCTGGTGGCTGTCAGCATTGTTTGGTTTGTGGCCAGGTTGCTCTCATTTCTGTTTCTGTGGTCACGTTGTGTCTTCTTCTCCTCCTCCCCCTCCTCCCCCTCCTCCTCTTTCTTCTTCTTCTTCTTCTTCTTCTTCTTCTTCTTCTTCTTCTTCTTCTTCTTCTTCTTCTTCTTCTTCTTCTTCTTCCTCCTCTTCTTCTTCTCTTCTTCTTTCTTCTTCTTCTTCTTCTCTTCTTCTTCTTCTTTCTTCTTCTTCTTCTTCTTCTTCTTCTTCTTCTTCTTCTTCTTCTTCTTCTTCTTCTTCTTCTTCCTTCTCCTTCTCCTCCTCCTCCTTTTTTTGCAAAAATGTAACTTTATTTCTCTATAACTAAACTCAATATATCTCACAACTACCACCCCACCATCCCAAACCTTTTTAATGAGAACTGAAAGCTAAATTTGCCAATTCAGGATAACCCAGTTACTTCTGGGTTAGAACTTAGTTTCTTTAGGATAAGCATGCTGATAAATTCAAGATTCTTTCTGCCCTCTTCATAGTCCTGCCTTTTTCCCAGGGAGTAATCTCAACTGGAAGTAGAAGAGCATCAGGACATAACCTGTATTTTTCCCCCTTCTGTTTGGTCTTTGTTTTGTTTTGTTTTCTTTCTCCTCTTCTTCTGTGTGCAAATATCCCTCTGCCTTCCTGCCTCTTATAAATTCATTTGTAATGGCATTTAGGGTTTATCCAGATAATACAGGATAATCTCCCCATGTCAAAATCCTTAATTTAATTACATATGCAAATTCTCATTTGCCACATAAGGTAACATTTACAAGTTCTGGGGATTGGGATGTGGACATATCTTTGGGAGCCATTATTAGACTACTTCACTGACCAATGTCTCTTGACTGGATACCTAGAGGTCATTGAGAGGACACTCTCCCAGATGATCTGCTTCTTTCCTTTCCCACATCAAGGGAGCTGTCCACACATAGGGAGGACTCATTAGAGAAAGCAACCCATCCATGTTCCCAGTATTCTACCTCTATAAAGGCTTCCCAGACTTCCCCTCACCCCTGTCATTCTCTTCTGAGCAACTGTGCCCCGGCAAAGACACTCTTCTTGACCAAACTTTGGTCAAACTCCTCTGAGCCCACTTCTGAACTAGGCTATGACCTTGGCTTCCTGCCCTTGGCCTATCTTTAGCAAGAATCCCCCTCACCTTGATGTCTCCTCTTCATAATTTTCCATCCACTGACCCCTTCACTCTACTCACTGGCTATAAATCTCTAGCTGTCTTTGCTGTATTTGGAGTTGAGTTCAATCTCTCCCCCCTACTGCAATAGTGTTGAATGAAGTCTTCCTTATTGTTTTAACAAATGTTGGAATAATTTCTCTTTAATAGTTCATAGTTGCCCAGATTGGCTTTCCTGAAGCTGGATGGAATCTTATCATCTAGACGCTCTCAGAGGCATCCTACTGCCTATCAACAGAAGGACATACTGCTTGCCCTGGCTGCCACCTCCCTCCATCCCTCATCCCCTAAGGTCTTGGAATGACATTGCTGTCAGAAAGTTGTGAGTAAAATGTAAGTGTTACATATGTACACAGCTTTATTTGAGATTAAATTTAGGAGTTAGGATTCTGGAAAATAGGACATGATGTATAGTAACCACAATAAATAAGATCTTGAATAAGTGGAAGGAAACAAAATAGAACATTTGTATGTCATTATCACTTGAAATAATACCATTATTCTTGACATTCTTATACAGAAATATCCCCATTCTTGCCCCAGACACCAGTTTTTTAGCCAGACTGGATTTTCTGACATTATTTATAGAGTCCTGAGCCAGCATTCAATGATCCCCACCCCATGGATTCAGAGTACATTTCTAGTCTTCTCTCCCAAGCCCTCTGTGCTCTTGGCAAACTGCACCATTTTCTGTTCCTTGAAGAGGTTCCTGCATTTTCCATACCCCTTTAATATGCTGGCATTCAATTTTCACAGGGCTTGGCCCTCACACATGATGTCATAATGACATGATGTCATTACATGATCAGATCAACCCCACAAAGAGCATTGTTATTCTCATTTAATTAATTAATTAATGTAGAGGGCAGAGGGGCAGAGAGAGAGGGAGAGAGAGGATCTTTTTTCTATTTATTTATGTGTGAGAGAAAGAGAGAGAGAGAGCACAAGCAGGGGAAGCAGCAGGCAGAGGGAGAAGCGGCTCCCTGCTGAGCAGCGAGCCGGAGGCGGGACTATGTCCCAGGACCCTGGGATCATGACCTGAGCTGAAGGCAGATGCTTAACCGACTGAGCCACCTAGGCATTCCAGAGAGAGAGAATCTTAAGCAGGCTTCCATGCCCAGCGCGGAGCCCAATGAGGGGCTCGATCTCACAACCCTGAGATCATGACCTGAGCTGAAATCAAAAGTTGGACACTTAACTGAGCTACCCAGGTGCCCCATTATCCTCATTTTAGAAAAGAAATCAAGTCTCAAAGAGGGAGAAAGCCAGCCTTTTCTTTGGTAAAGAAGCAGGTTTCTGGAGATGAAAGAAGAGTGGAGGAAATGAAGTTATTCTGGGTTCAAAAACAAAATGAATATAAATCTTTAGTATATACTCAAGTTACATAAATAATGTTTGTTATTATGAAGTCCCATTAGCAGCAGTTGCAGGAATTTTCTCTCTCCTTCTAGCTCTATTTTTAGATCCCCTGCCTTTATTCTTATCTGTTTTGTGGAGGAAGAGTTGAGGAGGGAGAAGAGGAGAGGCAGACCTGGGGAGGAGGGGTCTATACTTGGGCTGGAGCTACCAAGTAGAGGGTAGTTAAAGTAAGCCACCTTTCCCCATGCAGAGTTCCTTGCCTGGCGCACAATGGGTGCTCAATACAGGTTTATTTCCAGTTGACAGTGGCTTTATTGTTTGTGGATCATGATGACATGCTTGCATTTTGCTCTAGAAGCTCTTATTGCAGAGTATATCAAGGACAAATTGTTTACCCGCTGTTATAGCACTGTCTTCAAATTTATAGAAGGGTATGTGAGTTGGATAGGAAAATTTGCTACATCTGATGCTGGCTTTTCCATTTGTTTCCAATTTAGTATTTTTCAATTATTTCCGTTTACTTTTCGTTGGTTAGAAAAAAGAATTTTATTCTCTGCAGAATATACTGCAAATGTTTTACCTCCTCTTTGAAACCACTTTTTGCTCTTAAATTTACAAAACTACACATGGCATGGTTGTTTTTTTTTTTTAAGATTTTATTTATTTACTTGAGAGAGAGAGAGAGTGAGCATGAGCGGGGGAGGGTCAGAGGGAGCGTGAGAAGCAGACTCCCCACTGAGCAGGGAGCCTGATGCAGGGCTCGATCCCAGGACCCCGGGATCACGACCTGAGCTGAAGGCAGATGCTTAACTGACTGAGCCACCCAGGTTCCCCTGGATTGTTTGTTTTATTCTGAATTAATTTGTTTTCAGAAAGGAGGTAGCAGGGAGGGAGGAAACTTATATTTAATGAGCAATTACTACATGCTAGACAGTTTATATAGGTTTTCTCTTTTAATTTTTACCACCGCTCTGAAAATGAAATACTATTATTTTCACCGTTAACTGATTAAGAAACGGATATTTAGAAAAGTTAAGAGTTCTTACAGGATCACTCAACAAGTAAGTGGAACAAATAGGACTCAAACCCAGGCTTTGTTTAACTCCCAAGCCTGTAGTGTTTAGAGTGCTTTCTTTCAGATGGTGAGTTTTCAAGCTTCAGGATCAGGTTGATTTAAATCAGCTAAGTTGTAGAGTTGGTTTTTTTGATTTAATGACCAAATGAATGTAAATCTTTTCATGTTACATAAATAGTATTTGTTATTATGAAGTGCCAGTAGCATTAACACCCTAAACCCCATGACTCTAAGGGCCTAACTGCTTGGTTTCAGAAAATTCAATGTTCTGTAGACCAGTGGTTCTTTTTTTTTTCTAAGATTTTATTTATTTATTTGACAGAGAGAGACACAGCGAGAGAGGGAACACAAGCAGGGGGAGTGGGAAGGGGAGAAGCAGGCTTCCCGCGGAGCAGGGAGCCCAATGCGGGGCTCGATCCCAGGACCCTGGGATCACTACCTGAGCCGAAGGCAGCCGCTTAATGACTAAGCCACCCAGGCACCCCTAGACCAGTGGTTCTTAAACTTAAATGTGTATATGTATCACCTGGGGGATCTGTTTAAAATGCAAATTTTGATCCATTAGATCTAGAATAGAGCCTAAGATTCTCCAGTTCTAAGAAACTCTCAGGTGATGCTGATGTTGCTTGATCTCAGATCACACTTTGAGTAGCAACACTAATGAGTAGTCCTCCATAAATATTCTTGGAATCCCCAGGGGTGCTTCCAATTGTCCAGGAATTTGTAGTCACAGATCAAGGATGGCTAGCTGAGTTAGAACTCTTAAGCTTCTGGCCACAGCTATTTTAGAGTAGTTCTGTGCACCAGAGCTCTGCTTATGATACCATTTCTGTCTCTTGTATATGAGTGGATTTGGAAATATGCTATGCCAAGTATTACCGGATCCATATGCTATTGCAAGCCCTTGATGTTAACTCTAAGAGGTGGCTGGTGAACAATGGCAGCCAAGAGCAATGTGAATCAGAGAAGCAGTCTTTCCTGTTGCTTGATAGGTTGGAGAAGGAAGGAACCCGGGACCGTGAATAGCATGGTCTATTCTGTAGGGCAGACCTATAGCCGTGGTGTAGATGAAATACCTGCATCAAGTCACAACTTGATGGCACAGGTGATAGAAAGTATCCAACTCACTTCCCTTGCTCTGAGTTCATGTTTCAGGCAAATATGTGATCACTGCAGATGGCAGCCAGCAACTGTCTTCTCTGCTAATGGTTCTCCCAGGGTTTGCAAATGTTTAACAAGCATGCATTCTGAAAGTCATTCATTCAGATGACCAGTCTTGTCCACGAGTAGTAATGCTAATTAGTACTTTCTGTGAGCCACATAGATAAGATTCTAGAGATATAGTATCTCTACACTCAAGAAAATTTCAGACTGGAGGGGGAGATAGACAAATAACCTACAGTAAATAGTGAAGGGTGTTAGGCTATTATCAGAGCCCATAGCACAGCCATCTAACACAAATTTGGGACATGTGGGGAGGAGGCAGGGCAGTAGTGTGCTGGTAAATGACGATCCGTTCTCTGAAAAAATAAAAGTCTTGATTTGTAGTGTTTGCTGATTTTCATGTTGTAAGTGCTTTCATCATGGCCAATTTCAAGCTGTCAATTTGATGTCACTGAACACAGAGTTGGGAAGGGATATGCATAACAGGCTCATGAAAATCAGAGCAAGCTAACTCTAGTACATCACTGGAGTAAAGAAGGCTTCCCAAAGGAAATTATGTCTAAGAAAAGATGTGAAAAGAAAGCAGAAGTTAGTCCATCAAATGTGGAGGACAGACAACAGGATTCCAGGAAGAAGGAAGAGCACATACGAATGACTCAATGTGGTAGGAAACATGGTTGCTTTGGCAGAAAGCAATGATAGTCTGAATTAAAGAATGGGAGTGGACACAATAGCCAAACTGTGGAAAGAGCCGAGATGACCTTCAACAGACGAATGGATAAAGAAGATGTGGTCCATATATACAATGGAATATTACTCAGCCATCAGAAAGGATGAATACCCACCATTTGCATCGACATGGATGGAACTGGAGGGGATTCTGCTAAGTGAAATAAGTCCATCAGAGAAAGACAGTTATCATATGGTTTCACTCATATGTGAAACATAAGGAATAGCACAGAGGACCGTAGGGGAAGGGAGGGAAAACTGAATGGGAAGAAATCAGAGAGGGAGACAAACCATGAGAGACTCTGGACTCCAGGAACCAAACTGAGGGTTACAGAAGGGAGGGGGGTTGGGGGATGGGGTAACAGGGTGATGGGCATTAAGGAGGGCATGTGTTGTGATGTGCACTGGGTGTTGTACACAACTAATGAATCGTTGACCACTACCTCAAAAACTAATGATGTACTATATATTGGCTAATTGAACATAATAATAATAAAAAAATGAAGATAGCATGAAAATGTCAAAAAAAAAAAAAAAAAGAATGGGAGTGGACAGTGTTAGATTTCCCAGTACACAGTTTAAGCACATACCATATAGCATGAGCAAGTGGGGATTTAGAGCCAAGGAGTAGGTAGGATGGAGGTCAGTGGATGACAAATTAAGGGGAAACATCAGGGTTAAGGGGAATTTTGGCTAAACTGATCTGACAGGATTCTTTGCTAAAGACAGTTCAGCGTGATTAGATATCACCTGGGGGATGGTAGAAAATGAGAAACCTAATCAGATACCAAGGGCAGAGGATTCTGGAGAAACTTAGCAGGGTTCTTGCTAAAAGTGGATTTTACAAGTAAGTGCAAAGATGGGCCTAGAAAGTTCAGGAACCTAACTACAGTTTGGTCAAGCAAAGAATCTTTGTTAGTTACTCCTCTTGTTCAAGGAAAGAAGAAACATTTTTCTTTACCTTAAACAATATAAGTTCATTTCTCGTTTGATTGCCTTTTGTTCATTAAGGACCAGCTGAATCCCATCTATAGGGACTTGGTAGTAGGAGGTATTTGCTGGATGGTGCTAGCAGTCAAGCATTTAATGAGAAAAATTTCTATGAAAATAAAAGAAAAACAAAGATCAATAATTTGAAACCCAGTTTCTGAGACCAGAAGGCAGCTAGTTGAAAAGATTTCTAGATGGGCTCAAAGTATTTTTAAATGGTGGAGTAAGGACAGCAGTGGTAATCCAGTGGATTTCCTGGTTTGCAGTTTGAATGTTCATGGTCATGGCATTGTGTTTCAGTGAACTTTCTGAGTAGCCCACACAGTGACAGGCACCAAGGTTGCTCATACCTGATCTGTGATGGTGATTTCCATGGAGGTCTTACCAAGTCATCCAGCTTCAGCTTGCAGGGCTTTGGGAAAAGGACAGTTTTGGTTCTCAGTGATTCCACTCAGAGGGAGAAAAATTGGAAATGTTAATTTGGAGAGTTGTAGCCAGACATTGGATGAAACTAGAAAGAATTCAGGACCAAATCCAGTTTACACGTAGATAAAAAACAAACAAACAACAACAAACCTTAAAGACAATGAACAGGGCTAGAATTTAATACCTACAAGAGTAGGCTATAGTTTTCTATTAAACATAATTTTTTTCTCAACACCCCAGTTTCTATCAAAGATCATCACAATAAGAATTTGCAAAAGAAGTCTAGTCTCATTAAACTTGATCTGATTATTTATATAAGTGCAAGAATAGCGATTGACCATGTAACTCTTTTTAAGGTCTCTTTGCTGGAACTTTTCAAAAGTATCTCAGATTGGACTTTTAAGAGCTTCTCGAGGCAAAGAAGCCAAGCCAAAGAATAGCCATCAGACTTTGCATGCAATATCTATGGATTCAGGTGAATTCCTCCTTTTTTTTGAGGTCCCCCAAATATTCTGAGGTTCCTGGGCCTGCCAGGAATTGACCTTCTTTATTCACATTGTAAGACTGGGAACACTTACAGTTACCAGGTGGCTTTTTCAGGGGCTTTATTGGCTCCATACGGTTCCAGGTGGCTTTTCCAAGGGGCTTAATTTCTCCATAAAGTCAACCTTAGTTTCTTAAAGCTGTCTGATCATATTATATGCATATTCTCAAATATGACATTCCAGCCATATATATAATTTATATAAATTTTAATATAAATTATATATATATATCCAATGTTTCCAATTTTGTCCTGTTTCAAAGGACAACAGATTCTTATTGAACTTATGCAACTAAATATATTGCCATAAAAATAAGAATACTCACTAAGAGTTTCCAAATTCTGGAGGGATCAAGAAGAGAGAAAAAGTAATTGTTTCATCTTGTTCACAAAAGTATACTTTACCAAATTGCTGTAAGTTATAGATAGTTTAAGAGAAAAGAGAAAAAGGTTTCCTTAGATCTGAAAAACTAAGAACCAGCAATGTTTCAAACAGAGTCACAGAAGATTATAATCATCCTCATCTGTTCATTCAGTCTCATGTAATTAATTCAATTCTGGTTCTGCTTACTCTTGAGTTAACAATTTTATGAATCTATCAGCTTCTTCAATAGTTCTAGAAATTCTTACCCAGTCCAGTGGCATCGTCCCAAGGTTATTCAAGTGATGCCATCACCGAGCGATCTTGCCGTAGCTGACTGAGAAGAATGTTTTCTGAGAAGAATCCAATGCTTTCAGGGGCGCCTGGGTGGCTCAGTCGTTAAGCGTCTGCCTTCGGCTCAGGTCATGATCCCAGGGTCCTGGGATCGAACCCCGCATCGGGCTCCCCGCTCCGCGGGGGGCCTGCCTCTCCCTCTCCCACTCCCCCTGCTGTGTTCCTGCTCTCACTGTCTCTGTCAAATAAATAAAATCTTAAAAAAAAAAAAAAAAAAGAATCAAATGCTTTCAGAGAAGAATAACTGTGAATCATAAATGACTTAAAATGGCCATGGTTACAGATCTGATGAGAGTTCCTTTGATAAGGAAATTCAGTTATTTCTGTGAAATACATTTTAACATAAATAACTGAACAAAGAAGGTATTGATAAATTTCTGTGAACTTCAATTTCTGGATCATCTATATTCGTAATATATATCGATTCACATATAAGCTAAAAAGGTTTATCATCACTTATTTGACAATGCTTCCCATGTAATTTAACATACCAAAAAATCTAATTGGTTTAATACCTTTCTTTTACAAGGTGAGAGACAAATTCTTTTGAAAATTTCCAGGGACCTTCTGGGAAATTTCAAAATTAGTTTGAGCTAAAAAGTACTCCATCTAGAATTTTATTTGGGAAAGTTGTCAAAAATGTCAAAAGGTTTGGACACATGGCTAAATAGGATCACTGTGAAACAATACTTAGCTATCCATTTAACCAAAGTGACAATTAAAAGATTTCAAAGACAAATACAGAAAGTTACATAGCTGTTAAAAATCTTAGCTCTTAATATGAGAAATTGTTTTCTTAAGTAATCAGATTGATAAAGACAACATGAAGCACAGGAAATTATTTTGAAAAGACACAAAATCTTGGTTTCCCAGGCAGATTAGTTAAAAGGTAAAGAAAACCCTTTATATGATTTCTTTTTAAGGAGAAGACCAATAATCTAAGAAAATTTTGTCATTTTTAATAGAAAACCAAATTCTAGCTTTGCATCAGTGTTCTTTGGATATTGACTCAGTTTTTTTTTTTTTTTAAAGATTTTATTTATTTATTTGACAGAGAGAGACACAGCGAGAGCAGGAACACAAGCAGGGGGAGTGGGAGAGGGAGAAGCAGGCTTCCCGCCGAGCAGGGAGCCCGATGTGGGACTCGATCCCAGGACCCTGGGATCATGACCTGAGCCGAAGGCAGACGCTTAACGAGTGAGCCACCCAGGCGCCCCTTGACTCAGTTTTTAAAAACGTATAAATTTACTCAATCTTAGCAACTTAACCACACATAAAATTCCTTTTCCTCAAACTTCCTACAACTTATTTTTTAAATATCCATTCAGTTTTTATCCTACTCTTTCCTCTTTCTCGTTCTGGAACATTCAGTCATTCTAATTTAGGACAAAATTACCTTTTTCCTTGTAAAAACACATCTTACTTTCCTTGTACACAGAGTCTTTTCTCTTTTTAATTTATTAAAAAAAACTTATTTATTTAGTTTAGGGGGGAGGGGCAAAAGAGAGAGGGAGAGAGAGAATCCTAAGCAGAGCCCCCGTTGAGTGCAGAACCCAAAGTGGGGCTCAATCCCACAACCCCGAGATCACAACCTGAGCCAAAATCAAGATTCTAATGCTCAACTGGCTGAGCCACCCAGGCACCCCAAGTTTTTTCTTTACTCTTATTATTCCTAGTAGTTTCACGTACATATATTGATTAAAATTTGTAAGCATTAGTAACACTCCCCTTTTCTCTGTAAGAAAAAACTAGAAAGTAAGCAATTGTAAACTGTCTACCACAAAGTATCATTCTGTGGCAAATTTGAGAATACATCATTTCATTATATCCAGAGGCATATATCTTTTTCATAGTACAATTTCTCATGCTTATTAGCAGACCCAAATATATTTAGCTTCTTTAAACCATATAAAAACAAGATGTCAAAAGGGCGCCTGGGTGGCTCAGTCGATCTTGGTTTCAGTTCAGGTCATGATCTCATAGGTCCTGGGATTTAGTCCTGTGTCTGCCTGCACTCGGCGGTGAGTCTGCCTGAAGATTCTTTTCCTCTGCCCCTCCCCGCTCAAATAAATAAATAAATCTTAAAAAAAACCAAGATGCCAAAAGTAAATAAATTTAATCTTATGTTCAGCAATTAATGTTTTAATATTTCATTTTATTTGGAAATGACCTAGATATTTAATGAATATCCATCATTTAAGTTAACTTAGCATAGCTTTAAGCTTTCAAGTTATCAAAAAGGTTTTTGAAACTATTTTTAAGTAGATATAAAGCATAATTATTGTTGAAAGGTTCATTTATAAACTCTTAATCCGCTTACATCTATTTATTTTTTGTTCTTAACAATTATGCTTGAACTGGTCATGAAACTTTCATGAGACATCAAACAAAGTTAGCCATCATCTTCAGTTATTTTTCTTGTTGACAAATCAGACAAGTGTCAAAAATATTATAGAAGCAAAGATCCTAAAAAGTTAAGCAGATGGTTCTTCCATTCTTCCCCCCCTTTTTTTTACTGACACGCTTGACATGTATCAAGTGATTGATTTTTATTTTATATTTTGTTCTTAGCTTGGATTTGTAGTTTTATAATTTTAAACATCTAGTGGAAATAATATAAACTTGTTTGATTAGTAAACCTAGGTAGAAACAATTTTTATGTCTGCATCATATTTAATGCTGACAAATCTGAAGACATGCTTGTTTTGATTTTACCAATAATTTTATTTTTTTAAGGATTTTATTTATTTATTTGACAGAGACACAGCGAGAGAGGGAACACAAGCAGGGGGAGTGGGAGAGGGAGAAGCAGGCTTCCCGCTGAGCAGGGAGCCTGATGCGGGGCTGGGTGGATGCGGGGCTGGATCCCAGGACACTGGGATGATGACCTGAGCCCAAGGCAGACGCTTAATGATTGAGCCACCCAGGCGCCCCTGATTTTACCAATAATTTTAAAACTAGCTTTATTTACCAAAGATTATCCTAGGTCATGTGAACTCTAAAAATACATTTGGATTCGTTTCTATATTTCTGAGGGTTTGGGGAATACTTAATTTATTTAAGTGCTCATTTATCACTAAGCCAATTTGAATAGAAGTCCTTTAAGTGATTTTATAAATTATTTTGGTAATACCATCCAGAGGTAAAAAAAAATAACAGTTATGCATAGCATACATGCATACACACATAAATATATAGACAGACACAGAGGTCTTATATATTTTACTCTAAAATTTTAGCCATTAGTCAGTAAAACATAGTAATACAAACTCATTTGTTTATATAAAATAGTTACCTCTCATCTCCACTTTAAATTTTTATTTGAATAGTGTTTCTGGAAAGTTAAGGTCACCTGTTTACTAATATTTTGAAGCAGACAATTATGATTTTGTTTTGCCCTTATATGTAATTTTATGGAGCCTGGTGACCAAATTTTAGGTAAGTGACTGAGGAGACATCTAGCAGCTGTCTGGATATGTCTCTACAGCCATCTGAGGGATAAAACATCTAGTTCTGTTTCCAAATAGCCTTTTTTTTTTTCCTCATTCAGCCTCAGGTGGTTGCTTTTGGGAGTCCTTGAATTCCTTGGGGGACCTCAATAGAGGGTAAGGGGCCCACAGTTCAAGTGACTGTGGGGAGCTAAGGGGCTGAAGTGGGAAGGTAAAAGTCTGTCAGAGTGGACAGAGGGATGGAGGAGGTAAGATTTTGAAGGGGGACATAGCAAAGGATTCAAGGGAACTAGAAGGAAGATCAAAAGAGAAAGAAAATTATCATACAGTTTCACTCATATGTGGAACATAAGGAATAGCACGGAGGACCACAGGGCAGGGTAGGGAAAACTGAATAGGAAGAAATCAGAGAGGGAGACAAACCATGAGAGACTCTGGACTCCGTGGAAACAGACTGAGGGTTGTGGAAGGGGAAGTGGGGGGATGGGGTAGCAGGGCGATGGGTATTGAGGAGGGCACGTGTGGTGATGAGCACTGGGTGTTATACGCAACTAATGAATCATTGAACACTACATCAAAAACTTATGATGTCCTATATGGTGGCTAACAGAACATAAAAAAAATAATAAAAAAAAGTGAAATGAGGAAGGAGGAGCAGAGGTGATGATAAGGTAAAGGCTTTAGAGGAGCCAATTTGGGGGAGATCTGAAGTTTCCCAAAGAAGCCTTTGAAGTTTCAAATGATCCTTAGTAAAAGTAAGAAAAGGAGGGGATAGGGTTGGTGGAGCATATTGTCAGCAGGGCTTTAAAAATTTTTTTTTAAGTTCAATTTAGTTAACATATATTGTATTATTAGTTTCAGAGGTAGAATTTAGTGATTCATCAGTTGCATATAATACCCAGTGCTCATTACATCAAGTGCCCTCCTTAATACCCATCACCCCATTACTCCATCTTCCCAGTCCCGCCCCCCCCCAGTAACCCTCAGTTTGTTTCCTATAGTTAAGAGTCTCTTATGGTTTGCCTCCCTCTGTTTTCATCTTATTTTATTTTTCCTTTCCTTCCCCTATGTTCATCTGTTTTGTTTCTTAAATTCCACATGAATGAAGTCGTATGGTATTTGTCTTTCTCTGACTGACTTATTTCACTTAGCATAATACCCTCTAGTTCCAACCACATGGTTGCAAAAGGCACGATTTCATTCTTTTTGATGGGTGAGTAATATTCCTCTCTCTCTCCCTCTCTCTCTCTCTCTCTCTCTATATATATATATATATATATGACCACACACACACACACACACACATATATATATAAAAATATATATATATACACACCACTTCTTTATCCACTCATCTGTCGATGGACATCTGCGTTCTTTCCATATTTTGGCTATTGTGGTCATTACTGCTATAAACATTGGGGTGCACATGCCCCTTTGGATCACTATGTTTGTATCCTTTGGATAAATACCTAGTAGTGCAATTGCTGGGTCATAGGGTAGTTCTATTTTTAACTTTTTGAGGAACCTCCATACTGTTTTCCAGAGTGGCTGCACCAGCTTGCATTCCCACCAACAGTGCAAGAGGGTTCCCCTTTCTCCGCATCCTTGCCAACATCTGTTGTTTCCCGACTTGTTAATTTTAGCCATTCTGTGAGGTGAGGTGGTATCATTGTGGTTTTGATTTGTATTTCTGTGATGCCGAATGATGTGGAGCATTTTTTCATGTGTCTGTTGGCCATTTGTATGTCTTCTTTGGAGAAAAGTCTGTTCATGTCTTCTGCCCATTTCCTGACTGGATTTTTTGTTTTTTGGGTGTTGAGTTTGGTAAGTTGTTTATAGATCTTGGATACTAGCCCTTTATCTGTAGTGTCATTTGCAAATATCTTCTCCCATTCTGTAGGTTGCCTTTTAGTTTTGTTGACTGTTTCCTTTGCTGTGCAGAAGCTTTTTATCTTGATGAAATCCCAATAGTTCACTTTTTCTTGTTTCCCTTGCCTTTGGAGACGTGTCTAGCAAGAAGTTGCTGCAGCCGAGGTCGAAGAGGTTGCTGCCTGTGTTCTCTTCTAAGATTTTGATGGATTCCTGTCTCACATTGGGGTCTTTCATCCATTTTGAGTTTATCTTTGTGTATGGTGTTAGAGAATGGTCCAGTTTCATTCTTCGGCATGTGGCTGTCCAATTTTCCCAACACCATTTATTGAAGAGACTGTCCTTTTTCCATTGGATAGTCTTTCCTGCTTCATTGAACATTAGTTGACCATAGAGTTGAGGGTCTATTTCTGGGTTCTCTATTCAAAACTGCCGTTTTTATGTTGCCTCTCCATGCAGGCTGCTCTTTCTTCAGAGATCCAGCTATCAGTGGCCCTCCTGGCTCACCCAGCACTGAGTCAGCTGACTTTTAAAGCTCCAGGCTCCTAGTCCCACTGGTTTTACAAACTCACAGAATTCAGCCCCTCTGGTTTTTATTTTTTTAAAAGATTTTATTTATTTATTTATTTGAGAGAGTGCGAGACAGAGAGAGAGAGCGAGCGAGAGTGAGCAAGGTGAGGAGCAGAGGGAGAAGCAGGCTCCCTGCTGAGCAGGGAGCCCGACACACGGGGCTCGATCCCGGCACTCTGGAATCACGACCTGAGCCAAAGGCAGCCCCTCTGGTTTTTAAAGCCAAAATTATGGGGATTAGTGTTCCCCCTGTGAGCCCCCTGGTGGGAGGGCCTGTTTCTCTGTCCTCTCTGTGCACACTGCTTCCTCCCTCCTGCAGGCAGCCTCTCTCTGCCTTTCTGACCTTCCCAACCTTTCAGATGGAGCTTCTTCTCTATATTTATTTGTGGAGTTTGTTCTGTCAGTCTTCGGGTCTCTCTCTGGTTTGTTGACTTGGATGTGGATGATATCTAGTTATAAGCGTGGGATGGGGTAGGCTCAGGGTCCTCCTACTCAGCCATCTTCCCAAGCTCTTGCAGTTATTATTTTTAATGGTACTGAAATTGGCCATTGTGACTCTTTTCAAATTGGTTGCTGAATGCTTTTGACATGATCCCAGTTATCCTTGATAGTTTTCTTGATTTTTGATAGAATTAATACAACAACATGAATAAGTAATTTGAAAAATTTGTGACATGTGAACTGCAGGACTGAGACTCTACGCTACCATTTAGCTATGCTTCATATAACAGGATGTAAAAGCTACCCTTGCTTCCAGTCTATGGAATGCAGTCAAAGCCTCCTTTAATTCAATATCCCACTCATTTCTGGCTTTACAGAAGCAGCCAGCACATGATTTCACTTCCTAAACAAAGCATTTACACTGATCTAAATGTATATTTTAGTATAATAGTATAAGGTTGAATTTAATCCTTTTAGTTTTAATTTATATTCCTTTTATTATGAGTAAGGTTGAATATTTTTTCACATATTTAAGTAAGAGTCATTTATATATATATTTTTGAGAACAGTCTTGATAGTTGAAAAAAATTGTATTCAATGTGTTTTGTCTAGCATAGTCTTTTTAAAAAATGCCCAAGTTCCATCTTTGGTCAGTAGAAGCCTTTTCACGTTATCTCCTGTGTCCTTTTTTTTTTTTTTTTTTTAAGATTTTTATTTATTTATTTGTCAGAGAGAGAGAGAGAGAGCACAAGCAGGGGGAGCAGCAGAGGGAGAGGGAGAAGCAGGCTCCTCACTGAGCAAGGAGCCCGATGTGGGACTCGATCCCAGGACCCTGGGATCATGACCTGAGCCGAAGGCAGACGCTTAACGACTGAGCCACCCAGGCGTCCCTCTCCTGTGTCCTTTTGATATGACCTCAGTATTTTAATTTTACCCCCCCAGTAATCTTTGATAGTTTCTTTGCTGAATGATATGACAAGATATCCTAGCCTTATCTTGTACATTAAATACCCCAGAATTGGCATCAGCCATTTCTCCGAGCTGCTTATGGAATAATAATTCCATCTATTAAGCCTCATATCCACATGCATATTCATAGCACACATTGACATTATAGCGTATATGGTATTTCATTGTTTACTGTCTGTTTCTTCTTCTGTATTCTAAGAATCTAGAATATAAGCTGCATGGAGGACAAAGACTTTGTTTTGTTCACTAATGTATCTCAAACACCTGGAACAAAGCTTAATGCACAGAGCTGCTCAGAATCTGCTTCTTTGCATTTTACCCGAGATCATGATTGCAGCCCTTTGCCTGAGGAGATGGGTGATCACCCAGAGACTGAGCCCAGGAGTCACTACTATTTCTTTATTAATCCATTCATTGCAATGTACTGAGTGGCTGGTATATTACAGACGGTGTTCTAGGCAGGATGGTAATGTTTGCCTTAGCCCTGAGGCTCGGATTGACTGTTGCCACTTTGCCTGACCAATGTCCTGACTGGACTTTGATAAACCTCTAGCCACATTGATCAGTCAGGAATAATTCCCCTCCAATGTCAAACTTGTGCTAAACTAGTAAAGCCCAGTAAGCACCTGGAATAAAAGGCAATGGTGGAAATATTTTTTCCCTCAGAACTCACATCCATCAATGAAGACATGGCACCAAAGCTTTATACATTATGCAAATGTGTGCATAATTTACTTCTCGCTTACATTTTCAGGTGCTGTCTATGAGAGCTATGCTCCATGTAGCTTATGTCAAAGTCATGTTTTTTATGTGAGAGAGAAATTAAGGTAGGCCAGGACTAGGATTTGTTGAAATGTTATTCTGTGCCAGACATTATAAGGTAGTTTTCTCACTATATTTTCTATTAAAGTCACCGAGAAGAAAAAGTAAGGACAACAAAACACATTTTTAAAAGAATTTATTTTTAGGCAGTCTTAGGACATTAAAAAAAAAAGGAAATGGCATCAGGATTTTTTTTCTTTTCCCAGCTCCAGGAGGTAATTCATCTTACAACACAGGAGTATCAACAGATACCATTTGCAAAAGATTTCCCATTTATTCCTCATACCACTGTGGTGAAGTGGTAGGATTTTGCACATTCACTGAGAGGACTGAGGCTCACAGAGGTGATAACATATAAAACCATCAGTTATTTCTGGATTAGAGCAGAGGATTTTAAACTTTGCTCTTTATCACCTGTAGGATGTGTAAAGACTAATTGTTGGACTGCATCTGGGTGAGGCCCAGGGATATGAACTTCTAACACGTTCCCAAGTAATGCTGAAGTTGGTGGTCCAAGGACCAGTTTGAGAACCACTGATGTGCCTAATAGAGAAAGAAATAAACAAAAGTGTCATTTAGCTGTTGCAGAATACCTAGAGAATCACAGTAACCTGAGAGGGCTGGTGGATGTACATGGCTTGGCGTCAAAGGGGACACATTGTACAGTGTACCCAGGCCCATTATCTGGGCTATACACCCAGGCAGTGAGTGATACTATGTCACTCCCCTAAAGTATGAGGGGACTGGTCACTGGTCTATAAAATAGTTCATGTGGCATTGTGATTTCATCCTGTCTCTCACCCTGGAAGGCCCTGTGTGTGAAGGACTGAGCACCAGGCTCTCAAGATCTCCCTTGATCTTAACAGCTATACGAGCTACTTGTTATTAAACCACTAATTCAGATCAGGTTATAGGAAATTAGGAGAGGTTAAGTCAATCTGTAAATGCCTGCTTAGTAGTGAAACCTCGAATTACGCTAAAGCTTTCCTCTTTTGTCTTGAAGCTGTCAGGGCTTTGACAAACTATTATTTTTATTATTTTTATTATTTTTAAAGATTTTATTTATTTATTTGTCAGAGAGAGAGAGAGCATGCACAAGCAAGGGGAGCAGCAGGAAGAGGGAGCAGCAGGAAGAGGGAGAAACAGGCTCCCCGCTGAGCAGGGAGCCTGATGCGGGACTTGATCCCAGGATTCTGGGATCATGACCTGAGCGGAAGACAGACGCTTAACTGACTGAGCCACCCAGGCATCCCTAAACTTTTTTTTTTTTTTAAAGATCTTATTTATTTGAGAGAAAGAGAGGGAGAGAGTGAGCATGAGCGGGGAGAGAGGCAGGCTCTCCGCTGAGCAGAGAGCCCAATGCGGGGCTTGATCCCTGGACTCTGGGATCATGACCTGACCTGAAGGCAGACGCTTAACCGACTGAGCCACCCAGGTGCCCCTCAAGCCTCCAGAGCTTTGAATGCTCTAATCTCCTTGGGCAACTGATGCTGGTCAGGTTATTGCCTTTTTTTTTAGAATAATGAGTTGTATTACTTTTAAATTATAATATTACTGGAAAATTTAAAATGCTGTATGGCAAATAAATCAGCAAAGCTTGTCTGAAATGGTTAGAGTAAATATTTGCAAATTATCTGGGGCTAATTGTCATGATACATGAAGCATTCCTAGTAATCCATATAGAGAGATGGGGAAATGATATTGTGGTTGGAAGTCCTTAAAATGGCCCCAATGAGCCATGCGTCCTGGTATTCATGCATGTGAGTAATGCACAATTCCCTATTACTGAGTGTGGACTGAGTTAGCAGAGATAAGTAGTTAAAGCTGGAATTACTCTAAAGCTTTGCCCTTTGTGTCCCAAAGCCTCCAGGGATGAGTGCTCTAATCTCCCTGGGGGCTGGCATTCGATGCTTGGCAGGATATTGCTCAGTTTCTGTTAAATGGACTGTATTATGTACTTATGTATGTATTTATAAAATACACATTACATAAATTTACCATTTGAATCTTTTTTTTTTAAAGATTTTATTCATTTATTCGTGAGAAACAGAAAGAGAGAGGCAGAAGCAGAGGGAGAAGCAGGCTCCCCGAGAAGCAGGGAGCCCGATGCGGAACTCGATTCCAGGACCCCAGGATCATGACCTGAGCTGAAGGCAGATGCTTAACCGACTGAGCCACCCAGGCACCCTGAATCTTTTTTTTTTTTTTTTTTTTTTGTGTACAGTTCAGTGGTATTAAATAACATCAATTTTGTTGTATAACCATCACCACCATCCATCTCCAGAACTCATTTCATCTTGCTTCATATCACTTATATAGTAATTTCCTATGCTGCCATCCTCCCAGCCCCTGGCAACCACCATTCGACTTTCTTTCTCTTTGAATTTCACTATTAGAGGTATCTCATAAGTGGAATCATACAGTATTTGTCCTTGTGTGTCTGGCTTCTTTCACTTGGCATAATGTTTTCAAGGTTCGTCCATATTGTAGCATGTATCAGAATTTCATTTCTTTTTAAGGCTGAATAGTATTTCATTTATGAATATGCCATATTTTGTTTATACATTTATCCATCGATGGGCATTAGGATTGTTTTCATCTTTTGGCTATTGTTGTTAAAGAAAAACAGAGCTGGGGCGCCTGGGAGGCTCAGCCGGTTAAGCGTCTGCCTTGGGCTCAGGTCATGATCCCCGGGGCCTGAGATTGAGTCCTGCATCGGGCTCCCTGCTCAACAGAGAGCCTGCTTCTCCCTCTCCCTCTGCCTGCCATTCCCCCTGCTTGTGCTCTTTCTCTGTCAAATAAATAAATAAATAAAATCTTAAAAAAAAGAAAAAGAAAAACAGCTGTATAGTAGTTAAAGTGGTAACAACAGATTTTATTCAGGAACTATTGTGATGGGGAAAGAGACTTCAGTGTAGAACTGGGCTCAATTCTGAACACAGCTATAAATCTTCCTTGGAGATTTATAGCCAAGGAGCAGGGTGGAGATCAAGGTGGGGAAACCTTGGGGGTATGGGAGGGATTCTGGTTAAACTGACCTGACCAGGATCCTTGCTGAAGGCAGGCTGGGTGATCAGACATCCAAGGTGGGGATTCTTGTGGAATTGACTTAGCAGGATTTTTGCTAAAATTAGGCTAGGCAAAGACGAACATGGAAGTCCAAAGGTTGAGAAGAAGGTTCAGAGGTGCATGACTAAAATTTGGTCAAAGAGAGAGTCTTGTCAGTGTGAATAATATTGCTATGAACACCGGTGCACAAATATCTGAGTCCCTGCTTTCCACACCCTCACCAACACTTGTTATTTTCTGCCTTTTTTTTTAAAGTCTCTCTTTTTTTAAGAAGATTTTATTTATTTATTTGAGAGAGAGAGAGTACGAGCGGAGGGTGGGGCAGGGAGCCCAACTAAGGGCTCAATCCCAGGACCCCGGGATCATGACCTGAGCTGAAGGCAGATGCTTAACCTACTGAGCCACCCAGGTGCCCCTGCTTTTTAAAAAAACTATCCAACCTAATGGATATGATTATTTATTTATTTATTTATTTATTTATTTATTGTTGTTTTTAAAAAAATAGGAAGGCAAAGTTTTATTTTATTTTTTAAAAGATTTTATTTATTTACTTGAAAGAGTGAGAGAGAGAGCGAGAGAGAGCACGAGTGGGGTGAGGGGCAGAGGGAGAAGCAGGCTCCCCACTGAGCAGGGAGCCTGATGCAGGGCTCGATCCCAGGACCCTGGGATCATGACTTGAGCAGAAGGCAGATGCTTAACCGACTGAGCCACCCAGGCGCCCCTTATTATTTATTTTTAACATAAATGTTATTTTGTAATACTTTTAGATTTACAAAACTGTCTAGTTTTAATTAATAATATTCAAAATTTAAAACACTGTGAATGGCAGGAAAAAATGTAAAAGTTATGTGAAAAGCAGAGATAATATTTGCAAAGTCTATGGAGTTCATATTTGTGATATGTTAGGCAGATGGGTAGGTCCACGATGTCAACAGAAAATTCACGTAAAGGGCAGTATTTGTGCACAGTAAACACTAGCTAATGAAATGTTAGTGAAAATCAGAGATTTTCATATTAATGAAATAGGTAAATTGCAGAATACATGTAACAAGATTACAATTTTGAAGAACATGTGTACTTTAGTATATTTTATGCAGTTTTATTTATATGTAACTACATCAATCAACTACATACAGAGAAACACACGTGGAGAACATTCACCTGCCTATTTTCAGTGAATATCTCTGGGTCAGGGAGTGAAGGTAGGTAAATGGGATGTACCAGATAATTTAATTTACACATGTATGTTTTTATCATGTTTAAAATTTTATAATCAGGAAAATTTATTAAGATAAAATTGTAAAGAGCACAAATATGTAACCCAAGTGACAAAATTTATGTACATATACATTGTGTTTCGGAAATGTGTTCACAATATATGGTTTGTTGGGAAAGGAGTAAAATAACTGATTTGACAGTGTATTGTGAATGTGTATTGTGTATTGTGTATTTCTGTGTACTTCTTCCCTCCAGATAATAATACACTCATATATGCAGCTTTCCCTTCAGCTCAGGCAGGAGACAGATGTCTAGTTTTACGGCTTGGAGGCCACAGAATGTCCTATAGTCACAGAGAGTTGTTACCGCTGGATGGTAAATTCTAAGAAAACCTGGCTGAGGCCAAATGCAAGTCCCTCCCTTATTTTCTCCTCCCCTTGCAAAGCCTCCTGTCCTGTTTTTCAGTGCTGCAACTTGGATTCTTTTTTTTTTTTAAGATTTTATTTATTTATTTGACAGAGAGAGACACAGCGAGAGAGGGAACACAGGGGGAGTGGGAGAGGGAGAAGCAGGCTTCCCACGGAGCAGGGAGCCCGATGTGGGGCTTGATTCCAGGATCCCTGGGATCATGACCTGAGCAGAAGGCAGACACTTAAGGGCTGAGCCACCCAGATGCCCCTGCAACTTGGATTCTGACCACCAGGTGGCATCTGTCCCCATTTTTTTCTCTTTTTAAAAGAAAAGGCATTAATTTTTTCTTTTATTATTGGAATATAGTTGCCATACAATGTTATATTAGTTTCAGGCATGCAGCATAGTGATTCCACAATTCTATACATTATGCGTGCTTGCCATGATAAATGTGGTTACTATCTGTCACCATACAGTGTTATCACAATATTATTGACTATATTCCCTAAGCTGCACTTTTCATCCCCATGACTTATTTATTTTATAACTAGAAGTTTGTACCCTTAATCCTCTTCACCTATTTCACCCATCCCTCCAAGGTGTAGTGTGTACACACACACACACACACACACACACACACACAGGAATATTACTCAGCCATAAAAAGGCATTTTAAAGAAGCAAAATGTTATTTTTATTTTTTATTTATTTTTAAAAAGATTTTATTAATTTATTTGTCAGAGAGAAAGAGAGAGAGAGAGAGTGCATAAGCAGAGGGAGAAGCAGGCTCTCCTCTGAGCAGGGAGCCCGATGCAGGACTCGATCCCAGGAGCCTGAGCTGAAAGCAGATGCTTAACCGACTGAGCAACCCAGGCATCCCCAAAATGTTATTTTTAAAGTCTCTTATTAAATAGTATATATAGGACGGCACAAATTATGCTTGAAAATGTTTTTTTCATATACAAAGACTAAAAGACTATCAATTCGGGTTCATATATACTTTATTCATTGATTTCTCTCTCTCCTTCCCTCTCTTCCTTCCCCCCCTTCTCTCTTTCTCTCTTCATCAAGGTCTGCTAACCTGTCCATATTGTAGAGAGGGCCCTTTGGGGAGAAAGCAGGTGGCTTAAGCCCCAAGTACCAACCCCCTGTAATGGCTTCCCAAATCTTCCACCTGCCTCTTTCCGGGCCACTTTACACACAGATTCCCCAAACAGTTTCTTTGCAGCTGGCTTTGATATTACCACACAAACACCCTCAGAGGCAATCTGCTACCTACCAAGAGAACTGCAAACTCCTTTCCCCAGCTGTAATTCCCCACCTGGTGGATACAGACTACATATACAGCCGTGTCTATCAAGTGGTTTGTGCTCTGAGCAACCTGAACCAAGGGGTGCTCCCTCAAGGGATTCCTGTGTTTCCTGTGTGCCTCTTTAACTGGGTGGGGAGCAACTTGCCCAGAGCTTTGCCTTTGCACGTACATGGTGGCATTACAGACTCAGATCAGCGTTTTGAGGGAGGATCGTTTTCCACATATTAAAGATGTAGAAACTTGAGTCCCAGAGAAGGTGAGAACCGGCCTTGTCTTTGGGAAAGATACCAGGGTTACAGAACTAAGACATCCAGTGATAGCTTAGTAGTGACAAAGAACTGTATTATTTTGCTCTGGAACAAAGAGGAATAAGTATGGTGCTCACCACTATTAAGTGCCTGCTATGTGTAATAGTTTTATTTTTCCTAGAATTTAAGTGATACATGTTCTTTGTAACATTTGGAAAGTACAATAAAAAAGAATTGGAATAAACACCCACAATCCTACAACAGGAACAGCCCAACCCTTTCTGGGATTTGCTGACATCTAGTGGTAGACTCAAGAATATAAAATTGTACTTATGAATGAAGATAGGTCAAGATAGGATGAAAACACTTCAGGTTACATCCAGCCTGGGTTCTTATCCTGGCTTCGATATGCATAACTTCCCAATTTTATCACATTGCTCCCCTTTCTGGATGATGAACTTCTAGGGATCAGGATTTGGCTGTGTTACAGCTGTTTCGAAAGGTGCACATATATCATGAAATGATGCATATATATGAATACCAGTTCATCAACTTTTCTTGATAAGAGGAGGAAAGGGAGATAAAAACCCTTTCCTTGTGGTAAAGAGCCAAAGTATAGAACCAAAATCACTTGGTTTCCAAGGCAGTGATGTATTGAGGAAAGCACAGACTTTTTGAATCACAGATGGGAGTGAGGAATACAGCCAAGGGATCTAAAATTTACTTAGGAGAGCTCTATACCAGACAAAAGGAAAATGGAATTCTAAAAAAAAAAAAAAATCAAGCAATCCAAAAGAGGGCAAGAGAAAAGAGAAAATAATGTAGTGTAGGCAGAACAAATAGAAAATAAATAGTAAGATGGTAGATTTATGCCCAACTATGCCAGTAATTACATCATGGGTAAACAGCCTAAACATTCCAATTAAAAGACAAAACTTGTCTAACTGGATTAAAAAAAAATAACTACATGGTGCTTAAAAAAGATCTACCTTCAATATAAAGCCACTACCCATTTCTTTTTTTTTTTTTAAGATTATTTATTTATTTATTTGACAGAGAGAGAGACAGCGAGAGAAGGAACACAAGCAGGGGGAGCGGCAGGCAGAGGGAGAAGCAGGCCCTCTGCTGAGCAAGGAGCCCAATGCGGGACTCCATCCCAGGACCCTGGGATCAGGACCTGAGCCAAAGGCAGACGCTTAATGACTGAGCCATCCAGGCGCCCCGCCACTATCCATTTCTCTACCTCTATACAAATACTGAGAATTATAATATTATTATAATAATTATAACCATGAGAGACTCTGGACTCTGGGAAACAAACTGAGGGTTGTGGAAAGGGAGGGGAGTGGGGGGATGGGGTAACCGGGTGATGGGCATTAAGGAGGGCATGTGATGCCACGAACGTTGGGTGTTATATACAACTAATGAATCGTTGACCACTACATCAAAAACTAATGATGTACTATATGTTGGCTAATTGAACTTAATAAAAAAATAAAATTAATTCAGGCAATAAATAAATAAATAAATGGAATCATCGACTATGTGCTATTTTGTGTCTGCCTTCTTTCGTTCAATATTACATTTGTGAGATTCATCCATGTGGTTGCATGCAGTTGCAGTTTGTTCATATTATTGTTGTATAATATTTCATTGTTAAAGTATAATGGGAGATTTTTAGCAGATCCCTCTCAGTATTGGTAAAATTATAATAAAGACAAAAATCAGCAAGAATATATATTTGAATAGCACAATTAATAATCTTAGCATAATCAACAAATGTAGAATCCTGCACTCTAAAATTGCACAATACACTTTCTTTTTCGGTACAAATGGAACATCTACGAAATTTGACTATATGAAGGGCATAAAACAAGTCTTGACAAAGGGTGAAGACTGAAATAACACAGAATATGTTCTCTGACCATTGTGAATTTAAGGTGGAAACTAATAAAAAATAAATTGGGAATTGCTATGTGTTTTGAAATTAAGAAGTACATTTTTAAATAACCTATATGTCAAAGAAGAAATAAAAATGGAGATTAGAAAATATTTTGAACTAAGCCTTAATGAAATGATAACATATTAGAGTTTGTGGGGTGCAAAATCCCAGCAGGGCTTTTCTTGGATTAGAAGTTGACAAGCTGATTTTATTTTATTTTATTTTATTTTTTTTTAAAGATTTTATTTATTTATTTGAGACAGAGAGAATGAGAGAGAGAGAGAGAGCACATGAGAGGGGGAAGGGTCAGAGGGAGAAGCAGGCTCCCTGCCGAGCAGGGAGCCCGATGCGGGACTCGATCCCGGGACTCCAGGATCATGACCTGAGCCGAAGGCAGTCGCTTAACCAACTGAGCCACCCAGGCGCCCGACAAGCTGATTTTAAAATTTATATGGAGGGGCGCCTGGGTGGCTCAGTTGGTTAAGCATCTGCCTTCGGCTCAGGTCATGAACTTGGGGTCCTGGATGGACTTCCCCCCAGCCCCTGTGGGGCTCCCTGCTCAGTGGAGAATCTGCTTTTCCCTCTCTCTCTGCCCATCCCCCCACCCGCTCCTGTGCTTTCTCTTTCTAATAAATAAATACAATCTTTACAAGAATTTCTATGGAAAACAAAGGACCTCGAATAGTCAAAACTACTTTGCAAAAGAACAAAAGTGGGGGGCTCACACTACCTGATGTTGAGACTATATAAACTATAGTCATCAAAAGAGTATGCTTTTGGTGAAAGGATAGACAGCGAAACAGAATAGAGTCCCAAAACATACCCACACAAATGGCCAATTGATTTTCAGCGAAGTTGCCAAGGTAATTTGGTGGAAAAAGAATAGTTATTTCAACAAAGAATGCTGGCACAATTGGGCACCCACGTGGAAAAAAATAAATCTCACTCCTTACACAAAAATCAACCCAAAATGTATCATCTACCTAAATGTAAGGGCTAAAACTATAAAATGTCTAGAAAATATAATAGAAAATCTTTGTAATCTGTGTCAAGCAAATTTTTTTATCTTTAAAATACTTTTTATTAAAGTAAAATAAATGCAGAGAAGTGTGAAACTCTTAAGCACACAGCTCAATTAAGTTTCTCAATTTGCAAATACTCATATAATAAGTAGATCAAGACACAGAAGAATAGCAGGATCCCAGAAGCTCTCCTGTGCCCTTCTTAATCTCATCCTGTGTCTCCTTCCCAAAGACAATCACTGCCTAACACCAAAGATAAATTTTCCTCTCCTTATAAAGGAAGACTTTATATACAAATTTTATGTGAATGGAATTATATGATGTGTATTCTTTTGGGTCTAGCTTTGACATACTCCTGAAGTATGAGATTCACCCATGTTATTGCATATAGATGTAATTTGTTTTCATTGCTGTAGTCTCTTGAATGAACAGACTATAGTTTATTTATCCATTCTACTGTTGATGGACAGTTGGGTAGCTCCAAGGCTGAGGTTTTCATGGATAATTCTTGTACATGTCTTTTAGTACACAGACATATCCCTTGTTGAATTATAGGGTATGTGTTCAAATTCAGCAGATACTGCCAAAATGTTTCCAATGTGGTCGTACTGATATTTTCTTCAATTTAACCAGTAACAGTTCTGGCTGCTCCACATGCTTACCTACACTTCGTATTCCGTGTCTTTTTCTTTGAAATCATGATATTATCATCTCATTTTGTGGTTTTCTAAAATTATGGAAGTATAATTGACATACAATGTTATAGTAGTTAGAGGTGTACAATATATTGATTCGGCCATTCTATATATTACTCAATGCTCACCACGGTAAGTGTAGTCACCATACAATATTATTACAATATTATTGACTATATTTCATATGCTGTACTTTTCATTCCCATGACTTATTTATTTTACAGCTGGAAATTTGTACCTCTTAATTCCCCTCATCTATTTCACCCATTCCTCACCTCCCCCACTTTCCCTCTGGCAACCACCAGTTATTCTCTGTATTTAAGAGTTTGTTTTGCTTGTTTGCTTGCTTTGCTTTTTAGATTCCACATATTAGTGAAATCATATGGTATTTGTGTTTCTCTGTCTGATTTATTTCACTTAGCATAATCCCCTCTAGGTCCATCCATGTCGCAAATGGCAAGATTTCATGTTTTTTTTTTAATGGCTGAGTAATATTCCACTATACATACCACATTTTCTTTATCCATTCATCTATGGATGGGCACCTGGGTTGCTTCCATATCTTGGCTATTGTAAATAATGCTGCAACAAACAAAAGGGTGCATATATCTTTTCAAATTAGTGTTTTCATTTTCTTTGGGTAAATAGCCAGTAGTGGAATTACTGGATCATATGGTATTTTTATTTTTAATTTTTTGAGGAACCTCCATACGGTTTTCCACAGTGATTGCACCAATTTACATTCCAGCCAACAATGCACAGGATAACCTTTTTTCTACATCCTTGCCAACAAGGATGTCTTTGTTATTTTTTTAAAGATTTTATTTGTTTATTTGAGAGAAAGAGCATGAGAGAGAGAGAGAGAGAGAGAGAGCACAAGCAGGGGGAGGGGCAGAGGGAGAGGCAGACTCCCCGCTGAGCAGGGAGCCCAATGAGGGACTCCATCCCAGGACCCCGGGATCACCTGAGCCAAAGGCAGACGCTTAACTGGCTGAGCCACCCAGGGGCCCCATCTTTGTTATTTTTTATCTTTGATTCCAACTATTCTGACTGGTGTGAGGTGACATCTCATTGTGGGTTTGATTTGCCTTTCTGTGGCGATTAGTAATGTTAAATATCTTTCCATGTGTCTGTTGGGCATCTGGATGTCTTCTTTGGAAAATATCTATTCAGGTTGTCTGTTCATTTTTAAATTGCATTTTTTTTTTTGGTGTTGAGTTGTGTAAGTTCTTTTTTTTAAAAAGTAGGCTCCACGTCCAACGTGGGGCTTGAACTCATGACTCTGAGATTGAGAGTTTCATGCTCTACAACTGAGCCAGCCAGACACCCTGAGTTGTATAAGTTCTGTATATATTTTTGGATATTAACTCTGGATATATCATTTGCAAAATATCTTTTCCCTTTCACTAGGTTACCTTTTTGTTTTGATGATGGTTTCCTTTGTTGTGCAAAAACTTTTTATTTTGGTGTAGTCCCAATAGTTTAATTTTGCTTTTGTTTCCTTTGCCTCAAGAGACATATCCATAAATATGTTGCTAAGGGTGATGTCCAAGAGATTACTACTTATATTTTCTTTTAGGAATTTTATGGTTTTAGATCTTACAGTTAGGTCTTTATTCCATTCTGAGGTGGGTTTTTTTGGTTTATGGTATAAGAAAGTGGTCCAGTCTCATTCTTTGACATGTAGCTCTCCAGTTTTCCCAACACCATTTACTGAAACAAAAACTTTTGATAGGACACAAAAAGTACAAACCATAGCCAATAAATAGGTAAATTGGATTTATCAAAATTAAAACTACTGCTGTTTATAAGATGCTGTTAAGAAAACGAAAAGCCAAACATCAGGTTGGGAAAAAAATATTTGCAAATCAGCATAGCAAATATAATTCTGAACTTGTATCCAGAATATATATATATATATATATATATATATATATATATATATATCTCTCACAGTTCAATAATAAGATAACAAACAACTCAACTGAAAAATCTGGGCAAAAGATTAGAATAACCACATCTATTAAAGTGGCTTTTAAAAAAATGACAAGACCAAGTGCAGGTGAGGATTGAAGTAACAGGAACTTTCATATAATTCTGGTGGGAGTGTAAAATAGTGCAGCCATTTTGGAAAATAGTTTTTTAGAGAGTTAAACATATCCTTACCATATGACCCAACAATCCCACTCTTAAGTATTTACCCAAGAAGTAAAAACATAACTTCACACAAAGACTTGTATGAAAATATTTATAGCAGTTTCATTGGTAAATGGCTCAACCTGGAAACAACCCAAATGTCCATAAACTGGCAAATGGATAAACAAATCGTGCTACCTACATACAGTGGAATACTGTTCAGCAAGAGAATGGATGGGGTTATTAATACAAGTAAGAACATGGACAAGCTCAAAAGCACTATGTTAAATGGAACTCAGACACTAAAATTCTGATTCCATTTATATGGCATTCTGAAAAAAGCAAAACTAGAGGTACAGAAATCAGATAAGTGGTTTCCAGAGGCTGAGGTTGGGGATAGAAGACTGATTATAAGGGGTACAAAGGAACTTTTTTGGGATGATGAAAATATTCCATATCTTGATTGTGGTGGTAGTTACATGAATGCATACATTTGTCAAAACTCACAAAAATTTACCTATAAAAAAGTGAATTTTACTGTGTGTAAATTTTACTGCAATAAACCTGACTGAAACAAACAAGCAAACAAACAAACCTGTGAAATTAAGAAAGGTTAGAAATAAACCATCAAAGCATCTACTTCAAGAAGCTAGGGGAAAAACCCAATCAAACAAACTGGGTTAAGCTGGTGATGACATAATTCCTCTTTTGTAAAGTTACACTTTCCCCCTCATGACAACCATCTGATGATTTGAACATCTATAGATGATCCTTGCCTGAATCAATTATTTCATTGGGGATCACACAGTGACAATTTTTGAATTCTATCATTCTTCTCTGCTTATTAGCTAACATTCTAATCTATAAGGAAGTGTTTTCCCTCATTGACAGGGCAATTTTGTTACTTGAAATATGGTTCCTGCTAGAGAGGTAGGTAAATGCCCAGTTCTTTTCCTTTAATGAAACGGATTGCTCCCAAGGCTTCTTTGCCTTGGTTCTGCTCAGTCTTAGTTCTGTTCAGTCTAATAGTTTTAAAAAATATAAGAAATTTTGATCCAGTTCAAACTGTTGCTTTGAGTGTCATTTAAAGAAGAATTAGCTTGATTGCATAGTGCTAAATTTATAAGTTAATTTGAAGAAAAACATAGTACAGAAAAGTATGTATAAGATGACTTTTGTGTTTAACCTACATATTTTCATATAGATCCAAATATATATGGGAATTAAATATATGGTAAATGTTGTACTTCAGATCAATGGAAGATGACAAATACCATATGATTTCATTTATACGTGGAATCTAAATTAACAAAACAAATCAATAAACAAGCAAAGGCAAAGCAAAAACAGACCCATAAATACAGAGAACAAACTGATGTGTTGCCAGGTGGGAGGGGTGGGGGGATGGGCAAAGTGGGTGAAGGGTGTAGAATATACAGGCTTCCAGTTATGGAATGAATAAGTCACAGGGATGAAAGGTACAGCATAGGGAATATAGTCCCTGATATTCTAACAGTGCTGTGTGGCAACAGATGGTAGCTACATGTGTGTTGAGCATAGCATAATACACAGACTTGTTGAATCACCATGTTTTACATCTGAAACTAATGTAACACCGTGTGTAGACTATACTTCAATAAAAATATCAGTGGGAGAAAGGATAAACTCTTCAATACATACTTTTGGGAAGCTGGATATCTATTTGGAAAAAAATGACATCAGAGACTATTGTCACTTATTAAATTCTACATTGATTTTTAAAATTTAAAACAGTATCATAACAATATATGAGAGTATTTTTCATAAGCTTCAATGGGGGAAGAAAAAAATCCATAAATGAAAGCTGCATTTGATTACATCAAAAGTGAGAAATTTCCGTATGTGGAAACACAAGATAATATCAAAACAAGCTACAGACTGGAAGAAAATATTTACAACGTACAAAACAGAGAAACAGGTGATAAATCCTTTACTGGAAATCCAACTGGATGATGTCATAGAAGCAGGGGGATATTTTAAATTGCATGTTTAGGGAAATCCTAGAAGAGGACGTGACATGATATGATGAATAAAATTTGACATTAATACAAAAAATTTTAACCCAACCCAAAACGAAAAACAACTTTTCTAAATGGCTCTTGGGTTCAAGAGGAAACAAAAATCAACACTTCTTATTATGTAGAGAAGAATGAAAATGCGAACACCATTTGTAATACCTGCGGGATGTGGTTAGAGGAATATCAAGAGGGTAATTTATAGACTCAAATGCATATTTGAATACAAGAAAGATTTTAGATAAATGAATTAAGTGCTCAACTCAAGAATATGGAAAAGGGACAATAGACTGAATCCAAAGGAAATAGAAGGAAGGAAAAACAATAAAAATTGAAAACAAGAAACAAAACAAAAAGCACAGTGCAATTGATTGATAAAACCTGACTTTGTTCTTAGAGAAACAAATTTGGCAAATCTGATTAAGAAAAGAAAAGAAACATTAGGAACCGTAGTTGCAAATATAGAAGACATTTGGAAAAAAATATAAGAAAATGTCATAATTTTTTACCACTAAATTTAAAATTCAGACAAAATGGATATTTTAAGAAAACATAAGTTATATGGGGCGCCTGGGTGGCTCAGTCATTAAGTGTCTGCCTTTGGCTCATGATCCCAGGGTCCTGGGGTGGAGCCCTGCATAGGCTCCCTGCTCAGCAGGAAGCCTGCTTCTCCCTCTCCCACTCCCCCTGCTTGTGTTCCCTCTCTCACTGTATCTCTGTCAAATAAATAAATAAAATCTTTAAAAAAAAAGAAAATATAAGTTATCAACCCTGATTCCAGAAGTAGAAAATTTGAATAGATCAATAACCAATGAAGATGTCAAAAAATAATTAAAGACCTACTACTTTAAAAACAAACAAAAAGGAAAAAAATACAATTATCATCCTCAGACTGTTTTCTAGCGAAGTTCTTCCAACATTCAAGGAGTAGAAAATTTTCTGGTTATATAAACTATTTCCAGAACATAGACAACTTTCCAATTCATTTTACAAGGCTAGTATAATCTTAGCAGCAAAAACTGGAAAAGGATGATGCACAAAAAAGGAAACTATAAACTAATCTCATCAACAAGCATGTACAAAAAATAGGAAATCAAATATTAGCAAATTGAAATCCAGCATTGTATTAAAAAATAGTCGCTACCATGTGAGATTTATCCCAAGAATTCAAGTGCAATTTATTATTCAAACAGTTTTATTATAATCCACTGTAGTAAAATAATTTTAAAATCATGTAAAATAATACTAATTGGTAAAGTGATATTAAATATGATTATTCCAATAGGTACCATAAGATCATTTGTTGAAATTAAGCATCCATTCCTGATAACAACTCTTAGCGTTCTAGGAATAGGAGAGGTTTCCTTAATTTGGTGAAGGGTTTGTGCCAGAGATGTACAGAAACATTATACTTAATAGTAAAAGACGAAGTATTCCCATTATAGTCAGGAGATAGACTCTGACTGTATGGATGTCTGTTATCACGTTTACTATACAACGTTATTCTGAAGTTCTTGTTCTGTGCATAAACTAAAAAGAAGAAATGAGCAATATAAAATATTAGAAAGGAAAAATACTAAATTGTCATTTACAGACAATATCGTTGTCTCTTTAAAAAATCAGAGAGAATCAACTGATAAACTTTTAGAACTAATAATAGAGATTCATTAGGGTGGCCAGATACAAGAGCAACATACAAAAATTGTAGCCTCATCTTGCATTTGTGTTGAACAACTAGACTATTAGATTAGAAGATGCTTCTGTGTTAGAAGAAAGACACTGATTGACAGAATCTCTCCCAATACTTGAAAAAATGCAATACAAAAGGAGTAAAAACCCAGCAGGGGCAGAGTGGGAGTCATCATCAGCAACCAAACAAAGAAAGGAGCACATCCTAATTACACAGACTTCAAAAAGTCACAGGCAAGTAAAGAAACAGAAGATTGCAGAGCTGAGCACAGTGATGCTGTGCAGCCAGGTCCTTAACCTTGCCCTTGCCCCACAGGAGCCATCTAAGATAAGGCATGTGAAAAGCAAAGAATTGAAGGGAGAAAGAACATACCCCAAAGTACAGAAGGAAATGTCCAACAAGTACTTTAAGCTATGGAACAACTTAATAAGAATATAGACTTAATAAAACCCAAAAGCTCAAAGATGAGATGATAAGACAGCAGAATTAGATAAAAAGGAAGATTGCAAACTAAGGAAACAATTAGGCCCCAAAAAAATTATCATAGAAGTAATAAATTATAAACAGCTGAACCGGAAAAACGTGGCTAAAAGTTTAATTACAGACAGAAGAAGAGCTTGAGATAATTACATTGACTAGAGATGAGAAAGACAAAAAAAAAAAAAAATTAAAGGAAATAAGGAGATATATGTACACAGATATTAAGAATATACTCTTTCTAATTTTTTTAATTTTAATTTTTTTAGACTTATTTATTTTATTTGAGAGAGAGAGAAAAAGAGAGAGAGTGAATGTGAGCGGGAGGAGGGGCAGAGGGAGAGGGAGAGAATCTCAAGTAGACTCTGTGCTGAGTGCAAAGCCTGAGGCAGGCAGGGCTCCATCCCAGGCTGCTGAGATCATGACCCCAGTCGAAAATCAAGAGTCGGACGCTTAACCAAATCAGACACCCAGACGCCCCAAGAATATATTCTTTTTTTTATTGTTGTTAAAGATTTTTTTTTAAATTTATTTATTTCACAGAGGGAGAGAGAGCAGAAGCAGGGCGAGCGGCAGGCAGAGGGAGAGGGAGAAGCAAGCTCCCTGCTGAGCAAGGAGCCAGATGCGGGACTCGATTACAGGGCCCTGGGATCATGACCTCAGCTGAAGGCAGACGCTTAACCAACTGAGCCACCCAGGCGCCCCCCCCCAAGAATATATTCTTAAAGAATGAAATGCTCCGATCTAAAGAACATATATTGTTCTTTGAAAGTTTGATGGTTATTTCATGGTGTTGGAATGTGAGTGATGGTTTACCTTTCTTTTTTGTACTTTACTGCATTGAATCACTTAGTTATAATTAGCATGCATGATTTTTATAAAAACTGAAACTGTTTTCCAAAAAAACAAAAAAGAGTATCAAGTGCAAAAAGCCGCCATTCACAATGTTAACCAAAACTATAAAATGTATGGGAATACAGCAAATAAGAAATATGTAAAATCTATGTGAAGAAAGCTATACAATTTTACTGAAAGGCACAAAAGATATAAATAAATTTAAAAAATACCGGGGCGCCTGGGTGGCTCAGTCGGTTAAGTGTCTGACTCTTGATTTTGGCTCAGGTCATGATCTCAGGGTCTTGAGATTCAGCCCTGTGTTGGGCTCCACGCTGGGTGTGGAGCCTGCTTGAGATTCTCTTTCTCCTGCTCCCTCTGCATACCATCCCCCCTGCTCACACACACTCTCTCTCTAAAAAAATAAAAAAAATTAGAAAAATAATAAAAATAAATAATAAAATACCACATGACTCTGGATGAAAATAATAATTTATTACTATGATTTTAATTATTCCCCAAGTTAATGTATAAATTCAATGCTATTGTAATAGAAGCCCAATAGGATTTTTTAAAAATGGAACTTGGAACTTTACTTGAAATGCCCAAGCATATCCAAAAACAGTTTGAAAAAGAAGAGCAGTGAAAGATAGGTCCTCTCAGACACCTAAACTTGCTACAAAGCCATACCAATTCAAAGTGTGCTATTGAGGCAGTTATATGTGTGTGTGTGTGTGTGTGTGTGTGTGTGTGTATACACATATATATATACACACATGTACATATACACACACACACATATATATGTATCAGCAGAACAGAAAAGTCAATTCACGAAACATGTCTGAGTATAAATGAGAATTTAGCATAAGTCATTTTTTTATTTTTTAAAGATTTATTTATTTATTTGAGAGAGAGAGAGAGCAAGTGGGGGGAGGGGCAGAGGGAGAGACTCCTCAAGCTGACTGCCCCCCCCCCCACCCTGCTGAGCAGAGTGTGGAGCCAGAAGCAGGGCTCGTGCCTAGGACCCTGAATTATGACCTGAACCAAAATCAAGAGTTGGGCGCTCAACAAAATGAGCCATTTAGGTACCCCTAGTGTAAGTCATTTTAAATTATTGGAGGAGTAATGGACTGTTACATGAATTGTACTGGAATTTGGCCATATATTTGATATATTTATAGACACATGTATATTATATATATATATGTATGTATCTGTGTGTGCATATAGTCAAATATACATGGCTTACATAACCCAGAAGCTGTACAGGAAAAAGTTGATATATTTGACTACATCAAAATATAAAAGTTCTGGTATCAAAAAATACCATAAAATTAAGATGTCAGTGACAGGTTGGGAGAATATATGTGCAACTTACATAACAGAAAAATAACCACTGTAGAGATATGCGCAAGGAACTACAAATAGTGAGAAAAATACTGTTGAATGAAAAAAATACTCAAAGGATATTAACAACTAATTCTCAGTGAAGAAATGCAAATGACCAATAAGCATATACAATGATGCTAAAGCTTATAGATATTTAGGAAAATGTGAATTAAAAGGACAACAACCTCATACCTTTCTTTTTGCTTCTTTTTTTTTTTTTTAAAGATTTTATTTATTTATTTGAGCCAGAGAGAATGAGAGAGAGAGAGCACATGAGGGGGGGGAGGGTCAGAGGGAGAAGCAGGCTCCCTGCCGAGCAGGGAGCCCGATGCGGGACTCGATCCAGGGACTCCAGGATCATGACCTGAGCCGAAGGCAGTCGCTTAACCAACTGAGCCACCCAGGCGCCCTCTTTTTGCTTCTTATATTGACACTAATTACTAATTTACAGTGTGCATGAAAGCATGGGGATGGAGTGCTGTCATGTGCTTGACAGGAGTGTAAATTACCCGGTGTCTTTGTAGGGCAGTTTGGTGGTATATCTGTTAAATATATAACATCTCATATCCTTCCTTGGGCAGTATTGAATGTATAAAATCTCATGTCCTTAAATGTAAATAAATTTTACTTATATCAGAATATCCTAAAGAAATCCTTCCATCTGTGGGTACCAGATTTTTCACTGTAGCCTTGATTTTATTAGACCCAGACCCAGAATAATTTTATGTTCATCAGTGGGGTGTTGGGAAATGAAATTAGATAAACAGTAGTGTAACCAAGCTATGGAATAGTATGTAGCAGTTAAAAATAACAAAACATATTTAATTGTACTGGTATGTGGGTGCCCCTGGGTGGTTAAGCGACCGACTCTTGGTTTTGGCTCAGGTCCTGATCTCAGGGTTGTGAGATCAAGCCCCGTGTTGGGCTCTGCACTCAGGGTATAGTCTGCTTAACACTCTCGCTTCCTCTCTGTCTGCCCCTCCCCCTCAGGCATGCTCGTGCACGCTCTCTCTGTCTCTCTCTCTCAAATAAAAAAAAATCTTTAAAAAATAAATGTACTGACTCTCTGAGATGCAATTTAAATTTAAATGAGAGCTCTCTGAGATGTAAATTTAAATGAAAAAAATGAGTTGCAAAACAGTATGTTAAATATAATCCCATTTATATATTTAGTAAGATATGCATGTATATGTAATGTATAGAAAATAATTTAACACAGCAAATTTATAACAATGAGGAGGTAACTGTGCTTTGGATGAAGATAGTGGAGTTAAAGTGGTACAAGTGTTTTTCCTGGGTTTGACTCTTATACTAGAATGTATTTTTGTGAAATTTGCCTGTAATTACAGAAAATAAACAGCAAATAATGAAATACTTTAAGTATATTTCCATCAGGATACATAGAACTAAATCTTTCTTTTTATCAACCATGTTGTATATTTGACATAATGTATTTAACCTTTCCCTTTATGTTTCTTCAGTTTTTTTTTTAACCTTTACAGGTACTGCAATAGAAATCCAATAGATATCCTTTGTGAAATATGCACATATCTTTGAGAAATTGCGTAGGTATATACACTGGTTAAATTCCTAGTGATAGCATTACTGGGTCAAGAATTTGTGTAATATTATATTTATGATTTAATAGATTTTTGCCAACCCAAAAAAGGTTGCATCAGAGTATCTGCTTCTAACAGAGTGTGGGACTGCCCATTTCCCCACAAACCAATCAACAATATTATCAAAATTATCTATATATATTTTTTATTTTTATTTTTTTAAAGATTTTATTTATTTATTTGACAGAGAGAGACACAGCGAGAGAGGGAACACAAGCAGGGGGAGTGGGAGAGGGAGAAGCAGGCTTCCCGCAGAGCAGGGAGCCCGATGCGGGGCTCAATCCCAGGACCCTGGGATTATGACCTGAGCCGAAGGCAGACGCTTAACCAACTGAGCCACCCAGGCGCCCCTATATATATATATATTTTAAAGATTTAATTATTTATTTGAGAGAGAGAGAGAGCGCGCGCGTGGGTTGGGGCAGAAGGAGAGAGAGAGGGAGAGAATCTCAAGCAAACATTCTGACATCATGACCTGAGCCTAAACTAAGCGTCAGATACTCAACCAGCTGAGCCACCCAGGCATCCCTCACATTTCTGTATTCTGACAAACTCCTAGCTGAAACAAGATAAGACATAGTTGTTTGGATTTGCCTTTCTTTGAAGTTGAGCACCTTTTCATATGTCTATCAGTCATTTGTATTTCACTTCTGTGAACAAATCCATTCAGGTCTTTGGCACATTTTTCTATTGAGTTATCATTTTACTAGTGATTTGTAAGTTTTTAGATTATTACAAATTAGTCACTTGTCATCCTATGCTTATGGGTTTTGTATTTTACTTTCCTAAAGTTTTAAATGTTTATGTAATCGATTTCTGAATCTTTCCCTTCGATGGAGAATATAAGTTGGTCACGGGAGATTGAGTTCTGAAAAGTCATTACATTAGTAAGGTTCTTTGGCACTCTGGGCGCCCTGGCTCCCTTCCTAGAGGGGCCTCCCCCACACAGGGGCCCCTCACAGGGGGAGCTTCCTGCTGGAGTGTCAGATTTCAGCATTCAAAGAAAGAGGCTGCCTGAAAGGTCTATATTTAGAGTATGACTCCCTAGCAGGGACAGCTGAATATCTGGGAACTAATTTCTGCATACTTTGTCCCTGAGTTCTGGGATTATTCTGAGGGGCTTCTACGGGTGGTGCAGTGAACTTGTAACAGAAGGCAGGGAGTGAAAAGGCCTCTTTCAGCTGGTGGTGACTGCTTGGCATCCTGTAAACTATGCTCTTCGTGAGGGAAAAATGACACCGATTTCAGGGGTGTTGCAGTGATTCACAGTCACCCACAGACCCTCACCACTGTCTCCACTGGAAGATGCTGAGCACTAGGGGCTACTGGGGTGACAGACATATAGTACATGAACAACAGATCCCGGAGATAATCTCACCAGTGTCACGATTAAATGAAAATTCCACCCGCTAAGCCTCATTTCCATCAGTGGGAGAGCAGTTGGTCCTGTCCAGCATGTGATGAGACCGATTTGATCACACGCTTATGTAAAATCCAAATAAAGTCCCTTGAATGGAAAGCAGGTTAATCTGGGAAGTCACCAGTTTTCAGGCACTGGGTTCATCAGGAGTTGGGTCTTCATTCAATCATCCAGGAGTCATCTGTGAGGAAGTTCTCAGACACCTGACACAAGATCATAATAAGTTCAGCCAGAACTTGAAAAGGTTGTAAATCGCTTGTGGGAAATTGCCAATTTTAGAAACCTGAATGTCTTTCCGCAGATTAATTTACAGATCACATTGAAAACGGCCTGGTTTTGTTTAGGAAAATTTTGTACATACAATGTCAATAATTACTAGTATGTGTTGAAAACTGAAATCGTTAATAGCAATTAATGTGGCACAAAATAATGTGAACAAATGAGTCTTTTGCTATTTTTACGACCTAATTTTTAAATGTCGGGTGAAAATGGCTTGCCTGCATTTCCCAATGACAAAAACAATGAATGCGATGTTAAAGGGGGGGGGGGGAAGAACATTAAAAAAAGAAAGTTAAGCATCTACTCGCACTCTCTGCTTCCTTTCCGGACACCCCTTCCCTAGCCCATTTTGGTGCAGCAACGCACCTGATGGGGAGTGTTAGTCTTAGAGCCTAAGAGAGAAAGAGAGGATTCCTCTAAGAAGAGAAAAGGCCAGAGCCAAGGCCTGCGGGAGGGTGATACGCAGACCCTCCCCAGTAACCAGAGAAGGGCAAACCCCAACCGCAAAGAAGTGAGGCCACTCGCTAGTCGGCCCTCAGATTGGAGAGGACAGAGCTGAGTGACCAGCCGGTGCGCTCGGGGGCTTGGGTCACAGACCGGTGGAGGGGGAGTTGGGGCGGGCGGAGGTGGGGGGCAGGGTCCCGTAGAACTCCCCGCAGGCCGGAGGGTGGGGTGGGAGGGGAGAGAGAGCGTTGGTGACGCGGGGCCCTCACGTGACCTGGAGCTGCAGAGCGACGCAGCCTTCGGTGCAGTCGTCACTCCCGTCTGGGTACCGGCTCCCCGCGGTCCTGCGCCTGGCGGGCTGGCATCGGGCCCGAGGAAAGCGGAGCAGGTGAGGGCTCCGGGCCCGCGCGCGGAGGCCAGGTAGGCAGCTGTCGGCCTACCCCGGAGGCCGGTAGCCGGTTCGGGGCTGGGGGACAAAGCAGGCTTAAGTTCCAGGAGCCTTCGCTGTGATTCTCCCGAGTCCCCTCCCCCTGCCTCCGTCCGTGCTGGGGAACCTTGGGCTCTGACAGCGGATGGTTGGGGGTGGAGGGGAGTGGCTCTAGAGGGAAATGCAGAGATTGAGATGTCCCATCCTCTCTGACCCTAATCGCCGACCGCACACGTCCGCCCAGCTTCCTGCTCATTTCATGGGAAGGGACATGCCACCGTGGCGTTTACAGAGAAAATGGTGGGCCTTGGTGACTGGACGGTGGAGTTGGTAGGGGTGGCGTCTGGGAATGCGGGGAGGGACGTTTGATAACCGGGATCCTGAATCCCGAAAGGTGAGTACTGGGATCTGTGTCCTGGGTGTTGGCCCAAGCACTCAGTGCCTTTACTCTCTCCTGTCTGATGGACAGTAGTTCCGTGTGGCACTTTTGTGGCGAGGCAAGGGAAGAAGGAGAGAAGAAAACTGCACAGGATCTGTGGAGGTTAGTGTGAGCACGGCCCGGCCTCTGAATAGTTGAAGTTCTGTGGGAATTCTCTAGGACAGGAACTTAGGCGCTGCTGTCCGGTTGGGATGTGGGGTGGGGCTACCTAGGGGACTTTCCCTAAACTGCGTTTACTTACTAAGCTTAGGGTTTTTAACTTAAATTGTATGTTGAAGACCAGTAAAGACAGCGAACTTTTCCACGGATGCTTTCATTTGCACTTCAGATAATATTAAGAAAATACAAATCGTTGTATCAAAGAACATTACTTGTTTTTTGAGATAGCCTTTGCCAGGAGGGATAGTGATTTTGCAGAAGAAAAAGCCTGCCCTCACTCCTTGTCTCTTCTGCTGGAGACTCCTAGAGATGGGTTTAAGGGGAAGTAGATGGCAGTAGGCTATGTTTGATTCTAGAGTAGGGGATGGGGGCCTCCATCTCTCTCTCCGTTTTCCAGTTTTCCAGATTCCCCCGCCTGTCTGAGCACCTTGGTGAAGGAAATGATGGACTTTTGGGAGAAACCTTAGAATCCTACAGGTGGTTTTAAAATAATTTGCCCCTGTCTCTCCCCTTTTATTGCTCCTGCCTCCCTTTTACACGCTGCCCATTTCAGTGCCGGGGAAGCCCCAGGTTCTGCTAGCCAGAGAATGTGTCTCTAGATCTAGTAAGGCAGGTACTGGGACCCCTGTTTTAGATGGTGGGATGTCACAAGCCCTCAACAGTTACCCTCCCCTTTTTCTCTGTTTTTTCCTAGGTCTTCCCATAGGCCTACAGTAGGGCTGGAAGCCAGGGAAAGGGGGAGACTGGCCCGGAACCATGAAGGTTGGTGTGAAGGTGGGCAGCGCCTGGGGATAAAAAGAGGGTGAGCACAGAAGGTGGCTGAGACTTGAGAGGGTCTCAGGGGAGGGTACTTCTGCCTCTCCTACACTCTGCCCGATTTCCACAGTGTTGCTACATCCCCTGCTGAGGCAGGTACTGGGATCCAGGATCAGGGCGCTTGTCTGTTCTGTGAGGACTTGGTGTCTATTACCTCCTGTTTGTTTGCTTGTCCATAGATCGGCCTGCAGGTCTGCTGTAGGGCTTGAGATTACTGGAAGCAAAGAAACAAGGAGGAAATTGCCCCTGATCAGTATAGCCTGGTAAGAGGATGGGAACTGCCTGGGTAGACCTCTAGGGTGGGTTGGTGGAGATCAACGTGCATCCTGTGTGGTCAGTGTCCAGTCTGGGGTGTCCTCAACCTCTCCCTTTCCCAGCCACCTTTCCCACCATCCCTGTCACGCACTTTATTTTGGTACAGAGAGTGGGGTGAACCGAGGGAGATAGAAAGGTAGTTTGATAATATGCCTGTCACATCAAGAACAAAATCTCCAGTCCCATCTGTCCCTCCGTGTGTCTGTCTGTCTGTCTCTAGGTCCACAGATCTCATGAGTTAATAGATCTACTTTAGGGTATATCACCAATCAAGAGAAGGAAAGAGGAGGGAACTGCCTTGATCATTACAGGTTGGTATGAGGGTGGGGACCTTTGGGAGTGATGAAAAGAGTAGGTCCAGTAAAAATCAAGGTCTGAGGGCTTCTCAGTCTCTCCCATTCATAGTCAGTCCCCCCCCCACCATCTTTTCCATTATTCATTTGGTGTAAGGAAATGTGTATGGATGTACCTTAGGGGAAAGTTGTTGGGCACTGGGGAAAATGGGAGGGGAGAAAATAAAAGGGATGGAGAGAGAGTTGGCTCATCATCCTCTTCTCCCACCACGCACATCATTTCTACACTTTCCTGTCCTTCGTGTATCTATCTGTATGAGGCACAAAATTAGAAGAGAAATTTTAGTCCATTTCCTTCCTCCACTTCTAGGTCCACCTCCAGTGGCAGCTGTAGTGGCCTTTAAGTGGCTGAAGACCAGCGCCTTCACAGGCCTACACCCAGACCTACTACCCTCTTTCCCCATCCTGATTGAGCCCCCTGTACCTTGTTCGTGCCTTCAGTAGGGGTGATTACATGGGTCGCGTTCAGGAAGTGGGCTGGGTGACTGCAGGACTGGTGGTTTGGGCTGGTACCTGCTACTACCTTTACAGATTAACCAAGGGAAGAGCGCAGAGTGTGAGGACACTTGCCAAAAATGGGTCCAGAGTCAAGATGGAGACTGTGCTTGGGGTACAGAACCAGACCTTGGCCACGGGTGAAGCCATGGCTGGGACAGAGACTGAGACTAGACCCCAGGCCACGTCTGGAGCAGAAGCTGAAGCAGGAGGTAGGGCTGGGGCTGAAGTAGAGATTACCACCACTGCTAAAGCCCGACCCAAAGCCAACTCTCAGGCCATGACAATGGCTGAGGCAGAGGCAGTGATACAATCTGAGGCCAAAACAGTGGCCAGAACAGTGGGCACGACAGAGGCGGTGACTCTGACTGAGGCCCAGGTCAAAGCCGGGGAAGTGGCTATGAAAGAGGCTGTGACCCAAACTGACTCTGAGGCTGGGAGAGTAGTCAAGAAAGAGGCTGTGACCCAGACCAAGGTTAAAATTTGGGCACTGGCTGCCAGGGCAGAGACCAAGAAAGAAGTAATGACCCAGACCAAAGTGGAGGCTCGTATACTGGCTGAAAAAGAGATGAAAAGAATAATGGTGACACAGAGTGAGGCCTTAGGAGTGATCAGGGAAGTGGCCAAGATCAGTGCCATGAGTAAGACTGGAATTGTGGCTGAGACCAAGGCAAGAGCCCTGGAAGAGATTGTGAGCGTGGCCAAGACTCAGTCTGAGGCCAGGTCTGGTAACACAGTTGATGCTAAGGGAAATCCTGATACCACGTCCAGGGCAGAAGTTGGAGTGGACATGAGGTCTTGTGCACCATCTCAGGCTGTGACCAAGATCCAGGTCGCCACCATGCCTGGTGCTGGGGTTGAGGTCAAGGGGAATCACAAAACCATGTCTCGGGCAGAGTCTAGGGCAGACGTGAGGGCTCCTGCCCAGCCTCAGATTATAGCCAAGACCCAGGCTGAGGCTATGCTTGGGGCAAAGGTTGATGCTGGGGGTATTACAAATGCCATGTGTAAGGCAGGGGCAGGGGCAGACATGAGAGTTTCTACACAACCTCAGACTGTGGCCAAGAAACAGGCCGAGACAATGTTTGGTGCCGGGGTTGATGACAGGGGAAATGCTGATGTCACATCTAAGGCAGTGGCTGGAGCTGACATGAAGGTTGCTGCTCAACTTCAAGCTGCAGCCGGTGCTCAGGCTGAGGCTATGCCTGAGGTCAGGGTTAAAGGAAGAGGTAACTCCAGTGCGATGTCTAAAACAGGGGCCAGGGCAAACTTGAGGGCCAATTCCCAGGCTGAGGCCTTGCCTGATGCCAGGGTTAAGACCAGAGACAATCCCAATGCCAAGTCTAAGATGGGGGCTGGGACAGATATGGAGCTCTATACGCAGCCTCAGCCTGTGGCCAATGTCCAGGTTGATGCCTTGCCTGATGGCAGGATTAAGGCTAAAGGCAATGCCAACACCATATCTAAAGAAGGGGCTGGGACAGACACAAAGGCACAGTCTCAGGCTTCCACCAAGAGCCAGGTTGAGACCTTACCTGGTACTAGAGGTAAGACTAGGGGAAAAGGCAAAAGTAAGCATAAAGCAGGAGTTGGGATAGAAATGAAAACCTGCGCGCAGCCTCAGGTTGGGGCCAAGACCCAAGCTGATGCTTTTCCTGATTCCAGGGTTGATGGCAGGGGTGATCCTAATGCCATTTCTAGGTCAGGGGCTAAGGCAGAACTGAGGGCCTGTGGTCAGCCCCAGACTGAGGCCAGTTCCCAGGGTGAGGGCTTGCCTGGTACTAAGAATAAGGTCAGAGGCAATCCCAGTGCTGTGTCTAAGGTAGGGACTGGGCCAGATACACTGGGCTCTGCCCAGCTCCAGGCTGTGGCCAATTCCCAGGGTGAAGCCTTGTCTGGTAATAAGAGCAAGGTCAGGGGCAATCCCAATGTTGTGTCTAAGGCAGGGACTGGGCCAGATACTATGTGTTCTGCCCAGGGTGAAACAGATACAACAGGCTCTGCCCAGCCCCAGGCTGTGGCCAGTTCCCAGGGTGAAGCCTTGCCTGGTACTAAGAACAGGGTCAGGGGCAATTCCAATGCTGTGTCTAAGACAGGGGCTGGGCCAGGTACAATAGGCTCTGCTCAGCCTGAGGCTGTGTCTAATTCCCAAGGTGAAACCTTGCCTGGTACTAAGAATAAGGTCAGAGGCAAGTCCAGTGCTTTGTCTAAGGCAGGGGCTGGGCCGGATACAGTGGGCTCTGCCCAGCTCCAGACTGCAGCCAATGCCCAGGATGAAGCCTTGTCTGGTACCAAGAATAAAGTCAGGACCAATCCCAGTGCCGTGCCTAAGGCAGACGCCAGAGCAGATTCCGTGGGCTCTGCCCAGCCTCAAACAGATACAACAGGTGCTGCCCAGCCCCTGGCTGTGGCCAGTTCCCGGAGTGAGGCCTTGCCCAGTATCAAGAATAAGGGTAAGGGCAATCCCAGTGCTTTGTCTAAAGCAGGGACTGGGCCAGATATAGTAGGTTCTGCCCAGCCTCAGGTTGTGCCCAATTCCCAGGGTGAAGTCTTGTCTGGTACTAAGAACAAGGTCAGGGGCAATCCCAGTGCCATGTCTAAGGCAGAGGCCAGGGCAGATGCAATGGGCTCTGCCCAGCCTCAAACAGACACAACAGGCTCTGCCCAGCCCCTGGCTGTGGCCAGTTCCCAAGGTGAAACCTTGCCTGGTATCAAGAATAAGGTTAGGGGCAAGTCCAGTGCTATGTCTAAGACAGGGGCTGGGCTAGATACAGTGGGCTCTGCCCAGCCCCAGGCTGTGGCCAATTCCCAGGGTGAAGTCTTGTCTGGTACTAAGAACAAGGTCAGGGGCAATCCCAGTGCTGTGTCTGAGGCAGAGGCCAGGGCAGATGCAATGGGCTCTGCCCAGCCTCAAACAGACACAACAAGCTCTGCCCAGCCCCTGGCTGTGGCCAGTTCCCAGGGTGAAGCCTTGCCTGGTATCAAGAATAAGGTTGGGGGCAAGTCCAATGCTGTGTCTAAGATAGGGGCCGGGCCAGATACAGTGAACTCTGCCCAGCCTCAGGTTGTGGCCAGTTCCCGAGGGGAAGTCTTGCCTGGGACTAAGAACAAGGTCAGGGGAAATTCCAATGCTGTGTCTAAGACAGGAGCTGGGCCAGATACAGTGGGCTCTGCCCAGCTCCAGGCTGTGGCTAATTCCCAGGGTGAGGCCTTGCCTGGTGTCAAGAAAAAGGTCAAGGGCAACCCCAGTGCTTTGTCTAAAGCAGGGACTGGGCCAGATACAGTGGGCTCTGCCCAGCTCCAGGCTATGGCCAATTCCCAGTGTGAAGCCTTGCCTGGTGTGAAAAATAAGGTCAGCAGCAATCCCAATGCTGCGTCTAAGGTAGAGGCCAGAGCAGATACAACAGGCTTTGCCCAGCCTCGGGCTGAGTCTAATTCCCAGGGTGAAGCCTTGCCTGGTGCCAGGAGTAAGGTCCGGTGTAATCTTAGTGCTGTGTCTAAAGCAGACACTGGGCCAGACACCGTGCGCTCTGCCCAGCCACAAACTGTGACCCATTCCCAGGGTGAAGCCTTGCCTAGTGTCAAGAATAAGGTCAGGGGCAATCCCAATGCTGTGTGTAAGATAGAGGCCAGGGCAGATGCAGTGTGCTCTGCCCAGCCTCGAGCAGATAAAACAGGCTCTGCCCAGCTCCAAGCTGTGACCAATTCCCAGGGTAAAGCCTTGTCTGGTACTAAGAGTAAGGTCAGAGGCAATTCCAATGCTGTATCTGAGGCAGAGGCCAGGGCAGATATAACAGGCTCTGCCTGGCCTCAGGCTGTGGCCACTTCCCAGGGTGAAGTTTTGCCTGGTACTAAGAATGTCAGGGGCAATCCCAATGCTGTGTCAAAGGCAGAGGTTGGGGCAGATACAATGGGCTCTGCCCAGCCTCAAACAGATACAACAGGCTCTGCCCAACCCCTGGCTGTGGCCAATTCCCAGGGTGAAGTCTCAGCTGGTACTAAGAATAAGGTCCGGGGCAATCTCAGTGCTGTGTCTAAAGCAGGGATTGGGCCAGATACAGTGGGTTCTGTCCAGCCCCAGGCTGTGGTCAATTCCCAGGGTGAAGCCTTGCCTAGTGTCAAGAATAAGGTCAGAGGCAATCCCAATGCTGTGTCTAAGGTAGAGGCCAGAGCAGATACAACAAGTTTTGCCCAGCCTCAGGCTGTGTCTTATTCCCAAGGTGAAACCCTGTCTGGTGCCAGGAGTAAGGTCCAGGGCAATCCCAGTACTGTATCTAAGGCAGGCACTGGGCCAGATATAATGTGTTCAGCTCAGCCTCAAACAGATATAACAGGCGCTGCCCAACCCCAAGCCATGTCTAATTCCCAAGGTGAAACCTTGCTTGGTGCCAGAAATAAGGTCAGGGACAATCTCGATGTGGTATTTAAGGAAGGGGCTGGGCAAGATACAATAGGCTCTCTTTCACCAAAGGCCGTGGCCATTTCTCAGGGCGAGGCCCTCCTTGGTGCCAGAAGTAAGGTCAGGGGAAATACCAATGCTGAGTCTAAGGTAGAGGCTGGGGCACATATGATGGGCTCTGGCCAGCCTCAGTCTGCAGCCCATTCCCAGAGTAAGATCTTGCCTGGGACAAAGGACAAGGCTATACCCAAGTCTGAGGCAGATGAGGGCTATGCAAAGCCCAAGGCTGAGGCCACACCCACTGTTGAGAGTGGGGGTGGGACAGGCACTCAGGCCTGCAGAAAGACTCGGTCTAGGGTCCACGACTACTACTGGAATGGGATTGGTATTGAGGATTGGATTGCTTCTGAGCGATGGATCAAATTTAGGTTTCAGGCCAGGGATGGATACTGGGAGAATAGCATGTCCTGGGCTGATGATGAGAATGAAGCCAGTATTGAGTCCTGGAGTGGGGCTAGTGATAAGTCTGATATTAGGTCCTGGGCTGGGGCTAAGGGTGAGAATGAAGTTGGTTTTCCATCCTGGGCTACAGCTGGGGACCAGGCCTGTGGGGGGCTCTGGGTTGAGAGTCAGGCCAGTGGGGGTTCTTTGTTAGAGGCCAGGGACATGGCCATTGGAGCATCCTGGATTGGGGCTGAGAACCAGGCCAGTGGGGTGTCTTGGGCTAGCACCGGGAACCAGGCTATTGGGGAGCCCTGGGCTGGAGGTCAGGCCAGTGGGGTGTCCTGGGCTGGGGAAGATGCCATTGAAGGGTCCTGGATGGGAGCTGAGGAACAGGACAGTGGAAAGTCCCAGGATGGCGCTGGGATTCAGGCTAATGGAGGGTCCTGGGCTGAAGCTAGAGTTGGGAATGTGGCTAGTATTGGGCACTGGCCTGGGGATATGGACCAGGCTAGTGGAGGGTACTGGGTTGGGACTGGTGACCTGTCTGGTGGATCCAAGCCTAGATTTGAGGATCAGGCCAGTGAAGATATGTCCTGGGCTGACACAGCCAACCAAGCCAGTGGAGGGTCCAGGCTGAGGCCTGTGGACCAGTCTGGTGGTGAGTCCTGGGCTAGGGCTGGGGAACAGGCCAACAAAGGTCCTAGGCCAGGGTTTGTGGACCAGTCCAGTGTTGGGTCCTGGGCTAGCACTGGGAATCAGGCCAGTGGAGGATTCTTGGTTGGGACTATGGACCGGGCCAGCGGGGGGTCCTGGGCTGGGACTGGTGATCAGTCTGGTGGTGAGTCCAAGCCTAGATTTGAGGATCTGGCAAATGTAGAAGTGTCTTTGGCTAGGGTTGGTGGCCAGGCTGGTGGAGGGCCTAGGTTGGGGCCTGAGGACCAGTCCAGTGGAAGGTCCTGGGCTGACTCTGGGGACCAAGCCAGTGGAGGGTTCTTGGTTGGGGCTGTGGACCAGGCCAATGGAGGGACCTGGGCTGTACCTGGGGATCAGGCTGGTGGTGAGACAAAGCCTAGATCTGAAGAGCAGGCAAGTGGAAGAGGGTCTTGGGCTGACAATGGGGGCCAGGCTGGTGGAGGGTCTAGGCTGGGTCCCAGGGACCAGTCCATTGGAGATTCCTGGGCTGGCACTGGGGACCAGGCCAGTGAAGAATGTAGGCCCGGGCCTGAGGATCAGTCCAATGGATGGTTCTGTGCTTACAGTGGGAGTCAGGCTAATGCAAGTGGGTCCTGGGGTGGGGCTGGTGGCCAGGCTATTGGAGGATCTAGACTAGGGCCCACGATCCCATCCAGTGGTGGGTCCTGGGCTGATACTGGAAGTCAGGTCAGTGGAAGGTCTTGGGCTGGGACTGGAGATCAGGCTAGTAGCTGTCCCAAACCTGGATTTGAGGATCAAGCCAATGGAGGAGGGTTCTGTTCTGGTGCTGAGGACCAGGCTGTTGGAGGGTCTAATCCAGGGCCTGCAAACCAGTCCAGTGGTGGGTCCTGGACTGGCACTGGGAGTCAGGCCAGTGGAAGGTCCTGGGCTGGGCCTGGGGATCAGGCTGATAGTGGTTCCAAACCTGGATTTGAGGACCCAGCAGGTAGAGAAGGCTCCCAGCCTGGCACTGGGGATCAGGCTAGTGGAAAATCTTGGGCTGGGTCTAGGCCTGGTAATGAAGCCAGTAGAGGGTCTAGGCTGGGGCCCAAGGACCAGGCAAGTGGAGGGCCCTGGGCTACGGCTGGTGACCAGGCCAGTGGAAGACCCCAGATCAGTGCTGAGATGGAGGCCAGTGAAAGATCCTGGTTTGGGACTGGGGGTGAGACTAGTACTGGGTCCTGCTTCAGGAGAGGGGAAGAGGCTGGTATTGTATCCAAACCTGGAGGTAAAAACGAGGCCAGTATTGAATCCAGATCAAGGGCTAAAGAAGAAGCCATCATTAGTTCCAGATTTGGGGCTGAGGATAAGGCCAATATTGGGTCCTGGATCAGATCTGAAGAGGCAGCCTGTATGGATTCCTGTATGGGGGCTGAGGCTGGGGCTGCGGCAGAGGTCAGGAAGGAGTCTTGGCTCTGGGATGGAGATGCAGCCACTACAGGGTCTAGGCTTGGGGCTGAGGAAGAGGCTTGCATGGGGTCATGGACTTGGGCTGAGGATGTGGATGAGGATGAGCTAAGTAGAGCATCCAGCCCTGATATTGAGGAGATCAGTTTAAGGTCCTTGTTTTGGGCTGACAGTGAGAAGAGTCATGAGTTCAGATCCGAGAGGGAGAGAAATGTCAATTTTGAGTGTGGAGCTGGAGATAAGGCCAGCGCCAAGGATAACTTTGAGGCACCAACTACTGGTGGAGTTGATGAAAAGTCTTGGTTCTGGGATGGTAATGAAAACAGAAGTGAGGACAAATCTGCACCTAAGACTAAAGCCAAAAAGTCAGCTGAGTCAAGAGGCACATATCCATCCATGGTCCCTGGGGCAGGAATGGGGTCATGGGCAGGAGCCATGATCTGGACGGAAATGAAATTTCCATACCAAAATAAGTCCTGCTTCCCACCTGAAGATGAGCTAAGAAAGCAGATCAGGGATGAGGAGAAAACTCAGCCCTGGACCTGTCGCTGTAAACGCAAAGCTAATATGGATCCACGAGAGCTTGAAAAACTCATTTGCATGATTGAGATGACTGAAGATCCTTCTATTCATGAAATAGCCAATAATGCTCTTTATAACAGTCCCGAATATCCCTTTTCCCATGAAGTCATTCGAAATGCAGGTAGGATCTCAATTATTGAAAGTTTGCTCAATAATCCCTATCCCAGTGTAAGGCAGAAGGCTTTAAATGCACTGAATAACATCTCAGTGGCTGCTGAAAATCACAGGAAGGTGAAAACATACTTAAACCAAGTATGTGAAGACACAGTCACCTATCCCTTGAATTCAAATGTACAGCTGGCTGGACTAAGACTGATAAAGCACTTGACTATTATTAGTGAATATCAGCATATGGTTACAAATTATATTTCAGAATTTCTTCGTTTGTTAACTGTGGGAAGTGGAGAAACGAAAGACCATATTTTGGGAATGCTTTTGAATTTCTCTAAAAATCCATCTATGACCAAAGACTTACTCATTGCCAATGCACCAACGTCGCTGATTAATATCTTTAGCACGAAAGAGACGAAAGAGAATATTCTTAATGCTCTTTCACTATTTGAAAATATAAATTATCATTTTAAAAGAAGGGCAAAGGTATTTACGCAGGACAAGTTCAGTAAAAATTCTCTTTATTTCATATTCCAACGGCCTAAAGCATGTGCCAAGAAACTCCGAGTCTTAGCAGCAGAGTACAGTGACCCTGAGGTGAAAGAAAGAGTTGAGCTATTATTAAGTAAGCTCTGATTAGTTGTATGTTCCCAAACAAATCTGAGTAATATTTTGGTTTTGTAGTCTGGAAGTAATGCATATTGTAAATTGCATTACAACTTTGAAACTGATGTTACTTGTGATGGTCTGTAGCTGGATCACTTTATGAACACCAAATGTACTGAAAATACATGTGTCAATTATTACCTTGTCTGGATTGAGATATTTTTAGTATGCTTCATGAGCAGAAACGACCTGATTCTTCCTAAGTAAGGTAATTTTTGGTCCTTTGTGTGGACTTATGTTTATACATTTGAGACTTTATTTTTATGTTATCAATAAAGTTGTGTGTTTTAAGCAGAAAAAAAGAGACACATCCTTGTCCTTGAGTTTATGATCTATTTGGAAAGGCAAGATGTATGGAAACAAAAATACGCTAACAAAGCCACAAGCCTCTGATCATGGCCAAACCCTTCCCATCAGTGCAGAAACTTCTGCAGGCAGCAGTGCTCAGGCAAAGCCGTACAGAGGAGGGGGACACTTAGGTAAGCTGGGCTTGAAGGATAGGATAAAAATGGGGCGGGAGAGCATTGGAGGAGGGAGGAGTGGTGGGAAGAAAGGCATGGAGGTGGGAATCCTGCTTCGGAGAGGAGGCTGGCCTGCCTGGAGTTCCAAGTGTGGGAGGGGAATGATGGGAAATGTAATCCATCAGTCTGGGTGAGCCCTTTCATGCAGGATCCCTGATTGCTAAACAGAGGTGTCTGAATGTTACTCCATCCACCCCTGGGAGACCCCAAAGCCTTCTGTGACCAGAGGAATGAAAATGAAAGGAAAAGGATGTAGCTGATGTGTGTGCAGGATGTGTCAGAGTTGGGGTGGGGACAGGAGTGGTCACTGGAGATTGGAACACCAGTTAGGAAGTCACTGTCATGGTCCAGGCACGAGATGATAAAAGTGTGAGACTTCACTACCGGCCACGAGAATGGCAAAGGGAAGAAGGAAGTGAGAGACTGTTTGAACAAAGAAGTGATAGAACATATCTTGAGGGCATACAGAGAGGTACAATTTTATTTTAGGGTCCTGGTGGCATTTAATTCGAAAACGTTCTCTTTCTGGGCCAACTCTGGGCTCTATGTAAGTAAATACATTAGGTTATTATTTTGAAATAATAAGAAAGTATAATAGAAGAAAGAACAACGTTTAGTGCTTCTATCAGATTTCTTTTAGAAGGTTGATCGAGGCAGGGCTTTATGGAACCATTGAGAGTGGTGTTGGCATCAATACTGTAGAAGACCCACCTCTCTCCCACCCTAGAGTGTGGTGAGGGTATGGTGGAAGGGGCGCTTTCAAACTGGGCTGGTAGGAGCATACATTGGTACAAGGTCCATTTGGATACATGTTTCAGAAGCCTTAAAGATGTGCGTGCTCTTTGAGCCAGTAATTCTACTTGTAGAAATTTATCTATAGAAAATGATCAGATAGTTGGCTTGTACAAAGCTGTGCATCTTCATACTGTTTTGAAGAGTGGAAACATGTGAATGACCCAAGGGTCTCAAAATAGGTACTTGGCTGAAAAATTAGGGTGTGTCTACACAATGAAACCTCTTGCAGCAATTGAAAATGGTGATGGGCATCTACACTTATTTACTTGGAAAAAATTCAGCATACAATCTTAAATGGGGAAAATAGGCTATAAGAGCACATGCTATATTTTTTATAAAGAAAAAGTATATATTTCAATTATCTCATGTATAAGCTTTGGCGTATACTCTGAGGTTAATAGAGTCCTATGGGTGTTAGGTTAATGGGTAATTTTACCTGTTTTTTACTCATCTGTATTTTCTGATTTTTATATAATACACAACAAGAGTTTTTGCATAATTTACCAAGAGGAAATGGATGGGCTTGGGCTAAGCAGACCGGTCAGTAGCATTTCAGGGAACCAGAGCAAAAGTATAAATAGAGGCTCACATATTGATGTCTAGATATTGGAAGGTATAAATTAAAATTTTAATAAATAAATATTTAAATAAAGCTGTAAATGTATGTGTAAATGTTTGAAAATTTAAATCTTATTCACCGTTTTAAAAGTAAAACTGTTGTCAATTCTATTATTCAATGGCCACTAAATTTCTAGTGGAAAAAAATGATGTCATACTTGTGGTAGATTCTGCAATCTGCTGCCCTAATCCTCCTTCAGGAATAAAGAGGTTATTATTTACTTGCTAGGAGTGCTGCCAACAGACAGCCCTCAGCTGTCATCCCTTTTCAGGAACTGCTTTAACTGGAAAGTCACCTCCCCCAAGGTCATACCCTCTTCCTGGGGGTACTTCCATCTGATGGCTGATTGACATGGCCCTTCTTGCCCCAAAAGGGACAACTTAACTTCTCCCTCTGTCCAATCCTGCTTCCTTCTCTTCCCTTCCACAGATTTTGATCTCAAGAGCATTCCCTAATAAAAGCCCTCATGCTGAACTCTGAGTCTGCTCTCCAGGAAGCCAACCTACAACAGTTGGTATGAGGAGTAGTTCAGGAAAGCATACACTGTGATGAAATTTTGGAGATGAATCACCTGCTGCCCAGCTGGCAATGAGGACCCCATCACTGATGGTAGGTGGAGTAGATAAGCACCTGGGACAGGTGACAGAAGAAGTGTTAGAGCTTTCACTGATGGCAAACTGGGATGGCACTGCTGGAAGGGAAAGCATTAGCTGGTTCTATGTAGCAGAATTTTGAGAAATAGGTGGGAAATATTAAATATAAGGAAGGCCAGAAAATTGGGTAGCTATTTCTATGCTTGGTTGACTCCTAGAAAAAAAAATAATGAGAAGCCAACTTAAATTATTCAACAACTAAGTGCTGTATGTGAAAGCCAAAGGGTTTCATTCGTAGCATATAAAGAGGCCCTCCTCTTTTCCAGGTAGAGGGTAGAGAAATCTGAGGACCAGGCCCAGGACTTACTGAAAGCAAGCTTCAAAGGAAGTTAAAATCCCAACCAAGACAAGTCTGCTATGCCAAGATCAGAGCCCTGGTTAGGAAGGCGTGGAAACCTGGCACATGGGATGGGGGCTTCTGGATTGACATCCCTAAAAATCTTGTATCTTCAGATTTTCCTGGACACCTTGAGCATTCAGAAAGGTCCCACTCCTTCCTATTAAGGGCTAGTGCTTCACCTTGCTTGATTTGCAGAGCCCTTTCTCCTGTAAGATAATATGCATTTCCCTCAGAATCTGCCCCACTTCCCATCTTGGCCACTGGGTCTATATATAAAGTTAAGTGACAGCATAGCTTCACTGGGGATATGCTGGGCCTAAGTAGGAAGGAAAGGGACTACCCCAAGAAGAAGCTATAGGACCTAGCCAGCATGTACTAGCAGGTGCTGAGGGGGGAGCACGGGACTGAATTCTGAGGGCCTTGATCAGGGGAGCTGGAATATAAAATTAAATAAGGGAAAATTAATTGTTTTGAGAGTTCTCTCCCAAAATACAGTATTTAACCCCTCCCCCCGGGAAAGACCCCAGGAGATCAAGTGAACTCAATACTAGAATGGCTTCTCAGAGTGCGGGGGTGGGGGGTGGGGGGAAGAATTAAGTGAAGTATAAATGCCAAAGTTGTCATAGCAGATTGGGGAGAAAGGATTAAAGGCTCAGGGAAGTGGGAATGATAGAATAAATATATTATGTATGTCCAGAAAACCCTCTGGAGGACTAGGTTCTGCAGGAGGACCCAAAAGGCACACTGTTCGCTCAAGCTATAAGGAATGCACTGGTGAGAGGAATGGCAGCATTGCTAAGAAGTTCCGTGGTGGCTTGCCTCTGCAGGCCAGGGCTCAGAGTAGGAGAGGATGTTAGAGGATGAGGATCACTGATAGGAACGGTGATGTCCTGAAACAATAGAGGCAGGATGACTGCACATAACCGTCAGAAGTCGGGTGGATGCGAATATCATAATGCACTGCAGGGTCAGAGTGAGAGGCGGGGGGCCTGATCTGCAGAGAGCTGTGGGGATGGTTAATAGAACACAATGCTCCTAGTGAATAGATGGTTAAGAGGTAGTTAGTAGATTATATATAACAATATATAATATATGGTCAATATAACACAGTGCCCTGGGGAAAATAAGCAGCCAACAATCTGTACTCAACGTGAACAACCAAAAGAAATCAAAGAAATATATCACAGTGCCCTGGGGAAAATCAGCAGCCAACAATCTGTACTCAATGTGAACAACCAAAAGAAATCAAAGATGGTCAGGAGTCTGAAGGACAGTGCCTCCATAAAAAGTCACAATTCCTTGCTCAGCTTCTGATCCTAAGTCAGTTTTTGAACCAGGGCGCACTGTTTGAAGGAGAGGCTGAAGGAGAGGCTGGGGTGCCCAGGAAGAAGAACCCTATAACATATGTGTAGTAACGATTTTTCTAGTCCTTCTATTTATGCATGTAACTGTATGCAGGGGAAAGAGGAATACCCAAACATTTTGAGGCCCAATGGACACTGGTTATGAGTTGATATACCCAGAGACCTAAAATGTCATCATGTCCCCCTTCTTAGAATAAGGGCAGATGGGAGCCTGGTATTAAATGGACTCCTGGCCTGTGTTGGGTTCAGAGTGGCTCCACTGGGTCCACAAGCCTACCTGATGGCTATATTCTTGGTCTCTGAATGTATAATTGGAATAGATGTTTTGGTACTTGGTACAAACCCCATATTGGTTTCTTGACTTGTGGAGTCAGAGCTATTTGTAGATGAAAAGCAGAAGTTTCTGAGACTGCTCTCACCTTCCTTGGCCAAGATAATGAATGAAAACATATAGCATCTTGGGGAGGACAGCAGAAGTTAGTGCCACCTTTGAAGACCTAAAGATTGCTGGGATGTGGCCCCTATCATATCTACATTTAATACACCAGTTTGGGCCCCTGCACAATGTGGGCAGAGCCTGGTAGATGACAGACCATTGCAAACTCAACCAAGTAGTAATACAAGTGCAGCCACCGTGTTAGATGTAATATCTTTGCTAAAGCAGAATAACATGACCTTAGATACCTAATAATTAGCAATTGCTTTGGAAAATGTAGTTTTATATCCCTATCAGAATAAAATATCAGAAAAAGTTCATGTTCATATAGGACAACAGTATACATTTATAGTTTTTCCTCAAAGGTCTACAACTCTCCTGTCCTCTGTCATATTATAGTCTGGAGATAGCTGGACCATCTGAATATAATACTAGTCCACTATGTTGATGACATCATGCTAATTGGACCAAAATGAGTAAGAAGTGGTTAGCGGGTTGGAGGCCTTGGTGAGATACATGTACTCCCCATGATGGGAGATAAACCCTAGTGCAGGTTTTAGAGTTTGAATGATCGGGGGGGGGGGGTATGCCAGGAGATTCCCACCAAATTAAAGGACAAATTATTGCATTTTTCACCTTCCCCACAAAGTAGGAGACTCAATGCCTGGTAGGCTTCTTCGGGCTCTGGAAACAGCACATTTCACACCTGGAGTTACTGTTTCTACCCATATACTGGGTGACACAAAAAACTGCCAGCTTTGTGGAGGCGCCTGGGTGGCTCAGTCGTTAAGCGTCTGCCTTCGGCTCAGGTCATGATCCCAGGGTCCTGGGATCGAGCCCCACATCGGGCTCCCTGCTCAGCGGGGGGTCTGCTTCTCCCTCTCCCACTCCCCCTGCTTGTGTTCCCTCTCTCGCTGTGTCTCTCTCTGTCAAATAAATAAATAAAATCTTAAAAAAAACCCAAAACTGCCAGCTTTGAGTGGAACCTAGAGCAAGAGAAGGTCCCATAGCAGGTCCAGGCTGTGGTTTCAAGTAGTCCTGCCACTTGCGCCATACAATAGACAGACCCTATGGCATCAGAGATATCTGTGTTGGCAAAAGATGCCACATGGAGTTTTTGATAAGCCCCAGTGGGAAAGTCAGAACTTAGTCCAGAATTTAGGTTCTGGAGCAAACCGTGCCATATACGGTGGAGAATTATATATCTTTTAAAAACAGCTCCTCACATGCTACTGTATCCTGATAGAGACGGAATGCCTGGCCATAGGACATCAAGTGACCATGCAGCTAGAACTGCCCATCATGAACTGAATGCTGTCACATCCTCCAGGGTATAAGGGCGGGCAGGCCCAGCAACCAGAAGGAAGTTTTACACACAGGATCAAGCACAAGCAGGACTGGGGAACACAAGCACCTACACAATCAGCAAGAGTGGATCCTTCATGATAACAGATTCTCCGCGGATGCACTAGCATCATTCATTCACCATACACCTGTGGCCCCCTGGGAGATCTCTTTTTTTTAAGATTTTATTTATTCATTTGAGAGAGCGAGAGAGCAAGAGAGCGAGAGAGCGAGCACACAAGTGGGGTGAGGGGCAGAGGGAGAAGCAGACTCCCCGCTGAGCAGGAAGCCTGATGTGGGGCTCCAGGATCATGACCTGAGCCGAAGGCAGACGCTTAACCGACTGAGCCACCCAGGCGCCCTGGGAGATCTCTTGACAAGCTGACTAGGAAGGAAAAGCCCAAGCATTGTTCTTAGATTGGTGGGCTTGGTGTGTGGGTATCAGCAAGTATAGCAACTCCGGCCTGAGAAAGCCATGGTGACCAGGAATGAGGGTCTGGGTCATACCACCAGGCAAACCACCAAAACCTTAAGACTGATGGGGATCTATAATTCTTAGTGGGAGGGGAAGTGATTATTTGCTGCTTTGAGACCAGCTGCAGTATTGAGGGTGGTAGTTTGTCCTAAGTTTCTCCTAGGAAGAGAGGCCCATCAGACTCCTAGAAGAGCTGATCCCAGAACTTAGCGAAGCGGATCTGGGAGGCACAAAGGTGGACTGTGGTGGACACTGCAATACCTTGCCCAGAGCTCCCTTTAGCAATCGAGGCCTTATTACTTCGGTTGTTAGGAATGCTGCCATCAGAGAGTCCTTGGCTACCAGCCCTCTTCCGGGATTGCATTAGCTGAGAGTTATCTTGTTTCAGATCACATCCCATTCTCAGGGTGGCCCACATCCAATGACTCATTGATGCTGTGTATAAAGGCCTGGCCCTCTTGCCCCTAACTGAGATAGTTTTGGAGTTTCATTCTGTCTTCATAATTCACTCTAATGTATGCTGAGGCATTCCATTGATAGTGGGCTAAAATTTGATTTCTCCCTTTTTTCATTCCTGCTACTTTCTTCCCTTTCCTTCCGTAAGTGTTGATCCCAGGAGCACTTCCCAATAAACCTTCTATACTCTAATCTTTGTCTCAGAATCTGCTTCCTGGAACAGCCAATCTGTGGCAATGCTTTATGCATGTTATATCTATCTATCTATCTATCTATCTATCATCTATCTATCTATCTATCTATCTATCTATCTAATCTATCCACCCTAAAATCAAGAGTAATATGAGTTGTTTAATATTGTGAAATGTTCGTTAGCCTCTCTGTGCAATTTTTGCAAATACTGCACTAATTTTTTATTACCTGTGGAGCCACAGACTGGAAAAGAGACAGGCAAGAAAATGGGCACTATTGGGGAATGATAGTTTGTTCAACAGAAACCTATTGCATTCATGTATCTGAGAAGGCTTTGACAAGTTAGCTTGTTTTTTTCTCTTCCATAAGTGCTTCCACTGCTTGAATCTTCCCTGCCTTCTGAAATCATGTCTGTCTTTTGGGTCAGCAGTGGCACAATCCACAAATGGTCATGGCATTTGGACACAGTTGCCTTTTATTTAGAAGATAGAGGGAGACAGATGTGGAGAAGCACGTTCCTGGAGCCTGAACAGTACTAGTCAAAGTGCAGATGTTTAGGGTTATAAGTTGCACCGTGCCAACAATAAGCACCAGATCCTGTGTGACACAGGCACCCGTGTGTGTGTGTGTGTGTGTGTGTGTGTGCGTGTGTGTGATATACAGGACCCTTCAAAACATGGGATTTAGAGAGGGCCCCTCATGCCCAGATCTAAGGGTAGGCCTGAGGCTAGGATAGCAGTGGATGACATTCAGGTCCCGATTCTTACTCTAATGTTGTAGCAGACTCAGGGCTCAGGGGTTGGTTTAAGGTTTTGGGTATAGTGGCCTTGCCGGGTCATGCACATATGAGGAAGAGTTTAACATCACTTTTTGAAAATGAAAATGCTGTTCTTCTTGGGAAAAAAGCCCATTTCTGGAAAACACATAAACCGATTGACCCTTAAGGCAGTGTAGTATAGGGGAGAGAGTGAATCTGGAGTAGAGGATGAGGCAGCAAGAGTATTAACATTTCCCTTCCCCTTTTAGTTTTCAAATACCAGAGTACAAAGAACACTCTGGTATTTCTTCTTATAAGGACACTAATCCTATCAGATCAGGGACCCACTCTCCTTTTTTTTTTTAAGATTTTACTTATTTATCTGACAGAGAGAGAGAAAGAGAGAGAGAGCGAGAGCACAGTTTATTTTTCAAACTCCTCAAAAGGAGTAGATTTGAGAGGGAAAGGGAATGAATCTGGTTTAAACTATCTGAATTTGAGGTGCCTATGGAACTTTTCTTTTTTTGAGAGAATCTTTTTTTTTTTTTTTTTGAAGATTTTGTTTATTTATTTGACAGAGAGATAGAGAGCACAAGTAGGCAGAGCGGCAGGCAGAGGGAGAGGGAGAAGCAGACTCCCCGCTGAGCAGGAAGCCCCATGCGTGGCTCCATCCCAGGATTCTGGGATCATGACCTGAGCCGAAGGCAGACGCTTAACCGACTGAGCCCCTCAGGCGCCCCCTTATGGGACTTTCAAGAGGAGATGTTCAGTGTTTATTTAAAAAGTATTTTAGAGCTCAGAATAAAGGTCTGACTAAAAATATGTATTTTAGATGATAACTGAAGCCAGAGAGTGAGTCAGGTAGCCCCAGCAAGGGATACAGATTGAAAAACTGAGGACAGAATGCTGAGAAGGCTCAATACATGTGGGACTTTGGCAGAAAGGAGTGCAGAACTGAAATGGAAGATATGGCCTCCCATCAATATCACAACACGTATCTCTATACATTCTTTTTTCTTCCCTTTTAAAAAATTGTGGCAAAGTACACAAAACATTTGCTACCTTCACCATTTTTAAGTGTACGGTCCATTGACATTAAGCACATTCACATTATTGTGTAACCATCACCACCATCCATTTCCAGAACTCTTTCCATCTTTCCAAACTGAAATTCTGTCCCCATTAAACACTAACTCTCCATGATCCCCTCCCTCAGCCCCTGGCAACCACCATTCTACTTTCTGTCTCTATGAATTTGACTACTTTATGCATTTGATTTCCTCATGTAGTGGAATCATACAATGTTTGTCCTTTTGTGACTGGTTTATTTCATTTAGCATAATGTCCTTGTATTAGTCCACTTGGGCTGCTAGAACAAAATACCACAGACTGGGTGGTTTAAACAACAGAAAATTACTTTCTAACGGTCCTGGAGGCTGAGAATTCCAAGATTAGGTGCTGGTAAATTTGGTTTCTCTGACAGCTCTCTTCCTGGCTTGTAGATAACCACCTTCTTGCTATGACCTCACATGGCCTTTCCTCGGTGTGTGCACCTAGAGAGAGAGTGAACACTCTGGTATTTCTTCTTATAGGGACACTAATCCTATCAGATCAGGGACCCACTCTTTTTTTTTTTTTTAAGAATATACTTATTTATCTGACAGAGAGAGAGAGAGAGCACAAGCAGGGGGAGCAGCAGAGGGGGAGGGAGAAGAGGCTCCCCGCTGAGCAAGGAGCCCGACATGGGGCTCGGTCCCAGGACCCTGGGATCATGACCCGAGCGGAAGGCAGATGCCTAACCGACTGAGCCACCCAGGCGTCCCACAGGGACCCCTCTTATGACCTCATTTAGCCTTAGTTACTTCCTTAGAGGCCCCATCTCCATTCACAGCCTATACTGGGGGTAAACACTTCAACATATGAATTTTGGGGAGACACACACATTCCATCGTCCATAATAGTCCTCAAGTTTTCTGTACATTATTTACATAGAATTGGAGTCCTATTCTATGTTTAGTTCCAAAACCTGGTTTTTTAAAATGTAATTTTCGTAGTTATAGAGTACTGTAAAGCCTAGAGCAGCAACAAGAAAAATCCACTAGAAGTTTGCTTCATCCTTTCCCAGGCCAGATTTCTGTTACTCAGAGACAATCACTTTGAAATCTTTTAACTGTTTCTTCTGGAATCACCTCCATATTTCTAAATAACCTATTTATACTTTTATTTCTTAATTTTTAATTTTTATACATCAGTTATGACTTCCTACAATGGAAGGATTCAGTTATCTTATACCTCCCACTCCATATATAACCACACTTCTCCTGCATTCTCTTAATATATTGTTATTTCTCTGTATTTTATTGAATCAATATTAAGTGTTTATATTATGTCTATGTAAATATTACTCAAAGCTGAACCATAAGAAGGGGTAATTAAGAGCACAGAAGCCACCGGACAGCTTTGCTTCAAATCCTGGTTTTGTCACTTAATAGCTGTGCGATCTTAGGCAAATCTCTTAATCTCTCTCTGCCTCACTTTCCCTATATTTAGAATGAAAATAACAATATCTATTTTATTTATTTATTAAAAGATTTTTTATTTATTTATTTTTGCCAGAGAGAGAGAGAGAGAGAGAGAGAACGAGCGGAGGAGGGGCAGAGGGAGAAGCAGACTTCCCGCTAAGCAGGGAACCCAATGCGGACTCAATTCCAGGACCCTGGGATCATGACCGAGCCAAAGGCAGACGCCCAACTGACTGAGCCACCCAGGCGCCCCAGCAATATCTATTTTATAGGATTGCTGTGATAAATGATTCAGCACTCAGTAGTACTTAGAAATTAGCATATATTATATATTATTGTTATTCCTTGTATATATTTTTATTTCCCTTCAATTCTGTTTTTGCTTCATGTATTTTGGGGCTTTGTCTTTAGGTCCATATACATTTATAATTGTTATATCTTCTTTATAGATTGACATTTTCATCATTATAAATGGCCCTTCTTAGTCTCTAATAACAATGTGTGTCTTAAGGTCTAATATTTCTCGTATAAATATAACCATTCCAGGTCTCTTTTGGTTATTGTTGCATGGTAAAACTTTTTTTTATCTTTTGATTGTCAACCTATTTGTGTCTTTGATTCTGAATGTCTTTGGTAGGTAGCATAGATCATATTTTAAAAATCCATTCTGCAATCTCTGCTTTTATTTTTTATTTTTTTGCAATCTCTGCTTTTAAAATGGAGTGTTTAAGGGGTGCTTGGCTGGCTCAGTCAGCGGAACATGTGACTCTTGATCTTGGGGTTGTAAGTTCAAGCCCCACATTGGGTGTAGAGATTACTTGAAAATAAAATCTAAGGGCGCCTGGGTGGCTCAGTCGTTAAGTGTCTGCCTTCGGCTCAGGTCATGATCCCAGGGTCCTGGGATCGAGCCCCGCATTGGGCTCCCTGCTCGGCAGGAAGCCTGCTTCTCCCTCTCCCACTCCCCCTGCTTGTGTTCCCTCTCTCACTGTGTCTTTCTCTGTCAAATAAATAAATAAAATAAAATAAAATAAAATAAAATCTAAATAAATAGGAGTGTTTAATACATTTATATTTAATGCAATCACTGATAGGGCAGAATTTAAATCTGCCATTTTGCTATTTGTTTTCTTTCACATTAACATTTTATTTTTAATCAATTAATTTAAATTCAATGAATTAACATATCGTGCATTATTAATTTCAGGGGTAGAGTTCAGTGATTCTTCAGTCTTATATAACACCCAGTGCTCATTACATCACTTGCCCTCCTTAATGTCCATCACCTAGTCACCTCATCCTCCCACCCCCCTCCCCTCCAGCAACCCTCGGTTTCCTGTGATTAAGAGTCTCTTATGGTTTGTCTCCCTCTCTGATTTCATCTTCTTTTATTTTTCCCTCCCTTCCCCTATGATCCTCTGTTTTGTTTCTTAAATTTCACATATGAGTGAGATCATATGATAATTTTCTTTCTCTGATTGACTTATTTCGCTTTGCTATTTGTTTTCTATATGACTTATGTCCTTTTTGTTCCCCTATTCCTTCACTGTTGCCTTCTTTTATGTCAAGTAGACATTTTCTAGTGTACCATTTTCATTCCCTTGTCATTTCTTTTACTATATTTTAGAATATATTCTCTTGGTAGTTGTCCTGGGAATTACAGTGAACAACTTAACTTATAAAAATCGAGTTTAGATCAATACCAATTTAATTTCAAATCTTTGCTCCTAATAGCTCCATTCCCTACCCACTCCTTTGCATTATTATCATACAAATTACATCTTTATACACTGTATGTACATCAACATAGATGTTGTTTTATGAAGTTGTCTTTTAAATCAAATAGAAAAAAATAAAGTTACAACAGAATACATTTATACTGTCTTTCATGTTTCCTATAAGTTGTTGTATGTATTTTAATCCTTTGTTGAGAGCTGGATATTTAGGTAATATAGCAACCCGGGATACTGATGCTCCTCTCAGTGGTCATTTGTTTATTTGTTTGTTGACTTGGTGGGACTAATTCTGGGAAGTTTATTCCCCCCCCCACACTCATAGTGTGCATCTCTGATGTCCCAGCTCAGATCTTTTCCCCTTGTTTTCATCTTTTAGCCTGGCTACTTAGGTTTTGCCTTTGGGTTAGCATGTCATTTATTGGTCAAAGGTTGTGCTTAAGTTCCCTCAGTCAGTTAGATATTTACCCTTTATCATTAGATAAGTGTGTAGCTGCTTTCACATTTCAGTGAGTTTACATATTTTGCCTCTCTCCCATTCAGCCAGGGACTAGTAGGTTGGAGGTTTCTTCTCTGATCTTTCCTGAAAGGATATAGCCTTGGACATTCGCACATTCTTTCAGACTGCCAAGGATGACTGTGACTTTATTTTTAATCTTGGCTTTCTAGGATTTGTCCCTGGGTCAGAGTAGCTTATGATTTAGTCAGTGATTGGTCAGAGGTTGTGTTTAAGCTCTTTGGCCAGTGAGGCTTTTGCCCTGTGTTTATGGGTCTCTGTGTGGCTTGGGGAATCCTTTCAAGCTTGTTCCATGTCTTTCTCTAATTTTCCTAAGAGTATGCAGCCTAGCATATGCACACAGTCTTCCTGATCTGCACAATTTTATGTGATCTCAAGAGGGCTTTTATTGGTTGTCTCTTTCCCTGGTTCTTTCTAGGAAACTTGTGAATGTTCTGACATTTTTCTTATATTGGTGGTACTAGCCTCTCCACCAGGATCTCCTTTGTTCTTTTGACAATGCCTGCCAAAATGCATGGAATTTTCTACTACCTTTTCCAAATTATTTCAGTCCCTTCAGTCAGAGCTGCGGCATTCCTCATCCTCGTGTCCTGCCTTTCTTCTTGGGAAGAACCCTTGAACCACTGCACCAGAGCTGAAAGCAGGCACCTGCTTTTACCTGAGTAAAACTCCTGCTCTGTGAGATGGTGCTGGGAAGGGATATCAGTTCCTGATCTTTTGGGCTTGCCCCTCCTAGAATAGAAAAATTATTTGAGGATATAATTGTTAACCATTTCCCAGATATTTTGAGCGTCATAAATTTACATATTCAAGAAGGTCAATAAATCCCAAGCAGGATGAACTCAAAGAAAAGCATGGCTGGACACATCTTATCTAACTACTAAAAACCAAAAGTAAAGAAAAAACCTTGAAAGTAGCTAGAGGAAAATAACACATTACTTATAGGGGAACAACAATTTGAAAGACCGTGGTTTTCTTATCCCAAACAATGAAGCTCAGAAAATAGTGGAATAACAACATCTTTAAAGTGTTTAAAGGAAAGAATTGCCAAACCAAAGTTATACTTCAAGAACAGAGATGTAATAAAGATGTTCTCAGATGAAGGAAAACCAAGAGAATTTGTTGCCAACAGACATGTTGTAAAAAAAAAAAAAAAATGCTAAAGGAAGGTCTCCAGCCTAAAGGGAAATGATACCAGGGGGAAATCTGGAATTCAGGAATGAAGGAGAAGCAGTAGAAATGGTTAATATCTGGGTAAATATAAAAAACTTCTGTTTTTTGAAAACAGTGATGACATCGTATTAGTTCCTTACTGCTGCTGTAACAAGTTATTGAAAATTCAATGGCTTAAAACAAGACACATTATCTTACAGTTCTGGAGGTCAAAAGTCTAAAATGGGTTGACAGAGCTATGTTCCTTCTGGATGCTCTAGTGGAGAATCCATTTCCTTGCTTTTTCCACCTTCTAAAGGCTGCTTGAATTCCTTTGCCCATCGCCCCACGTCACTCTGATGTGTGATTCTGTCATCACATCTTATATGACACTTCTGCCCCCCTTATACGGACCCTTGTAAAAAATTTTTTAAAAAGGACCCTTGTGATTACATTGGGCCCACCCAGCCAATCTAGCATAATCTTCCTATCTCAATATCCTTAATTTAATCACATCTGCAAAGTCCCTTTTGCCATATAAGGTAACTTAATCACAGATTCCAATATGTAGACATCTTTGAGGAGACATTCTTTTTCCTACCACAACATCATCAAGGATCCACAAATTTTTAAAAATAATTTAAAGTGTTCTAGAGCATAGGAAAAGGTGGAAATCTACCCAATTAATTATATAAGGTTTCATAAGACTTATACCAAAACAAAGAGGACTAGAACTAAAACAGTAAACCAGAGGTCAAACTAAACTATAAATATAAATGCAAAAGTCCAAAAATATTATCAAATTCAATATAGCACTGTAGTAAATAGAATAGTGATAATGGTCCCTATTTTTTGTGCTAGCTGTATTAGATTAGCATCAATGTTATGGAGGTTATGCATGGGCTGAATAACATGGATTTCCACTCACCAATGTTGATCTTGTGCTAACACTGCTGAGTGCCCAAACTGACAACAAAATAAGATTGTGAAGAACCATTCAATACAATAAGACAGTATTTCCTGGGGATACCAGTCAGCCCCATGGTGGTAGGGTTATTATATGGGACACCACTCATCATGGTGAGAACAGACATTTTTCCTTATGGAAATAAATATTCTGGACACACATTTATCTTCTTTGCTCATGATGATTCTTCAGTGCCACCATCCATTGCCTTCCAGAATGCCTTAATCATCATCGGGTTATCCTAGGTAACAGTATTGTCTCTGACCAAGGAACTCATTTAATGGTAGATGAAGTACAATAATGGAGTCATATCCAAAGATTCACTAATCTGTATTACTTACTCCATCATGGAGAAGCAGCTCGCCTGATAGAAAAGTAAATGAATTACTGAGAGCTTAGTTATAGGATCAGATGTTCCGTGTTGAGAGTGCTATACTACAAGAATATAATGGCTGCTTTAAAACCAGTGACCAATATATGGTGGTATTTCCTTCATAGTGAGGATACACGAGTCTGGGAATGAAGGGATGGAGGAGGGAGTGGCCCCTCTCACTATCACACCAATTAACACAGTAGGAAAAAATATATATATATTTTTGTCTCCACAACCTTGGGCTCAGCAGGTTTGGAGGTTCCATTTTCCAAGGGATGAATATTTCCCACAGGGAATAAGGCCATGGTTGCATTAAATTGAAAGCTGAAACTGCAACCTGGCCATTTTGGTCTCCTTATGCAATTGAACTGACAGGCAGAGAAAGGGGTTACTGTACCTGCTGGAGTGACTGAATCCCGTTACCAAGGGGGAGTAGAGTTGCTGCTATACAATGAGAACAGGAGAAGTTTGCGTGGAGCCCATTAGGGCACCTCTTAGTACTCATTTGCCCAATAGTCCTGGTCAATGGGAAAATGCAAAAATCCAATAAAGATAGGATTGAAGGTTAGGGTCACTACATCAGGGAAAGAACTATGAAAAGCTAAGGGGCATATGAAATGGATTATTGACTTTGGCCTCATGACCAGCTACAGAGGGGAGCTGTGGCAGCTAGGTGTATCTTTGTTGATAATTTTTTTCCTTCCTTTCTCTTATATATGAAAAATACTGGAGATGGTTGTTATAAATTAGGTTTCAGGTGGAGAGCATGAATTGACATTACTCAATGACAGTACAGAGGCTGATGGGTCTTTTTGTCCCTTCCTCCCTGTTGGAGATGAGTTTCTTTATTTGAGTAAAGGGCAAGAATGGATGCTGAGTGGCTAAAAGGGTGAACTATGTTGGCTAACCTTTATTTAACCTCACCTCCTGATCAATTTCCTGCCCCTTGGTCCTGTTCTATGCCCTGGGAGGCTGACTCCTATGGATTGTATTCCCTAGGCACCTTTCCTAGTTGGAATCTCTTTGGATTTGGCCAATGGAATACACTTACAGAACTTTGGAGGAACAGAGAAGACAATTTATTTTCTTCCCTGTTCCCTCACTGATTTGGGCTGTGTTTTATTGGCAGTGACTGCCAATAAGTATACTGGCAGTGATGGGCCAAGACTTCAGCTCCTGCAGAAGGTCCCTCTTCCATGGCCCTAGTTCTGACCAAGAAGTCCCTCAGGTTTGAGGGACAAACACCAGGAGCATTCTCATAAAAATCAGGAAAAAGACAAGGATGCCAGTTTTTTTCACAATTATTTAACACTGTTCTGGAAGTACTACTTAATGCAATTATCTGAGAAGGGAATGTGATATTAATATTGGAAAGGAGGAGCCAAGATGATCCTTACTGCAAATGAAACAAATCTAAGAGAATCAACTAAAAACTATTTGAAACTTTAGGAATTCCATAAAGAGGCTGGCTATAAAATCAACTGCAAAAACCAACCACTTTCATATATAAAAACAATAAACAGAAAAAGTAAGATAAAGAAACGATTCAACTTACAATAGCCATGGAGAATAGTAAGCTACTTAAGAATACCCTTGGGGTGCCTGTGTGGCTCAGTCGTTAAGCGTCTGCCTTCGGCTCAGGTCATGATCCCGGGGTCCTGGGATCGAACCCCGCATCGAGCCCCGCATCGAGCCCCGCATTGGGCTCCCTGCTCTGCGGGAAGCCTGCTTCTCCCTCTCCCACTCCCCCTGCTTGTGTTCCCTCTCTCACTGTGTCTCTCTGTGTCAAATAAATAAATAAAATCTTAAAAAAAAAAAGAATACCTTTAACAAAAAATCTGCAAGACATACTCATTAATTCAACAAGTATTTATTAATAATCTATAGTGTGCCAGGCAATGCTCTAGGAGTTATTTTTTTTTTAATTTAGAAATGCTGCTGAGGAAAAAGAATGAAGACAACTAGAAAAAATGGGTTCTTATATAGAAAGATATTCTTTCTTCCTCAGTTTTATTGAGATATAATTGACATATAATTTTATGTAAGTTTAAGGTGTACAATGTGATGATTTGATACACATATATATTGCAAAATGATTATCACCATATGGTTAGTTAACACATCATCATACCATATAATTATCACCTTATTTGTTGTAGTTGTTGTGGTGAGAACATTTAAGATCTACTCTCTTAGCAACTGCCAAGTATACAATACAGTACTGTTAACTATAGTCACCGTGCTGTTCATTTAGATCCCCAGAACTTATTCATCTTATAACTGGAAGTTTGTACCAACATCGCCTCATTTCTCTCTTTCCCCAGCCTCTGGCAACCACCAATCTACTCTCAAGTTTCTATGAGTTTGGCTCTTTTAGATTCCACATGCAAGTGATAATCATACAGCACTTGTCATTCTTTGTCTGAGTTATTTCACTTAGCATAATACCGTCCAAGTTTATCCATGTTATTGCAAATGGCAGGATTTCCTTCTTTTTATGAATGAACAACAACAAATATATATATTCATATATAATATATAAATATAATATGTGTATTTTAATTCAGTCATCCATTGATGAACATTTTGGTTGTTTTTGTGTCTTGGCTATTGTGAATAATGCTGATATAATGTGAATGTGCTGATATAATGTGAATAATGCTGCAATGCACATGGGGGTGCAGATATCTCTTTGACAGAGTGATTTCATTTTCTTCAGACAAATACCCAGAAGTGGAATTACTGGATCGTATAGTATTTTTATTTTTAATTTTTTGAGGATCCTCCATACTGTTTTCCCTGGTGGCTGTACCAATTTACATTCCCACCCACAGTGCACAAGGGTTCCCTTTGTCTCTATATCCTCACCAGCAATTGTCTTCTCTTGTCTTTTTAATGATAGCCATTCTGACCTGTGTGAAGTGGTAAGATATTCTTATAAAGATGCCAGTTATCCCTCAGTTAGCTCATAAATTAAGTGTAACCTAAATTGGAATAAAGACAGGATTTTAAGGGAATGTAACAAGATAATACATTTTATGTCTAAATAAACACACGTGAATAGGCAGGTAAATTATGAAAAAGAGTGATTAAAGAGGCTTTATCCTCCCAGATATTAAAAAATATTATAAAGATACTATAATTAAAACAGTCTGGTACGTAAAAAGAAAAAAAACAACAGATTCAAGCAACATAATAAAGAATCAAGAAATATATCCAAATATACGTGGCTTTTCAGCTTATGATAAAGGTGACATTTTATTTATTTATTTATTTTTTGTTTCAAGTTTTTATTTAAATTCTAGCTAGTTAACCTATAGTGCAGTATTAGTTTCAGGAATAGAATTTACTGACTCATCCCTTACATATAACACCCAGTGCTCATCACAGCAAATGCTTCCTTAATACCCATCACCCATTTAGCCCATCCCCTGCCCACCTCCTTCTATCAAATTTCAGCTTGTTCTCTATAGTTAAGAGTCTTTTTTATGGTTTGCCTCTCTCTCTCTCTCTTCTTTTTTTCATAAAGGTGACGTTTTAAATCAGCGAGCTGGAGAAAGATTATTTGATAATTGGCACTGGACAATTTCCTAACTCTTTGGAAAAAAAAATATTCCATGTGTTCAATAAAGCTGGAGAAAATGTATTTACAATGACATTAGGAGGTTACTTGCTTTATTCACCATGTTGACATTTATACAAATGGTTCAAAAGCAATGGTGAGGAAAATTGCTGGTGCCTTACTGGTAACAAAGGCAATGCCACCAAAAAAATTCCATATGAGCCAAAAATTTAAATACTAAAAAATGTACATTAAAAAATGTACATAAACATTAGAAGAAAATACAGGTCTTCCTAACCAGGGCACACAACCCCAAAAATGTAAACAAATAATTGATAAATTTTGTATCATAAAGATTTAAAAATTCCATATTGCAGAAGTCCAAAAAATTATAAACTGGGAATATATTTATAACACTTATGATAGTCAAAGAGCTCATTTCCTTGATATACAGAAAGTTCTAATGTATTAATAAGAAAAAGATGAAAAGCTTAATGGAAAAATGGGGAAAAGCAATTCATAGAAAGAAATATACAAATGGTTAACAAACCTATGAGAAGATGCTTAATCTCACTTATAATTAAATAAATTGAAAAATTTTGGAGCAGAACATGGAATATATATACATCAAAATTTAAGAGGTGAAGTTGGCAACATCTACTTTGACCCAGTGGTTTCACTTCCAGGAATTTATCACAAGAAAATAATGCCACAATTGTCAAAAAATATGTGTATGAAGGCTTCCACTTTAACATTTTTGTAATAGACCAAGATTGGGAAGAGGCTAAATATCAATCAGTGATAGATTGGTAAAATTTTGGTAAATCCATACTGCAGAATATTATTGTATCTGATAAAATAATGTACATAATACATTAGGTGAACAAATAGTTTGCATTCTATGACCCAAAATTATTTTTAAAAGCTATGTGTATATACACTCACATACAATGTACCTACTTATATATGTATACATATATATATATAGTTGTTGTTGTTGATGATATCTATAAAATAACAACAAAACCTGGAGAGTCAATTGAAAAGTTAACAGTGATTTTCCCAGGATTTATGCTAGGATTGAGGTATATGGGTTATCATGGTGGTTATCAGAAAGGTGGAGAATTTGAACATTCTTATTTTCAGCTGCCTTCCTTTCCTAGTTAATACTTGCTTTTCTTCATCTCAGCTCAAATTTTCCCTCCCTTTCCCCCCACAAGGAAGTCTTCTTTGATCCCCAGACTCTGCCACTTCTTTTACTATACTAATAATGTTCCTTTCATTCACAATATTTTTTCGGTTTGTATGCATGTGTGATTATTTCATTAAGGTCTTGTTTCCACTATGAGAGCAGAATCAGTGTCTGTTTTTGCTCACCAACATATTCACAATAAGCACAGGATTTATGGCAATTCTTCCTGGTCCCCTCTCTCTCCCAATATTGTGATATGGACAACTGAATTTTTCTCAGTCTTATATAAGGGGTTATAAAAATGCAGCTTTAATTAATTTTTAAAGATTTTATTTATTTGAGGGGGGAGGGAGAGGGCATGAGCAGGGGGAGGGGCAGAAGGACAAGCAGACTTCCCGCTGAGCAGGGAGACCAATAGGGGGGTGTGGATCCCAGGACCCTGAGATCATGACCTGAGCTGAAGTCAGATGTTTAACCAACTGAGCCACCCAGGCACCCTAAAAGTGCAGCTTTTATTTATTTATTTTTTTAAAAGATTTTACTTATTTATTTGACAGAGAGAGACACAGCAAGAGAGGGAACACAAGCAGGGGAGTGGGAGAGGGAGAAGCAGGCTTCCCGCTGAGCAGGGACCCCATGGGGGGCTCGATCCCAGGACCCTGGGATCATGACCTGAGCCAAAGGCAGACGCTTAATGACTGAGCCACCCAGGCGGCCCCCCATTTTTTTAAGATTTTATTTATTTATTTGACAGAGAGAGACACAGCGAGAGAGGGAACACAAGCAGGGGTAGCAGGAGAGAAGTGCAGCTTTTAGACATCACCCTCCCACTCACACAAAAACAGAAGGAGAACACATCGGAAACAAACAGCAAACTCACACTAAATGGTGAAATATTAGGGGCATTCCCATTTACTTCAGGAACAAGGTTGGGAGGCCCTCAATCACCATTATTCAACATCGTTCTGGAGGTTCTGGTCAATGCAGTACATCCAGAAAATGAAAGAATAAGAGATATAAATATCGGAAAAGAGGAAATTAAAAAAATCATCATTTGCAGATGCTAGATGCAAATGCAGATGCATTTGCTAGAAAAACCAAATGTATCAACTGAAAAATTATCAGAAATACTAATTATTTTTCCTTAGATAGGCAATAACCTGGTAGAAAATATAATCATAAAAGGAATGTCATCCCCCCAAACAACAAAACAATAAACTACCTAGGAATAAACTTAGCAAGTAATGAGTATAACTTACCTGAAGAAACAAAATTTGTTGAAGATCATAAAAGTCGACATAGACTCAATTTTTAAAGATGTCAGTCCTCAAATCAAAGTGCAGATTCATTGCGCTTTATGTCACTAAATGTCAACCGTCTTATTCTGTGTATTGTTGTTCAACCTGGAACTGGACACATGCATACATATACTTTTTGTATTTGCATGAAGAAAGGTGGAAATTGTTAAAAGTGGTTGGTGGTGGAACAGGAGTTGCAGGGCACTTTCACATTCTACCTCATACATTTCTGCATTGTTTGCACATTTAAAAAAAAATAAGAAATGTGTATAATGAGAGAGAAAGAGGCAGAGAGAGAGATTGAGAGAGAGAGAGAAAGGAAGAGATTGATTTCTACTCCGGGGATATATCTTTTTTCCTAGGCAAGTAGTTCATTATTTTGTTAAAGTCATGGATGCCCGTGAGAATCTGGTGAGAGCTATGACCCCTCTCTCCACTAAAATGAACATAGGTATGTGCATAACGTTGATACAATTCCAGGGACAGCACAGAAGTGGTCAGCTGAGGAAGCCCAGTCTAGGTTAATCAGTATGGTCAGTGGGGAGACTCCCTGGGGCCCCGGCATACATTTGGCTGAGGGGGCAGCAAAGGGGGCGTGGGCTGCAGGCAGTGACCCTGCAGCAAGGCTAGGTTCTCCCAGGGTGCCCTGTGGCGAGGAGGCCAGAGGTAAGAGGCCCAGCTGGCTGCACCTCTCAAGCCAGGTGGTAGCAGCCGCGTCAGGAGCCATGTTAACTAAGGCACCATGAATGAGGGCAGAGCAGGCCGACCTGGGGGCTTCCCCCAGGCAGCAATCACTTCTTCATGGAAACCCACAGCTGCAGGGCTATGTGGGAACAGCAGTCCCTTCTATGTATCCCTGAGTCACATCCCTGGGAATTTGGGGGGAGGGAGGGAGAAAGGGAAGAAGCCAGAGACAGTGATTCAAGTTGGTCCCCTGAGTAAAGGTGGCGTTTGCCATCTTGGTCACCTGTCCATGTGTACTTTTAGAGCGAGCGACAGAGTCAAGTGGCTGAATGCAGGGAATAAGAGGCTCTGGAATACGGGAGGAGGTGGAGGGTCAGCACCTTCCTCCCCCACTTGACAAAGCTGAGAGATCAGACCATTTCTACATTCCTCACACCCTCAGCTGCCTCCTCCTTCGTGGACTGGAATGTAATCCAGGGGCAGGTCTCAGAAGAGCCATCAAATCACAACAGGTTCCTGCAGCATTCGTCAAGACTTTGGGACAGTAAATACACGTCTTTCTTTTCTTTTTTTTTTTTATCATTTAAATTTTTTATTGTTGTGTTAATCCCCATACATTACATCATTAGTTTTAGATATAGTGTTCCATGATTCATTGTTTGTGCATAACACTCAGTGCTCCATGCAGAACGTGCCCTCCTCAATACCCATCACCACGTCTTTCTTTAATCAAACAAGACAGGATTGTGTTGCTTTTGTTTTATCAAATTGTAAGTTGATCCCAAAGTAGAAAAAGTAGTAGATCATTTACATTAACTGGCCAAACTTAGATGACTAAGGATTAGATCTCTTTGTGGAATAATTCATAGATAGTCTGAAAAATTTGTTTTCAATTTTAAAACGGGTTAGTATGTTTCGAAAGCTGCCATTTTGTTATAACCAGTAGAAACATTTTTCTTGTACTATAACAAAATATGACGTAATTAATGAGGGCTTTTGGGTTCCCCCCCACTTAAATTCTCCACTCAAATGAAAATAGCATCATTTTATTTTCTCAATATAAAAGTAATGCATTACTGATTTTAAGAAATGAACAGGAAAGTTTAAGAAAGTAAGAGACTCCCACTACGTATAATCTTTTCTGAGATCTTTCCTCCCATTTCATAGAGGGGTGCAGGGAAAATGCTGGCCCTTCATGGCTGGGGGTGGGGGGGGAGTGAGAGAAGGGGAGAAGCAATTGGACAGGGAGTAGAGAAGGGAAAAAAAACTATTCCTCAAAGAGGAAGAAAAGACCAACGGACGAGGGAACAGATGCAGCTTCTCCCTGTTAACCGGAGAAAGGCAAATTCCAGCCACAAGGAGAAGCTCTCCTCGGTCTCTGGGATTGGCAGAAGAAAATGAGTGGCAGGCCCCGATGGAGCCGGGAAGGAAAGGGGTGGGCCAGCTCCTGCCGCACTGCTGGTGGGAGTGGTAATTGGGGTCCGGAACTCACGGGTGACGTGGCCCTCACGTGGGCAGGAGCCGACGTTTGCAGACGTCCTTCTCATCCTGGTCCTGGTTTGGTCCGGTTGCCAGCTCCCTATTACCCCGAGGCCGGGCGGGCCTGTGGCCCGGGAAGGACGAGGAGGTAACTGCCGGGATACCAGCAGGTCGGTGTGCGGATGGGCGCTGCCCGGGGGAATCCCTGCGGTGCGGGGAGCGGAGGGGGAGACCAAAGAGGGACGACGCCTGCTTTCTCCACAGCCTTGCACTACCCCTGGCCCTTCCAAGAACAAAAATGGTGGACTCTGGGGTGCGGCTTCCAGGGGCGACCCCAGACCAGGAGGGAGGAAATCTGCAAACTTTGGCATCCAGGGCCTTGAATCGGGAAGGGCAGATAGTAAGATTCTTGCCCTGGGTGCTGGTCCGTCCACCAAGCCAGAACCTTGGGGCTGTGCGTCTGTCATTCCCCACGTCTTTCAGTAGGGCGCTGTACCTCGCAGAGCAAAGAGTAACGAATCTGCCCCAGTCCCTGCGGGTCTGGGTAGAGGTGGGATTGCCCCGCATCCCCGGAGGGGTGGGGGTGGCCGCGGTCCCTTACTTAACTTGGGCCCATTTCTGACTCCAGCTGTCTTCCTGTTATTTTATGTAGGAAGAAGGATGTGACAGTACCCACAGGGAAAATGGCTGTCGTTGGGGGTGGAAATGCATCGGGGAGGGGGCTCTTCTTTTGCTCCTCAGGTTTTCCTTACTCCCTCGCCCCGCCTCCTCCCTTTCCAGTTGTTCAGAAGGGGTGTGGTTTTTGCTGGGAAAATGGCCGACCAGTGAGGGTGGGGGCTGCGGGAGTGGGTGAATGGACGCCGGGCAGGAAGAGGGCTGATGTCAGCGGAGTCCTGAGAAGTGGGGGTAGGGGTGAGAGGCCAAAAGATGAAATCCGGTGGACAACCAGGATCCTGAATTTGGAAAAGCTGGTATTGGGACTCTCTGAAGTGCTGTTCTGTCTGCCCAGCTGTCTGTCTCTGTCCTGTCGTTTGTGTGTCTGTGGATCTTGCACTTTAGGGCCAATTCAACCCTAGAAAGCAGGCAGAAGAGGAAAATTGTCCAGAAAAAGTAGGTCAGAGTGAGGGTGGTGGCACTATTTGGGGACCCCTGGGGTGGAGAATTGCGAGGACTGCAAACCCGAGGGAGCCCATGGACTTCCTCCGCATCCCCCTCCTTTCCTCCTCTTTATTCCATTTCAGAGCTTTCAAAACAAAGTGCTCTGCAGGTAGACGACACAGAAGGAAGTGGCTGGGGGGTGAAGTGTCACGAGAATCCTGAAGTGGGGGTGGGGAGGATCTTGCTCCAAATTACTCTTCGGAGTACGGTGTCCTGGGTTTGCTCTGTCTGTCAAGCACTCAGTCTCAGAGTTATCAGTCCTTAGATTTAGTGGAGGAGGCGGAAACTGAGATGAGGGAGGAAGGAAATTGCTCCGGAGCAGTGGAGGTTGGTGTAATGGGTGGAGGGAGGGGTGTCCCCGTACCTCTGAGATGGTGGGGGCGGCGGAGGCAAGCGCCAGTTGGAAACCTTTGTGCATTTTGCCGTCTGCCTTCAGCACTCGCTCCACCACCATCCATTTTATTACAGGGAAAGGGAAGTGACTGACCAGGGTGGGGTGGAGGATCGAAAAAGATAAAGGAGATGGGGAAGGGAGATACTGAATTTCAAAGCCACAGCTCTGTGACTGAGGAGTGGAGGGTTGGGCTACGCAGAACTGGGACCAGAGATTCCGGAGGGGGAAGTGGGTCCCATCCAGGGTGAGGTTCTTCTGTCCCTTGAGCGTTCAGCATCCTCCTCCCCACCCCTTTGTATGCAGGTTTGCAGGACGCAGTGGACTCCCAGGCAAGGAAGAGAAGGAAGAAACTGCCTGGACCTGTGCGGGTGTATGTCGGGGTGCCACTAGCCCCAGGACATCTGGAGGGGTAGGGGAGGTAGGGAACTGATTAGATGCCTTAAATGTAACCTACTGGGGTGGGATGGTTGAACGTGAGGTTGGAGAGTCTGGAGGTGGGAAAAATTTTCAAAGTTACCTTCCCCGTAGAGGAAAGGAATCAGTGATCCAGCCCTGAGTCCCTGTCACGTCCCCGTCCGTTTGTTGGTCCGTAGTTCAGGCTGTCCGCATGCAAAGGCACAAAATGGGGAGACGGACGCCTTAAATCTTTCCTTCATTCCTAGGTTCTGCTGTTACCTGCAAGCTGCCACAGGGCCCGCCAGCTGTCGCTGAAGACTCCGCCCCCAACAGGAGCCCTGCTCTGGGCCAGAGCGGTCCCACTCCACCCTGGTTAAGAATTTGGTTCAGACCTTCACCCCAGCATGGGCCGTACTCGGGAAGCTGGTTGTGTGGCCGCCGGTGTGGTGATCGGGGCAGGCGCCTGCTACTGCGTCTACAGACTGACCTGGGGAAGAGATGAGAGTGAGAAAATCTGGGACGACGACGAGGAAGACGATGAGGAAGAATCTAGTGATATTGTAGAGACTGGGGTCGAGACTGGGAAAGGAGCTAAGGCTAATGCTGGGGTGGGGGCTGGAGCTAGACTTCAGGGTGAATCAAAGGTCAAGGCTGAGGTGGGCATGGAGCTCCAGAGTGGCTCAGATGTAAAGGCGGAGGCCCACTTGGGGGCCCGGAGCGGAGGTGGCCTAGAGGCCAAGGCCAAAGCCCTTTTCAGCACTCTGAAGGAACAGGCAAGTGCAAAGGCGGGCAGAGGAGCCCGGTTGGGCACTATCTCTGGGAACAGGACCTTGGCACCCAGTTTACCCTGCCCAGGAGGCAGGGGTGGAGGCTGCCACCCCACCAGGAGTGGGGCTAGGGCTGGAGGTAGGGCAAGTGGAAAAACCAAGGGAAGAACCCGAGGGAAGAGCACCAGGACTCCAGCCACAGCATGGCCTGTTCGCAGGGGCAAGTTCAACTTTCCCTATAAAATTGATGATATTCTGGGTGCTTCTGACCTTCAAAAGGTTCTTAACATCCTGGAAAGATCAAATGATCCTTTTATTCAAGAAATAGCCTTGGTCACTCTGGGTAACAATGCAGCATATTCTTTTAACCAAAATGCCATTCGTGAGTTGGGCGGTCTTCCAATTATTGCAAAACTGATAAAAACGAAAGATCCTATTATTAGGGAAAAAGCTTACAATGCCCTTAATAACTTGAGTGTGAATGCTGAAAATCAGGGCAAGATTAAGACCTATATCAGTCAAGTGTGTGATGACACCATGATCTGTCGCTTGGACTCGGCTGTGCAGATGGCTGGACTAAGACTGTTAACCAACATGACTGTGACTAATCATTACCAACATCTGCTTTCCTATTCTTTTCCAGACTTTTTTGCTTTGTTATTCCTGGGAAATTACTTCACCAAGATTCAGATTATGAAACTGATTATAAACTTTACTGAAAATCCAGCCATGACAAGAGAGTTGGTCAGTTGTAAAGTACCGTCAGAATTGATTTCCCTCTTTAATAAAGAATGGGACAGAGAGATTCTTCTTAATATCCTTACTCTATTTGAGAATATAAATGACAACATAAAAAACGAAGGGCTTGCATCGTCTAAGAAGGAATTCAGCAGAAGTTCACTTTTTTTCTTATTCAAAGAATCTGGAGTGTGTGTTAAGAAAATCAAGGCATTAGCAAATCACAATGATCTGGTGGTGAAAGTAAAAGTCCTAAAAGTATTGACCAAACTCTAATTGGGAGTAGGTCCCAAACAATCTCGAGATAATTTTTTAGTGTGCACTGGGAACAATGCATTTTGTAAATTCTTTGTTTTCCACTGTGCTTACATGGCAAGGAGATCCTTTCAGCTCCTACTCTGGAATAATGAATATCAAGGGTCATCAACAGTGATGTTACTTGTGGTGGCTGGTTTTAGTCTGGACCATTGTAATGATTTAATGAATCCTAGAGCTTGTATAAAGAGATCATTTATTGATTCCATCTTGCTACCTAGATTGAGATATTTTTTACTCTTTCCTCTACCTAAACCGACAGCAGACTAATCATAAATAAGCTACACTTTTGTATTGGTTTACATTTGTTAATCTTAGACTTGTGTTTCATCAATAAAGTTGTGTGTTTTAACCAGCAAAAAAAAAAAAAAAAAAAATGGATCACGTCCTTGAGTTTATGATCTATTTGGAAAGGCAAGATATAGTATGGAAACAAAAATACGCTAACAAAGCCACAAGCCTTCCCATCAGTGCAGAAACTTCTGCAGGCAGCAGTGTTCAGGCAAAGCCGTACAGAGGAGGGGGACACTTGGGTAAGCTGGGCTTGAAGGATAGGAAGAAAATGGGGATGTTTGGAGACCAACTGGTGACTTGGAGGCAAATTTTGTGTTCCGTTAAATACTGTCATGACACAAAGTAGCACTACGGTATTCACTGGTATTAGATAGACTTCTTTCGCCCATAGTTCGGCATCGCTGAAGTTACGGCGCCTCTCACAGCTGATGGCACCTGAGCATCGTTCCATACTTGAGTTAGAAGTATTGTTTTCCTTTTGTAGTGGCATGTAAAATAATGATGCATCTAAAAATCAAAGGCATCTTAGATCAGTGAAATTCTGTTTCTAGTCACCGAGAAAAATGTAAAACTGTGTTAATACTTAAAGGGTGTATTTGCTCCATAATAAGTACATCATTTTGTACTGATAGAGGTTTTGCGGTGGTTTGAGTTAAGGAAATTGGCAGAGGGTTGAGGAGGAGTCCTCAAGCTCCCCCTACTGAAGGAATGTTTAAATCGAGGCAATCTGTGCTGTTGCAACACTACCCTATTCATATTGCAGATGGTGATTTAGAGCGAACAAAGCAACATTTAATCAATCTCATTAATGTTAATTTAAATGGTTTTTTCAGTTTTATGGCTTGGTTTATTTTTAATTTGTGAGGTTTTTTTTTGTTTTAAACTTTGTATGAGAGTGAAGGTTGGTAGAATATACCGCCCCCAAATATGCCCCTTTGGCATAAGGATTATTTTGAGCTAAAAGCATTTGGAAGGGCCCCTGGGTGGCTCAGTTGGTTAAGCAGTTAAGCGTCTACCTTCAGCTCAGGTCATGATCCCAGTGGGATCAAGCCCTGCTTCGGGCTCCCTGCTCAACGGGGAATCTGCTTCTTCCTCTGCCCCACCCCCCTGCTTGTGCTCTCTCTCACACACACAAAAATAAATAACATTTAAAAAAATTAAAAAGTAAAAGCATTTGGAAAATAACAGGTACAAGAAAGGCACTCTGACCTGCCCTTTTCTTCCTGAAGGCAGGAGATAAAAATCCCATGTGAAAATTGTCTTCCCTATACCAGGAGGAAAGACAAATTCTTATCACCAGAGATGGGGAGTTGAGGCTGAGAGAATTCTGTACAAACAGATCTTGTTAAAATAAATTTTACCTTCCCCTGGTCTCCCCATATTTTAGTTACTTTTACACAATTGTCTGCCTTCCTTCAACCTATTATATAAGCACTTAGATTTTGCCACTTGTTTGGATCTTCATTTCCTTATGAGGGCTCCTATGTCACATAAAACAGATGTAAAATAAATTTCTATGCTTTTCTCTTGATTAAAGTGATAATTTCAGACAAAACTAGAAGCCCTTGAGTTTTCTCTTTTTTAAAGAACAGTATTACTCAAATTTGATAAGCAACACATTTATGTACAAGACATGTATATTATAGAAGAAAAAAGTGTGTGGTACCTAATATTTTTCAGACACTGATTGGCATTTTATATAGTTCCTACCCCCTCCACTTAATCTCCTCAATGATCCTGTCAAGTAAGTTTTATATTTTTACTGCAGAAGAAATGAGACTTGGAGAAGCTAGGTAAGTTTCCCAAGATCACTTCATTAGTAAGGGCTAGAGCCACTAGCCTTCCAAACTTGAGCAATTGGTTGCTTTAAAATCGCTTTGTATGGAACCCAATGTCTGTATAATGCTTCGATTAGATACTTGACACAAAACTCTCCTTGATGAAGACACAGATGAAGATGATATTCTTTATGTCGAGTCCATAGCTTTATAGATACCCACATAGCAAGGTGTAGAAGAAAGAGTAAAATCTTGGGAGTTGCCAATAGTTGAGGTTCAGATGAGAAACAGAGAAAATAATATTTATCTTGGTGCTCCTATATGTCAGGTAAGATGAACAGTTTGGGTATTGAGCAAATAATAATGACCTTTGTATTGATTTGTTCAAGTTGGGGTGCTGAGTGACTTTTATAAAATTAGATGATATTTTAACTAAATTTTCGGAGCCTGATTAAAATTTTTTCTAATTTTCTCCTAAAAAATAATCATTGGAGATACTTGAGAAAATAGAGACAATGAGACTCGTTTTCTAACCCAGATGTATAGCTTGAACATCTAAAAAAACATTCATGGGGCGCCTGGGTGGCTCAGTCAGTTAAGCATCTGCCTTCAGCTCAGCTCATGATCCAATGGTCCTGGAATCCAGCCCCCTGCGTCAGTCTCCCTGCTCAGTGGGGAGTCTGCTTCTCTCTCTCCCTCTGCCTCTCCCCCTGCTCCTACTCTTGTGTGTGCGCACATAAGCTCTCTCTCTCTCAAATGAATTAAAAAAAAAAAAAAAACCCTTAGAAAATATTCACATCAAGCCATGTTGAATTTGGGGTGCTGAGTGATTACTTAACCTCATTTTAAATGTGGGTCAAAATGAGGTTAAGTCATAAAAAGCCACCATGTGGCAGGGGCACAGGCCTGACCAGCCTCCATCTGCTCTCAGCAGATTTCTCCTCCTTTCCTTCCTTGCCATTCTTTTCCCCTCTCTCTGCCTCCCACTTCAGTCTTGATTGCCTCCTGCTGGGGGATCACTGGCTGTAGTCTCTTTGTGCTTCTGTGACCATTTAATCCCCATGCCACCAGGTCACGCACCAGTGGGCATTTAATACAGAGTAATAATTGTCATTGCTGTGGTAATGTGGCGACCCAGGGTGTGACCAGATGCCAAACATTTTCTGGAAGTCTTGTTGAACAGAGACCGAGAAGGAACTAGTCTTAGCGTGGCACAGCCCTAGGTGCACCGCATGTACTTGGGGTGTCCCACGCCTGGTGTTACTTGGAACCAAATCGCCTGGACTTCGGGAAGTGCTGTGTGAGACAGATGTGTGACAGCCTGGTCCAGGCAGGCCACATGGCTGGCCTAGCCACACGCTGATGTCCTGATGATGGCAGCTCCTGGGAAACCGAGGAAATTAGAAACTGGGAGGATATTTTGGTTTTGTTCTCATCTAAAGGTTTTAGGAATTTAAGTGGGTCTACCCCAGTCAAATGTGTTCAAAGGTAATTTTACAAAAATGGAGTATAGTTCTCTTATAAATTGTCACCCAAAGCATAATATTTCAAGACTCAGAAAACTGGCTTTCTTTTTTTAAATTCGTATTTTACTTGCCTTGTCTCAATAAACATCCCAAGTGTGGGTTTAGCAAATTGCTGTGGTTCAGGCAAATTTTGTGTTTACACCTCTTTTTTGGTTAATTTCTCTGCCAAGTTCACCCTGTGGGGTGGGCTTTGAGCAAAGGAGACTACTCAGGAGGGCTGACAGATAAATTCTTTTCCATCCTTCCACTTACATAAACTGTGCTTAGAAACAGTAATTTTATGTACCCTTACTGAAGACATCATGTGATATAAGTAATCAGCTGTGCTTTTGTTGAAAAGTTCTGTCCAGATGGGTAGCTAACCCCCGTGTATCTGCTTTCCCTCTTTCCTTGCCTTGCTTCCCTTTCCCCTCACACTTGTTTCCTTGTATTATACATCTCAAGGTAAACTGTTGCCCCAGGCCCTGTTTTCTAACCTTGAGCTAAGAAACCACCCAAACTGTTCATTCTATTTTTAAGAAAGTGAGTTCTGTAATATAAGACATTACCAACAGCAGCTCAGTGCACCATGCCTCAAAAGTAGCAAACATAAAAATAATGTTTCTACTTATGGAGAAAATTAACATTTTGGAGGTAACCAAGAACTAACAGAATATAAAAAGTCCTTCCACAAAGTATGCTGTCAGAAAAAGGTAAGCTTTGAGAATAGGCACCTACCTCATAATACATACAACTGTATATAACAGAAAACTTAAAAAGGAAAACGTTGAAATGTGTTTATAAAAAGCTTGAAGGGAACAAAGAGTCTATTTTTATAACCTAGAGAGAGGTAGGAAGGATCTTCCTCAGCGTGATCAAGTATCTAGAAGCCATAAAGGGAAAATATGAAAGATTTGATTACCTATAGTTGATCACCTATATAGGGAAAAACATGAGCAACACTAAATGAATTAGATATCCACATACTTTGACAGCACCAACATCTAGCTAAGTCAGCTTGCCCTGATTCCCTGAGCACTAAATACATAATCGTCTTATAATAATTTGGTTTCTGATGTAGACTGATCATAGGGAGAGATTGTCCTAAGTAGCAAACACTAAGAATCCGGTCTATTGGTAATTATTTTTCTCATAGTAACAGAAATTATCACTCTTTTTTATTTTCAAAAAGAAATTCTACCCCACTTGATGATGTGTTATTTCCTCTGCAGACTTACAAATGCTCAATAAATAGGGGACTCTATGCCCAAACAAAGGTCTTGTATTATTACACTTACCCTTTCAATGGTCAACAGGGCCAGAGAGTTACACTAAGCCCAATCTCAATGGTGGACTGAATTATATGTGCATGAACCTGTAAGGATAAACTTACCCCTCCGATAGGGCTTCCTGCTCTCCCCACCTCCCTTCTCCCTCCCCCCAGGCCTATCCGCAAACACACACATTGTCCAAACCCTTAACACAAGGCCTTTGGGGGACCCAATGGACAGGGTCAAGTGTGGAAGCACACCATTCTGAAATATAAATATCTGTTATCCTGCTTAAAACCACAGCTCAGGGCAGGGCAGACCAGGGGCCATTATCCTAGTTTTCTGCACCCTAGGATGGTAGCAAGATAGTTCTGTTTTAAAGGCAAGGAAGAGCCACAGTTCAGAGAAACCAGAAAAAACCTTTAGCTTGGGATGTGATGTAAAATGAGTGTAAAAAGGTAACATTGAAAGGAGTCATAATCATTCTTAGAAAAGCCATTATTGAGGGAACGTAGCTAGTCTCCATTTGTCAAAGTTCAACCCTTGGAGCATTAAGTCCACTGTGTTTCCATGTGTGCCGTTTGACTAGTTTGCAGCGGTAGTAGTCTATTCTTGTTTGGTGATGCTATGTTAGGTCATTCCTCAAGCTGTGGCTTGAACGACAGTGGCAATGGCAGCAGCAGAAATAGCATGGGTCATTGCTGTATTTCCTCTGGATTTCAAGCAAGGCAGTTGGCAGGGCCCAGGAATGGTGAGGGGAAGAGGTTGGGCCAAGTGGAACCTTGATGGTACGTACATTGAATTGGGAAATGTGATACCAATAATTGTGGTATGAGTCCATTGTGAAGGATGCTAAAGCACCATGGGGATAGGGCCATGCAAATTCTACAATTTAAAAAGGTGGTCTGGACCAAAAATTCTGAGTCAGCAGGTGAAGTGCTCATAACGTCTTCTGTTTCAGGATATATGACAATGAATGAGTTAATCAGTGCATTTAAGCATTTTCAAATCTGTTGTCTAATTCTGTTGTTCAAGTTATTACATATTGTCATCTTGCCTTGCAACCAAGGACAAGACATGCTGTTAGATCTTGAACACATGAGTAGTACTAATCAAGACATCTTTGCCGACACCTGCAAGGGGGAGTGACATCCTGTTTGACAAAGTGGGTAAAATGCAGATAAAACTTTAAACAAGTTTTCAGTACAAATAGAGAAAATAATATAAGGATAAAATGAAGTAAGTGTAAGAGGGACATTGGGACTGAAACAATTATTTGAATTCTTACTGTAGCAATTGATTGATTTGTCATGGTGTAGTATTTCTTTTTTTTTCTTAAGGCTTTATTTATTTGTCAGAGAGAGAGCACAAGCAGGGGGAGTGGCAGGCAGAGAGAAGCAGGCTCCCTGCTGAGCAAGGAGCCTGATGCGATGCAGGACTGGGACTAGATCCCAGGACTCTGGGATCATGACCTGAGCCGAAGGTAGAGACTTAACCGACTGAGCCACCCAGGTGTCCCCAGTATTTCTTTGCCATACTTCTGGATTGTATTTATTATTTTGATATTTTGAATTTTTGCATATACGTCATTGGTGGGATTAATCCATAGTTTTATTTTTATATCACCAAGTTTTTTTAAGTTGAAATATGATTGTTACACAATGTCACATTAGTTTCAGGTGTACAACAGTGATTTGATAAGTCTATATATTATGCTATGCTTACCACAAGTGTAGCTACCATTTGTCACCATACAATGCTATTACAATACCATTGACCATATTCCTGATGCTCTACCTTTCATTCCCCATGGCTTATTCATTCCATAACTGGAAGCTTGTGCCTCCCACTCCTCTTCACCAGTTTTGCCCATCCCCCACCTCTCCCTCTGGCAACGACCAGTTTGTTCTCTGTATTTATGGTTTCTGCTTTTTTCTTGGTTCATTTGTTTTGTTTTGTTTCAGACTCCATGTATAAGTGAAATCTTATGGTATTTGTCTTTTTCTATCTGACTTATTTCACTTAGCATAATACCTTCTAGGTCCATTCCTGTATCATCAAATTTTGATATTAAGATTGTGTGCCTTGTTTTCCACTTACAAAATAGTGTCTTCATAAAGAAAAAATTATCAATATTTTCCTTCATTTTATTTTAGCCTTTTTTTCAATACTTTTTATTAACATACAATGTATTATTTGTTTCAGAGGTACAGGTCTGTGAATCAGCAGTCTTACACATTTCACAGCACTCACCATAGCACATACCCTCCCCGATGTCCATCCTCCAGCCACCCCATCCCTCCCACCCCTCCTCCACTCCAGCAACCCTCAGTTTGTTTCCTGAGATTAAGAGTCTCTTATGATTTGTCTCCCTCTCTGGTTTCGTCTTGTTTCATTTTTTTCCCTCCCTTCCCCTATGATCCTCTGTCTTGTTTCTCAAATTCCTCATATCAGTGAGGTCATATGATACTTGTCTTTCTCTGATTAACTTATTTCGCTTAGCCTAATACCCTCTAGTTCCATCCACGTCATTGCAAATGGCAAAATTTCATTTTTTGATGGTTGCATAATATTCCACTGTGTGTGTGTGTGTGTGTGTGTGTGTGTGTGTGTGTGTGTGTGTGTATACCACATCTTCTTTATCCATTCATCTGTTGATGGACATCTTGGCTCTTTCCATAGTTTGGTTATTGTGGACATTGCTGCTATAAATGTTGGGGTGCATGTGCCCCTTCAGATCGCTACATTTGTATCTTTGGGGTAAATACCCAGTAGTGCAATTGCTGGGTCATAGGGTAGCTCTATTTTCAACTTTCTGAGGAACCTCCATACTGTTTTCCAGAGTGGCTGCACCAGCTTGCATTCCCACCAACAGTGTAGGAGAGTTACCCTTTCTCCGCATCCCCGCCAACATCTGTCACTTCCTGACTTGTTAACTCTGGCCATTCTGACTGGTGTGAGGTGGTATCTCATTGAGGTTTTGATTTGGATTTCCCTGATGCTGAGGGATGTTGAGGACTTTTTCATGTGTCTGTTGGTCATTTGGATGTCTTCTTTGGAAAAATGTCTGTTCATGTCTTCTGCCCATATCTTGATTGGATTATTTGTTCTTTGGGTGTTGACTTTGATAAGTTCTTTATAGATCTTGGATACTAGCCCTTTATCTGATATGTCATTTGCAAATATCTTCTCCCATTCTGTCGGTTGTCTTTTGGTTTTGTTGACTGTTTCCTTTGCTGTGCAAAAGATTTTTATCTTGATGAAGTCCCAATAGTTCATTTTTGCCCTTGCTTCCCTTGCCTTAGGTGATGTTTCTAGGAAGAAGTTGCTGCGGCTGAGGTCGAAGAGGTTACTGCCTTTGTTCTCCTCAAGGATTTTGATGGATTCCTGTCTCACATTTAGGTCTTTCATCCATTTTGAGTCTATTTTTGTGTGTGGTGTAAGGAAATGGTCCAGTTTCATTCTTCTGCATGTGGCTGTCCAATTTTCCCAACACCATTTGTTGAGGAGACTGTCTTTTTCCAATTGGACATTCTTTCCTGCTTTGTCGAAGATTAGTTGACTATAGAGTTGAGGATCCATTTCTGGGCTCTCGATTCTGTTCCACTGATCTATGCGTCTGTTTTTGTGCCAGTACCATACTGTCTTGATGATGACAGCTTTGTAGTAGAGCTTGAAGTCCGGAATTGTGATGCCACCAGCTTTGCTTTTCTTTTTCAACATTCCTCTGGCTATTCGGGGTCTTTTCTGGTTCCATACAAATTTTAGGATTATTTGTGCCATTTCTTTGAAAAAAGTGGATTGTATTTTGATAGGGATTGCATTAAGTGTGTAGATTGCTCTAGGTAGCATAGGCATTTTCACAATATTTGTTCTTCCAATCCATGAGCATGGAACATTTTTCCATTTCTTTGTGTCTTCCTCAATTTCTTTCATGAGTATTCTATAGTTTTCTGAGTACACATCCTTTGCCTCTTTGGTTAGATTTATCCCTAGGTATCTTATGGTTTTGGGTGCAATTGTAAATGGGATCAACTCCTTAATTTCTCTTTCTTCTGTCTTGTTGTTGGTGTATAGAAATGCCACTGATTTCTGTGCATTGATTTTATATCCTGCCACTTTACTGAATTCCTGTATGAGTTCTAGCAGTTTTGGGGTGGAGTCTTTTGGGTTTTCCACATAAAGTATCATATCATCTGCAAGGAGTGAGAGTTTGACTTCTTCTTTGCTGATTCAGATGCCTTTATTTCTTTTTGTTGTCTGATTGCTGTGGCTAGGACTTCTAGTACTATTTTGAATAGCAGTGGTGATAGTGGACATACCTGCTGTGTTCCTGACCTTAGGGGAAAATTTCTCAGTTTTTCCCCATTGAGTATGATATTTGCTGTGGGTTTTTCTTAGATGGCTTTTATTTTTTTATTTTTATTTTTTTTTTATTGTTAGGTAGTTTTTTTTTTTTAATTTTTTTATTGTTATGTTAATCCCCATACATTACATCATTAGTTTTAGATATAGTGTTCCATGATTCATTGTTTGTGCATAACACCCAGTGCTCCATGCAGAACGTGCCCTCCTCAATACCCATCACCAGGCTAACCCATCCTCCCAACCCCCTCCCCTCTAGAACCCTCAGTTTGTTTTTCAGAGTCCATCATCTCTCATGGTTCTCCTCCCCCTCCGATTTCCCCCCCTTCATTCTTCCCCTCCTGCTACATTCTTCTTCTTTTTTTCTTTCTTAACATATATTGCATTATTTGTTTCAGAGGTACAGATCTGAGATTCAACAGTCTTGCACAATTCACAGCGCTTACCAAAACACATACCTCCCCAGTGTCCATCACCCAGTCACCCCATCCCTCCCACCCCACCCCCCACTCCAGCAACCCTCAGTTTGTTTCCTGAGATTAAGAATTCCTCATATCAGTGAGGTCATATGATACATGTCTTTCTCTGTTTGACTTATTTCGCTCAGCATAATACCCTCCAGTTCCATCCACGTCGTTGCAAATGGCAAGATCTCATTCCTTTTGATGGCTGCATAATATTCCATTGTATATATATACCACATCTTCTTTATCCATTCATCTGTTGATGGACATCTTGGCTCTTTCCACAGTTCGGCTATTGTGGACATTGCTGCTATAAACATCAGGGTGCACGTAGCCTTTCGGGTCCCTACTTTTGTATCTTTGGGGTAAATACCCAGTAGTGCAATTGCTGGATCATATGGTAGCTCTATTTTCAACTTTTTGAGGAACCTCCATACTGTTTTCCAGAGTGGCTGCACCAGCTTGCATTCCCACCAACAGTGTAGGAGGGTTCCCCTTTCTCCGCATCCTCGCCAACATCTGTCATTTCCTGACTTGTTAATTTTAGCCATTCTGACTGGTGTGAGGTGGTATCCCATTGAGGTTTTGATTTGGATTTCCCTGATGCCGAGCGATATTGAACACTTTTTCATGTGTCTGTTGGCCGTTTGGATGTCTTCTTTGGAAAAATGTCTGTTCATGTCTTCTGCCCATTTCTTGATTGGATTCTTTGTTCTTTTGGTGTTGAGTTTGATGAGTTCTTTATAGATTTTGGATACTAGCCCTTTATCTGATATGTCATTTGCAAATATCTTCTCCCATTCTGTCAGTTGTCTTTTGGTTTTGTTGACTGTTTCCTTTGCTTTGCAAAAGCTTTTTATCTTGATGAAGTCCCAATAGTTCATTTTTGCCCTTGCTTCCCTTGCCTTTGGTGATGTTTCTAGGAAGAAGTTGCTGTGGCTGAGGTCGAAGAGGTTGCTGCCTGTGTTCTCCTTTAGGATTCTGATGGACTCCTGTCTCACATTTAGATCTTTCAACCATTTGGAGTCTATTTTTGTGTGTGGTGTAAGGAAATGGTCCAGTTTCATTCTTCTGCATGTGGCTGTCCAATTTTCCCAACACCATTTGTTGAAGAGACTGTCTTTTTTCCATTGGACATTCTTTCCTGCTTTGTCAAAGATTAGTTGACCATAGAGTTGAGGGTCCATTTCTGGGCTCTCTATTCTGTTCCATTGATCTATGTGTCTGTTTTTGTGCCAGTACCATACTGTCTTGATGATGACAGCTTTGTAGTAGAGCTGGAAGTCTGGAATTGTGATGCCGCCAGCTTTGCTTTTCTTTTTCAACATTCCTCTGGCTATGCGGGGTCTTTTCTGGTTCCATACAAATTTTAGGATTATTTGTTCCATTTCTTTGAAGAAAGTGGATGGTATTTTGATGGGGATTGCATTGAATGTGTAGATTGCTCTAGGTAGGATTGACATCTTCACAATATTTGTTCTTCTAATCCATGAGCATGGAACGTTTTTCCATTTCTTTGTGTCTTCCTCAATTTCTTTCATGAGTATTTTATAGTTTTCTGAGTACAGATCCTTTGCCTCTTTGGTTAGATTTATTCCTAGGTATCTTATGGTTTTGGGTGCAATTGTAAATGGGATCGACTCCTTAATTTCTCTTTCTTCTGACTTGTTGTTGGTGTATAGGAATGCCACTGACTTCTGTGCATTGATTTTATATCCTGCCACTTGACTGAATTCCTGTATGAGTTCTAGCAGTTTTGGGGTGGAGTCTTTGGGATTTTCCACATAAAGTATCATATCGTCTGCAAAGAGTGAGAGTTTGACGTCTTCTTTGCCAATTTGGATGCCTTTTATTTCTTTTTGTTGTCTGATTGCTGTGGCTAGGACTTCCAATACTATGTTGAATAGCAGTGGTGATAGTGGACATCCCTGCCGCGTTCCTGACCTTAGGGGGAAAGCTCTCAGTTTTTCCCCATTGAGAATGATATTCGCTGTAGGTTTTTCATAGATGGCTTTTATGATATTGAGGTATGTACCCTCTATCCCTATACTCTGAAGAGTTTTGATCAAGAAAGGATGCTGTACTTTGTCAAATGCTTTTTCTGCATCTATTGAGAGGATCATATGATTCTTGTCATTTCTTTTGTTAATGTATTGTATCACGTTGATTGATTTGCGGATGTTGAACCAACCTTGCAGCCCAGGGATAAATCCGACTTGGTCGTGGTGAATGATCCTTTTAATGTACTGTTGGATCCTATTGGCTAGTATTTTGGTGAGAATTTTTGCATCCATGTTCATCAGGGATATTGGTCTGTAATTCTCCTTTTTGATGGGGTCTTTGTCTGGTTTTGGGATCAAGGTAATGCTGGCCTCATAAAATGAGTTTGGAAGTTTTCCTTCCATTTCTATTTTTTGGAACAGTTTCAGAAGGATAGGTATTAATTCTTCTTGAAATGTTTGGTAGAATTCCCCTGGGAAGCCATCTGGCCCTGGGCTTTTGTGTTTTGGGAGATTTTTGATGACTGCTTCAATTTCCTTAGTGGTTATAGGTCTGTTCAGGTTTTCTATTTCTTCCTGGTTCAGTTTTGGTAGTTGATACATCTCTAGGAATGCATCCATTACTTCCAGGTTATCTAATTTGCTGGCATAGAGTTGCTCATAATATGTTCTTATAATTGTTTGTATTTCTTTGGTGTTGGTTGTGATTTCTCCTCTTTCATTCATGATTTTGTTGATTTGGGTCATTTCTCTTTTCTTTTTGATAAGTCTGGCCAGGGGCTTATCAATCTTGTTAATTCTTTCAAAGAACCAGCTCCTAGTTTCGTTGATCTGTTCTACTGTTCTTTTGGTTTCTATTTCATTGATTTCTGCTCTGATCTTTATTATTTCTCTTCTCCTGCTGGGTTTAGGCTTTATTTGCTGTTCTTTCTCCAGCTCCTTTAGGTGTAGGGTTAGGTTGTGTACTTGAGACCTTTCTTGTTTCTTGAGAAAGGCTTGTATTGCTATATACTTTCCTCTTAGGACTGCCTTTGCTGTATCCCAAAGATTTTGAATAGTTGTGTTTTCATTTTCATTGGTTTCCATGAAATTTTTTAATTCTTCTTTAATTTCCTGGTTGACCCATTCATTCTTCAGTAGGATGCTCTTTAGCCTCCATGTATTTGAGTTCTTTCCGACTTTCCTCTTGTGATTGAGTTCTAGTTTCAAAGCATTGTGGTCTGAAAATAGGCAGGGGATGATCCCAATCTTCTGGTACCGGTTGAGACCTGATTTATGACCTAGGATGTGATCTATTCTGGAGAATGTTCCATGGGCACTAGAGAAGAATGTGTATTCCATTGCTTTGGGATGGAATGTTCTGAATATGTCTGTGAAGTCCATTTGGTCCCGTGTGTCATTTAAAGTCTTTATTTCCTTGTTGATCTTTTGCTTAGACGATCTGTCCATTTCAGTGAGGGGGGTGTTAAAGTCCCCCACTATTATTGTATTGTTGTCGATGTGTTTCTTTGCTTTTGTTATTAATTGCCTTATATAATTGGCTGCTCCCATGTTAGGGGCATAGATATTTACAATTGTTAGATCTTCTTGTTGGATAGACCCTTTAAGTATGATATAGTGTCCTTCCTCATCTCTTATTACAGTCTTTGGTTTAAAATCTAATTTGTCTGATATAAGGATTGCCACCCCAGCTTTCTTTTGGTGTCCATTAGCATGGTAAATGGTTTTCCACCCCCTCACTTTCAATCTGGGGGTGTCTTTGGGTCTAAAATGAGTCTCTTGCAGACAGCATATCGATGGGTCTTGTTTTTTAATCCAATCTGATAGCCTATGTCTTTTGATTGGGGCATTTAGCCCATTTACATTCAGGGTAACTATTGAAAGATAGGAATTCAGTGCCATTGTATTGCCTGTAAAGTGACTGTTACTGTATATTGTTTGTGTTCCTTTCTGGTCTATGTTGCTTTTAGGCTCTCTCTTTGCTTAGAGGACCCCTTTCAATATTTGTTGTAGGGCTGGTTTCGTGTTTGCAAATTCCTTTAGTTTTTGTTTGTCCTGGAAGCTTTTTATCTCTCCTTCAATTTTCAATGACAGCCTAGCTGGATATAGTATTCTTGGCTGCATATTTTTCTCATTTAGTGCTCTGAATATGTCCTGCCAGTCCTTTCTGGCCTGCCAGGTCTCTGTGGATAAGTCTGTTGCCAATCTAATGTTTCTACCATTGTAGGTTACATATCTCTTCTCCCGAGCTGCTTTCAGGATTTTCTCTTTGTCTCTGAGACTCGTAAGTTTTACTATTAGATGTCGGGGTGTTGACCTCTTTTTATTGATTTTGAGAGAGGTTCTCTGTGCTTCCTGGATTTTGATGCCTGTTTCCTTCCCCAAATTAGGGAAGTTCTCTGCTATAATTTGCTCCAGTATACCTCCTGCCCCTCTCTCTCTTTCTTCTTCTTCTGGGATCCCAATTATTCTAATGTTGTTTCGTCTTATGGTATCGTTTATCTCTCGAATTCTGCCCTCGTGATCCAGTAGTTGTTGATCTCTCTTTTTCTCAGCTTCTTTATTTTCCATCATTTGGTCTTCTATCTCACTGATTCTTTCTTCTGCCTCATTTATCCTAGCAGTTAGCGCCCCCATATTTGATTGCACCTCATTGATAGCCTTTTTGATTTCTACTTGGTTAGATTTTAGTTCTTTTACTTCTCCAGAAAGGGTTTCTCTAATAACTTCCATGTTTTTTTCAAGCCCAGCTAGTATCTTTAAAGTGATGATTCTGAACTCTAGATCTGACATCGTACTAATGTCCGTATTGAGTAGGTCCCTGGCAGTCGGTACTACTTCTTGTTCTTTTTGTTGAGGTGATTTTTTCCGTCTTGTCATTTTGTGCAGAGGAGAATAGATTAATGAGAGAACAAAATGCTAGCAGGGTAACAACGTCCCCAGAAAATATACTCTAAACAAATCAGAAAAGACCTGAAGCAGTGGGAAAAGAAACGGAAAGAGAGAAAAAAGAAGAGGAAAGAAAAAAAGAAAAAAGATAAAGATAAAGATAAAAACAAACAAAAGCAGAACAAAACAAAACAAAACAAAAACAGAATGTGATCAAATATGATCAGGCTGGATTATAGATCAGTGCCACACACTAGATTTTGGGTGTATTTTGGTCTGTTAAAAGAAAGTCCCTCCCAAAATTTTAAAGAAAGAAAAACTTATATATGTACAAAAATAAGGGTTGATATGATGAAGGGATGGAATATGACTGTAAAGATGGAAATTATAAAAAATTTTAAAAAAGGATTTGATAAGTTGTTTGAAAAAAGAAAGAAGAGGATTAAAAAAAAAAAAGAAAGAAAAAAGGGAGAGAATGTGATCAGGCAGGGGAGTAGAAAAAAACCATACACTAGAGATTTAGAGTATATTTTGATCTGTTAGAAGAAACTATCTCAAGATTTTAAAGAGAGAACAACTTATATATATATATGCCAAAAATACGGGTAACTACTATGAAGGGATAGAATATGACTTTAAAAATGAAAAATAAAAATGTTTTTTTTTAAAAAAGGGATTGATAAGATGTTGGTTGAAAAAGGGAAAAAGAAAAATTCAAAAAAAAAGAAAAAAGAAAAAAAAAAGACAGTTAAAAAAAAATAATTAACTTTGAAAGACTAAAGAATCACGGTAAAAAAGCCATGAATTCTATGTGCAGTATTCCCCTAGCGCTGGAGTTCTGCCGTTCTCATTGATCGGTAAACTTGGTCTTGGCTGGCTGTTCTCGCTGATCTTCTGGGGGAGGGGCCTGTTGCCGTGGTTCCCAAATGTCTTTGCCGGAGGCAAAATTGCCCCGCCCTTGCCGGTCCGGGCTAAGTAATCTGCTCGGGTTTGCTCTCCGGAGCTTTTGTTCCCTGCGAGCCTTCCGTAGAGCTTTGGAGGCGGAGAGTGAAAATGGCGGCCTCCCAGTCTCCGCCCCGGAGGACCCGAGAACTCGGGGTCCCGCTCCTCAGCGAGCCCCCAAAGAAAAGCAGTCAGTCACTCCCGTCTCCCCGGTCTCCGGCCACACTCTGCGCTCACCCGGCCTGTGACCGCGCCTTTCTATCCGGCACCCGACCCAGGGTGGAGTCTCCAAACCCAGCAGATCCCCGCGGTGCGCTCCTGCACCTCTCCTCCCGGGGGAAGAAGGTGAGTCTCCCCGGATCTGCCGCTTGTTGGGTCCCTGCTGGAGGAGCAGTGGCCCAACTGTGCCGCGGATCACGGTTTATAGCAACCCCGACCTGAGAGCCCGCGCCTGGGCTCCGTCTCTGCAGCCGGCTTCCCTGCTCCGATCCCTGGGAGCTCTGCCGCACTCAGGCACCCCCGGTCTTTCTGTGACCCCGAGGGTCCTGAGACCACACTGTCCCGCGAGGGTTCCACCCCCCACTTCGCCACCAGAGTGACGTCCCTCAGCGGAGCAGACTTCTAAAAGTTCCGAGTTTGTGGTCCGCGGCTCTATCACTTGCCAGAAGCGGCCGACGGAGGCCCCTCCCCCGCCGTCTATCCTCCCGAATAACGCCTCGGATTCACTTCTCCGCACGTCCTACCTTCCAGAAAGTGGTCGCTTTTCTGTTCAGAGAGTTGTTGCTATTCTTTTCTTCGATCTCCTGTTGAGTTTGTAGGTGTTCAGAATGGTTTGATCCCTATCCAGCTGAATTCCTGAGAGGAGACGAAATCCAGGTCTCCTACTCCTCCGCCATCTTGCTCCGCCCCCCCCAGATGGCTTTTATGATATTGAGGTGTGTACCCTCTATCCCTACACTGTGAAGAGTTTTAATCAAGAAAAGATGCTGTACTTTGTCAAATGGTTTTTCTGCATCTATTGAGAGAATCATATAGTTCTTGTTCTTTCTTTTATTAATGTATTTTATCACATTGATTGATTTGCGGATGTTGAACCAATCTTGCAGCCCAGGAATAAATCCCACTTGGTCGTGGTGAATAGTCCTTTTAATGTACTGTTGGATCCTATTGGCTAGTATTTTGGTGAGAATTTTTGCATCCATGTTCATCAAGGATATTGGTCTGTAGTTCTCCTTTTTTTTTTTTTTTAAAGATTTTATTTATTTATTTGAGAGAGAGAGAATGAGAGAGAGCACATGAGAGGGGGGAGGGTCAGAGGGAGAAGCAGACTCCCTGCCGAGCAGGGAGCCCCGGGACTCGATCCAGGGACTCCAGGATCATGACCTGAGCCGAAGGCAGCCGCCCAACCAACTGAGCCACCCAGGCGCCCTGTAGTTCTCCTTTTTGATGGGGTCTTTGTCTGGTTTTGGGATCGAGGTAATGCTGGCCTCATAAAATGAGTTTGGAAGTTTTCCTTCCATTTCTATTCTTTGAAAGAGCTTCAGAAGAATAGGTATTAATTCTTCTTTAAATGTTTTGTAGAATTCCCCTGGGAAGCCATCTGGCCCTGGGCTCTTGTTTGTTGGGAGATTTTTGATTACTGCTTCAATTTCCTTAGTGGTTATGGGTCTGTTCAGGTTTTCTATTTCTTCCTGGTTCAGTTTTGGATGGGTCTGCTGCCAATCTAATGTTTCTACCATTGTAGGTTACAGACCTCTTGTCCCGAGCTGCCTTCTGGATTTTCTCTTTGTCTCTGAGACTTGTGAGTTTTACTATTAGATGTCGGGGTGTTGACCTATTTTTATTGATTTTGAGGGGGGTTCTCTGTGCCTCCTGGATTTTGAAGCCTGTTTCCTTCCCCAAATTATGGAAGTTCTCCACTATAATTTGCTCCAATATACCTTCTGCCCCTCTCTCTCTTTCTTCTTCTTCTGGGATCCCAATTATTCTAATATTGTTTCATCTTATGGTATCACTTTTCTCTCGAATTCTCCCCTCATGATCCAGTAGTTGTTTATCCCTCTTTTTCTCAGCTTCTTCATTCTCCATCATTTGGTTTTCTATATCACTAGTTCTCTCTTCTGCCTCATTTATCCTAGCAGTTAGAGCCTCCATTTTTTATTGCACCTCATTAATAGCCTTTTTGATTTCAACTTGGTTAGATTTTAGTTCTTTCATTTCTCCAGAAAGAGTTTCTCTAATGTCTTCCATGCTTTTTTCAAGCCCAGCTAATATCTTTATAATCGTCATTCTGAACTCTAGTTCTGACATCTTACTAATGTCTGTATTGATTAGTTCCCTGGCAGTCGGTACTGCCTCTTGTTCTTTTTTTTTTTTGAGGTGAGTTTTTCCATCTTGTCATTTTGTCCAGAGGAGAATAGATGAATGAGAGAACAAAATGCTAAAAAAAATGTTAGAAGTGTAACAACGACCCCAGAAAAATAAACACTTCCAGAAAGTGGTTGCTTTTCTGTTCAGAGAGTTGATGCTATTCTTTTCTTCGATCTCCTGCTGAGTTTGTAGGTGTTCTGAATGGTTTGGTAACTATCTAGCTGAATTCTTGGGACCAGACGAAATTTAGGTCCCCTACTCCTCTGCCATCTTGCTCCAGGATCTATTTTATTCTTTTTAAAGAAATTCTCCCATACTGCAAGGTCATGGGAGAATCTAGAAGCTTTATTGTTTTGCCTTGTCTCATTTAGATCAACAATTCACCTGGAATTTATTTTTGTATATGGGGTGACGTAAGGGTCAAGATTCCATTTTTTCCCCATAAGGATATCCAACTGACCCAGCACCATTTCTTGAGATCACTCTTTCCGCACTCTACTACCATGTCACATTTGTGATAAATTGTTGCCATATATTTATGAGTCTGTCTCTGTACTTGCTATTCTGTCCATTGGTCTCTTTGTTTATCCTTGCACCAATGTCCTGGAATCCTGTCCTAATTACTATAGCTTTTAATATATCTTAATATTTGGTAGTATGAATCCACTTTATTGTTCTTTTTCAGAATGTCTTGGTTATTCTTGGTGCTTTGCATTTTCATATTGATTATTGAAATAAGCTTGCCAATTTACACTCATATTAGTTCAGATTTGTACACATTTTGTTAGAATGACTCCTAGGATATTTGGTCTTTCAATGCTATTTTAGATGGCTTCATTTTAAAATTTTCATTTTCTAATTGTTCGCTTTTGGTATATAGGAATAGAGCTGATTTTAAAAAGTATATTTACTACTGGGCATTTACTCCAAAGATAAAGATGTAGTGAAAAGAAGGAGCACATGCACCCAAACGTTCATAGCAGCAATGTCCACAGTAGCCAAACTGTGGACAGAGTCGAGATGTCCTTCAACAGATGAATGGATAAAGAAGATGTGGTTCATATATACAATGGAATATTACTCGGCCATCAGAAAAGATGAATATCTACCGTTTACATCGATATGGATGGAACTGGAGGGTGTTATGCTAAGTGAAATAAGTCAATTAGAGAAAGTTATCGTATGGTTTTACTCATATGTGGAACATAAGGAATAGTGAAGAGGACAATAGGGGAAGGGAGGGAAAACTGAAGGGGAAGAAATAAGAGAGGGAGACGAACCATATGAGACTCTTGACTCTGGGAAACAGAATGAGGGTTGTGGAAAGGAGGTGGGTGGGGGGATGGGGTAACTCAGTGATGGGCAATAAAGAGGGCACGTCATGTGATGAGCACTGGGTGTTATAGGCAACTAATGAATCATTGAACATTATATCAAAAACTAATGATGTACTATATGTTGGCTAATCGAGTTTAAACAAAAAATTTTAAAAACTATATTGCCATTGTGTTGAGTGGACTTGTAATCATTTATTAATTTTTATAGTTTATTTATAGATTCTTTTGGATTTTCTACATATGCAATCATTTTGTATGTGAATTATGATTGTCTTTTTTTTCAGTTATTGTTCCTTTTATTTATTTTTTTCTTCCCTGATTGTACTGTCTAACATCCCCAGTATGGTGATGAATAAAAGTGGTAATAGTGGCCATCATTTTCTTGTTAACTAATCTCAGGTGGAAAGTTCTCAATATTTCAATATTAACTATGATATTTGTTTTTGTAGAGCACATTTATCAAATTATAGAAGTTCTCTTTTATTTCTGGTTTCCTAAGAGTTTTAAGTCATGAATGGGGGTTGAATTTTATCAAATGCCTCTTCTGCATCCATGGAGATGTTTATGTAAGTTTTTCCCTCTAATTACAATAATGTGGCAAATTATATTGATTGATTTTTTTAAAACGGGTTTTTATTTTATTTTTTTAAGAGCGAGATTATGCAAGTGGGGGGAGGGGAGGGGCAAAGGGAAAGAGAGAATCTTAAGCAGGCTCCATGCTCAGTGAGGAGCCCCATGCAGGGCTCCATCTCACAACCCTAAGATCATGACTTGAGCCGAAATTAAGAGTTGGATGCTTAACTGACTGAGCCACCCAGGCGGCCCTATATTGATTGATTTTTAAATGTTAATTTAAGCTTTCATTTTTAGAAGAAACTCAACTTGATTATTACGTATTATCTGTTTTGTATATCACTCAATTTGGTTTGCTCTTATTTGGTTCGAATTTTTTGCATCTATGTTCATACGAGCGATTATCCTGTAATATTATTTTTTGTAATATTCTTTTTTAAAAAGATTTTATTTATTTGAGAGAGAGAGAGGGAGAGAGCACAAGTGGAGGGAGGTAGGGGAAGGGGCAAAGGGAGAGGGAGAAGCAGACTCCCTGCTGGGCAGGGAGCCTGATGTGGGTGGGGCTCCATCCCAGGACCCTGAGATCATGGCCTGAGCCAGAGGCAGACACTTAACCCACTGAGCCACCCATATTTTTTGTAATATTTTTCAGGTTTGGTATCATATATTTGTGTTTGGATCATAAAACAAGGTGGGTAGTAAGATAGATAATTTTATGTGTCAACTTGGCTAGGCCACAGTACCCAGATATTTGGCCAAACACCAGTCTGGATGTTGCTGTGAAATTATTTTTTAGATAAGATTATCATTTAAATCAGTAGACTTTGAATGAAGCAGATCATTCACCCATCATGTGAGTGGGCCTAATCCAATGAGTTGCAGGCCTTGAGAGAAAATGACTGAGGTGCTTTGAGGAAGAGGGAATTCTTTTTCCGGATTGTCTTCAGACTCATTCTGGGACAACTCTTTCCTGAGTCTCTAGCCTTCTGGTGCACACTATAGATTTTAGATTTGGCAACTTCCACAATTGCATGAGCCAATTCCTAAGAGTAAAATCTCTGTATATATTTCTCTATTTCATCTATATCTATATCCATATCTATTTATCTATATATACCTCCTATTGATTTTGTTCTGAGGAGAATCCTGATTCTTTTTCTTTTCTTCAGAAGAGTTTCTATAAAATATGATTTCTTCTTTAAATATTTGGAGAAATTTATCTGCTTGCTCCATCAATTACTAAGCTAGGTATATTAAATCCTCTATGATTGTGAATTTGTCTCTTTCACCTTTAAGTCTATCCATTTTGCTTCATATATTTGAATTTATGTTATAGTTACATCAAAATTTAGAATTGTTGTGTCTCCTTGGTTGATTGACCCTTTTATCACTATAAAATTCTCTCCTGCATCCCAAGTAACTCCTCTTGTCTTTCTTTTGGTTAAAATTTGTATAGTGTATTTGTTTCCATTTGTTTACTTTAGATATTTATGTGTTCCTACACTTAAGTTGCATCTCTTATAAGCAAAATACAATTGGATTTTGGTTTTTGTCCAGTGTAACACTCTTATTTTTCCAATTGGAGTATTTGTTTTATTTATATATATATATATATATTTTTTTTTTTATTTAATCCTCACTTTATTTACTCCATTTGTGTTCAGTTTAATTACTGAAATGTTTGTGTCTACCAACTTAAAAAAATTTTGAATACAAGTTCCTTATAAGATATGTGTTTGGCAAATATTTTCTCCTAGTCTGTCTGTGGTCTGTCTTTTCATTCTCTTTTGCAGAGCAGAAGTTTTTATTTTAGTAAATAAGTCCAACTTACCAATTTTTCTTTCGTGAGTCATGTTTTTGGTGTTGTCTCTGAAAATTCATCATTGAACCCAAGGTTACCTGAATTTTCTCCTATATTATCTTCTAGAAGTTTCATAGTTTTGCATTTTGCATTTGCGTATATGGTCCATTTGGGGTTAATTTCGTGAAAAGGGTAATAATATCTGTGTCTAGATTCTTTTTTTCTTTTTGTCACTGATCCATTTGAATATTCTGTCACAATGCCATGCTGTGTTGATTACTGTACCTTCATAGTAAATCTTGAGGTAAGGTAGTGTCAACCTCTGACTTTGTTCTTCTTCAGTATTGTGTTGGCTACTCTTTTGCATTTCCATATAAATTTTAGAATCAGTTTCTTGATAACCACAAAATAACTTGCTAGGATTTTGATTGGGATTAAATTGAATGTATGGGTCAAATTGTGAAGAACCAACATCTTAACAATTCTGAGTCTTCCTATCCACGATCATGGAATATCTCTTCAGTTACTTACATCTTGTTTGATTTCCTTCTACAGAGTTTTGTAGTTTTCTTCATATAGATCCTGTATAAATTTCATTAGATTTATGCCTAAATATTTCTTATTTTTGGTGTTAACATAAACAGTGTTGCATTTTTAATTTAGCTTTCTAATTGTCCATTGCCAGTATACAGGAAAACAGTTGAGTTATGTATATAAACTTTGTGTCCTTCAACCTTGCTATAATTGCCTGTTAGTTTCAGTTTTTGGGTTGATTCCTAGGAATTTTTTTATATAGACAGTCATATTATCTGCAAAACAAAGAGAAGGCATTTGTTCCTCCCCAATCTGTGTGCATTTTATTTCTTTTTCTTGTATTATTATACTTCAAGTACAATGTTGAATAGGAGTGGTGGGGGGGGTATCCTTGTTTTGCTCCCAATCTTAGGATGGAAGTATGTAGTTTCTTACCATTAAGTATAATGTTCAAGGTGTAGTTTCTCTGTAGATGTTCTTTATAAAGTTGAAATTCTTTTCTATTCCTAGTTTTCTGAAAGTTTTTAAAATCATTAATGGGTGTTGGATTTTGTCAAATGCTCTTTCTACATCTATTGATATGATCATATGAATGTTCTTTAGCTTGTAGATGTGATGGATTACATTAATTGATTTTCTGATGTTGAATCAGCCTTCATACTTGTAATAAGTAACCACTTGTTTATTCTTTTTATATGTTGCTGCATTTGATTTGCTAATATTTTGTTGAAGATTTTTGCATCAATGTTTATGGAAAATATTGGTTTATAGATTTTCTTTCTTGTAATGCTGTTAGTTTTTACATTAGGGTAATGCTGGCTTCATAGAGTGAGTTAAGAAGTGTTCCCTCTGAAGGTGCCTGGGTGACTCAGTTGGTTGACTCTTGATTTAGGCTCAGGTCATGATGTCAGTGTTGTGAGATCGAGCCCTGTGTTGGGCTCTGAGCTCAGTGCAGAATCTGCTTGAGATTCACTCTCCTCTTCTCCCTCTGTCCCTCCCCCCACTGGTGTGCTCTCTCTCTCTTTCTCTGAAATAAATAAATAAATAAATAAATAAATAAATAAATAAATAAATAAAATATTTTTCTTTTTAAAAAGAAGTGTTCCCTTTGCATCTATTTTCTGGAAAAGATTATAAAGAATTGGTATAATTTCTTTTTTAAATGTTTGGTATAATTCACCAATGAAATCACTGATACCTAGTCCTTTCTTTTTTGGAAGGGTATTAATTATTGATTCTGTTACTTCAATATATAAATAGGCCTATTTAGATTATCTATTTTTCCTTGTGTGAATTTTTGGTAATTTGTGTCCTTCGAGGAATTAGTCCACTTTATTTATGTTATCCAATTTGTGGGTATAGAATTTTTCATAATATTCCTTTATTATCCATTTAATATCTACAGAATCAATAGTGATGACCTGTCTTTCATTTCCAATATTAATAATTTGTATCTTCTCTCTTTTTTTCTTGGTTAGCCTGGCTAGAGGTTATTCAATTTCATTGATCCTCTCAAAGAACCAGCTTTTGGTTTCAATGATTTACTCTATTGTTTTCTATTTTCTAATTTTATTAATTTCTACTCAAATTTTGATTATTTCTTCTCTTCTGCTTGCCTTATGCTCTTTTTGCTCTTCTTTTCCTAGTTTTTGAAGGTGGTAGTTTATAGATTTTATATCTTTCTTGTTTTCTAAATATATGCATGCATTAAATTCCATAAATTTCTTCTAAGCACTGTTTTCATTGCGTACCACAATTTTTGATAAGTTGCATTTTCACTTTTACTTAGTTAAAAATATTTTAAAATATGGTGCCTGGGTGGTTCAGGTCCTGGGATCAAGTCCCATGTTGGGCTCCCTGCTCAGCAGGGAAGTCTGCTTCTCCGTCTCCTTCTGCTGCTCTCTCTCTCTCTGTCAAATAGATAAATAAAATCTTTAAAAAATGTTTTAAAATTTCTCTTGAGACTTCTTCTTTGACCCAGGTTTTATTTAGTAGTGTGTTGTTTTATCTCCAAATATTTTGAGATTTTGCAGCGATCTTTCTGTTATTGATCTTAGTTTAATTCCAGGGGATCTGAGAGGATACTTTGTATGTTTTCTACTCTTTTAAACTTGTTAAGATGTGTTTTATGGCCTAAAATGTGATCTATCTTGGTGAATATTTCATGTGAGCTTAAGAAGTATGAAGTATTCTACAAATGTTAATTTAGATCTGGTTTGATTAATGGTACTTTTTCTCCCCCTTTACATGAAACAGGATGTCTAGAATGGGGCTGGAGCTGGCCAGTTGTTTGTCCCCTGGGTCAGATAAGAAAAAGTAGCTTCTCTTTCAAGACAGCCCTGTTATGAAGAACACTCTGGACATATTTCAGAATGGTTACTTTTCCCCTGACCACAATTTAAAATGGTTATTTTCTCCTTCCCCTGCCAGAAACAAGAGGGGATTTTTCTCTAATCTTTGTCGTGATAACTTGGGGTTTCTTGAGGTAAAATCAGTGAAAGTGTGGCACTCCCCCTTAAAACGCTCCCCCATGAATTTTCACTGTTAAGTTAGTACACACTCAGCCTCTAGCAATTCATCAAAGTTACTACTTAAGTGTTCTAACCAGTTACTGGCCCCAGAGGCTTCTGCTTCAAGTAAGCTCGTCTCACCTGTGATTCTGCCTATATCTCCAGATTTTGGGGGTGTTGGTTTGTCCTGTCACCTCAGTTCTCTGATAAATCTTACAAAAGTTGTTGATTTTCTATTTTTTCAGCATTTTTTCTTATTGTGAGGAGGGTGGTGAGGACTTCCAAGCTCTTTATATGTTGGAGTTGGAAGTAAAAGTCACTATTATATTTTTTAGTTTTAGAATTTCCATTTGACTCCCCCCAACTCCATTTCAGTTCATGGATGAAATTGTCCATCTTGTCACCTATTTTCTTGAACATATTAATTATAATTATTTTAAAGTCTATGCCCGATACATCCAATAGCTTAATCTCATATAAGTCTATTTCTTTTGTCTATTTTTTCTTCTCTTGGTTTCTTTTTCTCCTTTTAAAAATAATTTCCATTTGTCATGTCTCTCAGTGTGCTTTTGTTCTAATGTTGAACATTATGAGAGAAAAATTCTAGAAAATTGAGATGACATTTTCTTAATTTGTAGAGGATTTTCTTTCGCTTTGCAAAGGCAGTATAGGAGTAAATTAGCTTAAGCGAATCAAGAATTGAACTATTTTGAGGTTGGATTTCAATCTTTGTCAGAACTATTCGATTTCCAGTTCACCCTTACTTCTAGGGTGTAATCCTTCAGGGGTACTAACTGACAGCCTGGGGTATTTATCACTTCCTCCAACCTTGGAAGTCCCCAAACTCCAATTTTTATATTTCCCCTGTACTTTGAAGGTGCCAATAACTCTGTTTATCTTCCCAGCCTCTTAATTGCCCATTTCTACTTGGCTTCTTTGCTTCTAGCTCTACACCTATTAAGAATTGGTGAATGCATCAAGGAGAAAATTAACTCAGATGGCCCATTTCATTTCTTTGTAATTTCCTTTTCTCCAGGATATTAGCCCATCAAACCCTGGCTGTCTAGTTGGCTCTGAGTTCTAGATTTTAATCTACATTTAGCTCTGTGTAACTGCTGAAAGCTCTATTCAAGTTTCTGCCTCTTCACAGCTTCTTTTCAGCCTCTTCACCTGTGTTGATAATGAACTGGTCAATGCCTCAAGGGGAAAATAGATGTAAAATGTCAGTTTTGCTTCATTAAGTTTCCCTTCTTTTTTTTTTTTTAAGATTTTATTTATTTATTTGACAGAGAGAGAGAGAGAGAACAAGTAGGCAGAGAGGCAGGCAGAGGGAGAGGGAGAAGCAGGCTCCCCGCTGAGCAGGGAGGCCGATGCGGGGCTTGATCCCAGGACCCTGGGATCATGACCTGAGCCGAAGGCAGTGGCTTAACGGACTGAGTCACCCAGGTGCCCCTTAAGTTTCCCTTCTCTCCAGGATTTTGATACCTCAATCCTGGTTGCTTGGAAGCTCTCTGATGTCTTTCAATAATTTAATCTGTTTAAATACCATAACTATTTTTCAGCTTTTCTTGTTCTAAGTGGGAGGATTAGTCTTCTATTAGTAGGTCATTATAGCCAGGAGCAGAGTATCTTTCACAACTTCGAGCATAATATTTTCATTACCATCCCATGCAAAATGTTTTCTAATTGTATTATAATGTGTTCTTTGACCCATGGGTGATTTAGAAATGTATTTCCTAATCCCAAAAAATATGTGGACTTTTAGTTGCATTTTTATTATTGATTTTTAGTTAACTGCGCCATGGTTGAAGCACATACTCTGTATGATTTTAATCTTTTTGAAATGTTAAAACTTGATGTATGGCCCAGGATATGGTCAATTTTTATACATGTTCCATATGTTTTTAAAAATAATGTATCTTTTTTAGTTGTTGAGTATAGCTTTATACCAACCAAAGTCTGAACTAATTAGGTCAAGTTTGCTAATCACATTCAAGTCTTTTATATCTCTGCTATTTTTATTTGCTTATTCTGTCAGCTATGAAAAGAGATATGTTAAAATTTCCCACTCTATGATTTTTTGTAGTTCTGTCCATTTCTGTTTTATATGTTTTGAAACTATGTTATTAGCTGCATACAAATTTATATTTGTTACATCTTTCTGGTGAATTATACATTTTTTTTTTCTCATGAAGTATCCCTTTTTATCTGTAGTAATGCTTTTTGGTGTAAAGCCCATTTTATTTGATGTTAGTATATCTTTACTTACTTTTAGTTAGTGTTTTCATAGTATATATTTTCCATTTTTACACTTTCAAACTTTATGTTAAAGTTTTTTTTTTCTAAAGATTTTATTTATTTATTTGTCAGAGAGAAAGGAAGCACAAGCAGGGGCATCGGCAGGCAGAGGGAGAAGCAGGCTCCCTTCTGAGCAAGGAGCCTGATGCTGGACTTGATCCCAGGACCCCGGGATCATGACCTGAGCCAAAGGCAGATGCTTAACCGACTGAGTCACCCAAGTGTCCCTCTATATGTTAAAGTTTTTAGGTGTATCTTTTGTGAACAGCATCTAGCTGGGTTTTGTTATTTTTATCCAATATTACAATATTTGTGTTTGAATGGAAGCATTTAGTCTGTTTTTATTTAATGTAATTTCTGATACATTTAGAGTTTAATTTCTTAACTTATTCAGTGATTTCTGTTTGACCTGCCTACTTTATGTCCCAATTTCTTTCTTATCTTCTTTTGGAATTACTGCATTTTTTTATTATTCCTTTTTCCTCTATTACCTTGATAGTTGCACTAATTTACTATTATTTAGTAATTACCCTATATATTACAGAATACATTCTTGACTTTCTAAAGTTTACTATGAATTGGCCCTTTTACCCTTTTCCCAGACAACTCACAGGATTTAAAATGCTAACTCCACTTACCCTCATCTCAATATTTATGCCATTGTTGTCATGCATTCCAACTGTCTATATGTTTTCAACCTAATTCTCTTTATATTTCAAAATTTTAAGAATTCTTACAATTGTTTCATATAGTCAAGACTCACATATTTACACTTTCCTTTGTGCTTCTTGTCTTCCTGTTTTGAAGAAAGATAAGTTTTCATTATGCCTGAAGAACAACTTTTAGTATTTCTTCTAGTATGAATTTGCTACTGATATATATATATTTTTTGTCTGAGAATGCCTTTATTTCACTGATACAGGTAAAGGATATTGTCTATGGGAATATAAATCTGAATTGGCATTAATTTCCCTTCAGCACTTTAATAATATTCTTCCATTGTCTGGCTGTATTTTTCCTGTTGAGAAGTTAGCTATCAGTCTAATTGTTGCTCCTTTGAAGGTAATCTAAGTTTTTTATTTTATGGCTACTTTATTTATTTATTTATTTATTTATGTATTTATTTATTTTTATTATGTTCAGTTAGCCAGCATATGGTACATCATAAGTTTTTGATGTAGTGTTCAGCGATTCATTAGTTTCATATAACACCCAGTGCTCATCACAACACGTGCCCTCCTTAATACTCATCGTGTGGCTACCCCATCCCCCTCCCTCCTCCCCTCTGTAACCCTCAGTTTGTTTCCCGGAGTCCAGAGTCTCTCATGGTTCATCTCCCTCTCTGATTTCTTCCCATTCAGTTTTCCTTCCCTTCCCCTGTGGTCCTCCGCTCTATTCCCTATGTTTCACATATGAGTGAAACCATATGATAATTGTCTTTCTCTGCTTGACTCATTTCACTTAGCATAATCCCCTCCAGTTCCATCCATGTCGATGCAAATGGTGGGTATTCATGCTTTCTGATGGCCGAGTAATATTCCATTGTATATATGGACCACATCTTCTTTTTTTTAATAAAGATTTTATTTATTTGACACAGAGAGAGAGAGATCACAAGTAGGCTAAGAGGCAGGCAGAGGGAGAGGGAGAAGCAGACTCCCCACTGAGCAAGGAGCCTGATGCACGGCTCGATCCCAGGACCCTGAGATCATGACCTGAGCTGAAGGCAGATGCTTAACCGACTGAGCCACCCAGGTGCCCCTGTACCACATCTTCTTTATCCATTCATCTGTTGAAAAGCATCTCAGCTCCTTCCACAGTTTGGCTATTGTGGACATTGCTGATAGGAACATTGGGGTGCATGTGCCCCTTCTTTTTACTACATCTATATCTTTGGCGTAAATACCTAGTAGTGCAATCGCTGAACACTTTAAGGTATTTTCCTTGTCTTTGGTTTTCAGGAGTTTAATATGAATAGGTGTGATTTTCTATAATTTATCTTGTTTCAGATTTGAAGGACTTCTTATATGTGGCTTCATGTTTCGCAAAGTTCAGAAAATTCTCAACCATTATTTCTTCAGATATTACTTCTGTCTCATTCATTCTCTCCTCTCTTCTTAAATTTCTTTTTTCCTCTTTTCCTAAATTTCAAGTACACATATGTTAAACCTACTCTCTGTATTCTCTGTCTCTTACCCATTCTTAATTTTTTCATTCTTTTGTTACTCTGGGGTTTATTCTAGATCATTTCTTTCAACCTACCTTCCTGTTCAATAATTTTCTCTTTGTCTATATGTACTCTGTTGTTAAATCCATCTATTCAGTTTTTTTTTCCCAGTTGGTAATGGAGCCCAATGCAGGGCTTGAACTCATGACCCTGAGATTAAGACCTGAGATGAGATCAAGGGTTGGATGCTTAACTGACTGAGCCACGCAGGTGCCCCCCATCTATTCAGTTCTTAATTAAGATTTTTAAATTTTTCATTTCTAGAATTTCTGTTCTATACTTTTTTATAGTTCTCATTTATCTGCAGAAATCCTCTATATCTCCTTAAACATAGTAAGCATATTTATTTAAAATCTATGTCTGAAAACTCTAATATCTGAGGCCCCAATAAGTCTTTCTCTATTGTCTATCATTTCTGATGATTCCTGTTAATTTTGTCTTGTCTTCTTGTGTACATGGTTGTTTTCTATTTTGTGTCAGATATTGTATTTTATAAAACTTCAGAAATAATTTGAGGATGACACTGTTTCTCTCCAAAGAAAATTTATATTTGTGCTGCTAGGCATCTAGGAGTATTAGAACTCTGGGATTACCTTATTCTAATTTCCAGTGATTGAGATTATTAAAAATTAAACTGATATCCTTGTGACAGCCTGTCTACCTCTTGTTATTCTGGCTCTGAGGTGCAGCTTTTTCAGCATCACGATCTGAAAGACATTGAGCTTCATCAGGTACACTTCTTGGCAAGATTTTGATTATAATATCTGTCTCCCTAGCCTCCATAGGCCGTCCAAAATTCTGCATAGCCTCTCAGCAGTCCCCTCACTAACTATATGTGCTCCATTGGGAAAAGTGGCCCTAATATTAAGCTCAACTTCCCCCAGTCCTGTTCTGAGCCAGTTAGTCTTAACTATCTTGTTAGCCCTCTAGTGCCCTCAGGGAAGTTAAAAACTGTTTGGTCCTGTTTACCCAGATTAGCAGAAGGCTTGGTTTCATTCACTCATCTCCCATTTCTGTAATTCACCATTAAGGACTTTTGGTAAATTTTTGTTAAAGTATACCATATATACAACAAAGTGTACAAATCCTAAGTGTTCATCTCAATAAATTTTCATAAAATGAGCAAGAAACAAAACATTAACAGCATAGTGGAAGGTTCCTCCATCCCCCTACCTAGTCAATAATGCATCCCAAGGGTAACCACTATTCAGATTTCTAACACCATAAATTAATTTTGTGTGTGTTCTTTAAACTTTATGTAAATACAATCACATGGTACATATGCTTTTGTATTTCTTTTGTTAACATAGTCTGTGAGATTAATCCATATTGTTGCATGTATGATATTCATTGCCATTTATGAATATAAACTCCATTTGTGAATATACTATATTTTATTTATCCATTCTACTGTTGATGGATATTTAGAATGTTTCCAGTTTGCGGTATTATGAATAGTGCTACTATAAACATCCTTATATGTGTCTTTTGGTGAACATATGCATGCATTTCTGTTGTGTGTAAGGTCATCAGTTGTGCATATTTTTGGACTGAAGACAAAATTAAGATTTGGAGCCTGGAGTGTAGCAAACTAAGCAAGGTAAATGCTGCCTTGTGTGGGCCTGTCTGGAAAGCCAGGTGATCTTGCCCAAGAGACAGATTTGTTCATCTCCGTGTCCCATTGACCTTAACAGTTGGCACTGCAGCTAGAATGTGTTTTGTCTTAAATCTTATCCTCAGAAATAACCTTTTAACAAAAGCCACTGCAGAAAACTTCCTAAACACATAAAATCATGTACAATTTTTTTAATCTAGTATTTCCAAGACACAGGAGCAGAGACATTAAATAAATATTTAAAATTTCCCCTTTATGACTTATTTCATGAAATCTGCTTTCTCCTGGATCCAAGAGAGATGATGGATATTAGTGGCTGAGCAGAGGGGGAGTGAAGAGACGGGCTATTGCCCCCTGTATTCTAGAAGAAGACAAAAAATATAAAGAGAAATAGTTGCTCCATGAGAAGATAAATTCCTTCCCTGGAAATTAGAGAAAGACAAATTTTAACAAAATAGAAATTAATTTTCTATTAATTTCTAAAATTAATTTTTCTTTTGGCTTTTAAGAGTGGCAAATAAATGGGTGACAGGTCTGGTTGCTAGGGGAAGGGAGAGAAGTGGGCACACTCTTGAATCACTGCTGGTGGAAGGGGGAACTTGGGGACCATGGCTCATTGGTGATGTGTATCTCAGGTGACCAAGAATTGTGAAGAGGTGATCTTTTTTGGTCTTGCCATCAGCTTCCTGTTGAACTTAGAGAGATGTGTTTGTATCTGAGTGAAGAAGGAAGAAAACTTCCCTGGTTGGGTGCAGGTTGGTGTGAGAGTGAGCATTACCTGGGGAGACTTGGGGTCGGGGTAGGGTTGGGGGCAGAGACATGAAGGGGTAGAGTCAGATTTCCCTACACCTCCAGGCTACCCACCAGCTCCTTTTAGTTCTCTAAATGATGAATGGGGTCAGGGGAAGAGTTGGTGCTGGGATACAGGAGTGAAAGGTGAGAATCATTTGACAGAGTCCTGAATCGGTGAAAGGTAAGAATTGTGGTATATCACCCAGATCTTAAATCTTCACCAACGACGATCTTTTGGTTTCCTTGTTTGTCTGTAGGGGGCGGCACAACTCAAGGGAAAGGAAGAGAAACAGTATATGATATTTACTAGAAACTGAAGTTTCTTCAAGGAAATGTGGGGCTTGAACTGGCCACAGGGGGGTGGTAGAAGCAAACTTGAAACCAGAGCCCATTCTTCCACTCCCATCCTGTCTGTCTTCAAAAAAGAAAGAAAAAAGCAATACTTAATCCCAATCCTTTTTGGCTCTGGGGGAAGCAGCGACAAAAATCAATGGGGCAGAAATGAGGGGTAGGTGGGTGTTTGAGGAGAGAAAGTGAGGTCAAGAGAGTAGCTGGAGGGCAAGGAAATGGAAAAAGTAAGCATTTGGTGGTGGTGGTGGTGGGGGGTGATGAAAGTGTTTGGAGCACAGGGAGGAGGGTGTGCCTGAGACCTACATGGGAGAGATTTGAAAGCTAGATTTCTCGCTCTGGAGAGAGGGCATTTATGTGCCAGTACATCTACCAATCCCCGTTCTTTCTTGCTTACCTGTAGACATAAATTTAGGCAAGGAAGGAAGGAAATTGCTCCACACAGTATGATATCCTGGAGATAAGGGGTGGGGATAAAGATGTCAGAGTCAGGATACAGGGTCCAGAGGCAACTCAGATTCTTCCTCTCCCAATCTTTGGTCTCCTTCCTTTTTACTTTGGTGCTGGAAAGTCAAATGTTGTACCACTGAGGAAACAGGGGAATGAGTTTAAAAGAGGTAAAAGCCAGAGAAGAAACATTTGAAAATTAAGACCCTCAGTGAAGAAAGATAGATATTGATACCCTTGTGTTCTGAGTGTTGACATGTCCATCTGAGGAAACTCAGATAAAATATCTATGTACTTGCATTGTCCCTAGTCCCAGGCTGCATGGCAGTTAGTGCAATTTGTGTCCAGGAAAAGAATGTCCAGCAATCACCACAACTAGATAGCTTTTAGAAGAGGGTGAACCTTCTGTGACTTGCGTAATTGTAGGATGTACTCAAATGGGTGCTTTAGTGAAAACAGGTCTGGAGGTCAGGGGTAGAATTTACTACAGTGTTTACCCACTAATCAGAGGAGGCTGCAACCACATTAAGCTTCAGACAAGGTGAGGACAGTTAAGGGTTCTGAACTTTAGTCAAAGATCTAAAAAAGAAAACACACACACACACACACACACACAAAGATCTAAGAAAAGCAAAGTCCATAGTATGAGGCTGAATGAACCATGAGCAGTAAGAACACAGGGACTCCCAAAGAGGACACTGTCTGAATAATAAAAGAAAATCACCCTTTCCCCAAATAAAATTATCACATTGTTTGTGATGCTTAAGGTGTTACAACTTTCAGGTGTGTACTTGACCTCTCTAAGTGTCCTTTCATTCAGGGAAAAATGTGGTTTGCTCAGCCCAAGGATGCTGGTTTTTCATTTAGCTATGGTATCAATGGTCATTTGACCAGCCTCTCCGTTGTTGGCAGCACCATCCCCACTCCCGACCCCGCTACTAAGGAGAAGGCTTTCTGTGCTCTGGATAACTTGAATGCAAGGGTTGAAAACCAGGGCCAGATTAAGATGTCCATCAATGGAGTGTGTCGGGAGACTGTGTCACATTGCTGCATCTCATTTCTGCAGCAGGCCGGATTCAATTTGTTAATAAGCATGACAGTTATTAATCACATGCTTGCCGAGTCCGTTTCAGACTTGAAGTTCCCTTTGACATCCGAGGGAAGTGGATGTGCCGAGGTTCAGGTTTTGAAACTGTCCATGGGTTTGTCTGAAAAGCCAGTCTTGGCAGGGGAATCGCTGGGTGCCCAAACGCTGCTCTCATTCGTGTCCCTCTTGATCAGGAACGGAAACACACAGGCTCCCCCCGACACCCTGGCCTCTTAGATGGCCGCCTGGAGCGGAGCGGAACCGAACGGGACGGAATCCACCCAAAAGCCTGCCGGTGAACACACCCCCGTGTTCTCATTCAAAGGGTCTGCAGTGGGTGCTGTTGAAGAGCCAGCCTTAGCCAGTCACCGCATCACGGGGTGCAAGTTACACTTGCTACATGGAGGACCACACTCTTCCGGGCCAGGCAGGGGTCCCCCCAGAGCTCGGAGTAACTTCTTGGTTTTGCAGTCCGCAGGCCGTGTGCGCTGGCGGTTACTCCCTTGCGGCCTTCCTCCTGCGGCAAAGGGATCCTTTCAGCCGCCAGCCGTGGCTACGGAACATCCTGTAAGAGCATGGCGAGGGAGGCCTTGCCCGTGGCGGTCTCCCTGTCCAAGCCGGGCCGCTTTGTGGAGACCAGACACGTGTCGGGGCTCGTGCTGAAAACGCATCTGTTGCCGCTTAGGTCGAATTCTTTCCCATTTACTCCTTCTTCTGTGCGAGCTGATGGATGGTGAACCTGTGCGTCCACGAAGGACACGCCCCTTGCCTGTGCTGTACTGACTTAACCTCATCCACCCAGGCCTACGTTTGTATGTATCATCAATAAAGTTGTGCGCTTTGATTGGCGAAAACGAGACGTGGAACTTGTCCCTGAGTTTACAGTCTGCATGCAGAGGAAGACAGAAGTAGGCGACCAACGCTGACTCCCTGGGGCCTATGCTCCCTGACAGGGGCGCGCTTCTGGGCGCTCACAGGAGGCGGGGGCAGAGGTGGGCGGGAGTGCTCAGGATCGGCCTGGAGAAGGGGCTGGGGGTCAGGGGCGGAAGCCAGGGAGCAGAGGTGGGCCTGGTGGAATGAGGACTGCAGGACACAGCACCTGGGAAGCCGGCGGCCCAGTGCCTGGCACCTGGAGCAGGGAAATCCCTGGAGGAAGGGCTTTCTCCTGGACTGCTAGCCTGGGCAGGAAGGGCAGTATCCTTGGGGTCTGTCTACGCATCCCCGGGGACCACCTGGCAACCCATCGCCGGGCATTCAGTGCCCAGGTCTAGCAACGATGGCTGCCGCTCGCTGCGTGGCCCCTTGGTGTCCTTCTCTCTCTCTGTCTCCTGCGAAGCGGCTGTTAAACCCACTTCCGGGCCCACTCCCTTCCTTGGGACCCCAAGCCCCAATTGCTGGCAGAGGGAGAAGGGTTGGCCCCCGCTTCCTTCGGGGGAACCTCCTTTCGGCCCTCTCCCCAGTCCCTTCGGGGACCTCCGAGAAGGGGCCCGTGGAGCCCTGCGCGAACTCCCGGTCAGGGTGGTAGGGCAGACGCTGGGGTGCCTGGCGGGGCTATGGCCGGTCCATCGGGAGAGACGTCTCCGTCACCCCCATGCAAGCTCCTGGCCCCCCTGGGAGGAAAGGAGGAGCCCAGCCCTGTGCACGGAACCACTCCGTGGAGCTGGACGGCTCAGGCAGCCTCCCCGCTGAGCGCTGCCAGAGCCCTCCCAGCAGCCCGTGGCCCCTGCGTCACCAAAGCCAGCTTCCCTGAGGGGTTTTGACGTGTCAAGCGATGGTCCTCTTCCCCTAAGCCCTGGCCCACAGCACAGGCCACAAGAAGCTTCCCTTGCGCAGGGCTGCCTCTGTGCCTGGTGCCCTCTCCTGGTCTCCCTGGGCTGCTGCTCCGGGCCACGGTGCCCTGGGCATCCGCACTCTGCCTTCTGCATGCTCTCCTCCACACACACCAGAGTCGTATTTGTTCCTCCCTCCTCCCGGGCTTTGGGGGGCAGGGGGATTAAACTCTTCAGCTTGTACCCGACCCCGCACCCTTCGGGCTGACTAGCAGGTACGGGTGCGGGCCGGGTCCCAGGACCATCTCTGGGGAACCTTCCAACCCGCAACGGGGACACCGCCTCTCCCCAGGCACTAGCACCTTGGATGGCCAGCATGTGACTTGTGGTTGCTGTGACAACGCACCCCCAGCAGGGCTCTCTCTCTCTCTCTCTCTCTCTCTCTCACACACACACACACACACACACACACACACACACACACACAGCACCCCCCCCCCAGGGGGCTTCCTCTGCTTGCTGCAGGGCCCTGTCATGTTTCCTAAGAGTTGCTAATGTGACCAGCCCTTTCTCCCAAGCCAGCCTCAGGGGGACTGGGCAGTGTTTCCCAAGCAGGGGTGCCCTGCAGACAGCTCCCACACCCACTTGTCCCGGTGGAGCCTGTTTGGCCAGCGCTGTCTTCAGCAACACCCCTTCGTGCTCAGCCTCCTGAAGCGCAGCACAAAGGCAGGAGGTCTCCTTCCTCCTGGCTCGGGGTCCCAAATTAACAGGCACCTCCCCACTCCTCTGCGCTCTGCCGAATCCCCATTCGAGTGCTGCCACAGGCAGTTGTCCCCCCTCTCCGAGGCAGGCCCTTGGCCCTTTGGGGCCACAGCTGACTTCTAACACAGGGAGGGCCTGGAGACTGTCTGCTCATCTCCTGAGCAACTGTCTGTCACAGGGAAGCCCGTTGGCGTCCAAGGGTCTCCAGGGCGGGACCCGGGCCCAAGGCAAGAGCCTCCGGTGCCTCTGCTGGCACTGCCCTCCCCCAAACACTCCCCCCGTGTCGGGTAGCTCAGGCCCCTGGTCTGCCCTTTATGCCTTGGTGGCTTGCTGGGCCAGGCAGGAGCCCTAGGGCCGGGGAGGGGGTTCGGGAGCATGCCTGCCAGTCAGGGCCCGATGGAGACATTCAGAGGCTGTCAGCCCCAGGAAGACCGTGGTGCACGCCCCCCCCCCCCCACACCTAATCCAGAATGAAACGGCGTGGGGCCACCAACACTGAACGTGCCCACCTGCCTGCTACAGTGAACAGATTCTTTCTGGGCTTCCCCATGCTAAACGTTCGACAAGGGCATCAAAGCTGCAGCTGGTCACACTCCGTGGGGAAGTGCCCCGCCTTGACGGGGCCCGCCCCAGCCTAGCCTGCCTCTTGGGTGAATCTGGGGGCCCGTCCCCGCGGACTGCCTTCCAGCTCCACAAAAGGCCCGGTCTTGCTTCTTACGCATCTCCTGAGCACGTCCACTTTGGGTGCCTGTAGGTACCGGCTGCACACCAACTCCCAGTGCCCTCCCCAGCTTGCCACCTCTCCTGGGGGTCTTGGGATTTGCGCTCCCCCCTCCCCGCCCCCATGAAGGGCACACACAGGAGGTTGCAGACACCCGGCTTCCCAGCCCATACAGCCAGTCTCAGACTCTGCCTCCTCACCGGGACCCCACGCGCCGGTCTCAAAGCCGTTTCCACCACCAACCCCTCACTTTGAAGTGCCACCCACAGACAGGCACGGCCCTCACCAGGTCAATCTCTCAGCTGCCACAGCGCCATTCCTCTTCGAGTTTGACCACTGTGGCCAGGGCTGGCCCCAGGCTCCCTTCGCCCCCCCCCCCAGTTGGTCTAAGATGCAGATGGGCGCCTCACCACAGTCCAGCACAGTCCCGCAGAGGGTTGGCCAATCCCTTGTCTGCTACACGTGCCCCAGGCGTCACCTCACACTCTGTCACTTGCTTCCTCTCTTTGCTCAGGGCTTCCAGTTCCCCCTGAGGCCAGGCTCCTTCTCCCTTAGTGCCTCTTGTTTCTATGTGTGGCTTAGGCTGCCCTCCCTCCTGCCCCGATTACAGAGAGTCTCCTGTATGGTTTCCTAACTCCTTCACACCTTTCCCCTGAAAGGGTCATCTCACAGATCTCCTTGGAGTTTACCTTTGTGCAAGGTGGGAGGGGTGACCCAACTTCACTTCTTCCCCCAGTGGGTAACAGGTAACCCAGCACCACTTCTCACTCTGGTCTCCTGCTGCAGTGTGGTGCATCTGGGAGCCTCATGCACCCAGCCGGGCATCCCCTCTGCGGCTCCCTGGTGTCAAGTCTCCCCGGGGCACACCTTTCTCCCAGGAACCTCTAACTGACTCGGGGACCCTCAGCTCACTGGGGGGCCCTATGGCAGGTGGTGTGTGTGTTAGCAGGGAGGTGGGTGTTGGTGCTTGTGAGCAGGCCTCTGCCCCAGGTTCCTTCTCAGGACATATTCTGGCCCAGAGGAAACTTAGGAATGCCGTCCCCTGGCTTACTTTAACAACATGGGAAAGCGGGGACCGGTTTCTCCCCTCACCACAGTAAGTTGTTTCGTGTGAGAGTAGAGCAAGTTGAATAAACAGTGCTGTGTATATTTTCATAAATATTATCTATGTTTTACATCATATATGTAATTTTACATTTTCTAAGATTGTATAAATTATCTTTTAATGATACACAAAGAGTGGCATAGCAGTTTCTACCTCCTGACAGATATATTGGGCTTGCATGGGAAAAGTCAGTAAGAGACTCATTTTTCTCCCTGTTTTTTATGCCTTTTGAATTTTGTACATATATATTTTTTCATTCTAAAATAAATTTAATAAGAAACAATTACTGTGGGGCGCCTGGGTGGCTCAGTCGTTAAGCGTCTGCCTTCGGCTCGGGTCATGATCCCGGGGTCCTGGGATCGAGCCCCGCATCAGGCTCCCTGCTCCGCTCTCCCACTCCCCCTGCTTGTGTTCCTGCTCTCGCTGTGTCTCTCTCTGTCAAATAAATGAATAAAATCTTTGGAAAAAAAAAGAAACAATTACTGTTGATTTGTATAAAAGTTCTTGATGTAGCATCGTCATTCTACAGTCATTTTTGTGAACTCTCTTATTAGTTTTATTATTTTGCTGCTTTTTACTTTCTGACTTTTAAGTAGATATACATAGTTTACAAATTATGACAGTTTTATCTCTTCCTGTTCAGTATTTTATAGCTCATTCCTTTTTCTTATCTCATTGCACTGTCAAAGACCTCCAGAACAACAGTATTGATGATACAGTGCATACTTGTCTTGTTTCCCATTTTAATGGTCGATGTTTCTGCAGTAAGGTTGATGTTTGCTGTGTAGGTTTTTGAATAGGTAATCTATCATATATTTATATAATAGAATTTATAAAGCAGTAAAAATGAGTGAGCTAGATTTCTATATATCAGTCTAGACAATTCTCAGAAACCTAATGTGTGAAATAAGCAATTTGTAGAAAGATATGGATAATGCCATTTATATAATTTTAAGCATACAAAACAATGCTATATATTATTTTGGATAGATATATTTCTAGAACAATTTAAAATGGGTACTGAAAGATGCACATCAATTTTACAGTATCAATTACCTCTGGGAAGGGATGGAAGAAAGTGTGACTTTAACAGTATATGTAGTTTAATTTGATCTGTTAATACAAAGATATTAAACAAATACAAGAAAGTGTTAATGTTTCTTAATTATGGATGATATATATTCATATAATCTCATTTTTGTTTGTATCTCTCTTTTTTTAATTACAAAGAAAGATGCATTGTTTGCCCAATACAACCAGTAAAAAAAGACCTTCACAGGGGCGCCTGGGTGGCTCTTTAGGTCAAGCGTCTGCCTTTGGCTCAGGTCATGATCCCAGGGTCCTGGGATCGAGCCCCTGGTGGAGCCCTGTGTGGGGTTCCCTGCTCAGCTGGGAGTCTGATTCTCCCTCTTCCTCTGCCCCTCCCCCTGTTCATGCTCTCTCTCTCTCAAATAAATAAGTAAAATCTTAAAAAAAAGACCCTCACCTAGACACATCCTGAAGTAAGTTTTAGAATAATAAAGATTAAAAGGAGACCCTAAAATCTTTCGAGGGTAAGGGGAAAGTCATCTACAGATCATATTGACATCAGAGTTCTTATTCCTAACACTGGATGGTCAATGTCAATGAATAAATGCCTTTAAATCCTTAGAAAATATGCTTTTCTCTATTATTCTATCTCTAAACACACTATCAAATAGTTACGTGGTGACAATAAAGATGTTTTTAAGACTGAAAGTACTCAGAAAATTTATCTCCTGTGGACCTTCTCTTAGGAGTTATTTGAACATGTCCTCCAACTAAACAAGGTAATACTCAAGTCAAAGGGAAATATAGAATCAAGGAAATGGTGATCCAAACTTGGGAAAGCAATAAAAGTTAGTGTTAAGATAATAGCTAAACAGCACACTTGGTTGACCAGACCAAAGTGGAACAAAATGGCAGAGGGTTTGAGGTAGTGGGTGAACTCATGAATAAAAGGGGACTTGGTAAAATCAGTTGAGAGGTTAGAAAAATTAGAGGCAAATAAGGGAGGAAAAACAATTAGCAGAACCTCTAAGAAAATATTACAGTGATGGTTCCTAATGAACCATGCCTTTTGTATCCATACCATTGTGTAGTCCCCTCCCACATTGACTCTGGACCTAGCCATGTGAAATTTTGGGGGCAGTTTGAACATAAACAAACATAACCCATGAAGAGGCTTGAACAGTGCATTTTCCATGGGGGCTTGCACTCTTCCTACTCTGAAACCACCATGTGTGGAAGCCCAAGCTAACCTGCTGGAGGAAAAAAACATGTAGAATAGACATGAGCTGTTCCAACTGACAACCCCTAGAAAGAGCTGCCAGATAAAATATAGAACTCCCAGTTAAATTTGAATTTCAGATGAACATAAAACATTTGTTGATATAAGTGTGCCCCAAACATTGCATGGGACAAACTTATACTAAAACAATTATTAATTATTTTTTTGAAATTCAAATTTAACTGGGCATCTTCTATTTTTATTGCTATATCTAGCTACCTTAGCCACAGGAAAATCAGCCCCCAGCTAATCTGCCAGCTGGCTTGAACCACATGAATAACCTCAGGCAAGAATAGCAGAAGAACCAACCAGTCAAGTCCAGTGCAAATTCCTGATCCACAAAACAAGGAGCACATAAGATGGCTGTTTTAAGCTACTGAATTTTGGAGTGGTTTTTTACATAGCGATAGATATACAAAACAAAAGAAAATGTGTACTTGCTCCAAATAGGCAACAAATTAAGATAGAGTTCAGCATTTGACAGTGTATAAGGAAAAAGAATCTATGGAATCTCGAATCTAAGAACAGTATCACTTAAATGACTCAAGAGCCTTGACCTTGGATTCCAGAACATTTCTAAGAAACTATAGTGGGCTACATTAAATCAGAAGCTAATCCCAGATGTCTCTGGGATCTGACCATTCCAGATAAGATGGGCAGGTTTGAACTAGCGCCTAAGTTATTAAGTAAATATCCCCAGGGTAAGATGCATTTGTAGCCTGATAAAACTTAACACCTAGCTCTACCACACCAGAAGACAGGCGATAAGTAGACCATCGCTGCATGGCTCTCAGAACCGTCTGAAGTGACCAAATGGATATAAAGGCAACCCTCCAACATCCCACAAAAGACCTAGGTTGAACTTGTGAAAGCACCTGAGGGAGTCAGTTGGTGTCATCATCAAAGCAATGATGCCTTCATGGCATCTTGAAAGCAAAAGGAGCTTGCGCTTCTAGTGGAGGGAATGCTGCTGAGATTTCTTCTTTATATACCATATCTATATCTACATCTATATGTCTATTCTATATAGATATGTCTATATCATCCATAGCTATATAGAAAGTGCCAGTTTACTTTTATACTATATTCTGTAACAACTGAGTCTCCCAGTAAAGTTTTCTGCTTTCAACTCTGGAAGCTGAAAATCATGAACAGAATTTAGATGATTACAACTATATAAAATGATGCTAGTTGCTGAGCCTGTTGTGTCCTAATACTCAAATCTATTTAGTATAGTTTTGGAAAATGACTCACATATCACTTCGGGGATGATATTTCAAGTTGGCAAAAGACTTAATAAAATACAGCTGGCAGAACTTGCTATGTAGAAAATGATAAAAGAAGAAAGGAGAGTAGATACCAGTAGAGCTGGTATCCTCATTCTATAAAGTGAGAAGTGAACAAATCCTGGTGAAAGTTTAGGAAAAAATAAATGTTTATGTATATATTTAAAGTTACATTTAGCTACTTTCTTTATTTTAATTGATTTCATGGCCTATTTCCTCCTTAAGAAAGCAAGCTTCATAAGGGCTATCTCTGTCTTGCTTGCTACCAAATTCCAAATGTTTTGAATAGTGCCTGGCACACATGGTGCTCAATAAATAGTTGTTGATTGTGTGATTAAACTATGATTACTAATAATACTCTAAACGTTAGGAGTAAGAGAGGGGGAGGACGAATTATGAAATAAATGAGCTTCAGTGTCCTGTTTTCATAGCAGAAGGTCATTAGAGGTACAAGTGTATTTTTGGCATTTTGAAGATAACCACGGGAATAGTTCTCAGTCTTGGCACTACTAACATTTGGGGCTGGAGACTGTCCTGTGCATTGCAGGATCCCTAGCCTTTACCCATAAGATGTCAGTAGTGCCCTTGTCCTCAGCTGTGACAACGAAAAATGTCTCCAGACACTGACAAATTTCCCCGGGGGGGGGGGGGGAGGGCGTGCAAAATTACCCTGTTTGAAAACCAGAGTGACAGAGGAGCTAAAATCAGAAAAGTTAAGAAAGGTTGCCACTGGACTCTAGGGAGTGGTACTATGTCTAGGGAAGAGCAGGAGGGGAAATTATTCATTTTCATCATAAATTCTCTAATTGCACTGTTATCATATGTATGTATTGGTCTGAGAAATATTAATGTTTATAGAAAAACAGTAATGAAATGGAATCAATGAGACTTTGAGACAAGCTAGCAATATAGGATGAGGGAGAAGGAAGAAGTCAGTAATAACTAGGTTTCTGGCAGGGACACCTGGGTGGATGGTGGTTGTGTCCACAGAGACAGGGAAGACCAGAGGGGGAAACATTTTGGCGTGGGACTGGAGAATGATGGCTCCAATTTCAAACATGTTGAACATGAAAAAGCTGCAGGATATGCAATCTGTAGGCATTAAATAAATTAATCTCAAAACTCAGGATATATTGACTTTTGAGTCATTAACATATAGATGATAACTGAAGCCATAGCAGTGGATGAGTTTCATGAAAAGAGAGGAGACCTGAGAGCAAGACCTCAAGATAGAGTGTGTTACATTCTGGTGTTTTTTTCATGCTTCTGCATTTTAAAAATTAATTAGGACCGTATTGTAAATGTTGTTTAATTCATTTTTAAAATAAATTTCTCTTTGCAAACATAATGCATATTTATTGAGAATATTTCAAAAATAAATAGATAAGCACAAACTCCTGTCCAGAATCAGAATGGCAGCTTTAATACTAGACAATCAAATTGAGTGGGCACTGAGCACTAATTATGGGTGAGGCAGATGGAGATTCAATAGTAAACAAAACAGTCACCGTTCTTGTGTTCACAGAGCTTACCATGTAGTGGGGAATACAGGCAAAGAAAACAGAAAATACAATGGAGAGTGATGAATGCCAAGAAAATTAGTGATGAAAAGCCACTTCAACTAAAGATGCAATAGGATGTGATTTAAGCATCTTTTGTGTTACCCATTTTTCTCTTAATAGGCATGAGCTCAGTTGCCAGGACAGGAAGAAACTGTGTTGTATGTTTCTTTGCCCCCTGTGCCGCATAGTAAGAAAGCTCAGAAAGGCTGGCGGAAAACATGGAGTTGTTTGCCTTTCTCGGCCTGACTAGAGACTCTCAAAACCAAGCCTGGGAGTACACTGAGCTCTAACTCCTTCACAGACAGCATCTCCATTAATTTAAATTGGTTTTATGCTTGACAGTCTGTTCAGTTAATTTTCCAGGAACTCTCTAGTTGCGTTTCTACATTCTCAAGTCAGCCGCTAGATAATACTGAATTTCAGAAAGGGGAGAGATGGTTTGTATATTTCTTTCTTTTTGTATTGTAGTAAAAACATTTAATGTGAGAAATATCCTGTTAATAAATTTGTATATTTCTTAAAGGTAAGAAGCATGCACAAATTGACAATAAGAGCCACCACGGAGCAGAAGATTCATAATAAGAAGCATAGACAAATGGGCAAAATAAGGAATAACAGAGACAAGTCAATTTGCAAGAAGTAATCTGTCCCCAAGGTAGCATTGGAGATAAGTCTTCCCCCAAGCAGCAAAGAAGAGAGACTGAACCCTTAGCTACCTCTGTCTAATGACTTGGAACATAAGGAAAATTCTTGGTATCAGGGAAAACAACTCCGACCCTTGTCTTTGATGGATTTTCTAAAAAAAAAAAAAAAAAAACTGTTTCAATAAAACCTGGTATCCCTCAAAGATGGGGAATCAAAATGGAATGGCACAATAGGTAAAGACAGGTAAGAGAGAGAAAGAGAGATAAAGGACCTGAAAAATGCATGGCAAATAAAGGAAATTCATCTGAAAAAAAGTAGATGAAAACTGTCACCAAATATTTCACCACGAATTAGAAAGTTTTAATGAAGCAATTAAGCAAGAGCTCAAGAAAAGGATGGCGAGATAAGAATGAACTACAATATGAGCTGTCAGGCCTCAGGGAAAATGTAAGAGAATCACAAAGAGGAAAGCAGAAGTGACAGAAACACAGGGAAGAAAGAAACTGTAGCAAAACTCTAGCAATTGATGTCAAGTCTATGTAAATTTAGGACAAAGACCAAAACAAATGTGGTGATTATGGTTATGGAACAAATGTAATGGTGATAACCCAGATTAAATAGAAATGATATAATTAACAGCAATTGGGAGAGGAAAGAAAAAGGTGGGAGGTAATATAAATATGTTGGTTTTCTTACCCTTAGTAGCTGCATTCAAAGGATACCATCTAAAACAGGCAAACGTGGCAATAAGAGTCTAGGGATATTCAGTAGCACAAAGGGAAACACTAAGAAATATAACTTAATCAGTGAAAATTGGGTGTATAAAAAGAGGAAAGGGAGAAGGGAAGAAAAGGAAATATGTATAAGCATTGAATCATTATTTGTAATATCAAGAAAAAAATGGGGAATAAAAAGCTAAATATCCACACATAGGGGACTGACTAAATAATTATGACATATTCATGCAACAAAATACTATTCGGCTATAAACTAAAAAACATTTTTATGTAGTGATATCAAATGATTGACAAGATTATTATATGTGTGTGAATATATACATACATATAATTCTCTAGAATTGTGCACAAGAAACTGGTAACATTGCCTGTGGTGGGGGAGTATTGGGTAGTGGTGACAGAAAGGTGGGAAGGAGATTTTTAACGTATACCCTTCGTTATCTTTTGAACTTTGAACCATTAGGATGTAACTAATTTTTTTAAATAAATTTAAGATGAAATGTAAAGAATTGGTTGACCTGTCTTTGCACAGCCTTGTGGATATCATGTTATGTGAGATGCCTGATACATCTTTGTAGAGCTTCCTAACTCTTCATACAATGTTTCTTGTTCTAACCCCCAAGGACTAAGGCAAACACATGGGAGGGCAGTGTCCTGGCTGCCCACTTGGCCCCCTGTGTCCCTGCCCATTCTTAACCTTGGCCTGGTGCAGTCCCTTCAGCAAGTAAAAATGATAATGTTATAAAAATATTTAACTAAACTAAATATAATTCCCCCTGTAAATAATGTTCTCATGTAGCCCATTCACCATTAAAACTACTTAGGATTATAACCTCACACAAAGAGAAGCAAGCTACTGCCTGTACCTTGCTCAAGAAACTTAGAGTTCTCAAAGCTAATTTTTAAAACTCATAGCCATCGAATATTACTCAGCCGTCAGAAAGGATGAATAGTTACCATTTGCATCGATGTGGATGGAACTGGAGGGGATTATGCTGAGTGAAATAAGCCAATCAGAGAAAGACAATTATCATATGGTTTCACTCATCTGTAGAATATAAGAACCAGCACAGAGGATCATAGGGGAAGGGAGGGAAAACTGAGTGGGAAGTCATGAAAGAGGGAGAAAAACCATGAAAGACTTTTAACTATAGGAAACAAACTGAGGGTTTCTGGAGGGGAGGTGGGTGCAGTAATTGGGTGATGGGCATTAAGAAGGGCAGGTGAGGGGCGCCTGGGTGGCTCAGTCGTTAAGCGTCTACATTGGCTCAGGTCATGATCCCAGGGTCCTGGGATCGAGCCCTGCCTCGGGCTCCCTGTTCAGCGGGAAGCCTGCTTCTCCCTCTCCCATTCCCCCTGCTTGGGTTCCCTCTCTCACTGTCTCTCTCTCTGTCAAATAAATAAATAAAATCTTTAAAAAAAAAAGAAGGGTACGTGATGCGATGAACAGTGGGTGTTATGTGCAACTGATAAATTGTTGAACACCACATCTGGGACTAATGATGTACTACATGTTGGCTAATTGAATTTAAATTTAAAAAAAAAAAGAAAAAAACCTCATAGCCATCAATTTAGAGTTTTGCTAAATTCCAAAAGCTCTCATTACATATCAGGAAGCAGGCCTGGAAGACTCTGACTATAGATCTTTGCTAGATGCTATAGGTAGTGAGAACTTGGGACCTAAAGGAAGTGTCCATTGGAGAGGAATTTTGTGGAGGGAGAGAGAAGAAGGAATCACAACCAGCCCCGTCTCCTGGCTCAAATCAATCCCTATATCGAAACCCTAGAGGGGGTGGGGATTAGAAATGACCAGATCTGATATCGGAAAATCTCAGAGCATTAGGGTGAGTTTCTCACTTCCCCAGGCACAAGCTTCAAAAAGTGTGGGGTCTGGCATGGGGCAGCCCAAGTGGGAGGATAGATAAGGCTGAGAGAGAAGGTTGGTGGGAACATACCCCCCGCACTTCCTTTACCTCCACCCCACCGCCCCTCCCCTGCCCTGTTTAGAAAGTCACCAAATCCATCTACTACCCAGTTTAAAAGTCTGGATAGTGAAAAATACAGAACTCTAGATACATATTTACACATTGACAATTGGTCCTTGTGAGATGCAAATATTTATTCAAAGGGAGATACATGACATGGTTATTTGAAGTACTTTTTTTTTTTAAGATTTTTATTTATTTATTTGACAGAGAGAGACACAGCGAGAGAGGGAACACAAGCAGGGGGAGTGGGAGAGGGAGAAGCAGGTTTCCTGCTGAGCAGGCGGGGCTCGATCCCAGGACCCTGGGATCATGACCTGAGCCAAAGGCAGATGCTTAACGACTGAGCCACCGAGGCGCCCCTTATTTGAAGTACTTATTTGTGGTCATAACTTGAGCTATCAAAGTACCTTCAAAATCACCCCATATCCATACATCCAAGAACAAAGAACAATAGAATACTGAGGGCTAAACTTAATGGAGACCTTGCCAGGGTTAAAAAAAACATGATCAAATAAACCAGAAGAACCAGTTTGAGCTACTCCACTGCTAGGGGAGAGGGAGCAAGAGAATATAAAAGTAAAATGAAAAAAAAAAAAAAAGAAGGGGTCTATAGGGAGAGTTGGGGGCGGGGAGAGCATCCGTGGAACAATAGGACTTAATTCTTGTCCTTTTCCTTTTCCCTCCTCTTTAGGAGTGACTATGGTGAAGCACTTGATCATCCCCCCCCTTTTTTATTGCTGTTCCAAAAGCAGCAGAAACCACAGATATGCCTAGTGTGTTGACATATGCCTAGGTACAGTGGAATCGAGGTAGAATAGCATTGCAAGGGAAGGTATAAAGACCGTGCCTATTCACAAGCGAACAAACCCAGACAAATACATGGGAATAAAACCACAAAAGAAATGGGAAAGATCATTAAAAAGAAAGATTCAACAAAATGAAAGAAGGATTTAGATAAGGGTGCCTAGATGGGAAAATTATAAAGATGCCAATGCTTGCCAATTAACCCATAAACTCAGTGCAATTCCAATGAAAACATTACATATTGGATTCTGCAAGGACAGGCGGACAGACAGACCCTGGGCGGGCCACCTGGCTCTCCCGCCGCCGCCTCAGCGGGCGCGGGGCTGCGTGGCGAGGCCTGATGCCTGCAGCGCGGGCGGGCGGGCGGGCGGCATCGTAGAGCTCAGCGAGCCTGAGTCGCCCAGACTCTTGCAGTTCCCGGCAGAGTGCGTGCCACAAAGCAGACGCCGTCAACAGCAGAAGCTTAGGGTTCTACAGATGTTCTACAGATGACAAAGGAGCCCGTCGGTGGAGGATCCTATCTCACCCAAATCTGGGAGAGCGATTTCCCAGCAATTGCTCTGGGTGATACAACCAAAGAACAGGAGTCTTCTCTTCTTTTTGGCCACGAAATGCCTACGTGCACCACACATTCCATGAGGGAAGAAGGGCGGAGCTTCTTGGATGATGATGGACATTCCACTGGACAGAATGAGGGCAGAGAGTGTGACATCTACACCACAAGGGTGCAGTGTGAACTTCCTCACCTCCCTTCCCGTCCAGCTCCCTGCCTCCTCTATCCACCGCGGTGTTGGGTGAGTTTTTTCCATTGCCCTGGACAAGAGGAGGAACTTGTCAATTTTAACGGGGGGGGGCGGGGGCTTTAAGCAGTGCGTTGACCAAAGCACCCTTGTACAGTTTCCTCACACCAGACTCAGAAAGCTGCTCACCTGCCACTCAGAAGAGGCCATTCTGGAGCCGGGCGATTACCACAATGAGGCCAATAAAGAGTGTACTATTTTGATCGGAACACCTCCTTATTCAGATGTGTTTTGCATTTTTATTACACGGGAAAGCTGCAATGTCATTGGAGGAACTGTGTGTGTTTTTGTTCTGCCAGGAGATGGAGTAAGGGGGCCTTGAGGAGCTCTTCATCAGTTTCTGCTGCAGTAAGTGTTACCAGGAACGCAAGGAAGAAAACCACGGAGGAGGACTGGGACCAGGAGAGCAATGGCACGAATACCAGTTCCTCCTCTGAAGAGTTTTCTCTGAGAAGGAGCTGGAGAAGTTTGACAACGGGTGATTTGGTCACTTCCTGAAGAAGATCTGGATTTGAATGGAAAACCCAGCCTACTGCCTGCCTGTCCCCCAAGTTCATTGCCATCTCCTCCGTGAGCATGACGCTGGCCTCCGTTGTGGCCGTGTGTGTCCACAGTATATCAGAGTTCCAGAAGGAGGACGGAAAAGTGGATGACGCCATGCTGGAAGGCTTGGAGACTGCGTGCAGCACTTGGTTCACCTGCAACTTTGCCAGCCTGTTGGGCGCTGCTCCCTGTCAAAAGAAATTCTGGAAGAATGCTCTGAACATAATTGCCCTTGCTTTCATTATTCCCTTCTATGCCACTTTGGCTGTAGACACCAAGGAGGAAGAGAATGAGGACATTGAGAACATGGGCAGGGTGGTTGAGATCCTCAGGCTTATGAGGATCTTCCAAATTCTCAAGCTTGCCTGGCACTACGTAGGACTTTGGTCTCTAAGTGCCACACTGAGACACAGCTACCATGAGGTTGGGCTGCTGCTTCTCTTTCTGTTTGTGGGCATTTCCATCTTTTCTGTGCTTATCTACTCTGTGGAGAAAGATGACCACATGCCCAGCCTCACCAGCATCCCCATCTGCTGGTGGTGGGCCACCATCAGCTCGACTACTGTGGACTATGGGGACACCCACTCGGTCACCTTGGCCGGGAAGCTAATTACCAGCACGTGCATCATCTGCGGCATCTTGGTGACTGGATGGGTGTCTCCACATTATCTCCAACAAGTTTTCCAGAAGCAGAAACACACTGATGTGGACCAGCGCAGTGAGGACCCACCAGGGAAGGGTCATGAGCTTTCTTGCTTTAACATTAGAGATATTTGTGCACACCAGATGCACGTCTTCACTACCAGTCTATCTTCTGTGGGAACTGTGGTGGGCAATCCCAATTCCACAGGTGCTTCAAGCATTGAAGACAGTGAGAATGTTTATAACACAGCATCCTGGGACAATTACACTGCAAAATGAACAGGGACATTTGCGCCTGTATCTTGTGTCCCTTCCTGATGTTAGCTTAACACAGTTTTAATAAACCTCAATGGGTTCATTAAAATCGTTTAATTCTCAGGGTGTACCTTTCAGCCATAGTTGGACGTTCGTTGCTCCAAAATGATAAAATATTCTTTATTTTCCTCATTAAAGTGAATTAAATGCTTGTTCTGAAATTTATTTTTTACAAGAGAGAGTTGAGCTAAGATTTTGGGAAAAAAAGTAAATGGTATTGGGTGGGATTTACTACTATGGCTTATGTATCAGTCTGTGTTTGTCATTTTCTCACATTAAGCTAACTGTAAATTACTGATAAGTAGAATCAAAGGCTCAGTGACTGAAGACTACATGCATGTTGGATCCACAAAATGAGACAATACATGTAAATCTATGTTCATGTTCTAGACATGGAACCTGGGACCCTAATTATGGGGAAAAATTGGATTCTGTAGTAAATGTCATTAGTATAACTAATTGTACCTTTAGAGAAAATTAAGATACAAAGTCTACCTCAAAGCAAAGGTACGCAAACACATACACATTACACATACACACCACTAGTAGGTTAAAAAGGGAGCTAATTCTAAAAAAACTGTACTTATATTAGAGGAAATACAGGCAAAAGTATTCTAGTAAACGTGGGATGTGAAGACTGTCCTAAATAAATGAAAATACAAAAGTTCAATAGAAAACATTGACAAAAACAGAAAACTTAAATTCCAGATTGATTGAAAATACCACACCAAAAAAAAGAAAAAAATCAAGGAAAGGGCTGAGGGAAACCATTGCAACACGTGAGTTCAACATGTGCCAACACCCATATTTCAAGTGCAGCTAATGACTACCATGTGCCAAGCGCAGCAAGTCTATACATAGAACATGAACTTGCTCTACTCTCACACGAATCAACTTACTGTGGTGAGGGGAGAAACCGGTCCCCGCTTTCCCATGTTGTTAAAGTAAGCCAGGGGACGGCATTCCTAAGTTTCCTCTGGGCCAGAATATGTCCTGAGAAGGAACCTGGGGCAGAGGCCTGCTCACAAGCACCAACACCCACCTCCCTGCTAACACACACACCACCTGCCATAGGGCCCCCCAGTGAGCTGAGGGTCCCCGAGTCAGTTAGAGGTTCCTGGGAGAAAGGTGTGCCCCGGGGAGACTTGACACCAGGGAGCCGCAGAAGGGATGCCCGGCTGGGTGCATGAGGCTCCCAGATGCACCACACTGCAGCAGGAGACCAGAGTGAGAAGTGGTGCTGGCCACCATGACCAAGTGGGATTTATCCCTGGGATGCAAGGGTGGTTCAACATTCGCAAATCAATCAGTGTGATAGAACACATTAATAAGAGGAGGGAGAAGAACCATATGGTCCTCTCAATTGATGCAGAAAAAGCATTTGACAAAATACAATATCCTTTCCTGATTAAAACTCTCCAGAGTATAGGGATAGAGGGAACATTCCTCAAGCTCATAAAATCCATCTATGAAAAACCCACAGCGAATATCATCCTCAATGGGGAAAAGCTGAGAGTCTTTCCCTTAAGATCAGGAACACATTAAGGGTGCCCACTCTCACCACTGTTGTTCAACATAGTACTAGAAGTCCTAGCAAAGCAATCAGACAACAAAAAGAAATAAAATGTATTCAAATTGGCAAAGAAGAAGTCAAACTCTCTCTTTTCACAGACGACATGATACTTTATGTGGAAAACCCAAAAGACTCCACCCCCAAATTACTAGAACTCATCCAGCAATTCAGTAATGTGGCAGGATACAAAATCAATGCACAGAAATCAGTTGCTTTCTTATACACTAACAACTCAACTGTAGAAAGAGAAATTAAAGAAATGATTCCATTTACAATAGCACCAAAAACCATAAGATACCTCGGAATAAACCTAACCAAAGAGGTAAAGGATCTATACTCCAGGAACTACAAAACACTCATGAAAGAAATTGAAGAAGACACAAAAAGATGGAAAAATATTCCATGCTCATGGATCGGAAGAATAAACATTGTTAAAATGTCTATGCTACCCAGAGCAATCTATACCTTCAATGCCATCCCGATCAAAATTCCAATGACATTTTTCAAAGTGCTGGAACAAACAATCCTAAAATTTGTATGGAATCAGAAAAGACCCCGAATCGCCAAGGAAATGTTGAAAAAGAAAAACAAAGCTGGGGGCATCATGTTGCCCGATTCCAAGCTATATTACAAATCAGTGATCACCAAGACAGCATGGTACTGGCACAAAAACAGACATACAGACCAATGGAACAGAATAGAGAACCCAGATATGGACCCTCAACTCTATGGTCAAATAATCTTTGACAAAGCAGGAAAAAACATGCAATGGAAAAAAGACAGCCTCTTCAATAAATGGTGCTGGGAAAATTGGACACCCACATGCAGAAGAATGAAACTCGACCATTCTCTAACACCACTCACAAAGATAAACTCAAAGTGGATGAAAGACCTCAATGTGAGACAGGAATCCATCAAAATCCTAGAGGAGAACATAGGCAGTAACCTCTTTGACATCGGCCACAGCAACTTCTTTCAAGATACATCTCCAAAAGCTAGTGGAACAAAAGCAAAAATGAACTTTTGGGACTTCATCAAGATAAAAAGCTTCTGCACAGCAAAGGAAACAGTCAACAAAAGAAAGAGTCAACCCACAGAATGGGAGAAGATATTTGCAAATGACACTACAGATAAAGGGCTGGTATCCAAAATCTATAAAGAACTTCTCAAACTCAACACCCAAAAAACAAATAATCAAATCAAAAAGTGGGCAGAAGAGATGAACAGACACTTCTCTGAAGAAGACATACAAATGGCTAACAGACACATGAAAAAATGTTCATCATCATTAGCCATCAGGGAAATCCAAATCAAAACCACACTGAGATACCACCTTATACCAGTTAGAATGGCCAAAATGGACAGGGGAAGAAACAACAAATGTTGGAGAGGTTGTGGAGAAAGGGGAACCCTCTTACACTGTTGGTGGGAATGCAAGTTGGTACAGCCACTTTGGAAAACAGTGTGGAGGTTCCTCAAAAATTTAAAAATAGAGCTACCCTATGACCCAGCAATTGCACTACTGGGTATTTACCCCAAAGACACAGATGTAGTGAAAAGAAGGGCCATATGCACCCCAATGTTCATAGCAGCAATGTCTGCAATAGCCAAGCTGTGGAAAGAGCCGAGATGCCCTTCAACAGATGAATGGATAAAGAAGATGTGGTCCATATATACAATGGAATATTACTCAGCCATCAGAAAAGGTGAATACCCAACTTTTACACCAACATGGATGGGACTGGAGGAGATTATGCTAAGCGAAATAAGTCAAGCAGAGAAAGTCAATTATCATATGGTTTTACTTATTTGTGGAACATAAGGAATAACATGGAGGACGTTAGGAGAAGGAAGGGAAAAATGGGGGGGGGGGAATTGGAGGGAGAGATGAACCATGAGAGACTATGGACCTGAGAAACAAACAGGGTTCTAGAGGGGAGGGGGGAGGGGGGAGTGGTTAGCCCGGTGATGGGTATTAAGGAGGGCACGTACTGCATGGAGCACTGGGTGTTATATGAAAACAATGGATCGTGGATCACTACATCAAAAACTAATGATGTATTGTATGGTGACTAACATAATATAATAAAATTAAAAACTACAAAAAAAAAAAGAAGTGGTTCTGGGTTACCTGTTACCCACTGGGGGAAGAAGTGAAGTTGGGTCACCCCTCCCACCTTGCACAAAGGTAAACTCCAAGGAGATCTGTGAGATGACCCTTTCAGGGGAAAGGTGTGAAGGAGTTAGGAAACCATACAGGAGACTCTCTGTAATCGGGGCAGGAGGGAGGGCAGCCTAAGCCACACATAGAAACAAGAGGCACTAAGGGAGAAGGAGCCTGGCCTCAGGGGGAACTGGAAGCCCTGAGCAAAGAGAGGAAGCAAGTGACAGAGTGTGAGGTGACGCCTGGGGCACGTGTAGCAGACAAGGGATTGGCCAACCCTCTGCGGGACTGTGCTGGACTGTGGTGAGGCGCCCATCTGCATCTTAGACCAACTGGGGGGGGGGGGCGAAGGGAGCCTGGGGCCAGCCCTGGCCACAGTGGTCAAACTCGAAGAGGAATGGCGCTGTGGCAGCTGAGAGATTGACCTGGTGAGGGCCGTGCCTGTCTGTGGGTGGCACTTCAAAGTGAGGGGTTGGTGGTGGAAACGGCTTTGAGACCGGCGCGTGGGGTCCCGGTGAGGAGGCAGAGTCTGAGACTGGCTGTATGGGCTGGGAAGCCGGGTGTCTGCAACCTCCTGTGTGTGCCCTTCATGGGGGCGGGGAGGGGGGAGCGCAAATCCCAAGACCCCCAGGAGAGGTGGCAAGCTGGGGAGGGCACTGGGAGTTGGTGTGCAGCCGGTACCTACAGGCACCCAAAGTGGACGTGCTCAGGAGATGCGTAAGAAGCAAGACCGGGCCTTTTGTGGAGCTGGAAGGCAGTCCGCGGGGACGGGCCCCCAGATTCACCCAAGAGGCAGGCTAGGCTGGGGCGGGCCCCGTCAAGGCGGGGCACTTCCCCACGGAGTGTGACCAGCTGCAGCTTTGATGCCCTTGTCGAACGTTTAGCATGGGGAAGCCCAGAAAGAATCTGTTCACTGTAGCAGGCAGGTGGGCACGTTCAGTGTTGGTGGCCCCACGCCGTTTCATTCTGGATTAGGTGTGGGGGGGGGGGGGCGTGCACCACGGTCTTCCTGGGGCTGACAGCCTCTGAATGTCTCCATCGGGCCCTGACTGGCAGGCATGCTCCCGAACCCCCTCCCCGGCCCTAGGGCTCCTGCCTGGCCCAGCAAGCCACCAAGGCATAAAGGGCAGACCAGGGGCCTGAGCTACCCGACACGGGGGGAGTGTTTGGGGGAGGGCAGTGCCAGCAGAGGCACCGGAGGCTCTTGCCTTGGGCCCGGGTCCCGCCCTGGAGACCCTTGGACGCCAACGGGCTTCCCTGTGACAGACAGTTGCTCAGGAGATGAGCAGACAGTCTCCAGGCCCTCCCTGTGTTAGAAGTCAGCTGTGGCCCCAAAGGGCCAAGGGCCTGCCTCGGAGAGGGGGGACAACTGCCTGTGGCAGCACTCGAATGGGGATTCGGCAGAGCGCAGAGGAGTGGGGAGGTGCCTGTTAATTTGGGACCCCGAGCCAGGAGGAAGGAGACCTCCTGCCTTTGTGCTGCGCTTCAGGAGGCTGAGCACGAAGGGGTGTTGCTGAAGACAGCGCTGGCCAAACAGGCTCCACCGGGACAAGTGGGTGTGGGAGCTGTCTGCAGGGCACCCCTGCTTGGGAAACACTGCCCAGTCCCCCTGAGGCTGGCTTGGGAGAAAGGGCTGGTCACATTAGCAACTCTTAGGAAACATGACAGGGCCCTGCAGCAAGCAGAGGAAGCCCCCTGGGGGGGGGGGTGCTGTGTGTGTGTGTGTGTGTGTGTGTGTGTGTGTGTGTGTGTGTGTGTGAGAGAGAGAGAGAGAGAGAGAGAGAGAGCCCTGCTGGGGGTGCGTTGTCACAGCAACCACAAGTCACATGCTGGCCATCCAAGGTGCTAGTGCCTGGGGAGAGGCGGTGTCCCCGTTGCGGGTTGGAAGGTTCCCCAGAGATGGTCCTGGGACCCGGCCCGCACCCGTACCTGCTAGTCAGCCCGAAGGGTGCGGGGTCGGGTACAAGCTGAAGAGTTTAATCCCCCTGCCCCCCAAAGCCCGGGAGGAGGGAGGAACAAATACGACTCTGGTGTGTGTGGAGGAGAGCATGCAGAAGGCAGAGTGCGGATGCCCAGGGCACCGTGGCCCGGAGCAGCAGCCCAGGGAGACCAGGAGAGGGCACCAGGCACAGAGGCAGCCCTGCGCAAGGGAAGCTTCTTGTGGCCTGTGCTGTGGGCCAGGGCTTAGGGGAAGAGGACCATCGCTTGACACGTCAAAACCCCTCAGGGAAGCTGGCTTTGGTGACGCAGGGGCCACGGGCTGCTGGGAGGGCTCTGGCAGCGCTCAGCGGGGAGGCTGCCTGAGCCGTCCAGCTCCACGGAGTGGTTCCGTGCACAGGGCTGGGCTCCTCCTTTCCTCCCAGGGGGGCCAGGAGCTTGCATGGGGGTGACGGAGACGTCTCTCCCGATGGACCGGCCATAGCCCCGCCAGGCACCCCAGCGTCTGCCCTACCACCCTGACCGGGAGTTCGCGCAGGGCTCCACGGGCCCCTTCTCGGAGGTCCCCGAAGGGACTGGGGAGAGGGCTGAAAGGAGGTTCCCCCGAAGGAAGCGGGGGCCAACCCTTCTCCCTCTGCCAGCAATTGGGGCTTGGGGTCCCAAGGAAGGGAGTGGGCCCGGAAGTGGGTTTAACAGCCGCTTCGCAGGAGACAGAGAGAGAGAAGGACACCAAGGGGCCACGCAGCGAGCGGCAGCCATCGTTGCTAGACCTGGGCACTGAATGCCCGGCGATGGGTTGCCAGGTGGTCCCCGGGGATGCGTAGACAGACCCCAAGGATACTGCCCTTCCTGCCCAGGCTAGCAGTCCAGGAGAAAGCCCTTCCTCCAGGGATTTCCCTGCTCCAGGTGCCAGGCACTGGGCCGCCGGCTTCCCAGGTGCTGTGTCCTGCAGTCCTCATTCCACCAGGCCCACCTCTGCTCCCTGGCTTCCGCCCCTGACCCCCAGCCCCTTCTCCAGGCCGATCCTGAGCACTCCCGCCCACCTCTGCCCCCGCCTCCTGTGAGCGCCCAGAAGCGCGCCCCTGTCAGGGAGCATAGGCCCCAGGGAGTCAGCGTTGGTCGCCTACTTCTGTCTTCCTCTGCATGCAGACTGTAAACTCAGGGACAAGTTCCACGTCTCGTTTTCGCCAATCAAAGCGCACAACTTTATTGATGATACATACAAACGTAGGCCTGGGTGGATGAGGTTAAGTCAGTACAGCACAGGCAAGGGGCGTGTCCTTCGTGGACGCACAGGTTCACCATCCATCAGCTCGCACAGAAGAAGGAGTAAATGGGAAAGAATTCGACCTAAGCGGCAACAGATGCGTTTTCAGCACGAGCCCCGACACGTGTCTGGTCTCCACAAAGCGGCCCGGCTTGGACAGGGAGACCGCCACGGGCAAGGCCTCCCTCGCCATGCTCTTACAGGATGTTCCGTAGCCACGGCTGGCGGCTGAAAGGATCCCTTTGCCGCAGGAGGAAGGCCGCAAGGGAGTAACCGCCAGCGCACACGGCCTGCGGACTGCAAAACCAAGAAGTTACTCCGAGCTCTGGGGGGACCCCTGCCTGGCCCGGAAGAGTGTGGTCCTCCATGTAGCAAGTGTAACTTGCACCCCGTGATGCGGTGACTGGCTAAGGCTGGCTCTTCAACAGCACCCACTGCAGACCCTTTGAATGAGAACACGGGGGTGTGTTCACCGGCAGGCTTTTGGGTGGATTCCGTCCCGTTCGGTTCCGCTCCGCTCCAGGCGGCCATCTAAGAGGCCAGGGTGTCGGGGGGAGCCTGTGTGTTTCCGTTCCTGATCAAGAGGGACACGAATGAGAGCAGCGTTTGGGCACCCAGCGATTCCCCTGCCAAGACTGGCTTTTCAGACAAACCCATGGACAGTTTCAAAACCTGAACCTCGGCACATCCACTTCCCTCGGATGTCAAAGGGAACTTCAAGTCTGAAACGGACTCGGCAAGCATGTGATTAATAACTGTCATGCTTATTAACAAATTGAATCCGGCCTGCTGCAGAAATGAGATGCAGCAATGTGACACAGTCTCCCGACACACTCCATTGATGGACATCTTAATCTGGCCCTGGTTTTCAACCCTTGCATTCAAGTTATCCAGAGCACAGAAAGCCTTCTCCTTAGTAGCGGGGTCGGGAGTGGGGATGGTGCTGCCAACAACGGAGAGGCTGGTCAAATGACCATTGATACCATAGCTAAATGAAAAACCAGCATCCTTGGGCTGAGCAAACCACATTTTTCCCTGAATGAAAGGACACTTAGAGAGGTCAAGTACACACCTGAAATTTCTAAAGCTTTGAGTGCTCCAAGAATTTTTATGTTCATAGGGGAATGGGCGCTGTTTTACTGGGTGTGTTCGGTTGGCCTTGCCCCCACCTGAGGGCCTGTCCTCAGTGCCACCAGGGGCCCCAGGTTCAGTCCAATCCCCATCCTCACTCCAGGGCCGAGCCATAGTTGTGAAATCAAACCAAAGCTCAGGTTCTTCCTCATCCAGCTCCTGGTCATCGTCCCATTCTTCTTCCTCCTCCTCCAACTTGTCACTGTCATCTCTTCCTATGGTTAGCTTGTAAACACAGTAGCAGGCCCCAGCCCCAATCATCAGTCCTGCTGCCATCCAACCCACTTCCCGAGCCCGGCCCATGCTCAAGTCCGTGCCAGCCTTTGGACAGGACAGGAGAGGGCCTTGTTCCACCTGACTGAGGAGGATTCTTAGGGCCACGGTGAGTAATGGTGGAGCGCAGTCCTCTTCAGCCTCTCCCGGGCTCCTGTAGCTCCCTTGTGATGAATCTATGGGTGCAAAATGGTATTAGGGTCCTGTGCTGTGTCTGAGTTTGTGCCTCACTACACAAATAGAGTGGAGTTTGAGTTCTGGTTGAGAGAGGTGGATTATTAGGAAACGACTTCTTTGTTCCTTTTTGTCATCCTCTATCTACCCTCAGGACCCACCATTTCTCTTCCAGGCCCTACAGAAAAGGGCAGGGGATGGGGCTGTGCTACGATAGCCAGGAGGGTGACAAGGAGAGGCACACACTCAGGTAGTTTCCTCCACTACCACCCCTTCCCCCAAAGATTCACAGGCAGGTCTCTCCCACCAACCTCTACCAACGTCAGGTAAATTTCTTCTTCTTCCCTCGTCTTCTGTTGTCAGTACTCCTTCCACGGAGATTGATGGACAGTCTGGCAGAAGGTCGGAAAGACAGCTGGCTTTGGAGAACTGAAAGTGTGGTGGATGGATCAGCACTGAGAACACGGGTCCTAATACCCGCTTTTCTGCATTTTCAGCTTTTGACTTTAAAGTATTTCTCACACCTTCCCGAGTTTCCAAACGCGGGCTCCCCCCTCCTCCCCCGTTATCGTCCGCCATTTCCCCAGCAAAGGCCGCCACACCCCTTTCCCTGCACTGAAATGGGAGGGGGTGTGGAGAAAGAAAGGGCCAGGAGAGGGCGACTCGGACCCGGCCCGCGCAGATGCCAGCCCTTCCTCCTCCGCCACCCCCAACGCCACCCCCAGCCAGGGTCCAGGGCTCATCCCACCTTCACACGGACCTGCACGGTCCCAAGGCAGTTTGCTCCTTCCCTCGGCACGACTTTTGAGGCGACCTATGGGCCAATAGACCCTACAAACCTGCAAACAGGCAGGGAACCGAGGGGACGGAGTGCTTGGTGGACGGAGCAGGACTCGGGACACGAGTACCCTGAGTGTGGCACCTTGCTTCGGAGTCTCTGTCAACCGCCATTTACTCGCCTCACCCCCACCCAAAGTCCGCCGGTTCTCTCCGCTAAATGGGCACAAGGGGGGGGGGGGGCGGTGGTATTTAGAAAGTAGGCGGGAAGGGAACCCAGCCCGGATCAGCCCGAATCTGGATCCGGGGCGCCCTTGGCCCTCTCCTCTCCCCACCCGCCTCTAAGCAGAGCCCAGGCTCCTACCGACCTCGCGGTCCGGGGCTAGTTTCCTTCTTCCTTCACACGCCTGCGGAGTAATGGGGGGCTGGTACCCAGACGGAGGCGACTAGCAGGACTTCTGCTCTAGGCGGCTCTTGGTCACGTGACGACCACGTCACCGGTGAGCTCTGGCCCCCAATTTCCACTCCCACAAGCAGTGCGGCAGGCGCCAGCCTGCCCCGTACCTCCCCCCTTTGCACTGGGCCCTGTCACTCTTTTCCTCTATAACAATACCATTAAGCCAGAAGTGGCCGTGGCTCTCTGGTGTTTGAATTTGCCTAAGTATACGAAGGGGCCGCATCTTCTCGTGGGTCTGTCCTTCCTTATCCTTCTTCTGGGGGGAAATTTCTTACCCTTTCCTTGGCTCTGAAACGCCTGCCGCCCAGTCCTTAATTTCTACCCCTTTGCACATCCAGTCTCTGCACCAAAATTGGGGGTGGGAGGTGGCATAAAAGGAAGCTCAAGTAGTGAGGTTTTTATTAATATTTTTCATACATTTATGTTCTATTTCTTCCTTCCTTTTTTATTGACTCAAGCTAGATTATTTTGTAACCAGAAAACATAATAAATCTATTTCACTTGGAGAAAAAAGAATTCAAGTTATGTACATATGTGTGTGTGTATATACATATATATATGTAATAAACAAAATTTTCCAGTTAATAGAGAGGCCTCATTGATTTGCTGAAATTAATTTGTACCCTGTTGAAAACGTTTTCTACTGACTGCACAGGAAATAGCAGCTTTCAAACAGCATATTAAAATTTAAAAACATATCCTTACAAACAAAACCAGTGTGCTTTCAGATGATTTATAAATTGGTGGATAAAATGAATCTATAGTGAGGTGGTCAGTGTTTTACTTGTGGCCATTTTCAATAAGTGAATCACTATCCCTTTCTTATTCCTGGCTTAACTCACAGTATTAAGTGTCAGATGGCTGAGAACTTCATAGAAGATTGCTGGATGGCTTTCACTCTGGCTTCAAAGGACAGACTTTATGCAAACCCTAAATTCAGTTGAATCTTACCGTTCAGATGAACTTTAGAAATCAGTAACTTCGCAGGTTAGCCTGTCTTTTGTTCAAAAGTCTTCATTTAAATTCTATTCTGAAGTTTCATGGTGTAACTCAGAAATAATCCATAAATTAGAGTTGTCCCTGTTATCCCACTGATGAAAATGAGACTCAATAGATGAAATATTTATTTAATTATGACACTGGTGAGATATCTCCGGGATGTGTTGTTCATGTACTATATGTCTGTTACCCCAGCAGCCCCTAGTGCTCAGCATCTTCCAGTGGAGACAGTGGTGAGGGTCTGTGGGTGACTGTGAATCACTGCAACAGCCCTGAAATCGGTGTCATTTTCCCCTCACGAAAAGCATAGTTTACAGGATGCCAAGCAGTCACCACCAGGAGAAAGAGGCCTTTTCACTCCCTGCCTTCTGTTACAAGTTCACTGCACCACCCATACAAGCCCCTCAGAATAATCCCAGAACTCAGGGACAAAGTATGCAGAAGTTAGTCCCCAGACATTCAGCTGTCCCTGCTAGGGAGTCATACTCTAAATATAGACCCTTCAGGCAGCCTCTTTCTTAGAACGTTGAAATATGACACCCCAGCAGGAAGCTCCCCCTGTGAGGGGCCCCTGTGTGGGGGAGGCCCTTTCAGGAGGTGAGCCAGGGAGCCCAGAGTGCCTTGCTGGAGAATATTCAGAAGTCAAGAACACATCACAACTTTCTGTCTTCCTCAAAACGTTTATAGTCCAAACTCCTTCACCAGTATCACACCCCTTTTCTCTAAAAACGCTTACCACATTCGTTCTGCATCATCTCCTTCCACCGTTCTTTCTGTCTCCCTTTACTTTCTTCTCCTAGACAAGCGAATTCTATTTATGAAGCTTTACTAACAAATCTAACTGTCCATCATTCAATTTTTGGCTGCTTAGTAATTATATAAGTGGCTTTTGTTTGTTTTGAATGTATACATTAGAAAGAACTAAGGAGTTTGTAAAGCTTAACAAAGCCTCAAGGACAAAAGCGCCACTCTTCCCTCTCCTTACTAGTATAAAGTATCTCCCTCCCCCACTTCGGTATGTTTTCCGGTTATTCCAATGTGTAACTCCCCGACCACCATTTTCCCAGTCTGTCAGACTTTTCCCTGTCAGACCTTTCCCGTTTGAATCCACTCCCTCTCTAAAACGTCCCATACTCCATGGAAATGATAACCCTTTCAATTTCTCTCACTTCTTTGTCATTTAGATCCACAATTTCTACCGGGGAACCTAGAAGCTAGCATTTAAAATCTATTTTGCTCCCCATTATACATCCATCAACAACTATTTAAGGGCATGCTATTTGCCTGACATACCGTTTCAAAAGCAAAAAAGGAAAATCCTTAAGCAGTTCCTCAGACAAGCCTGTTAAAAGTTCCTGAGCCTGCAGAAGGCTATGTGAAGCCACTGCTGAAAGGAACCTTTTGGCTCAAATTGGTATGTGGTCCCAGGTGATAGTTGTCTTAGTGCCGCCAAACAAAAAAGGATCAGCAGATGCTAACACTAATGGGATTATAGAGAGTGAGAAAAAAATACAGAGAGAAGATCTTTATTTTAAAAAGCTATATTACTTTTTGTATTGTGTTATTTGTTTTTGTGTTGTGTATTAGTTAATTTTGTTTCGTTGCAGGCAACAGAACCCAAACCTGGTGTAACTGAAACAATGAGGGAGTGTTGCAGACCAGCGTCAGCTCTGAGGGGGATAGGTAGGAGGAATTCACAGACAGTCTCTTCAGGATGCCATCGTTCTGCTGTTTTTTTAAATCTGCATTCTAGATTTAAATTTTAGTAAGAGAGTATTGAGTTGGTCTCTTTTGGGCACAATGCCCACCCTTTTGCTGGGGGGAAAGAGGGGGGATGTAAAATGTAAAATGCACTTCCTTTCTTTTCCCAGAGAGAAATGTAAATTGTTTCAGACAGTTGATTTGCTGGAGCCTTTTCTTTTCTTTTTTTTATTTGAGAGTGAGAGAGAGCACAGAGAGAGAGGGAGAGGGAGAAGCAGACTCCCCGCTGAGCACAGAGCTGGTCGCGGGGCTTGATCCCAGGATCCTGAGATCATGACCTGAGCCAAAGGTTCAACCAACCTGAGCCACCCAGGCGCCCCTTGCTGGAGCCTTTTAACGACTTTGGATGTTAACCCATTGTCCAGCCATGAATGAGATGCTGGGGGCCTGTGTGCCACAAAATGTCTTAGTTGTGGTTTTCACATTCACTAAACATCAGAGAGGTATAGTTCAGAAGTGGTGATGCACAGGATCATATTCTAAGCCAGAGTGACCTGGCTTTCCTGACAGGATTCCTTAGGGTTGTACTTATAGTTCAGCGTCTTGCCCTCATTGTTGCATGATCAGCCCCTGACTTTATCTGAAAGCAGAGGTCTCTATCAAGAAAAGACCCCCATTCATAGAGACTTGAATATAAATCTAGATCTGAACACCTGAACCCATGCATCTCTGCATCCCCCCCCCCGCTTTAAGTGGGCCAAAAGGGAAGCTAAGTACTGATAGGAGTGACAAGTGAATAATTTACCCTGAGAAATACAACTGTCAGAGGGTACTGAATGTTTTTGTCAGTTTTAACAGTCCATTCTCTCTGTAAGCAAGCTACTACTTAAGAAGCCACAGCGTCATGGGGCGCCTGGGTGGCTCAGTCGTTAAGCATCTGCCTTCGGCTCAGATCATGATCCCAGGATCCTGGGATCAAGCCCCGCATCGGGCTCCCTGCTCGGCGGGAGGCCTGCTTCTCCCTCTCCCGCTCCCCCTGCTTGTGTTCCTTCTCTCGCTGTGTCTCTCTCTGTCAAATAAAAAAATAAAATCTTAAAAAAAAAAAAAAAAAGAAGCCACAACCTCAGAAGTTGCTTGGTGAGCCTGCAATCAGAGCAAGGGCACTGGTTCACCTTAAGAAGTGGCTTTCAGTTAAGGAAGCTCGAAGTACTCTTACACATTATGGGGATGGCTCTGCCAAGAAAAGCTGAATGTTCCATTCATCTTAGCCAGGACTCCCTCTCCCCAGACAGGGCTTGGGTGGGAAACTACCAACCCTTAGTCCTCTGACTCTTCTTTTCACACATTCCCATGCTTGAATAAGCCCCATGTTGCACATGATCTTTCTCTGAACACAGAATCACGTAGTTGATTTGGTTTTCTGTTTGCTAAATTTCAGTCATGCCTTAGTACTGCCTCCTAGAAGTTACACAGAACTTCTCCGGAGTTCTGCCTGTACCCAAACTCTCCAGTCTCTTGATTTACTCCCGTATTGTCTGTGGATTATACAAGTTATACTTAGATAATAGCCTTATATCTGAACTATTAAGGACTATCCCACTGTAGATCCCAACGTTCTGACATTATTTTTATTACTTTTCCCAATATAAAAAAAAGGTTCAGTCATTGCTGACAGGTGAATCATTGAGCTCACCAAACCAGTCAGTGAAATGTCTCCACACTAATGACTAGAAGCTAGAGGCCAAGTTCAGCCAATTTTATCTTCGTCTCAGTGTTTTTCTAATACTTATTTATTTCAAGGTGATATTCTCTCTTTGTATCTAAGTATTTTTGTAATATTCTTTGATGCTACTTACTTCGTCAGTGTGCATGCCTTTTTGGACAGGTACCCACTATGTACCTGTGACGTCTACTCAACCTTTTCTGTGTTACTGCCTTCTGAGGGCTCCATGCCTCTTCCTTGCTAACCGATGCAAGTGAAAGTCTGTCGCCCTCCTGTTGAGAACACTGGCCTAGTCAGAAGATTTATGCAATCTCAGACACTCTAATGAGCTCATTCAGGGTTGTGTTACGTGCTAGGCCTCAAGACATTAAGATTGTTTGGAGTGAGGTGCGTAACACTCCCCACGAGTGAGAAAACGTGGGGCTTTTGGAGGCCATCACCCAACATCACTCTCCCAACTCCCACTCTTCGCCCCCCCTCAAATGAGAATAGCTATACAGTAATTTTTTCTCACAAAAGAATGCTGGCTGGGGGCAGGAGAGGGCAGGACAAAAAGAACAAAAAAAGTATTAAGAAAGTAAAAAAAACCAAAAAACAAAAAACCACACTCTCACTCCAGGTCTCCTTTTCTGATGGCTTTTTCGTTCCAGATCTGGGACTAGATTTCAGAGGAAATGGTAGACATTAATAGCTGGGAGGAGGGGAGGTTGAAGGAGAGGTTGCTGTCCCAGGAGCTTAGGGAAGGAAGAGGCAATTTTTCAAAAAAGTACAAGTGGCCAGTAGCCCCTGGGGAAGATGCTGTCCCTTCCTGGTAATCCGAGGAAGGCAAACACAACTACGGGGAGATGGGATTAGCAAAGAAGAAAGAGTAACCAGGCCTGGTGTGGGGGAGGGAATGGAGGGGGGCGGGCCCTCTTCTGCCGCACTGCTGGTGGGAGGGGAAATTAGGGACCCGAGTTGGTGGATGACGTAGCTCTCACGTGACCAAGAGCTGACGTGTGCAGAAGTCCTTCTTGTTCTGGTCCTTGTTCCCGTCTGAGTACCAGCTCCCCATTGCCCTGAGGGCCAGCGGGCCTGCGGCAGAGGGAAGGAGGAGGAGAAGAAGGAAATTGTCCCGGATTCTTGCAGGTCAGTGCCTGGGAGATTCCATTAGGTGGGGGGGCCAAGGGCGTAGGGCGGAGACCGTCGCGGGTCCTGAGGCGCCTCCGCCGTCTCTTCCCCTCGCCGCCAGCTTTCCAAGACATCTGTCCCGCCCGCAGCCCATTTCGATGCTGCGAAATGGTGAGCAGGGGGCTGGTTGCGGAGGAGCCCAGAGAACGGGTGTTGAGAATCTGCTGGGAGCCGAGGCCGTAATCCGGAAAGGGAGCTGTGGCCTGGGTGTTGGCCCCCCAGTCCTTCAGGACGGCGCCGGCGGGGAAAGGCTGGACATTTGGGGAGGGGGAAGGTGCAATGTGATGTCGGCAGAACCCTGAGGGGGGTTAATAGGGGTGGGAAACCTTTGACAACCAGGCCTCTGAATTAGGAAAGAGTTTCGTGCTCTGGGGACTGGTCGTCCACCAAGCGCTCAGTAGCGGCCGTTTCCCGTCTTTCTGACTGTGGCTGTGTCTTCCTGACCATGGCTCTGTGTCTAGGGGGTCCGAGCCTCTCCTGGGTTGCCAGTCTTTCTGTAGGTTGCGGCACTACGCCAGGCAAGAGAAGAGGAAGGAAATTAACCCCAATCGGTGAAGGTCGATTTGAGGGTAAGGCTATCTGGGGACCCTAAGAGGGGCGGTGGTGGGGGGTAGGGAGAAGCCAGAGATGGCAATAATCTAGGTTAGGGCTGAGGCTGAGTGTGTTTCTTGCACTCTCGGGACTGTGGTGAAATGGCGTTCGGGGTGTGTGTGTGTGTGTGTGTGTGTGTGTGTCGCGGGGGGTGGGGTGGGGGTGGGGGTTGGGGAGAATGACAGAAGGAAAACCTATCAGAGAGTTTGTTCATAATCCTCCTCTCTCAACAGCACTTAGTCCCCATGTTTTCGATCTGTCATCCTGCAGGTCTGCTGTAGCAGGTGGCACCACTTGAAGCGAGGGAGGAAGTTTCCTCGGATCAGTAGAGGTCGGTGTAGGCGTGGGGGCTGCCTGGAATGGGGGAGGGGCTGGAAATCAGCCACAGTTGGACAAGCTCACCCAATCCTACCTTATTTCCCTAATATCCCTCCCGTTTCGGGTCAGGGAAGGGGCAGGTTTATGCATGTTTTGGATGGCATAGAGGTGAAAAATCTCTGACAGCCTGGATGGTGAATCAGGAAGGCTCGGAATGAACGTGAACAGTCAATCCATCAAGTTCTCAGCTCTCCCTGGCTCTGGTCTCTTGCAGATTGCAAGGGTTGTTGGGCGTGGCACACCTCCAGGGGAGGGAAAAAGGGACAGACTGCCTGTCTGGAGGAGGTTAGTGCAACAGTGCCACTCCCTGGGGACACCCGAGGTTGGGGTGGCTGAGGCCCCAGCAGAGACTAAGGGCTCCATTGCGTTTATCTAGGCTTGGGGAGAGGGTGGGCTGGGGAGGGTAGAGGGAGGGTGAAAGGAGGAGGATATAGAGGGTTTGTTAACAATCTACATTTCCTACCAACTATTCATTTATGACCCTCCTGTCCTTCTGTACAACTCTCTGCATGGGGCAACACAGAAGAGAAACTCAAACCCCATTTCCTTCCTCCACCCCTAGGTCCACCTCCAGTGTCAGCTACTGTGGCCTTGAAGTGGCTGAAGACAATCACCTTCCACAGGCCTGCACCCAGGCCTATAGCCCTCCTCTCGCAGCCTGAGTGAATACTCTGTTCCTTGGTCCCTGCTATTGTCAGGGACGATTGCATGGGCTACGCCAGGAAAGTAGGCTGGGTGACTGCGGGACTGGTGATTGGGGCTGGGGCCTGCTATTGCATCTATAGACTGACCCGGGGAAGAAAACAGAACAAGGAGAAAATGGCTGAGGGTGGGTCTGGGGATGTGGATGATGTTGGGGACTGCCCTGGGGCCCGGTACAATGACTGGTCTGATGATGATGATGACAACAGTGAGAACAAGGGCATAGTGTGGTACCCACCTTGGGCCCGGATTGGGACTGAGGCTGGAACCAGAGCAAGGGCCAGAGCAAGGGCCAGGGCTACCCGGGCTCGCCGGGCTGTTCAGAAACGGGCTTCCCCCAATTCAGATGATACTATTTTGTCCCCGCAAGAGCTGCAGAAAGTTCTTTGCTTGGTTGAGATGTCTGAAAAGCCTTATATTCTTGAAGCAGCTTTAATTGCTCTGGGTAACAATGCTGCTTATGCATTTAACAGAGATATTATTCGTGATCTGGGTGGCCTCCCAATTGTAGCAAAGATTCTCAATACTCGGGATCCCATAGTTAAGGAAAAGGCTTTAATTGTGCTGAATAACTTGAGTGTGAATGCTGAAAATCAGCGCAGGCTTAAGATATACATGAATCAAGTGTGTGATGACACAATCACTTCTCGCTTGAACTCATCGGTGCAGCTGGCTGGACTAAGATTGCTTACAAATATGACTGTTACTAATGAATATCAGCACATGCTTGCTAATTCCATTTCAGACTTTTTTCGCCTATTTTCAGCGGGAAACGAAGAAACCAAATTTCAGGTTTTGAAACTCCTTTTGAATTTGGCTGAAAATCCAGCCATGGCTAGAGAACTGCTCAGGGCCCAAGTGCCCTCTTCGCTTGGTTCCCTCTTTAATAAGAAGGAGAACAAAGAGGTTATTCTTAAACTTCTGGTCATATTTGAGAACATAAATGACAATTTTAAATGGGAAGAAAATGAACCTACTCAGAATCAATTCAGCGAAGGTTCACTGTTTTTCTTTTTAAAAGAATTTCAAGTGTGTGCTGACAAGATTCTGGGGATAGAAAGTCACCATGATTTTTTGGTGAAAGTAAAGGTTGGGAAATTCATGGCCAAACTGGCCGAGCGTATGTTCCCAAAGAGCCAGGAGTAACTTCTTGATTTTGTAGTTTAGAAGCAACACACATTGTAAAACTATTCCTTTTTCTCCACCTTGTTTATATGGTAAAGGAACCCTTTCAGCTGCCAATTTTGAGTGATGAATATCATTGTATCATCAACGCTGATGTTTATCTGAGTTGGTTTTCAGGTCCAAGCTGGATGAATGAATATCACTACCTGTTCTGAAAACACGTTTGTTGCTTTTTATCTCGCTGCCTAGATTGAAATATTTTTACTATTTCTTTTGCGTGACAGTGAACCGGTTGGTCATAAGTAAGCTCCCTCCTGTCATTTGCATTAACTTTGTATATCATCAATAAAGTTGTGTGTTAATGCTGAAAAAAAAAAAGAAAGAAAAAAGAAAGAGACCATCCTTGTCCTTTGGTTTTATAATCTAGTTGGAGAGATAAGAAATATACAAACAAAAAGATAACAGGATATCTGGAGCATATACTCATTGTCAAAAGTGTGCTCTCAGAGCATAGGGGAAGCAAAAGCTTCTGGGGGATATAATAGTCAGCTACAGATTCCTAGAAGAAGCGGACCATCTAAAATGATTCCTGAATGGCGTAGGTCCTTAGGCTTTCCAAGAGCGGGAGTGAGGGGGCACTAGGCTGAGAAAGGCATGGAGGTAGGAACCCTTTTCCTATGACAGTGAGGAGACTAGTCTACTTAGGGTGGAGAGTGTGGGGAATGGAAGTAAATAAATTTGGAAAGCTGAGCGAAGCCACTTTGTGGAGAGCTGTTTGAATAGTATCCCACTGAACACCAAGAGCCATTAAATATTTTTGACTAGAAAGAATAATTGGAATTCATATAGAGGCCTCTCTCACCAGCTGTGCAGTGTCTATGAGGGTGTGGAAAAATGGATCCTACCAAACCCTGGTGGTAGGAATGAGTTTACATTGAGTTTGTACGGGTATGTGGAGGGCCATTTGGTAATACATATAAGCCTTAAAGTATGTAAACCCTTTGTCCTAAGGAAATAATTGAATAATTGGCTAAAGACTGTATGTACAAGGCTATTCATCCCAGTACTGTCCAAAACAGTAAGAATCAGAAGCAACCTAAGTGTCTAGCACACCGGATTGGTTCAATAAATTGAGGAACGTTCACACGGTATATATGTTAGCTATGTTGATTCAAATCCATATTGCCAGGAAAAGATATTCATTCTGCATTGTTATATGAGAAAAGTAGGTTAGATAGCAGTGTTCGTAGAATGGTTCCATTTCTTTTTTGAATTAGTAAAACATATTTTAAAGTAGACACTACTATGGAATTATAGTTATCTAAACAGTAACTGGTGTATTTGAGTGGAAGGATAATGAGTGATCTTTACCTTTTTACTTTTTATTCATCCACGTGTTCTTATTTATATAAAATGGATATTGGTTTTTTGGAAATTTTTGAAAAAGGAAGTGTTGGGAATGAAGCAGGTGGGTGGAGCATGTACCGAGTAGAAAACAATTTAGATTAAAAATGAGATGGGTTAAAGTTTCCTCTCTGAAATGCTAGATGAGTGATGAAGATGGGGTTTGTCATGAAGGTTCAATTAAATAATACATGCAAAATACTTAGAATGTTCTGGCCACAGAGCAGTTAGCTAAGAAAAATGAGCACCCTTAATTCCCTAGAATGCAGGGTTGATAGTTTTTTGTTTGTTTGTTTTTGTTTTTTTGGTTGACTTTTATTTTGCTGGGGGCATTCTGCCATGTGTCAGTGTCATTTAATAAATAATAGCAACAATAAAGGTTAGCATTTATTAAGTGACTAGTGTGTAGAGTTCTGTCATTCCTGCAAGACAACTGTTAAAATAATTTCTCAGAGGAATAAGATTTTCTTATTTCCCAGGACTCAGTGTTTCCTCAGACATGATCTCACCAGCCTCCACAACATATTCCTAGTGAGATCAGGAAAGGGTAAAATCCTCTGTTCAGTGGCCTTCTGCTTCCAGCCCCAGGCTTCCATATACTTACCTTAATGTTGTCTATATTAGATAAAAGGGTCGGGGACTAGTTGGCTTCAAGTTGTTGCATATGGTGACCCTATTGAATCACGTACAAGTGGAGACTCATTTGACACTTGTTTTACTGGTGGGCGCGGGAAAAGGCAGTTAACATTTTTCTTGCTCTGTTATTAGGTAGGAGAAAAAGATTTGGGAGGGGAAGGCTAATCCACTTAAAATAAATTGAGTTTGAGGAATCTTTGTGATACCCAGATGGAGACAGCCTATTGTCATTTGAATGTATTCAGCTGGCACTCAGAGGGGAAAAAAAAAAAAAAAAAAAGATTTGGGAGCCACCAGAGGATGAATGGTAATTGAGGACATGGGAGTGGATGTGATTCCCAGAGAGGAGGTACAGAGTGTAACAGTGTAAGGAACTATGGCAGCTGAGGAGAGAAGCGCAGAGTTGAAACTGAGTGTAAGCCCTTGCAGACACTTTTACTATCCATATTTCTATATATTCTCTACGTAAAATTAGATGATACTGTAACTAAATTTTTGGAGCCTGATTTAAAATTTTTTAAATTTTCTCCTAAAAAATATTCATTGGAGATACTTCAGAAAATAGAGACAATGAGACTTGTTTTCTAACCCAGATGTGTAGCTTGAACACCTAAAAAAATATTCACAGGGCACCTGGGTGGCTCAGTTGGTTAAGCATTTGCTTAGGTCGTGATCCTGGGGTCCTGGAATCCAGCCCCTGCTTTGCTGGGCTCCCTGCTCAGCAGGGAGTCTGCTCTCCCTCTGCCCCTCCCCCTGCTCCTACACACCCTCTCTCTCTCTCTCTCTCTGTCTCTCAAATGAATAAAAAAAAACCCTAGAAAATATTCACATCAAGCCATGTTGAATTTGGGGTGCTGAGTGATTACTTAACCTCATTTTAAATGTGGGTCAAAATGAGGTTAAGTCATAAAAAGCCACCATGTGGCAGGGGCACAGGCCTGACCAGCCTCCATCTGCTCTCAGCAGATTTCTCCTCCTTTCCTTCCTTGCCATTCTTTTCCCCTCTCCCTGCCTCCCACTTCAGTCTTGATTGCCTCCTGCTGGGGGATCACTGGCTGTAGTCTCTTTGTGCTTCTGTGACCATTTAATCCCCATGCCACCAGGTCACGCACCAGTGGGCATTTAATACAGAGTAATAATTGTCATTGCTGTGGTAATGTGGCGACCCAGGGTGTGACCGGATGCCAAACATTTTCTGGAAGTCTTGTTGAACAGAGACCGAGAAGGAACTAGTCTTAGCGTGGCACAGCCCTAGGTGCACCGCATGTACTTGGGGTGTCCCACGCCTGGTGTTACTTGGAACCAAATCGCCTGGACTTCGGGAAGTGCTGTGTGAGACAGATGTGTGACAGCCTGGTCCAGGCAGGCCACATGGCTGGCCACGTCACTCGCTGATGTCCTGATGTTTTCACATTGGAGGTTGCCACTCTCAGTCATTTGGGGAAGGGTATGGCTCTAGGATTGTGGCCGTGATTGTGGCAGATCACGGGGACAGGGAGGACCAAGTGTGCTCTCTTTAGAGATGATGGCAGCTCCCGGGAAACCGAGGAAATTAGAAACTGGGAGAATATTTGGTTTTGTTCTCATCTAAAGGTTTTAGGAATTTAAGTGGGTCTACCCCAGTCAAATGTGTTCAAAGGTAATTTTACAAAAATGGAGTATAGTTCTCTTATAAATTGTCACCCAAAGCATAATATTTCAAGACTCAGAAAACTGGCTTTCTTTTTTTAAATTCGTATTTTACTTGCCTTGTCTCAATAAACATCCCAAGTGTGGGTTTAGCAAATTGCTGTGGTTCAGGCAAATTTTGTGTTTATACCTCTTTTTTGGTTAATTTCTCTGCTAAGTTCCCTTGAAAATGGTTTTTCTAAGCATGATTATGACTATTTTCAGTGTTATCTTTGTACATTTGATTTACATCACATCCCAGGCTGAAGGTTTTTTCTGGTTTCTCTGAACTGTGGCTCTTCCTTGCCTTTAAACAAGAACTATCTTGCTACCATCCTAGGGTGCAGAAAACTAGGATAATGGCCCCTGGTCTGCCCTGCCCTGAGCTGTGGTTTTAAGCAGGATAACAGATATTTATATTTCAGAATGGTGTACTTCCACACTTGATCTTGTCCATTGGGTCCCCCAAAGGCCTTGTGTTAAGGGTTTGGACAATGTGTGTGTTTGCGGATAGGCCTGGGGGGAAGGAGAAGGGAGGTGGGGAGAGCAGGAAGCCCTATCGGAGGGGTAAGTTTATCCTTACAGGTTCATGCACATATAATTCAGTCCACCATTGAGATTGGGCTTAGTGTAACTCTCTGGCCCTGTTGACCATTGAAAGGGTAAGTGTAATGATACAAGATCTTTGTTTGGGCACAGAGTCCCCTGTTTACTGAGCATTTCTAAGTTTGCAGAGTAAAGAACATACTATCAAGTGGATTCATAAAGCAAAATTTTTTAGTGATAATTTCTGTTGAAAAATAATTTCCAAGTAGACCAGATTCTTAGTGTTTGCTGCTCAGAACGTTCTCTCCTTAACATCAGTCTATATCAGAAACCAAATTATCATCAGAAGATTATGTATTTAGTGCCCAGGGAATCGGGGCAAGCTGACTTAGCTAGATGTTGGTGCTGTCAAAGGAGAACCTGGTACATCCATGTCTGCTCTGGGGATTGACTTGTTGCTGAAATCAAATACTTGTATTCAATAGTTAGAGCATTTTTCTCCCTGGACACAAATAAAAATTTTGTCTGTTTGGATACCCCCTTGACAGAGGCAGAATATCTGTGCATGGCAGTTTTATGACTATAAAGATGTATTATCAATTAGCTTTCATACGGAGTTTGAGAGATGTATACTTTTACAGCAGGAGGAAACTAGTATTTGCAGTGCATTCTTCCCTACATGTTGATTAGTCTCTCCCTTTTCTGGATTATTTTTGTTGTTGATGTGTTGATGAGTAATGAAATTTGTTATTAAATTTTTCTGAAACCCAAGCAAAATGAATTGTCACCTCTTTAAATTCTTTTTTTCCATTTCCATTTCAGTCTTCTGTTCACTGAAATGTGATTTAACTGTGTTCACACTAATTTTTGTGGCTTTCTTTTGATAAGCTGTAATGACAATCCAGACATAATGACATGGATTCATAAAGCAAAATTTTTAGTTTTTACTTTCTTTTATCATTTAAAATGAGTTAAATGGATTCTCTTTTTGATACTAGAAAAACGGAATTTAGGCAAGAACATATAAAAGCAACAACATTTAAAATATTTTATAAATCAGAAATCCATTCAAACTGATTTGGACAGTGATTCCTTATAATCAGTTACTATTTAACATCATCAGTCTTTGCCTCTTGTTACGCTGGTCCTGGTAATCTACAGCCGAAAATTGGAAGTATTATATCACACCATGTAACCTATGAAAATTCAATAAATTCTGGTTGATCTTCTTCCAAGATAAAGGTTAAATCTTTATGTTATGAATGTCACAACTTGTGAATGTCTATAAATGTATATTACACATACGTGATTATGTTTGTTTAGGTGGATATGGTTATAATCGGGGAAGAATTAAGATATCAGTAACACCCTGGAATTGCTTTTCAACTATTTTTAAATTGCTGATAGATGTCACAGATGTATTTGTTCAATGTTGAAAGGGGAAAAATTAGTGTCTGGGGAAGAAGGCCATAGTATAGGCTGTGCATTGGCAGGCAACATTATGCTTCCAGCGGGGCATTTGACTATGAATTCAGTTTTAATCTTCTTTACTGTGTTTTCTTAAACCACAGAAATGACTCATGCCTATTAAAAATTAAAACAGATAAACATATAAAGCAAAATACAAAACTGCCCCCCTTCTCACCCATGTTTACAGTTACCTACTATTACCAGTCTAATGTGTTCTGTGCATATACAAACATAAATGATATACGTATTCACATTTTTATCAGAAAATAAATTCAGTCCATTGTTCTGCTTTGCAACTTTTATTTCACTTACGATATATCACGTGTATCTTTCCAGTGCACCTCTTTCCTCATTTAACTTTGTTCATGCTGTCTTTCTCTGTAGATGATCTACACTTTTAGCTAGTCATATCACTCAGCCTTTCCCTTTAGGGCTTCTAGGTTTGGGCTCATGCTGAGGCAGACTTTTCCCACCCCGGGGTTTTAAAATAATTTTTGATATTTTCTTCAAGCTTTTAAAAATGGGTGTGTGTGTGTGTGTGTGTGTGTGTGTGTTTAATCTTTCTGGTATATACTTTTGTGAATGGTATGAAGTGGAAAAGTAATTTTACTTCTTTTTCCCAGCCCCAGACATTGAATATACCATACTTTACTCCACTTTTTGGCAGAACTTTTCATACGTTATTAGTCATAGGTTATTTACAAAATGTTATTCTTCTCTGTAAATGGAAACATTATTGCTCTTTTTGCTATCTTTGAGGTATGGTACACTGAGGACTGTTGGTGAAGTCTTCTATCACAGAACCATCTTTATCAAAGATGAAATTAATAGTATTGGGTTGCGATATTAGTAATTCATTGTGCTATGAGTCTATTATGAAGACATTTAAAACACCAGAAGAATAAATACAATACACTTTGGGCTATGAGAATGCCACAATTTTTAAAAGCAATCTAGCAGATGACTTCGTGAGTATGACAGCACTTCACTCAAAACAATCTTAACATTGTCCCGGGACACATGACAGTGAATGAACTAATCAGTGTATTTGAGAATTTGAAAATCTGCTAGCTAATTCAATCTCCCAAGCAGGAGAGTTATTACATATTGTTATATGTGCCTTGGAACCAAAGATAAGACACTGATCTTTTTGAAACATGGAATGAACTGTTAAATCTAGAGCGCTTGAACACTATGAATTAAGACATTTCAGTGGACACTAACAAGATAAAGTGATATTCTTATTAAAAAAACCCAAAGAGATAGAGATTTAAACTTACAAAACACACTTGAGTACAAAATAAGAAATAATATAATAAAAAATGAAATAAGTATCAGTGGGACATTGACATTGAGACAATATTAGGTCACAGTCCAGCTTTTTCTTGCCCAACTTCTGGGTTCTATTTGTTTATATGTTTTATAATTTGTTAGTATTTTGATTTTACATTTATTGTTAGTATTTGTTTATAATTCTCTTTTATGTACTATCTTTAACAGGTTTTGGTTTTAGGGTTGCTAGCTTTATAAAATTCGTTAGTGAACTTTCAATTTTTTTATTCTTTTCTAAAAGGTAGAGCTTGAGTAACATGGGTATTATCTCTTCTTTAAAGGTTAGATAGAACTGAACTGTGAAATCATTTGATCCTGGTTCCTTGTTTAGTGGTAGGTCTATAAACACATTTCCAATCCTATCTCTAGTAATTTGTCTACTCACAAATCCTCTATTTCTTTGAGTTAATGTTGGTAACTTCTATTAGGAAATCATCCATTACCTCTAGAGTTTTTAATTTGATGTCATAGATTTGAACATAAAATTATAATTCTTTCAATCACATCTATTTATGTAGTTAAACCCTTTATAATTCATAATTTGTATACTTTTACTTTCCCTCTGTTTTCACTTAGTTGTACTCATGAAGAATGTTTTATTGGTCTTTTCAAAGAACCAGCTTTGAATTTATCACTTTTACAATTGTTTATCTTGGTCATTATTTTTATCTTTAATTTTCCTAATTTCTTCCATTTTTGGATATGTTCTGTTGTATTTATCTTTATCTAATTCTTCAAGAAGAGTACTTATTTCCTTTATTTATGGTCTTCTTGAACAATAATGGTAATTAAGACCTTATTTTTCTCTGAGAACAGCTTTTGTCATGCCCCATAGGCTTTGATATGATGTATTCTCTTTTTCTTTGCTTCCCAGATAGCTTGCAACTTCAGTTTTAATTTTCTCTTTGACCCAGTGGTTATTTTAGAGAACAATACTATATTATCAGGCAGTTAAATTTTATGGTGATCTTTTATTATTTATTTCTAATTTTGTTAAGAGGGTGTGCCTATAAATTCTCTAATTTTTTAAAACATATCTCCTTCTTCATTTACTCTGAGTTTTTAAATTTGAAAATTGTGTCTTTCAATCCCCAAAATTATTTTTCTTGCTTTAATTATAGTCCTTTCAGTGCTATCATTATTTATTTTGCTAAAGATTATACCTGACTCCTTCAATAGTTCTATTTCGGTGGGAGATAATATAAATTTTTTGGTGCACAGACAATGGATATGAATAGTCACTTATGGAAGTGATACAAGGGATTGGGGAAATTTAGAGAATGAAAAACTCCAAGGAAGGTGTTCTGGGAGCTATCCCTTGGAGGCAGGACTGGGCTTTGACTGAAATTTGATCGAAATCAATTTTATGATTCTGTGTTTATTCTTCACCATATCCACATTTTCTTCAAACACTGCTTCTTAGACATACCTAGTGATGCCTATCTAATACTACATTAACAATTTTTCAGAAAGTGTCTTGAGATTGTTACCCATAATTTATCTGTTCTCTTACTCTGTCTCCCCAACCGCTTGCAGATCTGTAATGTATCAAATTAGCAGTGTTTCAACTATTGTGTGTTGATTACTTCAGTTGTAGTGCTCAGAATTTAGTGTCTAGGTGAAAGCAGAGTGCAAGCAAGTAAGTTGTGTAGAGACCATGGCTTGACCAATAGCTGGTACCATTTCCCAATGTGCTCACCCTGCTTATATCTCCAAGGGAAACCTCTAAAGAGTGAGAAAGAAGAAAACATACAATTATTTACTAAGGGATGGGGTGACAGACATTGAAAACTATTGAACATTTCTGAGTACTTTCTCACTGGAATCCTGGAAAGAGAGTGCCATTTCCTCCTTCCCTTGAAGATGGTTTCTTATTTGTTCTCAAAGTAGAGATTTAATATTGCACTGGGGATTATACATATATACATATTGACATGTATGCATAAATGGTAGAATATTATATTTTAGATATAAATGTATGGTCTTGTTTTTCTCTTCCACAGTATTTCTTACTTTTCCATTTTCCTCATTCCTTTCTTCAGGGAAGATTTATGGAAGGGATTTGGCAGCCCAAACATATGAAAATATCATACTAGGTTTGGTTGGTGCTCTGCACTAAGATGTATCTGGTTACAGTTTTATTTCTATTCAGCGTGCTGAAGACTCAGTGTGTTCAATATGAGTATTCATGTCTTCCTTCAGTTGCGCCACAATCTCCTCAAGTATTTGCCTTTTCCTCATTCGCTCTAGTCTCTCTTTATGGAAAAGCTTCCAGGCATATTTTAATATTTTCCATTCTTTCTGCCATGTAGTCTAACTTCTCATTCATATTTTGCACCACTTCATCTTTTTGGGCTCCATTCTCGGTAATTTTTTGAGATTTATGTTTGAATGTCTCAATTATCTCCTTGCTTTTGAGTTTACTTCTGCTAGGGCCATACACATTTCACCAGTTCCAGATTATTTTTATGTTAATTTATATCCTTTGGGTTATCAAACATGTAGGAAGTGTGAATTCAACCCCACACCTATGGGTGGAGTTGGCCTGGGTTCTGATTGCTCCCAGGGGGCTCTTTACTCACATCCTCACATAAAAGATAAGCAAAACAGTATTTTTGCTCTGAGGAAAGGTTTTCTAGTCATCATTTCATGTCCTGGTTGTGCTTCTGTGGGGCCTGGGTTTAGACAGGAGCTAAGTACCAGCTTCCCATCTTCCACTGCCTAGAAGCATTGCCTTCAGTCACTAGGTGGGATTAAAACCCTGGCCTCCAGCCCTTAAAACCAATATCCGTCTGTTTGTCTTTATCTCCTGTTCATTGTTGTTAGTTCCTTCTTTGATTCTTGGGGATTTCCATTTCATGATTATGAGCTTGACTATATTACTACTTTTAGAGGGGGTGCATATTCTATCATTTCTGTGAGAGTTTCGGGTGGGAAGAGGAAAGCTTTCCAAGTCAGTTCAGTCTGCCACTGACTGGAAGCTCCTCAGAAGTTTTGTTGGATTGGATTGTGTAGGTGACTTGTGGTCATGTCTCTTAAGAGACATTTGGGGGTGGGGGATGGCTGCTTTATATTACTTCTAGCCAGGATAGTATAGGGTCTTACCAAGCTTTCTATATCCCAGCATAGCAATGGCAGGAAGCAGCAGAGAAAGTCTTGATCAATGAAGGATGACACAGAAGCACGTAGAGAACCACCATGTCTGAAGGGGCCACAAGGAAGGAATGAGAATGGTGAATTTTGTAGATGATACCAGAACCATATGGACTCCTTCCTTCCAACACTCTAAGGCACTCAATAAGCATCCTCGAACTTAGACACAACCATGGAGAAAATAGTAGATCTTGAACTCATACCATTTCGGTCACCCCCATGTAGTGAGACTACAAAATGGAAATTATGAGTATTGTTATAGAAAATAAAAGTTGGATGTCTTAAACACTTGAATTTGTGGACTGAGATTTATTCCAATTACATAAAAATATATACACGTATATGTACATACAGATTTGTGTATGGATAGTAAAACAGCTGGAAGGATGTGCCACAGTGCATTAGCTATGGCATTCTGTAGCAGTGAGATTATAAGATATTTATATTGTCTTTTTTGCCTAGTTAACTATATTCCTTATTTCAGCTCAAATTTCACTTCCTTAGGGAATTTTTCCTGTCCCTTATCTACTGCCTCAGAGTGTGTCTTGATCTTCTGGTATATACTCTTGTATGTCTGTGTTCTAGTCCTTCTCTGTACTTACATGAAATTTTAATTATACATATACTTGTGTGATTTCTTGGTTAATGTATATCCTCCCCTAGTCTGTGAGCTTCATGAGTGCAAAGACCTAGTCTGTTTTTCTCACCATTGTATTCTCATTAACTTGCATAGGCACTCAATAAAGACTTATTAAATGAATCGATGAATACATTTCTGCATTGTTTGAATATTTTTATAATGACTGTATGAATTTCATTATTAAAAGAAAATAAAAATCATCCTATTTAGAAAAAAATATAAACAGACCTTCTATTTAGTCTGATTCCTAATATTTTTGAGGGTCATACTTACCATCAAGGATATGTTGGTAGTTAAATCCTCTCTCTCCTGAAAAATCCACATACACCCTCCCTTCACTCCTAACACATAATCTTGCATATACTTTCCAGGTATTTTTTACTTGACCAGAGAACACTTGGTCTAGGTTAATCAGTATGGTCAGTGGGTGAGAATTCCTTGGATACTGGCCTAAGCCTGGCTGAGGGGCCACCAGGGAGGTGGTGGAATGGCAGGCAGCAACCTTGCGGCAAGGCTAGGTTCCTCCTGGGTTCTCTGGAGTTTGGGGATGAGACACTCACCAAGCTGCACTCCTCAGGCCAGGTAGGAGGCAGCAGAAATGATTCAGGGCAGCTTCTACTCAGGCATCGTGAATAAAGAATGAGAACAAGTGGGTCTGGGGTGGCTCTCCCCACAGCAGTCACTTCTCTGGGCTTCATGGAAACCCTCAGCTGCAGAGGTCTAGGAGGGATCTCATTCCGGTTTCCATTGGTAGGAACAATACTCCCATCTATGCTGGGACTGGAATTATCTCTATGGGAAACTGGGCCAAAGGCCTTTACTCAGGTTACCACCTTGGTCACCTGTCCATATATATCCTTGGAGCGAGCAACAGAGTCAGGTGCCGGAATGCAAAGAATGAGAGACTCTGGAAGGGGTCAGGAGACAGCACCTTCCCTCACTCTTGACAGAACAGGGAGGATCAGACCATCTCTGCATCCCTCACATTCCACACACTCATCTATCTCAGCCTCACAGCTCTTCCCTTTGCCCAGAGTTGAATCTCATTGTTCAGAAGAATTCAGTCTAAAAACGTATTAAATATCTTAGCATGTTTGGGGCACCTGGGTGGCTCAGTCTTTAAGCGTCTGCCTTCGGCTCAGGTCGTGATCCCAGGGTCCTGGGATCGAGCCCCACATCGGGCTCCCTGCTCCGTGGGAAGCCTGCTTCTCCCTCTCCCTCTGCCCCTCCTTGTGTTCCCTCTCTCACTGTGTCTCTCTCTATCAAATAAATAAATAAAATCTTAAAAAATATATCTTAGCATGTTTATTAACACTTCTTCCACAGAAAAATGATACAATTGTAAAACTTAATTGGACTAAGGCACTTGAAATGATGCCTCCCTCTTAGGTTGGAAAAATTTTTTGTGACAGATTTTTCCTCATATTGATTCCTCGTTAATTTTTCCGTGAAAATAATTTCATTGCCTTTTTTCTGATGGTGAAAATGATTGCATGCCAACGCTTATTTTTAAAGGCTGAAATAGTACTGGAAAATATGAGGAAGTAAGTAAAAATCTCTTGTTCACTCCCTGTCTCTATTGTTGACCTCCTGCCCACTCTCTAGCCCCAATCCCTGCCCACTCCACCCCCATTTTGGTGGATGGACATGGTTACTAGGGAAATGGAAGATAGTACTGCTTGTGGGATTGAAGGTGGAGGGAGGGGCCTGGGGCCTGGGGATCAGGCCAGCCCTGAGAATGGTATCAATGAGTCTGAAGACATTTGAAAACTGTTACCCAGAGTCAGGAAAAGCGGGCACTGTGACCAGCATCCTGAATGATTAATACCTTTTAATGACATTATATAATTCCTTTTACAAAACTCTTGCACACTGTGGCAGACGATGTTAGTGCTCTTCAATATCCATGCTGTCTGCTTCCTCCTGGGCACCCAGCTAGATGACAATGATCAGTGTCCCTTATGAATGAGTGTGGCCATAAGACTGAATTTAGTCCAATGAATTGCAAGAGTGATGTATATCATTTTCAGATTTGCCCTCGTAAAACTCCATGCCTGATCTGTGCTCTTTTTTCCTATCTACCAGTTGAATGGAGAGAACTCTGAGTATCTAGTGTAGAGTGGAGTACAACATTGAATGAGCATGGGACCCTGAAGGGCCATGTGCAGCAGAACCTCTCTGCTGACCTGGAACATTAACCTGAGACTCTTTTGTGATTGGGAAATAATTTTTTTTTTAAAAAGTCATACTATTTTTGAGTCTTTTGTTACAACAGTTTTAGCTTTTTATGCTACTACAACATTAATAGATTTCTTTCCTTCCTTTTTTTTTTTTTTGGACTTCAGATGATGAGGATTATAACTCTATTCCCTTCTTCATATCATACCATCTGCATTGGTCTAATCAAAACCTTTCCCTCTTTTCTTTATTCATTCATTTACTACTTTGTTTCTTCTCATCTCTATTCCTCACTTCCATTCTTCTCCCCAGAGGCTACTGTTCTAATACATTTGATGTGTATATTTTTGTTTGAGTTCTTTTTAAACTTACATTATTTTGTATGCATGAATTTTTGTGTATTTTTATTTTGGAGGGCAATACTCGATCTACACCATACATTTATTAGTAAATATCCCTCTAAAATCAGCAACAATATTAAAAAAAATATCATTGCACTACTTGGTCAAGCAGAACTAGCAACTTTCATTTTTAAAAAAGTACAAATCTGTTATAAATTTCAGTCAGTATACACATATATAATACAACATACTAGTTATGTTAAATGTTAACAAGCCAATGTGAATCCAGTGGAATGGAAAAAAAAAACTACACATCTAAGCTTTAAGAACCATTTTTTTCTCTCTATATTAACATTTTCTCAAATACATATATGGGAAAAATGAGGTAACTGTAAAATGTGCAAGGAACAGACACCCCCACCTCCAAATTACATCACAGAACACAGATGCTGGGCCCAGCTAGAGCTGGGGGCTGGGGGCTGGTGCCCACTGTCTGACCCGAGGCCAGAAGTTGGTAAATGAGTAAACAATGACAAGCCCCCACCACAGGGAATCATCGGTTACATGATGGCATCTATAGCAAGGTCGGCAAATCACAAACATCCTAAATAATTGTTTTATAAATTGTTTTTGGATGATTTTTTTTAAAATGGTGTTTCCCTCCCCTCCCCACCCCCACAGCTGCTCATTGGAATCATTGCTGCAGCCGAGGCACAATCCGTGAGCCTGTTTCCGTCTGCCCCAGGAACTTTAAGGATTCTGACAACCTTTTGTTGGGGGTGGGAAAAGGTCGGGGGTGGGAGAGGGTGCTTCCCTGTGCAAAACACGTGGGGTTCCAACACTGCTATAAATATAGAAACGTCGCCTGGAGTTACATACAGTAAGACTTTGGGTTCTCCACGGGGGTAGGGCCAGGCTGATGGGGCCCCATGGCAGGCTGAGGGGAGGCAGGGAGCCAGGGCCGCCTTGGGGAGAAGAGGGTGGTTGGAGCATCCCTGAGGCTGCAGGCGCCAAGGGCTGCCTGCTAGGATGTGCCGGCCCCACACGTGGTTCGTTCAGGGCAGCACCCCCAGCTGGGGGTTGGACAGGAACCAAGCAGGGAGAAGGTGGGAGCCCAGCCAGACCTTATGGTGGGCCTCCACCAGACCTTGGAGGGCAGGGCTCAGGCTGGGAGGGGGCTCCACGCCCTCCCTGGTCGCTGTCCTCCGGGAACTTCCTTGGAGGAGACTCGCCCAGTCAGATGCCAGACGGGCCCTGGCTGGAGGGAGAAATGCCCTGAAAAGCATATGGTCCCGGAAGGCTCTGGGGACGTGTGCAGTACAGTGCATGGAATTATCAATCAGCTGAACATAAACCCCCGCCCCCGCCCCTGAACTCCACCCATGACCGCCAGCTGCCCAGCCCAGCCCCAGCCCCAGCCGCACAGGTGCATGCAGACCAGGCGGGCACCACCAGACCATTCCCTCCTCCCGGGCACTTGACCCTGGTTGGTCCCTATATCCCCCCTTTAAACCAAAAGAAAACAAATTGGTGAAAAAATCCACACCCACAAATCCTACCCTCGATTTTGGGCCAAATGAATAAACAATAACTGCTGCTCCTCACGTTCATGCAAAACAACAGAGAGGAGAGATGGGGCGTGGGTCTGGCCCCCATCACTGCCAGGGAGGGATGGCCACCAGGAACACAGGAGGTCACTCTCCCCCGCATGGCCCAGGCCCCCTCAGGATACATGCCACCCCAGCTCAGGGCCTGTCTCCCGTCTGTTCAGGAGGCTGGCTCTGATTTTTTAATTTAGATAATGGTATGGTGCTATGGTTCTCATTGCCTTCCCCGCCCCCCCCACCCCCCCGCTCAGCAGTATTTAAAAAAAATATGTTACATGTTACTCTGTGTATATCTAGGCTGTAGTTTCTGTTGTATGATGTACCACAGTGTTCATCTACTTTAATTTACTTCCTCATTTTCCTAGAAACAAAATCTAGACTGCTTCCAACTGTAAAATACTACCTCAAATATTGTGATGAATGTCATTATACATGTCCCCTTATATGCCTATGTGAAATGTGTTCTGGAATATATATAAAATAAATGGAATGGTTGGGCCACCGAGAATATGTGTAGTTAATTTGATTAAGTACTGTCAGATTGTTTTTTGGAATAGCAGCTCCAGTCTAAAATCCAATAGGCTGTGTGTGTTGAATTCCTATATCTCTGGACCCTTGCTAACAATTGGCTTGTCCCAGCTTTCTAATTGCTGGCCAAATAGGTGTAAATATATTTGTAATTGTATTTTAATTGATAATTATCTGACTAATAATAAGTTTGAACATCTCTTCATGTATTTCTGAGCATTTTAGTTTTCCTCTTCTCTGAGTATACTTTTTACATATTTTGCAAATTTAGGGTGGTGTGTTCCTGTCCTTTTCGATTTGCAGGAGTACTTTATGTATGCTAGACATTAATTCTTTGTTAGTTTAACATATTGCAAATATGTTTTTTCTATCTGTTATCAATTAACTTTGTTCCTGGTGTCCTTTATTGAATAAAAATTCTCATTTTCTATGTAATCAAATCTATTAATCTTTTTTGCTTTATGGTATGTAGTTCTGAGGTTTTGTTTAAGCCATTGTTATCCAATTGTAGGCCACAAAGATGTTCTTCTCTATTATGTTCTAGTAACTTCATAATTTTAACTTTGATATTTAGGTCTTTCATCCTCTGGTGTCTAGATTTATATTTGGTGCTAGGCAGGGGTCCAGTTTTATTTTTCTCCAAACAGTGAGCCAGTCTTCCTGATACTTTATACTAAACTGTGCATCCTTTCTCCATCGATTTGTGGTGCCAATTTTATAGTATATTAGGTTTCTGTATTATATCTGTCTCTAGGTCTTTCCATTTATCTATTTATCTCTTCCATATTGTTTTTATTACTAAGGTATGGCAGGGATAGCTGATACTCACCAAATGATCTTTGTACTTCCTTACTTTCCCTGCCTGCCTTGCATTTGGATTGGGGCCACATGACTAGACCTGGACAGGGTACTATAAGCAAAAGTAATGTGAATGACTTCTGGGCCAAGGTAGTTTAAACACCTGTAAAAAAAAGACCATGTATTAAGATGAAGGAGCCACAAGATGGACCAAGCCTTGGATCAGTGAGTAAGTATATGGAAGACTGCAGAGCTGCCCAAAACTTATTAAATTTTATATAAACAAGAAATAAACCTGTGTTTATTTCACTGAGATTCTGGGGTTCATTTGTTAATGCAGCATAGCTTATCGTTACCCTGACTAATATATATGGTTTTGTAGTATATCCTACTATCTGGGAGAATAAGTATCTCCTCTTTATCCTTATTTCTCCAAATCGACATAACATTTTTGAAGTTTAAAACCTCCATATAATGTGTCAATTAAGCTTTGGTAGATTTTCTTTTTGATGTTAAGCCAATTTTGCTTTCCAATATTGATTGTGACATATTTTACTACATTGCTGGATTCTACTTGCTGGTATTTTGTTCTAAATTTCCACATATATGTTTATAAGTGAGACATCTATAATTTTCCTTTTTCATACTGACTTTTTCTGGTTCTGATAAAAAGGTTAGTACTAGTCTTGTAAAATGCATTGGATAGTAATACTTCTTTCTGTTCTCTGGAAGAGTTTGTATAACATTTGAATTATCTATTCCATCTGGGCTTTTTTGGGGAGGTAGAGGGACTTTTAAACTACTTTTTATTTCCTCAGTGGTTATAGGACACTTTGGGTTTTTCTTTACGAGTAAGTTTTGGTAAGTTCTATTTTTCAAGGAATTCATCAATTTCATCCATGTTTTCAAATTTATTATCATAAAGTTAGTCATAGTGTTATCTTTAAAAATCTCTGCTTATGCATTATTATTGTTTATTTATACTTTTTTCTTGATTAGTCTCACCAAAGGTTTGCCTTTTTTATTGTACCATACAAAGGAACAACTTTTGTCTCTGTTAATACTGCCTAATGTATTTTTGCTTTCTATTTTATCTATCTTTTGCTCTTGTCTTTTTCATCTGTTTTTAAGTTTATTCTCTTAGTCTTTTTCTAGCCTAATTTGGATGCTTAGCTTATTGATGTTTAGTCTTTTTTTAGTCTAACATAAGATTTTAAAATAATAATAGCTCTTTTGAGAGATAATTTATATACAAAACAATTCACTATTTAACATGTATGATTCAACATTTTTTAGTAAATTCACAGGGTTGTGCAACCATCACCATGATAAATTTTAAAACATTTTTGTCACCCCCCAAAAAAACCCTGTACACGTTAGCTGTCACTCTCCATTTCTCCTCCACTGCCCCTCCAGCCCTCATCAACCACAATTCTACTTTCTGTCTTTACAGATTTGCCTATGCTAAACATCTCCTATAACATAAAAATTTAAGACCATAAATTTCCCTTGATATACTGTTTTTACTGAATTCCACAAATTTGATCTTCTGTACTTTAATTAATATTTGGTTCTCAGTATTTAAACATTTACATTATGTTTCCTTTTTTAACTCATGAATTATTTAGAAGCATGTTTTAAAATTTCCAAACATATGGGTTTTTTAAATGTTATCTTGTTGTTATTGATTTCTATCCTAATTGCATTTGGTCAGATAAGATGGTCTTTATGATACTGATTCTTAGAAATTTGTTGAGACTTGCTTTATGGCCAAGTACATGATTAACTATTATAAATGTTCTATGTAGCTTAAGAAGAAAGTGTATTCTCCTATTATCGGGTGCAGGATTCTGTATGTCCATTAAATCAGCTTGTTGACTGCACTGTTCACTATTCTATATCTACAATTTTTTTTCCTTGTCCTTTGAATACTTTAGAGAAGTATGTTGAATTTTCCCATGTGATTGTTGGTTTGTTCATTTCTTTTTATAGTTCTGTAACATTTTTCTTTACATATTTTGAGGTTATTTTATTAAATGCCCATACATTTAGAATTTTTTTTTTGGTGAATTGAACCTTTTACCATCATTCAAAAACCTTTTATCTTGAAATAATAATAGATTTACAGGGAGTTGCAAAGATAGTACAGAGAGGTCTTCCATACCTTTCACGCAGTTTCCCCCAATGGTTACACCTTACATAACTATAGTGTGAAAACAAAATTAGGAAACTGACATCAGTACAATGTGTGTGCACAGTTTTACACGGTTTTATCACACCACTGCAATCAAGATACAGAATTATTCCATCACCGCAAAGATCTCTTTTGTGCTACCTCTTTCTAATCACACACACTCTTCACCCCACCAGACCTTAATGCCTGGCAACCACTAATCTGTTCTCCATCTCTATAATTTTTTCATTTCAAGAATGTTATATAAATGGAATCATATGGTATGTGACCTTTCGAGATTGGCTTTTTTTTCCCACTCAGTACAATGCCCTTGAGATTCATTCAAGTTGTGTTGTATGAATAGTTCTTTCCTTTTTATTGTCAAGTAGTATTTCATGATATAGATGTACAGTTTATTTAACCATTCACCAATTTTTATCTTTAATAATGCTTTTTGTCTTAAAATCTATTTTATCTCATATTAATTTGGCTATGCCAACTTCCTTTTGGTTAGTGCTTGTATAGTATATTTTTGTATCCTTTTACTTTCCAAGTTTCTGTATACTTATTCTTTAGCATGTGGCTGGATTTAAAAAACCTGACAGTATCTTTTAACTACTAAGTTTAGCTCATTTTCACTTATTATGATTACTTATACATGAGAGCTATTGAGCTTTCTATTTGTCTTGCTTTTTTGAAGCTCCACTTTTCTCATTTCTTACCTTCTTTCGGATTTTTTGTTAGTGCATTTTTTTTCTTTACTGCCTTAGACATTATACACTCTCTATTATTTTAGTGGTCACTTCTGAAACTTTATCATTCATATCTAATTTAAGTCTAGAGTTAATCAGTATATAAATAATAGGTGACAGTCCCAATTGCAATTAATATGGACTGGTATAAACTTATGTTCTTAGGCACCCTCAAAATCTGTAATTCTTTTTTTGTTCTGATATTGCAGTATCACCATCAGACTTAAGGTGTTTTCATATTTCAAGGTGTGAGCCTCAATGAGAAATATGAGACAAATTGTTATTTATTTTCTTATAAGCAGGGCTTAGTGGGAACTATTTTTTAAAGGCCTAGAAAGGCTCAGGATTTTCCAGGTCACCTATTTTGGTTACCAATGTTCCCAGTTTTGCTCAGGAAATGTGGTAAAGTGGTGAATTCAACTGATATTACATTTAAGTAATAGACCAATTTCTAAACTCTTTCTTTCTTTCTTTCTTTCTTTCTTTCTTTCTTTCTTTCTTTCTTTCTTTCTTTCTTCCTTCCTTCCTTCCTTCCTTCCTTCCTTCCTTCCTTCCTTCCTTCCTTCCTTTCTCTGACAGAGAGAGACATAGCAAGAGAGGGAACACAAGCAGGGTGAGTGGGAGAGGGAGAAGCAGGCTTCCTGCCGAACAGGGAGCCCTACGCGCGGGGCTCGATCCCAGGACCCTGGGATCATGACCTGAGTCGAAGGCAGACACTTAACGACTGAGCCACCCAGGCGCCCCCTAAACTCATTCTTCAAGTTTTCTTGGTCCGACAGCTTTAAGTGGAAGGAGATTCTTGTAATAGAATTCTGTAATGGCTCTATTTTGTCTTTTACATTGAATCAGGCATTCCATAATTTAGTCTACTCATTGTTTTCACTGAAAGTTGCTCAGCATCCTTAGAAACAAATATCTGATCCCACCTAATTCCTTTTCTCTATGAAGTCATTCTATAGGAACAACTACCTTGCCATGTAGAACCTATCGTAAAAGGGAAAGCACTCAGTTAATTGTAGGCTATTGGTTTTCAACCCCAGATTGTGGAGGGAAGTCTCATTTGTACTATTCCCATCTCAACCCAAATATCCCATGTTTTCTTGAGAAAACGTTGTTTACTACCCTATTTCTGGCTTACTTTTAGTCTGTAGCCACTTGCTTAAGCACCCAAAAGGAATATAAGGAAAGATACTCTGATATGTCTTACAAGTAGTGGAAAAATTGAATAACCTGACCTGATAAAAGGTGGAAACAAGTGCTAGAGCTGCTCTACCATTAAATAACAGCAATGTATTCTCGGTCCTTGCATTTATCAGTTCATATTATTAAAGAAAAGGAACATGATCACTTCACTTCACGATCCAATTGTTTACCAGACCAATTAATTAGAGCAAGGAAGGCAGGACTAGTCAGTGCTTGTGAGGATTGTCCCACTTCACCCATGCTCTGGACACAAAATGTAAAAGGTAAAAACTACAGTACAGAATGTCTAAGGAATGTTTCACCGGTCACATTTAGGAATAATAGAACAGTATATAGTTGGTACTTAATTCCTGGTACCTATTATTATTTTGTGACTATTAGTTATTATAAGTTAAATCTTTTCAAATAACTACTCTTCAGACTCAGCCACACCTGATCCATGTTGTCGATCTTTCACATGGAATGTGATTTAAGATGCAAAACGTCAGACTTCAGGAAATGAAATATTTGCCTATTGTGTGATTCTTAGCTCATTCATAATCCAGATTTACATGTCTCTGTGCAGGAATAGGTTTCATCTGAAGTGGATGGAAGTTTCCACTGTTAATCAGAGCAAAGGAAGCTGGGTAGTTTACCCTAATAGCTGGGATGGAGCCAAGAGATGCTGATGCATCCATCTTCAGTATATGAGCTCAGACACCACCTCTACCTCACCCAGAAGAAGACATTACTGTTCCAGGATTGACATCTTTTCAGATTCTCCTTACTAAGTGTTCAAACAATCTTCGGTCTAGCCTCACCCAGGGTCACCTTGTTACTACAGCAATGATATTCTTTATTAAATGGCCATGGGTTTGTTGTCATATGAATTACACTGGTCATAGTAAAACCAAGGAAGATCAACCAAGTAAAAACCTGGAGTCCTCCATCATTTCTCTCCTAAAGGGAGAAAAAAAGCCATTCACCCATTATCATTATCACCACTGATTTCTTCAGAAAATCCTTCAAAATTCTGATTTTGCTTGAAAGCCCAAGTTTTATTGTTGGTGACAAATACAGTCAGTTGTTTTCCTTGAAGGTCCACACATTGATTTTTTAAAAAGATTTATTTATTTATTTGAGAGAGAGCGAGAGAAACAGAGAGAGGAGGGGGAGGAGCAGAGGGAGAGGGAGAAAAGAGAATCTCAAGCAGACTCCTTGCTGAGTGTAGAGCCCCATGTGGGCCTTGATCCCACAACCCTGAGATTATGACCTGAGCTGAAATCAAGAGTCAGACGCTTAACCGACCGAGCCACCCAGGTGCCCCTCACACATTCATTTTTAAGAAAATTTCTGCCCAATATCCAAGTCTGAAAAAACAGAGTTTTTCTGCCAGTCATTCTTTCAAGTAAAAACGGTGCTCCATATAAATAAAGCAGCTCATTCAGGGTATAACTCAAATGACCATGCAAATATATTTTTCGGGACAACCATTGTTTTAAGCTATGCAACAGAAGTGCTTTGTGCACACTTCCCATTTTATCACACAGAATATTAAAAAGCATGCACTCAAGACTTGAGATTTAATAAAATTAATACTTTTATTATAAATAAGGACTCCTTTCACAACATTTTAAAATGAAACTAGATTTAAAAATTTTTTTGCATGTGTGGCTGTAAAAAAAGTCAATCACTACAAGTACAGTTTGGCTCTGCTAAGGCTGAGCAGTTTTACCCAACATTGCTTTTGCAGCATTAATGTAAATGTTAACCTAGTGAAAAATAGCAAATACCATGTTAGATTGTTTTGAAAATAATTTTGACCTTACTGTTTCAGGGATCTGCGTGGTCTGTGGATACACTGAGAACTAGCGGTGTACAATATGATTCTGATTCTGTGTAAAAAATACACAGAGATGACGTGAACATCTGAAAGAATTTACCTGACTTTCAGTTGCAGGAGCCTTTTTAGACTGATGCCATGGACTCTTATATATGGTGAATGTTTTTTTTATGCCAATAAAATAGAAGCACATCACAGATTTTAATAGTTGCATAATATTTCACTGTGTGGACATACCATCTATTGTTTAGCCAGTTCCATAGTGTTGGACATTTAAGTTGCTTCTAATTTTTCTCTCTTAGAAACAGTGCTGAAAGGAACATCCCTTGTGTATTTCTCTGTGTAAAATTATTTGATTATTTCCTTAGGAAAAAAATCCTACAGGTGGAATGCTTGTCTGAAAGTAGGTACATCTTTATAGCTTCTTTTTCCTTTTTTTGTTTGATTTCAAGTTTTTATTTAGATTCTAGTTAGTTAACATATATGGTAAAATTGGTTTCAGGTGTAGGATTTAGTGATTCATCACTTATATGTAACACCCAGTGCTCAACAAAACAAGTGCCCTCCTTAATACCCATCACCCATTTAGCCCATCCCCTACCACCTCGCTCCATCAACCCTCAGTTTGTTCTCTATAGTTAAGAGTTTGTTTTATGGTTTGCGTCTCTTTTTCTCCAACTATGTTCATCTGTTTTGTTTCTTAAATTCCACATATGAGTGAAATCATATGGTATTTGTTTTTCTCTGACTGACTTATTTCATTTAGCATAATACACTCTAGCTCCATCCACATCATTGCAAATGGCAAGATTTCATTCTTTTTGATGGCTGAGTAATATTGTGTGTGTGTATATATATATATATATATATATATATATATATATATATATAGTTTCTTTATCCATTCATCAATGTTGATGGATATTTGGGCTCTTTCCATAGTTAGGCTATTGTAGATAATGCTGCTACAAATATCAAGGTGCATGTGACCCTTCAGATCAGTATTTTTGTTTTCTTTGGTTAAGTACCTAGTAGTGCAATTTCTGGGTCATAGGGTAGTTTTATTTTTTTATTTTTTTTATTTTTTTTTTAAAATTTTTTTTTTTTTTAAGATTTTATTTATTTATTTGACAGAGAGAGACACAGCGAGAGAAGGAACACAAGCAGGCGGAGTGGGAGAGGGAGAAGCAGGCTCCCCGCTGAGCAGGGAGCCCGATGCGGGGCTCGATCCCAGGACCCTGGGATCATGACCTGAGCCGAAGGCAGATGCTTAACGACTGAGCCACCCAGGCGCCCCAGGGTAGTTTTATTTTTAACTTTTTAAGGAACCTCCATACTGTTTTCCAGAGTGGCTGCACCAGAGTGCTTTCCCACCAATAGTGTAAGAGGGTTCCCCTTTCTCCTCATCCTCGCCAACATCCGTTGTTTCCTGTGTTGTTAATTTTAACCATTCTGACAGGTGTGAGGTGGTATCTCATTGTGGTTTTGATTTGTATTTCCCTGATGATAAATGATGTTGAGCATCTTTTCATGCATCTGTTGGCCATCTGGATGTCTTCTTTGAAAAAAATGTCTATTCATGTCTTCTGCTCATTTCTTAACTGGATTATTTATTTTTGGGGTGTTAAGTTTGATAAGTGCTTTACTAACCCTTTATCAGGTATATCATTTGCAAATATCTTCTCCCATTCTGTAGGTTTTTAGTTTTGTTGATTGTTTCCTTTGCTGTGCAGAAGCTTTTTATCTTGACGAAGTCCCAGTAGTTCATTTTTGCTTTTGTTTCCCTTGCCTCCCAAGATGTGTCTAGTAAGAAGTTGCTGTGGCCAAGGTCAAAGAGTTTGCTGCCTGTGTTCTTCTCTCTAATATCTTTATAGCTTCTTATGCAGATTACCACATTACCTTCCAGATCAATTGTACTAATATATAATACCCATCTGTCCCTTTTCTATGTGACCCCCTCCCAGGAGTCCCTATCTCTAATCTTGCCTCATGTTACCATACACTTGCCTAAAAATGAGTGTTCTGTGAGGGGTGTCAGGAAAGCAGGCTGGGTTTGAAAAATCTCTGGGACCTTCCCCATTTTCTACTTTCATTGCTTCAGTGGGTCAGGGAGGAGAACAAAGAAGATGCATCTGCTCTTAAATTAATTTAAGGGTGGGGGTGGGTTCCCATAAAGGCCTCACCACTCCCCCTCTTCTAAGAGAAGACAGACCTAGATCTCTAACCCTAGGGGAAAAAAAAAAAAACAACACTTTTTGCCCTGAATCATTCTTTCTGTCACAATGCTTTGTCTCATCATTAGAAATGATAAATCACTTTAGCATTTCATGGTCGCCAGAACTGCCCAAGAAAGAGGGCTTTCTTTGTCAGGACCTGCACCAGATCGTATAATTTCTTTTTTTTTAATTATTATGTTATGTTAATCACCATACATTACATCATTAGTTTTTGATGTAGTGTTGCATGATTCATTGTTTGCGTATAACATCCAGTGCTCCATGCAGAACGTGCCCTCTTTAATACCCATCACCAGGCTAACCCATCCCCCCACCCCCCTCCCCTCTAGAACCCTCAGCTTGTTTTTTAGAGTCCATTGTCTCTCATGGTTCATCTCCCCCTCCGATTTCCCCCCCTTCATTCTTCCCCTCCTGCTATCTTCTTCTTCTTCTTTTTTTAACATATAATGTATTATTTGTTTCAGAGGTACAGGTCTGTGATTCAACAGCCTTACACAATTCACAGCGCTCACCATAGCACATACCCTCCCCAATGTCTATCACCCAGCCACCCCATCCTTCCCACCCCCCACCACTCCAGCAACCCTCAGTTTGTTTCCTGAGATTAAGAATTCCTCATCTCAGTGAGGTCATATGATACATGTCTTTCTCTGATTGACTTATTTCTCTCAGCATAATACCCTCCTGTTCCATCCACGTCATTGCAAACGGCAAGATTTCATTCCTTTTGATGGCTGCATAATATTCCACTGTATATATATACACCACATCTTCTTTATCCATTCATCTGTTGATGGACATCTTCGCTCTTTGCACAGTTTGGCTATTGTGGACATTGCTGCTATAAACATCAGGGTGCACGTACCCCTTCGGATCCCTACATTTGTATCTTTGGGGTAAATACCCAGTAGTGCAATTGCTGGGTAGTAGGGTAGCTCTATTTTCAATTTTTTGAGGAACCACCATACTGTTTTCCAGAGTGGCTGCACTAGCCTGCATTCCCACCAACAGTGTAGGAGGGTTCCCCTTGCTCCGCATCCGCACCAACATCTGTCGTTTCCTGACTTGTTAATTTTAGCCATTCTGACTGGTGTGAGGTCGTATCTCATTGAGGTTTTGATTTGGATTTCCCTGATGCCGAGCGATGTTGAGCACTTTTTCATGTGTCTGTTGGCCATTTGGATGTCTTCTTTGGAAAAATGTCTGTTCATGTCTTCTGCCCATTTCTTGATTGGATCATTTGTTCTTTGGGTGTTGAGTTTAAGAAGTTCTTTATAGATTTTGGATACTAGCCCTTTATCTGATATGTCATTTGCAAATATCTTCTCTCATTCTGTTGGTTGTCTTTGAACTTCTTTGTCAACCTACAACCAGGTCAGGCAGCAGATCTTGGTCTTTTTTTTTTTTTTGGTAAGCATCTGTTGTTCCCACCATTCCTTAACAATTCTTATAGTCACCACCTTATTTCACCCTTTATCGTCTCATTTTTGGTTTATCATAACTTCTTAACAACAGTTCTCATTTCCAGTCTTTTTATTTTTTTATTTTTTTAAATTTTATTATGTTATGTTAATCACCATACATTACATCATTAGTTTTTGATGTAGTGTTCCATGATTCATTGTTTGCATATAACACCCAGTGCTTCATTCAGTACATCCCCTCTTTAATACCCACCAGGCTAGCCCATTTCCAGTCTTTTTAAAAAAGATTTTATTTATTTATGAGAGAGAGAGAGCATGAGCGGGGTGGGGGGGGGTGAGGGAGAAGCAGGCTCCCCGCTGAGCAGGGAGCCCCATTCGGGGCTCAATCTCAGGAATTTGGGATCATGACCTGAGCCGGGGCTCAATCCCAGGGCCCTGGGATCTTAACCGACTGAGCCACCCAGGTGCCCCTCATTTGCAGTCTTGATGCCTAACCGCATCCCAGCTCCAGTCCATTTTGCACAATGCCACCAGATTATTTTTCCTTTTGTCAAAAATGTCCAGTAACTCCCAGGATATGTCAGGGTATTTCAATCTCAGCTGGGGGTTTGGGATCTCTCCCCAAATTGCCTCACCCTTGATTTCCACTTTTTTCTCTCATCACTTCTCTTCCGACAGCTTCCATTTCAGGCAAATTGGTTACCTTCTTACCCCAGGAACGGATTTCCCACCTATCTTCAAACCATTTTCCCCACCTGAAATGCTCTTCTGTGTTTCCTCATGCTGTCCCTTCAGAGCCCAGCTTAAAGCTTTCTAGCAACTTCTTCATTTAACCAGACAGCATATATTTGACAATGAACATATGCCCAGGTGCTATTAGTAATCCTTTTGTACTTATGTACCTTACCTCACCAGCTAGATTTAAAAACATGAGAACACTTTTTTTGTCGGTCAAAACATACAACTTTATTGATGATACACAAATGAAGTCTTTGGTGGATAAATTCAAGTCAAAACAAATGACAGAAGTGTAGGCTATTTCGATGGACAGGTTCACTGTCAATTCACATAGAGGAACCAGTAAAAATATTTCCATTCGAGCAGCACGATTAAAGTCACAAATGTGTTTTCAGTACAAGAGGACTATTTATTTGGTATTCATAAAATGGTTCAGCTTAAAGCTGGAGACTGTCACAGATAACATCATTCTGGATGATACATTATTCAAAACTGGCAGCTGAAAGGATCCCTTTATTACATGAACAAGTGGAAAAGCAGTAACTTTCAATTTTCATTGCTTCCAGACTGGAAAATCAAGAAATTTCTTCAAGTCTTTTGAGAGCACATAGACAATCAGAATTTGTCCACTAGTTTTATAACTTTCACTTTCACCAAGAGGTCATGGTGATCGGCTAAGGCTCGAATTTTCTTAACGCACACTCCAGATGTAGTGCATAAGTAAAAAAGGGAACCTTTATTGAATTCTCTGTAGTTGAATACTTCTGCTCTGAGATTGTCATAGATGATCTCAAACAGAGTAAGGGCATTAATAAGAATTTCTGATTCCACATAAGAATTATAAAGGGAACTAAAGGACGATGGCACTTGGGTGCTGAGCAGTTTTTTTAACATATCTGGATTTTCAGCAAAATTCGAAAGTATTTTCAAAATCTCAACCTTGATTTTTCCACCTCCCTGAGATAGCAAACGGAAAAAGTTTGCAATGGAGTTGACAAGCAGGTGCTGGTAGTCATTGGTAATAGTCATGTTTGTTAAAAATTTTAGTCCAACTACCTGTACTGCTGAGTTCAAATTGGAGGCCATGATATCATCCATCACTTTATTCATGTATACCTGAAGGCGGCCCTGATTTTCATAGTTCTCACTCAGGTTATTCATGGCCATTAAGGCTTTTTCCTTAATGTGGGGATCAGTTTTGTTGATCATGTTCGCAATAATTGGGAGGCCTCCCAATTTGCGAATTGTGTCTTGGTTGCATGAATAATTGGCATTGTTGCTCAGAGTGAGCAAAGCTACCTGTTGGATGAAAGGATCATCCGATTTCTGAAGCAAAGCAAGGACTTTCCTGAGGTCTCGGACACCAAGAATCTCATCTATTTCATAAGGAAAGGGGCGCTTCTGCATGGGAACAGGTCTCCTCCCTCTCCCTCTCTGCTGGGTTTCAGGCTCAGAGTCTGACTCCGACTCTGTGTCAGTCCACCCGGACTCCCCTTCCTCAGAGTCGGGGACCTCTGCCAGGAAAGCCTGTCCCCCATTAGCAGAGGCTGCAGCAGCCGCGGCAGCCCCATCCCCAGGGCGGAAGCCCAGCCCCAATTCATCTACTTCCACCTTGTTTTTCTTGCCCTTGCCCTTGCCCCCAGTCCGAGACCTGGTTCCCTTGGCTCCACCTTTGGGTACAGCTCCAGTCGCTGACCCGGCCTTAGGTATAGCGCCGGTATGAGCCCCAGGGGTCGCTTTCTTGGAGGGTGCTGCTGTTCTGGGGGATCCCGAAGTCCCAGGAGCCTCCACAGCCCCAGAAGGCACTGGCGCGGCAGGAGGGGTTGCGGGAACAGGAGCCTCCGCAGCCTCTGCAGCTGCTGCCGCCTCGGTAGGCACTGGCGCCCCGGGGGCCTCTGCTGTGCCAGGGGCTTCCGGCAGCTTGGGAGCCCTTGCCACCGTGGGGGCCTCTGCAGCCACGGGAGCCTCTGCCTCCCCGGGGGGTGGTGCCATTGAGGAAGCCGCTGTGGCCCCGGCGACTGGTTCAGCCTTAGGCCCAACCCCTGACCCTTCTGCCTCCTGGACCTGATTTCCGGCCCCACTCTGAGCCTCGGCACTGGATGCAGCCGGGGCCACTGCCTCAGCGCCAGCTGCGTCCAGAGCAGAGGCTTCATCCTGGGCCCTGTCCTCTGCCCGAGTGCGCACTGGGGTTGGAGGACCGAATCCCGGCCCCAGGTCAATGGTGAATCCGGCCCTTAGTCCGGCTCTAGCCCTGGCTCCAGTCCCAGCCACAGCCCTGGTCTTGGGCTTGGCCATTCTCTTCTTTGTCTGGTTTCTTCCCCTGGCATATTTGTAGACACAGTACCAGGCACTAGCTCCAATCACTATCCCGGCCGCGACGCAGCCAGCGTCTCGAACTCGGCTCATGGTGCAGCTGGAGTAATTCTCTGATCCAGGGCGTGGAGCTGGCTTGCCTAAACGGGATGTGTGCACGTCTGGGCGAGGCACTTCCACTCGGGCTCACAGGTTTTCCCCAGGCTGCAAGCCGAGCACGACCTGGGAGAAAGAACAGAAATGAGACTTAAGGCTCTGGCTCACTTTGTGCTTAAGCAGGCCTAGTAGAGGAGAGCTTGGAAACAGAATGCTTGGTGAGTGGGCTAGTACCCAGACACAGGACCCAGGCTGTCTAAGGTTTTCTATACCTTCATCCCTAGCTGGCCCTACCCAATGCCAATACACAATTTCCCAGCCCCTAAATGGGGGATGAGAGGCAGTACGGACATTAGGAAAGCTGGTGGAGGGCAGGAAAAACAGCAGAGACCCCAGATGTTGCTCTGATCCTCCCCCCACCACAGGCACCCCCAAGGGTTCCCAGATGGTGCTCATGCACATACCAACCTGCTGGGAGCAGGAGCAGTTAACTTTTTTCCACCAGGCTTGTACTTGTGCAGGGCCCCAAATTCAGACAGACCTGCAGACAGAGCCCAGAAAGGGTGTTTTGGGGTCTTTGGTAGATGGATTCCATTTCCTTTCCTGATTTGAATCCTTATGGGCCAAGTTCTCCCCTCTCAGGGATCCTCTTTCCCTCCTTAACCCTTCCTCCTCAAACCAGTAGTTAAGAAGGCGGATGCCACACCCCTTTCTCTGCACCAAAAAGGACAAGCCCGAGGCAAGGGTGTCTTGTAAAGAGGGAGAAGATGGGGGAAGAGGAGCCTCTGGTCCCAGACTCTGCTCTGGTTTCTGTCATACCCACACCAGGGCTTCCCAGACAGTTCCCACCGCCCCCCCACCCACTGACCTCCAAGGATTCAGGGCTGTTTCCTCTTCCTTCAGTTCAGTGAAAGCTTCATCCTAAGGACAGACTGAAGGGCAGAAATATAGACACCAGAGGTTGGAGACTGAGAGCCCGGTGGATGGAGACCCAGCACCCAAGTCCCCATAATTGCCTTCTAGCATTCGCGTACCAGAATGACAACCTCTCAATTCCCTCAACTCTTCTTACCCCTCCCATCCCACACCAATCTCCCCCCTCCTGCGCAGACTCCCCAGGCACTCAACCCCTCCTTCCTTTGGCCCCGCCCCGCCCGTCCGCCATTTCTCCGGGACACACAGCCACACCCCTTCTCCTGCACCGAAGCGGGAGGGGCGGGGCGAGGGTGCAGCAAAAGCTGGATGGGACGCGGGATGAGGGATTACTGCCCAACAATCTAGTGTCTTCCTCCCATGACCACCCGTCCTTCAGTCCCCAGCCCCCAGACCTAGCATAAGCCTGCAGAACAGGGGCCCCGATGTCTGACCTTTCGGTTCGAGGGTCGTGATTTTCCACTGTTTCTCCGTTCTGGGCTCCGCCTCCCACCCCCCACCCAAATTCCCTAATAACCGCCATGTCTCCCTCCAGCGTACCAGAACTCCTTTTCCAGGACTGAATAAACGGGGGTGAAGGGCTGTGTGGGTTGGAGGTGTCTGGAAAGCAGTCTGGGAGTTAGCACAGCGGTTTAATACCAGATTCTCTCAGGGTCCCCCCCTCCTGTGAAGCCCAGACAGCGCCAAACCCGCCATCTCCCCTCCAGAGGCTGGCACACCCATTTTCCAGCACCCCCAAAGGACAGGGGGCCGGCCGGGGTGGGGGGGAGAAGGGAAAGTGGAGAGGTGGTCGGGGGAGGTATCAGCAAAGTGAGGGTGAGAGTGAACGGGCCGGACCGGCTTGTTTCCAAACTGCGTCCCCTCCGGTCACCCTTGCCCAACCACCCCGCTGGCCTTATATGCGCTGCCACGTTTATTTCTCTTCCCTCCTCCTCTCAAAACAGGACGGGATGTGGGGTGCGGGGCCTGAGTGTCAAAAACAAAACCAGAAAACACTGACTGGGAGAGGAAGTAAGCGGATTCTCCGCAAGTATATCTGAGTCTTTAGGTCCCCCCCCTCCCCGCCGCCCACCAAAATGAGCTGCGACTGAGCGCGGGGATCTGGAGAGCCGGCCAGGAGCGGGCGAGGCGGAGGCACCCGCGGCCTCAGACTCCCGCATCTCTGAGCTACCCCTTTCAGGAGTGCCAGGCTATGCCCACCCTCACACCCACCTGCCCGGATCTGGGGGAATTTTCTCCTCCTCCTCCTCGCCTGGGTTAAACGCACGGCAGTGCGCAGCGCAAGAGAGCTGGTACCCAGAGGAGGACGGAGGACGGCAGTCAGGGCTTTAAGTACCTTTGCCCACGTCAGCTCCTGGTCACGTGAGAGCTGCATCGCCAGTAAGCGTGGGTCCCCAATTTCCACTCCCACCGAGAGCATGAGCCCCCTCCTTTAGCCCCACTCCCACCTCACCCCCCCACATCAGGTCCTGTCACTCATTTTTTTTTTTTTTTTTTTTGTCTTTGTAGTCCCAGAGGCCAAAAGTAGCCCCTTCTCCCTGTGTTAGAATTTGCCTTTTTCTAGATACCGGGATGGGATGCATCCTCTTGGAGGGCTATTGGCAAGTTTTACTTTTTTGTGTGTCTTTCATTCGTTTCATTCTTTCCTGGGCAACTGGACACTCTCCCTTCGCTCCACCTTCAATCCCCCATCCACTGGTGCCCACCGTTTCCCTTGCAGTTGGGCCCCTGTTCCAGTATAGGTAAGAGGCAGAGTGTCAGAAAGGAGACAAGGAGTGGGAATGGGGTCTGTATTTTTGTAACACTTCTCTGATTTGTTTTTAAAGCGATCACCGCCCTTTACTATTACAGTAAGAAAATACCACAGTGTGGGAAGCAGCAACAAAAACGAGCTGCATGGTTTATAGAGATTTCCCACTAATATTGGAAGGCACCATTAATTTTAGTTAATTTTTACCACACAGAAAATGAATTCTATTGGCCCCATAGGAAATAGTTTTCAAAACATGCTAAGGTATTTGAACATCTAAAAATGGAATTTTCCTCAACAAGATAAGCATGTTTTCATGTGATCTGTAAATTGATCCATGGAGGGATGTTCAGTTGTCCAATCTTATTTATTTTGGACAAATAATATCCTACTTTTTCTCCTTCTGGGACAGCTTTTAAGTTGGATAAATAAACGATCCTGTCTTGTTCTGTTAGAGAAACACATTTATTTAATGTTCCCAAACCATTGCTGACTGCTGTGTGAACCTCCTGTAATTTGATGGCTGTAACCATGACAGTTTTGAACACCTGTCCCTGGATTAGGTTCCAGTTTTGTGATTCAGCTCCAGGCAAAAAGAAGAGCTGTTAGGCCAAGGAAAGGACGAAAGTGAGGGATGCAGAGATGGCCAAATTCCCCCTGTTTTGTCAAGGGTGGGGGAGGTGCTGACCCTCCACCTCCTCCCGTATTCCAGAGCCTCTTATTCCCTGCATTCAGCCACTTGACTCTGTCGCTCGCTCTAAAAGTACACATGGACAGGTGACCAAGATGGCAAATGCCACCTTTACTCAGGGGACCAACTTGAGTCACTGTCTCTGGCTTCTTCCCTTTCTCCCTCCCTCCCCCCAGATTCCCAGGGATGTGACTCAGGGATACATAGAAGGGACTGCTGTTCCCACATAGCCCTGCAGCTGTGGGTTTCCATGAAGAAGTGATTGCTGCCTGGGGGAAGCCCCCAGGTCGGCCTGCTCTGCCCTCATTCATGGTGCCTTAGTTAACATGGCTCCTGACGCGGCTGCTACCACCTGGCTTGAGAGGTGCAGCCAGCTGGGCCTCTTACCTCTGGCCTCCTCGCCGCAGGGCACCCCGGGGAGAACCTAGCCTTGCTGCAGGGTCACTGCCTGCAGCCCACGCCCCCTTTGCTGCCCCCTCAGCCAAATGTATGCCGGGGCCCCAGGGAGTCTCCCCACTGACCATACTGATTAACCTAGACTGGGCTTCCTCAGCTGACCACTTCTGTGCTGTACCTGGAATTGTACACAGGGTTTTGTTTGTGAGTGTATGTGTAGCTAAGTGCATTTTTGGGGGAAGGGGGATGGAGGTCACTGACCTCATCAGTTTCTGAAAGGGTCTGTGACTGCTCCCCTAGATATTAAGAACTGATACAATGGCCTAGAGAGTGTTATATATAATAATCCAGATTAGGAAACTCTTGTTTTTTTTTTCTTTTCTGTTGAAAAAAATAACATATATTAATGGTTAAAAATATTCAGAATAATAAATATATAAAGTATACAGAGAAAGAGCTCTGTGATATCTTTTCCACTCTCAGCCACAGCTAACAATTTCCGTTGTCCTTTATATGCACATATTAGCAGGTGCACTTGTGGTTATTAATCAAGTTCCAGATTGAGCAACACTAAACACATAATAAGCATTTGGAATTTGTATTGTAATTGTAATAAGTCTGCAAATTAATTTGAAAAACAGTAACATCTTAAAACTGAGACTTCCCCTCCAGGAATATGGTATGTTTCCATTTTGTTCAGATCTATTTTTATGTTTGTTAATCAAATTTCATAAGTTTCTTCAGCTAAATAATTCCTATTACTTGTTAGGTTTTTCCTAGGTGTTTAGTAGTCTTTGTTGCTGAAATGCTATTCTTTGTCCAATTGCAATTTCTGATAGGGAATTTTCTGTTTGAGGAACATGTTCTACTATTATATATTTATTTTGTATCTGCCAATTTTTGTGATCTACCTTATTAATTCCAATAGCTTTCAGGTGATCCTTTGGTTTTTCCAGGTATTTATACCTGATCATCTGCAAATGATGATTTTTTTCATTTCTTCCTTTCCAATATTTATACTTTTTTCTTTTCTTTTCTGCATGTGCTACATTGATCAGAACCTCCAGGACTATGTTGAGTGATGTGGTGCCTGAGAGCCTCCTGATCTTATTCTTGAAGAAAATGGGAATGCCTCTTTTGTTTCATCATTTAGTGTAACTTTTGCTGTTTCTGACATATTCTCTCCTTTTTTCTTTTTCTTTTTTTAAACATGTATGAGTAAATGTTTTAATAGTGAGGAGAGCTCTTACAAAATTTTTCAGGTTGACAATTTTGCCATAAAATTAAATTACTAAAGCCTTATAGAACATTTGAAAAATACAAAAAAAAAATAGAGACACAAATTAATATTCCCCATAAAACTTCCATGTAGAGATCGCCACACTTTGATGTCTTCATATCCAAGCTTTTTCTCCATGCATTAAATAATTGCATCATTGAGTTCCAATTTTCAGATAGTTTCTGATTAGGAAAATACTTGCTCATTGTAAAAATGCAGAAAAAGATAGATTAGGAAAGACAAATTACTTATGGCCTTACTACCTGAAGTGCCCCCAACAAGGTTCTCAATGGCAAAAACCAAAAAGTGATACTGGTTAGGGAGAGAAGGACATAACTGGAGAGACTGGAAATAGGATACATTGTCAATAAGGAGTTGTATTTACCAGGGTTATTCTCTCCCTTTTTTCTAAGGTTATTTTCACTTATGTTTACTAGTACTGCAAAAAAAAAAAAAAGCAATACAAAGAAATAATGTCAGTGAGTGGAGCTAAGTCATAAGTTCTGTGGTCTTGGTAGCCCACAAGGAGTGAGGAATCTGCCAGGTCAGAAGATCCTCTGATATATTCTTTATCAAGATAAGGATATTTTCTTTTATATCTGATTTAACATAACCAAGAATGATTTGTTAAATTATATATAATTCTTTACTGCATAAACCAAGTTTCCTCCTATTCCTATTTTACTAACAGTTTTTTAATATTCAGGAATGACTAAGTTTATCAAATACTTTAATTGAAAGGTTTCTTTTCTCCTTTGGTTTGCTGTTGCAATGAATGATTTAGATTGACTGGGTGATTAACATAACATAATACAAAAAAAAGTGTATAGATTGACTGGGTTCCCCGCCACTCTAGTATTCGTATAGTCTATTCTCAACACATCCCTCAAGTTCAAACTCTGCTCTCCCCCACCCCCACTTCCCCTGATGTTTAGAGTAAATGCAAATGTCTTTACTATAACTTACAAGACCCTACTCTCTTCAACCTTATTATCTCTCTGCTTCATCTTCTATTATTCTCTCTCTAGCTCAGCCATCCTGGTTTCCTTGATATTCTTGGAATATACTGGGCTTGTTGCCTTCACAGAGCCTTTTCATTCTTTGTTCTCCTGCCTAGGATATTCTTACCCAAAATATCACCATACTTAGATTCCTCATTGAATTCAGGTTTTTACTCAAAGGTTTCCTTCGTAGTGATTCCTTCTCGGGTCACACTATCTAAATGTTCAACCCATCTCAACTTTTCATATCTTCCTTTCTGCCTTTAATTTTTCTCTTTTTAGTAGGTATCACTAGCAATAATATACTATATATTTTGTTTATTCATCTTGTTTGTTGTTTGTCTCTCTGACTACAATGTAAGGACCATGAGGTTAGAGACTGAGCTCTGTTTTAGTCATTGCTGTAACCCAGCATCAAGAGCAACGCACGGCATGTGGTAGATGCTCAGTAAATGTGTTGCGTAAATGAATGAATGGCTTTCCAACATTGAACAACTCTCTTGCATTCCAGAAATAAAGCTTACTTGGTTATACCATATTAGTAGATTTGTAAACCCTCTGATTCGCTAAATCAGGATCTTGTCATGTGACAAGATGTAGAAGAAATTAAGATTGATTTGAGTGGCATGTGCAAAACTCATTATGCAGTAAGTATGATTGTTTATGATATATGTCATTTTTAAGTGAATCTTTTTTTCTTAAATGAATATAGTTCTATCATATTTTCTGATAATAAAAAGGATGCATACTTAGTGTTTTAAAAAAGGAACAGAAGAGTGCTAACAAGAAAATAACAAAATTCATTTTTTCTTTCTGCTCCCTTTCCTGACACCCCTTCCCCCATCCCCATTTCCAGGTATTTTCAGGACTACAGACAAGAACCTTAGGGATTCCAAAAGAAACAAGGTGGAGGGAGCAGAGAAAATGATGGGACCATTCTCCCAGAGAAGCAGTAGAATTGGCCAGTAGCCCAGGAGAAGATGCTGCCCCTTCCAGTAATCAGAAAGGCAACACATTTGTTGGCTGTGCAAAGACTAAAAAAAGCGACAGTGGCCAGGCGGCGCGGCGGTGGTGGTGGGGAAGGGGCGGGTCGCCCTCCGCTTTGCTAATAATAGGAGGGGAAATTTGGGACCCGAACTCACCAGTGACGTAGCCTCACGTGACCAGAAGCCTACATACTGAAGTCTTGGTCCAGACAGCGGTTCCGCTCAGGTAACCAGCTCCCTATTTCCTTGGAGGTGGCGTGATGGTGGGCAAGGACGGAGGAGGAGGACGAGGAGGAAACCGTTCCTGATTCCTGTATGTCGGTGTGAGGGTGGGTGTTGATTGAAGACTCCTGGAGTGAGGGTGGAGGGTAGCAGCACAACTGCTGACTTTGGAAGCGCTCCTGTGTTTCCCCACGGGGACACCAGAACCCAGCCTCTTTTGCGTGCCTTGTAAAAGGCAGGGCCGTAACAGCAGCCGAAACGGTTGGCTTAGGTGACTGGAGAGGCAGAGGGGAAGAAGCCGTTATCAGGGAGCAGAGAGATGGGGGAACTGTGAGGTGGGAGACAGGTCTGACACGCTGGATCTGGACTAGGGAAGGTCGGGGCTTGGACCCACATTCCGGTGTTGGTGCATCCACCGGAGCATTGAGTCCCCACATCTCCTGTTCCTGTCTGCTTGTGACTTTGGTCTGTCTATGTCTGCTGGTCCATCCATTAGTGGTGGGGTGGGGATGCAAAAGAAGAAGCCCAACGCCTCACTTCCTTTTTCCCTCCTCCCCAAACACCCAGGCCCCTTAGATTCCACTTGACTGCTGTTCCAGACTCCCGCCTCCAACGCGTTCTCACTAGTCTGGGGGAGACCCCTGAGGTACTCGCAGCAGCTGCAGCATGGGCCGTGCCCAGAATTTGGGCTTGATAGCAGCTGGACTGGTGATCGGGGCTGGCACCTGGTACTACATATACCAACTGACCTGTGGTGGAGAGCAGAACAAGAAACCAGCTGATTCAAAAGACATTAATCCTGCCTACAAAAAGTTTAGAAAGTACAGAAAACTGTAAGGAAGGAAATAAAAATAAGCCATCAATAATTACCATTCCTTGTCTTTCTCTCTGTGTAAGAGTGCAGATGTGTGTGTTTAATATTGCATCATACTGTATATGTTATCCTGGAATTATTTTTTTCAGGTCACATTGCAGGGGATGCCTTTTATTAGTTAATGAAAATGCCTCACAAACATTCTGGCAATAGATTTTTTTCATAATAACAAGATATAATAATCATACTCTTCCCCTTTTGCTGACCTTTCATGTAGCAGGTATGAAACTTAGACTCAGGTGTAAAAAAAATACTAGAGGTTTTCATTTTCTAAAAAAATACATAGACCAGACTAAACTCCATCTACAAGGGGATATCTTTCCACATTAGTTATAGAACTAGTATCCAAGTTTCCAGGTGGGCCAGTTAGGCAGCTTCTGTGCCATGCTTGGCATAGAGGACACAGGAATTTGGTGAGGCTGGGAGCCCTGGGTAGGATCCAGGTCATCAACCTGGAGTTTCTGCTCCTTTCTCTGGGCTGCCAGGAAACAGGCTAGAGGTCCCATTTCTTCAAGGGACCAAAAGACCTCTCTCTTTCCCCCTCCAGTGGGAGTGGGGATTTCTCTTTAGTGTGAGGGAAATCCCTCACTCCCCAAACTCTGTTACAGTGGACTTGGGGTTTGGCAAGGGAAACAAAATCTGGAAAGTCCTGCCACACAGTTATTCTGAGGCAAGGAAGTAGAGTTGACTTGACTGAGAAAGGGAAAGCGGAGAACAAAGACAGACATAGAGATGAAACATATTAATACCCTGTGTTTTAAGCGGGGTTCCCTAGAAGCAGAGCCTGAGATGGGGATTCTTGTGAAAGTAGTTTACTGAGGGAGTGTTCTCAGATGAAATTTGTATGGAGGTGAGGAGAGCAGCGTAGGACAGGGGAAGAAACTAGGCATAGATGTAGTTCAGCTGAAGTGTAGCCTCAGCCTGAGCCCCGGGTGGCTCTGGGACATGAAGGGCACCTCGGAATTGATCCACCTTGAGACAAAGGAGCCAGGCTTTTATACCCACTGACTGCAAGCCAGGGTGTATGGGTGAGGTGGCATGAGGGGAGAGGGGTTTTAGCTCCTGGGTATCCTCTGACAAGGGTACAACCATAAATCCTTAGCAACCAACCTTCAGAAGAGCTAGGGGAAGGAGGTACTAGCCCAGTAAATGGAATCTAGCTAGATTATCAATAGCGTTTACTACCTCTACTATAATTAGCCAATCAGCATTCTTGCAATGCGAATGTGCTTCCTATCTGTGTGCTCCGCCCACCAGAAGGCTTTCACTTCAGCGTTACTAGCTGTGTTGCACTCTATCAGCAAATGCCCAGCTTTTCCATAAATGGAACAAAAAGAGGAGAGTGCTTGTTCTTCTCTAATCACCTAGTGGTTGTCTTAGAGGCTCTCCCCTTCCCTCAGAGGCTAGTTTTCTCTCTCTAACCTAAGAATCAAATCTCGTCCTTCAGTGTACAGATTTTGGAGGAGGGCTGTATGGCACACAGGTTAGCACCTTATAAAAATGTATTCTGCCTGTAATGAGGCTTGAGGCTAATACAAAGTGTGAGGGATGTTTAGACATAGGATGTGCAGGTCTGTCCCATTTAAAACAGGTTTTGGCAGGTATTAAATTGACTGCCTTACAACTCACTTCCAAATTCCTTGAAAGTAGTGAAGAGGTTGCTAAGCAAAGGTCAGGTGTTGGTCACCTAGACAAAGGTGACCCAAGCAGAGATGGGAAGTTGTTAAGGCAAGGGAACCTTGCTATTCTGACAAATGGGCTTCTCATTAATCTCATATCCATGTGGGCCAAAGTTCTTGGGGATAGAACATACCTTGGAGGAATTTAAGCTTTGGGTCCTCATGTTGCTAAAATGGAAGAAAAATCAGCCTCATTTATTTTCATGGTTCCTTTACTCCTTGAGTGTTATCAAAATTTGGGAGCCAGAGTGTCAGAAAGGCAGGCCCAGTCACATAGTCTGCTGAGACACACATTGTTCCAGATTGCAGATTCATTTCAGGCTTCATGGCTCTGGTGCTTCTGCTCTATGCTAAAGGAACAGATATCTTTGTCAAAACCGGAGCTGCTTTGACAATGGCTCTTCTGAGGCTTGCCGTATCTTTGAGATACTGTTAGAGGGAGGCACTGCTATCTCCTTGTTCAGGAAGCTCTAATTACTCCATCTTCACTAACACTTTCCCAGAACAGAGGAATTTGTTGTTGTTTTTTTTTTTTTGCCTGGGGAGGAGTTCTTGTGTCTTTAAACGGCAACTTACCTTGCTCAACTTAACAGATGCCAGAGAGGGTGAGAAAATTAACCAAGACCCTATAGATAGTAATAGGTCATTAGATAAATCCTTTCTCATTAAAAAAATATATCAAGTTAAATTAAATAATAAAATAATATAAATCAAACTTTGAAAAATTGTGCTATAATTTACTCAACTTAACAGATGCCAGAGAGGGTAAGAATATTAACCAAGACCCTATAGATAGTAATAGGTCATTAGATAAATCCTTTCTCATTAAAAAATATATCAAGTTAGGGGCACCTGGGTGGCTCAGTCGTTAAGCGTCTGCTTTCGGCTCAGGTCATGATCCCGGGGTCCTGGGATCGAGCCCCACATCGGGCTCCCTGCTCAGCGGGAAGCCTGCTTCTCCCTCTCCCACTCCCCCTGCTTGTGTTCCCTCTCTTGCTGTGTCTCTCTCTGTCAAATAAATAAATAAAATCTTTAAAAAAAAATAAAAAAAATAAAAAATATATCAAGTTAAATTAAATAATAAAATAATATAAATTAAACTTTGAAAAATTGTGCTATAATTTAATTTACTCCCTTCTTTTTTCCTCAAACAGTTTCATTTATAATTAAGATTTACACCTTTTAATGTTGTGAGATAATAAGTATTGCAGCACGTTATAGGATATTATGTGAGAGTATATAAAAATGTACATAACAAGCATTCCCAAGTACCAGCTAATGGCCTATCTTTATGTAGTGCATTTCTCTCAAAACCATATTTTCATAATTCAAGTTGGATATAAGGTGATTGATCAATTAGGAAACCTATTTTGCATTATGTAAAGAGTGGTTGGTATTAATGTCATCAAAATCAGGAGCCATTATCACCTGTATTTTTCTTTTAAGCTTAAGAACACACCAACTGGGTTGGGATGCCTTTAAGCTGTTTTTTTAATCCAAAAAAACAGTGGGTGATAAAAGTGATAAAAATTGATAAGAATGTGTAAGAAACTTTGTGCTAATGATGGAACCTCTGGTGGATAAGGAAAAGAAAAGCCATTACTCCTGAGCAAATGCTTCATGTAGTCAAACCCTCAGTTTGTTCACTGAAGTTTATGTTTTATAGCTACATACTTATAGCTCTAATAAAACCTTTATTATTAAAATCCTTGCAACAAATATAACTTTGCTATTGCAAGTCTCAATTTTTCTAGACCTTAATTCTATTTGCCCCATTGAAGCAAATATTTTTAGAAGAGAATTTTGAAAAATGTAGATTTCTTTGAAATGCAAATACCGCTTTATAGGAGAGAGAATGTACTTGTGAATTTCAGTGAACCATTAGGTAACCATGACAATCTTGACTACTAAGTGGAGAAGCGCTTTTCTGTTATCCGGATCTCAGGGCCCTCAGAGATCTGAAATCCATAGAAATGTGTTTTACCTATTTTAGTTTTATTTTAAAGGGTGACTATAGAACTGGTTTACTGATTGAGCATGCAATCAAAATCTCATCAATAAGGATTCTGAGACTCCAAACCTATCTGTTAGAATGTGAGAACTTTCCATGTGAGATATTGCATTAGATTAATGACACCTTGGGAAAGAGAACCCTTACCTTGGGCTATGAGTTTCAACACCCGGAACTACCCCATCAGACTCAAACTAGCCCTGTGACTTTCTCCTCATATAGAAAGTACAAAGTTTATTATGGATCATGAATACAGTATGCTTCTCAGGCACTCTTTCTTCCTCCTGATACCTGGCATAAAAACCCTAGGGTGGCATGCTCCAGACTGTCCTGGGCCAGAAATGATAAAAATAGAAATGATGACAGTGATGATGATGATAATAATAATAATAGCAATGAATGTGATGAAAGCTTTCTATGTGTTACCTGTTTCAGTTTTGACAAGGTCTCATTGGAGATAGGTATTAGTTTAGAGATGAAGAAATAGAGACTCTAAATAGTTAAGCAACTTTGTTAATGTGTACCCAGCTAGATATTAGTGAGTTACTTTCAACTGTCTCCAAAACTCATGCACTTCGCCACTGGATTATGCTGCATCTTAATGTACATGTCTAGGAAGGCCCCACCAGCAGGCTCTGGCAGACAGAATTGCACAAACAGCCCGAAAGAGGGAGGAAAAAAGGAAAAGGCAACTGCCTTCCTCAAAAGAGGAAGAACACCAAGAGCCCTCAAAGGTCCCAAGAATACAAGGAGTGTGAAAGTATGACACACCACAACCAGCCCACCCTACCTCCAGAAACACAGACCCACAGTAAATAGGAAACCAAAGTGGTAAGGAAAGAAATGATATTGACTTGGGATGTCACAGAAGTTCTCCTTTTCCACACCATGTGATATACATTTGGCCTCTGCTGTCTGAGCCTCTGGTTTTCCTCTGTTTCCATTTCCCTTCTCCATTTCCATGATCTGGCTTCCTCTAGCCAGCTGATTCACACTCGGGGTCTGTAGGCTGATGACACCCACATCTTTTATCTTGCACCCGAAGTCCAGATCCATGCGATCAACTGGCCAGTGAAGAGCTTCATTTGGACAACTCACCGGCTCCTAAAATTCAACTCTTCTCAACCTGAGCTCCTCCTCCTCCTCCTCCAACTGTTCCTCTTCTTCCCCTTCCTCCCCCTCTCCTCCTCCAAGGGGTCTCACTCTCAGTGAAGGACACCAACAACCCACCCCATTGCCCAAGCCAGACTCCCTCCTCCACTTCACCCCCATATCCCATCCATTTACCTCTGCACTGTCTCTCATCACTTCACACCTCCTGGTTGTCACTTCTGCCAACCTTGCCCAATCATCGCTCTCCTGGATGATGGCAACAGCCTCCTAAACTGGTCTACCCACACTAGAGGGTGGGGGTGAGAGTGGCTCCATCACGCTCTGCAGCCAAAGTGATCTCCCTCAAATCTGAGTTCCTTCACATCTGACTAAAATACCTCAATGCCTGGCTTCCCACCGCACTGGGGACAAGGTCCAGACAACTTTATGGGCAGGCGAGGCCTTCCAGAGCCCCATCCCCTCCTGCTCCTCCTTCACTGTTTCGGCCATACTGAACTTACTAATGTTCTCTGAATGTGTCATTCTCTCTCTCACCTCCTAGCTTTGGTACATGTTGTCCCTTCTGCCTGGAACACACTCTTTCTTCCCCTTTATCTGGCTGGTCCCCAGGGCTGGTCCCTCAACCTTAACTAGCATGTTGGATGTATACATATTCTGCTGTCATACCTGAGCAGGCAAGTCCTTTAATTGTGTTCTGTAGTGTACTGGTCACATCCATTATGGCTGGCTTTTACTTGTTTAGCTTTCAGAGGGAAACCTTATTTCCAAACTCTTGGATGGGTGTATATATGTGTGTGATTCTATATGTCTCTCCTTAAAGAAAACTTGGTTAAAAGATGACTTAATAATTTATTCCCAGAGACTGAATTTAGCCCTTTGTCTCTAGTCATGCATTCTGTTAATCATCCAGTGTATTTTCTCATTACTGGTCTTTATTAATGTGCAAGAATATTTGTGATCTTCCGTTTCTTGTAAGAAGGGCTCTCTAGTCAGACTGCATAGGTAAAAACCTTGGTTTTATTGCTATGTGTATGATTTTGAGGAAGTCACTTAATCTCTCTCTCTTTTAAAAGATTTTATCTATTTATTTATTTGAGAGAGAGAGAGCGCACACAAGAGCAAGGGGGTGGAGGGCAGAAGGGGAGAGAGAGAGAGAGAGAGAGATTGAGAGAGAGAGAGAAAGAAGGAAAGGATCTTGAGTTAGAAGCCCTAAGGAGCTGGATCCCAGGACCCTAAGATCAAGACCTGAGCCACAAGAGTCAGTGGCCTAAGGAACTGAGCCACCCAGGAGCCCCTGTCACTTAACCTCTTTATGCATTTTTCTTATGTGAAAAGCATCCTTTCTCATACAGTATTTGTGAGATATATATGATACAGAGTGTAGAATGTTTAGAGCAGTGCCTGGCACGTAATAAGTACTCAGTAAATTTTAACCAAAGTTGTCATCCTGAATGCTGTTTTCCTTTGCATATGCCTTTTGCTCCAAAGAACAAAGCTACTCTCTCTGCATTTTAGAGTCTGTAGCCATTGGGTCTCTTCCAATTGTATTTTTTCAAACATACCTTACTGTCTCAGGTTTCTGCTCATTTATAAGTTGAGAGTTAAATATATTCAAGGATTATTCCAGCTTCAAAGACCATAAAAGAATTAAAGAGAACTGGTCAGTACTTAAAATTGAGAAAACACTAATTTGGCAATTGTTCTTGTGATTTTGAACATTATGAATCTAATGTCTGGCTAGAGTTAGAGCAATAGAAATTCAGCCTTCAAATAAAATTAGGTGTGTGATATAAGTTTGGTTTATTTTGTTAAAGTATAATATTAATAGTCACTATAAGGTCCAAATAATAAGGTCTAAGTACTCAAGCAAAAACTCTCCCACCAACTATCTCCTAATTAGCTGACATTTTAAGGTAGGATGGTTTTGAATGACCAGCCAACTGCAAAATAAATTTCCTTTGTTTCTTTCATTCTCTGCTAATTGAGTTAGAATAAATCACATCATTAAGAAGCTTCTCTGGGCAGGCAGCCTACAGGAGGGGGCGAATGAAGGTGGGCTAGGGGAAAAGGTGCTGGAAGCATGGGCAAACTACTCCCCTTATCTTGTGACTCAGTGTATCAAGGTGTCAGGATTCTCTGGAAACCAGGAGCCCTCACTTCAGAATGCACCTTAGTCCACCAACCACACTGCCTCTTTCAGGTTTATGAATGGCCCAGGGCCATATTTATGAAGAACAATCTCGATATTAAAAGAGGGAAAGAAAAAGAGTAGAAGGAAAAGAGAGAGAGAGAGCGAGAATAGTTATTAAGTTCATGGTGTATACTTTATCTTAAAACTTGGACTTATGCCTGTCAATATCTAGTAAAATATCCTGATTACCTTTAAAAATTATGAATGGGAATTTTAAAAATTTAACAGCATTATTTATTTACTTTTAATTCACAAGCACCTTCCTAAAAGCATTAGAAAAATGTTCCTGTATTTTTCTTTTTTTTCTTTTTCAATTTTTTAATTCAAATTATAGCTAGTTAACTTATAGTGTAATATTGGTTTCAGGAGTAGAATTTAGTGATTCATCACTTACATATAACACTCAGTGCTCATCACAACAAGTACCTTCCTTAATACCTATCACCCATATAGCCCATCCCCCCACCCACCTCCCCTCCATCAATCCTCAGTTTGTTCTCTATAGTTAAGAGTCTCTTATGATTTGCTTCCCTCTCTTCTTTTCCCTTCACTTATGTTCATCTGTTTTGTTTCTTAAATTCACATATGACTGAAATCATATGGTATGTCTTTCTCTGACTGACTTATTTTGCCTAGCATAATACACTCTAGCTCCATCCATGTCGTTGTAAATGGCAAGATTTCATTCTTTTTGCTGGTTGAGTAATATTCCAGTGGTGTGTGTGTGTGTGTGTGTGTGTGTGTGGTGTGTATATATCACATCTTCTTTAACCTGAATGGGAATATTTTATTTTATTTTATTTTATTTAAAGATATTATGTATTTATTTGAGAGAGAGAGCAGAAGCAAGGTGAGCAGCAGAGGGAGAGGGAGAAGCAGACTCCACGCTGGGCAGGAAGCACGATATGGGGCTCAATCCTAGGACCCTGGGATCATGACCTGAGCCGAAAGCAGACACTTAACTAACTGAACCACCCAGGTGCCCCTGAATGGGAATATTTTAAAGAATTTCTAAGGAAGTGTGGGCGCCTGGGTGGCTCAGTCGTTAAGCATCTGCCTTCGGCTCAGGTCATGATCCCAGGGTCCTGGGATCGAGTCCCACATCGGGCTCCCTGCTCGGCAGGAAGCCTGCTTCTCCCTCTCCCACTCCCCCTGCTTGTGTTCCTGCTCTCGCTATCTCTCACTCTGTCAAATAAATAAATAAAATCTTTAAAAAAAAAAGAATTTCTAAGGAAGTGGCTGGCAGCAGAGGAACCTAGAGTGAGGGGTTTGGGGGTACAGTGGGTAGACCTTGAAGTGGGATGTTTCAATCAGGGAAGATTGGTATTAAGATTTGTATCCTGGGGCTGATTGAGTACTTGGATATTCTTTGAGTACCCAATATTCACTTTCCTATGTATTTGTCTGTGAAGCGGGGTTGGCTGCAACTATCTGGGGTCCTGGGGCAGCCACTGCCTGTTCCACTTTGTACTGCCTATTTTACATCTTCTTCTGAATACCTCTGCAATCTTTGCTGCCCTACCCTCTGTTTGTCCATCTGCCCAGGGGATGAAGACCTGCTGGAGGTCTGACCTCCCGCTCTTGTCTCCCACTCCTTATTTTCCTATTCTCAACCAGCCACTTCCACACACCCCTAATTGTGACTCTACTAGGTTGGTGTTTCTGGTCAGTGGGAACATGCTGAGGAGCCATGAAAGGAATGGACTTCCAAGTGGGAGCAGTTTGACAAGCATGGTCATGAATAAATAATTGCAAGTATTTGTCCTTCCCCCAAACATTTAATACTCAGTATTTGTCTAGTTGTCTTTAGGGGAGGGATCTGCTTCAGCCTCTTCCACTCTTTCTTTTTCTATCTCTTTGTAGTATTATGGTTTCCAACTGTATGCTGATCTGTGGAGTGAGGGCAGATATATATAGGAATAGGTGTCATAGAATTCCCTAAGAGCCAGCAAAGAACTAGGGCACCACATGAGAATGACAGGTAGGGGCATCAATAGCTTGGGAAGGATCAGTCCACAAAACAATCTCCAGTGTCTCTTACTCTCTGCACATTTTTAGATGAAGAACAATCTGGACAGCTCTGCTTAGTTTCAGCAAGTGTTTGGAAGAGTCACCTGCACATAAGAAAATAGAGCCATGACTCTAGCTGACTTCAAGTCTCACCAGGGCCCTAAATTAGATTTGAACCCCAAGGACTAAGGAGGAGGGGAACGAGGCAGACATTCAAGAGGAAGGGAGTACAAATACATTTTTTTTCTGGGCTCCAGGTCCTCTACTAGGTCCTGTCCCATCAGGACACTGAAAATATTCATAACCTTCAAGAAGATTCTTGGTTCACAGCCCCAGGTAGTAGTCCAGCTGTGTCCTCAACACCTTTATCTCTATCCAGAAGCACTAGGTTTGCTTCTCCATCTGAGACTCCCCACCACTCTGCCATCCTGCTTTAAGAAAAGTCTTACTGATATGCTCCTGGACTTAATTTTGTTTTTCTTTTTACCTACAGCTTTGAACTTGAGTATTTAGATTTATTCTGGTTACCATTTGTTTAGAAACCAGCCTCAATGACTCAATTCGGTGACAAGGCAATAGGATACCAAGGCAATTTAGCAAGTATAACTAAATATAAAGAGGAAGAAATTAATTCCACATTAGTCTGCTACAATCTAGGGACCTTTTTATGTAGTCAAAAACATTCTGCATGAATGACCTCAGTTTCTCTTTAACTGAGAACTTCCTGGGCTTCTGGCTGGGAAGAGTGGAGAGCAGATATTACCCCTCAGGCCATTCATAACTTTATCAGTTTGTGTGTATAAGTGTGTATTTGAATGGGAGAATATAGGAAGAGAAGTTACAAGAGTGGTAATGGTGAGGTAATGAACATTTGAAGACCACTAACCAGAATCAGGAGAGATAAGTATTGAGGTCACTGTTAAGGGCAGATCCTTTCACTGCTTCTGGTTTGGACATGGAGACTCGACTTTTAGGGACTACTGTCAGTGAGTTACTTTGAAGGTACAGATATAAAAAGTTCCAACCCCAGCCATGCCTGTAACAATTCATTCATCCACAGGCACCAAGGAAAGCTCCTATTTCATAAGAAAACTATAGCAGATCCTACTTAGGAGTTAGCTAGCTCAGGGTTGAGTTCCAATTTGAGGGTATTGAGGGTGAAATCAGAGCTTCCAGAAGGAAGGAAATAACTTCTATTGAGCCTCAGCTGCATGCCAGTCCACCACATCAGGATACATTATTGCTTCTTAATCCCCAAGAAAATTACTGATTTTCACATATTAAGGCAACAGTGGGCTCCTCAGGAAATGTAGTAATAGAGCAAAATCTCATTGCCCTTGTTTTCTAGCTAGTTTTCATTTAGTCACAGGAAAGCAATTAAGTTTTATACATTAATCTTGTAACTGGCCATTTACTGAACTGGCTTATTGCTTCTAATGCCTTTCCAGTTCTTCTTCTTGAATTTTTCCAGGTATTAAATCATATAATCTACAAATAAAGATAAAATTTGTTTCCTCCTTTCTAATATTTATACCTCCTTTTTCTTTCTCATATCCAATTGCACTGGGTTGGGACTTTTAGAACCATGTTGAAATATAATGATGATAGCACTGTTATTTTGTTCTTGATTTTGCTGAAAATGCTTCTATAGTGTTTCCTCACTAGTGACTCTGGCTTTGACTAAAGGTATACTTATCAATTTTATAAAGTCTTCTTAAAAGTAATGATTATATGATAAATATTAGCAAATTCTTTTTCTGTATCTATAAGGATGATGGTATGATTTTCCTTCTTTAAGTACTGTTTTGATTAATTATAATGATAAATATCTTAATATTTCCACATTTTTACCTTACTGAAATGAAACCTAACAAGGAGTATTACTTTTAATATAATGTTGGGTACTATTTGCTAATATTTTATTTGATACTTCTGCATTGCTATTCCTAAGGAAGGCAAGTGTTCAATTTTGGAATATTATTGAGAAAACATATTTATAACTTCTATAATTGTTACTAACTTTATAAAAAAGAATCTGGAAGCTTTATTATTTCTTTATGCTCTAGAATAGTTTAAATAACATGGAATTATCTGTTTATTAAAGAACTGTTTAAAATTTTAATCTAGGAAGTGGCAAGATAAAAATCTATACTGGCAGTAATGTGCAGAGGAGAGAGATTGAGAGAGGAAAACAGTCTGGGAGTTATTGTAATGGTACAAGCATGAGATGAATAAGGCCTGATAAAAAGAGAAATTGGTGAGAATACTGGGATTGCAGCAGTGGTTATGGAAGCAGAAGACACATCAATAAAAAGAAGGAGAGAATTAGGTAGCCAATAGTGTTGCCAAATAAAAAACAGGATACCAAACATTAATTGAGTGACCAAGTGGGAAGATTGTATGACCCAATGCACATTTTGATAGGTAAATGCTTTTTTTCCTGGGCAACTCCAGTGGTTGTGTAACTGAAAAAATTACCATTTTGAATAATGAGGAAAGAGCAGTGGTGGAAAAAATAACCTTCAGTGTTCATGCATGATTTGTTTTATGAGGTTAGAAGTTTATGTCAGTTTTCTTTTAGAACGGGCACAATGGTAAGACCTTTTATGACACCACTGAGTTTATTTAAGAAAAAAATGCACCTTCCTTTCTTCCTTTTCTGCAGAACTGAAGTAATGACAGGATGGTAAGAAAGTAGAAAGTATGAACATGATTCAAGAAGTTGAAATAATTTTTGGAGTGATTTAAGTTATACAAAAGAAGGATTTCTTTATAGAAGGGGATATTTGATATGAAAATGTTTAAGTCATTTGTCCTCCCAACTTTGTAACCGTTTGAAGAGTGATGGAAATGTTAATGAGTAGTATACTCTATACTCTGGAACCAAATGATTTTTTTTCAAAGATTGAAGGTATGCTTTGAGCCACAGATTATTTTTACAATATTAAATAATTTTTAAAAATAATTTATTTTGCACTGAAAGGGAAAATGAAAAATACTCTGGAAGTATAATTGTAAATTTCTAAAATAAAAATTATGAGTGTTTGTAAAAGAAATAGTTTAATACTTATTAATAGCTGCCTCTCATTGCAGAGTTGGAGATACTTACAACTTTTGACTGATCTTTTGTTTTTTTCTGGATTTTTTTTGTTATTCCTATCAAAGATAAAAATGTGGGTTCACATAGACTGTAATAAGTTTCTAATAGTCAGTCTAAGTATTTTGAATATTTAGTCCTCGTGGGATTTTATACTTGAGTCACTAAAACCAATGAGCTCAAATGATTTCCATGTACTTTTTATTATTGTCTCAATTTCATCCAGAGAAGACTAAAATGAGTGCTTCTTTTATTCAATTTGGAAATCAGTTAAATTTCAAACCTTTTGGAAAATAAAATCCCACATGACAAAAAGATATTTAGAGACCCTAATTTGCATAAAAAAAGAGAGCAATAGACCAGAGATGGCAATGCTCTTCATTAAAACACATGCATTTTCCTCTATGTAAAAGTAACTAACTGCCCTCCTAGATGATCTCTAGTGCCCTATGATCAGTTCTTATTTGTTCTGTCCACTAACTGGCAGCAGGGCATTCTGAATGGAAGTTCTCCATTTCCTTTCTTAGAAGCTTTCTGCCTCTCTTCTTTACCAAAATGGTCAGTACCAAGGGTTTTATGAAGTAAAATAAGACTTTGGAATCTTCCAAGATGCAGCAGCTACCTGTTGTGTGTACTGAACTTCTTAGCAGAAAACCAAAATCAATGCTCTCAGGCTGTGGTGTCCAATGGAGCAGAATACAGACCAATCATCCAGACAGAAACTGTTTCTTCTCCAGCAGCTATTCCCCTGCTACAGTCCAGAACCCAGAGAGGTCCCCTAGGTAAAGTTCTGAACAGTCTTAGGAAGGAAGAAATACCCAGTATGTTAGTATTGGATTAGCTGGTAATGCAAACGATTATTAACTTCCAAGTACTCTTCCTTAAACCCTGGAAAGAGAAAACAATTTCTTATATTGTTGGAGGATGGACCGTCATTTGCTTGTGAAATGGAAAAGGTTATTGCAGTGGAGCTAATAAACTCAACTAGTAAAGAATATTCCTTTCAGTTCCCCTACTAAAATATAACTTATTCATAGCTCTGCCCTTGCATTTTCAGGAACAGAACTGTTAATCCTGTTTTGCTGGAACTATACTGACAGTGAAAATGTGACATGTGATGCTGAAGTCAAGAGACTGACTTTCTTCTTTAACAAACATGGGAACTTAAAATGCAAACAAGTATTGACCTTCAAAATAGTTACCTTTGAAAGAAGCCATTTGCTTCTGCTGTCATTCTTTAAAATACATTAAAAATTGCTTTCAGAACTTGTTCCAAAGTTATACAGGCAAAACAAAACAAATCAAACCCAAAACCAAAACCAGTGCTATGCCTGTTTAGGTATTTCTCATATTATAGCTATAAATTAGTTTATACTTTACGTAAATGACTTTCAATTTTTCTGAGTTGCTAGGGGCACCTGGGTGGCTCAGTCGGTTGAGCAGCCAACTCTTGATTTTGACTCAGGTCATGATCTCAGGATCCTGGGATTGAGACCCGCGTCAGGGTCCACACTCAGTGCGGAGTCTGCTTGTCTCTGTCCCTCTGCTCCTCCCCTTGCTTGTGCTCTCTCTCTCTCTCTCTCGAATAAATAAATAAAATCTCAAATTTTCTGAGCTGTTGAATCGTCTCCTTAAAGAGACTATTATAATAATCTTCATAATAAACAGATAAAAGGGAAAGTACTCTGGAGAAAGCTGTGCTAGGGGATGTCCAAACTCCTACTTACTTGCTATATCCTCAATCTTTTCCCAGGTTTATAAGAAACTTGCTTGGAACTTAGAGCTCTATGGAACACAGTTTGAAAGCCACTGTTTTATATGGTTGTCTGTATTGTATGAAAAATATTAGTAAGGGAGAGAGAGCTCTACTAAAAAGCAGTGCTCACAAACTTGAGTGTGCAAGCCATTTATATGCTCAAGTGTGCCAAGTTACTTTTTCTTTTAAGAATATAATTTAATGAGCAATAAATAAAAACCTTTTTACTAATTCAACTTAATTTCCATTTTGAGCCTATCACTCCTCTGGAGTGGCAAAAATTTAATCACGGAGTTTGGGTTCTTTCCTTCTATCAAGGTTGTGTTTAAATTTCAGTGCTAAAACGAGAAGGGAGCAAAGATATTGGTTGGAAGTGGGTGGAAATCTGGTCCTTGAGTCATAGGTCACACAGGTCTGGGTCATTGGCCCTAGGAGATTGCTACTGAAAGTCCCTTCATTCCTGTCTGATGGCCCCTTCAACTCTAAAACCTCTGTCAGATGCTTCCTTTCCATGCCAAAGCACAGGAACTCTGGAGGGTTGTCTAGGGCCCCATCCACCTCAACACAACCTGCATTCATTTCCTCTCTGGAATCTCTGCTCTTATTACTTCCTTTTCTTCTCTCCTCCACTGGGCTGGGGGAGGGTTTTTCTCTAATCTTGGAAAATCCTTCTCCTTATTATTCTTGTTGTTTGCCTCAGAGGCTCCCAGAATAATGGGCTCAGGTTTTTATGGAAACACAAAAACCAGGAAACCCTGCTACAAACCTTCACTGAAGCACGGATATCTACATGAATGGCAGGAAAACACAAGAGTGAAATACCCAGAAAAGCTATAAGAATACAGGTTAATATTTCAAAAATATTATTTTACACACAGCTAAGGTAGAAGAATGGATGCAAAATTATGCATGTGTTAACATCAGTGAGGAGGCATCTAATTCAGTAGCACAGCACTTGGATCAAATTATGTAAATCATTACAATGCCATCATAATAAGGAGGAGTTTTTCATTTGTGAAATCCCAAGTGCTCTGTTCTTCCATAGACCACAGTACAGAGAAATTATTAGAACAAAGGAAAATGGTTTTAGGATGGGGAAGAGCCCAGCTGAATATTGAATGTGTAAATGAAGCCCCCAAGCACCTTGTCATCAGGATTTTCTCCAGTGGCAGTAACTGCAGTGGTGGTAGAATTGGGGAGCCCCTTGGAACAGCAACAGAGAAAACTGATCCGGGGAGTGACAGATGCATGTGAATTAAAATGGCAATGAGCTCATGGAATTGAAGGTACTATTGAGAGGGCCATAATGCATGAGTCCAGACTGAGTCAAGATTAAAGCAAGATAGGAAGTACCTGTCAATCTAAGAGAATAGGCAGGCATGTTAGTTTAATGTCAGAATATAACTGGGGAGAAGGTGTTGAGATTCAAGTGGGAGATGGATTGAAGTATTCTTCCCTAAAGAGTAGCTGTGGCTTCTAGGGCCTTCAGATAATATAAATTGAGAGAGACAATTGGCAGGCAAATTCTTTTTGCTGTCAGTATAGCATGCTTCCATGCTACAGAAGTGAGGTCCACTCCCAATCCAAGTTGGACTGCCTCAGAGGAGTTATCATAAATATTGTTAGCCTGTTTCATCAGTTCCATTGCCAGGAATTCGGTTTTCACTATAGCCATGCAAATCATCAAGTGGAATGAGGATGGGAAGAGTGAATGCACTATTATCAGGAGACTCCAAATAAATAAATAATTGCTACGACTTTGCCCTTTTCCCTGGCTGTGTGGGGATAACAGTCTGATCCTTTCTTGCTTAGTGAATGTCTATCTTACACTTCTATATTCCATATAAGCCATGACCATATAAAAGACTCTCTGGTCCCTCTGCCAAATATGAGATACTAGGTATTTTCTATTGAATCGCTATAATAGCTGATACTTGTACGGGACTTACTGTGGGATAGGCCCTGTTTAAAGTGTTTTCCATATATTAACTCATGTAACCCTCACAACAAACCTCTGAGATACATACTGCCACAATCATCACCATTTCAGTGAAGAACAAGTTGATGAACACTGAGGTTAGCTGCCTTATCCAACATTACACAAGCTAGTAAATGGTAGTTCTGGAATTTGAAAGGTAAGCCAGTAGACAAGTAGGCAGGCAGAGAGGCAGGAAATATGGCTCCCGCATCCATAAGATGAACCACTTCACCTTTGCTACTTATGTACTTGAGAAACAGGAGGGTTATAACGACTCCAAAGCCTGAGGCATGTTTGTTTAACAGAAATATTTTAACTCCTTTAACTGGGAAGTAAAGGAACAAAGGAATGCCTGTGCAGATGATTGACCATTCAGATTATCCTGTTTTAAATGCCAGCTAATGGGGGAGGCAGTAAAGTTAGAAAAGTTTTCTTCCTCAAAATTTACTGCCGGGGCGCCTGGGTGGCTCAGTCGTTAAGCATCTGCCTTCGGCTCAGGTCATGATCCCAGGGTCCTGGGATCGAGCCCCGCATCGGGCTCCCTGCTTCGCGGGAGGCCTGCTTCTCCCTCTCCCACTCCCCCTGCTTGTGTTCCCTCTCTCACTGTCTCTCTCCCTGTCAAATAAATAAAATCTAAAAAAAAAAAAAATTTACTGCCAAAACCATCTTATTAGCAGTCTTCCACATATTAACATTCCACTTCAAATTATAACTCAACAAGTGCTAAGAGTATATTTTTTAACTAAAATGTTAGAAAGTTTGCCAGAATGGTTTTATGTGGTTAGGTTAGTGTGAAAATGGTGTGGCTCAGCCAGATGCTATAAGTAGATGTTAGTAGAGCTTACCTTTTTGAAAGCCTGGGCTTACTTTGAAAATTGTTTAGAACTCTTATGGAAAGAGATGGGGAAGAAGAGCAAGGGAATGGGAATGTGGGTAAGCTCAGCATGAAGTTGGAAGGGAGAGAGGCTGGAAAAAAGAAGAGAAAGGGCAGAAAAAGGAGGAGGGAAGAAATTCACTTTTTACATTATATGCTTTTACACTGTTGAATTCTTATCACAATGAATACTTTTGTAATTTGAAACAATAACAAAGGAAACATTGAAAATCAATGTTCTTTTTTAAAGGGAGAATTTGAAAAAAATGCAATAGAGAGAGATGGCCAGTATAAATTACGTTTCTCTTGGATCTTCCTCTGACTTTTTTCAACTATGATACCAATGTCCAGCCAAACACTATGTTTTACATTCTGAATTCAGCTTGGTATTTGGTAAGGGCAGGAAGAAGTTGTCCCATGGCACCTTTATATTCCTGAGTTTGGTTCCCTGCACCACCCTTACTTATGCTTCTAAGTCTTATGCTTCTAAGTTTCAGATTGATTTACCTTTACTGTAGTGTCTGTTTTGTTGTGTAGGCCAGCCTGAGAGAAGGAGTCCAAAATCCAGCACTCTCCAGGCAGCCATAATAGAGGGGACCCAAGAGAAGACTTGAGCCCTTAGAGCATCCCAGAGAAACTCTCTGCTCTATCTGTCCCTGTGACTCCTCTCACAGGGCATCGGGTTATGGATATAGCTCCCTAACAGTTCTGAAGAGGAAGGTGCCAGATCAACAGTCCCACTAAGTGAAACACCTTAAGTTTTGGGGTGGATGTAAAATTACAATGAAACACCCATTTTAAGAATGAAAAAAAAAATTGAAGAATAAACCTCAGTGACAGAGACAAACAAAAATCATTAAAAACAAAACTGGGCTGAATCACACTAATTTGTCCAGAAGAGCTTGTAAGAGAATTCTGCCAAAATTTTAAAGAATAATTAACACCAATTCCAGAAAATAGAAGAGAAGAGAACACTTTCATTTTATGAAGCTAATATTACCCTGATACCAGACCAATACAAAAACAGTACCAAAGAAAGAAAGAAAGAAAGAAAAAAGAAAGAAACAAGAAACTACAAACCAATATCCCTTATGAATATAAGGACAAAAACCTTTAACAAAATATTAGCAAATAGAATTCAGCAATATTTAAAAAGAATTATATACCATGATCAAGTGTGGTTTATTCCAGGGATGCAAGACTGTTTCAAAAACCTGTACAAAGCCTGTATGAAATGAGAAACTTTTAGTTCGATAATGACAAACAAACAAACAGTGTAATCTACCATATGGAGAGTCTAAAGGAAAAAAATATTATTGTATCATTGACAGAGGTAAGAAAAATTTGGCAAAATCCAATACCCATTCATGAAAAAACTCTCAACAAGTTAAGAGAAGGGGAAGTTCTTCAGCTTGATACAGAGCATCTACAAAAGAGTACAACTAACATTGTACTCAATGGTGAGAGACTGACTGCTTATTGCCCTAAAATCAGGAGCAAGGCAAGGTTTTACTCTCTTTCTAATCTTATTCAACACAGTGCTGGAGCCATTGTGATAAGGCAAGAAAAGGCAATAAAGGCATGCAGATCAGAAAGAAAACTACCTATTTGCAGATGACATGAGTGCCTATGCAGAAAATCTCAAGGAACCTACATTTTGTTATCTTTTAAATAACTTCCACATGAACTTGCAAAGGAATATGTTCCAAAGAATATCTTAAAAATAAAATAAAATGAATAAAATAAAGCATTACTTGCCAAGTGTAAAGGATTCCTCTACTCTATACAAGTGTCATGAGGTTACTTAATGGAATGCTAAGAGGTTTGGTTATGTTGAGTCTGCACCAGGTTACAGTCCCAAAAGAGTTTATGTTAAGCTAAGGGAAAGTTGGGGTAACCAGGAGAAATTATCCCATGTCCCCAAGTCATATGGTTAAGACTACAGAAGACTGTCACATTCTCTGTCCTCCAGGGAACATCCTAGAGGTTGGGACTGTATTTCTGGAGGTCATATGGTCTGGGTATGAGTCCCATCCTTGCCACTTAAAATTAGCTGGTGCTGTGGACAAACCCTCCAGCCTCCATTTCCTCTTAGGTAAAGCAGGCATAAAAATGGAACCTACCTCTAGGCTTGTGGTGAGGATTAGATGATGCAAGAAGAGCACTTACCACATTCCCTGTCATACAGTAAAGAGTATTTACGGAAAAAGTTACTTACAACACCTGTACAAACTGAGAAGCTTTTAGGTAGATAATGACAAAAATACGCAGAGGCAGACACAAATAAACTTGCTGTTTCTTTATGTTTTCTGCTCTTATGTCAAACGGTGAGGAGATCCATGGTTTTGTGAACAAAAGTCAAAGCCAGCTGTTCGGTACCAAAAGGCGATGTTAGTGAACTACATGATCGTCTCCCCTTTCAGTGTGTTCTTTGTTCTTTTCTTCTGAGGGCTGCTGATGACAACTGAGTTTGAGAATCTTTCATCTTAAAGAGGCTGCATCTCCTGGAGTTAAGTTATCCATAGTTGTCTCCAAACGTGGAAGGCCATGCGTGACGCTAAGGTGATGAGGAGCAGAAGAGAAAGAATTAGCTGCAATATGAAACAGTGATAGGGAATCATATCTGACCAACCACCCATTGCGATGGATGGATATTTCACTCAAAGAGGGCGCTCTCTTCACTTTGCCAGCATCAGTGAGTTCATCATTTTGTGTTGGAAGAGGAGCCTTCCCACAGCCACGAGCCCTTCAGGTTGTTGTCCCCTCTTCACTCAGTCTAAATTCACAGTGATGGGTGATTTGGGCCAGAGGTTTAAAGGGAGCTTGACCAGAGGAGTTCAATGTCTGTTGGCCTGGCAACGGGTGGCTTCATTATTACCTACCTATGGTGTTCACCCTGAAACCTCCCTTATTACCCTAGCATTCAGACCTGCTCCTCAGCCTCTGGGCTTTCAGTTTAGCCTCGGGTGGAGGAGCTACTGCTAATTTTCCTAAGAACTTTGTTCACTGGCAGATATATTTAGTGTTCCTCATTTTGTACTGAAGAGTGAGTTGTGATTCTTTTCTGCCAGCTCATCAGGAGGGAAGAGAAGCGCTGTAGCTTTCATCAAAAGTGTCCAACCACTGCTTTACCACATGTGGTTATCTCCTTCTGGGCTTTACGACAAATCCTTACTCTTGCTTTGGGCGGATTATGCTGAACATAGGTTCCTCTGGCCTCAGGGCCCTTGAGGAGAGACTTCATCCAAGGGCCCTCTTTCCAATCCGCTTCCCCAACTGTTCACAGGGAGCAGGGGTAATTTCTCAGAAGCCCTTTGCCCAGCCCTTAATAAAGGCGACTCCCCTCATTTTGCCTGGAGGCCTTAAATTAATTCTTTTAGAATCTTAAAGTCCTTAAATTAATTCTTTTAGAAAAACGATCTACCCCACGAACCACTTTACTCTATGACTAACTCTTTCCATGTCTAAAACTGCTGGACTGAACAGAAGCTGTGATTTCCAGTTTTTGCCCAGAAACAGCCTTCTCCCAAAGGTAGATTCTGCCCCACCCCTGCTCTTCTGGATTGATCCACTGGGCTCAGAAAAATGCTCATCAGAAGGCATCCAGTGCCTCCTCATCACCCAGTGGGGATGGTGCATTCACTTTCTGACTTGGGGCCTTGGCCCCTTTTCCTTCCAGCCTCAGTGGCCCTGGGAAGACAGAAGCTGAGTGGTACATTGGAAGGGAAAAGGAAGAGGGAATCATAATTTCTGAGGGTGGATCTGCTGAGAATTAAGAATCTGACAGAACTTTACCCTACTGGCAGTGGAGGAGGCAGGAGACTGTGACCTACAGGTGTGAATATATTTGAGGGACAGCATGATCTGGAGAATGTGGAGAGAAGAAGAAAAATACACATATGTTTCTATTTTAACTGTAAGTCAGTGTCATTTCTATGTGGTGGAATGAGTGCCTTGATGGGTTGGGGGAAGGGAATAAGACAATTATAACCTTTTCATTGAACTGAGTTGTGTACCCCACACATGGAATTTAGGATAAGGGAATGAAGTCACCACCCACCCCATTCCTGTGTTTTCCTGGTCTCTTATCTTACCCCTTTGTTTTACATAAGAGTTTTTCCTTTGAGCTTCTGAAGATTGAGATCCAAGCCCATACCACAAAACAGCCATTGGAAAAAAAAAGAAAAAAAGGACAATGGATCCCAAACTTAGAAATGTAAGACTGGGTAAGAGAGGTGGTTCAAGGAACTAAATCTAAGAATATAATATTGCCACAAAGATAGCTTCCTCTTACCCTAACCAAGTTGTCTAACATCTCTGAAATAGGACAAGCAGGAAAACTTGAACTTCCCTGTACACCTACTTTCAAGGAAAATTCTCACTACCTTTACCCTGTCACATTTTGAGGTTGAATGTGTGTAATGTGGTCCAATTAAAAAACTCAAAGTACAAAATTCATGCATGGGAAAAAGTATAAACAGCAACTTGTTAACTCCAGAGGATAAGATCAGGTAACTCAGGTAGACACTTGATTTTTTATTATGAAAGTGTTCCAAAATATTTGTTATAACACTAGAGAATTTGCTAAATTTCTTTTATGCTGTTCTGCATTGTATGATGTTTTATAATCTATGCAATGAAAATATATTTCTTCCAGAAAGGGAAAAAAAAAGACCTAGAATTACAAAAATAAAGAAACATCTTATTAGTTAAATATATGAAAATTTAAAGTTTTATCCTCTCATGTTGTACAAACATATTCAGTTTTAACCAGATTTTATTACTGCTTGAGGCAGTTTTTTTTACATGTTTTGTTTAATTGAAAAGATATTCATGTTTGATGGCATACATTTTAAAACAAATTCATATGTGATTTATAATACTTCAATAAAAACATTACACTAAACATGTCAATGAAAATATGCTCAAATTTGCCAGTAATCATAAATACAAATTAAAACAATGTGATATCAGCTTTCTAGCTGATAGGCCAAGTAAAAGGCAAAAAACAAAAAACCCAACAGGGAAAATATGTGTAACAAAAATATCAGAGTTAATATCCTTAGTATTAAAAAGAAACTTACGAAGGGAAAAAGAAAATAATGTTCCGTGGGAAACTCACAGAAGTGGAAATACAAATAGCAAATAAACATAGGAAAAGATGCTCAATTTCACTAATAATCAACAAACAAAATAATATTTTTTGCATATGGATTAACTAAGATGAAAAAGAATAATACTCCATGTTGATAAAAGTGTGAGAAATAGTTTCATTTTCTCTTGTTTTGAGTGTCAATGCATACAGCTTTTCTGAAGGTAATTTGATATCAAGTAACAAAATTATAAATGTACTTACACATTCATCCAGCAATTCTTTTGCTAGGAAACAATTAAGTGTGTACCTCAATGTATGTACAGGATACTTATTGAAGAGTTTCTCATAGTAGGGAAAAATAGAAAAAAAATCTAAATTACTTTAGGGAGCGGTTAGAAATATTATGGTATATTCATACACTGGAATGCTATGAAGCCATGTAAAACGATGGTTTTAACTTATATTTATAGATATGAAAGGTGTCTACAATATTAAATTATGTGACAAAAGGAGGATTATAAAACTATGAATGATACACAGTAATTTTCATTCAATTAAAAATTTAAATATTATTAGTAATTCTAAATATGCACAGAAAAAATTCTTGAAAATTATATGTCAAACTGTTTATCTCTGGCTAAAGGGATTTTGGGGATCTTTCACTTTATACTTCTGTATTTAAAAAAATTTATATTAGTTGAAATAATTTCTGAGCAAAAATAGTAAACCTATTGCCAATATGAAAAAAATTAAATTACGTAAATATGAAAAGATGTTACAAGGTTGCTTACTGCAGCAGAATTTATAAGGACAAAAAGATTGCATACAATCTAAAAGACCAACAAGTGTAGATTGGATTATTCCAAACAATGGGATATTGCTGACAATAATATTTTTCAAAGACCAACAAGTGTAGATTGGGTTATTCCAAACAATGGGATATTGCTGACAATAATATTTTTCAAGCATAATTTTGATGTGGCATATAGTTTTTAGAAATCAAGCAAAAATACTGTATTTTCAATGTGATCTCAGTTTGGTAAAAAATATGTGTGGCAGAACAGACACATGAAAAGATGCTCAACATCACTTACCATCAGGGGAAATGCAAATCAAAACCACAATGAGATATCACCTCACACTGGTCAGAATGGCTTGTCTCAAAATGACAAGAAATAACAAGTATTCACAAGGATGTGAAGAAAAGGGAAACCTTGTGCACTGTTGGTGGGCATATATATTGGTACATTCACTTTGGAAAACAGTATGGAGTTTCCTCAAAAAACTAAAAATAGGGGCACCTGTGTGGCTCAGTCAGTTGAAACTTTGGCTCGGGTCATGATCTCTGGGTCCTGGGATGAAGCCCCGAGGGCTCTCTGCTCAGTGGGGAGTCTGCTTCTCCCTCTCACTCTCCATCTGTGCTCTCCCTCTGTCTCTCTGTCTCTCTCTCATATAAATAAATAAAATCTTAAAAAAACCCTAAAAATAGAAGTACCATATGATCCAGTCATTCCACTTCTGGGTATTTACCCAAAGAAAATGAAAACACTAATCTAAAAAGTTACATGCACTCCTATGTTTATTGCAGCATTATTTATAATAACTAAGATATGGAAGCAACCTGAGTGTCCATTGATAGATGAATGGACAAACAAGATGTGATTTATCTATCTATCTAGATATAGATATAAAATTCAGATATGAAATATTACTCAGCCATAAAAATGAATGAAATCTTACCATTTGTGACAAAGTGGGAGGACCCAGAGAGTATTATGCTAAGTGAAATAAGCCAGACAGAGAAAGACAAATGCCATATGTGGAAACTAAAAAACAAAACAAACAAACAACAACAACAAAGAGAGAAACAAACTCATAAATATAGAGAACAAACTGGTGGGTGCCAAAAAGAATGGGGCTAGGGAGATGGGTGAAGTGGGTGAAGTGGAGTAAGAGGTACAAACTTCCAGTTTTAAAATAAATAAGTCACAGGGATGAAAAGTACAGCATAGGGAATATGGTCAATAATACTGTAATATACTTATCATGTTGAGCATTTTGTAATGCATATAATTGTTGAATCACTATATTGTACACCTGAAACTAAGTATTATATGTCAACTATACAACAACTAAAAATTTAAAAAAGGAAAGAAAAGAAAATACAGTACCGAAAGTTAAAGTTAAAAAAAAAAAAAAAAAGCTTTATTTACTTAAAGGAAATTATTTAAAAACCATGATGGAAATAAAAGGAGTTAGGGAATCAGTGAAATATTATACCATGCTCCTGCTGGTTGAAAAGATTTGATATGCAGAATTCATTCAGTATTCACCAAAGTCCCTGAAGGTTGGAATATAGAAGTTGGTAAATTTTTTTTAGAAGTTGGTAAATTGATTTAAAAATTGAGAAGAATAAAAGGGAATGTGAATATTCTAAAAACCCATTGAATTGTACACTTTAAGTGGATGAATTGTATGGTATGTTAATTTTATTTCCATAAAGCTGTTAAAAATAGTAAACAACATTTTAAAAAATTTGTTTTAAGATTTTATTTATTTGTCAGAGAGAGCACAGCAGGGGGAGCAGCAGGTAGAGGGAGAAGCAGGCTTCCCGCTGAGCAAAGGAGCCTGATGCAGGAGTCGATCCCAGGACCCTGGAATCATGACCTGAACCAAAGGCAGCCGCTTAACTGACTGAGCCACCCAAGCATCCTAACAACATTTTTTTTTAAAAGTTCAAAAAAAAAAAAGAAAAGTATGTATGGCAGGAGAATGTATTGAGATATCAATTCATTATTTTGTGTTTGGCTCACTGTATTTTTCTTCTCTTTCAACTCCCATCCACAATTCCAAAAAGAGAATCAAGTCCATTGTACTCTTCTACCCCTGGGGAAGTTGATGCTATAAGGCTGAAAACAGATGTCTGCCAACAACCTCCCTTCCTGGCTTTTGTTTTCTGAAAGTCTGTGTTCCTAAGGAGGATTGTGCTGTGGTGGTGGGGGGGAGGTTTGGGTGGGTAGGGAGAGGTGATTGAGAGGAGAAGGAAAGCAGTCAGACAGTTTTCCAAGACTGGGAAGAGGGCTCGAAGACTACAGATCTTTTGTTAGGTGGCAACTCCACTCCCAAGTACTGTCCCAAAGAGATGAACAGCAGGAGCTCAGAAAAGAACATCTCCATGATACAGTTAGGAGGGTTGGACCCCAAACACCAAAACTTCTAGCCTCAACAAAGAGTTCTGGGACCAATCTTGGCACAGAAGCAGCACAGCTCCCTGCTCTCTAGAAAGAATTCAGGCTTTAACAATGAACATATCAGCAGCAACCATAGCACCCCATTTTCTGATGAAACCTTGGGAAGGGAGAACTCCACCCAACAACAACAAAAAATAATCAACTGTGATTGCAGTTTCCACCAGTCAAGTGGGTTAGAAGCTTGAAGTCAGATTAATTTGATATTTTAAAAATAACAGTGTGGTATTTCTCACACACAAAAGTTTATGAAGTAAGATTCATACCAGCTACACATGTATATGTAAAAGAAACAGTTCTGGAAGGTTAAACACCAAACCGTTAACAATGGCTATCTCCAGGTAATGAGATCATGGATGTTAGTATGCTTTCCAGTTTCCTTATCTTTATTTTCTAGTTTTTCTGTAATGGTTAGATAATTAAATACTTTTCAAGTTATATATTCAAAATATGCAGAAAATCATGTTTAGCAAAATCATTCTTATACCTTTCTTTAATTTATTCTCTACAGGCATACTTATATTAGTCTTTTTTTTCTGTATGGTTTAAGGTAGTTAACTATGCATATTATCCAAGATCATGAACCTAAAAGTGACACAGCCCTGAGTTTCACATATAACTTCACAACTTAGTACCGGTCTCAGTTCATGTTTCCCAGAAGCAGACCTGAGATGAGAATTCATGTGCAAGTGATTTATTAGGGAAAATCTCCCAGGGAAGCAAACTAGTAAGGGAGTAGTTGAGGCAGGACAGGGAAGGGTAAGAATTGAGATGTGGAAGGAAGCCTCAGCTCGATCCTGAAGGGAGCTCTAAAGTGTAAATTGTGCCTGTTTGCCATGCCTTCAGGCAAGGGAGCTGGGCTTTGCTATCTCTAAGCCAGTTAGTCATGCCTATGGGGCCACCTTGGGGAACATAAATGCCCAGGATTTCCAGCTTTCTGCAGAAGTAAAGAAACTTCAGGAGCCCAAGGGCAGAAGAGTCACAGGTGTCAGCCATTAGAGGCAAACTGCACGGAAGCTGGGGGATAGATGCAGAGGAACAGCAAAAGGGATAAAAGGATATCTGGGCGTAACAATGCCAATTTCTCCTACACTACTTCGGGGTTTTTGACCTGTCTGTTGCTTTGACCTGAAATCTTTTCTCACCCAGATATCTGCATGGCTCAACCCCTCTCCTCCAAATCTTTGCCTAAATGTCACCTTCTCAATGAGGTTTATTTACTTCATTCTTTTAAATTTGCAATCCCTCTCCTGACCTTCCAATCGCTTTTAACACGTTCCATTTGTATTCCATAGTTCTTATCACCTTCTAACATATTCTATAGTGTACTTATTTATTATATTTACTAGTTAATGTTTGCCTTCCCCCACTACAATATAAGCCTCACGAGGGCACTGATTTTTGTCTGTTTTGTTCCCTGTACTTCCTCAGTATCCACCGCAGTGCCTGAAACATAATAGGCACTCATTAATAAATGTTGAATAAATTAGCCAGTGATCTAGGAATTTATCCTAAAGATAAAAATTAACAATTTAGAAGAAACAAAGTACTCAAAAAATACTCAAAATATGTCACCGGATGAACGTGGTTTTGTTGACCTCTATCAATATATAAATCAATATATCTATTATTAGCTCCCTATTCTCAATCTTAGAATAATTATTTCATGCAGAATAGGTAATGAGGAAAAAAATTAGCCCATAAAATGATGTTCAAGTCCTCTATGTCTTTATTGATTTCTTTTTTGGTCTTGTACTATCAATTACTAAGAAGTATATTAAAATCTTTCACTATTATTATAGATTTTTCTATTTTTCGTGTACTTCTGTCATGTTTTGCTTATACTTTTTATGTCTATGTTATTAGGTGCAAACAAATTTAAAATTGTTATTGAGTCCTGGTGAATTGAACTATTATTCATGTAAATGTCTCTTTTTATCCTTGGTAATTTTTTGTTTGTTTGTTGTTGTCGTTGTTTTGCTTTGCTTTTTGCTTCAAAGTCTACTTTGCTGATCGTAATATGAAGTTTTTTGATTACTAGATGTTAGAAATTTGGTTTGCAAATTACATGAGAGCACCACACGAGTCTGCAACATCCTAACAGCCTCTTATTTGTTCAGTGCCAAAGAAACTTTCCCTGTAGTAGGGACGATCACCTTTATACTTTTAACATTAACAGCTTTATCAGGGGATGTCTCCTTTTAGCTTATTAGACTAATCATCATAGCGGATTCTGGACTTTGTTTTCTATTTCACAAATCTCACTAGCTTGCGAAATTTTAGCTCAAGTTTAGTAGCTTGGTAAATGCCCTCAGAGTAGAAACAGTTTTGGTGCTTTGCTTAACAATTGAATTTTTGTAATTAAAAGATTTTATTTATTTATTTGTCAGAGAGAGAGCATAAGCAGGGGGGAGTGGCAGGCAGAGCAGGCAGAGGGAGAAGCAGGCTCCCCGCTGAGCAAGGAGCCTGATGCGGGACTCGCTCCCAGGACCCTGGGATCATGACCTGAGCTGAAAGCAGCTGCTTAACCGATTGAGCCACCCAGGTGTCCCAACAGTTGAGTTTTTACTTTCACAGATTTTGGCCTAGTGATTTCTTAAAATCTTGTCAACTCTTTGATGCTTTTAAGTAGAGTTTTAAAATATTTTATCCAATATTTTTTGGTGAGATCTAGTGGTCTGAAAAATTGGGAACAGGACTCCATCATTTATCATTTTTTGACATGAACTTGAATTTATAGAATAGTGGAGAAACCACAAGAGAAGTGCAACAATGAAACTGCAGAAAGAAAGAGCAGGAACTTGTCTGAATAGCAGAGTTTTCCCTTAGTTACAATATCTCCCAAAGAATAATAATAAAATCTGAGGTGAAAATACATACAAATGTATGTTAAAAACTTTGCACTTGAGGGGCGCCTGGGTGGCTCAGTCGTTAAGCGTCTGCCTTCGGCTCAGGTCATGATCTCAGGGTCCTGGGATCAAGCCCCACATCGGGCTCCCTGCTCGGCGGGAGGCCTGCTTCTCCCTCTCCCACTCCCCCTGCTTGTGTTCCCTCTCTCGCTGTGTGTCTCTCTCTCAAATAAATAAATAAAAAATCTTAAAAAAAAAAACAAAAAAAACTTTGCACTTGGTGTTGGAGGCTTTGAAGAGCAAGGAGATGGTATATGGTGTCTTAGAGATTAGAAAGATGAATTTATTAGGTAAATGTAGTAAGATTGCCAGGCAATGTTCAGTGCCCACTTGTAAAAATTTAAAGGGGCAAGAGTTGGCAGGGTTGATTTATTTTGGCTGGTCAGGAGCAGAAGAAGAGTAGGAGGTGAATTGGTTTAACTAAAGTTCAGATTTCCTCAGATATGGAGGTAAAGAGGTGCAAGGGAATTAAATGTGTAGGCAAATGAGTGGTTATGAAATTAAAACATAGTTATGAGCTAGGGAAGTAAGAACAGAAAGAGGGTGATGAACAGTGAAATATGGTAGGGCCAATGGTTTCAAGATCTCAGTGGAATTGAAGAATTGTTGGAGTAGGGATACTAGAGCAAGTGACCTGGAAAGACAGAAGTGATCATTGGAGAGTGGGATGCTTGAAATCAGTATTTTAGAGATGGTGTCATTATTGGTGGTGATAAGGTCCAGAGAATGATGAATGGGAGTAGTTAGCTGATGGGTGGAGGGTAAGATCCATGGAAATGAGAAGTGTTGATGGATTGTTAACATGGGGTTGAAGTCACCAAAAAAACAAGATTTGTAGGGAAAAGAAATGAAGACAGTGAACTAGATGCTAAAGTCTTCAGTGAAGGAGAGGTAACAACCAGCAGGATTGTAGATGACTGCCACAAAGAAGATAATTAGTGGTTTGGTCTAATAGCTTAGGCTTCAAAAGAACTGGAATGTGTAAAAGATGAGGAGAGACATAGTCTGGAAATGGCAAGGAAGAGCAAAGAAAGAAAAAATACCTCACCTTCAGGCTCAGTGGTGCCATGGGAATAAGAGAAAAAATAATAGAGAAAAATTGCTAAAATTCATTCATTATTTCATTTATTTATCTAATAATGTACTCAACAGCTACTATGTAATAAGTAGTTTGCTATATCATGGAACTAGTGAGACAAAGACACAGTGAAAATTTGCTAGTGACTTTGTCTAATAGAAGCTAGAATGGATTCTCCTTTCATGAACAGATAATTTGATCTTGCCCACATACTATCATGCCTGATTGGGTTGTCCTTAGGCCTAAAATGTTGCTGCCTAAGGAAAAAATTAATAATAGATTTGGAATCTGTCCGGTCCTAAAGGAAAGAAAGTTATCTTATTTAAGTACAGCTGAACTTGATTTTAAAATTTAACTGTATAGCTACAGTAATCCAGATAGTGTGGGTATGGACATATAGATGAATGGAAAATAATAGAGAATCCAGAAATAGACTTACATTTACACAGTCAACTGAATTGAATTTCCACAAAAATTTCAAAGTAATTCCATGAGGGGAAGACAGTTTTTTCAGCAAGTGGTTCTAGGACGATGGGATATCCACATGCAAAAAAACAAAAACAAAACAAAACCCTTGGACTTCTCTTCACAACATATGAAAAATTCAGCTAAAAATGACCATAGACCTAAATGTAAAATATAAACTCAAAAATTTTTGGAAGAAAACACAGAAAAAAATTCTTTGTGACTTTGGGTTAGACAAAACATTCTTAGACATGACCCCAAAACCACAATCCATTAAAGAGTTGATAAATTGTGTCTTATCAAAATTAAAAATTATTGCTCTGTGAGACACACTGGTAAAAGATGAAAAGATAAGACAAATGTTGGTAGAAAATATTGAAAACTGTATATCTAATAAAGGACTTTTATCCAGAATACATAAAGAATTCTCAAACTTTTATGGTAAGAAAACAAAGAGCCCAAGATTAATATGGGCAAAATATATGAACCAGGAACTTCACCAAATAAAGCATACAAAAGACAAATAAACAAATGAAAAGATGCTCAACATCGTTGGTCATGATGAAAATACAAAGTAAAGTTACAGTGAAATCACCCTTAACTCCCCCAAGGATGACTATACTTAAAGGGCTGCTAATATGAAATGTTGGAGAGGATATAGAGCAACTTGAACCCTTACATATTTCTGGTGAGAATGTAGAATGGTGCAGTCACTGTAGAAAAACAATTGGTACTTCCCCAAAATGTTCAACATAGTTACCGTATGACCCAATAATTCCTCTCCTAGTTATATGCCCAAGATGAAGGAGAATATATCTACACAAAAACCTGTATACAAATGTTCATAGCAGCATTATTCACAACAGCCAAAAAGTAGAAACAACCCAAATGTTCATCAATTGATGAATGGATAAATAAATGTGGTATACACATACAGTGGAATATTTTGCAGTAAAACAGAATGAGGTACATGGTAAATACAGGTGAATTTTGTCAAGATTAAGGTAAGTGAAAGAAGCCAGATACAAAAGGCTACATATTGTATGGTTCATCTATATGAAATATACACAATGGTCGAATCTATGGAGATAGAAAGTAGATTGGTGTTTGCCTAGGCTGGAGGGTGGAACTGGGAGGAAAATGGGGAGTAACTGCTGATGGATTCCTTTGGGGGTTATGGAAATATTTTATATTTTAATTGTTGCAATTTTTATGTGACTGGATGTATTTGTCAAAATTTATCAAACTGTACATTTAAGGATAGTTGATTTCATTGTATGTAAATTATACCTCAGTAAAGCTTATTATTTAAAAAAATGATCCAAACTTAACCTATATCAATTAATAACAAGGATCCATACTTTTGCATGACAACTCTTGACTACATCTATCATAAACCACCTTTTGAGAATTAACTGAATTGGGCTACAAAATTTTTTTCACATTCACTGTACCCACTGGACCTTTTCTTAAAGGTTCACCACCTTTTTCATCATTTGGCACTCTTTCTAAGAAAACATTTCTCATTCAAGAATCAGTAAATGAAGGATTTAAACTGCTTATACTCTCCCAATAGGAAAAATCTATGAATGCTATTGATTCATATTTTGACTAAATAAAAGTTATCTTCTTACAAATATGGTGTTATCATTTCAACCTATAATAATGGTAGTTTCATATGGTTCAATGTAATGTTTTGGAATATCACTGTACTTGGAAATATATGCTTTGAATTAGAATTTAGAGAAATTAGAACTCAAATTTAGATAAATATTGTCTTGGAATTTAAATAACTACCAGTGATACTAGTAGTGGCTAGATTTGTTTGGAGGGTGAGTAAATAGAAACCCTGAGAACAAATTTCTTATTACAGCTGGAGGCTAATAGGATAAGACCTTCTACTGGAGTATGTTTGATGATCATTAGCTTGAGTACACCTAGCCTTTGTTAGTTTGATTTTCAAAATAAACTCATTATTAATAACTTTTTAATATGCTCAGGATCTTATTACCCTGTAAATTAGAATAATTATTTGTTACAAGCAATGAAAATTTTTAATTCAAGTTTTAATTTAGGCCCACAGAATTAATGAAACAATTTTATTAGGAATTTAATTAATAATGTAGGGTTGTAATACTAACCATGTGCTGCTGAATTAATTATGTATTCAGTTCACAGTGCAAGATTTGATATGGTGTGTTTTGGGCTATGAAAACTCCAGAATTTACAAAAGGTATACTGGAACAGTTGGTGAATGCATTGTACATTTTACTCAGAGAAATTTCAACGTTTTCTAGACCTCAGTGTCTGAGAACACTCTATATTTCTTTATGTTAGAATGTGCAAGTCTGTTGGTTAATACTGTAAGTCAGTGGTTTCCAAAAGTTTTTTATTATGGGTCTCTATTGGCAAAAAATTTGGCATGCACATCAGTGTATGTATATTTATCTATTCATAGAAAATAAGTAAAATATTTCACTGTTATGTACATTATAAAACAGAAAACTTAATCATTTGAAAGGGCAAAATAAAAAATAAAAAGCATTTTATATATCTATTATGGCCTATACACTCCTCTTGGAAGATCAGTGTTTCTAAATAAGAGAAATACATAGAGTTATCCTTGCTTGGGAGCAAGATACAGGCATTAGTCTATGTAGAAAGGGCAACACAGAAATTAATGTCAAATCTGAAAAACAGAGAAAATAAAAATCAGAGATTTAAAGTAAGCAATCACTAAAGAAATAATACACTTGAATTAAAAATAAGAGAGTCCTTATATTAATGAGAACATTGTTTTAGTAGCTTGTGAAACCAAATAATCTGTTTAGCACAATCTAAAAGAGATGAAGAAAAATACCTTATGACTTCACTCATATGTCAAATTTAAGAAACAAAACAAATGAACATAGGGGAAAGAAAAGAAAAATAAAATACGATGAAAATAGAGAGGGAAGCAAACCATAAGAGATGCTGAACAAACTCTAGGAAACAAACTGAGGATTGCTGGAGGGGAGGTGGGTAGGGGGGAAGGCATAATTGGGTGATGGGCATTAAGGAGGGCACTCCATGTAATGAGCACTGGGTGTTATATGCAATTGATGAATCACTAAATCCTACCTCTGAAACTAATAATACAGTATATGTTAACTACATTGAATTTAAATAAAGAATTAAAAAAAAATTAAAAGAGATGAAGATATAATCTCAGAAAAAGACTAAATTAACTGGACTTGATTGAAAAAGAATTTGTAAGAGGAATAATTTAACTGTTAACCAGGGTAAGATAGTGTCAAACTTGCTTTATAAATGTTAAAAACTAAGAGTAAAAAATTAAATACAGATTAATTTGTGCCAAATGGCATTCCCAACACTAACAAATTCAGATTCATAAACTTAGAAAGGAGACACTCTTGTTTGAGTATCTACTGGAAAGCAAAAAGGAAGGAGATTCAGACATAAAAATGAAACAAAAAGCTACTCAAAGATGTGATGGCTGAAGATTCTAAAGGTAGATATTTCTGTAAGAACAGCTATGGGATCTTGAAGAAAATTCGTATCAGTTTGAGAATGTGGCATTCAGGTTGACAACATTGATACAATGCCGGTATGACTTACTAGACCATAACATTTCCTTGGTTATCAATAATGACCAGTACTGAGAAAGCGAACTGGATAATTAAAAAAAATACTTGAACTGAGAAAATGAGCTAAAATCTGCCTTTGGCAGTAAATTATGAAATCATTCTTTCACCCGGTTTGATGAGATAAATCATGCAACTATAGACAATTTTTAAAAAGATCTTAAAGGAGGGGTATTATTTTGGTAGATAGAAGCTTCAGTGAGGTAAACACACACATAATCAAAGGGCTTGGAAACGAGGTAAAAGCTAAACAAGTAAAAGCCAGCCATAATGGATGTGACCAGTACACTACAGAACACAATTAAAGGACTTGCCTGCTCAGGTATGACAGCAGAATATGTATACATCCAACATGCTAGTTAAGGTTGAGGGACCAGCCCTGGGGACCAGCCAGATGAAGGGGAAGAAAGAGTGTGTTCCAGGCAGAAGGGACAACATGTACCAAAGCTAGGAGGTGAGAGAGAGAATGACACATTCAGAGAACATTAGTAAGTTCAGTATGGCCGAAACAGTGAAGGAGGAGCAGGAGGGGATGGGGCTCTGGAAGGCCTCGCCTGCCCATAAAGTTGTCTGGACCTTGTCCCCAGTGCGGTGGGAAGCCAGGCATTGAGGTATTTTAGTCAGATGTGAAGGAACTCAGATTTGAGGGAGATCACTTTGGCTGCAGAGCGTGATGGAGCCACTCTCACCCCCACCCTCTAGTGTGGGTAGACCATTTTAGGAGGCTGTTGCCATCATCCAGGAGAGCGATGATTGGGCAAGGTTGGCAGAAGTGACAACCAGGAGGTGTGAAGTGATGAGAGACAGTGCAGAGGTAAATGGATGGGATATGGGGGTGAAGTGGAGGAGGGAGTCTGGCTTGGGCAATGGGGTGGGTTGTTGGTGTCCTTCACTGAGAGTGAGACCCCTTGGAGGAGGAGAGGGGGAGGAAGGGGAAGAAGAGGAACAGTTGGAGGAGGAGGAGGAGGAGCAGGTTGAGAAGAGTTGAATTTTAGGAGCCGGTGAGTTGTCCAAATGAAGCTCTTCACTGGCCAGTTGATCGCATGGATCTGGACTTCGGGTGCAAGATAAAAGATGTGGGTGTCATCAGCCTACAGACCCCGAGTGTGAATCAGCTGGCTAGAGGAAGCCAGATCATGGAAATGGAGAAGGGAAATGGAAACAGAGGAAAACCAGAGGCTCAGACAGCAGAGGCCAAATGTATATCACATGGTGTGGAAAAGGAGAACTTCTGTGACATCCCAAGTCAATATCATTTCTTTCCTTACCACTTTGGTTACCTATTTACTGTGGGTCTGTGTTTCTGGAGGTAGGGTGGGCTGGTTGTGGTGTGTCATACTTTCACACTCCTTGTATTCTTGGGACCTTTGAGGGCTCTTGGTGTTCTTCCTCTTTTGAGGAAGGCAGTTGCCTTTTCCCTTTTTCCTCCTCCTTTCGGGCTGTTTGTGCCAGAGCACAACAACAAACTTTTCTGTCTGCCAGATCCTGCTGGTGGGGCCTTCCTAGACATGTACATTAAGATGCAGCATAATCTAGTGGTGAAGAGCGTGGGTTTGGTGTCAGAGTCCTGATGGTTGTCATGGTAACCCAGTCATTAACATGGCTAATAAGTAATGCTTGAGAAGCAGGCCATTGCCAGGGTCTTGGGAATCCTTGTTTAGTCCACAGCTTTATAGACTCAATTGATTTTCTGTAATTAGTGTAACTCATTTTATCCTTTTAAGCACTGAATTATGCCTTTTAATAATAAAAATTATGCATAAAGAGAGAAAAGTAAAATGAATTATAGGAAAAAATTTTCAACATAAAATAATTTTAGCAATAAGATAGTAGTGACATTCACAGGGACTCAAGGAGCTGGTTATATCATCTGACTCTCATTCCAATGTCTTGTCCATCAAACCATGATTGTGCTTTGTGGACCTATAGTATCTTAATATTCTGGGGTTTAATGACAACACTGACATCTAGTTCATGTACATCTCCTAAAGGAAACAGGAAGTAACCCTGTACTAATGATATATGTGAATTGGGAAATATTTAGAAAATACAAATGAGTGTTGCTTGAAGTCTAGAGTCAGAACCGCAGCGTGAATGGGAATGCTGGGAGGGAAGGTAAGAAGGAAGGAGTAAAGGGAAGAGGGACTGCTACTTTAACCTCCAGACCGAGCTTTCCAGAAGTTTGCATAGCATAAGAAATACATCAAGGACAGGCAGCCTCGACTGAGATTTTCTCGGCTGATTTGCCTCTAGTCTATGGTGTCCGTTTCTCCTCCTTCCCGTCCTCCTCTTCCCCCTCCCTTGTCCTTCTCCCCACCCTCCTCCCCCTTCTTTGTCCTCCTCTCTTCCTCGTCAGCCTGCTCCTCCCACAAAATACACAAAGCAGAGTGGGAACAACCACCAAGGTCCGTTCAGAGCAGGCAGGGAGCCATCTCAGTCTTATGGAATCTTCCATTCTCGACTAAAGAGAATGTGTGTGTATGTGCACACGCACAGACACACATTCAGGGTTTAAAGAAAAAACAGGATCTTGTTTGCAGCTTTTTTATTGTAAAAGTTGTACTTGCTCATTGAGAAAAACATGTAGGATTTACTAGAGATAAAATAGGATCACGTTTGCAGAACATGTAGGATTTACTAGAGATAAAATAGGATCACGTTTGCAGCTTTTTTCTGATTATAGAAGTTATATTTGCTCATTGAGAAAAACCTGTAGGATTCAGAAAAGATAAAATATAACTTATCTAGAAACCTATAATTTACATGTTCAGTTGTGTTTCTGTAGGTTTGTTCATAGTTAAAAAAATTTTTTTTTACAAAGGATTAAGAATTTATTTTTGCAGTTCAAAGGCGGCTCTACAATTCTGCAGGATTATTAATTAGCACTCCTTACTTTAAAATTTTCTATGCACAAATATATATGTACATACAATTTTAATTTTAAATTACGTTTACATTTTAAATTTAGCCATGTGTTGTGAATATCTTTCAATGTCAGTAAATGTATTTGTCCCTCATTTTGTAAAAATGTGTAAAACAAATTTTTTTCATGTTTCAAATTTTAATCTCTATTTTTCTGATTTCAAAGGTAAAACATCCTTGTAAAAATCAAGCAAAATAGAAATGTATAACATAGGTAATAAAATTGTCTTTGCATCTCCTTCACCTGTCAAATCTGTGGGAATATTCTCTATTTATAGCTTGGAGGACATTCCTTCAGAAGAGTTTTCTTTAGGGACACACACATATATTCCACTGCAAAAATGAGACCATACTAAAACATATTATTCTACGTCTATCTTCTAATTCTATCACGTGCCTACAGTATTTGCAGGTTGCTCTTTTTACTTAGCAATGAATTGTGAACGTATTTCAGGTCAATAAAGATATTTTTACATCATTTTTTGAATCACTCACTATTCAAGATTTCTTTCTTAGTTAAAATTTTTGACTAAGGTTTTTCTTCTGATTACAAACTATATATGCTTGCTGTAAAAATTCAAATGATGCAAAATTATATAAATTAGGAAGTAGAATTTTCCTGTATCTCTCCCCTCCCTTATCAAGCTAGCTCTTGGTGTCTATTCTTCCTGTTATTTTCTTTGCAAAATACTAATCTCTCATTCTGTCTTTCTCATTCTGTGTGTGTGTGTGTGTGTGTGTGTATGTGCAAAAAATGGGATCATGTAGGGTATATTGTGTAGCAACTTGCTTTTTTTCTTAACAATATATATTAGATATCTTTCCATGACAGTACATATAGGTCCACCTAATTTCCTTTAATCCAGTTAGAGGATTCCATTGTATGAATGTACAATTTTTAATTTAACCAATCAGCTATATATGTGTTTTAGGTCCTTTAAAAGTTGTTCACTGTTAAATTGTGCTGAAGTGGATATTTTTCACATATATCTTTACTTAAGTGTTCCCATTATTTTTGTGTGATAAATTTTTATGAGTGAAACTGGTGTCTCAAAGAACATGTACATTTTATTTATTTATTCATTATCAATGTTTCAAATCAATAATTTTAATGATTACATAAATTCTCAGATTTTTTTGAATAATCTGTTTATTTGTATAGACACATACATATATGCTTATTTAAATATTATAACCATTAACTAAGTACAAAATCGGAAGTGATAATTATCCTATCATTCAAAAATAACCATCACTAACACTGACTATATACCATTCATCAGTATATGCATATACACAGGGAGGAGAGATATAGTGTAGGTAATAATTTTATAAATATTGGTTATTACTATGTGTGGATATTTAAACAAAATTTTGAATTTTATCTGATTTAGCTAAAGTTTAATTGAAATGAATCCATAAACTATATTGAACTTTAGGTATATATCATTATATCTTATTTTTTTTCTCTGAAAGATTTCACCAAGGTTAAGAATACAGTTTAAAGTCTTTATTTTTAACTATGTATTTTTGATTTTAGCAACAGTTGAACTCTTGCTATAGAAATAATCTCATGTCTAATATGTATTACTTAAAATTTTAATTTGTCAATATTTATGCCATCTATATTCCTCATATTTAGAAGGAGCATGCACATTTTAAATTTGTCTTCAAAAGCATGAAGCAATTTATCATTCCACCAAAGGTGTAGAGAATGACAATTTTCCACACCCTCTGCAACACTGTATTTCATCAAGATATTTAAAGAAATGTTTGTCCCCTAACCCCATCAAAATCACACATGTAAATCCTAGGTTTTTAAGAACAGAAGCTGACCATTGTTCTTATTGGTAGTGTTGCTGATAGTACTGGTATATTTGTGTTTCTGCTTATTTTTGCAACTGCCTAGAACTCTTTTTTCTTTTGCATTTTCTTTGCTGCTCTTCCTGTGTGGTAATTACTTTTCTAAATTCATGTCTATGCTCAAATATTGAAACCAGGGATTTATAGAGACGAGCATTATTGCAACTTTATCCTTATGCATATTCTGAGCTATTTTTTTTTTAAGTAAGCTCCACAGGCGTGGAGCCCAGTGCTGGGCTTGAACTCACTACCCTGAGATCAAGACCTGAGCTAAGGTCAAGAGTCGGTGGCTTATGAGATGTCCCTCAATGGATGACTGGGTAAAGAAGATGTGGCTCATATATACAATGGAATATTACTCAGCCATCAGAAAGGATGAATATCTACCATTTACATCGACATGGATGGAACTGGAGGGTATTATGCTAAGTGAAATAAGTCAATCAGACAAACACAATTATCATATGGTTTCACTCCCATGTGGAATATAAGAAACAGCATGGAGGATCATAGGGGAAGGGAGGGAAAACTGAATGGGAAGTCATCAGAGAGATGAAAAACCATGAGAGACTCTTAACTACAGGAAACAAACTGAGGGTTGCTGAAAGGGAGCTGGGTGGGAGGATGGGGTAACTGGGTGATGGGAATTAAAGAGGGCAATGATATGATGAGTACTGGGTGTTATATTCATCTAATGAATCATTGAACATTACATCAAAAACTAATGATGTACTATACCTTGGCTAATTGAATTTAAATAAAAAAATAAAATAAAAATAAAAAAATAAAATACAAAAAATTAAAAAAAGAGTCGGTGGCTTAACTGACCGAGCCAGCCAGGTACCCCTGAACTATTTTTTTAGGACGAACTCCTCAACATAGGATTGATTGCTGGATGAAAGGGGATAAGTATATTATAGAGCCGAAAGTTTTACTTATATGCATGTAACTCCCAAGTTAATCTCTTGTCCAGACTCCTCTGAGTTTTAGACCTGATAATAAGCAACGTATTTTTCACCTTAACATTTCAAACTCAAGATGTCCAAAACTAAACTCATCATTTCTGTTCTCGCCCATCCTCCAGCATGGTCCTCCTTTATCTTTCTTAATCTCAGTGAATGGCAGGCAATTTTATTCATTTTTAAAAGCCAGAAACTTTGGCTTTTATCTCTCTGTCACTTTCATTTCCAGTCTATCCCAGTCCTAATGATTCTATCTCCTAAATATATTTAAATCTGCTTGCTTCTCTCCAACTCCATTGCTACCATACTAGTCCAAAATAACATCTTTTCTTAGCCAAACTACTATAAAGTCCTCTTAAATGATTTTCTTTTTCCATTTTTTTTCAGAGTAAATGGCATTTATTTATTTATATATTTTAAAAGATTTATTTATTTGAGAGAGAGGGAGAGACCACACGTGAGCATGGGGAGGGGCAGAGGGAGAGGAAGAGAGAATCTCAAGCAGACTCCCTGCTGAGCAGGGAGCCCATCTTGGGGCTCCATCTCAGGACCCTGAGATCATGACCTGAGCCAAAATCAAGAGTCAGAAGCTTTAGCGACTGAGCCACCCAGACACCCTGGAGTAAATGGCATTTATTACATGAACTTCCAGGAATATGAAACATCAGGCAAATTATATCACCATCCACATAGAAACACTGAATTTCCCCATCTCACACTGTTTTTAATATTTAGCCTTGTTTTATTAAAATACGCAAAAGACACTAACTTTCACTCTTTGAAACCAGATGCCACTAATAAGCAAAGTGTCAGAGTGAACAAACAAAAAACCTGAACACTGTAATATCACCATTCTTTTTTTTTTTTTTTAAGATTTTACTTATTTATTTGTTAGAGAGAGAAAGCACAAGCAGGGAAAGCTGCAGGCAGAGAGAGAAGCAGGCTCCCCATGGAGCAAGGAGTGAGATCATATGATAATTGCCTTTCTCTGATGGACTTATTTTGCTTAGCATAATACCCTCTAGTTCCATCCACATCATTGCAAATGTTAAGATTTCATTCGTTTTGATGGCTGCATAATATTCCATTGTATATATATACCCCATCCTCTTTATCCATTCATCTGTTGATGGACACCTGGGCTCTTTCCATAGTTTGGCTATTGTGGACATTGCTGCTATAAACATTGGGGTGTAGGTGCCCCTTTGGATCACTACATTTGTATGCTTGGGGTAAATACCCAGTAGTGCAATTGCTGGGTCATATGGTAGCTCTATTTTCAACTTTTTGAGGAACCTCCATACTGTTTTCCAGAGTGGCTGCACCAGCTTGCATTCCCACCAACAGTGTAGGAGGGTTCCCCTTGCTCCGCATCCTCGCCAACATCTGTTGTTTCCTGACTTGTTAATTTTAGCCATTCTGACTGGTGTGAGGTCATATCTCATTGAGGTTTTGATTTGGATTTCCCTGATGCCAAGTGATGTTGAGCACTTTCTCATGTGTCTGTTGGCCATTTGGATGTCTTCTTTGGAAAAATGTCTGTTCATGTCTTCTGCCCATTTCTTGATTGGATTATTTGTTCTCTGGGTGTTGAGTTTAAGAAGTTCTTTATAGATTTTGGATACTAGCCCTTTATCTGATATGTCATTTGCAAATATCTTCTCCCATTCTGTCGGTTGTCTTTTGGTTTTGTTGACTGTTTCCTTTGCTGTGCAAAACCTTTTTATCTTGATGAAGTCCCAATAGTTCATTTTTGCCCTTGCTTCCCTTGCCTTTGACGATGTTTCTAGGAAGAAGTTGCTGTGGCTGAGGTCGAAGAGGTTGCTGCCTGTGTTCTCCTCAAGGATTTTGATGGATTCCTGTCTCACATTTAGGTCTTTCATCCATTTGGAGTTTATTTTTGTGTGTGATGTAAGGAAATGCTCCAGTTTCATTTTTCTGCATGTGGCTGTCCAATTTTCCCAACACCATTGTTGAAGAGACTGTCTTTTTTCCATTGGACATTCTTTCCTGCTTTGTCGAAGATTAGTTGACCATAGAGTTGAGGGTCCATTTCTGGACTCTCGATTCTGTTCCATTGATCTATGTGTCTGTTTTTGTGCCAGTACCATACTGTCTTGATGATGACAGCTTTATAATAGATCTTGAAGTCTGGAATTGTGATGCCACCAGCTTTGCTTTTGTTTTTCAACATTCCTCTGGCTATGCGGGGTCTTTTCTGGTTCCATAAAATTTTAGGATTATTTGTTCCATTTCTTTGAAAAAAGTGGATGGTATTTTGATAGGGATTGCATTAAATGTGTAGATTGCTCTAGGTAGCACAGACATTTTCACAATATTTGTTCTTCCAATCCATGAGCATGGAACGTTTTTCCATTTCTTTGTGTCTTCCTCAATTTCTTTCATGAGTATTCTATAGTTTTCTGAGTACACATCCTTTGCCTCTTTGGTTAGATTTATTCTTAGCTATCTTATGGTTTTGGGTGCAATTGTAAATGGGATCGACTCCTTAATTTCTCTTTCTTCTGTCTTGTTGTTGGTGTATAGAAATGCCACTGATTTCTGTGCATTGATTTTATATCCTGCCACTTGACTGAATTCCTGTATGAGTTCTAGCAGTTTTGGGGTGGAGTCTTTTGGATTTTCCACATAAAGTATCATATCATCTGCAAAGAGTGAGAGTTTGACCTCTTCTTTGCCGATTTGGATGCTTTTTATTTCTTTTTTTTGTCTGATGCAGAGGCTAGGACTTCTAGTACTATCTTGAATAGCAGTAGTGATAGTGGACATCCCTGCCATGTTCCTGACCTTAGGGGGAAAGTTCTCAGTTTTTCCCCATTGAGAATGATATTTGCTGTGGGTTTTTCATAGATGGCTTTTATGATATTGAGGTATGTGCCCTCTATCCCTATACTCTGAAGAGTTTTGATCAAGAAAGGATGCTGTACTTTGTTAAATGCTTTTTCTTTTTTTTTTCTTTTTAAGATTTTATTTCTTTATTTGACAGAGACACGGCGAGAGAGGGAACACAAGCAGGGGGAATGGGAGAGGGAGAAGCAGGCTTCCCGTGGAGCAGGGAGCCCGATGTGGGACTCGATCCCAGGACCCTGGGATCATGACCTGAGCCGAAGGTAGACGATTAAGGACTGAGCCACCCAGGCACCCTCTCAAATGCTTTTTCTGCATCTATTGAGAGGATCATATGGTTCTTGTTCTTTCTTTTATTAATGGATTGTATCACATTGATTGATTTGTGGATGTTGAACCAACCTTGCAGCCCAGGAATAAATCCCTCTTGGTCATGGTGAATAATCCTTTTAATGTACTGTTGGATCCTATTGGCTAGTTTTTTGGTGAGAATTTTTGCAGCCATGTTCATCAGGGGTATTGGTCTGTAGTTCTCCTTTTTGATGGGGTCTTTGGTTTGGGATCAAGGTAACGGTGGCCTCATAAAACGAGTTTGGAAGTTTTCCTTCCATTTCTATTTTTTGGAACAGTTTCAGAAGAATAGGTATTAATTCTTCTTTAAATGTTTGGTAGAATTCCCCTGGGAAGCCATCTGGCCCTGGGCTCTTGTTTGTTGGGAGATTTTTGATGACTGTTTCAATTTCCTTACTGGTTATAGGTCTGTTCAGGTTTTCTATTTCTTCCTGGTTCAGTTTTGGTAGTTTATACATCTCTAGGAATGCATCCATTTCTTCCAGATTGTCTAGTTCGCTGGCATATAGTTGCTCATACTATGTTCTTATAATTGTTTGTATTTCTTTGGTGTTGGTTGTGATCTCTCCTCTTTCATTCATGATTTTATTTATTTGGGTCCTTTCTCTTTTGTTTTTGATAAGTCTGGCGAGGGGTTTATCAATCTTATTAATTCTTTCAAAGAACCATCTCCTAGCATAATGTTTTTTGAAGTTCATCCACACTGTAGCATATATCAATACTTCATTCCTTTTTAAGGCTGAATAATATTTCACTGTATGGATATACCATTTTTTATCCATTTATCAATTGATGGACATTTGGGTTATTTCTTCTTCTGAACTGTTATGAATAGTTCTATGAACATTCATGTACAAATTTTTGTGTGGACATGTATTTTCAATTTGGGGGGTATATATACCTAGGAGTAGAATTGGTGAGTCATATGGTAGCTCTCTGTTTAAATTTTGAGGAACAGCCAAACTGTTTTCCAAAGTGGCTGTACCATTTTACTTTCCCATCAGTAATGTAAGAGGGTTCCAATTTATCCACATCTTCGTCAATACTTATTGTCCATTTTTTAATTATAGCCAACCTAGTGGGTGTTGAGAGGTATCTCATTGTGGTTTTAATATGTATTTTCCTAGTAACTATGATTTTGAATATCTTTTCATGTGCTTATCGGTCATTTGTTTATCATCTTTGGAGCAGTATCTATTCAAGTCCTTTTCTCATTTTTTAAAAAACTGAAATTCTGTTGGTTTTTATTAATATATTAAATGATAATTAATTTTATATTACTACTATTTGGGGGTTTTAGTTTATTGAGTATTAATAGTCAAGATTATTGTTGAAATTTTGTCTTTTTTCTTTTTTGCTTTTATTGAGATGACCATATTTTTTGCCTTTAAATATTGACATATCTAACTATTCCATAGATTTTTATCTTTAACTCATTGAATTTCAGCAATAAATAATGCCTTGTATGTCCAGTTGAATTTACCTATATAAAGTAGTACTTTGCCATACATATTAATATTGGGAATGGCAGCTATTCAAAGTGGAGTAGTAGGGGCGCAGAGCAAGATGGCAGAGGAGTAGGAGACCTGGATTTCGTCTGGTCCCAGGAATTCAGCTGGATAAGGATCAAACCATTCTGAACACCTATGAACTCAACAGGAGATCGAAGAAAAGAATAGCAACAACTCTCTGAACAGAAAAGCGACCACTTTCTGGAAGGTAGGACGTGCGGAGAAGTGAATCTGAGGCGATATTCGGGAGGATAGACGGCGGGGAGGGGGCCTCCGTCAGCCGCTTCTGGCAAGTGATAGAGCCCCGGAGCACAAAATCGGAACTTTTAGAAGTCGGCTCCTCTGAGGGATGTCGCTCCAGTGGCTAAGCGGGGGTGGAACCCTCGTGGGACAATGTGGTCTCAGGACCCTTGGGGTCACAGAAAGACCAGGGGTGCCTGAGTGCAGCAGAGCTCCCAGGGATCGGAGCAGGGAAGCCAGCTGCAGAGACGGAGCCGAGGCGTGGGCTCTCAGCTCGGGGTTGCCATAAACCGTGATCCGCGGCACAGTCGAGCCACTGCTCCTCCAGCAGGGACCCAACAAGTGGCAGATCCGGGGAGACTCACCTTCCTCCCCCGGGAGGTGCAGCGCGGGAGCGCACCGCAGGGATCTGCTGGGTTTGGAGACTCCACATGGGGTCGGGTGCCAGAGATAGAAACGCGCGGTCACAGGCCAGGTGAGCACGGAGTGTGGCCGGAGACCAGGAAGACGGAAGTGACTGACTGCTTTTCTCTGGGGGCGCACTGAGGAGCGGGGCCCCGAGTTCTTGGCTCCTCCAGGGTGGATATTGGGAGGCCGCCGTTTTCACTCTCAGCCTCCAAAGCTGGACGGAAAGCTTGCAGGGAACAAAAGCTCCGGAGAGCAAACCTGAGCAGATTACTTAGCCCGGACCAGCAAGGGCGGGGCAATTCCACCTCCGGCAAAGACTTTAGGGAACCGTGGCAACAGACCCCTCCCTCAGAAGATCAGCAAGAACCGCTGGCCAAGACCAAGTTTACCGATCAATGAGAACGGCAGAACTCCAGCGCTAGGGGAACACTGCACATAGAATCCATGGCTTTTTTACCATGATTCTTTAGTCTTTCAAAGTTAAGTTTTTTTAACTGTCTTTTTTTTAGTTTTTCTTTTTCCCTCTTTCAACCAACATCTTATCAATCCCTTTTTTAAAAAAATATTTTTTATTCATTTTTAGAGTCATATTCTATCCCTTCATAGTAGTTACCCTTATTTTTGGCATATATATATAAGTTGTTCTCTCTTTAAAACTTTGTTCGAGTCTCCTGCCTAATCACATTCTCTCCCCTTTTTTTTTAAATCCGCTTCTTTCTTTTTTCAACCAACTTCTTATCTTATCAATTCCTTTTATAAAATCCTTTATAATTTTCATCTTTACAGTCATATTCCATCCCTTCATCATATTAACCCTTATTTTTGTACATATATAAGTTTTTATTTCTTTAAAATTTTGGGAGGCACTTTCTTCTAACAGACCAAAATACACCCAAAATCTAGTGTGTGGCACTGATCTATGCACCAGCCTGATCATATTTGATCATATTCTGTTTTTTATTGTTTTGTTTTGTTTTTGTTTATTTTTATCTTTTTCTTTTTCTTTTTTTTCTTTTTCTTTTTTCTTTCTTTCCCTTTCTTTTCCCCCGGTTTCAGGTCTTTTCTGATTTGTTTAGTGTATATTTTCTGGGGAGGTTTTTACCCTGTTAACATTTTGTTCTCTCATTCACCTATTCTCCTCTGGACAAAATGACAAGATGGAAAAAAACACCTCAACAAAAAGAACAAGAGGCAGTACTGACTGCCAGGAACCTAATCAATACAGACATTAGTAAGATGTCAGAACTAGAGTTCAGAATGATGATTTTAAAGATACTAGCTGGGCTTGAAAAAAACATGGAAGTTATTAGAGAAACGCTTTCTGGAGAAATAAAAGAACTAAAATCTAACCAAGTCAAAATCAAAAAGGCTATTAATGAGGTGCAATCAAAAATGGAGGCTCTAACTGCTAGGATAAATGAGGCAGAAGAGTGAATTAGTGATATAGAAGACCAAATGATGGAAAATAAAGAAGCTGAGAAAAAGAGAGGTAAACAACTACTGGATCACCAGGGCAGAATTCGAGAGATAAACGATACCATAAGACGAAACAACATTAGAATATTTGGGATCCCAGAAGAAGAAGAAAGAGAGAGAGGGGCAGAAGGTATATTGGAGCAAATTATAGCAGAGAACTTCCCTAATTTGGGGAAGGAAACAGGCATCAAAATCCAGGAAGCACAGAGAACCCCTCTCAAAATCAATAAAAATAGGTCAACACCCCGACATCTAGTAGTAAAACTTACGAGTCTCAGAGACAAAGAGAAAATCCTGAAAGCAGCTTGGGAAAAGAGATCTGTAACCTACAATGGTAGAAACATTAGATTGGCAACAGACCTATCCACAGAGACCTGGCAGGCCAGAAAGGATTGGCATGATCTATTCAGAGCACTAAATGAGAAAAATATGCAGCCAAGAATACTATATCCAGCTAGGCTGTCATTGAAAATGGAGAGATAAAAAGCTTCCAGGACAAACAAAAACTAAAGGAATTTGCAAACACAAAACCAGCCCTACAAGAAATATTTAAAGGGGTCCTCTAAGCAAACAGAGAGCCTAAAAGCAACATAGACCGGAAAGGAACACAAACAATATACAGTAACAGTCACCTTACAGGCAATACAATGGCACTAAATTCATACCTTTCAATAGTTACCCTGAATGTAAATGCGCTGAATGCCCCAATCAAAAGACACAGGCTATCAGATTGGATAAAAAAACAAGACCCATCCATATGCTGTCTGCAAGAGACTCATTTTAGACCCAAAGACACCGCCAGATTGAAAGTGAAGGGGTGGAAAACCATTTACCATGCTAATGGACACCAAAAGAAAGCTGGGGTGGCAATCCTTATATCAGACAAATTAGATTTTAAACCAAAGACTGTAATAAGAGATGAGGAAGGACACTATATTCTACTTAAAGGGCCTATCCAACCAGAAGATCTAACAATTGTAAATATCTATGTCCCTAACATGGGAGCAGCCAAAGATATAAGGCAATTAATAACAAAAGCAAAGAAACACATCGACAGCAATACAATAATAGTGGGGGACTTTAACACCCCCCTCACAGAAATGGACAGATCATCTAAGCAAAAGATCAACAAGGAAATAAAGACTTTAAATGACACACTGGACCAAATGGACTTCACAGATATATTCAGAACATTCCATCCCAAAGCAACAGCATACACATTCTTCTCTAGTGCCCATGGAACATTCTCCAGAATAGATCACATCCTAGGTCACAAATCAGGTCTCAACCAGTACGGATCATTCCCTGCATATTTTCAGACCACAATGCTTTGAAACTAGAACTCAATCACAAGAGGAAAGTCGGAAAGAACTCAAATACATGGAGGCTAAAGAGCATCCTACTGAGGAATGAAGGGGTCAACCAGGAAATTAAAGAAGAATTTAAAAAATTCATGGAAACCAATGAAAATGAAAACACAACTATTCAAAATCTTTGGGATACAGCAAAGGCAGTCCTAAGAGGAAATTATATAGCAATACAAGTCTTTCCCAAGAAACAAGAAAGGTCTCAAATACACAACCTAAACCTACACCTAAAAGAGCTGGAGAAAGAACAGCAAATAAAGCCTAAACCCAGCAGGAGAAGAGAAATAATAAAGATCAGAGCAGAAATCAATGAAATAGAAACCAAAAGAACAGTAGAACAGATCAACAAAACAAGGAGCTGGTTCTTTGAAAGAATTAACAAGATTGATAAACCCCTGGCCAGACTTATCAAAAACAAAAGAGAAATGACCCAAATCAACAAAATCATGAATGAAAGAGGAGAGATCACAACCAACACCAAAGAAATACAAACAATTATAAGAACATATTATGAGCAACCAAAACTGAACCAGAAAGAAATAGAAAACCTGAACAGACCTATAACCAGTAAGGAAATTGAAGCAGTCATCAAAAATCTCCCAACAAAAGCCCAGGGCCAGATGGCTTCCCAGGGGAATTCTACCAAACATTTAAAGAAGAATTAATACCTATTCTTCTGAAACTGTTCCAAAAAATAGAAATGGAAGGAAAACTTCCAAACTCATTTTATGAGGCCACGATTACCTTGATCCCAAATCCAGACAAAGACCCCATCAAAAAGGAGAATTACAAACCAATATCCCTGATGAACACAGATGCCAAAATTCTCACCAAAATACTAGCCAATAGGATCCAACAGTACATTAAAAGGATTATTCACCACTACTAAGTGGGATTTATCCCTGGGCTGCAAGTTTGGTTCAACATCCACAAACCAATCAATGTGATACAATCCATTAATAAAAGAAAGAACAAGAACCATATGATCCTCTCAATAGATGCAGAAAAAGCATTTGACAAAGTACAGCATCCTTTCTTGATCAAAACTCTTCAGAGTATAGGCATAGAGGGTACATACCTCAATATCATAAAAGCCATCTATGAAAAACCCACAGCGACTATCATTCTCAACGGGCAAAAACTGAGAGCTTTCCCCCTAAGGTCAGGAACACGGCAGGGATGTCCACTATCACCACTGCTATTCAGCATAGTATTAGAAGTCCTAGCCACAGCAATCAGACAACAAAAAGAAATAAAAGGCATCCAGATCGGCAAAGAAGAAGTCAAACTCTCACTCTTTGCAGATAATATGATACTTATGTGGAAAACCCAAAAGACTCCACCCCAAAACTGCTAGAACTCATACAGGAATTCAGTCAAGTGGCAGGATATAAAATCAATGCACAGAAATCAGTGGCATTCCTATACACCAACAACAAGACAGAAGAAAGAGAAATTAAGGAGTCAATTCCATTTACAATTGCACCCAAAACTATAAGATACCTAGGAATAAATCTAACCAAAGAGGCAAAGAATCTGTACCCCCCAAAACTATAAAATACTCACGAAAGTAATTGAGGAAGGCACAAAGAAATGGGAAAACGTTCCATGCTCATGGATTGGAAGAACAAATATTGTGAAGATGTCAATGCTACCTAGAGCAATTTACACATTCAACACAATCCCTATCAAAATACCATCCACTTTTTTCAAAGAAATGGAACAAATAATCCTAAAATTTGTATGGAACCAGAAAAGACCTCGAATAGCCAGAGGAATGTTGAAAAAGAAAAGCAGGGGCGCCTGGGTGGCTCAGTCGTTAAGCGTCTGCCTTCGGCTCAGGTCATGATCCCAGGGTCCTGGGATCGAGTCCCGCATCGGGCTCCCTGCTCGGCGGGAAGCCTGCTTCTCCCTCTCCCACTCCCCCTGCTTGTGTTCCCTCTCTCGCTGTGTCTCTCTCTGTCAAATAAATAAATAAAATCTTTAAAAAAAAAAAAAAAAAAAAAAAAAAAAGAAAAAGAAAAGCAAAGCTGGCAGCATCAGAATTTCGGACTTCAAGCTTTATTACAAAGCTGTCATCATCAAGACAATATGGTACTGGCACAAAAACAGACACATAGATCAATGGAACAGAATCGAGAGCCCAGAAATGGACCCTCAACTCTATGGTCAACTAATCTTCGACAAAGCAGGAAAGAATGTCCAATGGAAAAAAGACTGTCTCTTCAACAAATGGTGTTGGGCAAATTAGACAGCCACATACAGAAGAATGAAACTGGACCATTTCCTTACACCACACACAAAAATAGATTCAAAATGGTTGAAAGATCTAAATGTGAGACAGGAGTCCATCAACATCCGAAAGAAGAACACAGGCAGCAACCTCTTCGACCTCAGCCACAGCAACTTCTTCCTAGATACATCGCCAAAGGCAGGGGAAGCAAGGGCAAAAATGAACTATTGGGACCTCATCAAGATAACAAACTTTTGCACAGCAAAGGAAACAGTCAATAAAACCAAAAGACAACTGACAGAATGGGAAAGATATTTGCAAATGACATATCAGATAAAGGGCTAGTATCCAAAATCTATAAAGAACTTCTTAAACTCAACACCCAAAGAACAAATGATCCAATCAAGAAATGGGCAGAAGACATGAACAGACATTTTTCCAAAGAAGACATCCAAATGGCCAACAGACACATGAAAAAGTGCTCAACATCACTTGGCATCAGGGAAATCCAAATCAAAACCTCAATGAGATATGACCTCACACCAGTCAGAATGGCTAAAATTAACAAGTCAGGAAACAACAGATGTTGGCGAGGATGCGGAGCAAGGGGAACCCTCCTACACTGTTGGTGGGAATGCAAGCTGGTGCAGCCACTCTGGAAAACAGTATGGAGGTTCCTCAAAAAGTTGAAAATAGAGCTACCATATGACCCAGCAATTGCACTACTGGGTATTTACCCCAAGCATACAAATGTAGGGATCTGAAGGGGTACGTGCACCCCAATGTTTATAGCAGCAATGTCCACAATAGCCAAACTGTGGGAAGAGCCAAGATGTCCATCGACAGATGAATGGATAAAGAGGATGGGGTATATATATACAATGGAATATTATGCAGCCATCAAAAAGAATGAAATCTTGCCATTTGCAGTGATGTGGATGGAACTGGAGGGTGTTATGCTAAGCGAAATAAGTCAATCAGAGAAAGACATGTATCATATGACCTCACTGAGATGAGGAATTCTTAATCTCAGGAAACAAACTGAGGGTTGCTGGATTGGTGGGGGTGGGAGGGATGGGGTGGCTGGGTGATAGACATTGGGGAGGGTATGTGCTATGGTGAGCTCTGTGAATTGTGCAAGACTGTTGAATCACAGATCTTTACCTCTGAAACAAATAATACATTATATGTTAAAAAATAAAAGAAGGAAATAGCAGGAGGGGAAGAATGAAGGGGGGAAATCGGAGGGGGAGACGAACCATGAGAGACTATGGACTCTGAAAAACAAAATGAGGGTTCTAGAGGGGAGGGGGGTGGGAGGATGGGTTAGCCTGGTGATGGGTATTAAAGAGGGCACGTTCTGCATGGAGCACCAGGTGTTATACGCAAACAATGAATCATGGAACACTACATCAAAAACTAATGATGTAATGTATGGTGATTAACATAACATCATCATCATCATAATAATAATAAAAACAAAGTGGAGTAGTAGATGACTAATAGAAGTCACTAACACAAATGCAGTAGTTCTTTTCTGAGAAAGCTCAGGTTCAGAGGAAGTTCACAGCAGCCATTCATTATTTCTCCCTTAGAAATGCATTCTAATTAGAGAGGTAAACCATTTGAACAGGGCATTATTATGGTCAGGGAATATGCAACCCCACCCCCAATCTTCCCTCATTTTACATTAAGTTGTTTTCTTGTTGAGTTTTTTCTTGTTGTTGAGTTGTAAGAGTTCTTTGTATATTCTGGATACTAAACCCTTTGCAGATATGTGACTTGCAAATATTTTCTCAAATTCTTAAATATTTCTTAAATCAATGTTTTATAGGGACATCTGGGTGGCTCAGTCAGTTAAGCATCTGCCTTTGGATCAGGTCATGATCTCAGGGTCCTGGGATCGAGTCCCACATGGGGTTCCTTGCTCTGCGGGGAGCCTGCTTCTCCCTCTGCCTGCTGCTCCCCCTACTTGCGCTCTCTCTTTCTCTCTCTCTGATAAATAAATAAGTAAAATCTTTTAAAAAATAAAAAAATCAATGTTTTATAGTTTTCAGTGTACAATTCTTGAACTTCCTTGATTATATTTATTTTTAAGCATTGTATTCTTTTTAATGTTATTGTAAATGGAATTATTTTAAATTTCATTTGTGGATTGTTCGTAGCTGGCATATTAAAATACAAATGAGTTTTGCATATTGATCTTGTAGCCTGGCACCATGCTAAACTTGTTTATTAATTCTAATAGTTTATTTGTGGATTCCTTAGGATTTTCAATACACAAGATCATGTCATCTGGAAATAGAGATCGTTTTACTTCTTTTCCAATTTGGATGACTTTTATTTCTTTTTCTTTCCTAAGTTCCCTGGTAAGAACATGTAGTACAATGTTGAACAAAGATGGCAAAGTGAGGATCCTTGTCTTCTTCTTGATCTTAGTGTATTTATCTAATCTTGCTTTTGATTCATTGTCCATCCAGAGAAATAATTTAAAAAGTTAAATTGTACCATGTCACTACCCTTCTTAAACACTCCAATGGATTCCAGTGGTACCTAGAACAAAATCCAAATTATTTTTCTTGGCCCTCTATGCTCTTTTTCTTCAACTTTATCTCATATTACTTTTTAAAAGCTCTCTGCACAATAGCTACATGAATCATTTGTAGTATCTAAAATGCACCATGTTCTGTCCTTCCACAAGCCCTATACACATGCTACCCTTTTTTGACAAGTCAATTTCTTCAATTCCCTTACCTCTTTATCCTGATTTAAAACCACCTGGAAAAATTCAATCCATGGAAGAATCAATCCACTTTCCATTTTCTTTCTTAATATTTGTGAGTGCTGCTGAGGAAAAAAAATCACATAATCTCAAGATTTGGTCTCAAAGTCTAGGTGTGCCCAGTGTTTCATTGCTGTTGTCTCTCAGTGAATTTTTACAGTGACCATGTCAGGCTTTCTCCAGTGTTCTTGAACCTCTGAACTTTCTCCACCATCTCATTCTACTTTCTGTTTAGTGTTAAGCCCTTCATCTTTGTTTTGGATCTTTTTCCCTACTGCCTCTTCTGTGACCTCACTCCATCAATTATTCTTAATTTCTTCTGTAGTTTCAATCTCTCTTCCACCTCCTGTCCCCGTCAATTTTAAATATACTCAGATTGTTCTCAGAAAAAAAGAAAAAATAAATCAAAGCCTTTCCTTGCCCCTACGCCCATCTCCAGCTATTGTCCTCTCTCCTGCCCTTCCTAGCCAAACTTCCGGAAAGAATACGTTTTTTGTTTCCAATTTCTCACCTTCCCCTTTTCCAGCCTATTTGTATCACTACTGCTCTTATGAAATTGCTCTCACTAAGGTCATTAATAGCTTCATTTTTGCAGAATCAAATAGATAACTCAGTCTTTACACCTAAGTGATCTCTTGCTAGCATTTAGTCACGTCTTCCTTTACACATTTTCTTTTTCTATGTACAAGACAACTCTATATCTTTTTAAACAATCTAAACATTTTAGAAATATATAGTACAGAAGTGGAAAAACACTGTAATCAGGATTGTTAACGGATCAGTATTTATTCTTCCAGCCTTTTTCCCCTATGCCAAAACTAATATACTGTATGTAATAATAATCTTTGGTGAAAAAGGGCTTATATTATCCATAATTGTTTTGCAACCTCATTTGTAACTTATTATATCTTGGACCATTTCCCGTGTTGGATCGTATTATAGTTCTCCTCATTCTTTTTATAATTGATTCATCATTTTTTCAAGGCAAAGATTTTTTGTAATTTATGGAACTCTCCTATATTGATGGATATATGTTTACAAATTTTTGCAATGACATACAATGCTGCAGTAAACATCCTTGTAACATGTGTACATGTTTCTGTGGAACAAAATTGTAGAGCTAGAATTAAACTATGTAAATGATATAAGAAGGCAATTTTTATTTTAGTAGAAACATATGCTTATTTAAAAAGTTTGGGTAATACATCAAGTTTAAAGAAAATAAAAATCACCACCAGTCTCCCATGCATAGATAACCAATTTTATTTATTACTTAGTATGTGTCTAAAGTGGTATAATGCTGTCATTTTGTAATACATACACTCATTTAACCTCTGTGACAGTCCTGAAGGGTCAACATTATTATATATGATTTTAGAGCTTAGGAAACTAAGTTTATGAGAGGATGAGGAAACTTACTGACAATCACATGATTAGTAAGTTTAAGAGTTTGCATTCTGGTCAAGGCACCGTGCTAGTGTCCCTACATGTGCAATACATGGAACTATTATCTCCATTCTCTAGATGGAAAACTGAGGCTTTGAGAGAGTTAGGTGTCTTGCCCTGGGTCAACAATGAGTAATTGACAAAGCTGAGTTTCCAACCTGGGTCTCACTTCACAGCCTATGTGTTTTCCTCTAGATTACATTTTCCATGTCTTCTTACTATTAATATTTTAACGGATTTTTATGATTATGAAAGTAATTTACTCTCATTTATGAAATTGTAGAAACGATGATCAAGTTTAGATAAGCAAATGTACATAACAAATCATCTCACCACCCACTAACATCTACTATTTTGGTATATTTCCATCATTTTCTATATCCACAGGCCTTTCCTTTCCTGCCTTCTGGCCTTTGCACATTTGTTCCTTTTGTTTTCCCTCTTCTTCCAGATCTTCATTTCAGTAAGTTTCCTCATCCTCTCATAAAATTTGTCATTCAAGGCCAAGTTTAAATGTCATCTTTTCAGAGAGTGCTTTCCTGACCACCTAACTTAAAGGAATCCAAAATTACTTTCTAGCCGTTACCCTGTTTTATATTCTTTATAGTACTTGTTGCTTTTTCCTTATTTATTTTATTTTATTTATTTATTTATTTATTTATTTATTATTTTTTAAAGATTTTATTTATTTATTTGACAGAGAGAGACACAGTGAGAGAGGGAACACAAGCAGGGGGAGTAGGAGAGGGAGAGGCAGGCTTCCCGTGGAGCAGGGAGCCCGATGTGGGGCTCGATCCCAGGACCCTGGGATCATGACCTGAGCCGAAGGCAGATGCTTAACGACTGAGCCGCCCAGGCGCCCCTCCTTATTTATTTTAAAAATTTTGTTTTATTTTATGTATCTATCTCAGAAGCTAGACAGTAACATAACGATGGGTGAGGACTATGTATATCTTGTTCTCTTCTGTATATCTTTCCTGCCTGAAATAGTGCCTGTTACATGGTATGCAATCAATAAATATTTTGAATGCCTGAATTGATGAATACTCATAGAGCAAGAGCAAAAGTAAGAGAAGTATACAGATATTCTCTGGTAGGTACAGCTGTCCAGGCACCACGTAACTCTCTGCTTATTGAATCATGTTTTTTTGGGCTATGCTTATCCCTCTGAAAAGTTGGAACCCCCAAATCATAATTTGCTCTCTTGACTACATTCAAGTGCTGCACTCTAAAATATTTTAAATAGGCATTTGTTTATTGTATATTTTCTCCAGTTAGAATATAAGCTGTAAGATGTTCTTCCATTTTGTTAACTGTTGTACCCCTAGCACATAGAATGATGCTTGGCACATAGTAGGTGCTCAATAAATATCTGTTGAATGAATGAATAAACATCTCTTGATATCAGTGGTGGATTAGCAATCCTGCCTCTTACACTAAGAAACCTGGATCTGTGGGCCACATGGATTGGATGGTCAGCATGGTCAAATGGCTTTCCGAAGGAGAAAAGATGGAATGAGAGTAAAGGCTAATATGCATAAGGTACTTAAATTTTATCTCATAACAACTTTTTGAGGTAGGTATTATCCCCATTATGTAGCTGAGAACATTGTCTTTAAAAGTTAAGTTCCTTGACTTAGGTCACCCAGCTAAGAAATGACTAAGGAATTAATATCAAATAGAGTCTGAAGCTCAATGGGCTGCACCCACAGACTGTCAGAAGTTTAGTGCAGTCCTCATTCTGGTCACTACCAGTTTTGGATCCAGTCTCAGTTATGTAAGGATTGTTAAAGCACTAAAAAATCTATAGACTGATAAGATGTTTTGAATTTATATCAATCTATTATTAATTATCTTACAATAAGGTGTGTTTTATAATCAGAAAATAAATAAATAAAAAATGTTTTCTATATTGCCTAAACCACCATTGAAAGGCAGATGAGAAACAGTAATAAAACATTTGCATCATATATTACAGGCAGAGGCCTAATATATTTAATATGTAAATATCTCATACATTTTACACCAGAGAGATTATCAAAGGAAAGTAACAAGAGATTTAGAGAAAAAATCAATTTAAAGAGATGCTCTATTGTATTAATCATTTAAAAATTACAAATAAAAATAAAAGTACTTTTTGTGCCTATCAGGATAACAAAGATGAAAAATGTAATAACAGCCAGAACTATTCAGGATGTGGCAAAACAGGTATTTTCCTACTCTATGGAAGGCATGTAAATTGCTGGATTTTTTGAGATCATATGGCACTATCTGCTATAATAAAATGTATTCATATCATTTGATTCAGAAAATCCACTTTTAGGAATTTATCCTACAAAAATCCTCTTTTAAATATACAAACATGCATGCTTAAAACTTAATTGTGGCAATACTTACAACACTGAAAAATTACAAGAGTGAAATGCTGAAAAATATTGGAAACCTAAAAATGACCAAATTTCTACCAATGGAAGAAACGATAGTTATATTTGAGCATCGTACTTTCAAACAATAAAATATTCCATAGATCTAAAGAGAAGTAAAGAAGCTTTCTTTGTACTGACAATAATATGTCCAAGATACATTAAGTGAGAAAAAAATCTTGCAACAAAGTTGTAATTGTTTTGTAAAAAATATATGTAAGTGTATATATGCACCCTCAAATTAATGAAAATATACATAAAATATTAATAATATTTTAACTGGGAAGTAGAAGAGAGTGACTTCCCCTTTTCACTTTTACATGTTTCTAAATTTTCTATAATGAAAATGTACTATTTGTATAATAAAAAGTTAAAGAATGAGAATGTATTTTCATCAGAAATTTCATCAAAATTATTAGGGTCTATTAAGGAAAGTCTAGGTTATATAATATCCAATACATTCAATATGCTGTAAATTCTTTTTTGGCTTCATGCTGTATAGATGAGAGTATAATTTCGGAGAAATTATATATGACATTTTAAAGGGGTGAGGCCACACTTCGGTGGCAGTGGAAAGTGTATCCAAAGCCATTTTCAAGAATTGACATTACTTCAGAAAATACAAGAAAAAATAAATAGGAAAGTGTAAATCCATAAAAGACCTTGAATAACCAAAGCAATCTTAGAAAGAACAAAGCTGGATGCATCATTCTCCTTGATTTCAAACTACATTACAAAGCTATAGTAATTAAAACAGCATAATATAGGCATAAAAACAGATATATTGGTCAGTGGAACAGAATAGAGGGCCCAGAAATAAACCCACATATATATGGTCAGTTAATTTATGACAAAGAGCTAAGGATATACAATAGGGAAAGAACCTTTTCTTCAATAAGTGGTGTTGGGGAAGCTGCACAGCCACATACAAAAGAATGAGACTGGACCACTTTCTTACACCATACACAAAAATTAACTCAAAATGGATTAAAGACTTGAATATAACATCTGAAATCATAAAACTCCTAGAAGAAAACATAGGCAATGAACTCCTTAACATAGGTCTTGGCAATGATTTTTTTAAAATTTGACACCAAAAGCAAAAGTAACAAAAGCAAAAATAAACAAATGGGACTACATAAAACTAAAAATCTTCTGCGCAGAAAAGGAAACCATCAACAAAATAAAAAGGCAACCTACTAAATTGGAAAAACTATTTGCAAATCATATATCTGATAAAGAGCTAATATCCAACATACAGCAAAAAGCTCATACAACTCAATAGCAAAAAACCAAACAATCCAATCAAAAAATGGACAGAATATTTGAATAGACACTTTTCTAAGGAAAACATATAGATGAACAACAGCATATGAGAAGATGCTCTACATTATTCATCATCAGAGAAATGCAAATCAAAACCACACTGAGATATCACCTTACATCTGTTAGAATGAATTTTATGAAAAAGTCTAGAAATAACAAATGTTGGCAAGGATGTGGTGAAAAGGGAACGAATTGCACACAACCAAAATGTGTACTGTTGATGAGAATGTAAATTGGTGGAGCCACTATGGGAAACGGTATGGAGGTTCCTCAAAAAATTAAAAATGGAACTACCATGTGATCTAGCAATTCCACTTCTGGGTATTCATCTGAAGAAAACAGAAATACTAACTTGAAAAGATACATGAACCTCCATGTTCACTGTAGCATTATTTATAATAGCCAAGATATGGAAACAACCTAAGTGTTCATCAACGAATGAACAGGTAAAGAAATTGTGTAATATATATACCATGGAATATTATTTAGCAATAAACAAGAATGAAGTCTTGCCATTCATGATAACATGGATTGAACTCAGGGCATTATGCTAAGTGCAATAAGTCAGACAGAGAAAGAAAACTACCATATGATCTCTTTTATACGTGGAATATATATATATATTTATATTGTATATATATGTATATATGTATGAATATATATTATATTTATATTATATATAGTTCTATCTATCTATCTATCATCTATCTATCATCTATTTTTTTTAAAAAAGCTCATACATACAGAAAACAGATCCCCAGAGGCAGGGGATAAGGGGTGGGTGAAATGGGTGAAGAGTTCATGTTTCATTTTGTTTTGTTTTTTATTTTAAATAAAGTGAATGCATTTTTTTTAATATAGAGAAAGGGTAGTCTTTTCAACCAATGCTGCTGGAACAATTAGAAGCCCATATAAAAATATGAACCTAATCACAGATATTATACCTTATACAAAATTAAAGTGTGTTATATACCTAAATGTAAAATTAAAAACTATAAAAATTCCACAAGAAAACGTAGAAGAAAATCTGTGTGACCTTGGGTTTGGTGATGACCTTTTAGATATAACACCAAAAAACACAATCCATTAAAGAAAAAAGATGATAAATTAAACTTTGTTAAAATTAAAATCTTTCATTCTGTGGAAGACAGATGAACTTATAGAAGCTCTTGGTTTCTAACACTATTATCCAAATAAAAGGAGCCAAGTCTCTTTGAAGAAAAGCCTAATTCTAGGACCGGGGTAGGTATATACAAGATAAGCCTGGAGCATATTGTAGTGCCACAAAGTAGGAAGGATCAAAAACAAAACAAAACAAAATGCCGTACGCAACTGTGGGAGTATGTCAAAAGGCACAGAAGCTAACTGAAAGAGCTTCCTATAGCCAAAGTTGGAACAATTGGAGGGGCCAAATAAGTAATATAATATTGGGTTATAACAAAGTCTAAGATAAATATCCGTAAGTCATATTAATATAAATAAGTGATTAAATAAATAGAGAAGAATAGCCAAGTTTCCTCTGAAGAAGAATTCCAAACAATTTATATAGATACTCCCTCCTCAAGGTGTGGGGAATGGGCATAATTCTCCACTCCTTAAGTGGGACCTGTGTAGAGTGACTTCCTTCCAAATAGTGCATTATAGAATGGAGGAAAAAGAGTAAGTTTATAATGAATAAATCAGACAAACACTGCATCTGCCAGGTGATCACAGTAAATATATCCACAGTGATATCATGTTGGTAGCATGAACTCTTGCTATGATGTGATGAGAATAGCATACCTTCATGGCCTGTTTCCCCAAAACTCATAACTCCAGCTTAATCATAAAAAAAAGAAATCCCAGTTTTCTACAAAATGTCTCTCCAGTACTCCTCAAAACATTTAAACTCATCAAAAACAAGGCAAGTCTGAGAAACTGTCACAGTCTAGAGAAGCCTGGAAGGAAACATATCAATTGAATGTAGTGTGGAATCCTGGATGGAATCCTGGAACAGGGAAGCATTAGGTAAAATTAGGTAAAATCTGAATAAAGTATGAATTTTAGGTAATAATAATATGTAAAAAAGGGGAAAGTATAAATCCCCTAGACTATGTAAATCAGATGCAGGAGAAATGCCAGCAGTCTCATTAAGATGTGAATGATGGGGAAATAACATGTAAGACTTTCCAGTGAGAAGCTGACTGAATAAAGAGGGTTTGAAAAATAGCCCTGATCCCACAGAGACTTACTGACCACAGACGTTGAAAGTGGAAAATGTTAAGAGAAAAGCTGGTCTGTTCTCTGGAAGAAAGGGTCAAGGATAGGGTGAGGGTCAGGGATGGCTGTTGCATACATAGCTTGGTAATCAAAAACATTCTTTTGACATTCAACATTGACATTTTGAAGCAGCCTTGACATAACAGCTGCATTAAATCAGCCTTGTCAAAATGTCCTGCTTTCCTCTGAGAGAAAGGGCCTCTGCAAGGGAAACTAGCATTAAGGATGACAATGAGCATGCCTTGAGAGACTTGGGATTGAACAGAGACCTGTAATAAGAAAACCTACCAGGTAATTAGAGTAATATTTGCCCAAATTCTGTCTCTTCTGACTAGGAAAGTACAACCATTTCCTCAACTGTTTGATGGAACTGGTCATATGCTTGTCATCAATTATTTATTTTTTAAAAGAAGTTGAAAAATAAGGACAATAATATAAATACACGGGAGCTACAGTGGAGTGTTTTCCCAAACCCCAAAATAATTTGGAAATAAGCATACAACCTGAGAGTTTAATAATCTACTGGGGCACGTGGGTGGCTCAATCGGTTAAGCATCTGACTCTTGATTTCATCTCAGGTTGTGATCTCAGGGTTGTGAGATCGAGCCCTGCATTGGTCTCCATGCTGATCATGGAGACTGCTGAGGATTCTCTCTCTCCCTCTCCCTCTGTCCCTCCCTGTCCCGCTCGAGTGCGTGCTCTCTCTCTCTCTATAGAAGAAGAAGAAAAAGAAGAAGAAGAAGATGAAGAAGAAAAAGAATCATCTACTGGCAGTGTTGATTGTTATCCAACTCTGGGACTAAAGATGGAGATAATCACTACATGTATTACTGAAGGATCTGTGTTTCAGTTCTACAACCAAAGGGAACCAGCAGTAATCCTATGGTGGCAGGGCTGAAATGCACTTGCATTTACTGAGAAAAATCCAAATCCAAACTGTGTCCAGGAGAAACAACAGGAGCAGTAATAAATGGCAGACATCAAAAATTATACAGAAAATGTAGAAAGATATTGTTGGAAGAAAACTAAGGAATGGATGGCATAAGTTTGACTCACGAGGTGGTAGAACTTTGGAAATATTTAAGAGGGAAAGGAGAGGTAAAATGACCCAAACATATGTAAGATATGTTGGATTTCTAGCCTTTAAGAAGAGGGTGTTTGCAAGGGAAGATGACCATAATGAGGCACCAGATTATACAACATCCTTGTGGATAAATGCAAGCCTGTAGTGAGAAAACCTACTAGGTAATCAAAGGAAGCCTGGTACAGAGACTGTAGGCAGAACTTCATTGCAAAGGACTATATATTCAGGTCGATTAACTTCAGTACTCATGGGGCCACTGATAAACAGATGACCAAGCAACAGATGGGATAGAGATGTATCAGCAGATACCTTCTTGGCAGAAGATTCAGAGACCAGAAGATTTTCCCTAACAATGTTCTCATACTATATAAGACTTCACATTCCAGAACTTAGGCACAGCTCCAGGAAATTAGAGGAAAGCGATCTAAGAGAACTGTGTATCCATCTGGCCCAACATGGGCAATATGATCCGACTGACAATCAATGAATACTCAAGATGAAAATAAGGTTTGCCTAAGAATAAAAGAAAGAAGGGGTAACATCTCTTTGGGAGATTACGAAAGCAAACCCTCTCCTAACTTTGAATTAAAATCAATTTCAGAAAGGCAAACAATTAAAAACTACACAATATGATGTAAATAGTGCCCAGTCAGTTTAAATGTTAAAGGTTAGGATTCCATAACTTGAGAGCAAAAATTATAGTAGTGTGATTAGGTAAATCTTGGAATAATGAAGGAACAAAAAATTATTATTATTATTATTATTTTAAAGATTTTATTTATTTGAGAGAGAGGGAGAGAGTGAGAGAGAGAGCCCAAGAGGGGGTAGGGTCAGAGGGAGAAGCAGACTCCCTGCTGAGCAGGGAGCCTGACGTGGGATTCGATCCCAGAACTCCGGGATTATGACCTGAGCCAAAGGCAGTCGCTTAACCAATGGGAGCCACCCAGGCACCCATTATTATTATTATTATTATCATCTCTTCATTTTATTCTTCTTTTGACATTCGAAATTTGAGGTTCTTTCTAACATTAACATAATATTAGCCACATTTATAGTTTAAAAGGAGGCAAGAATACTGCCAACTAGAAAGTGAATCTAAAGGTTATTTATGTTTGCATTTCACAGTAGCAACAGAAACAGGTGGCTGATCTGTAATATCACTTCTGAGTGTTGTTACTACACTGAAGAGTTATTTATAGGAGTGGTGCCAAGCATTAGGAAATGAAAATTTCTGTTTTTCCCTGTTAGCTTTTACTATGCTGAACCCTTTCCTTCACTTGTGAAGTGATAATGATTTCAGCTTCCAAGAGATAATGTAGTGATTTACAAGTACTCATGGAACCTCAGCATCAATTCACTAACCAATAGTAAGGATCCATTTATAACATGAATCAGTGAGATTATAGACACTGAACTGAGGAATAAGAGCCACATTTCTCAACTAATATTTAGGATTTGAGTATTGATTGCTTGGATATGCAGGTACATGCACTTATGGACTACACCATCGGCTAGATCAGGGTTTGTGAGTATGGCCTGTGGACCAAATTCAGCCCACCCTGTTTTTATAAATAGTTTTATTGGAACATACCCACAATACTTTAGCACTATAACAGCATAGTGGAGTAGTTGAGACAGAAATTACATAGCCCCAAAAGACCAAAATATTCACTATCTGGCCTCTTACTAAAAAGAAAGTTTGCCATTCCCCGGGCTAGATGGTCAAAGTAGATATAGACCAGCCAATATAATTCTTTCAGCAGGTCCACTCTTTGGTCAGCTTGCTAAATTCTATATTAGGTATTCTGTTCTTTTTGCCCATCCTCTATTTTTCTGGAATTGTTTATACAAGCCTGGGGACTAGTATCTTCATTCTCAATGAATTAGTCATCCTAGGGACAATAGGTTTAAGAGATTCATATAACCCTTATTTCTTTCTAAAGAATATTTTATTTATTTGTTTATTTATTTATTAATTGTTTTTTTGGCATATGAAAATTTATTATTGTCATGGTTTCACCATCAAAACTTATGATCTTGGTCTTTCCTTCTTGCCTTTGGATAAGGTCAAAAGAGAGACATTGGCTACTTTGATAACCTTAAATGAACCCAGGAATGTCACCAACAGCATGATCTTTGCAACCAAATCCAGCAACCAGAACCTCATCCTTTTCCTCAATGAAATTCAAACAACCATCGTTGGGTACAAAGGCTGTTGGTTTGTTTTGTTTTGTTTTGTTTTTTCCATTCTTGATCAGGTGGACCCTGACACAATTCCTGATGGCAGAATTTGGCTTTTTGGCTTCAACCCTTATTTTTCCCACCACAATTCCCTTTGCATGTGCAGTGCCTCCAAAAGTGTTGGCCTTCGGGGTTGTGGTCAAACGGGCTTTCTTGTATTGTTTATCATGCCACTTCTGATCTTGTCAGTAGCTATGGAGCTTCCTGGCAGTACAAAGACTAGGACACTTGCCCATCCTGCTGGTGCCACAGGCCTGAGTAAAGAGCTCTAAAGAATATTTTTAAAAGTAAGCATACAAAAATACATAGTATCAAACCTGGATGAGAAGCAATTGGATGTGGCCATTCTGTCATTGTGGCAAGCAGCATCTAATTCACAGATATGGATGACTGAGGCCTGAGAACTCTAACAGAATACAAATATCTAGGAGAGAGAGAAGCAAAACTGCCTCTTGATGAGAGTGAGAAGGGACAGGATCTTTGTGGCAGAAGCTTGAAGTGAATGATGGGGATATCCCTTAATACTCTGTAGGGGTCTGGGAGAGATGGTGCTTCAGATTATACTAGTACATTTAGAGAAAAACATAAGCTTGTGAAGGCTCCTAAGATTGAAAATTTATGCAAGGCTTTGCTGGACTTTGAGCTTTCTGGCTCACTCCATGAAAGGGCCTCTCATACACGGGGGCCTCTCAGAAGGGGAGACACCAGCTGTGAGTTATATTTTAAAGTTCTAGGAAACAGGCTACACAGAGGGTCTATGTTTATATTATGAGTCACAGCAGGGACAGGTGGTGGGTCTGGAGCTTAATGTCTGCAAATGATGTCTCTGACTGCCAGGATTGTTCAGAGGAGTTGTTTGTTTGTAGGAGTGAGTTTGGAAAAGAAATGAGGAAATGAAAAGCATTCTTTCTCTCGGTGACCATTTTAAATATTGGACGCTTTCCTTGAATTTGTTAAGGAAAAATGATACCAATATACAATGGCTGTTGTAGCAACTTAAATTCATCAGCAAAATGTGAGCAGAACCTCCAGTGAAAAGAACTGAATGCTAGATAGTACCAACACTGGGAATAACATAAGAAAGAATAAATAAATGAATGAATGAATGATGGGGGATACTCTGGATAAGGAAAAACAAAAAAAATAAACACTTCTTTTCTCTTAAATAGAGCATCAGGATTCAAATATTAGCTGCCTGGAAACTCCATTATCTTGGCCTTAAAGCTCTCCCTTTTATTCCTGAATTTATATCTCTAAAATGTTATGTGCCATCTGACAGATGTCTTCGCTCATCACCATAATATCTATCAACATTTTGTGAGTCCACTCCTCACTCAGCAAGATTGACATCAAGGACATATTATACAGAACTGCCAAGGAAGTCAGGCCAAATACAATTTGCTGTATCTATCTAAATTTTTCTTTAACTACTTTGACAAAGCTTTGAATTACAAAACAAAAGAGAAACTTGGCAAGAATAGCAACAACAAAGAAAGAGGAGGATACAACACTGCTCTATGTAGAAATACACACACACACGTACACACATTCACACAAACATAGAAATAAACAACAAAACTTGTTCTGGACAGCCACTCTTCATACCTTACCACTGGTGGGGTTTCCATCACCCAGACCATTATTAACCTAGGGGCATTTGAAGAGGAACAAGGAGGACATGTTCCACAGTTCTGATGAGAAAATTCAACCTGCAATTTGAGCTAGAGGATAGTAGTAAAGAGAAAGCTATTTCCTCCAAATTTTGCCCATCTGTTCTAGGTAGATTTATGAAGACCCAATGAAGTACCCGACCCACGCTTAGCTCTATTTCTGTTAAAATTTGTTTTTAAAATTTGAACTAATTTATGAGTGTGGAATGGATAATGAAGAACATTAAGCCTCAAATAATTTTTACAACTCATTTGGCTTTGCAGTTGTGCTAAGCTGTTGCCTGAGATATGTAACTGTGCTTTTGACTGATAGGACCATCTTAGTCCAAAGAACTCCTTTCTGCAGTGTCCAGCCCCAGCAGCCCAGTTCCAGCTCTCAAACAGGCCAGATGTTCTCTTGAATTCCATGTCTTTGCTCACATTGTTCCCCCTACATGCTGTGTCATACACCCACAAGTACTCACTCAGTGTTTTTTATTTCTTGGTGGTGTTGATAATAGACATGTCATGTTTGTCATGGGGTTTAAGGCTAGGGTTGAACACTCCAGGAACTTCAATTAGCCCCATGCCAATGTCTTGGAGAGGAAAGAGCACAGATTGGGGAAATAGAAAGGCCAGATGTGAATTCTAGGCTCTGCCACTTATATACTATAAGATTCAATTAATGAAATGTAAGAATGCTCATCTGAAGAATTGAAATAAATGCTGCCTCATAGGCTTACTTTAAGTATTGAAGAAGATGGCACATGGAAATCTTACAGCACACTAGCAGGCACAGTTCACATGAGTTTTCTTACTTCCGTAGAGAGCAGGATCCATGTCCATCTGAGTCTCATTTGTGCTTTATAAATGTTTGTTGACATTTCATAAATAATTTCCATTTGAGTGCCTAATATGTAGTGTTCTGTTACTCATGCAAATTAATTTCTGTTAAAATAATTCCTGGGCCTTAACACATCTTCCCAGCTGAAAACCCAGAGTGTTTGCCCGGCTTGGGTCTTATGGATTTCCACAGCACTCCAGGATGGTTAGGTAGGCTTCCCAATTTCATCTTGGTGATCAGTCCAGGCTAAAAGAGGAGAAGTGACTCACTGAAGGTCCTATCATCAGGATACTTCCAGTCCTGGAATCGAGGCAACTCTTCTGACCCTCTTTCTAGCATCCTGCCTAGCAGATTTATCACTGTAGCCTTGTGCTCCCATAGTCTTTCTGGGGCTAAAAGGATAGCAGCAACATCCATATTATGGACTTTCCCAATGTTTACCTTTAGATATAGAAAGAGGATGGGGGGAAATTCAAAGGAAAAAGAATGAATATTGTTCCCCTCCTTGAACTCAACACACAAATCATTCTATTAGATTGAAAGATATGAAATCATTATTTTTGTAGGTCCAAAATGACTGAACATCAGCAATTTCATGTGGCTTGGTCAAATATAATAATGTACTGTTTCCTACGTAACGTAAATGTCTGTGGTTTTTCTATTGTAGCCATTCCAAATGCTTTTACACACATAGCTGTTCAATTACATTTATGGCAATGCCATCTCTGCTATAGAATGGAGGGGATGGGATGTAAACTTCTGCTGAGTGCCTAACATGCGCCAGAAACTCTGTTAGGCATTTTACCTACTTTTTCTCTCAAAAATGTGGTACAGTAGACACCAGTATCTCTTTAATTATTCACCTTGTCACTAAGTATGTGCTGTGAAGCTCAGAGAAGTTAATTACATTTTCCAAGTTTACACATTCGATAAAAAGCAGAGGAGGTGTTTTAACCTAGCTGTGTCTGACTTCAAGGCCTAAGCTCTTTCCACATTGCTATATGGCCTTACCTTCATGGTGAACTTTTAGGATGCAGGACCAAAGATCTAAACTTGTTTGGTACAGTCCTAGTGGGGTCATAGACATTCAGTTGATTAGCAGTAGTTATCTTCTTTTTCTTCATGTGTAGTAGGGAGTTCGCTATATGAGTTTGGAATTTAGGAGAAATCAGTTATGGGATGAAGTTATGGAATTGGATTTCCCACGCCTGACACATAATAATACCCAACAGATATTTCTTGAGTTATTGAATTATTGGATGAATTATAGATTTTGAGAGTCACCAGCAAGTAAAATCAAATGTGTGTCCATCTAATTTTTTTCTATGCATATCTATTTTTCAAAGTATTTGAGATGGTACTATACAAACTGTTTCATCATCTCTTTAGAAATAACTTTTATTGATTTTTAGTGGGTACAAATTTCTAGGATATAAAACTCGGCTGGGAAAGAAATCTCTGTTTTTATATAACTAATCTTAGTATGCATTTTGAACCCAACGCTACTTACTACAAAAAAACCAGTCTTGCCAGCTGAAGGTAAACTCAGTCATCTTAGGGTTTTCTCAATCAATTCAGTGTGAGGTAAATCAATTGAGGCTGGAATTTAAGTTCCATAGGTGGGGGACTTATATTATATCACTGAATCATGAATGGGTGTGAGCAAGTAAGAATAATTTGTCTGGCAGCAGTTAGGAATGGAAGAACAAGTAACCACCCCTAAATAAGGGTGAGGGGGATATATCCAGTATCCATCCTTATCCGCCTGACAAAAAGGGACCCTGAGGATGATAACACTTATTTGTTGGTTTGCATATGTGAATTACTATTGTAGACAAATCTTGTACAGCAACTTTATTCTTGCCTTCTTTGAGGGGTGATACCTAGAGAAATATATTTTCTTTGTGAGGGAAAAAGATTTCCTAGGGGTAGTAAATGTGGCAAGATGAAATATAGTCTGATGTATTTCCTGCCCCCTCACATATATCTTTTACCTTGTGATATTTCCCTCTCCCTGTTTGGATACCTGAGAAACTATAGCCTCACAGGAATTCTAGGTGTCATGATAATGTGGGTATAGTATAATAGGAATGGCTCCCTTTCATATGAGGATCAGAGAAGGCCCAAGGTAGACCCACTGAGTTTACCATATCCCTCAGAGGTGTGCCACACAGTCCGGGCTTTCCGTTTTCCCAGCAAGGCACAAAAGCTATAGCTGAGCAAGAGTGCTTGTGGTCCTGAGCCGGTCTCAGAGTCAAGATGAGAGGTTGCCGCACGGCAATATGAACCATATAGATTTAGATGGGAATTCAAATATCTTAGGGATGTCACCAAGGACAGTAAAGATCAAGACACTACATAAGCTCTGAAAATTTAGATGTCATATGATGAGAAGTGGAGACATAAATTAATCGGATTTATCATACACTAACAAAGAAAAATGAAAAGAACTGAATTTATGCTGACTTGGAGACTGTATACTTCTTACAACAGAACTGGGGCTTAAAATAGAGATTAGATTCAGTTGCAATGTAGAAAAGTATACAAAGTGGGGCGCCTGGGTGGCTCAGTCGTTAAGCGTCTGCCTTCGGCTCAGGTCATGATTCCAGGTCCTGGGATCGAGCCCCGCATCGGGCTCCCTGCTCTGCGGGAAGCCTGCTTCTCCCTCTCCCACTCCCCCTGCTTGTGTTCCCTCTCTCGCTGTGTCTCTCTCTTTGTCAAATAAATAAATAAAATCTTTAAAAAAAAAAAAAAAGAAAAGTATACAAAGTAACACTTCTTTTTTTGTTGTTGTTAAAGATTTTATTTATTTATTTGACAGAGAGAGACAGAGAGAGAGGGAACACAAGCAGGGGGAGTAGGAGAGGGAGAAGCAGGCTTCCTGCTGAGCAGGGAGCCTGACGTGGGGCTCGATCCCAGGACCCTGGGATCATGACCTGAGCCGAAGGCAGACGCTTAACCGACTGAGCCACCCAGGCGCCCCTATAAAGTAACACTTCTTATATACTTGTGTGCTTTACTATGTCTTGAAATTTCATGCCTGCCATACTTTTCCCTCCTTGTAAAAATTATATTTATTTATTAGAGGAGTTTTATAAAACACAGCAGAATTTCAGCTCTTGATCAGTGTCAGAAATGAAACTTAAATATCTCAGACAAAAGAGGGAAAGAAGGGGTGAGGGAAGGACCATTGCTCTAACCCTATATGAAGACCTATCTGAAAGTTTTTTCAGTAAAGGAAACATTCCTAGAATCCCCAGTCATTTTCAGAACTCTTTAAGACATGTGAAAGAAATACAGAGTTGTAAAAAATTTAAATAATACAGACATGCATAAGGTGAATCTTTCTATATTTCCTTTCTTCCAAAGATATCCTCTGATCTAAAAATCCTTTAATAATTTCTTTGCATTTATTATACTAGTACCTATGTATATAGGCACACACACACAAATTGTTCCTATCCTTACCCAATTTTTCTATTGGTGTGTATGTGCTTTTTATATATTAAGAATATTGACCACTTTTTTTTTAAGATTTTTTTTTTAAAGATTTTATTTATTTGACAGAGAGAGAGAGAGCACAAGTAGGCAGAACAGCAGGGAGAGGGAGAGGAAGAAGCAGGCTCTCCACCGAGCAGGGAGCCTGACGTGGGGCTCGATCCCAGGACCCTGGGATCATGACCTGAGCCGAAGGCAGCCGCTTAACCAACTGAGCCACCCAGGCGCCCCGAATATTGACCACTTTTATAATACACTTTATAAATATTTTATTTCAAGATTTTTTATGGCTTTTAAATGTATTCATGATGATTTTTGTCATATAGAATGTGTTAACATTTTGCCTATGTACAAAGTTCAACATAAATAAATTTGGACCAGAAACAGTGCACAACTGCTAATCGTATAAACCACTCTCCTAATTATATAAATCTGAAAGTCTCCTTGCTCCCAGCTCCAACTGAGCTTCCAGTCAGTAGCGTGCATCAACCATTAGTATGTACAACTGAGGCTATTTTTGATCTTCTGACCATCCCAGCACTCCAGTTGAGACCATCTAAAACAAAAGAACCACCTAGCCAAACCATATAATCATTACAAGCAATAATAATAAACTGTTGATGTTTTAAGTTTCTATGTTTGGGGTGATTTGTTATGGATCAGTAGATAGCCAAACACTGCCTACATTTGGATTGGTTGAATAAGGGAAAGACCATGTATATATTTGTGAAAGCTCTCAAGATCTGATGAACTGTGACTCCCTGAACCACCTCATGAAAGGGTTTCTCCTACATGGGGACCTCTCAGAAAAGAGACACAAGCTTCAGATTATATTTCAAAATTCTAAAAGATAGGGAGTTGCTTACAGATGCTACTACATAGTGAATTTTATTTATTTTTATTTTATTTTATTTTATTTTTTAAAAAAATTGTAAAATTGCTGTACTTTGTTAAATGCTTTTTCTTTTTTTTTTCTTTTTAAGATTTTATTTATTTATTTGACAGAGACACAGCGAGAGAGGGAACACAAGCAGGGGGAATGGGAGAGGGAGAAGCAGGCTTCCTGCGGAGCAGGGAGCCCGATGCGGGGCTCGATCCCAGGACCCTGGGATCATGACCTGAGCCGAAGGCAGACGCTTAATGACTGAGCCACCCAGGTGCCCCACATAGTGAATTTTAGAGCCTAATGTCTGCATATGATGCCTTGTGACTGTTTTTTTTTTTTTTTTTGAAGTGTGGTAAGAATGGTCCCATGGTTTTGAATCATAAAGAAAGGAATGAAATGGCCTCTTCCTCTCTGATTATTTCATATCCTGGACTGACTTCTTTCATTTTGGAAGGAAGCATTTGATCAACATCCAGGGGGTGCTGCAGTATTCCATAATCACCAACAGACCCTTACTATCAAATCCAATGAAAAAGACTGTACACGCTACTGTTACAATTCAATTTGTTACACAGCAGAAGTGAGGGAGAAGAGAAGGAAAAATGCCTTAGAATAAGAAAAAAACCTACCGTATTTGAAGAGAAAGGATTCTGAATATTAGCTGTTTGGACACCTTGTTGTCATGATTGCGTCTCTAGAATGGGATGTACAGTTGTTCCAGACAGTCAAAATAGCATTCATTAACATTCAGTACATCCATTCCCCTGTTAGCAAAAGTGTCGGTGTCAGGGTCAGCATAGTCAAAACTGTCAGGGAACCCAGTTCAGGTATGATTTTTATTATAATCACATAAAAGTGAGCTTAAATTATTTGATAAAAGCCACATTTAGAGATAAAAGAGAATCCCCAACAAGAGGGCAGCGATGAAACTGCAGAAAGGCATGCAGAAAATTGTAGGCAGGAGCAGAGATACAAACAACACGTGTGTGTGTGTGTGTGTGTGTGTGTGTGTGTGTGTATTTATAGAACACTGCAGTCTCAGAACAATCCCTCTTTCAGAACAATCTCTATCTCAGAGGCTTGCTGGAATAATTAAATGAACTGACCATGTAAAGAAGTAATCATAGTGAGAGTTCCCTTAGCTTGTTCCCTAATGGGCAGTTTTCATGTGTTTTGGGGTGGCCTCTGAATTCTACCAGGTACCTTGGGCATTTAAATAAAATTAGGGGCACTTGGCTGACTCAGTCAGTAGACTGTGTGACTCTTGATCTCAGGGTCATGGGTTTGAACCTCATGTTGGTCTAGTAGAGATCACTTAAATAAAAAAGACCTTTAAAAGATAATTATAGAAGAAAAATAATTAGCAGAAGACATATACCGAGTGACTATTCTCTACAGGCCTAATTTTCTTACATATAATTCTTGTCAAATTGATTCCTTGCACATAAAAGAGCTTCTTCCCTTCTGAGAACTCAGATTGCTTGCAAAAATGGGTATCTCATTGATCTCCACAGCATTTCTGAATGCTTGGGAGTGCTTTGTCCTTTCTTCAGGTATCACTTAGGAACTGGGACCCAGACAGCATTCCTGACTTTTGTTCTTGTCTCCTTCCTGCAGATTCATCATTATGCACGATGTTTCTACTATATCTTAACATTCTGAGGCTCAAGGAATACTAGAACCTCCCAAGCCATATGTATTCATCATGTCAATCTAAAAGGTCCGAATGGGTTAGGAAATGCACAATTATTGAACTTTATCAGCCAACGTGTTCCATTATACAGAAATGATGTTGGATCACATTCATGATATAAACATCTGTTTAATTTTCTTTTCGTTGTCACATTTCTGAATGTTCTCTATGATATAGTTATGCTATTGAATTCAGGGCAGAGTTATATCTGCTAAAAAGAGAAGAGATGAGTGGGAAAAATTAATGTGTTAAATTTTCAGACAGAATGGTTGGGTGCACTACATTCCATATAGTTTCCTTTGAAACCTGGATAACAATCCCCTTGTACAGATCAGGAAGTTAGGTCTTGGAGATGCTAAGTAAACTTTCCAAGTTTACACACCTTAAATGAGTGACAGAACAGGATTTTAACCCATGTTCGCCTATTTAAACCCTATGCTCTTCCCATGCTAATAACATATAGACTTCTATTTAAGCTTTCAGAGTTCAAGGATTGTATAATTTGAATTAGCTTGATAAACTGTCCATGCCTGGTCATACATGTAAATACATGTAAATACATATTATGCTGTAGTTGGATAATAGGGCTTGGAACTCTGAAAAAAAGGCCTGTGATGGAGATATGATTTGGTCTGGCAATGCCTTGCACTTACTATGTGTACAGTAAGTATTTGTTGAATGAATAAAAGAGAGAAAGAAAGAAATTTATATTTGTTAGTCATCGGTTAGAAAATAAAACTTAAAGAATATCTCTTTTTAAAAATTATGTGATTGAAAAAAGAATTGGGATAATTCTGTACAAGCTATTTAATAAAATGCTTTTTATAAATAAAAGAAAGTGGGGGCGCCTGGGTGGCTCAGTTGGTTGAACGTCTGACTCTTGGTTTCAGCTCAGGTCATGATCTCAGGGTCATGGGATCGAGCCCTGTGTTGGGCTCCCGGTTCAGAGTGGGGTCTGCTTCAGATTCTCTCTCTCCCTCTCCCTCTGCACCTCCCCCTGCTCATTGTCGCATGTTCTCTCTCTCTCCCTCTCTTTCTAAGATAAATAAATAAAATCTTTAAAAAAGAAAGCGTTTTTCTTTTATTTATTTTGTGAAAAGTGATATTTTTAGTAGATATAATACATTGTACACTCACAAAGCTAATGAAAGGTAAAAACTGTAACACCTTTAGTATTGTCTAGTACTCAGTAAACTTTGAAAAAATATTACTCCTGTCTCCCTGCCTTGTCTTTCCCATTAAATATATGATTTTAATATAAATCAAATAATAAATTTATTATAGAGAATATTTAAAGATGTTGAAAGCAACAGATGAAAATATAAATACATTTTTAATAATCTGTGAGCTTCAGTGTTACTTCTGAGTTGTAGGATGGATCACCTGATAAATATGGGCAAAGGGAAAAATAACCATTATGCTGTTTCCTTTAATTTCGTGTGCTCTCCTTTCTCTTATATTACCTTCTAGTGGATCATTAGAGAAATAGTTTCTTACTGAGTCCAAGAAATAAACGACAATAATGACTCCGCTCGTTAGAAGACTGGAGATAGAAGATCAGGGATCCAGATAGCAGACCCCTTACCAATTATTGTACCATGGACATGTTTCTTCCTCTGGGATGGCCTCATTTTTAAAAAACAAAATGCTGTGTATTAGGTTGGGCAATAAGAAACTGATATTATTTTGGTCAGAAATGCTCCAATACTGACCATTTCATAAAATTCATTTTAATGTAACAGTGGGTAGGAGTATGGGCTTGCTGTGATAAAACCTGGGTTTGACACTATATTCCACATCAAACCAGTTGAATCTTCTGTGCCTCAAGTTTCTCACATTTCAAATGGGGATAAGAACAGTATCTACACCACTACTGTAGTTGAGAGTTAAGCGTGATAATGTAAGTAAAGTGTTAGATACATTGCAAATGCTCAATAAATATTAGCTACATTTATTGTTGTGTTGTTGTTGTCATGCTTGACTTTCCCCGAGAGCAACTAATGGGGGAAATGTTACTTTTTAGCTATTAAAATGTTCTATGAAGCAACAATATTAAAACAGGATAAGACTGGTGGAAAAATCTGAGATACAATTTAATAGAACAGAATAAAAGCTCAGTCCCAAAAAGGTTTTAAAATGTGATAAACTTGGCATTTCTAACCAGTAGGTCACATGTATTTTTCATTACCTACTGGTAACATGTATTATTCAGGAAGTGGTGTTGGGTCAGTTGGTAAATTTTTCATTAAAAAATGTAACTTTGATCCTCTTCTCACACCATAAAATATGAAGCAACACAAAAAAACAAAACAAACAAAAAAACAACACCACGATACTCGTATGAAAACTAATATACAGCTTAGTGGTAAGGAATTTTTAGAAACCCAGAAGTTTAATCAAATTACACAGTATGTATTTTAAGTACTTGGCACTCAAATTCATTAGTAGTTTCTAATTAAACAAAAATGAAATATCCCTTATCTCATAGACAAGGGAAAATTAGAATGGTGGATAATGCCAAGTGTTGCTGGGGGTTTTGGGGACCTGTCACACTGCTGGTAGAAGTACATACCAGTGCATTTATTCTGGAGATCAATATTGAAGTGCTTAGTCATAGCGAGGGTATACATGCTCAATGACCCACCAATTCTGCTCCTGGATGTATATCTCAGAATCATTTTGTATATAGCTAAATAAGGGAATATGTATAAGGATATATTTGTGGTGGTGGGAAATTGAAGGCAAGTTGGAGGTCTATCACAGGGAGAGTGGAAAATACATGTCTGTGTTTCAGAATCATTGCTGATTTCTGTTTCTGATATGTAGTCCTTTCTCATCCATTAAAAAAAGTCGCTGAACCCTTTCTAGCTTCTGTTTCCTCAACCAAAAATAAGGAAACTGGATTGATTAAGATGTCTTATCCTTTTTACATCCTCTGATGTATTACTTCAATGGACATTCCATAAACCTTTATGTTTTTTTGCCTCTGCCCTTTTAATATTAAAATAATGGACAATAACTTTGAATAGTAATTTAAATATTAGGAGTTTGACTCTCTTTCAAAGGAATCTCTACTGTAAAATCTTTATGTAATAAGAATAACCAGTTCATAATTCACTTATTCAGAATACTGTAAATAGAGATAGCTTAATAGTGAGTGTATTTATGGAAAAACATAAAACATGAAAGAGTAGAAAATGACATTTTGTTGGGCACTAAAATTTTACTTGAAAAAAGGTCAGAGAGGCCTGGTGTAAAACCCAGTTTATCACGGCAATCTTTATTTATTTATTTATTTATTTATTTATTTATTTATTTATTTATTTTTAAAGATTTTATTTATTTATTTGACAGAGAGAGAGACAGCGAGAGCGGGAACACAAGCAGAAAGAGTGGGAAAGGGAGAAGCAGGCTTCCCGCCGAGCAGGGAGCCCGATGCAGGGCTTGATCCCAGGACCATGGGATCATGACCTGAGCCAAAGGCAGACGCTTAACGACTGAGCCACCCAGGCGCCCCATCTTTTTCTTTTTCTTATTTTCCCTCTTATTTTATATCTTGGCCATTTAAACACTTTATTTTTAATTCCAAATCACAAAAAGTAATATATGGTAAAGTATGAAAAAAATGTTGATGGTAATGGTAAAAATTTCAATTATTTTAGGAGTGTCAGAAGTAAAATGTGAAAGTCTGGCCCTCATAACCAAACAGTATTATGTAATGTGTCCACTTCTCACAAATTCTCATGTAATACAATTAAACAAACCTAATTTTTCAGGCCTCTTTCTATAGCATCTGGCTGAGTAGTACTGTTTTCAGAGGGACTCGGCTATGCCAAACTATATCTACTGAAAAAGAAAGAAGAGCTTACGTTCAAGTAGGAAGAGTAAAGGCTCCTTGTTTCCAGGGTCTAAAGCAGAATGTCTGTAATTGCTTAATTGCTTTCTGCCTCAGTCATCTGGCCCTTATATAAACCTTTTACTATTCAGAAGTTTCGCTTGGGGACCAAGCTAGACCAATCCAGCAGCAAAATCAACAACCTCTGCCCCAGTCATTTGTTTGAGCCCTTCTATCTCTTAGACATCAAAAACGAAAGTACCAACTTTTAGGTTTCAAAAGAGGTGCTAAACATTCAGAGCAGACATCTGCAACATCTTGCCAAGTCCAAGCATCTTTCTCTTTATCAAGGAATCTTTGGCAATGAATGTTCAGGTAACAAAACAGAGCCATAGCCTTCTTTCAGAAGATCCTTGTGATCAGTGGACAGAACAGTCTCCTGCTGAGGAGATAAAGTAGGAGAGCATTTGACCCACACATTGGTTCAATGAGAACTTGGATTAACTCTGGCTAAATGTGGTGTTGGCCTGGGGGTACAACTTGTCTCATAATAACTATAATACTGGGTTTTTAAAGACAGTTTTATATATTCTTCATCAAATTGCCACTGTAATCCAAGATGACTGACTTCAAGTCCTGTGCCCTTTCTATAATTTAACCCCATGCTGTTTCATGATGTGCTTATGCTTAATATTGCCATTCACTGCTGACCACTTCCAGGTGTATTTACTGTTATTGTGACCTTAAAGCTTCTGCTCAGTGGAATCTAAGGCCTGCACTTTCTAACAGAACATCAGTAGAGCCATGCTCCTCACTTCCCTGAGGCTTTTTTTCACTTAATTCCAGTTTATGGACTTTAAATTGGTACAACTTTTCTGGGTGGCAGGTGGGGAATTAAATTAAGCATGTGTATACCATTTGAGGCAGCAATTCCATGTCTTGAAATGTACCCTAAGGAAATAGTTAAGGATGTGCCCAAGAGTATGGAAACAATAAAATTCATCAACCTAAATTCCTAATTTTGATCTTTACCACAAACGTAAATTTATTGAAAGATAAAAAGAAAACAAAGGATATCTATCAATGAAGGGGTATATGGAAACATAGATAAGTGTTCTAGAAACACACAAACACACACGAATACTCATGTGTACACACATCAAATTAGTCATCGAGTTCTATTCATAAAAACCTAAAAAGTACCTATACGGGTTTCAGGGGCACAAGGAGGACAAACTCATAAATGAGCTAGATCTATTCTAAACACAAATGTGAAATGCCTTCTTTAGCAATAGAAACTGACAATGTCATTCATCTCACCATTATTTATTATAAGGAAAATGCATTAGTTGTGTGGTAGGATTATGAAATATTTATGTTCTTTTGATCTTTTGTATTATTTTTTTTTCTTTATGGGTAGGTGTTATGAGATAAAACATAAAGAATGAAGACCTATCAGTCAAAAATTGTGAATTTCTCATTAATATAAGTACACAAGCTTTTGTAATTTTAATAGCTTGTGGAAACTCATTTGGTATGACCTAAATCAAATCAAATTATAATGAAATTATAAAAGGGTGAGGATATTCTTTGGTATAGCAAAAATCAGCACTAAGAATCCACATCACTTTTGAACATAAATAAAAATACAGACATGAAGACTTAGAGGTGTAACACATTACAACAGTAAAGAAACAAAACCCCACAGACATCACCCTCAGTCTCCTCGAGCTTGTAGTCTAAAGGGTAAGATAGTGAAGCCAGCAGTAATGATGAAGTGTTGTAGCTACTAGGATAGGGGAAGTCAGTGTGCTGTGGGAGCAGAGTAGATAGCACAATTACCCAACTGGGCTTGGGTGTGTTGGGGAGGCTTCCCACGGGAAGTGATGTTTAATCTAGGATCTGGGGGATAACAAGTCATTAGCTGAGTAAAGAGAGGGCAGGGCTAATCTGAGACCCTAGCCAGATATAACAGTCAGGAAATACTCTATGACCTGCTTCATCCCCAGGGAAATCCTGTGTGGAAATCCACTCCCAGCAGTTGGGCATGTCCGGAAAAGTGCGTGAAACTTAACAGCACAATTGTAGAAAGTGCCTGAACTCTGCAGTTCATGCCCATGAGAGAAACCACAAACGAGACTTCCCAAGATCTGTCTCGTCTTTAACTCTTTCTACACCATCTTGGCAGTGAGCTCTAGTCAGGAGGACACAAATCACAGATGGTAGCCACAATTGTGGTGAACATAGCATAACATATAGAGTTGCTGATTATTATGTTGTACACACAAAACTAATGTAACATTGTGTGTCAACTATACTCAAATTAAAATAAAAGTGAATGCATAAGTGAGAAGGTAGCTCAAATGCTCAAAACATCAGGATGATTCTACTCTACTATTGCCCCCTTCCCTTTAGAAGGTTATCTTCCAGGATTCCTGGACTATGGTTTATGCTAGTGGGCTATGATGTCTGAGCCTGGTCACATGTGTACAGGTGAACACTAACACTGGGCAGATCTAGTGGAGTGTAGACTATTATACTTCTGGAACTCAGGAAAGATGAGGTCAGGAAACCAAGATTTAGGCTGGCCATGGGAGGCACACAGGAGACACTCAAACACTACATGATGAATGGAAGGATGAATGAATGAATGAATGAAGGAAGGAAAGATTTTGGAGAAAGCAGAAGATGAAACTGTGTTTTTATCTCTTCAGGGAGTTTCCATCCATATTTACCTTTTGAGATGGATTAGGATTATATTATATATCTGCTTTCTAATCTGATTTTTAAAATATTGTTGATTTTTATTATTAGAAAGTCATTTTTTTCCTTTCAATAAAAATACCCGTTTTCATTAATGTGGGTTGCAGTTTGAATATCATAGAGCAGGAATTTGGGGAATGAGAAAGCTCTTTGTGCTCCATCAACCAGATAGAGCTTTCTGGAAGTATCCTAGAGCAGGATATTGCTAAAGAACTTAGGAACTGCCTTCGACTTGAGAGAAGAGGAATAGGCAACCTGAACCCATCTTAGAAGGAGATGTGCGTGCGGAACATTCTTCAGAATAGGTCACATATTAGACCATAAAAACAAGCCTCAACAAATTAAAAAAGATAGAAATCATACCATGCATCTTTTCTGACTACAACGCTATGAAACTAGAAATCAACCACAAGAAAAAAATCTGGAAAGACCATAAATACAGGGAGGTTAAATAACACGCTATTAAACAATGAATGGGTCAACCGAGAAATCAAAGAAGAAATCAAAAAGTACAAGGACACAAACAAAAATGAAAACACGATTGTCCAAAACTTTGGGAAGCAGGAAAAGTGGTTCTAAGAGGGAAGTTTATAGCAATACAAGCCTACCTCAAGAAGCAAGAAAAATATCAAATAAACAACCTGACCTTACACCTAAAGGAGCTAGAAAAAGAAGAACAAACAAAAGCCAAAAATGGAAGAAGGAAGGAAATAATAAAGATTAAAGCAGAAATAAATGATATAGAAACTAAAAAAACAATAGAACAGATCAAAGAAACCAGGAGCTGGCTCTTTGAAAAGATCAACAAAATTGATAACGTCTAGCAAGACTCATCAAAACAAAAAAAGAAAGGACTCAAGCAAAATCACAAATGAAAGAGAAGTAACAAACACCACCAAAGAAATAAAAACAATTGTAAGAGAATATTATGAAAAGCTATATGCTAAGAAATTAGACAACCTAGAAGAAATGGATAAATTCTTAGAAATATATAACCTACCAAAACTGAAGTAGTAAGAAATAGAAAATTTGAACAGACCAATTACCAGCAAGGAGATTAAATCAGTAATCAAAAAAAATCACAACAAACAAAAAAAGTACAGGACCAGATAGCTTCACAGGTGAATTCTACCAAGCGTTTAAAGAAGAGTTCATACCTAATCTTCTCAAACTCTTCCAAAAAATAGAAGAGGAAGGAAAACTCCCAAATTCATTCTATGAGGCCAGTATCACCCGGATACCAAAACCAGATCAAGACATCACACATACACACACACACACACACACACACACACACACACACACAGAGAGAGAGAGAGAGAGAGAGAGAGAGAGAGAGAGAAAGACTACCACAAGCCAATATCTCCGATGAACGTGGACGCAAAAATTCCCCATAAAATATTAGCCAACCAAACATAATAATACATGAAAAAAATCATTCACCATGATCAAGTGGGATTTATTCCTGGGATGCAAGGGTGGTTCGATATTGGCAAATCAATCAACATGATACATCACATCAATAAGAGAAAGGGTAAAACCATATGATCATTTTGATAGATGCAGAAAAAGCATTTGACAAAGTACAGCATCCATTCATGATAAAAACTCTCAACAAGGTAGGTCTAGAGGGAACATACCTCAACATAATAAAGGCCATATATGAAAAACTCACAGCATCATAGTCAATGGGAAAAAACTGAGGGGTTTCTCCCTGTGGTCAGGAACAAGACAAGGATGTCCACCCTCACCGCTTGTATTCAACATAGTACTGGAAGTCCTAGCCACAGCAATCAGACAACACAAAGAAATAAAAGGCTTCCAGATTGGTAACGGAGAAGTAAAACTTTCACTATTTGCACATGATATAATACTATATATAGAAAACTTGAAAGACTCCACAAAAAAAAACTGCCAAAACTGATAAATGAATTCAGTAAAGTTGCAGGATACAAAATCAACACGCAGAAATCTGCTGCATTTCTATACACTAATAATGAAGCAGCAGAAAGAGAAATTAAGAAAAAAAATCCCACTTACAATTGCACCAAAAATATTAAGATACCCAGGAATAAACTTAACCCAAGAGGGGAAAAAACTAGTCTGAAAACCACAAAACATTGAAATGGAAAGGCATTCCATGCTCATGGATTGGAAGAACAAATATTATTAAAATGTATACACTACCCAAAGCAATATACAGATTTAATGCAATCCTTATCAAAATAACAACAACATTTTTTTTTTTTTTTTGCAGAGCTAGAACAAAGAATCCTAAAATTTATATGGATACACAAAGACTTAAATAGTCAAAGCAGTTTTGAAAAAGAAAAGCGAAGCTGGAGCCATCACAATTCCAGACTTCAAGTTATATTGCAAAGCTATAATCATGAAAACAGTATGATACCGACACAAAAATAGACACACAGATTAGTGGAACAGAATAGAGAGCCCAGAAATAAACTCACAATTATACGATCAATTAATCTTTGATGAAGTAGGAAAGAGTATCCAATGGGAAAAAGACAGTCTCTTTAACAAATTGTGTTAGAAAAACTAGTCAGCTACATGCAAAAGAATGAAACTGGACCACTGTCTTACCCCATTCACAAAAATAAACTTTAAATGGATTAAAGACCTAAATATGAGACCTGAATCCATAAAAACCCTAGAAGAGGGCATAGGCAGTAATGTCTTTGACATCAGTGTAACATCTTTTCTAGATATGTCTCTTGAGGCAAGGGAAATAAAAGCAAAAATAAACCGTTGGGACTACATCAAAATAAAAAGCTTCTGCACAGGGAAGGAAACAATCAACAAAACTAAAAGGCAGCCCACGGAATGGGAGAAGATATTTGCAAATGACATATTTGATAAAGGGCTAGTATCTAAAATACATGAAGAACTTTTACAACTCAATACCCAAAAAGCAAATAATCCAATTAAAAAATGGGCAGGAGACACAAAGAGACATTTCTCCAAAGAAGACATCCAAGTGGCCAACAGACACATGAAAAGATGCTCAACATCACTCGGCATCAGGGAAATGCAAATCAAAACTACAATGACATATCACCTCACACCTGTCGGAAGGGCTAAAATCAGTAACACAAGAAACAACAGGTGTTGGCGAGGATGAGGTGAAAAAGGACCCCTCCTGCACTGCTGGTGGGAATGCAAACTGGTGCAGCTGCTGTGGACAACGGTATGGAGTTTCCTCAAAATGTTAAAAATGGAACTACAACACGATCCAGTAATCACAATACGGGGTTTCTACCCACCAAATACAAAAACATTAATTCAAAGGGATACATGTTTGTACATTGGTACAAACATACTGATGTTTATTGAAGAATTATTTATAATAGCCAAATTATGGAAGCAGCCCAAGTGTCCATCAATAGGTGAAGGGATGAAGAAGTGGCATATATATATATGGGAGAGGGAGAAGCAGGCTTCCCGCATATATATATATATATATATATATATATATATATATATATGCCACTTCTTCATATATACATATATATATATATATATATATATATATATATGATGGACTATTACTCAGTCATAAAAAATGAAATCTCGCCATTTGTAATGACACGGATGGAGCTAAAGACTATGATGCTAAGCAAAATAAGTCAGTCAGGAAAGACAAATACCATATGACTTCATTCATATTTGGCATTTAAGAAACAAAACAAATGAGCAAAGAAAAAGAGAGAGAGGCAAACTGAGAAACAGACTCTTAATTAGAGAGAACAAACTGATGGTTACCAGAGGGGAGGTGGGTGGGGGAATGGGTTAAATAGGTGATGGGTATTAAGGAGAGCACTTGTGATGAGCACTGGGTGTTCTATGGAATTGTTGAATCACTATACTGTATACCTGAAACTAATATAACGCTATATGTTAACAAACTGTAATTAAACAAAAAAAAGGAGTTGTGTATGTTTGTGTGTAAGTATTTGGGGTTATAGATTTTAACATACTTTACACATATATTGGTTTATTTTTAAATAATAGGATCTTACTGTATAGTTTATAATTAGATTTTCCCATTGTAAAGTATATTGTGAGCACCTTTCAATATCAATACATATATTTTTCGTGATCAGTTTTTTGATTCAGTTTAAAACCAGCTGTTTTCTGTGTGTTGAAAGTATCAATACAATTATTTTTCACATTATGAGATCAATACGTGTTTCTTGAAATAAAATGAAACAATATAGCAATACATTATGTGAAGGCAAAATTTAACCTCTATGTCTCTTATGTCACAACCCTTTACTCCATAAAACCACTATTGCTAATAAGCTATGTGTCCTTCCAGATGTTTTTCCTTGCTAATTACTTATTAACTTAAATATATCAACAGATTATACAGATACACATGTAATTTTATATTCCTTTTGCTTTGCCAGTAGTATTCCTCTGTGAGATTTCTGCTTCTTAGTATTTATAAATTTCCATTTATCTCCATTATTATTTATAATTTTTTTTCATTTATAAGGCAATACAGCAGGTGTTTAAAAATGCACTGATGGGGGCACCTGGGTGGCTCAGTTGGTTAAGCATCTGCCTTAGGCTCAGGTCATGATCCTGGGGTCCTGGGATCAAGTCCGAGCCTGCTTCTCCCCCTCCCTCTGCCGCTCCCCCTGCTCGTGCTCTCTCTCCCTCTCTCTCTCAAATAAATAAAAGAAATCTTAAAAAAAAAAAGAAAATGCACTGGTGGGCATTCTTCACTGTCCTGACCATCTCTAGGTAAATTCCAGTGCCCTGAATAATTAGCTTCAAAGCCTAGGAGGCTGCAAGTTAATTTGGAAAGATCTTGGGCCTAAGGTACAGTATAGGTTTTGAGTCCCTCCTCTGTCACTTACAAGCCTGGAGACTAGGGGCAAGTTACTTAACCTATGAATCTTATAGTCTTCATCTGCTTAATGACAATAATTCTAGCTACCTTGAATGGTGGTTATTAAGAATACAGGAGACGAAATATAATAATGTTTATCCCATATAGTAGAAAGTATATAAATGTTATGTTCATTCTTCTTATTTCACCTTCCCAAATTGCAACACCAATACTTCTTCTTTATTTTTTTTTAAGATTTTATTTATTTGACAGAGAGAGACACAGTGAGAGAGGGAACACAAGCAGGGGGAGTGGGAGAGGGAGAAGCAGGCTTCCCGGGGAGCAGGGAGCCCGATGCGGGGCTCGATCCCAGGACCCTAGGATCATGACCTGAGCCGAAGGCAGACGCTTAACGACTGAGCCACCCAGGCGCCCCAACAACACCAATACTTCTGCCTGAACCCTACACCATCTCAGGAACCAGTTAATTCATGTGATCCCTTGCTTAGTTGTCTTAGCATAACGTGCACATTTCAGCCCACAATCATCAATACAAAAGATCATTGCATTAGTTACCGTATGTGCATGATACAGATGACACACTAAGAAAATAATCCAGTCCTTTCCTGTTGTTTCATTCTCCACATTAATTTTAGAGGTTTCCCATTGAGTCCTGGGAAGACAAGATGCTACAAGACAACAAAGCATAAGAGCCGTCTGTTTGAGAGGTATTTGCATTGAGATTCAGGTCATTGAGTTGCAGTTATATTCAAGTCACTTATCTTCTTTCAACTTCATTTGCATAACAAAGTAATGCTGTCTGCAAATTGTTAGTAACATGGATTTTAAATACACACAGTCCATCACCGTAACTTTGCCAATAACTGATTGTGCGAACTTGCACAAGTTACTTAATATTCTAAGTCTCTGTTTTATCTCTAAACAGAACATTATAGTACTACCTATTCTACATGGTGGTAGGGAAGAATTAAATAGATAACACATGGAACAGTCTTGGCCTAATGACTAGCACATAGTGAGTGCTCAGGTAATTTTAGCCATTATCGTTATTAGTGTTCCTGTCAGCCAGGGCCAGGATGAAGGCGAGGTAGGTGAGGCACGTGAGGCTCCTAGAGCACACAATTTAAGGGGACACTCACTCTCAGGATAGTACAAATGCTGATTCCACACCTGGAGAATATGGAGTGTCTTTTTGAGAGGGAGGGCTTCTTTTAGGCAGGCCCCACTCTGGTCCATAACAGGATTTCAGGTGGATGCTTTTTTGTTTTGTCTTGTTTTGTTTTGCCTACTAGGGAGGCCAGAGAACTCTGAGCATCTGCAGTGTGCTTGGCTCTGTGATTTCTCCCTTATGTATTTTACCTAATTTATTCATCACTCATAACTCTGATGTGGGTAACGGTCTCCTCCATTAGGAGGAGAAAGTGAACAGAAAAAAATGAAGTACCTTGTTTGGGGACACACATTCACTAAGTGGGTAAATAGAGATGAGAACAAGTGTCCTTCTGACTGTCAGCTCCATGTTTCTTCCAATATACGACAGAGACTCAGCTGTAAATCCCACATTTATAAACCAGGGGATATTTTCTTTTTGTGTTCATGTGTAACAAAATCGAAATGCATATGCTTTTTCTGATATGTATGTCCTAGTCCTTTCTCTTTCATTCGCCAGGTGTCTTATTTTGGGCAAGTTATTGAACTTCTCTGGGCTCCATTTTGTCACCTGTAAAAATAAGTGAGGTAGATATCATTGTCAGGAACTCCCTATTTCACATCCTATACTTTATTATTTTATTGTGCTTATCATTTAGCTTTGTGCTCTTCTGTCTTCTATAGTTTTATGGGAATAGAGGTTTATTTTGAAGAACCAACCTGGTCTGCAGTTTAAATTCTGGTGCTGGTGAGAAGGGACAGAGGTGTACCTCATTACTCCGTTATCACTTGAATACAGAAAGGGGGCCTCCAGTTTAGAAGAGGAGGACACCATAGATACGATGAGAGCACAGCTAGATTATATCTCTTAAAGCAAAAGACATACTTCAGATTGATGGGGACTTGAATGAACTCTGAATGCTTAACTGGGTCCTATTTTGCAGGAAAATGATAATAAAAAAACTTCAATTCACGGGAATTTAAAGTATTTTCACATTCTTCTCCTAAAGCTGGAATGGCACTCATGGTAATGAGTCTAAGGCCTGTGCCTTTGGCAGCAATTAACTCTAAGATACCATATAGTGGTTCCCTACAGTTGGGGACACTTGATTATAATATACAGCTCATTTTTAACCTTCACAATCCTGGATGATTGAAAAGCAGGGCAAGTAGAATTCAGATAAGTAAGGTCAAAAGAGGTGAAGGAATTTACCCAAAGTTGTCACAGAGATACTGAGTTTGGTCTGTTAGGACCCCCAAAGTTCTCCCAACTTAGCTGGACTCTCCAGAAGCCATGCCAAAGAAGGCTTCCCTGCCCCCCGCCATGAGTGTCTTGCCTTTTAAGGGACAAAGGAAAAATGATTCTCCAATGTTAACATTTAGAAAGTAAAATAAGAAGACAGGAAAACACATGGAACATAAGAAGTGCATGTAAAATGTTATTTATTTTTACCTCCCTCCACTCCCCCCTAGAATTTCCTGTGCCCTTGGGAAGGGAACTCTGACTTGAAGCAGAAAAACAGTTCTCTTTTAGGAGAGGACATTGGGCATAAAGAACAACAGGAATTCTAAATTGCATAGGTCACCCTTCCAGCGGTGAGGTAAGCCCAAATCTCTCCCAGAAATCTACCACTGTGTTATGTCAGAAAGGGCTATATAGAAACCCTTTCTTTTATGAGAATTCACTATGCTCAGATCATGATTAGATCTCAACAAATATTTGTCCAATTTAGTTGCGTTAAACTGACTCTTCAGTAAGGTTTTGTAGGTCTTAGTCAGCTATATTCAGTGGAAACCCTTTTAATAAGGTGACCACAAATTTCCACAAACCCATGGATGAAAAACCCAGCTTGATAAGATGGGACAAGTAGATAGACAAAAAGCAAAGGGAGGAGCTAAACATGAAATTTAGCCAGATAATCCACCAAGTCACTACTTTATCTGTGAGAAAATTTTTTATAGAAATGTAACACAGCTCAGTTAAAAATATGTTTCTCTGAATAAATATTTCCTGAATGAATGAATTAACAAGAGAGGGGCAGATTTGGGAGTCGTCATCAGCAAATAAAAAGAATACACTATTTCAATTTTTTCCTATACATTCAAAAGTTTTCAAATATCTTGTATCATAGTGTACATACTGCTTCATAATCTGTTATTAAAAAGTACAACGATTACTAGTGTTTCTTATAGAAATCAAGGCTTTTCTATTGCAGCAAAGGTTGTGTATTGAGATAATCGCCACCTGCTGGTCAGAGTCAGAACTACATCTCTCGATATCTCTGGGAGGAGGCTCTACAAGGATTTGGGGAGGGAGGGGCCTCTGTTCTGACCCACCAAACAGGGCTTGCTGGAGGCTTGAATGGCACAGGCAGGCCTTCCTGCAGAATCAGATACTGTTTAGTTCTCTGAGCTCTTGACAGGAAGTTCCACCCCTGTCTCAGATGAAGAGAAAGCCGTCAGTGTGAGTGTTTCTGAGGGAGTGTGTATCTGTGTGTGTGGGTGTGTAGTGTGTGCGTGTTTGTGCATATTTTGTATTTTGGGTCATATCTTTTAGACACATTTGCTTTATGATATGTACTTGCTCGTATACATAAGTGTATTATCAACAATAAATAGGATCATATTGTACATAGTGTATAATCTGCTTTTTATTGCTTAATAGTGAATGCTGTTCTAAATGAATAGATCTATAACATTATCTGTATGAGCTACATCATAACAAAATGTTTCTTGTGCTTTAAAAATTGTATTTCAATTACTTTTCTGAGTTATAAAATTGATATATATGTACATTAGGACATCAAATCATAGAGAAATGTATAAATAGAGGTGAAACTGCTGTTTGCCCTCCTAAGATAAATGTTCTTAATAGAGTGTTAATATATTCTACAAATGTTTTTATCCCAATATAATGGTACTAGCATATATAAGTACTTTTGTGCAAATACATGCACTATATATATGAACAATATAAATATACAGCTATACATATCTGTTATTCAGCAAAAAGAAAAAGGACAACATGCTAATCTACATCTTTTCTTTTTTTTCTTATGAAATCTTAGGATTTTTATTTGTATTTCTTTCATTATTGTGTTTGGGTTATCTTTTTATTGATTTGTTGGGCACTTCCACAGCTTTTTATGAAAATTACAAGTTACCCTTTACTCATCTCTTACTATTCAAAAGGAATTATTTATATTGAGGATGACCATATAATTTATTGTTTGAACTGGGCACTTTTTTTAAAGATTTTATTTATTTATTTGATAGAGAGAGACACAGCGAGAGAGGGAACACAAGCAGGGGGAGTGGGAGAGGGAGAAGCAGGCTTCCCGGGGAGCAGGGAGCCCGATGCGGGACTTGATCCCAGGACCCTGGGATCATGACCTGAGCCAAAGGCAGACTTTTAACGACTGAGCCACCCAGGCGCCCCTGAACTGGGCACTTTTGAGAGTGAAGGTTGCACTGTTAAACAACAGACATGAATTGGGAGCATGTCAAACCATATGGTCACTTTCTCATTTATCATGAATATTAACTCAATGTCTATAGTATATGTGAATGATTTTCCTTCCCATTTTATATTTTGTTTTATTTTCTTGCAATGTAAGTGTTTTAAAATCTTACTGATTTTTATTATTAAAAACAATATGGTTAATTATAAATGTTTGAAGAATACACTGGGGTGGAGTAATTGCCAGTCTACTGGGAGGTTAGATAGAGAAAGCATTCAAAGCCCATGAGGCCACAGGAAGCAGAGAGAAAAGGTCAGGTTTTAGAACAAGTCCAGGTTTAGAGTTCCTGGTCTGTAATTTACAATATTACTAACCTGAATTTATTGGCTTGAGCTCTAGGTTATGAAGAGGATAGTAATCTCTATCCTGAAAGTTCGTTTTTGGGATTAAATGAAATGAGATATGAAATTACTATGATATAGAATGAATTTGATGAATGTTTATTTTCATCACCTAGGTCACCTTCCTAGTTGTTTAAAAGCCCGAGCTTCTGTACAAGCTCCACGCACTGCCTCAGGGATCAGCCAACAGATTTGGTCCCATATCCAGGTGCCTTGGCACAAGGGGCGGGATTTCATCTCCTCTGTCATCTTCATCACCCAGACGGGTTGTTGAGTGAGTACTCAAGGGGCCACAAGGGCAGGGGAGTGTGATCCAACCATTTCTCCAGCCTTAGAAGCCCATCTTCCAGAACGGAGGCTGCTCTGTATCTATTGTGGGGAGAGGGCAAGAGCTGGAACCTCCATTCCTGCCTCTTACAAGATCTATGTATAACTCTGGAAAATTTATTTACTCTCTGTGAACCTGAATTCTGCTGCTGTAAAATGGGAAGAATTTGATACCTTTCCCACAGAATTGTGTGAGGAAAATGAGAAAACTTAAGGAAGTGTTTGGCATATAGTATGCAACTTAAAAGAAGTTTGTCCTGCCCACCTTGACTTTTCTGTACCATAAAAGAGACTGACATAAAGCAAAGAGCAGAACTGTCAGATTATTTGGAAATGTAGCAAGAATAAATGAAATGTTTAAATACATAATGTATGAAGTTGAGTGCCATTTCTGTGCTGTGGAATGAGTTATCTGAGGAAGTTGGGGAAAGGGAAGACAGCCATTGCCCTATTTCCTTTTATTCCATGTGATTTCCTGTCCCTGTTACTTCACTTTCTATTTGAACATCCAAAGAAACAGTGTTCCCTGAGCCCTGGAAAGAGGAGACAGTACAGACGAACTAAGCACGATAATGAACCTCAGGACCTTGGATGAGTCATTTCCCCTGTGCTGGCCTCACCTCTAATATGGAGTCACACGCACGTTGGGGGTTTGGGCCAACCATTTTCTGGTTGCATGACCTTTGGCAAATTCCTTAATTTATTTGAGCCCCATTAAAAAAATCTTTCAAATGGTTGTTATAACAGCAATAACCTACAAATTGAGTTGTAATGAAAATTAAAAGAAAAAACACATGTAAAACATTTAGTGAAATGTCTGGCACTAAGGGCTCAATAAATGTTATCTTTATGTTCCTTTATTATTAGCTTTCTCAAACCAATCAGAAGAAGGATAAAGGGCTTGTGCTTGGGAAGAGATGTAGAGTATTACCTTGGATGACAAGGTTCTACAAAGATGCAGTATTAAAACAGTCCAATCCTGGTGCAAGAATTGACATATATGTTAATGAGACAGAATAGAAAAATAATCAGTAGAACCAAGTGCATGGGAACATTGAGTATTTGATAAATTGCTTGAGAATTCATAGTCAATAAGAATTGGTGCTGGATCATTGGTAAATTTCTGCAAAGGAAATGGAGATCTTATCCTCACGCCAAATGATATAATGTGAAGGTTAAAAAATTAGTACACAATACCATATATCCATCCGATGTGACTCTAGTCACATAAAAGGTATGTGTAGCTGACATGAATGTGCATATATGTGGATGTTTCTGACTGCAAGGGGATGTTGCAAACCATGAACACTGTTTATCAGTGAGAGTAAGATTGGAGGTTATTTGTATCTTTATATAGTTGCCTGTGCTTTTGATAATATCCGAAATGAACATGAGTTACTTTCATAGTTAGAAACAAAGCTCATGAATGCTTTTATAGTTAAAGAACACAAGGCAGTGTGATGAGTTGAAAAGATAAAAAGGCTTTGTGGTCATACGCACTTTGTGTTCTTATCTGAGTTCTGCACATTACTAAGGAGTGACCCATAGGTAAGATACTTAACCCCTCTGTGCTTCAGTTTCCTCATTCTGAAAAGGAGGAAAGTAACCCTTTCTTCACAGGGTTATTGAAGTAATTTGATAGAATATCAAAATATAGATTAACGTGCTGTGTTTTATTCTGAAGTGTACCTGGGATCCCATTCCAACTCTGTTACTTACTCCTGCAAATTTCTTCACCCCTCTGAACCTCAGTTTGCATATCTTTAAATGTAGTGATAATATTGATCTTGAAAAGGCACTCTCCCTCAGTAACTATTTCCTTGAATATTATACATAATAGTAATAGAAAATAAAGAGACGGTTATTTCTGACTAGTGGCAGAAGAACTAATGGTAATTGTTATTTTTTTCAAGTGATTCTTACTTTCTTCTTTTTAATTAAATATTTTTTAAGATTTATTTATTTGAGAGAGAGAGAATGAGAGAGAGCATGCACATGGGGGGAGGGGCAGAGGGAGAGGGAAGAGAGAGAATCCTGAGGAGACTCCCCGCTGAGCACGGAGCCCAACTTGGGCCTCGATCTCACAACCCTGAGATCATGACCTGAGTTGAAATCAAGAGTCCTATGCCTAACTGACTGAGCCACCCAGGCGCCCCAAATTAAATATTTTATATCTGAGAAGCCTTGATCCAGCCATTCTGCCCTGAGGAATTTATCTTACAGCAAAACTTGTTACAAGAATTTCCTATTTGAAACAATGGTACAATCATGGTGATTGTGCATATATCTTTAGAACTTGTTTAAGATTTTCCATAGGATAAATTCCTGAGAGTAAAAATTTTCATCCAAAGCATATGGCATTGTCAAATGCAGATTTAAAATGTTCAGTACTGATTTCCACTCCCACCAACAATGGGTGAGAGCTCTTTCCCCACAGTCATCCAGTAAGTTAAAAAGGGTAAACCTTTTTTGCATGTTGACCCAGCAATTCCTTTTGCAGGAATTTTTTCCTGCAGGACAATCCACAGCTCTATATTGCAGGGGTTTACCCCATGGTTGAAGCAGAAGGACCAAGGGACAAGAGAGTGGAGGATCACTGAAGTGAAACAGCTGAAGTGATGGGCCATGCATTTTAAGCTGGATTAGAAAGGAGGGTGCAGATTTAAGGAGCTGATTCACTGGGAGAAAGTAGAAGGGTCAGATGATGGGTTCCATGGTCCATGCCCCCATTCACTGCTTCCCCAGAGAGCGTGCACATGGGGGGGAGGGGCAGAGGGAGAGGGAAGAGAGAGAATCCTGAGGGGACTCCCTCTGGGGAACCCAAGGAACTCTGGGCACCTGTTCTGTGCCTGGAGCTGGGATTGTTGCTGTACACTGTTTTACCTCCCTTAATCCTCATGACAGTTTGATTTTTCAGCTCTATATTCTAGATGAGGAAACTGAAGCTCCAACAGGTGAAGAGCTGTATTTCATTGAATATAAGATGCCATCACTTTTAAGACACAAGCTATTTTAGATATTACCAAGAAAGATAAAATGCTTGCTGTAGTAATGCTAAGACCAGTGATTGAAGTGTTAAAAAGTGAAACAAATGTGTATTTTAGAATGGATTAAATGCAACAGCCGGTGTAGGGTTGTTCATCCGTTCTGTGGAAAAATTGTGATTGGAGGCTATCCTTTTCTGATATCAGTCAGACTCCATGTTCTTGACATAATACAAATAAGACAAATCAGGTATTGTTTTCTCCTCTCATTACCTTATTGTGTGGTACAGTAGAAATATTTGTATTCCTTTCTGATAGCTACGTGCTAGTCTTTTCCCTCCTGCATAGTGGTTCTATGACCTTGGGCAAGTCACTGCATTATCTGTGTGCCATATTTTCCTCAGTTGTAGGTATTAAAAAGAGGGATTCTGTCATCAGGATCACTTTAACCCATTTACATTGACTTTCCTGATACTCAGCCTTACATTACTTTGCCTCCCTCCAATCTGTTACTTACAGAACAATTTAAAAAGAATCACTTAATACCTTCTGATTAGGGTCCAGGATTGTTTGGGGTGGGGTGAAATGGTGAAGGGTAGAGGGTGTTCTCTTTGAAAGATGCCTACAGTCACATGGCTAAGTAATGGGATTTACTCTTTCATTCTTCTGCTTAATGGAATCCACATTACCATATATGGAGCTTTCTTAATCCAGAACACGTACATTCAGAAACAAGTGGAAAGTGCCAGAGTGTTGGAAGTAAGTCAAGCAAAACCTGGTAAGGGCTTGCCTATAAAATACATGGAAAGATTACTAAAAGGTAGAAAATAAGTGGTTTTGGTTGCGCTTTAAAATTCTAGTTGAAAAAAAAAAGAAAGCTGAGGGAGGATGCAAGCAAGGCCATTCAAAAGTTTTATTCATTTTCTTTTAATACCATTATTTTAATAATAATATTATCCTTTTAATGTCAACAATACAGACATGTGTAAAGTAAAATTACAGATTATTGTTTCCCTGTCTCTGTATTTCCTGATCTCTCTGGATTGCTAAGTACTATCCTACAGAAATGATCCTTGTATAAGATTATTTGTTATTGTTGGTTTGTAAGTAAAATTTAAAATTCTCAATGTGCATGGACTTGGAACACTGTTTTTCTCCTCTTAAAAATGTAGGGACCAAGTGGATAAATATGCTAAAGTGAGACACGTCACAAAATGCACTTTCAGAAAGGAGTAGGGTGCAGAATATTCCAGGAGAAAGACAAATGAGAGAGCTTCAAAATACAAAATAAGGCCATTTTTAATGTTTATATTGTGTGCATTGTAAAAGAATATTGCTCACCGTATGTGCCTTTAACAATTCAAAAAATAAGTGAGCATATAAAGTAAAATCTGAAAATATCCATCACTTACCAAGACCTTGTTGTATAATGCTATGTATCTGCTTTTGTGTACCTGCAGATTGAAGCATTTGGCTGATTCTGTTTTTACAAGGACTCTGAAAAGTTATTTCTTGCTTACAAGAGAAAAGTGGGGCATCATGTTGCCTCTGACCCATATGAAGGCATTTCTATCATTCATAGCACCCACTCAGAAAAAGAAGCTTCACACTGCTTCACATTTCATCCCTTTTCAGTCTAAGGGGCTTCTAGAAGTCCATCCCTGACCAGACCTTCAGGATGAAGAGCTGAGGCCACCCAGAACTGAAAACAGTCAAAGATATTTGAATCTTCTAGAAACTTTCATAGACTGTGTGGTATCTTTTTCTTGATTTATATAATAGATTACATATTCTTCATCAATTCTGGATACTAATCCTTTGTTCATTATATTTGTTGCAAATATATTTTTCTACTTTGAGGCTTGCCTTTTCATGCATTTTAAAATGCATGTTTTGAAAAAAAATAAAATGCAGGTTTTGATACACAAGTTTTCTATTTCATTGTAATTTAATTATCAGTCATTTGCTTTATGGTTTGTACTTTTTGTGTCTTGTTTTAGGAAGTTTTCCTACCCCAGTGTCAAAAAATTAATTCCTATATTTACCTCTATGTGTTTCAAGATTTTTTTTAGATTTAGTCTTTAATCCATCTGGGACAGAATTTTTATGGGTGTGAGATACAGAAGCAATTTTACTGTATTTCTTGTACATATAAATAAACAATTGTCCCAATACCACATACTGAATAACTTATCTCCTCCCACTGACCTGATCTGCTACCTCTGTAAAAGGTTGAGTTCCCGTATGTGTATGGTTCTGCTTCTAAGCTCTCTCTGGTGTTCCAGTGGCTTAAATGTATATAAGGTTGCCAGATTTAGCATGCAAAATACATACCATTGTTTATCTGAAATTCCAATTTAACTGGACTTTCTGTATTTTATCTGGCAAACCTATTTGTCCCTGTGCCTATATCGCACTGTCTTAATTACTATAGATTTCTAATGGGTCATGGTGTCTGGTAGGGCATGTTTCCCTATCTTGTTTCTGGCTTCAGAATTATCTTGGTTATTGCTGGCACTTTTGCTCTTTCCAATACACTTTAGAATCAGCTTGTAAATTTTTTGACATTTATATTATGGGCTAGTATGTCAATTTTTGTAAATGTTTCCTTTACAAAATGCTTGAGAAGAATTTGATTTCTCTAAATGTTGGTGTAGAATCCTATGGTCCATTAGATGAAGATGTTAATTTCACTTTTTCAAGTCTTCTATGTATTTACTGATTTTTTACCTGCTTGATATATCAATTACTGGGAGAGGAATGTTAAGAACTCTCACTATAATGGTAGATTTGTCAATTTCTCTTTGTAATTTGTCGATTTTTGCTTTGTAGGTTTTGGAGCTGTGTTATTAGGAAGCATAAAAGCATATAACTGTGATGCCTTCCAGGAGAATTATACCTTTCATCATTCTGTACTGACCCTCATTATCTTTAATAAAGCTTTTTGCCTTAAAGACTGTTTTTTTTTTTCTGGCAATAATATAGCTACATCAGGTTTCTTTGTTCAGTATTTGCCTGACCTATCTTTTTCTGTCCTTTTACTTTCAACATTTCGATGCTGTTATTTTTCGGTAGTAAATCTTGTTAACTCCATATATCTGGAATTATTTTTTCATTTCTCTGCCGTTATATTTTAGGCGTCTTTTGCAAATCAATCAAATATTGTCTTTTAACAAGTGGCTGGGTTAGTGTTTTTATATTTAGTATAATTTCTTATGTATTTGGAGTTATTTATGCCATTTGATTTTGTCCTTTCTATTTTCCTGCTTTTCCTATGCTCCTCTTTTTTCTAGTTTCTTGGAATCTTATGGATTCTTTTAGGCTTTTTGCCCTTTAAAATCCTTGGTTTAATTCTACCCCTTTGGAAATTATACATTAACTTACTATTATTTTAGCCGTTATCATTACATTTTTAAAATAATTTGCTCACTTTATTTTAAAATCATAATGTTTGCATAGAGGGGAAGGAAAATAACTGAATGTTAACAATTGCTGTCTTAATTGTTTTTAAATGTTTCCTGTGGTTTCTGACAAGTATTCTTCTCTAAGTGTTCTATCAGCCTCTTCAACTCAGAACTGGTCTTAAAAGTGGTCTATTTTTTCAGCTCAAGTTATTGAAGTATACTTTACATATAGTCACTCTGGCTCTTCTTAGGTGTTCAGTTCTATAAGTTTGACAAAGCATACAATTGGTTGGCATCCTCCACCACAATGGAGATATAAACATTTATTATCATCTGGTAAAGTTCAATCTCCTCTCCCCTTCCACCTGTCTCTGACAATCTCTGATCTTATTTTTATCCCCATAGTTTAATCTTTTCCAGAATGTCATAGAAAACTATCATATAGTAAATATTCTTTTTTGGGGTGGGGGTATGGCTTATTTCACTAAGCATAATTATTTTGAAATTCACCCATGTTGTAGCTTACAACAGTACTTCATTTTGTAATTGCCAAATAATACCCTATTGAATGAATATACTACATTTTGTTTATCCATTTGCTTTTTTCCCACTTTTTTCTATTATAAATAATGCTGCAGTGAACATTTGTGTACAAGATTTTGTGTGAACTTATGTTTTATATCTTTGGGGATTTTGTCAAATCTGAAGACTGCTTTGAGTAATATTGCTATCTCAACAATATTATGTTTTCTAACCATAAACAAGGAAGGAATGTCTTTCCATTTATTTAGGTCTTCTTTAATTTTTTTCAGCAATGTTTTGTAGTTTTCATTGTACATATCTTTCACCTCCTTGGTTAAATTTATTTCTGGGTACTCTATTTCTTTGAATGCTATTGTAAATCAAATTGTTTTCTTAATTTCCTCTTCAAATTGCTTATTGCTCGAGTATAGAAATACAACTGATTTTTGTGTGTTGATCTTATACTCTGAAACTTTGTTGAATTAGTTTATTAGCTATAGTAGCTTTTTTTGTGGATTCTTAGGGATTCTGTATATATGACCATGTCACCTGTTAGTAGAAATAGTTTTAAGTCTTCCTTTCCAATTTAGATGTCTTTTAATTCTCTATTTGCCTAACTGCTCTGACTAGAACTTTCAGTACTATGTTGAATAGCAGTGGTGAAAGCGGACATCCTTGTCATGTCATCGATCTTAGGCGGAAAATTTTCAGTTGCTCACCACTGAGTATAACGTTAGCTTTGAGTTTTCTATAAATGTCCTTTATCATGTTGGGGAAGTGCCCTTCTATTTCGAGTTTTCTGAGTGCTTTTATCTTAAATGGGTGTTCCATTTTGTCAAATGCTTTTTCTGCCTCAATTGAGATGATTGTGGTTTTTTTCCCCCTTTTTTCTATTAATGTGGCATAGTACATTTATTGATTTTTTTTGTGGAGGAATACTGGCCTTATAGAATAAGTTAGGGAGTATTCCCTTTTCCTCTTTTTTTTGGGAAGAGTTTGAGAAAGATTGGTAATATTTTTTTAAATGTTTGATAATAATCACCAATGAAGTTATCTGGTCCTAGGTTTTTCTTTTTGGGAAGTGTTAATTACCAATTCAATTTATTTACTTGTTACAGATCTGTTGAGATTTTCTTTTCTTTTCTTTTTGAGTCATTTGTGGTCATTTGTGTTTTTCTAGGAATTTGTCCATTTCACCTAGGTTATATAACTTTTTGGCATATCATTGTTCATAGTATTCTTTTATAATACTTTTTATTAAATTTCTGGAAGGTCAGTGGTAATGCCCCCATTTTAATTATTGATTTCAGTTGTTCAAAGCTTCTCTCTTTTGTCATTCTAGCTAAAGATTTGTCAATTTATTGGTCTTTTCAAAGAACCAATTTTTGGTTTTGTCAATTGTATTGTTTTTCTATCTTCTATTCACTTATCTCTGTTCTAATATTTACTATTTCTTTCCTCTACTATGTTTGGATTTAGTTTGCTCTTTTTTCCCTGTTTCCTTAAGGTGTAAAAGTATGTTACCGATTTGAAATCTTTTTCGTTTTTAATGTAAATATTTATAGCTATAAATTCCCTCTGGGTACTGTTTTCACTTCATCCCATAAGGTGTTGTGGTATGTTGTGTTTTCATTTTCATTTGTTTCAAAGTATTTTCTAATTTATTTTGTAATTTTTTTACCCATTGATAGTTTAAGAGGGCATTGTTTAATTTTCACCAACTTGTGAATTTTCTAGTTTTCATTGTGTTATTGATTTCTAGTGTCATGCCGTTGTGGTCAGAAAAGATAGTTTGTATGTTTTTGATCTTTTAAAAGTTTTTGAGGCTCATACTGTGACATAAAGGTCTATTCTGGAGATTGTTCCATGTGCACTTTGAGATGAATGACAAAATAAAAGCACAGCATACCAGGACATATGCAATGCAGCTAAAATACTTTAAGAAGGAAATCTGTAACTCCGCTTACATTGGAATCCCACTGTCTACTCCTCTGATTGTACTTTCCCATTCCTTAGAGGTAAACACTCTATTGAAATTGGTTTTTTTGATCCTCGTGGTTTTCTTTATACTTTCATTACCAATGACTGCATCTCTAATCAGAATGGATCTCATGATGTAGGTGTCCTTGCACTCCTTACTATTGTTACACCACCTTATGTTTCTGAGATGCTCTATGTGCAGATTCCTGTAGTTATATTTCATTGATGCTTCACCACTGTGCATGATTCCAATGATTATACCACCATGTATTTTTTTGGTGTTCTATTAATGGGCATTTCCCCCTAAAGATTTATTATCACAATGTATCAAAGAATATTCTTGTTATTTGTTTCCTTGTGCTCACCTGTCAATTATTTTTTCACATTGTGTACCAAGGTTGTGCAATTGCTGGATCATTACGTAGGATCACACTCAGCTTCACTACATACTTACTAAGAGTTACCACATTGCTCTTCAGAGTGGCTGTACACTCACCAGTAGTACCTATCATTTTCATTTGCTCAAATCATGCATCTAAAGGGGATGTTGCATTTCTGGTTCCAAACTTGGGCTCTGGAGTTAGGCAAACAGGGGAGATGATGATGGTTTTGTCTCTTAGTGGCTGAGTGAGCCTAAGGAATCTACTTAACTTCTCTCAACCTCACCTTCTTGAGGTTTAGAAAGAAATTCTGACTCCTACCTCAAGGGATCATTGTGAAGAGTTCAGGAAGAAATCTTTGTAAAGATTCCAACATGTTATTTGGTGTATCATCCACAATGCCAATGTTTGCTTCCTTCCCATCCCAACTGCTCCAGTCTTTGACAGGGATGAGGTTTCTTACCTCAATAGCATCACCACGTTTTAGTGAATATTTGCCAATGTAAGAAGAAGGGAAACACACATACTCATCCGTTTAACATAGGTATTTCAGTGCCATCTCTGTGACATGCGGTGTTATGGAGCTGCGCTGGGGCAAAGTCCTTATCCTTTCCATGGAACAATTCTGCTTTTTCTGTCCTCAGTTGGTGCCCTCTATGTTCGCATCAGGACTGCACATGACCTGGGTGTCTGGGAAGATCTTGATGCCCAGGAAGAGGTGACTGGGGATCTACTGGGAGGAACACTGGAATGCGCGTCAGGAGCTCTTCCTGGGACTCAATGCCTGAGCCATCCCAGGGTAAGTTCCTTCCCCTGCATGTCCTACACTGTCACATGGGTGTTCACTGAGCATCTGTCACTCTTCACACCTTCGGTGGCCCAGGGGCTGCAGAGGTCACGGTAATGGTTTCACAAGGTCCAGGTCCTTGTGGAACTTATGGTAACCTCTGTAGAATCTCCTTCATATATAAAGAGGAGGAAGGGCTCACTGGAGTCGTCAGAGACTCCCCAAAGATGAGCTGGGCCTGCACAGTTGGCAGGACTAATGGAAGCTGGATGGGAGGGAAGAGATGGGGAGTCCAGCCCAACTGGTGAAGAGTGGGGGCTCTCAGGTGAGCAGACATGGCTCAGAGGTAACTGATTGGACACACCAGGGGGCTGAGACCATCCTGGGTTAGGAACAATTGCAGGATTATTACATATTTGCTTCTTTGTGATATTACACAATCTTCTAGGAAGTCTGGGTGAGATCAAAGCCTTGCCTGACCTGGGAGATACTTGGTTAGAGGCATGTCCTCCTACCACTACCTCACCACCACCTTTTCTGACGCAGGCTAGGGTACTAAGAACAGCCAGGCATCACTTCTTCTCACTTTATTTTATTTTGGAGGGGTGGGGACAGTGTCTAACTTTGTCTGCTCCAGATCTGAGGTTCCTGCCTTTGGATATGGCCATTGAAGAGGTATAAAATGTTTGCATCCAACCACTGGCTCTCTTCAGCACAAGAGTGATAGGATGATGGTATGACAAGGGGCTGTGAATGGAGGGGGATTCTGGGATCATTAAAGGCATGATGTCACTCAAGGCTTATGAGAAGCCATGTGGGATCAATGGAATCTATATTTAGGAAGATTAGCAGTTATGCAGTACTTTGGGGTTAGGGACCACAGGCAGGGATCCCAGAGTATGTGATCAGTCAGAGATAAATTCCAGAACAAAATATTGGGAGCAGAGGGTAACACAGGATCCAGAGGTATTCTGGGTGAAGGCACACAAACTAGTTGGAGATGAGGGACGGAAAAGGGCATCATCATGGCCACTCCCCCTGGAGACTTGCAGCTGCTTCTGGGCCTCCTTCCTCACAGAGGCTGCTGGGCCCTGAAAGGGCACATGAAGCAGGGCCTACCACCCATTCCACCAGCAACCTTTGTAAGATGTGCACCTTGTTGGAGGTGTCCATGAACTTGATGCCTCTGTTCATAATGAGCAGGAAAAGAAGAAATGTACAGGAAATAATGCCTTTTCATGGAGCTAAGCCCACATGGATTCCACAGCCTTATCTTTCCATAAGCAGAGTGTGCCAGGACCCAGGGAAATGAACGGAGCAGCTGCCTCTGGGCATTTCTCTCATTACAGTTAGGGAGAATGGACACCACAGAGACCCATGGGATGTCTCAATAAGAGGGCATTAGGAATAAAGTATTATGGGATTTGGGCTTGTGTTAGGTGATTTTGGAGAGGGTTCCAGGAAATGGAAAGACGGCAGGATGGGGCACTAAGCTTCCCAAGCCTCCGGCCTCCCATCCGGGGATTGAGCAGAGGACCTTCCCTCATAGGGTCCTTGTTTGGCATTTGATGAAATCACAAGGGCAGTGTAGGTCACACAGGTGTTTTGGCCTCAGGCACGCCTGGGATGTGAGGCTCAGCCTCCTCATCTGTAAAGAGGGAAACACCATGTGGACTCTGCAGGTATGTCAAGAGATTCAATATTATCACATAGATTAAAAGATAAGTCAGCGTAGGGCGCCTGGGTGGCTCAGTCGTTAAGCATCTGCCTTCGGCTCAGGTCATGATCCCAGGGTCTTGGGATTGAGCCCCGCATTGGGCTCCCTGCTCAGTAGGGAGTCTGCTTCTCCCTCTCCCTCTGCCTGCCGCTTCCCCTGCTTGTGCTCTCTCTCTCTGTCAAATAAATAAATAAAATCTTTAAAAAAAAGATAAGTCAGTGTCATATTATGCACACAGTTAATAAGAATATAGAGAATGATTATATGTCACCAGAGTTTAATAGAGAATTTTGCTTGCTTTCATTTTCCCTCTTTTCCAAGTTCATTTATATATTTTGGAAATAGATTTTCAACAGTATTCCACAAAGTAAATCATTTAAACTTTCAAGCCCGCAGTTGTACCTCTGGGAGGTTCCTGTGGTCCTTGCCATGGAATACCGTGTCTGGTAAAAGGAAGAGATTCGTTTAGGAGTTCTCATGGGACCTTTTAGAGGAGGGAACATCAGTCCACAGCCTCCACAACTTCTCTACAGTACCCGCCCCAGTTGTTCTCCATGGAACAACTCTGCGGTTCCACTGCTCAACTGGCCCATGTCCTGGACATCCCTCTCAAAAAGTGCAAGAGGTTGGGACATCTGGGTGGCTCAGTTGGTTAAGCATCTGCCTTCAGCTCAGGTCATGATCCCAGGGTCCTGGGTTCGAGTCCCACTTCAGGCTCCCTGCTCAGAAGGGAACCTGCTTCTCCCTCTGCCTGCCGCTCCTCCTGCTTGTGCTCAGCTTCTCTTTCTCTCTCTTTCTGACAAATAAATACTTTAAAAAAAAGTGCAAGAGGTGAATCCTGGGGCGAAGCTTCAGATAGGACATTTGAAAGCTCTAGAGTCTTCAGTGCATTGTATGAAGCCACACAGCCCGTGAGACTTTTGGAGCTCACTCTCATCGGACTCCTTGCAAATGAAAAAGTGTATCTGGAAATGGTGAGCTGGTGGAGTGACTAGATGATTAAGGATAATCAAACCATTATCTGTGTCTGAGGAAACTTCCCACAGGAAGTGAGGTTTAAACTGAGACCTGAGGGAGGCTAACCAGGGAAACTAACCAGGGAAAGAGGGGAGCGGAGAGCTAATCTGAGACCCCAGCCAGGTATCATGGTCAGGGAATACTCCAGGACTTGGTTTGTCCCTGAGGAAATCCTGTGTGGAAATCCACTACCCAGCAGTTGGGCATCTCTGGAAAATTGTGTGTAACTTCACAGCACAATTGTAGAGGGGCCTGAACCTCTTTTCCCTTTGCTCTGATCCCAGACCTGTAATATGATTTTCATCTGTGGAACCATAGAAAAGAAGAAAACTGCTGAGTAGTGTGATTTAATCATGATTTTGTTTTATATATTCTTTTACAACTCACAATGCAAAATAACTTTTAATAGGTACTTTTTCCAAATAATAAAAAATTGGAGATTAGTGTCATCTAATGATAAAATCCAGAATGGTGGCTTGGACATCATTTACCAGGAAAGGAGGGGCTCCATCAGAAAGAATTTTCTGGAAGGTTACTTGAAAATGAAATAATCTAGACAGAGCCCCCAGACATTAAATCACATTAAATCATGTGACAAGAACTTTTCTTCACCTTCTTCCAGGATATAAAAAGCTGTGTGTGTGTGTGTGTGTGTGTGTGTGTGTGAGAGAGAGAGAGAGAGAGAGAGAGATAATGTTAAAATATGTATAGATATATATAGTGAAACACATATGTAAGTGTGGGCATACAGATATAAATTTTGTTAAACTTTCTGTAATCTCTCTTTTAAAATTATGTGTATGTGTATTAAATGTGTGTGTATATATTAATATAAAGACATATTATATTTTGACAATATTTTTATAATCAAATTCCCAATCAGGAATAAACTACAACTTTGTCTCACTTTTTTATGATTTCAAAATTATATGTATTTGTTTCAAAATTAAATGCAGTGGAAAAATGTGTATTGCTATGGAAAAAGTTTTTGTTATATTTCTTTGATCCTATTACATAGCAAGATGTTCATACATGGTAATTTGGTTTATATTCTCCAAATATATTTCTGTGTGTATAGTACTGTATAAGTAGGTTCGCATGAACATATATATTGTTCTTCTAAATTTTAATCACTACATATATATGAGTGTGTATATATTTTATAATATGCCTTTTTATTTATATATGTTATACTTATTTGTTCTTTAATCTTATATGTTTGTGATGCAGAACTTTTATTTAAATTATTTCATTGTAGATTTTGAATAACACCCTTCTAGGTATTCAAATTTATTTTCATATTAAGATTATTTAATATCTGCCTGTGAAATATGCTGGAAATCTTTTCCCATAATTCACATTTCCTTAATGTTACTTCTTTTTGTTTTTGGGTAGACAAAGTCTTTTTTAACCTTTTAACCTTTCACTATTTTTTCTAAATAAATTCATAATATAGTTCACTGTAAAATATTGGAACCAATTAATGTCCATTTGCTACTTAATGATGGTTGTTAATCATTGTTAATGATTGTTAAAAAGAAAATTTGTGACTTTACTGATACAGAGGGAGTTGAGGATTTTGTCAGGAGAGTATGTGAAATGGTGGATTTTGGAATTAAGTTTGGATGGTAAAGAAGATTTTTATGAAAGTGATAATGAGAAAGTTAAGATGTTAATGTGAGGAAGAGCATTGGTAATAATGAAACATGAAAAACCTCAGAGGAACAGAATTCATCCTTGAAACTTCTTTTTAGTCTGTATGCCTTTCTTTGTTATTTCATATTTTAGTTGAATATTAAAGAAACAATTTCCCATTAAGTTTGAGAGAGAAGTGATAGTCACGATGAACAGAGGACCGGAATCAAATACCTGGGCCCCAGATTCCAGACCTATCACTGATCATTAGACTTGTAGTGAATCACTTGCCCCCTGTGCTGGCCTCTGTTCTAACACACAATTATCCTCCATATAGAGATGAGTCTTTACTCAAATGTCACCTTCTTCAGAGAACTTTTATGACTGCACTACTTAAAAAAATTCAGCCCCACCCCGTTCCAGGCACTCCCTCTCCCCTTTCCCTGCATTACTTTTTCCAAAATAAAAATGATAGGAAAAACTTAGGTAGTGCTCACTTATGTGTTCGTATGTACTAACACATTTATTTCTCACATCAAGGGAAGTACTATTATTATTACCATGATTATTATTATTGTTATTATATCCATCTGTGAGATGAGGAAAGGTAGGCACTGAGAGGTTTAAGTACCGTCCCTAAGGCCACACAGCTGTTATGTGTGCACAGCTGTGACTGAGACTCATCATAGTGCCTCCAAAGTCCCTGATCTTAATTATTACCTTCTTGCTCCTCTCCAAAGCACCTATGCCATCTCATATACTCTATATTTTACTTCTTGTTTACTGTCTATTATCAACTCTACTATATCATGAGCTCCATCAAGGCAAGGACTTTGTTCATTTTGTTCATGTTTATATCCTGAAGCAGAGGCACAGAGTCCCGTAGCTACCACGTCAAAAATCTGATACTAATATAGCCGGCAGTTTTCTTATGCTTACTGTCTGCATGGTATATCTTTTCCTTTACTTTATTTTCAGCCTATTTGACCTTTATATTTAAACTGCATGTCCCTAGACAGCATAGATTTAGATCTTGCATTTTAAATCCCATTCCTGTATTTTAACTGAGGAGTTTAGTCTATTTACACTTAAAATAAATATCAATAAAATTAAATTTAATTATAACACTTTGTTATTTTTAATGTATCTCATTTAAAAACATTTCTCCATTCTTTCTTGTCTTCTTTTAGATTAAGTGGATATATTTTAGAATTCCATTCCGCTTTATTGATTTTTTAACTATACCTCTTTACATTTCTAAGTGATTGCTTTTAAGGATTACAATATAAATCACTAACCTTTGACAGTGTCTTTACTTTTATTTTTTATTATTTTTTAAAGATTTTATTTATTTATTTGACAGAGAGACATAGTGAGAGCAGGAACACAAGCAGAGGGAGTGGGAGAGGGAGAAGCAGGCTTCCCGCAGAGCAGGGAGCCTGATGCGGGCTCCATCCCAGGACCCTGGGATCATGACCCGAGCCGAAGGCAGACGCTTAATGACTAAGCCACCCAGGCGCCCCTACAGTGTTTTTAGAATCCATATTGTAGGGATGCCTGGGTGGCTCAGTCGGTTAAGCGCCTGCCTTCAGCTCAGGTCATGATCCCAGGGTCCTGGAATCGAGTCCCGCATCAGACTCCCTGCTCAGTGGAGAGCCTGCTTCTCCCTCTGCCTGCTGCCTCTCCCTGTTTGTGCTCTCTCTCTCTCTGACAAATAAATAAATAAAATCTTTAAAAAAAAAAAAAGAATCCATATTGTACCACTTCACATAAGATGAAAGGACCATGTTTTCATACATTTCCTTTCACCACACCTCTCTTTTATGCTATAACCATCACATGTATTGCATCCACATAAATTATAATTCTACAACACATGTTATAATTGTTGCTTTAAACAGTCATTTGTATTTTAAAGAAATTAAGAGGGAAATAAAAAGTAGTTTTTAAAATAATTACCCACATATTTACCATTTCTTCTGCTTTTTATTCCTTCCTATAGATTAGATTTTACATCTGGTATCAATTATCTTATATTGCAGATGTACTGACAATGACTTTTCTTAGTTTTTCTTTATAGGACACTTTGTTTTGCTTTGACTAGTGACATATATTTTTGTTGAATAGAAATTTATGGATTGACAGGTTGTTTTTTTCTCCTTTCAGTTCTTTAAAGACGCTTTCCCACTGTGTTCTGGCCTCCATTGTTTCTAAAGAGAAGTCATTTATCATCTGTATTGTTGCTACTCTGTATATAATGGGTTATCTTGACCTGAAACTGCTTTTAAGGTTTTTTTCTCTTTGTCTTTGGCATTCGCCAATTTGTCCATGATGTGCTTAGGTGTGGTATTCTTTGTCTTTGTCTTGCTTGGGATTTTCTCAGCTTCTTGTATCTGTAAATGTATGTCTTTCACCAAATTGAGGAAATTTCCCTCATCATTTCTTTAAATACTTTTTATTCCCCATTGCCTCCCTTGTCTTCTCCTGGCATTCCAGGTACACATATGTTAGACCTTTTGCATTGTCCCCAGGTCATTGTGACTCAAATTTTTTCACACATTTTTCTCCCATTATTCAAACGATATAATTTCTATTGATCTCACTTTAAGTTTACAGACTCCTCCATTACCTTCAGTCTTCTGTGAAGCTCATCAGGAATTTTTATCTTTTAGATATATTTTTCAGATCTCACATTTCCATTTATAAGTATTTTCCATTTCTTGTTTTCATGCATTATGAGAATATTTTTCTTTATGTTTTTGAGCACGGCTATAATAGATTTTCTGCTGTTTCCAACCTCTAGATCTTTTGGGGGTCAGTTCTATTGATTACCTTTCTGCTTTGGTATGGGTTATATTTTTCTGTTTTTTCAAATGTCAAATAATTTTGGGTTGTATCATGGATATTGTGAACGATACCTTATAGATTCTGAATTTTGTTTCTCTAAAAACTATTTATTTGTTTCAGCAAGCAGTTAACTTGGCTCAATTTTGAATCCAAACTCTGTCTCTCCTGCAATTAGCACTAGCTGAAATATTTCAGCTCAGGCTAAAAGAACAGAAACTTAGCATTTTCCTCACCATGTGTATGTAGTTCAGGGGTCAACCAGAGGTTTGGGCCAAGACTTTACACAGAATTTGTGGTACCTTCTTTGTGGCTTTCACCTTCCAGTGAGTTCCTTCTTCATTTTCCAGCTGCTGTGGTTGTCCCAAAATCCATTGAGTCCTAAACTAGTAAGACTAGAGATGTCCATCTGAGTTTTAGACATTCCACATGTAACCAGGCAAAATGTCATAAAAACAGGCAGTCAGATTCTATTCCCTCTTCCAAATGTTAACTTCCTTCCAATCTCTGCTTGCTTTCAGTCTATTTCAAGTGCTTTCAGATAGTTATATTAATTTTTTCCAGAGTTGTTAATTGTGAGCTATGGGAGGATTGGTCCAACATGAGTTACTCTGCCATTACCGGACTTGAAACATATACTGTGCCTTTAATTATGGAAAAAATGAGTCATTGGACTTCTTGCCTGAGGAGTTTGGGAGCAATTTAATTGTTTAAGTGAGGACTGCCTACTTAAGTAGAGACAGAGAACACAAATAGAGATGAATTCTTCGGTTAGTATGAGGAAAAATATATAGGTTTCATATATAGATCCTTATATTTAGAAAAGTGAAACATAAATTAAAATGAATTATTTTTACCAGAATGCCTTAAATTGGGAATATGTGAACTTTTATAATAAATCACTGGATTTTTCTTTCCTCCACAATGTACACTGTCTTAAACCACAGCAAGTGATAAGAAGTTCCTTTCATCTATACTCTTACCTAAAGAGAACTCTGCATATGTGTGAGCACACACATACACATGCATGTGTGAGATAATATATGTAATAGAAATATAAAGATAAATATATTTTCAAAGGAAAATGCAATCTTACCATACCATATGTTTGCAACATGTCTTTTTCAGATAACAACATATTTTCCAAGTAATTAAATACATTTCTAAAATAATTTTTGTGGTTTAATTCACAGGTTTATCCTATATTTAAATTTTTTTATTTTGTTTACTTTTACTGATTACATAATTGTTATGTTTGCTCAAAACAAGTTATTATCTTGTATTTTCCTTTCCCTCCATCTATGTTATGTATTAATACAGTTATATAAATTATAAATCTATCTACCTATCTATATATATATGGAAACTGTATCCAAATGTTAACTTTGTTTATCAGTGGGTATTTGGATTGCTGGTTGTTATTACCTCTATACTTGATTGTACTCTCCAGCAATTTACTGCTATTACTATTGCCATTTAAATGTCAACTGGTACATGGTTCCATTGCAGATGGGTTCTCTGGTTCCTGCCCTGTAGGGAACTCAGGGAATTCTGAGCATTTGTCCCACATATGTTATTTTATTTATTCCTGCGAGGAAGATAATTATCATCTCCATTCTCTGGATAAGGAAACTAAGGTTTGAAAATAAGAGGGATATTGTGTAGGGTCACACAACCCCTGAAAAAAAAGACAGAGATGGTAACCAATGCCTTTTGGACTGCCAACCCCATATTCCCTCCAGGATACTACCAAGTTCAGCTAAAACATAATCCCTCAGCTGTAAATTACATGCTTACAAAATTCAGAGTTATTTTCATATTGGAAAACCATCAGGATGATGTGAAAGGAGCTTATGTTTTAGGTTTGATTCAGCTTTCAAGAACATTACCCTCTTTGTCTTTGCTTTACTCTCCTCATTTGTATAATGGGAACTGTAGATTTGGCCTCCATTGGTTGTAGTTAGAATTAAAGGGTCTAAAAAATGCTGGCATGAGGTGAGACTCTAAAATAGTTAATTTATCACCCTTCCCATAGGTCTTCTTTCCCCATTTAAAGACTGTGCTTTTATAAAACTACCTCAGTAACTTGAGGACTGGTTGAATCACAAGGTCATCACGCTAAGGCCACTTACCCCTTTTCTGCATGATACAACCTATGAAGGCAACCCAGCAAGTTAAGACAACCAATCCTTGAGACTGGAAGACCACAAGGCTTCCAAATGGGAGGTTTCTGGGTGCTGGGGACCAAGATCCAGAACTCTTCTTCTGTCTCTTATAGGATGGATGTCCTTGTGTGCCTCAGTTGGGTTATATGTAAAATAAGACTAATAGCATCTTTCTTTTTTTTTTAATTTAAATTCAAATAGCCAACATATAATACATCATTAGTTTTTGGTGTAGTGTTCAATGATTTATGAGTTGCATATAACACCCAGTGTTCATCACATTGTGTACTCTCCTTAATGCTCATCACCCAGTTACCCCATCTCCCCACCCACCTCCCCTTTCCACAACCCTCAGTTTGTTTCCTGGAGTCAAGAATCTCTCATGGTTTCGCTCCCTCTATGATTTGTTCCCATTCAGTTTTCCCTCCCTTCCCCTATGATCCTCTACACTATCTTTTATATTCCACATATGAGAGAAACCATATGATAATTATCTTTCTCTGATTGACTTATTTCACTTAGCATAATCCCCTCCAGTTCCATCTATGTCAATGTAAATGGTAGGTATTTATCCTTTCTGATGGCTGAGTAATATTCCATTGTATATATGAACCACATTTTTTTATCCATTCATCTGTTGAAGGACATCTTGGCTCCAAGACAAGACTTATAAAACTCAACACCCCCCAAATACATAATACAATTAAAAATGGGCAGAAGACATGAACAAACATTTTTCCAAAGAAGACATCCAGATGGCTAACAGACATGAAAAGATGCTCAACATCACTCATCATCAGGGAAATACAAATTAAAACTACACTGAGATATCACCTCACACCTGTCAGAATGACTAAAATCAACAACACAGGAAACAACAGGTGTTGGCGAGGATGTGGAGAAAGGCGACCCTCTTGCACTGTTGGTCGAAATGCAAACTGGTGCAGCCATTCTGGAAAACAGTTTGGAGGTTCCTCAGAAAGTTAAAAATAGACCTATCCTAAGATTGAGCAATTGCATTACTAGCATTTACCCAAAGAATACAAAAATACTAATTCAAAGGGATACATGCAACCAGATATTTATAGCAGCATTATCTACGATATTTATAGCAGCATTATCTACAATAGCCAAATTATGGGAACAGCCCAAGTGTCCATCGACTGATGAATGGATAAAGAAGAAGTGGTACATATGTACAGTGGAATGTTACTCAACCATAAAAAAGAACAAAATCTTGCCATTTGCAATGGCATGGATTGAGCTAGAGAGTGTTACGCTGAGTGAAATAAGTCAGTCAGAGAAAGATTAGTATCATATGATTTCACTCATATGTGGAATTTAAGAAACAATACAAATGAGCACAGGGGGAAAAAGAGAGAGAGAGGCAAACCAAGAAACAGACTCTTAACTATAGAGAACAAACTGATGTTTACCAGAGGGGAGATGAGTGGGGAGATGGGTTAAATAGGTGATGGGGATTAAAGAGTGGACTTGTGATGAGCATTGGGTGTTGTATGGAAGTGTTGAATCACTATATTGTACACCTGAAACTAATATTACACTGTATGCTAACTAACTGGAATTTAAATAAAAACTTAAAAAATAAATAAAATGTGCAGAACCTCTGACTTTATAATATTTGTGGGAATTTATCCTTGTCTTGTTTCCAGGATTTTGTATGATAAATAATGCCACTGTGTACTTTGTAGTGTGTGGTTTTTTAAGCAGTGGTTGGAATAAAAGGAGGATGGTTGTAAGAGAATTGAGGAAACTGTCAGGAGAGTTTTGAAGCAATGGCCTGTTGTGACATTGAGGCTGCTTAGCAGAGGCAGAGGGCTGATATTCATTGAGACTACAGGGGTTGAACAGAGGGAGGTAGCCAATCTGGAGGTTAATGTTAAAGTCAGCAATAGCATTGGCAATAGAATTGAGGAGCAAAATTCATACTTAAATTAGTTTTTCCCTGGGAGTTTTCCTCCTGGAGGACATCATTGCCTTTTCTGCATTTAATCACTGTGCTGGGGAAGGCAGTTAGGATCATGAAAGCCTGAGGTGTAGAGAAGAAGCAGAAGAGTTAAGACATAAGACACATGACTTCTGCCTGCTTGGGAGCTGAGGGATATCCTAGTGCCTATCATAAGCCAGGCACCAGGCCTGCTACCTTGTCTGGCCTGTCAGTTTTATCCTCTATATTCTTGTGGTGTGGGGAGTTATTACCTCCATTTCCCAGATGAAGAGACTAGAGCACAATTCAGTGAATTATCTTGTCTGGGATCCCGCAGCCACTAGGTGGATGATCAGAGATGAGAACAAAAGTCCTAACTGCCAATTCTATGTTCCTTTCAGGATACCATGGAACCTCAACTATAAATCCAGTGGTTATAAATCAGGTGATATAGATATACTGACTTACTCTGTAGGGTAGTGGATATTCTTTATTTTTGATAAATAGGTCCCAGTCTTTTCTCTCTGATTAGTTAACTGCATCATCTTGGACAGTTCCTTAGACCTCTCATTCCCCAGTTGAATTACGTGTAAAAGCCCCGGATTTGGGGTGGATCTTCTAGTCCTCTTTGACTTCTTTTTTTTTTACATCAGTTTAATGTTTTTCTGTCTCCTCCTTTTGGCAATGAAGGTAACAATGTACAGGCACTCACTCAAGAACATCAGGTGCGGACCTTTTCTACACTAAATCTTAACTGATGAACAGATGTGAGATGAGAGGTTCTGGCTGAAGTGGATTTCCAAGACCTGGATCTGATTCATTCCACAGCAGACACATAAATACACACACACACACACACACACACACAAACACACACACACATCCCAATGGGGGTGTCAGGTGTAAGGAGGAGAGGAGGGGATCTAGATGTGTGCGACAACCAGGCTCCACCATCAAGACAGTCAGCTATAGACCACCCTTAATGAACTTCCACTTTCATCAAGCCTGAAGTCTTTTGTTTCTCTAGTCTGTCTCTCCAGTTGTGTTTGTGTGTCTGTATGGGAGGTATACAGAATATCTTAGTGAAGTGGTGACAGAAACCTTAGTGTGTTAGCAAGTGCAAAGAGCAGGATCAGCCTTCCACTTTGCTGTCCTTTAATTCCCTCAATTTTTAGGAGGTTTGAAAAACTTTTCACATATTTGATTGCCATTTCTGCTTTGAGTGATCTGTTTTTTTCATTGCCAATTCATTTTCTTTCATTTAGGTTCCTCTCCCACCATTTTATTGTCTGGTTGGATGTTACGGACAGTGTTCCATTGAGCTGGGAACAGAAGAAGCTGTACATTCATTTTACAAATATTTGTGGAGTGCCCACTTTGTGCCAGGCATTGTTCAAGGTCAGGAGAAGCAGCAGTGAAGAAAACAGTCACAAATTCCTGCCTTCCTGAAGCTTATCTTCTGGTGGATACTGATTTTAAATATTGGAAAATTACCCATGGTGTTCAAAAAGAAATTTATTGGCGCTGTTCTAGATGCAGTAGATATAGTGGTAAACAAAGCAAGCAAAAATTTCTTCCCTGCTACCGTTGTACTGGGAGTCAGTCTGAAAACTTGAACGTGGTGGACCCAAGTACTCCTTGAATTAAAAGTTCATTGACTAAAACCAGAGGGCTCATGTGTTCATTTAAAAAATTTATATTTTTGTGAAAGTTTATTGAGATAGCAATCACACACCATACAATTTCTCATTTAAGGTGTACAATTCAATGGTTTTTTAGAACAATTTCATCACCATAAATAGAAATTCTGTACCCCTTAGCTATCACTCTCTTATCCCCTCATTCTTCGCCTAGTCCTAAGCAACCACTAATGTACTTTCTGTCTATATGGCTATCCTTATTCTGGACATGTCATATAAATGGAATCGTATCATATGTGACCTTTTGCGTCTGGTTTCTTTCACTTAGCATAATGTTTTCAAGGTTCATCCATGTTGTAGCGTGTATCAGTACTTTTTAATGTATGAATAATATTCCATTATATGCATATACCACATTTCATTTCTCCATTCATCCATTGATGGACATTTAGGTTATTTCCATCTTTTGGCTATTATAAATTATGTTGCTTTTAAGATTAGTGTGTAAGTTTTTGTTTGAACACTTGCTTTCATTCTTTTCTGTATATACCTAGGAGTAGAATTGCAGGCCACGTGTTCATTTTTAAACCAAAGCAGATATTATTTGTGCATAATTGACCAAAACAAATGCACACGTGAATAAACAAAACTGTTTTCATGACATTACCAAATGGCTGGATATGAACAAGAGCCAGCATGGAATGTGGACAAATACAGTATCTGAAATTTTGAGAGAGGGCATTTAGCAGTTAAGTTAATGCTTTCCCATACTTCACAAATAAAAGTCACACATGTAGAAAGCAGCAGGAGTTACTTCTATTACTGAAAATCCAAATCCATTAAGTCCATTCCCTGATATTAGGCACTTAAAGTTATGTTGAATATTTGCAATACAATTCTTGTAAAGGCATAAAGCAAACCACTCTGAAAACAGGCAAAGCCTGTCTTAGAGTTTCCTAATTCAGACCACTGTCTATCTCTAAAAGTGATCTGGCACAATTGAAATGCTATATAACTTCACTCATTGGGTCAGAGGAAAATATCATGGCCGGAGGTAACTTGGCACAGAATTGAATTTATCTAATACGTATTGTATCCAATACCCCGTTGTGACCTGCCAGGAGGAAGAATATAATCCTTTTTCTGATAAAAAAAATATGACAGTACTAAATATAGCAAATGAAAGTTCATTATATCCTATCAAACATTCTTCTAGTCTGTCATTAAAAAGTCACTTCAAATATGCTTGTCCTTTAAGTGTTTAAATATTTTAGAATGTGCATATATACCATATTCTCCTCAGAAGGGTTGTGTGGCATATTAGTGATGTGACGTGGAAAACTTTTAACTCCAGGAAGGCTAAACTCAAAGCCTAGGGTGGCCACATTGGTAATGTAAATAATGAAAGTTGGTCTATGTAAAAATCAAGGGAAGAACCTTTGCTTCTACAGGTGAATATTCTCCCTCCAGTTTTCTTGAAATGAACAACACTCTCAGTCTTTTGGTCCCACACTTTTGGTTAAATGGAGGCAAGAAATATTTCAGTTTTCTCTTTACTGTAAGAAAATCAATAGCATTAACAGCAAAATAGAAACTAACATTCTGTGTCAGTGTGTGGAGTCATAGAATAGGGAGTGATAAATATTATGATGAATGCCTGATGAGGAAACTGCTATCAGCTCCAGCCGGTTGTTTTCCTGAGGGAATGTAAAAATGTAGGCCCCATGTGACCAAACCCCATTTTTAAAGATAAGCCAGAAAGCTGTATTTATATGTGAAATATCCCAATTTTTAGATGTGGACAATTATTTAAATAATTAAATATTATGTGGAAAAAATTGTGGTCCTCAGGTCCCTAATTTTTATCCTCTGTTTGTAAACTAATATTAACTGAAGGAATATAAGACATCTAAAACCAGATAAGTTAAAATCAAAAGACAGATTTGATTAGTATTTCACAATTATCTTTGTATAAACAGAGATTCAATTAGAAAATCAGGAGTAGAAAAAGAAAGGGAATGAAATTAAAATCAGAAACATGAAGAAGCTGGCATTATATACTTCATCCAGATATAGCTGATATAGTAACTATATATAAGTAGATACATAAGATGAGAGTTTTCATTGCTTCAGTTATTATGGAGGTTAATGAAAATGTTTGCCAAAATTTCAGAACTATCAAGGATAAATATAATATTCAATGAGAAAAATGGGGACACTACAGCCAGCCCCCCAAGAGCCTTCCTAAAATAAGAATGATTCTCATTTTTGACATGCCATGAGTCGTGTAAATATGGCTTTCTTGTATTGTACAGAGATTCTCAGTTTATAAGCTCTTGTATAATGACCACAGTCTCTTTTTTGGCAAGGAGTGATGATCTGTATTTCATAGATCAGGAAATCAAAGGCATAAACCATGTTACAGAGAAAGGACTAGGAATAACTAACCTTTTATTCATGCAAATCTCAGTTAAAGTTCACATAGTGAAGGCGGAAATGTCAACCGGATGTCTAGAATACAGAAAGTCAGCACTAGTCTTTGCTGAGCCTTGAATACTATTTTTAAAATCATATTAATGTAAAAGACTCAGGACACATTTTACCCTCATTTCTAAAGTTTTATCTGCTAGTACATGGACAGTGTTTACAGAGAAAGAAACCTATTTGTCATTTGACTCTGGAGAAAAAAAACCGCCAGTTCAAAAATCTCACTGTCAAAACTAAGCAGGAAGCATACAAAAACATAATGTCCAGCTGAATAATTTTTCTCAAAATTAAATATTTTATTTTAATGCGCTCACTAATGAAAGATTGAATGACAATATTTTTGCTTGTTGGTAATACAAACAAAGACCATACAAATTGAGAACAAAATTAGGTTGCCTTCATTCCTATTTAAAGGATGTTTGACTCCCATCCCCCACGAAAGTAGTCTCGCTATGAATACTCTCTATTAAATTCTCAAAATAAATATGGCTGAATACAAAGCATTCTTGTTCTCCCATTGACACAATTCATTTTCATACACTGGGAATAAAAATGGTTTGGCAGAAAGCATGAGAACAGTGTTAGTTTAAAGTGAAGAAGTGAATGTCCACAATGTAAAGGCATTAGACTGTCTACTGAAAATATTAACTTCTACATTGAACATTAAACTGAGAATTCCAATTTGATTATCTTCTAGCACAATGGTGCCCTGATCTGATCACTATGCACTTAGGTCAGCCAAACTATGTAGGGCCTTTATTTTTGTATAATTGCTCTAGTTGTCCTCATTGACTCTGGTTGCACCTGGCTTTGCCTATTCTGGCACATTCTGTTTTCCTGAAAATACTTACAATCTCTCAGGTTAGCCTTGCCCTCCACCCAACCATTCTCCATCACATGGTTTTGGTTATGTGAGTGGCTGGGGATGGCTTGGGGACTCAAAAGACATTGGTGGCTTACTTGATCCTGGGCATTAGGTAGCTCCCTGCACTGGTGACTACTGAGATGTGACAGATTTTGGCTGCAACGTTTTTGTTTTTTTCCACAACCCTTTCATCAATATAGTGCTTTCATAAATAGTTAAATGTATCTTTATTATCACATGTACATTCTTACAATATTTTATCATGTGTATATATAAATGGAAAATAATAGTGAAGGAAATAGATATTGCTGAGTAGCAAAATTCCTGCCTAACAGGATTTTGATGGAGAATATCAGATAAACTATAGAAAGTGTCTGGCACATCCTAGGCCTTTTAAGAAATGTTAAAAATGCTAGTCCCAGAGTTCTCTTTTCTATCAAATGGGATTTTTGATGTAGAAGAAATAGCATGACTGTAATAAAGAGCATATGAAAATATACACAAAAGATACAAAATGTATACACATTTATGAGCTTGGTGCTATTTTTTTTTTCATTGTAATATATGGAGTTGGAAAGAGGAAAGGATATTTGTGCCATTTCTTTTTATTATTTAATGAGTTATCCTGTCTGATTCTTTGTATACCAGGAGCTCTCTTGAATCAGGAAAGACATAAACAAATGAAAACAGTTGAACAGCAGAGAAACACATACACATACACAAACCCACTCCATACATATAGAAAGGAATTGTAGTCATTTGTCTCCAAGTGAACAAGTCTTGTAGGTAGCTGGAAATGAGAGTCTGGGGATCAGAGAAAAGAGTGGGATGGACACATGGACTCGAGCTACCAGTGTTCCACATATGTGTGCTGAATAAATGAATGGTTGTGAGAGACTCAGCTTTGGGAGTCATTATCAACAAATGAAATCATACATACAGTTTGAGTCTTTATATATATATATATTATAGATGTTCTCTCTCTCTCTCTATTCCTATATATATTTTCATATATATGTATAAATTCCTATACATATGAATTAAAAATTATTTAGGACTATTTATTTCATATTGTCTTTGTCTCTTCCTGCAAAAATTGATACTTTTCCTTTGCAACAAAGGTAGCATATTGAGAAAATCACCACCTGCTGGTTAGAACCAGAACTACATCGCTCGATATCTTTGCAGGTGCTGTGCAAGAATTTGGGGAGGGCCTCTGGTCTGACCCACCAAACCGGGCATGCTGGAGGCTTGTATGGCACAGGCAGGCCTTCCTGCAGAATCGGATGCTACCTGATTCTCTGAGCTTCTGACGGGAAGTTCCACCCCTGTCTCATGAAGAGAAAGCTGCCATTGTGAGTGTCTCTGAGGGAGTGTGTGTGTGTGTGTGTGTGTGTGTGTGTGTGTGTGGCTATTTTTGGCCATATCCTTTTAGACACACATGTACTTACCCATATTCATATACTTTTGCACTTCGGTGTATTATAAACAATAACTGGGATTATATTGCGTATACCTCATGTTTTTTTTTAACTTAGCAATTAACTATGAATTACTTTTGAGGTTAGTAGATTTATATGGAATCAGGGGTCAGATCATAACAAGTTGTTTCCTGTTTTCCAAAAGTTATCTCATTTACTTTCCTCAGTTATAAAGCTAACGTATGTTTGTAATTGAAAGAAATCAAACAATATAGGCATGTATATGTGGAAAATAAAATGATCTTGTATCTACCAGCTTTTATCCTGCTGAGCTATCCTTTGTTAATGGCGTGGAGCACATTCTGCAGATGCTTTTCTCAAATGTATATGTGCAATATACGTGCAGATGCACAATACGTGTGAGTAGATATACACACTTTTTTGTAAGAATGGGGTGGCAGCAAACCTCATCATGCAATTTATCTTTTTTAGTTGAGGATAAAATTACCAGGACTTTTATTTGTAGGTTTATTGTTGTTGGATTTCTTTTCATAAGTTTATTTGCATTCCTATAGTTTTCTATGAATTTTTCGTTTTCATTTGTTTATGTCTTTCCTGATTCAAGAGAGCTCCTGGTATACAAAGTATGTGTTGCAGTAAATATGAATAATTTCCCTCTAATTTTTCATACATCTTTTAATTTTTTTTTTTTAAAGATTTTATTTATTTATTTGATAGAGAATGAGAGACAGAGAGCATTAGAGGGAGGAGGGTCAGAGGGAGAAGCAGACTCCCTGCCGAGCAGGGAGCCTGATGCGGGACTCGATCCCGGGACTCCAGGATCATGACCTGAGCCGAAGGCAGTCGCCCAACCAACTGAGTCACCCAGGCGCCCCATCTTTTAATGTTTAAATCTCATTGACTTTTATGATGAACTCATTTGACATTGTCAATTCATTATCAAAGTTTTGAAGGAATGTTTTGAAAAGTGTTTATTGCTGAATTAAGGAATTAATCATGATTTTGTTTTTTTTTACATTACTGTTTCATAACCTCCATTCAAAGTAGAATTTGTTCATCTTGCCAAATGAATAGTTTTTCCTTTGGAAAATAACTAATTGGAGACTCATGCCATCTGGTGACCAAATCCAGAATTGCAGTTTGGTCTCACGAGCAAGAAGCCTGAAAAGGAGGGAGAGAGGGAAAAAAAGCTTTCCCTGTGGAAGCCCTCTGGAGAAAACTTTCTGGGGTTTATATTGCACAGGAAGTATTAAGCGGTGATGCAGAGCCCATGGATATTAACTCCTGCGACAGGATGTTTTCTTTGGCCCTTCTCTCAAACAAAGGAATGCACGTATGTGTGTGGTTATAAATACAAAGCTATGTGTAACCTTTTTATTTTGTAATATATTTAACATATTTAATGTCCAGGAATATATTTTTCAGCATTAGTTTTGTAAATAAAAACACAACTAGGTTCATCTTATGCTGTCATAATTTTCTTTTATTTTGTTAATTAAAAATCAGTGCACGTGCTCCCCTAAGTCCTTGGAAACACAGAAGAAATACCCATTTGTGAGAGGAACTATCTTGTATCTCCCCTCTCCAACTTCTATGTCCCACCTCAAAATAACCAGTCAATATATTTGTTAATATTCCCCATATATGTTTGTGTGGGATTGTTTATCGTTTAAAATATGACGTATGTATGTTCTTATGAAAAGAGAAATTTTTCAAAAATTAGGTCGTGTTGTACATGATGTTCTATACCTTGTTTACATATTTATATATCTCGATGCTTCTATTACATTTATTTTCATTTAGTTTTTGGTGTGGTTGAGCAATTTTACACATGTCTGATTGCCATTCATTTTTCTTCCTTGAATTATCTGTTGGTACATGTGAACATGACTCTTTCAGCTACTCAGATTTCCTTATATGGAAATTAATGGTATATTAATTATGTCTGTAAATTATGTTGCAAATGTGTTGTGTCTGGTACAGAACCCTCCCTCTGCACTGATCCCATATCTGCCTCTTTTCCCCCTGGACTTACACTACTGAACTGTGACTGGTCCCTTCTGCCTTTAGGGAGGTGACATATACTGGCACCCAGGTCTTACTTCTGAGATCCAGACCACTGTTCTAGGGGCATTACATCTGTGTACATTGTGGACTCTGCTCTGACCCTAGGCAGTTTCGTTCACTGGCCTTCTCAGCACAGGGTTGTAGACATTTAAATATTGCAGCTCTTAATATGAATTGTATACTTTAAAATAAGAAAGAAGAAGGAAAACAGTCATTTCAGAATAAGGGTCATTATTTTACTGAAGACTGTTTCATAACCAGTATTTAAAAATAACATTTTGGGGATTTTTATTCACTTAGCCAAATTAATATATCAGGATATTAATCTTCTGCCAGGACTCCCACACCAACTAGAAGATACTCATTATTAATTATTTGGTGCATATTCTGTTGTTTTTTTTCCGGTATATATCCTAATAAAATGCACAGATATTTATCCTAAATTATATATTTTACAAACTTGTGATCACTCTCTACATATTGTGTTGGTATTTACCTGTTTCACTTCGAATGAGAGCTCATTTGGCATTTCATCAGTTATATGGTTGGGCATGTTTTTAAGGATTTTATGGGGCATTTATGTTGCTTTGAATGAGCATTCTCTGTTGTAATCTTTGGCTCATTTCTCTGTTGATTGAAAGATTGAAGATGTTAACCCCATACCTACAATGTGTCTTCCAAATATTTTCTCCCACCTTTTTATATACTTTGTACTTTTTTTATTTTTTAAAGATTTTATTTATTTATTTGACAGACAGAGACAGAGAGAGAGGGAACACAAGCAGGGGGAGTGGGAGAGGGAGAAGCAGGCTTCCCGCCGAGCAGGGAGCCCGATGCGGGGCTCGATCCCAGGACCCTGAGATCATGACCTGAGCTGAAGGCAGTCGCTTAACTAACCGAGCCACCCAGGCGCCCCTACTTTGTACTTTTAAATTTTGCTATACGGCTGGCGTTTTAAACCATCTGTATAGCTGATATATACAGATATATGTATATACAGTGTATATATACATATCTGTAGTATATATACAGACACATACCACCATATATATATATATATATATATATATATATGAATGTATATATTCAAATACAAAAGGAGTAAAAGCTCATTGTTAAAGCGAAATCCTAAATAATACACTTAGCTCCATTGACTCCTTGCCCACATCACAGAGCAGAAAATCACTGGCATTTTGTGTAATTCTAGGTTTTAAGCTCCTGAGCATTAATTTACAAGGTTATTTTCCCCGGAGAAAGTTACCTCACTTCTCATAACTCCTGTACCCTAATCTGAATAATGTCAACAATGAACAGCAACTTGAATAGCTGTAAGGATTAAGTTAAAGTATAAAGTACCCAATCATTAAAGTCCCTGTGTAAATGTCAACAACCTTTTCTCAGATCACCCCCCAAAAAGAGCAAACAGCTCTGCTGTCACATCGACCTTGCTTAACACCTCAGAGACCAGCTGGACCATGTGGTTTGTACACCTGGGCCTCCTGGCACAAGGTTTCATCTCTATAATCAATATCACATTGAGTAGCCATGTGGTCATAATTCTAGGAGAGTTTAAAACAATCAGTTCTTAAGCTTTGGAAACCCAACCTCACAAAGGGAAGCTGATGGGTGTATTGTGGGGAGTGAGAGAGAGAGAACCTCATTCTTGCTCCTGAGTCAATGTGTGACTCTGGAAAATCATAGTGCTCTGTGGGCTTATTTTGATCATCTGTAAAGTGGGAATAACAATACATTCCTCACAGAACTCTGGTGAGGAGAAAGGAGAAAACCTATAGAAACTTCTGGCAAATTGTAGGACTTGGATAAACATTAGTACTGCCTAGCCTGCCTCTTCCCTCTCATAAAAGAATTGACTCTTAAAGAAACCAAAGAGCATATCTCTCATAAAGAGTATCCAAAAATATAGCCAAGGGAGAGAAATGTACAGACATTTACCTGGTGCATGAGCTTTGGTGTCATTCCTGTGTTGTGGGATGAATTAAGCAAGGAATTTTGAGAAAGGTAAGAAAATAAATTGTTTTTATTCCAAGTGATTTCCTGTTCCCTTCTTTTACCTTCTAGTTTATTACAGGTAAAGCAGTTTCTAACTGAGCCTCAGAAAAAGAGAGCATACATGGGAACAAGCCAATAAAAGGTCTACTGGACAGAAGAGTTGCTTCAGGAGGCCTGTGCCCATGCCAAACCACAGTATCTTGGGTGAGTCGCTTCCCCTGTGCTGGCCTCAGCCATAACAAAGAAGACATATAACATAAGAACACTGGTTCAGGGAATGGGTTTGACCATGGGCACCTTTAGTTGCAGGATGCATGATCTTTAGTAAGCAGGTTCCTTTCTCCGAGTCTCACCTTTTCTCTCGTATTTCATGGGAATCAGGATGGTACCTGTCCCTTAAAGTTGTAGGGAAGATTAAATGAAACACTACATTGAAAATAATCAGAGCAATGCTCAGCACCTTCAGTGTTGAATACATCTTTGTGTCATTCATTCTAATTATCACTACTCCTCCCAGCCATTCAGAAGGGGAGCTGGGCAGGTGGGCTTCACATTGCCAGGTAATGTAATTGTTCTGTGGTGCTGTAAGTTCATCACTGCTGGGAAGAGAATGGTTGACATACAGATTAAAGGAAGACTGTAGAAAGCTCATGAGCAGGAGAAGGTAGTTGCATTATTTAATATGAAACAGGTGTGGCATTTCCAAGGCTACGGATTAAGATGCATTGTTCAAGGACTGGTACAGGTACAGCTGTAAAGGTTCAATAAAAATCAACATTTAAAAAATGGATGCATGTCATTATATATCTGCCAAAACCCAAGGAATGTATGCCACCAACAGTGAACCCTAATATAAACTATGGACTTTGGGTGATTATGACTTATCAATGTAGGTTCATCAGTGGGAACAAATGTACCACTCTGGTTGAGGATGTTGATAATGTGGGTCGTTATGCATGTGTGGGAGCAGGAAGTAATTTCCCCTCAATTTTGTTGTGAGCTTAAAACTGCTCTAAAACAATAAAGTCTTTAAAAAATCTAAGTTAAATCCTTTCCTCATACCAAGTGATTTAATATTAATTACAAAAATTAACAAAACAGTGATAACATAAAAACTGCATATATGATATCACAATTCCATGAAACGTTGATGTAATGTATATACGATGTATTTGCATATATGCAAGCAAATTAAAGATAAAGGAATGGAACACAGCAAAGTGTTACTCTTTTTTTCCAGTGATGGTGGGATAGCTGATTATTGATGTCTTCATCTCTGTAGTTAACTGTATTTTAATTGTTTGATAAAATGAATATACATTTATGATAAAGAACTTCAGCCCCTAAATGTTTTATTTGTTACTTATCAAAAATATCAAATACACTAACTTTTACAAAAAGCTATAAAATAAACCCTTGTGTACCCATAACCCAGGTTAAACAATAAACGTAACAAGTGCTTTGAGTCCATCCCCTTAATTGCACCATCTGTCTTCCCTGCCCCTGAGATGTAACTAATAACCAGAATAAGGTGTTTGTACACTCCATAAATTGCTTTATGTTTGAACTGTGAATGAAAGTATTCTTAAAAAATGTTATATACATCAACAAAACCAAAAGACAACTGACAGAATGGCAGAAGATATTTACAAATCACATATCAGATAAAGGGCTAGTATCCAAAATCTATAAAGAACTTAACCAAACTCAACACCCAAAGAACAAATAATCCAATCAAGAAATGGACAAAAGACATGAACAGATATTTCAGCAAAGAAGACATCCAAATGGCCAACAGGCACATGAAAATGTGTTCAACATCACTCGGCATCAGGGAAATACAAATCAAAACCTCAATGAAATACCACCTCACACCAGTCAGAATGGCTAAAATTAACAAGTCAGGAAACAACAGATGTTGGCGGGGATGCGGAGAAAAGGATATCCTCCTACACTGTTGGTGGGAATGCAAGCTGGTGCAGCCACTCTGGAAAACAGTATGGAGGTTCCTCAAAAAGTTGAAAATAGAGCTACCTTATGACCCAGCAATTGCACTACTGGGTATTTACCCCAAAGATACAAATGTAGTGATCCAAAGGGGTACGTGCACCCCAGTGTTTATAGCAGCAATGTCCACAATAGCCAAACTATGGAAAGAGCCAAGATGTCCATCAACAGATGAATGGATAAAGAAGATGTGGTACACACACACACACACACATACACACACACACACACACACACACACACACACAGGAATATTATGCAGCCATCAAAAAAAATGAAATCTTGCCATTTGCAATGACGTGGATGGAATAGAAGGTATTATGCTAAGCGAAATAAGTCAATCAGAGAAAGACAAGTATCATGATCTTACTGATATGAGGAATTTGAGACTCAAGACAGAGGATCATGGGGGAAGGGAGGGAAAAATGAAACAAGACGAAACCAGAGAGGGAGACAAATCATAAGAGACTCTTAATCTCAGGAAACAAACTGAGGGTTGCTGCAGTGGAGGGGGGTGGGAGGGATGGGGTGGCTGGAGGATGGACATCGGGGAGGGTATGTGCTATGGTGAGTGCTGTGAATTGTGTAAGACTGTTGAATCACAGACCTGTACCCCTGAAACAAATAATACATTATATGTTTAAAAAAAAAAAAGAGGAAGATAGTAGGAAGGGAAAAATGAAGGGGGGGAAATCGGAGGGGGAGACGAACCATGAGAGACGATGGACTCTGAGAAACAAACTGAGGGTTCTAGAGGGGAGGGGAGTGGGGGGATGGGTTAGCCCGGTGATGGGTATTAAAGAGGGCACATATCGCATGGAGCACTGGGTGTTATAGGCAAACAATGTATCATGGAACACTGCATCAAAAACTAATGATGTATGGTGATTAACATAACACAATAAAATAAAATTAATAAAAAATTGTTATACACACACATACATACATACATATACATATATATTCATACTGTAGGTGCCTTTATCTTCCATTTGATAATCTGATATAATGGTACATTTTTCAGATGAATATAAGGCCTGATTCCTATAGTTCTAAGACACTCACTTTTATTGCTATACGATATCACACTTTAAGAATGAATCACAATGCATTTTTTGGACCCCCTTTGATGGACATTTTGTTTTTTCCTACACTTTTGCTCTCACAAACAATGCTGAAATGAGCATTATTATAGATGAAACCATGTGCCCACTTGCCAGATATTCTCCAGTTCTTACTACTCAAAGTGTGATCCGTGCAATAGCAGTTTCAGCATCACCTGGTGTACTAGTTAGGGTTTTCCAGACAAACAGAGCCAATAGCTTATGTGTGTGTGCGTGCACACGTGTGTGTGTGTATGTGTGTGTGTATTTTCCTTTTTTCTTTCAGTTTCATTGAGACATTACTGACATACAGCACTGTATAAGTTTAAGGTATACAGCATAATGACTTACGTATATTGTAAAATGATGACAGTGGGTTTACTTAACATCAATCCGCTCATAGATATTTAATTTTTTTAATTTAAATTCAGTTAGCCAACATATAATATATCATTAGTTTTTGATATTTTAAAAAGCAAAAACAATGTGTTTTTTTCCTTATAATGAGAACTTTTTTAGGATTTGCTCTCCTAGTAACATTCAAATGCACCATACAGCAGTGTTAACTGTAGTCATCATGTTGTACATTACATCCCCACTACTTTTTTATGTTATAACTGGAAGTTTGTACCTTTTGATCACTTTCATCCAATTCCCAGGACACCTGATCTCCTGCTTCCAGTAACCACAAATCTGATCTCTCATTTTTTTTATGAGTTTCTTTTGTTTTGTTTTTGTATTCCACGTATAAGTGAGGTCATACAATATTTGTCTTTCTCTGTCTGACTTATTTCACTTAACATAATGCCTTTAAAGTGCATCCACGTTGTCACAGATGGCAGGGTTTCTTCTTTTCTATAGCTAAATAGTATACACACACACACACACACACACACACACACACACAGACTCACCACCAACAACAGTACACAGGGTTCCCTGTTCTCCATATTTGTCAGCATTAATTATCTCTTGTCTTTTTTTTTAAAGATTTTTGTTTATTTGAGAGAGAGAGAGCAGGAGCCGGGGGGGAGGGGCAAAGGGAGAGGAAGAAGCAGACTCCCTGCTGAGCAGGGAGCCCAACACAGGGCTCGATCCCAGGACCCTGGGATCATGACGTGAGCTGAAGGCAGATGCTTAGCCAACTGAGTCACCCAGGCACCTGTATCTCTTGTCTTTTTTTTATGATAGCCATTCTAACAGGTGTGAGGTGATATTTCATTGTGGTTTTGATTTGCATTTCCCTAAAGATTATTGATGTTGAGTACCTTTTCATGTATCTGTCAGCCATTTCTATATTTTCTTTGGAGAAATGTCTATTCACGCCTTTGCTCATTTTTTAATTGGATTGCTTGCTGTTATTGAGTTGCATGAGTTCTTTATATATTTTGGATAGTAACCCCTTATATGATATATGGGGTATATGATATATGATTTGCAATATTTCCTCCCATTCCATAGGTTGAATTTTTATTTTGTTGTTGATCTTTTTTTGTTTTTTCTGAGCAGAAGCTTTTTAGTTCGATGTGGTTCCACTTGTTTAATTTTGATTTTGTTGCGTGCGCTTAAGGTGCCATACCCAAGAAATCATGGCCAAGATTCATGTCAAGGAGCTTTCTTCTCTATGTTTTTTTTTCTAGGAGTTTTATGGTTTTAGTTCTTACAAATGGTGTAACATAGAAGTCTAGTTTTATTCTTTTACATGTGAATATCCAATTTTCCCAGCACCATTTATTGAAGAGATAGTCTATTCTCTATTGAGTATTCTTGGCTTGCTTGTCAAATATTAGTTGCCTGTATATGCTTGGCTTTATTTCTGGGCTCTCAATTCTTTTCTATTGATCTATGTGTCTGTTTTTATGCCAATACCATGTAGTTTTGATTACTCTAGCTTTGTGATACAGCTTGAAATCAGGAAATGTGATGCCTCCCAGTTTGTTCTTCTTTCTCAGGATTGCTTTGGTTATTCAGTGTCTTTTGTGGTTCCATATAAATTTGAGGATTGCTTTTTTCCATTTCTGTAAAAAAAAATGCCATTAGAATCTTGATAGGGATTGCATTGAATCTATAGATGGTTTGGGTAGTATGGACATTTTAACAATATTAATTCTTTCCATCTATGACTTCTTTCCAATTATTTGTGTTCTTCAATTTCTTAAATCAATGTTTTGTAGTTTTCAGTGTAGTGACCTTTCACCTCCTTGGTTAAATTTATTCCTAAGTATTTTATTGTTTTTGGTGCTAGTGTAAATGAGATTGTTTCTTTTTTGTTTGTTTCAGATTTTTCTTTAAATTCTAATGAGTGAACATAAAGTGTAATATTGGTTTCAGGAGTAGAATTTAGTGATTCATCACTTACATATAACACCCAGTGCTCAACACAAGTACCCTCCTTAATATCCATCACCCATTTAGTCTGACCCCTGCCCACCTCCCCTCCATCAACCCACAGTTTGTTCATCTGTTTTGTTTCTTAATTTCCACATAGGAGTGAAATCATATGGTATTTTGTCTTCCTCTGACTGACTTATTTCACTCAGCATAATACACTGTAGCTCCATTCACACTGTTGCAAATGGCAAGATTTCATTCTCTTTGATGGCTGGATAATAGTCTATATATATATATGCATATATATATATGAAGAGGTGATATATTATTATAAAGATTTATTTATTTATTTGAGAGAGAGTGGGGGAGGGGTAGAGGGAGAGAAACTTTAAGCAGACTCCCCACTGAGCATGAAGCCCCACGTGGGCCTTGATCTCAAGAGCCATGAAATCATGAACTGAGACAAAACCAAGAGTTGGATGCTCAACCGACTGAGCCACCCCGGCACCCCTATACCACCTCTTCTTTATCCATTCATCAGTCAATGGACATTTGGGCTCTTTTCATAATTTGACTATTGTTACTAATGCTGCTATAAACATCGGGGTGCATGTGCCCCTCCGAACCTAGGAGTGCAATTGCAGGGTTGTAAGGTCGTTCTATTTTTAACTTATTGAGGAACCTCCATACTGTTTTCCACAGTGGCTACATGAGTTTGCATTCCCACCAACAGTTTGCATTCCCTCTAACCCTTTCTCCACATCCTCTCCAACCTCTGTTGTTTCCTGTGTTGTTAATTTTAGCCATTCTGAGAGGTGTGAAGTGGTATCTCATCGTGGTTTTGATTTGTATTTCCTTGATGATGAGTGATATTGAGCATCCTTTCATGTGTCTGATGGCCATCTGGATGTCTTCTTTGGAAAAATGTCTATTCATGTCTTCTGCCCATTTCTTAACTGGGTTATTTGTTTTTTGGGTGTTGAGTTTGATAAGTTCTTTATAGACTTTGGATAATAACCCTTTATCAGATATGTCATTTGCAAATATCTTCTCACATTCCATAGGCTGCCTTTTAGCTTTGTTGATTGTTTCCTTCACTGTGCAGAAGCTTTTTATCTTGATGAAGTCTCGATAGTTGACTTTTGCTTTTGTCATAAATGGGATTGTTTTCTTTATGTCTTTTCCAGATAATTCACTGTTGGCACATAGAAATGCTACTCATTTTTGTATGTTAATTTTGTATTCTGCCACTACTGAATTCATTGATTAGATCTAACAGTTTTGGGTAAAATCTTTAGGATTATCTCTGTATAAAATCATGTCATCTTCAAATAGAGATAATTTCACTTCTTCCTTTCCAATTCTGATGCCTTTTATTTCTTCTTAATACCTAATTGTTTTGGCAAGGACTTCTGGTACTATGTTGAGTAGAAGATGTCAAAGTGGGCACCTTTGTCTTATGTCTGATCTTTGAGAAAAAGCTTTTAACCTCTTGCCATTGAGAATGATGTTAGTGGTGGCTTGTCATATATGGCCTTTGTTATGTTGAGGTATGTTCCTTCTATAGCTAATTTGTTAAGAGTTTTTATCATGAACAGGTGTTGGAATTTGTCAAAGGCTTTTTCTGCTTCTATTGAGTGATCATATAATTTTTTTCTTTCATTCTATTAATACGATGTATCACATTTACTGATTTGCGTATGTTGAACCATCCCTGAATCCCAGGGATAAATCCCACTTGATCATGGCGAATTATCCTTTAATGTGCTGCTGGAATTGGTTTGCAAATATTTTATTGATTTTTTTTTTGCATCTATATTCATCAAGGATATTGGCCTGTAGTTTTCTTTTCTAGTAGTGTCCTTTCTAGTTTTGATATAAAGGTAATGCTGGCCTCATAAAATGAATTTGGGAATGTTCTTTCCTCTTCAATATTTTGGAAGAGTTTGAGAAGGATTGTCATTAATTTTTCTATAAATGTTGGGTAAGATTCACCAGTGACGCCATCTGGTCCTGAATTTTTCTTCATTGGGAGATTTTTTTTCTTTTTTTAATGCTCGTCCAATCTTCTTACGAGTAATTGGTCTGTTCAGACTTTTTATTTCTTCCTGATTCCATCTTAGTAGGTTGTATGTTTCCAAGAATTTTTCCATTTCTTCTGGGTTGTCCAGTTTGTTGGTGTGTCATTGTTCATTCTTTTTTTTTTTTTTTTTCTTAATTAAGGAGTTGGCTCATGCTATTGTGGAACCTGACAAGCCCCAAATCTGCAGGACAGGCTGGCAGGCTGGAGACCTAGGGAAGAGGTGCAGTTCAATTTTTTTTTTTTAATTTATTTATTTGACAGAGAGAGAGAGAAGCGAGAGAGGGAATACAAGCAGGGGCAGTGGGAGAGGGAGAAGCAGGCTTCCCACTGAGCAGGGAGCCCGATGCGGGGCTCGATCCCAGGACCCTGGGATCATGACCTGAGCCAAAGGCAGCCGCTTAACGACTGAGCCACCCAGGTGCCCCGAGGTGCAGTTCAGTTTTGAAGGTGGTTTGCTGGCAGAATTCCCTCTTCCTTCAGGGAGGTCAGTCTTTTCTCTGTTAGGCCTTCAACTGATTGGATGTGACCCACCCACATAATGAAGAGTAATCTGCTTTGCTCTAAGATTTAAATATTAATCTAATCCCAAACAATCCTCATAGAAATATCCAGAATAATGTTTGACCAAGTATCTGGGTACCACAGTCTACCTAAGTTGACACATAAAATTAACCATCACAGCTGGGATCCTGTTACAACTGCAAAATTTCAGACCCTGCCACAGACACTCTCCCCCGCAACCCTCAGAAATCATGCCATCCTACCATTACATTACTACCTTTCTTTGATGCAGGTTAGGGTGCTAAGAACAGCCAGACACCATTTCTCTCTGCTTTATTTTGGCAAGGGTGTGAGACCCTGTTTATTCTTGTATGATCTAGGGCCAAGGCTTCTGCCCTTGGTTATGGTCACTGAAGGGGTGATGTGTTCACATCCAAGACTGACTTTCTCCAGCACAGGGGTTACAGGGTGGTAGAATCATAAGGAGCAGTGCTTGAAGAGAAATTCTGTGATCATTAAAGAAATGGCAAGTAGGATAAATAGAATCCATATTTAGAAAGATAAGCAGCAGTTATACACTAGAGTTAGGGGTGGAGTTTCCAGGCAGGAATCCTAGGGATAAGGGCCTCAGTTCAGAGCAAGATCTGGGACAAAGTGTTGGGAACAGAGTAAAATACTGGAGTCAGAGAGATTTTTAGGAAAGGCACAGAAGCTAGTTGGAGATAGAAAAAGCCATCATCAAGGCCACTCCTCCCGGAGTTCCTGCAGCTGCTTCTGGGGTTCCTTCCCCACAGAGGTTCCTGGGTCCTGATGGGATACGGGGAGGGGTCCACCACCCATCCCCAGTAGCAGCCTTTGTGAGAAGGGCATCTGGTTGGAGGTGTCCATAAACTTGATGCCTGTGTACCATGGGACCAAGGGAATTGGCAGAATTGGCAGGAGAATGAGTGACTGGAAGTCCATGGCATCTGAGCTAGCTAGGGAAGGAGGCCAAGGATGTGGAAACCTAATGATGTAGATGTAATGATGTAGAGAGAGGCAGTAAGGGGCCATGCAATGGGTTCCATGGTCCCTGGCCATGAGGGAACTCAGCTCAGAGAGCCTAATCTGAGCCAGACACTGCAACTGCTCGCTAACATGGGAGACTGCCTCTATTCCTCACAAGGCAGGCTCGGTTCTCTGGGTGACGAGGCTGAGACTTGTCTCTGACCACGGAGGCACTGCATGGAATAGCATGGAATTACTCCTTATGTAATGGCAATTATTCCTTCAGTTCATATTTCTAAGAAATTCACACACCCCCGTATGGATTCCTTGTGTAAATGTACATAAAGAACTGAAAAGTGGCGAGTGGTAGGAAATGACTTACGTGAGACCTGCCAATAGAGGCATAATTTGTAAACTGGTGGTACCTCACCAGTGCCATCATTTATATAGGATGGTAGTGAGAAACTTGGTACTGCTACTATTTTAATTTCGAGATTTATGCCTGTCAGGGACGCCTGGGTGGCTCAGTCGGTTAAGCGTCTGCCTTCGGCTCAGGTCATGATCCCAGGGTCCCGGGATCGAGTCTGGCGTTTGGCTCCCTGCTCCGTGGAGAGCCTGCTTCTCCTTCTGCCTCTGCCTCTCTCTCTCTCTCTCATGAATAAATAAATAAAATCTTTAAAGAAAGAGAATTATGCCTGCTTGTGGTCTAAAGTCCAAACATTACAGAAGTGTGGAAAATAAATTGCACACGTGTCCCTTTCAACTCTTGCCTGCGATTCGGAACTGCCAATTGCTGATCATTGAGAAAGGTCCCACAGAACCGACCATAATGTGAGATTCCGTGCTATTGTTGTTTGTCTGGAAGTGAAACTAAATGTCTGAACCCCCTCAAGCACATGGACACGGAGCACCCTTGTCAGCTCTCTGAGAAATGCACTGGGCAAACCGGCTGGCTCTCCCTCACTCTCAGGTGCTAAAGTGAGATCCCTCCCACAGTGCACCTTCAGAGAGGGGAGGGGCAGTACAGTGGCTGGATGAGAAGACAAATGCAAGCATGGTGAGAGGTGTGGGAGGGCCCATTTCCCATTCACTTGTGTGCAAGTCATAAAACTGTTGACAGTATGCCTTTGAATGCATTCAAATGATTAGGAATAAGAAGTAAATATGTGTGAGTCCTCATCTTCCTTCCTTCCACGGCCCTCACTAGCCGGTAGGCAGCCCTTGCAAAGCCCGTATTGTTCCAGGTCACATGCCTGCTTTTGCAGGCCTCCAGGTAGAGCATCTGACTGAGTCACACTGTTTCCAAAGGCCAATCCCTGGAAGCAGTGTGTGTACCTTCTCACCAGAACTTATTGACATACTACCTATGGAGTCAAGCCTGTGTACCTGCCGGGGACTGCCAGGGTGAATAACGTCGGGGAGAGGACAGGGCCTTTTAGGCCTGGACTCACTGGCTCATGGTTGGGGCAGGAGAAGAACGATCCAGGACACACAACACACAACGTGCAACATAACTCTTTATTATGAAAATAAACAGCAATCATGTGTGGGCAAAATACGTGGAACAACTGATCCTTCAGGTGGTTATGTTACCTGGCTTGCAAGGTAATTTTGATTTCTTGGTCAGTCAGGCCTCCATCCCCAGTCATGGGCATGGCCTTAGGTTGGAGAAAAGAGAAACTGATGACGTGGACATCCAAGGCTTCTTTTAGGTGATTTGCTTGAAGGCCTCCTCTGGGATCTTGCCCTCGTTCTGGAGGGAAGGAATTGGGACATCAGAAGACCCAGATCCGGAGTCTCATTCCCAGGCCACCCAGCCCCCACCTTCTTGACCTTCCTGAAGGCCCAGAAATGCCCATCTGTAGCCCGCTTAATGACTCCTAGACCTCACCCTGAGCATAGTGAAGACCTGACCAGCTCTGGTATAGTTCCACTCGTTGTCCTGAAGGCACCTGGAGTGGGAGAACAGGTGATCTCCATTAGTACCACAGTACAGACAGGCTGACCATGCGATGCTAAATCTGTGCCACTTTTTTGCTGGGATGCATGTACCAGTATGAACACTATGTGCAATGATGAAGAAAGACCTAGTGAAAATGCCTATCACTGGCATTCATGCCCACTAGAATTCAAAACAGAAAATAAAGCTCTCCAAAAGAACAAGAGAACTTAATATACATTGATAAAGAAAGACGTTCAAGAAAATAAATGGAAAATTTAAGAGTACAAGTTTCTAATCATTTTTACTGAGATATAATGCACATACCATTTTATTATTTTTTTATGCACATACCATTTTAAAGTGTGCAATTCAGTGTTTTCTTAGTATAGTCACAAGATTGCACAACCATCACCATTATCTAATTCCCATATAATTTTATCGCCTAAAAAAAAAAAACAAAACTCCTTAAACATTAGAGATGACTCCCTATTCCTCCCCTTTCCCCAGACCCTGGAAAACACTAATCTGCATTGGTCCCTGTGGATTTGCCTATGCTGGGCATTTCATATAAATGGAATCATACAATATGTGACCTTTTGAGGCTTGCTTCTTTCACTTAGCATGTTTTCAAGGTTCATCCACGGCATGGCATATATCAGAACTGTATTCTTTTTATGACTGAATAATATTCTACCATGTGGACGTACCAGATTTGTTTATCCATTCATCAGCTAAGGGACATTTGGGTTGTTTCCACTTTTTGGCTATTATGAATAATGCTGCTATGAACATTCCTGTACAAGTTTTAGAGTGAACATATGTTTTCCTTAGATACTGGGGCGTGGAATTACTGGGTCATAGGGTAACTCCATGTTTAACATTTTGGGGAACTGCCAAAATGTTTCCCCAACCACTGTTCCATTTTATATTCTCATCAATAATACATAAGAAATCCAATTGCTCCATATCTGCGCCAACACTTGCTATCATTCATTTTATTGATTAAAGCCATCCCAGTGGGTGTGAAGTAGTAACTCATTGTGGGTTTAATCTGCATTTCCTTAATGACTAATGATGCTGAGAAGTTTTAAATGTGCTCCTCGGTCCCTTGTATATCTTCTTTGGAGAAATGTCTATTCAGACCGCCCTTCCACTTTTTAAAATTGGGTTCTTTGTCCTTTTGCTGTTGAGCTGCAAGGGTTCTTCATATATTCTTGTCAGATATGTGATTTGCAAATATTTTCTCCCATTCCTTTGGCAGGATTTTCACTCTTTTGATACTGTCCATTGGTGCACAACAGCTTTTAATTTTGATGAAGCCCAATTTATCTATTTTTTCTTTGGTTGCTTGTGCTTTTGGTGTCAGATGTAAGAAACACTTGCCTAATTAATGAAAACTTACACCTATGTTTTCTTCTAAGATTTTTATAGTTTTCGCTCTTAACCTTTAGATCTTTGATCCATTTATAGTCTATGTGCATACATGATGTGAATCTGGGGTCAAAATTCATTGTTTTGCGTGTGGATATCCTGTTGTCCCCATACCACTTGCTGAAAAGACTAATTTTTTTCCCAACAGATTTTTTTCAGCACTCTCATTGACAATCAATTGACCATAAATGTGAGGGTTTATTTGTGGACTCTCAATTCTACTCCATTGATTCATGCACTGTCCATATGCCAGCACCACATAGTCCTGATTACTGTACCTTTGTAGCAAGTTTTGAGATTAGGGAGTGTGAGTCCTCTAACTTTGTTCTTTTCTCTCGAGATAGTTTTGGTGCACTTACATATGAAGTTTAGGATAACCTTGTCAATTTTTGCAGAGAAGGATTCTGACAGGGATTGTGTTGAATCTGTAGATTGCTCTAGGTATTACTGCCATCTTAACAATATTAAGCCATTTAGCAATATTCCAACCCATGGAAATGGGATATCTTTCCATTTATTTAATTTTTTTCGACAATGTTTATGGATTTCAGAGTATAAGATTTGTGCCTCTTTTGTTACATTTGTTTCCAAATATTTTACTACTTTGATGCTATTGTAAATGGGGTTGTTGTCTTAATTTCATTTTGGGACTGCTCATTGCAAGTACACAGAAATGCAAATGAGTTTTGTATATTGGTCTTTTATCCTGTAACCCTGCTATGTTTTTTAGTTCTAGTAGCTTTTTGGCAGATTCTTTCAGATTTTCTATATATAAGACAATGTCATCAAGCATTATACTATTTTTTAAATCCTTCACATATATAATAGTATGATACCTTTTCCATGGGCCCACTTTCTTTCCTTTTTTTTCCCCAAATTTCCTGTGAATTTCGATTCACGCTCCCCCACCCAAGTCGCTGTCCCAACTCACCCTTCTTCCCATGTACACCCAACACTCACTTCTCAGACCACTCGAGTTTCATCCCAGACTGAGTGGAGAAAGCATGCACCATTTCCTGCTGCTCCTGGGAGAGGGTGGGCATGGAGCTGGAGGTCAGTGTAGGCTCTTGGTTGGAGAATGCACTCTGAGTCTCAGTGGGGGTGGCATCTCTCACAAACAGCTCATCATTCACGATGCAAAGACTGAAGGGAAAGTGGGCCCTCAGACAAGTGGATGAATGTACAACTCCACATCCCCAACAATGATCCTGCTCCCACGGCCACTCAGCAACCAGATTCCTTCCATACTTCTACTGTGCCTGCCCCCTGCCCCCAGATTCCTTGGCTGGTGCCTCCACCCCTCCCACAGAGCCCACCTTTGTAGGGACTGTCTACCAGCCTCACTAGATGTGTACTTAACCTGCAACCCAGGGATGATTTTACACCCACATTTATCCCTTACAATAGCTCAAGGGAATGGACAGTCTAATCCCCATTTTCCAAGGAAGACAATGAGTCACAGAGAGGTCATGTGACTTAACCAAGATCACATGCACCCAGTGAGTGCTGGGGTCAAGAAGAGAACCCAGTGCTCTAACTCCAGAGCCCACGTTCTTAACCACCAGACCGGACCGCTCCTTGGATCTACCTGTTGGCTTCCCACAATACTGAGAAAACCAAGATGTCTTCACCACCACGTTCCCACACCCCTGAGCCCAGGCTGGGACGAGCATTCCCACCTACAACGTAGCACTCACCTGGAACTGCCGGCAGGGGTAACGATGAAGGTCCGGGTGAAGGCACGAACAGAACCCTGAGACTTTCCCTCCACTTTAACAACAAACAACAATACCCCATTAGAGTTGCACATGCTTCACATGCCCACACAGTGTTCCCAGTCAGGGTCTGACTTGATACTCATGCTGAAGGGGATAATTGTTCACTGGGAGTCGGGGTGTCTGGTATGGGGATGGCAACAGTAGGAACAATCTGCTCCCAGTGACAAGGCCTCTACTATGTGACAGGTGGTGTGACAACCACTTCACAAATTCATTTGATTCATTTTTCACAGCTGCCCGAGAGGTGGGTGTTATTAGCCCCATTTTGCAAACGAGGAAACTTAGAGGTTAAGTAACCACCCCAGGTAGTTCTCAGAATAAGGATCTGGGATGACAGCCATGAAACTCATTAGGGAAACAGACTGTGTCCCTAATGCCCAAGCTGTGTGGGGCAGACAGGCATAGACCCGGTTCAGACCAGGATGGTTTGGGGACAGAGTGGAGGGAGGAGAACACAACAGGAATAGGAAGAGAAGGAAAGGGATCAGGGAAGCTGGGACAGTTCTGAGAGGGAGCCCAGCCAGCAGGGAGGGAGCAGTGGGGCAACTGGGGAGGGGCCCAATGCACACTCACCTTCCTTGAACACCCCGTTAACAGAGAAGCAGAGCATCGTCTCCTGAAAGGGAAGGGCCCAGGTGCTAAGTCACCTAAACTTCCTACCCATCCATAGCTTTCTGGGGCTGCCCTTGGGAGGAAGCCGGTGCTCACCGTCTGGAACCACATGTCCACCAAGAAGGAGCTGCGGTCATGCTGTGTTTTGGGCAGCACACAGAGGGAGCGCACGATGTTATGTTTTCTATGCTTCAGTGGCTGAACACACAGGGCTATGGGGGGAGGAGAAGAAAGCGAAGATCAAGGGCTGCCACACCCTGAGCCCTATAATTACCCCTGCACACCCCCTTTCCCTGCCCAATCTTCCTCATCACACACGCACAGGGTTCCTTCGGCTTCTTCATATTCCTGCTTTTCTTGAAGTACTTGTACAAGCTGCTTCTAGCAGAGAAAGAGGAACAGAAGGTGGTGGTCTGGCCAGTGTGGGTATTTCCAGGAGCTTCCCTGTATCCACTGGGGAGCCACAGGACCCAGGAGCAGAGTTGGAGCTTTGCTACTCACAGGGCTGGGTCCTCGGGGTTGAAGGGAATGGCCAGGGAGAAGCAGGCCTCATCATGGTAGGCATCGAGGAGACCCTGACGGTCTCCAGAGTCATAGATCAAGTAGTACCTGTGGGAGAGTAATGAGGACAGTCTATCTCTGTGGTCTGGACCTCAGATGAGATTTCCAGACCCAGTCAGCAGTCCTGAGCTTGGGTGGCCTCACCCACCCTAGCCAACCCCTTCCCCAGATTCCCAGGAGTACTTACTGCTGCAGGAATTGCATGACTAGACTCTTCATTGCATCAGATCCTTTGTAACTTTCCTGGAATCAAAAGACATTTGAGATTATGTGGCTGATAAAGCCTCCCTTGTAATAGCCCAAATGTTGTTGATCAATTTTCCCTCACCTTGCAGGGCTTTATCAAGCAGGGTGTGTCATTATCAATGATAATTGGTGGTGATAACTCCTGGCCATCCTGGAGAAGGGAAGAAGAAGTCAGCAGTGGAGACCAGGGAGGTGGTCTTCCCCTGGATGATCAGGGAGAAAGATGAGCCCAAGAGAGGGTGAGGGTCAGAGGTTAGGTATGAACGAGCCCTGGAAATTACATGGACAAGATTACCGTGAGTGTCTTCATCATGATGTCCTGAAAGTATTTACTATTATATGCAACTTGTGTGTGTGTGTGTGTACATTTTTCCAGGGAACATATTCATGTTTTTTTCAGGAGTCCTGGTCCCCTAAAATGGTTAAGGTTCTGACACAAACCTGTAATCTAAGCAAGGCCCAAAGGGCTTGAGGGCAGGTGTGGTGGTGATCAATGTTAGTAAGAGACAATGATGAATGTAGTCACTTACCAGGCGCAACAACTTAGGAAAACAATCCATGATGGCACTGTCCAAAATCCAAAATAGAAAGAAGTGACTGATAGGTCAGGGTTGCAAAGCCTTCCTCCTACACTTTCCCTCCCTTCCCTGCCTCTCCTTTCTACTGGGTAGCTCCCACCTAGATGGCCCTGACTCCCTTCTTCAGTGCCACAAGAAACAAAATTTAGAGCTCAGGCTCTAAGGCTGAGCCTCCCTTCCTGCCTCCCTTCCTTCCTCCAAGTCCCCACTGAAGACTCCAGAAAGTGGGAATGGAGTGGGAGTCCAGCGCTCTACTACCTCATTAGGGGTCCAACATGCTGCAGGACCATGATATCCCCCCAGGGATAGCCCAGGATGCTGGGGTAGGGAGGTGAGTGAGGCAAGGCCCAGGAGGTAAGGAGGGAGAGGTAGGGGGATGAAGACAGAAGAGGGGATGAAGGTAGGAGGGGAGAGGTGGGAGAGACATAGGGGAACCAGAGACAAAGGAGGAAGAGAAGGCAAAGCAAAGGGAAGGGAAAGAAGCTCTACCATGGTGCTGGGGGTCAGGGAGGAAGAGAGGAGAAGGGGGAAATGGCTCTCTGCCTGCAGTCCTTTCCTTCATCTGCCCTGGCTGGCCCTGGCATCCGACGTAGAATGGAAAACATTGCAGGTGTTGGGCTGGGGGCCCATTGCATGCTGGTTGAAACTTTGTCACCTGTGTGAGCTCAGTCTGAGCTGGGCATGGGGAATGAGGCAGCCACAGGGCCAGGAGACCTTTCCCAGAGGGAGTAGAGGGTCAAGCCCAAGGTCAGCATGGGGCTGAGGGTCTGTGGTCCCCTCTTATGATCACCGCCTTCCCTCCTGATGGCCCCTGTGCACTGTGCCTGTCTCAGTCGGTTCCTAGCCTGAGGAATCATACCTGTGCTGGGCTACCCAGGACTTCTCTGAAGGATCAATCGCGTTGATGTAATGTGTGGAGGGAAGGGAGGTCTGGACCTCAGATGAGATTTCCAGACCCAGTCAGCAGTCTTTCTGTCCTCTCAAGCACCTCTGCCCTCTGCCTTCCACTCCTGCCTCAGGAAGCCCTCTGCTCACTGGCAGTCACCAATTTCTGGCCCCTTGACTCAGGGAACCCTGGTTTCTCCCAAGGAGGACCTTGCTCTTGACATTGGGTCAGAGGAATGGATGTCATGATGGCAGTCCCCCAGGACCTCGGCCCTCAGCATAGGGCAGGAAAGCCACCATGGCAGCCTGAGATTAGAGAGGGCAACCCTTTTGGAGCAAGGGAAGGAGGTCCCCTCTCAGAACAAGTGAGGGAAAACCAATCTCAGCAAGGGGTAGGAAGGCCTGTCTCAGCATGAGGCCCTGGACTGGAGGACCATTCTCAGTCCAAAGCACCAATATCTGGCTCAAGACTGGTCGCTCCTGGTCCTGGTGAGGAGGAGGAGCCTTGTTTCTTGGAGCACACTCTCGGAGGGCATGCTAAGGAACACTGAATGCATAAGGAGGGCACTTCATGTAATGAGCCCTGGGTGTTATATGCAACTGATGAATCACTAAATTCTACCCTTGAAAATAATAACACACTAAATTTTAACTAAATTGAATTTAAATAAAAAAATTTTAAAAAGATCATTTTAAAAAAAGAAAAAAAAAAAAAAGAACACTGGCTGCAGAGAGGTAGAAACAGACCCCAGACCAGGAGAACAGGTGAGCAGGTCAGAGGAAGGAAACTCCTTACAGGTGAAGGACACAGAGAGAGGAGAAGGTGGGACTTATGGTCCTAGAGGACCAGGGTTGCAACTTCCTGCATACATGCATTCTCAGGGACAGTTCAGGCTCCCAGAACCAAAGGTTCCCAGGATGTGTGAGAGGTGTTCACACTGACCTTATGTAGGTGGACTGGTCTGGAAAGGTGTCACACAAGGGGTTCCCTTCTAGCCAAAGCTCTTCAAGATCCAGCCCTTTCATCTTGTTTAACTCCCACACCAAGTTCAGCTGAAAAATATGGGGAAGAAAGTGGAAAGGAGTCCCAGGGAAAGAGAGACACATAGGCCCCTGCACCCCCAGCCCCCACGTTTCCACACAGGTACTTTCTCCCGCCTCCTGTCATCACTCTGATGAGCACTACCACTCACTGTCAACCCCAACTTTGATCTGGCTCCCTCTTCTCACCTCATTTTTGGAGAGATTCAGGATCTTGACTGTGGGGACCATCTGTACAATGTCAGACAGGCCATCCAGCCCGTACAGTTTGTTGCTGCTCAAGTTCAAGGACAACAGCTGTTGGTGAAGAAGAGTTAGAGTGACAGTTACCATCTAGGGCCTCAGAGACAAATCTGTCCTCCACCCCATGAGTTCCACCCCCTACCATTAATAACAGCGCTGGGCCTAAGGCCTCACCTTGGGATAATTCTCTTCAATGATCTGCAAGGTGGCAGCCATGCAGTTTCTTCGATTCAGGATCATATCTATATCATGGCCCACCAAGTCTTCAGGAAGCCGAGAGGAAGCAATCAGAAGGCTGAGAGGGGTCCAGGGCCAGCACCAATCCCTCCTCACATCACCATCCCTCAGTCTCCCTCCCAGGTAGATCCCTGTATCCTCACCCACCCTAGAATTACTGCTGTCAAGTGTACCTGGGTCAAAGCGGAGACACTGGAGGTCAAGAGCTTGCTGGAAGATGTCATAGCGTTTGTTCATGGTCAGCTGCAGAGAGGGATGGAGAAAGCCACTGGGAGGCTCTGGTGGGGATAGGGAAATCAGGGGCTGGAGGAAGAAGAGGTGGGTGTGGGTGTGGGCACAATGGACCTTGAGTCTGCATTACCTTTAGCTGCTCCATTTCTTCTGGCTCCAACTTATACCGCACAGAGTAGGGTACAGTAGAAGGATTGACAAAGATAGATATCTGCAGGAAGGAGACGTGGGGTCAGCACCAAGAACTTTCATCCCAAAGACAACGACCAGCCCCTGCCCTGTCCTCCTGCCCCGGGACTAGGTAGAAGTAATGCCCTCAACACATACCTTTTGGTTCTCCTCGTCACAAATCTTGTAGCTGACATCCTTCAATGCAGAGGCAGTGCCAACATCCTGGACAAAGAACCGAGCCTGGTTTCTCACGTAGTGAAACTGCAGGAGGGGGAAGCAACAAATAATTTTGGAGGAGAGAGTCTTCCTGCTCAGTGGGCTCCCCCCGCCCCCACTTCCCTGTGCCCACTCATCTGGCTTCACCATCCTCTCTTACATCCACTGGAGTGAAGGGGACACTGCAATGACTCTGGATTGAATTCACTAGCCATGCCTTGTCATACTGTCTCCCATAAGGAATCTAAAGGTGAAAAGAAAGGATGGGAGTAAAGAGAGACAACATAGAATTAAAGCTGGAAAACAGACCCAACAGCGTTCTTGTCTGACCTTCTATGGAGCTGTACAGGGCTTCAAAAGAAGGGACTACTGGCATTATTTCTTATTTTCGTGCCAGATATGGATTTCCTACACCCTCCAATGGATAGAACTCTCCATTGGAAAGCTCTCCTCCAAATAATTGACATAAGGTTGTTTAATGTGGTCTTCCTTTTTTATAAGGTTCCGGGATATTCTATCTAATGCAGACCTTGCCAAGACACTCACGGTAATCTTGAACCAGCTCCCTGGGTTTCCATCTTTTGTGTTCTCTCCCATTTTCTTCAGAGTTTTTTTATCTCTCCACACAGTAATATGGATATGGCCTTCATTTTGCCATTTCACTCTCCTCTTTTTGCGCCGGGTGCTATAGGGAGTGCTGTGGAGGGGAAGTGGAAAGGAGGAGGGTGGTCATAAATGCTAAGACAGTCTTCTTCTATACACTCTCACCTCTCTGTCACCAGGACTACAATTAGGATTGCTTAACCATTTATTCCCCTTCTAGCATTCTTCAGTTTTCCAGTGAGAAAAGAAAAAGAAGACCAGGGAGAGTGAAAGAGTTGCCTAGTCCCAGAGGCTGCTGCATGCAAACCAGTCTGCCTGGTCACTTACTGTCTTACTTGGGGGTCCTCCTGGACATCCTTCATCAATACATTTCCATCATCTTCCTGGAGGTGTGAAGGCTGAGGCTCATATCCACCATGTTCATATTGAGGGCTCCTCTTGTCAAAATTACCTCCGAAAGAACTCCAAACTTTCTTTCTTCCTTGAGGTGAGCTACCACCATCATTGTGTTCTCAAAAGGGGAACAAAAATACAAGTTTGAAGACACATCAGTGGTCCACTTACCATGTACCACATCTTAGACTAACACCATGGTAAGGCAAGCAAAGTGTCAACCTGCCCTAAGGGTCCAATCCCCCAAACCCCGGAAAGGAAACTCCTCTGCTTGTCCAGATAAGAGAGCCTTATTTGACAGATGGCACTATCAGGGGAGGAATCTTGGGGAAGGAGGAGGAGGAGGATAAAACTGTATTGAACCTTTTAAAGAATGAAACAGGATTTATAAAAAACAGAGATGTGTGCATCCATGGATTAGACTGGAAACCAGCCATACACAGGGAAGACATCTGAATTGTACCTTCTCTCAGGTCTGTCTAAAAACCACACCAATACCAGGGAGGCAATCTCTCTCATGCTTCCCAAATACAATCAGCCACCAAATTGATCCCACTAACGATCAGCAAGCTGTACTTCCTTTGCTGGTGTAGTTCAAGCTTTAATGTCAGGTGGGACTGATGTAACAGCCTCCTAAGCTGTCCCCCTCCCTCCAGCCTTGCTGTCAACAATACTCAGTTTGAAATATCCAAAGTGAACTTTCTTTTTGCCCAGCCTGAAATGCCTTTCAGCTGAGGGGACAACTCTTCCTAATCTCAGCTCCTCTACCACAAGGATCTGAATGACAAACTGGAACGATATAACAACTACCATTTCTAAGTGTGTAAGGATTCTTTTTTTTCCTTTCTATTATTGATTTCCAATTTGGGTCTATTATTGTCAGAGAATGTACTCTGTGTGATTTCAATTCTTTTAAAATTTGTTGAGGTTTGTTTGTTGGTCCAGGAGATGATCTAGCTTGATGAATATTACATAGATATTGGGGGAAAAATGTACTTTGTTGTCGTTGGGTGGAGTGCGATATTTATGTCATATAGATCCTGTTTATTGTGTTATTCAGACCTCCTATATCCTTGCTTGTTTTGTCTCTAGTAATTTTATCCCTTTCTAGGCAGGGGAGTGGTGTTGAAGGCCCCAATTATAATTATGGATGTGGTTATTTCTCCTTTCAACTCTATCAGTTTTTTGCTTCATGTACTTTGAATCTCTGTTGTTTGGTCCGTGCACATTTAGGATCATTACGACTCCCCAGTGGATTGATCCTTTTATCATTATGTAATGCCTCTTTCTGTCTCTTAACAATTTCCTTTGCTCTGATACCTACTTTCTTGGATATTGTAACCACAGGTATACTTAGTGTCTTGGTGATACTTCACCCTGTATTCACTCCTAGGAGTTGTATTGATGTCCACCCCTCCCCCTGCAAATACTCCCTGCTAACATATATAATTCGCCATGTGGAAAGATTTGGAAATTTTCTGGCATCTACAGAAGTAAGAGTCCCAATTCTCTCTCCCGCAGTGGATTCACTAAGGGTATTTTATTTTTACCACATTCAACTAAAACAGTGTAACAGCAGATAATAATACTAGTGGTTTGAGTAAGCAGTGGGGGGAGGATTAAGGTACCTAGACTGGTAGAAAACAGCTTCCTTTTGGGTTCTAATATTTAAGGCTCTCTCAGTTTGTGTGTTGTACATTTTGTACCTAAATTACTCCATGCTGTCTCAGGGCACACTTATGAGTAAAAATCTGTTCACTACTGATCCCTCCATGATGTAGTGATCACAACCATGCCTCAGATTAATTCCTCTGGGGAGTCATTGCTTTCAGTGTGTGACCTTGCTGTCAGGACAATCCTGTACTCACCACCTTTGGGACCTTCCCTGTGTGGCACTGGAAGTGGAATTAAACATGGGTAGAGCATTTGACCCTGAAATGCCAATGGCTCAGTCCTCAAAACTTGGAAGCAGCCTGGAGTGCTCTCTCTCTCTCACTCCACATCCAACTGATCAGGAAATTCTCTTGCCTCCTCTCTCCAGTACATCCAGAATCTAGCCACTTCTCACCACAGCCATTATTAACCACCCTGGCCAAGAGACCAACGTCTATATCTTAGATTATACTGCCTTCCAGCTGGTTCCTCTACTTTCATCCTTGCTCCCTTACTGTCTGTTTTCAACCCAACAGCAGAACATAATACAAATCATTTAACTCCTCTGCTCAAAACAATGGTTTGAAGCCCATCAACATGTTAAAAAGCCATGAGTTCATAATGATACTAAACAACAATAACAACAACAGAGAGAAACCTTATTAGTGACCTTTGGAGAATGTCAGGAAACCAACTGATTTTCATAAAAATCCACCAATGAAAGGAAAAACTCAAATATTAAAAAGAATAATAATAGTCCATGGTCAACATATGGTGTATGGGGCATCAGAGTCATCTTTGAGAACTGACATTACTTCAGAAATAACGTTGTCAAGGGGAAAGTGTTAAAAGTGAGCTACCTAACAGCTACAGCATTCCCCAGACTGACCAACTAAGTCTAAACAGGGCCTGA